>NC_088687.1:62842727-64092727 GCF_028017835.1 Emys orbicularis | reverse complement strand
AAATGGCTGTGGAACCACTCCAGTGAAGTTACTGCAATCCAATGTCTGGAGCAGGCTCTACAGCACCTCATGGTGGCAAATCCTCTTGCCTACCCTTGTCCAATCCCCATTCCTCAGTGCAGTCAGCTACCACAGAGCCGAGCTATGTGTAGAATGGAACCCTGAGCCCTCGTACACTGTGAAATCTCACCATTTGCCTGTTCACTGAGCCTCTGCAGCTGCAGGGACAGGATAGCCCCTTAACGATTTTGGACCTTAAACAGATTCATATATTTGACCAGGCATTTCAGCTCACTTTTTACTGAGAAGTCTTGCTTCTTGGGCTGTGCTAACATCACTGATGACATGGTAAATGACCCGGGTGCACAAATAAGTAAGTAAATAAAACAGAGAAGCTACAGCAATGAAAACAGAATTAAAAAAATGTTTGTCTAATGGAAAATATCCAAAATGGTAGGGAAATTGTATTTTCATGCTTCTAAGTGAAATACATAGATTTATACTCTTATTCTCTGGATTTGCAATCTGTCAAAATGCAATAAAGATTTTAACTGAATAACTGTAATGAATAATAATGGGGAGTCAAAGAAATAAATCTATGAATAGTACCTTGACAGAATCTTTTCTTGATCTTATAGTGCAAAATCCTGTCCTCAGGTACAACTCCCATGGTAATCAATGGGAGTTATATGGATATGACTGAGAACAGAATTTTTTCCACAGTTCAAACAATTTAAGTTGGAATCAACAAATGAGAAAGAGATTGCAGGTCCAAAAACATGAAATTATTGTGAAGAAAACCTTGACAGTCAAGTGTTCTGCTTGTTGGCTCCTTCCGCTCCAATTGCATACTTATAGCCTGATCCCAAAAACTTATACACACACAAGTAACTTTACTCACCCGAGTAGTCCCATGACTTCAATGGGACTGCTCTCATGAATAAAGTTAGTTGTGTGCATGTCTGCAAAATCACACCCTTGATTTGCAGTCATACCGTGAATACTTTATTATAATATGAAAATTAATAGCCTTCATCTGACAGTGGCTATAACTATTATTTTTGTTTGATATTCATGATCGAACAGATTTGTTGTTCCTTTTTTATAACAGTGGATGAATTTAAAAACAAGCCATTAAGAGATTCCAAAATCCTACAGCCCTTGAAACAAACAAAACCACTCTTTTTCATATCAGTAAAGTTAAACATGTGTGTTTGCCATATTAAGACACAAACTTGCACAAGTACAGTAATTGCCATTGTTTTATCTAAGGCACTGCGGCACTATGTGGTGGTGTAAAACATCAATTGTATTAAGACACTAAATGGCTAAATATTTCCTGGTACCTACTGTTGTGTTCACTGTTTCAAATTATAATGAACAGAAAGTTTAAAAAGCAATTGTGTACCAAAAGTTTCCCTGAAATCTATAGATCCACATATTGTTCAAAAACTAAACCCTTTTGAGGCAAACAGTGTTTTATAAACAAATTCTAACCACAGATTTTTCTGATTCAGTGTTTGCCACCTGTAGCACTACTGTGTCTTTCACACAGAAAAATCACTAATAACTATGAGTAAATATGAAAGGCAGTTAAATGCCCAAGCCAACTCTCATTGAAGTCAACAACAGTTTTTCAGGATCCAACAGTAGTTGGATCAGATCCTAGTAGTTTTGCAACAGTTGTCATGGAAATAGATTCTGAGATTTGCATGTTTTCTTCTATTTGAAAGAAAACACATCCATGACTTTTGACATTCTGGCACTTTTGCAGGTGGATTGGTAGACATGATAGTTGCAACTGAACCAAATCTTCTGAGATCCTTGAGAGCTGTTAAGAGATAGGCTGCATGGGAGGCTATGTAAGAGTAGGAATTTTCCTAATGAGGGAAGATGGTTTGTCATGTGGGCGGGGAGGCAGTGGCGGATTAATGATTTTGCCGCCCCTAGGCCCAGGGTTTTTTGCCGCCCCAAGATCGAAAGTCCCAAAGCAAAAAAAAAAACTTCCGAGTAGTGCCAAAGCAAAAAAAACTCAGAGAAGGGCTGAAGTGCCGAAGCAAAAAAAACCAAAAACTTCAGAGAGCGCAAGGCCTAGGCGATAATACGCCGCTGCGGGGAGGTCATGGGTCCATGATTTCTCTGGTTTGGGGGGAAAAGGGGTATTTGAGGCTATATACAGTCGAACCTCAGAATTACGAACACCTCAGGAATGGAGGTTGTTTGAAACTCTGAAATGTTCATAACTGAACAAAACGTTATGGTTGTTCTTTCAAAAGTTTACAACTGAACATTGACTTAATACAGCTTTGAAACTTTACTATGCAGAAGAAAAATGCTGTTTTAACCGTCTTAAATTAAACAAGCACAGAAACAGTGTCCTTACCTTGTCAAATCTTTTTAAAAACTTTTCCCCTATTTTTTTTAGTAGTTTACGTTTAACACAGTTCTGTACTGTATTTGCTTTATCTCTATCCAGCTGCCTGATTGCATCCTTCCAGTTCCAAATGAGGTGTGTGGCTGACTGGTCAGTTCGTAACGCTGAGGTTCCACTGTAGCTGGTTTAAGAAGTGTTCTCAGAGCTGCTGTGCTGCTGCTTTTGAAGAGCCTGAGGCAGGAAAGCAGCTTTGAAGAGGAGGGAGCCAGGCCCCAGAATAGGACTTTTTCACTGTTATTACACAGTTCTGAATTGTTTTTGTAGTACAATGTTATTTAAAATCAGCAGTTTATATTATAAACCAGTGACCTTTGTCTTTTGCTTCAATGACCAGACTGACTTTTCACATAATACGCCATAATGCAAATCTGACATTACTGATAATATGACAATTTGGGCCAGGACCTACAGTCCTTGCACACATCAAACGCCCATTCATACCAATAGGAATTTGGAGTATGCAAGGACTGCAGGATCAGGCCCTATATTTGTAGTCCAAAGACACAAAGGCCATCAAAATGGCACCATTTAGGAATACATTAAGGTAACATTTCATAGTTTGCGTGGTCATCTTATTGCGTTTTTAATGCTCTCCTGGAAAAATCAAGGAGACAGGAGCGGCGCCAGGCTCCCTAGGCGGCAGCGCTCCTCCTCTGAGCATTCAGGGGGCCTGGGGTCTTCGGCGGCGGGGGTCCTTCCGCTCCGCGTCTTCAGGGCACTTCGGCGGCGGGTCCCGGAGTGAGTGAAGGACCCGCCGCCGAATTTCCGCCGAAGATCCGGAGTAGGACCCCCTGCCGCCAAATTTCCACCGAGGGCGGCAAAATGCCACCCCCCAAATCCTGCCGCCCTAGGCGACTGCCTAGGGTTGCCTAGTGGAAGCACCGGCCCTGCAAGGAGACACTTATTTTAAGCAGACAATGTTTCTCACAGAGCTTAATAATTAAATGTATGTCTACAATATGTAAAAAGACCAGGGTGGTTTTTATTCTTTCCCCGAATTTATGGGGCAAACAGAAAGTGAAACATTTTTGTGCAGATGAGGCAGGATTAAATTTATCACAGAAACACAGGACTGAAAGGCATCTCGAGAGGTATTCTAGACTATCTCTGGCAGGTGTTTGTCAAATCACGTTTTTAAAAACCTCCAATGATGGGGATTCCACAACCCCCCTTGGAAGCCTGTTCCATTGCTTAGCTATCCTTATACTTAGAAAGTTTTTTTTCTATTTTCTAACCCAAATCTCCCTTGCTGCAGATTAAGTACACTACATCTAGTCCTTCCTTCAGTGGACATGGAGAACAATTGATTACAGTCCTTTATGTAAGAGCCCTTAACATATTTGAAAACTGTTATCAGGTCCTCCCTCAGTCTTCTTATCTCAAGACTAAACATGCCTGGTTTTGTTTGTTGTTTGTTTGTTTACTTGTTTTAAATCTTTTCTCAGCAGCCAGGTTTTCTATACCTTTTATTTTTGTTGCTCTCCTCTGTACTCTCTTCAGTTAATCCACATCTTTTGTAAAGTGTGGTGCCCAGAACTGGACACAGTTCTCCAGCTGAGCTCTCACCAGTGCCAAGTAGAGGACAGCTATCTCCAGTGTTTCATCTGGCAGTCCTGTTAATACCTCCCTGGATGACATTAGCTTTTTTTGTAATTCCATCACATTGTTGACTTGTATTCAATTTGTGAACCATTTTCACCCCCAGATCCTTTTCAGCCAGTTATTCCCCATTTTGTAATTGTGTATTTGATTTTCCCTTTCTACATGTAGTACTTTGCACTTGTCTTTATTGACCTTCATCTTGTTTTCAGACCAATTCTCCCATTTGTCAAGGTTGCTTTGAATTCTAATCCTGTCCTCCAAAGGGCTAGCAAACCCCCCCCCCCCCCACAGCCTAGTGTTAGCTGCACAAAAGCATACTCTCCATTCCACTAACCGAGTAATTAATGAAAATATTTTATAGTACTAGACTCAGAACGGACCCCCTATGGGACACCAGTCAATATGTCTGTCCGTCCATCCCCCCCAAGTTTGACTGCCAACCATTGATAACTACTCTTTGACTATGGTTTTTCAACCAGTTGTGCACCCACCTTATGGTAATTTCATCTAGACCATATTTCCCTAGTTTGTTTATGAGAATATCATGTGGGACAGTCAAAAACCTTATTAACATAAAAATTTATCATTTCTACTGCTTCCCCCATCCATGAGGCCAGTAGCACTGTCAAAGAAGGAAATTAGGTTGGTTTGGCATGATTTTTTCTTGACTAATTCATACTGGCTATCACTTATACCCCTATTACCATCTAGGTGCTAAAAATTGATTGTTTAATCATTTGTTCTGATGTCTTTCCAGGTATCAATATATAATCCCTCAGGTCTTCTTTGTTCCTCTTTTTACAGATAGGTATTATGTTTGCCCTTCTCCAGTCCTCTGGAACCTCGCCAGCTTATTATCTTGCACACATATTGTTAAGAGAAAGCAGCACGATTGGTTGACTGCAGTAAATGAACAAACACTGTTGTTGTCAGCTTTTGTACTAAGGTGTATGCAAAACAGGCTTTACTGAACCTCTACAACAAATTGGAAAATAAATAAATCACAAGGCAAATCTTGGTATTTCTTAGGATATTTAATTTCTGCTATGCCAGCCATTGTTTTCAGTGGGACTTCTGCAGTTATCTCATCTGCTCTTCTGTGAGATCCTTCCATTCAAAATATTCTGCTTTCTCGGCACTGTGGAAAGGAAGAGCTATCAGCAAATGGCACAGTATGCTTCTAGAATGACTTCTGCACAGGACAAGTCAGCATATGCAAATGACAGCAACAGGCAGAGGACATGTAAAATGATCTCAGTGATAATTGCCATGTTCTGCCCCTGTTCTGTATTTGCAACTTTCCTTGACATCAGTAGGAGCTTTGTGCAAAGACTGAGGTGAGAATCTGAAAATAATCATAGTAATTCTTATGCGACAACTGTATTTAAAAAAATCTGTGCAACAGGCCTGCAGTAGAAACACAAGTTATCTAGGTCTAAAAATCTGCGATCTGTTACATCAGAAATAGCTAAATCATTTCTAAAAATGGCTTAGTGTTTTAATAACACTTTCACTGAAAACCAGTTCCCTAAAAAGTCAGTCAAAGGGGACATATATATTACTTTGAACTTTCAGAATTCACTGTCATATTTTCCAAAGTATAGCCAAAAGATTAATTAAGAGACAAAGTGGGTGAGGTAGTATATTTTATTGAACCATCTTCTGTTGGTGAAAGAGACAAGCTTTTGAGCTCCACAGAACTCTTCAACATTGTCAATATTGCTGCAAACATTGACCCAAATATTGTCAAATGCTGATTAACATGATTGATCTATGCTGCTGTCCTAGTTATAACAACTAACACATTTAAAAATATTTAGCATATTACAAACTACACCTAACACCACTTCAAGTAAGTGTAAAAAATTCAGCTTTTCACAGAACTACTGAATTTGCATATTGTAGCCCACAGAACAATAGACTATCCAGCCTTTTAAAATTTAGTTACTACATTCAGTTCCGGGCATCTTAAGGCCTTTCTTCGCGACAGCACATATGCAGGACTTAGGTATGTAATTAAGCACTGTCCTGAGCAGGGATGATTTCCTGAATTGGACAAATATTAGCACTCCCTAGAGTTTGCCTACAAGTGGAACAAAACTGATTAAGGAATTTGGTGGGATTGAAATATGAGGGAAGACCGAAGGACAAGAAACTGGAGAATCATGGATTTAGATGTATAAAAATACTGGACCCCTAAATTTGGACACAAAGTATGAGTTTAAATAGGAAGGCAACTGAACTCAAATTAGTTCCTCAGGGTTCTATTTCTAGCATTGCCACAAACTTCTTGTGTGACCTTGGCCCTCTTAATTTTGCTGTATGTTTCTACATGTGTAAAATGAGGACGATATTTCCAATAACTCAGGCAGGCGATGTTGATACACTACTGTTTACATGGTGCTTTGAACCTTCAAAAGGATGGAACAATATTTATTATGAATTATTAAAATAATTGTGCGGTCTTGTAGCTCAAATAAATGAAGTTAAGCTACAGAGCCTGCTGGGCCTCCACTCCAGAAATGCTTCTGCTTGGCAGGCCCACCACGCATCGTTGGCATTTTGATATCAGTGTGTTGTGGTGGAGCTCACCTTAAGTGTAAGACAATCAGTCAGTAGCTGAAGCCAAAGCAGAACTCAAGACCAAAAGCGCTTGGCACATGGAGCAAGCTGCAAGGGGAAATCTCCTAGAACTGCATAGTCCTGCACAGTCCTGGGCCTTGATGCAACACTGTGAGTAGTTCTACTGAAGTACAATGGGACTATTCCCATTGTGTAATCCACATGCAGATCAGAGCCCTAGTTGTTTCTCTAATGTAGTTAAACTTTTTCCCAAGTGTAAATTATTATTGCTTGACAATAGTTCCTGCTCCTTACCTCACAAGGGAGAAAAAAATGGGGGGAAACAAGGGGAAAAATAAAGGAGAACAAGGAGAAAAATTAAAACAGCCAGAAAAGGATACAGTGGGAAACAGGTGGGAAAGGATGGAAAAAAGGAGAAAAGAAAGTGACAAAATGGCAAAAAGAGGGAGAAAAGGATATGGTAATGGAGAGGGTGACAACATATGGAACAGAGAAAAATAAAATCAAAAGGGAATAGACAATGTGGGAGTACTCTTGTTATTTCACATTTTTCTCTACTGAGAATTCTGTGAAACACCAAAGCTTAAACAGCTCCAAACAGCAGTGAAACACCAAACAGCTCTCCTACCTCTGCAATGTTTTGTTTGCTTCTGTTAACTAATCTATTTCAGGATACAAGTAAGTTAAAATGTGAAGTGAACTGAGTCAAGGCCTTCGAGTTTCTTCTTCTGCCTTCAATAGATAGTTGTTTCACTAACCAACACCATGGACTGGGAGCTGCAGTCTCACAGACTACCTTCCAGTAGATATTAGTGAGGTCATTAGTTGTAGCAAGGAAAACACCAATCCCAGAACTCTGGTCTTAGCAGGTAAGTTAAGAAGTAAATTAATTCCTACTATTTTGCATTAAACTGCATTGATTTGCAATTTAAACGTAAGGCTATACAGAGGTCGGCAACGTTTGGCACGTGGCTCGCCAGGGTAAGCACCCTGGCGGGCCGGGCCAGTTTATTTACCTGCTGACGCGGCAGGTTCGGCCGATCGCGGCCCCCACTGGCCACGGTTCGCCGTCCCGGGCCAATGGCGGCGTCGGGAAGCCGCAGCCAGCACATCCCTCACCCGCGCCGCTTCCCGCCGCCCCCATTGGCCCGGGACAGCGAACCGAGGCCAGTGGGGGCCGCGATCGGCCAAACCTGCCGCGTCAGCAGGTAAATAAACTGGCCCGGCCCGCCAGGGTGCTTACCCTGGCGAGCTGCGTGCCAAACGTTGCCGACCCCTGCTATATAGTGTTACTGATTCGAGATTGTATAGCTTTGCATTTCATTTTTAAAATATTTCATTTCACCTTTATGAAATATCCACAGAGAATTTCATTCCTTTCTTCATCCTCTCTTTTTCCTCCTCTACATTTCCCTTTTCCACTAGCACTGGGATGACATTTATTCCTGCATCTGAAATCCTGAGAAAGAAACATTGAATATGGGATTTCCTTAAAGATTCTAACCTCCGTTGCTAAGAGGTCATGTGAAACTTGCAAACTCCTGTACTGCAGTCAAGAGTCAGCAATACACACTCTGTAGTATTCTGTATTTCACACCCCAGCTCTGCCGGATACTATGGGAGCCAGATTCTGTCACTGTTACTCACGCTGTGTAGTACCTTACTCTGTGAGTTGTCCTATTGATTCAGAAGTATCTGAATTACTTTTTATTAATATTGTGCATAGTTCTGTGTGTTTATGTACAATGGATTATTTGTTATAGGGTGAGATAAGAAGAGGTTGTTAAAGGAATCAAGTAAGAAAGGCAAAACATTGACAAAGATAAAGTAATGTCATAGAGAATACCAAGGCTCTTTACACAAACAATGCGGGGTTCCTGGCTCCCTCCAATCTGGCAAAGCCTCCTCTTCTCAGGCCAAACCTAAGATCAAAAAGGATACTAAAAGCTTACAAAGGTACTAGCTTGCAGAAATGGAGGGAGAAGTTGTCTGCCACTGCAGGCTGACACAGACTGAGGTAGAGTCAGGATCTGCTCTGCAGCAAGCTGGCTATCACTTGATCCATAAGAGGAACAGGGAGGAACACCATGGCTAAATCCCATCTAAGTAGCAGAGTTTGGGGAGAATGCCAGGTGTAGGTAAAACAGCATGCATATAGGTCTCTGTTGTTTTAAATCAATTTCTCTGAGCAATATGTACATTTTGGAAGTAAATCACACCTTACTATGAACAAACTGCTTCTGTGTCTCTGCATATTATTACTTTCCACAGGCTCCCAAAGGAAAATTTTGCAGGTGCCAAATCCATTGGGCCCACTAGGTATCGCTGTTGGCAACAACAGGGGTGTAACCCAGAGAGCAGCTGGATTATGGGATCCCATCCCAAAGAGAAGTGAAGCGCAAGGAGGACTGGAAGAGGGTCTCAGAAGGGGCAGCCTATCCAGGGACTGTGACAAGAGTATTATGACATGACATAGAATTGACAGGCTCCTTTTTGTTGTTGTGACCCAACAGCCAATGTAATAATAGATGTACTGAACAGAGATCAAAAAATAATTGTAAGTTTTATCAGACTTAAGGCCATTCAACACCTTTTCCCACTCACCATTTAAAAAAAAAAAAAAAAAAGCAAAAGCAATTTCTGTGCTTACTCATTATTTTCTTAACATATAAATTGGGTAAGTCATCTGTTGCCGAGGCACTTATTATTTCATTACATTTAGAGACAGAATGAATTTCCAGAACTCTCATTACACTGGAGACTGGGGTAATACGATAATGACTGCTTGAAGACTCTGATATTAAGAGACTAGATGGCTCTGGGAATCATAATGAGATATGCAAACTTTCTACCTATTTATCTAGATTTTTTGACCATGCTCATCATAGGTTACCAGTTAGATTCCAGCCAAATGATCAAAGATGATTTAATCTGATGGCTCTTTGGTGGTCTTGTGACAGGATGACCGGTTCTAAGAATCTATGCGTAGGTGCAGAGCTCCTCTACTGGTTCACACTGGCACTCTTACAATTAGCTTCAAGCCACGATAAAAAGCAATGTGAATGTCTATCAGAGACAGAAGGGAGTAGAGATAGAGGAATCTTGAGGACAGCAACCCTAAAAACAGCCCAAGAACAACCCCGACCCAGCTTCAGGAGAGCATTTAGACAACCGCTTAATCCATTCCTATTCAGGACAGCACTTACTTAAAGTTAAGCATGTAATTGAGTATTGTCCCGAATAGGAAATGTTTTACTAAACCAGTTTCTCTGGGAGGAAGTTTACATTAGAAACCCCATAGAGGATGGTTAAACCTTATTGTGTGTGTTATGTAAGGAGCCACCTGTTTACAGACACACGAGATGACACAATGAAAAATCCAAAATTCAGACTACACACATACTTGCTAGCAGGGATTCTATAAAATCTCTTAGCGACAACCTATGGTTGTAGAAGACATAGCAGCTCTGCAACTTGGTGTGCAGGAGCACTGCATGAGTGCTAGTGGGGAAAAGCATGCTAAGAAGCAACCCTTACATCTCTTTTGTGAAGTATGGCACACACTCCATTCTCAATGGATACCAAAGTGGAGCAGGATGAGGGCCCAACACCACCTCTTTTGGAATATCTAATGCTGCTGTCAGAATTCTCAATCTTGTGGTGTTTTTGCTCTAGGATTTGTGACTGTCCCCTATGTAGGTACATAATACAGGGAGGAAAGAAGTCTTCAGCATCCTCTCCAGCTTTGTTCACTCTCACAGGTGGAGCCAGAATCACAACCCTGCTATTTCTTTATTTTCAGCCCAGATCAGACTGGAATTTTTGTAATGTATTTAAAATATCTGCACCAGGAAATTTCTATCGAGACAAAATATCTAATTTCCAAGGGTGTCTTAGGGCAACAGAGAAATGAAGCAGTGGTGCATAACCACTGCACTACAACTATCTTTATAACACATTAATATTATAAATCTTTGCACAGAGTTTTCAACTCTGTTTATAACAGAGGATTAAATCCTGCGTTGCTAGTAGTACATCAAACTGACAACAGGAGTGAATTCCAAAGTAATGCAGCTCTGTAGCTAAAAGCCAAACCTAAGTTTAGCATTGAGGCTCTGAAAGCAGTTGTTAATATTTGACTTAAGATTATGAATGTTTTCCACTAGTTGTACAGTAACTGTTGAAATAAAATAGTAGTGATATGTTATATAAACACTTGCATAAGAACTTCGCCTATCACATTTTTCTTCTAACATCAGATAGACCAGCCATCTAGTACATAAATTACAGCAATAGCAATAAAATTCTGAATACACCATTTTAAAATGGTATTGATTTTTTAAAGATAAATCTCATGTTCAAGAGTATTAAAATAGGCATATATCTCAATGTTCTTGCTCAGTTAAGAATTTTCAGCCTCATCCTGCTATACTGGAAGAGCCATGTGACTGCTCGGAGCAGTGGTAAATCCTATACATTGGTAGAAGTATTGACTTTAAGCATCATCTTTCAAACAGAGAGAGCAATGTTTTCAGATTTGGCGTTGGACAGGTTTAGGTGCTGGGGAACTTCACTTCCCATGTATATGATGCAAACTGTACCAGTCAGCAGCCCTGTATACTATAATAAGCAAATGGTAAAGGGATATGTCCTATATCAGTATGTGCATTGCTTTTTATTCCTTTGTTTTATCTTTTGGAAGATTGTGCAGTTTTATCTTTTAATCTGGCATTTGGTAGATATTTTTCTCCAATTACTAAAGATAAAATCTACTTCAATGCCTATATCTCCTCTCATCTAGACTATTAATGCAGCTGTTTCTTTCACTTCCCCAAAAGCCAGTTCCCAGTATGTGCAGAATACTTCTACCTGCTTCCTCACAGGTACAAACAGTCACATCATACTTCAGAATCGAACATGAGTGGCACTTCAGAATCAGTTAAAATTGCCTGCATTGCTATTAAAACTCTCCATGGACTTCTTCCAGCCGCCTACATGGAGCTTTGTTCCTGCTTACTGTTCTTCTCACTTCCTCAGCTCATCTAGCTCCACTTTACTTTGTTCCTAACCAAATTCTGGCCACAACTGGAACAAGAGGAATCTTCTCCTTTCTAGTTCCTGCCACCTAGAAACAGCAATCCTGTATCTCGCTGCCTGCCTCAGTGACTCACCATCTCTTTAAATCCAATCTGAAAAGACACCTTTTATTGCTTCCCTTTACTTTTTAATTCCTCCCTTATCTATTACCTACAATTATAATTGTATTACTTAACACTGTAAAGTGTTCTCAGAAAAGGTTTGTGGAAAATCATGTTCTGCTGTACTGTATTGACCAATGCTAAAGCAACACAGATATATTTTCTAATGCCTGTCTGTGCTCTCCTAACGGAATAAGATCTACTATGTTAATCTGCTCTAGTCAGTGGAATGCCTGTGGCTTGGATTTAATTACTTTTCTCTTAATTTTGGCTAGGCTTACATGCAATCAATGTGTTTTGCATTTAGTCAACAAATGCAAACTCTTTTCTAACTTTTGCTTAAACAGAAACACTATTGATTACCCTGTTGTCTAGCCTCAGCTGTGCTTCTTTGATTGAGATAGTGAACCAACGTTACCTTGCACATGATTAGTTTAACTGCTTTGTCTAAATCTGTCACTGATTGTATTTTTTTTTTTTTGTATTAGTACTTAGGAAGCCCTGACTGAGGTCAGAGCCCTGTACAAATATATTATAGTAAATGACAATACTTGCCCTGAAGAGCTTACAATCTAAAATAAATAAGACAGATAAACATCAAGAAAAAGGAAGTATTACTATCCCCATTTTACAGATGGGAAACTGAAGCACAGAGGAACCTACACAAGAAATCTATGGCAGAGCCAGGAATTGAATCCAGATTTCCTGAGTAGCTTTACCACATGGCTGTCCTTCCCTTCAGACCATTCTTCCTGTATGGGAAAACCAAAATTCTATCTTGAAAACCATACTGTAGATATCAATGATGTTTGTGATTTCTCCCAACTGGGTTTTACAGGAATGTCTGTGCCAAACAGCAAACAGGGTCTCATTCCACCACATTTCAATTAGTGCAGCACTTTCAGAACACAAATCGAGTGATTATGTACTTTCAGCAAACTAAACGGACAATAGGGGAAATAATTTAGGGAAAATGGGAGGAGTCAAAAGTTGGGTTGACACATATGTTCTCCAAATACAGTGAGAGTTAAAGAAACTGGCCCTGCAACAAATATTTTAGGCTTTGGAGTCCAAGCAATGATGAATACGGAGCTGCACAGCTGTTAGTGAGAGTATGCAAGAAAACCCTTCCCATAGCCAAGAAGGGAGAACATGATTGTATATTGTTTTGTTTTTTAATCACAGAAATAATTACACAAAAATGCAGAACTAGCCATTTTTCCATGTAATAAACTGAAAATCTTGCTGAGGTATTCTGCAATCATAAAGCTCTTCCACGTGTAAATAGTTTCTGCATTTGATGCAGAGAGAAATCAACTTTCCCTGAACAAGATGCGACCGTTTCCACCTGCATCAATCCAAAGTGAAATACAAGGCTAAAATGAAAACTAAGTCAAATACACATTTACCTTGGTCACAATTAAAATATCCCTCACTATCACACAATATATCCCTATACTGCAGTTATTTCCTGACCCTAGTATCTCAATAACCACCGTGTTATAACTATTGCTATATGTTGGCTTTTTTTAGTAGCAACCCCTATTCTTGTTATTACATCACAGATTCCAGAAGTTTCACTGTAATCTCTGGAATTTGTGACACCCCAGCATGTCACTGAAATAAAGAGCCAGGAAGATTTCTATGAGAGGAAAAAGTAAATTGTAAATAATTAGTTATTTTTGTGCTGACCATCTCCCATATTCTGATTGGTGGAGACTTCCATTCATAAATGTGCATTTAATTAAATTTTCATTTCAGCTTTACACATAGAACCAACTGCAGAAGGGAAATAACTAGAGTACTGATTCCAAACCTTTTCCTCACATTGACTAGTTTTTACTCCCACCTAACTTACTAGACTACATGCATGAGTTGCTCTACATGAGAATAAGCAGTGCAAATGAGGCCCTAAGGGCCAGACTCTGCCACCTTTAATCAAGTCTTTGGAACTGGCTCACACCTGCCATGATGGCATACATACCCTGCTTTCTGGATCACTGTGTACTCAGCTAATGCATTCTCCCTGAGTTCCTCCACTATAGGATTGACCAATTTTCAATAGTGTGTGCTAATACACACAGCTGTGAGTATAGTGATACATACATGACACAGCCCCAGGGGGAGCACCAAGCACCACTGTGCCTTAGAGATAACCTTCTGTGGAACAATTCTTCAGGGTGTTGCTCCCTTTTTGCAGCTGGAGAGGGAGAAAGTTGCTGCATCTCCTAAAAAGATAGGAGATGCTAATTTTGACTAAGTCTTAAGTAACACAGAGAAGCTAATTCAAGAAGTGACAGTAGCTGAGTCACTAAGTAATAGGGATCACAATATAATTAGGTTCAACATCCAATGGTCAGGTAAGGTACGAAAAAGTAACAGTCTTGCTAAATTTTAGAAAGAGGGATTTCCAGTAAAATGAGATCAGTGAAAAAGGCCTTCTGACAGAATGGTGTAGTCCAGAGCTGGGTGACCATTCTGTGCACTTTGTAAGCATTCCACATAGGCCAAATTGTGAGATAATTGATTAGGACTGAGTAATTAACCAGTTAATAAGGAGATTCAGCTCATCAGCTGAGGGCTGCTAAATAAGAGACAGGAAGGGAAACAGAGGGGATTGGGAGGGAGAGTAGGCAAAGAAGCCCATGATCTCAGAGAAGTGAGATCTCTTTACCCCTCTCCCCATACCTAGAGAGTAGGTAGAAGCTTGAGGAAAGTCTTATGCTGTGGGGACACAAAACTGTATAAAGACTTTGTAAATAAAGCATACTGTGGTGAACTTACTCAGGAGTGTGTGAGGACTGCTTGCAAAGTGAGAGGCAGAGTGTGGGGCATCATACCCTGTGATAGGCCCTAAAGCTAAAAGTTAAAGAATAAAAAAAATTTAGAGGTGGCATGGATGCTACTTTAAATAAAATAAAGGTCATAACATGATATTAAAGAAAAAATGATAAGAGCAACTGCCAGCAGGCTCAGTTGTTAAATATAATCCCCTCCCCCCTCAAAATCCACACATTTTTATACCGTGAAATTCATCTAAAGGTGATAAAGAGGGCCTGTGCAAGACCCTAATCATTTTAAAGCCTAAAAGTCATCTTATGGAGCTGAAGTGGTGCACAGAACCTTGTGTGGGCCCTATGCCATGAGCTGAAATTTACCCCTAGAGAATAGTACTGCTCTGAGTTAGACTATCATGCAGTAAAGCATTTCACTTTGTTTTCCTTAAGGGAAAAAATCCCACTGCATCACACACTGCTGGATGTCAGATCAGTCTACCATTTAGAAATTGTTACCAGAAAATTCAAAACAAAACAAAAGCTCCTCCAAACTCCACATATGGAAGAATGAAGACGTATACAATACACACTATGTGAATTAAATGGGGAACCAAGAATGTCTAAAGAACACTAGCTGTGTATCTCAGAATGACATTAGCAGAAGCAACATTGGATAACAGCATATTACTTAATCAGTAGTAATCAATAACTGTGCAGCATGTATAAAAGGCTTCATTAGAGAGGATAGAACAGTCTCTTCAATTGCTTCATACCAGCAGAGCAATAAAGACGAATTTAAATTAATACTACAAACTGCTGTATTAGGCAAATTCTGGAGTCCTTATTAAACGAAAACAACCAATGACTTCAGGGTTTAGGTCCTGGTACAGGAAAGCACTGATGCAAGTGCTTAAATCCATCATACCTGCTTGATTTTAAGAAGGTGCTTAAGTTCCAATAGAATTTTAAAGTTAAGTGTGTGTTTAAGCTCTGTATTCAACAGGATACATTCTTTCCTGAATTGAGGCTGTAGCTCTAAATATTATTTTAAAGTATAAAATTTATCTAATAAGTATGATTCTGTACCATTGGTACAAATAGCCCATTTAAAACCTACTGGAACTCTACATTTTAAAACCATGCCAGGTTATTGAATATCTGCTAGAAGGAATCTTCAAATGTTACATCAAATGGCTCAATTTTTTTGTCCTTTCAAATTTATTTGGTGCAAAACTTCAATATAATGCTAAACAATTGAATAAATGTAATGTTGTCATAACTATGTGGACAAAATGGTTTGAAAAGTGATTGTAGAACTGAATGTATGACTAGCAACAAAAAAGTGTTAGCATTTCATAACTCAGTTTTGAATTGCTAACAAAATATGCAACATGGCACCTAAAGATTTCTATATGTCAACATTGCAAAATTACATAAAACATATCTTACTTTAGTTTCCAGTAAACCTTTCCAGTAAACCATTTACAAATATTTTAAAGGCTTGTAGTTTCCATTCTGAAGCTGTTTTAAAAAAAATAAAAAGTTTGTGTGTATGCTGAATACAGACTTTCTGAATCTCTACAAAAGCTGCAAAATCCTGTCAAAATATATCTGCCTTATGAAGACAAATGCATTTATTTAATACCTTTCTTTGTACCTAATTTAGAACAGCATTCTATTTTTCCCAATGTTTCCAAAAATTCTGAGATACTTGATATTTTATAGAATAATTTCCAAAATTATAACATTTCACTGCCGGTTTTTAACAAAACAAACAAACAAATATAATTTTTGTAACACAATGAAACATTTTATTGGTTTCTGGTTGGTTTGTTTTTACAGTTTTTAATCACAATATTTCAAGTGCATAGCATATGTATGCACAATGTCTGTGATATTTTACGTTCTTCTCCATTACATAACAAGGTTTCAATTGCCTTCCAATGTGTTCCATCGACCTAGCACTGTCTACACCGGGGTTAGGTTGGCCTCGCTACGTCTCTCTGGGGTGTGGACAGACAATTAACCAAACATTACTCAGAGTAAGACAAAGATCTATGGACTTTTTCCTTCTTGTATTTCCTCTTTACCAATGGGACACAACCTTAATATTATCCTGTGATGTCCTTTATTCTTTTCATCAGAAAACTTTTCATTATTTTAAACGCATATGCAGACATAGCTAAGTCAATGGTAGAAAAGATGGGGAGCCACTTTATCAGCAACATAAAAAAGATAATAAGCACTGCACAACATCCTGACATTCTGTGATGGTATTTGCTTCATGACAATCATTGCAGACTGACATAATGCCATGAGACAAACATCAAAAACGTATTTCCTCTCTCCTTTCTCCTCATCTTCCCTGGCTGCCTGTAGATCAGAGGAATTTCAGTAATTGCTTTGCTGTCCTTACATAGTGGATCCTGATAGCTTCCATATAACCAGACCAGTTGCTCAATACTCCACATGCTACCTCACATTTATCTAGTGGCTCATCTTATGCTCTTATGATTGGGAAAGAGAACGCTGATCAGAGCTACAGAATCCACAGCCATATGTACAGCCCTGATGAGAGACAAGCTGTCTTAAGTACCATTATATAGTAAACTGAATTTCCCATTAAGTGTATTTATATCACATTTGAATGGCATAACCCAGCATATTCACCTAGTTTTGCAGTTGATTTCAAGCAGAGAAGATTTCCATAACTGAAATCCATGTTTGTCTTGTACTATTATAATTGCTGGAAAAATCAGAAGTATCACCTCTTGCTTAGTTTAATTTACATGTTCCCTCACCCTATTTTCTGCAATTGGGGGCTGATCCCATATTCCTAACTCAAGGAAACCACCTAATGACTTCTATGGGAGTTTTGCCTGAGCAATGGTTGTTGGATTAGGCCATTTAGAGTTACTAAAAGCCCATGTTGTTCACTGCCTAACTAATGTAATGAATAAGCAAACACCAGCATCTTTTGTTTTGTTATTGCTTTACATTTTCTGATGAAGAATTATTCATTTAGATTATTCTATAATTGCAGAATGGAAAGTCTTAGTGAGCAAATATGCTGTTTTCCTCAAAAAATTCAGTGTCTGTCAGAAGTCTTATTAATTTTGCCTAGACTAACTAATGCAGTATAGAGTAACCCATAGATCAACAAGCGCATAATACAAGCCACCATACTGTGACAGAGACTAGCTATGTGCACCTTAATATTCATTTTTTATTAATGTTAAATCTCTAGTTAAGAGTTTTCCTGCTGTTAATTCAGCCACAGAACACAAGAAAGCCATCTCAGTGCATACTCGGCCAAACAGCCACCTCTGAAAATACAGCCATTTTAGGAGCAGCAATGGATCAGCTTGACAGAGTACATAAGATGCATAAAACTACTCCTATATATTGGAGAGAAGTTTTTTCAAGTGTTTATACATTCATCTGATTTTTAAAAAGTTAACTACTAAGCCCTATGTTAATCTTAAATTAGTGCCACTGAAGCAGAAAGAATTCCATCAACCCAACAAAGTAACTATAAGCATATAGTCATAAACAAAAACAACTTTTTAAAATTAAAAATAGTGAGGCTGAAGAAATTAGCAGAAAAAGGCAAACTTTTAGTAAAAATGATTATAAAACAGTTCTTGGGTTCCATTTCTTCTCAGAAAATATGCAATAAAAAGTATAAAACTGAAGAAATAGTGTAAAATTAGATACAGTATAAAATAATTATGTTGACTAAATCCATGTATGTACATTTTATTTTATATATAAATTCAGAAAAACATCCAGAAAAAGAATGAGATAGCTACCCAGTCTGATTTCGCTAACTTGACATCTACTATCAATTGGTGAGGTCTTTTATAAAGGCACAATATACAAAGCTCCGGTAAGTGCACATCCTATCCTAACATTCCAGTTTGTTTGAAGATTATTTCAAATATTAAATTGAAATATACATAAACCATATATGTGGACTCTTGTTGGATTTACTATACATTTGTCAGTAGACCAGTCATGGGCCTGGGTTAAGCAAAGTGAGCGTTACAAATCGTTATTTTGTCAGCTAACCTAGTTTCCCATGTCCCGTACATATTTCAAGCCATAGGGTTACTGCTTACACGTTTCTTTGCAGAGCTATGAATCCTAAAGCGAAATGCATGCGGATTGCGCGCAACATACATTTCTCCGTATGCACTAATAAATATCCTGTCCCTCACTGCACTCGGCCTAGCTCAGCTGCCGCTGTGTGACAGCAGGGATCGGGCTGCGAGCGGGGATGCGCTGGAGCCCCTGGACTCTCACCCGGGAGCTCAGCCTGGGATCAGCGCTGGAGGTTGCTGGCGCGTTTGCAACATTCCCACGAGCAATTGAGCTCGGATCGGCCCATTCAGGAGGCTGCTGAGTGTGTGGAACCGACCTTGCTCCTTCCTTCCCACGAACCTGAGCGATGCTGCTCACCAAGTGCCAGCGAGCCGGGAGCTGCCTCTCGCCCCGCGGCCCTGACCCGTGTCCCCCGGGCTGCTGCGGCTGCCTCCGCTCCCTCCCGCCCTGACAGGAGCGTGGGAACCAGCTGCGGCTGCCGCGGAGAGTGCCCGGGCGGGGGGATCCCTACGGGGAAAGGGAGCCACGATCCGCACGGGGGCAGGCCAGGGGCGGATCGGGGCGAACAGCGGGGGGCGGGGGGAGGGCATCTTGCCCCGAGGGGAGGCGGCTCCCGGACAGAGAGAGCGAGCGAGCCGGGGCCCCTCGCAGCGCGTCGGGGGCGGCACTTACTTGATGTCCTCCCAAACCTCCGGGCCGTAATTCCGGATCACCAGCAGCTCCAGGGCGTGATTGACGAATCCGTACTGCGGACAAGGGGCGAAGGGGGGCGAACAACGAGGGGGAGGGCAGGGGTGAAACCGGAGAGGGACACGGGGGAGAATCAGTCGGGGGGGGGGGGTGAGGGCTGAGCTCCTTCCCAGCGCTGCTCAGCGTCCCCGCTGCTCCTGGTGGGGATGGGGGGTAACACACAGACACCCCAGAGCCACCTGTTTCCCGTCCTCACCTGCTGCTGCACGGGAGTTACCCAGCTCTGCAGGCGGGACTCTCCCCCACCCCCTCCCCGGCACAACAGGGCGCGTCTCCCCCCAAACAGCGCCGCTGACCCCTGCCCCCTTCTGGTGCGCTACCGGAGTTTGAGTCTGTCCCCAAAGGAGAGAGACTCGCGCATCTCGCTTGCCCGAAATTGCCTTCGCTCACCATAGCGCCAGCGCTGCGCTGCCCCCTGCTTTGTCCCTGTGCTGCGGCCCGGCACGCTCAGAGACTCTGGGGAAGGCGCCGCTCCGCTCCCAGAGCTTCTGGCTCCGGCAAACTCATGTTTGAAACGTGTATTTGGTCAGCGGACTGCAGCCGCTCCTCCTGTCCCCTCCCCAGCCACACACTCCGCGGCAGGTGGGGCCTCCCCCCGGCCCAATCAGGGCTGTGCTAAGCAGGGCTGCCAGGGAGGGGGAGAGGGAACCAGAGACAAAGAGAGGGGGAAGAGATCTGAGAAATAGGCTGAGAGAGAAAGAAGGTCTAAATTTACAAAGGGTCCCGGTGGACTATATGTCTCTGGTAATTTTTAAATCAGGATGGGATCTTTTTTCTTACAGAGATGCTCCAGGAATTATTTTGGGGGATGTTCTATGGCCTCTGATGTGCAGTGGTCATACTAGATCAGGGGTAGGCAACCTATGGCACGGGTGCCAAAGGCGGCACGCGAGCTGATTTTCAGTGGCACTCACATTGCCCGGGTCCTGGCCACCGGTCCAGGGGGCTCTGCATTTTAATTTAATTTTAAAAGAAGCTTCTTAAACATTTTAAAAACCGTATTTACTTTATATACAACAATAGTTTAGTTCTATATTATAGACTTATAGAAAGAGCCCTTCTAAAAACGTTAAAATGTATTACTGGCATGCAAAACCTTTAAATTAGAGTGAATAAATGAAGATTCGGCACACCACTTCTGAAAGGTTGCCGACCCCTGTACTAGATGATCACAATGGTCCTTTCTGGCCTTCGCATCTGTGGGCCCAGACTAGGTCAGTGCTGATCAAAGGCCTTATAAATGTATTCAAATAATCTGCCTGAGTCCTAAAATCTGATTTCAACTCATGACATTGTTACTAGTATTTACATTCATTTATTATAGGAAGAGCTGACAGAACCATCTGTAGTTAAGGTTGCCCAGCACTTTCCATTATAAGCCCCTCTTTTCAGTTGCTAATAACATCTAACTTTAACTCTGAAATTTCCCATACCAAGTGAATGCCTCAGGCTGAACTTTTCTGGAAAGTTTCAGCAAAAAATAGTTCACCTATTCCCAAGAATGAAATTAGGAAAAAAAAATACATTGTGTTGTCCCTGTTAAAAAAAAGTCTTACAACTGTTTTGTTGTGATGTTCTAGCATCTCCAATGTTTTGGAGCAGGGACTTGGAATTTGCTGGGAGGGGTCACCCTGACACTATTTGGTTCCAGGCAGGGTCACCCTGGTGTCAAGGATGTGCCTTTTCCTGTTCCTATGAAAATCCACCCGAATTTGGACAAATTACAAGTTACAAAAATCTTGGTTCACATTTCTCACTAAAGACATTCGAATTTGGCAGCTAAATTCTCCAAACATTCAATCTGCACCCACCATGCTCCAATCCAGAGTTGCAGGGACTAAACAGGATTTTCCCTGCAATTGCTCCCAGCTGCTATGGCACCAGACACCAGGACTGTGAGCAGGAAGAATGTGTCTCTTCTCAATGCACAGACAAACTTAATTCTTGCATTTCCTACTTTTGAGTGGTTCCCTTTGCAACCTTAACATTCTTTTAATATATTTAATTATTATTTATACATCTAGGTGCTCATGGCACTGTATAGACAAAGAAAAAGGTAGGTGCCTGCACCAAGAAGCTTACAATTAAAATTAAGCTTTACAATTTTAAGCAAAGAGTGACAATAACAAATGGAGGGAGATGGGGATATGGGTGGGAGGCTACAAAAGTAATGGCAGACCCTGCATTTTTTGGAGAGTACTTTCGGCCCAGCTTTAGAGCCAAAAGATGTGTTGCAAAGTGGAGGGTAATTTAGCTTTAAAATGCATACAAAATACATATTAACTTTCTTTGCCTCCTGAGTATATTATTGTTGTTTCATTTGTCTTTGAAATAGGAAACTGCAAGCACTGTGATAAATAGACTTCCACTGATGTGCCTGATGCGTCATATTAAAATTATATCAAATTCAAAAGAGGTTTAGGTGGTTTACATGCCTCCAGTTGAATTTGCCCCTTTCTGAGTACTGTTAAATAATATTTGCCAGAGCTTAAGGATCAGAAATATATTTCTGAAGAACACATTTATTGCCATGGGGATGCACTGCATTTCAAAATGGTAGATATTTTAAAATATATTTCCTTTCCATATTCCTCTCTAAGGCTTTCACCCCTGTTTATATCTTTGAATTATACAAGACTATACTGTCAGTTTAGTCAGTGGGCCTGATTCACCACTGTGTTACTCCAGTTTTATGCTGGTACTGGAGTAATGCAGTAGTAAATCAGTCCTAGTATAGTTTTCAGGAACAAAGCCTACACTTTTCATTAAAATATGATTTTTGCAAAGGGAGTTTCCTCCCCATTGGTTAAGGTTATTGAAGAGAATTTTTGTTTAAATGGGAGACAAATATATAAACTTCCCATTCCTTCATATAATTTATTTACAAGCATGCACATTCTTGGCTCCCATGGTTTATCAGAATTGAAGGGAATTTTTTTTGCAGGAGTTCCTTGTTAAAATATTGTCTATGTATGGTTGTCTAGAATTACCGGTACTTTGTTCCATCTGAAGGTACCTCTACATACTCTGTTGAATACTCTTTTTTTTATTTATTTTTTTTTGTAAAAAAAAAGTCTTATGGCAATATACCTCAATGAATCATGGATGATATTCCAGCAGCTCTAACAGCAACAGCACATATGCAAGACTATTCCCTCTTTTTGCATTGGAGGAAGCACACTGGTTTTACCAGACATTTCCTGCTATTTTACTTCCTGCATAACCTTCACCTGCAATTCTGACTGGCCTTCTTCCCCCTCATTTTCAGCCAGCAAGTTGGTGGTTTCTCCCAATCCTAGGGCCCTTTTTGTCACTCTGCTTCTACTGCTGAGCAAGTTTGGCTATTTATAAAAAAATCATCCTGTTTTTTCAGTTGCTATGCCATTCTTCACTTCCTGTCCCGAACTAATTGTTAGGAAACCTTTGTCATGTTGTTGTGTTTCTAAACTAGGGTGACCAGACGTCCTGATATTATCTGGACCATCCAAATATTGGGGGGTTTATCTTATATACGCAACTATACATCTCCTGCCTCCCCCTACCCCCAAAAAGTGTCCTGATTTTTCACACTTGCTATCTGGTCACCCTGTTCTAAACATTGCTGTGTTTCACCCTCTGGTGAGCAAAGTGATTCCTATATGTACAGTCAGATAGTAAAGGATCTATTTGGAGGAAAGGTGCTATACACATGCAAGATCATTCATTCATTCCTTGAACACATTTCCTATACTCAGAGGGAAACACACAAATAACATTAAACACTGGAGGGAAAGCTGGCATTTAGGCAGCATGACCCTTCCATAGTTATTTCTATATTTTTGACCTTTCACTTATATTGTAAAATGGATTTCATTTTAGGAAGAATTAATTTATTCCTAGATGTCTCAGTATTGAGAAAGATATATCATAGCACACTACTGTACTGATGCACTTCCTATATAAATCCCCAACATCACTTTAATGGAATCCAGTTATGAAATCTGTTGATCTGGGATGAAGAAATTGCACACAATATGACATTTGTATCTTAGTGGGTTAATCCATCTGCTAGTCTAGAATAATTGAAAATTAGAGATCGCTGGTAAGATTGTGCACAACAAATTTTGGATGTCTCATTGAATATCTCAGCTCTCTGATCTTCTAATTTAAATAAAACCTCATAATTATACGTAACCAATTTCATTTCCCCTTTGGCGCAGATACTCAGTGCTTGTACCCTGCCTAATACAATGGGGAGGCAATCTTTTTTCACGCCAAATAAATAGTAATAATAAGATCCAACTTCCTATATACACAATCTCTCAATTTCCTACTAATACAACCACTCATGAAAACATTCTTGGACAATGTCAAGAAAATTCTCCCTTGGACACTTTTACAAACATCTGGATCCACTCTTCATTGTGTGGGAAAATGTTATGAGTGGTTAAATGGACTCTATTCCAAACATCTCTCCATGTCAAAAGAAAATGGAACACAGAACTAAGCCTTTTCCATTCAGAGGACTACAGCATTATTTGGAATGAAATTAGATTGACCTCAGCTTTGCAATCACTCTGATTTATACAAATAAAGGCTCCGATCCTACCCCTATTAAAATCAATGGCAAATTCCCATTGACAACACTGTGAAGAGGATTGGGTCTCGTATTCTCAACATTTACTATTGGACTAGATCTCCTGATCATTTAGGCCTGGGTGCTGATATCCTGGTTCATGCTGAGGTAAAGTCAACAGGACTGCTTGTGGAGTAAAATGCTTCTTAATGTGAGCAAAGGAATGATCACTAACAGAATCTGGCTCGTCATAGATACCAGTGAATGCTGGAAATGGCTGAGTACAGCAGCTACGCTCATATATACTGCAGGACTGCAAGGAATTGATTAGGCTTTTTGCTTGGAAACTGAGCAGAAAAACCATGCGGAACTCTCAAGCAAAGTGTGTAGTTTAGTTTTAATCAATGTTAAGAAGTACTTGTGTGACGTTGCACTCCATATGCTTTATGAAAATATGCTTATGAATGTGAATATGATGTAACTGGAATATGCTTTATGCAAAAGGTCTCTTGTAAGGTATCATTATAAAGTTTATAATCTACTGAGTGTATTCATACTATTTGTTTGCATGTATTATTTCCATATCTGAAGTTAGGAGAATAAGATATAATCTTGTATTACTAATGTAAACATATTAAGTGGAAGCCATTAAGGGTCCTTCAGAATCAATAAACTGTAAATGGCTCTGTTTACTTGCAAACCTTCCTGTGTACCTGTGGGCCAGCCCAGGAAGAATGGAGGCTGGGGCCTCACAGGACATGTGACCATGTCACATGATACTGGAATCCATCTTAAATCTGGTACTTTTCCATTTAGAAGGGGGAGTGGGGACCCAGAGAGACAAAATATTCCCGCCTTGTGCCAAAGCTATAAAAGGGGGTGGAACAGGACAAAGGGGTCTGCCAGTCATGAGAAAACCCCTAGTTACCACCTGAGATAGCTGCTGGAACTAAGAAGGACTGTACCAGGGGAAAGGATTGGGCCCAGACTAGGAAGGAGTTTAGTCTGTGAAAGAAGCTTATTGGAACATCTCTGAGGGTGAGATATTACCTGTAATCAGTTTCTTAATGTATTAGAATTAGACTTGCGTGTTTTTGCTTTATTTTGCTTGGTGACTTACTTTGTCTGTCTGTTATTACTTGAAACCACTTAAATCCTATTTTTTATACTTAATAAAATCACTTTTGTTTATTAATGAACCCAGAGTAAGTGATTAATACCTGGGGGACCAAACAGCTGTGCATATCTCTCTATCAGTGTTATAGAGGGCGGACAATTTATGAATGTATCCTGTATAAGCTTTATACAGAGTAAAATGGATTTATTTGGGGTTTGGATCCCATTGGAAGCTGGGTGTCTGGGTGCTGGAGTCAGGTAACCTGCAGAGCTGTTTTCACTTAAAACTGCAGCTTTGGGGGCGTGGCCTGGACCCTGGGTTTGTGTTGCAGCAGGCTAATGTGTCTGGCTCAACAAAACAGGGTTCTGGAAGTCCCAAGCTGGCAGGGAATATGGGCTCAGAGGTAATTTCAGCACATCAGGTGACAGTCCCAAGAGGTCTCTGTGACCAAACCCATCACACTTGGTAACAATCATTTGCGCTATATTAACCTCATTAATCTCACATTTTTAGTCAGAAAAGTTATCATCAAATACTGAAAACCCAGCCCAGTGTCCACAGTTGTGGAAAAGTCAGTGACTAGTCGTTACTGAAATTCTTTTATATTATTCTTATGAGAAAAAAATACAAGAGTCTCAAACCAGAAAACCTTTCCTCATATGACTAGCTCCTATATATGCAAGAAGTCAAATTTTCTTCAGTGGGACTCCTCGTGTGAATGATGGCTACTCTCATAAGTAAGCGTTTGCAGCATCAGCCCCACTCAGTACTTATTTTTAGATCGAAGCTCTCATCTATTTCTACTTTTCTTTTCTTCATCATAGACCCTATTTTTCTTTCCTTTCTCTCTCCCTTTCCTCCTTGTTAGTCCCTCTGCCTTTTTCTCGCTCATCTCTCTTTTCATTTGCATGGATTCACTCATCTCTCTTTTTTTCCCCTCCTTGCTTATCTTGCAATATTAATGTCGACTGAATCCTTTTCTTTATGCACTGCCTCCTAGAACCTCTCTTCCCCTGACACACATTACATACAATATAGAAGTGGAGGAGCCAGGAAATCACAAACAAATGTACCAGCTGAGTGCTCTGCAACAACAGAGCAACCCCTGCAATGTGGTAGTGGGGAATAGCCACTATGGTCTGCTATTTGAATCCCTATGCATCAGATCAGACCCTACCTGAGCAGTAATTGTTAGCGTGTATGTGTAAGGTGGATCCCCAAACAACCACATGTTTAATTGGCCTAAGACTGATGATGGCTGAGGGAACATCATCTGTAAGTTTTTTGGCTTTTTGGATTTAATGCATTAACCTGTGGCTTGCTTTAATGTATGCGGATAGTTATTTGTACTTATTGCATCTAGTCTAAAAATGTCTAAAGCGGTTTTTAAAACATCATACCACTGCCAGAATACTTCAATTTTTGTCATTTTAAGCAGGAACATTTGTCATTTTCTCTTTACAATTGCATTTAATCACAAAGAACTCATTTTAGCAGTATGTGTTGTCCTATGATGAGTCTGACATCCCCTTTGTTCTATAGACCTTTCCATTCTACTACCAGAGTATGCCTATGATCATATTCTTTATATGAAATTAGTACAAAGTAATCATTACTATTATACTGTATTGATACAATACAGTCTGAATTTTGCATCTTTAGATGTGGTATTAAGAAGACAAAAATAGAGATTCTGAAATGGGGATGATTAGAGTCCGAATAATTGGGGCTAAAAGAGGAAATATGTGATAGTAAGAAGTGGCAATAGAAGAATGAATCAAGGTAAGAAAATGTCTGTGAATAGTCAGAAGGGAGTAATCGTATCGCTTGGATGGTTTCATTCTTTCACCACTGAGGCCTTGTCTACACACTGGTTTCTTTTTTTGGGGGGGGGGGGGTGAAATCTCCCACTGTTGCATTATCAAAAGTGCAGCTCCCTTGGCTACAGGAGTGGCCAGTGATAAAAGTACCTGTGCCTGTCTACATTACTGTTCCTCGAATTGCTGCTAGCAGTGGAGTTGTAACAGTTGAAATGCAAGTGTGGGGAGTTCCCTTAAAAAAGGTAAGAGCACATGCAACTTGAAAGGTCACAAGGGTATTGGTCAATTGTTAATCTGCCCAGAGGAGTTCCACAGTACTGTTTTGTGCTGTTTTATTCCCTCACCTGTTCAACCTTTATGTGAGATTGCTGGGGAAGTGAGTTGACTTGTGCTGTAGTGTCATCAGTATGCAGATGGTACACATATCTATGTCTCATTTTCATCAGACCCAGACCTTATTTCTAATTTCCTTGACTGACCTTGGATTTTGATGGAAGAATATTTCATCATTTGTAGAGACTAAATAAGTTTTGCAGTATGATTCTCTCCAAAATACTCAGGATCCAGATGAGAACTGCAATGAAGTCATAGCTACTCCTCTACAGCAAGGCAAGGCAGAGAGCACAGAGAAGAGAGAGTGCACTGGTTTTTCAGATAGTGGGAGAGTTTGTTTTACTTGAACTCTTGTTGCTCATCTTTTCTTTAGGTGGAAGGGTCCAAAGAGAATGAAGTTTCTTTATGTGAAGGTTTTTTTTAAAAAAAAAACATTGTTTATTCAGCAGTGTCAACAATATAAGTTTGCAGAGTTTAGACAATGATAATAACCCCTGAGTTTCTAAGATGGGATAGGGAAATAGTGCTGGCCACATCTGATTTTTCAGGATACTGATTCACAGGAAAGTACCAGCCAATGAAAACAATACTTTCCACAATAATTATCTTTCTACAAATACCCAAGGGAAAAAACCAAGCAGCCTAATAAAGAATTACACCATAAAATGGCTTAAATTAAATCAAAAGGAGAAAAGTAAGGAAAACAAGAACCAGAGGTTGAAATGGAATTCACAGCAGTCATCAGGAGCTCAGTACTGGTAATGCTATAAGTGCTCTTAGAAAGGATGGCAAGTATCAGAGGGGTAGCCGTGTTAGTCTGGATCTGTAAAAAGCAACAGAGTCCTGTGGCACCTTATAGACTAACAGACGTATTGGAGCATAAGCTTTCATGGGTGAATACCCACTTCATCGGATGCATGACATGCATCCGACGAAGTGGGTATTCACCCACGAAAGCTTATGCTCCAATACATCTGTTAGTCTATAAGGTGCCACAGGACTCTTTGTCGCTTAGAAAGGATGCAAAGGTGGACAGCCAATCGTTCCAATTAAACAGATAAGAGAAAAACCCCATTTGCACTTGAAATTGCTCTCAGTGGGTCTTAAATCCCTCTGATTTGCTCATATTGAAGGGTTAACGTTAACATAGACCTAACTCAAAATACAGCATCAACAAGTTTCTGAAAATTTTGTTGATACTGTCAACTTGATGAGCATTAACTTTGAGAAGAAAGGTCCTGATAAGGCTATTACAGCAATTTTGCATCATTGGCCATGCATCTTTAAAGGTAAGAAAAGCATCTTCAACCTCTAAATATCACAAAGAGGAGATATTCCTATCTGAATAGCACTTAATCACCTGCAGGTAACCCTCAGTAATTTGAGTCACCTCAGTGACTTACTGTTAACAGCAGTCCTTGCTATTACATGCCATTAGGCTTAATTTGGTTTCCTAGGAAGCATCCAAGAGAAGCAGATTTCCAGGTTAAACACATCACAAGTAGGTGCAGTGTAAGGTACATGACAGTTTGTGTTACATTTTCTTTTCTATTTCTTTTTTGATTACACACAACACACTGTAAATTGTCAACCAGAAAAAGTTAGAAGCACAAACACAGTGTAACAAAGGAGTATATGCTATTTTATATTTCCTTCCAGTACAGTAAAATATATAAATATGGCCACTAGACACACAGGAGTAGCTTGTAACAGAACCACAGACCCCTTACATCAAATTCTAATTAATAATCTTCACTGGAAATTGCTTTTCAAGACTCCTTTGTTCAGGCTATACAGGGAAGTAGGTGTTGAGGATACAGGGGCCTCAGCACTGGCTATCATATACAGATCTGTTCAATCCATAATGGGTATTGGAGTTAATCTTCTGTTGAGGTTTTTGGGTGGGTAAGGAGGAGTTGGGTGTCACTTAGCAGGCTAATCTTGCTACTGAAGAAAGCCATCTGCTGCACAACCATGTAGGTGGCATTTTCAGCAGTTTGAACAACGCTGAACACTATGAATTTTCAGGTGGGTGGAATTCTAGATAGTTACAATTTTAGCTTAATTTGTATTGTTTGGAGGTGATATCCTTATTTATAAATGCTTTCCTAACATCAGGAATGCTTTTCATTAACCATTTCACAGTTTAGTTTATCCTTCTATATTGGAAAAATCACTTATAATATTTGTATTATTATAGTCTGTTCTGGTCTCCTTAGATTTCATTTCTTGGTCCACAAGCTTATTAATAGGCTGTTCCAGCACATAACCAAATATGGAAAAAATGTTTCAGAATCCTGAAGAAATGGTTCCAAAAGAATGTTTACCTGCCTCTTTTTTAAGAAAAGTGTGTTGTTCAATAAGCACTGAAATTAAAAAATAATTCTTGTACTGTAAATTGTGTGCTGAAATTGGTGACTCCTCTTTGAACTTGATGCTTGTCCCTGGGCTAGTGACAGTATGTAAAATGTAGTTAGGATGGCCTGTCAAATGAGGAGGGAGAGGTCTGTGTCAGAC
The DNA here is from genome assembly GCF_028017835.1 of Emys orbicularis. Lineage (NCBI taxonomy): Eukaryota > Metazoa > Chordata > Testudines > Emydidae > Emys > Emys orbicularis. The sequence goes on along the minus strand of NC_088687.1, from coordinate 64,062,937 downwards.
CCCAGGCCAGACTTGCATAACACCTATCCTTTTATGCCTGGTCAAGTCAAGTTTATTAACAGGGACTTAGCCGTAGGCTAATGCACCAAAAATTAAATTTTATTTACAATTTTATTTTAAAAAAATCTAAAATTTTAGAATATTAAAATATGTATAAATACAAATTTAAAAGAACATAAAACCAATTAAATCATGTATAATCACCATGACACTTGTCTTTTCTTTATTTTAGCAGCTGACCATGCAAATAATGCAAGCACTTGGATCACAGATACATTGTCAATTCCTAATAAATATTCTATTTTCTGAGAAGTCATAGAAAAAGGCAACCAAAACAGAAACATGAAACATCATTTTGACCACAAGTAGCAATACAAATTACAATGTAATAATGCGGTAGGTCTTCCATCTACTCAGAGCCACGTGGACAGAGGCAGTTCGATTTCTCAATGCCACTATATCGGCCTTCTAAGTGAGCTGACTACATAGATTGAAAATGGAGAACAATAAAGGCCCTCCTGAACTTATTATTGGACAAGCTGTCTAAATAACCAGGGGGAACCAAGGAGACAGATTTGTAATGGAAACAACTGCCATGTCTACTTGCTTATTAATATTGTCTAAACTAAACTTGATTTGGGATTTCACATTTTAAACTTAAATCTAATCATTTCCTATTCTGAGGGGCCTAGAAAATGCAAAGAATTCTGAATATACTCTAACTATGGAAATTTACATACAAAAACCCAACTGACCAGTTCCTTTAAGCATACCCTTGGGAAATGTTGTGGACACATAATATGAATGTGAAGCCAAATTTTGATATTAAAGTATTGCACTTTAGATAGAATAGAATTCTTGCCTGCCTCAGCTCTCAAAAGAGCAACTAAGATATTATTTGGGAGAACAAGAATCTTCCTAAGAAACTTGTTTTGAATCACTTCCAATCCGATGGGGTCATTCCATCCCCATATTTCTGTGCCATATAAAATTTGGCATCCCTGGGCCTCAATCAGTGTAAGGACTGTTGTTGCCCCCATGAGTCCAGGTGAAATGTAACACAGCTTGCATTGAATCTGAGGTCTTTTCTTTTGTCATCTGAATGTGTTTATCCCACAACTCATTTTGTGGGAATCAGATGCCTGGGTAGGAGAGACAACTAACTTATTCAATACATTGCTCATCAATCCTCCATGTATGCAGCTCTGTCTTCGACTAAAAACAATTACTTTGATTTTGGAGTAACCTCCCGTTGACAGTATGAACAAAATGCATGTAATAAATGTTTCAGTCCCACGATGTTTTTGATAATAGAACCATATTGTCTTCATATAGTAAAACAGACTTTTTAGGTGGAAAATACTGATCCCCTTTTAATACTAAAACAACATAATTAATATAAAAGTTAAAAAGAAAAGGGGCTAAAAGGCAACCCAGTTCTTTGTAATTGGGATGGAATCAATTAGTTCCCCATCCAAGCCTATCCTAATCTTGGTCTCTGTTTGCCTATGAAGAGCTCTTAAAAGAAAAGGTAACCAGGAGGGATCTATTCCAGAGGTCTCCACTTTGCCCCGCGGATGCTTTCTATCAATGGAATCAAAAGCCAATATTAGGCCAACAAAGGCTGCATCAGAGGGATAAATTTGTAGATCAAATAAGAAAGAATAAAACATTTATCTGTAGTGGAGCAGCCATTTTGAAAACCAGCTTGTCCTTCAGCAAATAATTTTCTATTTTCTGCCCAATCCTCTAATCTACCCAAAAGATATCTAGTATAATTTTTAAGACAACGTCCAACAAGTTAATTGGGTAATAATTCCCTGGACCGAGGGTCACAGACTGGGCTCTGCTTTTCTGTGCTCCAGAGGGGAAGTAATCTATGCCAGTCCTTTTGCTGCTGCAGATTACTTCCTCCTCTGTGCCTACTTAGCTGCACCATTGTGACCCAGGGAGCCCATCAATGCCCACTTGCAGAGGGCACACCATAATATAACTCAGATTAGGCCTGACATATTAATTGCCCCAACTCACTATTATCATAATCTGTATCCAAAAGGTTCACGTAAGGTATCATATGTAAACTGCCATCATGCTGGTCATTAATAGTATTATGTGGTGTATGTAAGGGTGATATATGAAGAATTATAAATATATGCTGGAAACATGTTTTTAAAATGTGTTTGGCAGTCAGGGCTTAAGTCACCCTGCCCTAGACAAAGGAATCTGGTTCCCCCTGCTTGAATACGTCTCTAATGTAAATTGAGTGAGGAGAGACAAGAAATTATATTTATACACAAGGCAGACAAAACCATCAGGCAACCCAACATGGGGGATGGCCATTTAACACTCTCAATGGGGGATGGAAGCTGCAGCTCCAGGAAACCCTACCGCCTGAAGCAAGGTCATTGAACTATGGAAGACATAAGCAAGGATAGAGAGCCAGGCATTACTGGGTGGATACAAGAGGTCAGAGCTCTTGTATAGTGGAGAAAAGCGGAACCTTTCAGCCAAGGGGGTTGAAAGTCTCTGGAAACTGAATATAGCTGAGAAACCTCCTTAGACCAAGACTGTAACTTGCTGAAGTAAAATTTTGCTTGTTTTGTTGGTAACTTTTCCTATCTCTTCCATACTAACTAGAAATCACAATGTTCTTGTTAATAAACTTTGTGTTACTACACAAACCGCCTCTGTGCTCTGTATTTCAACCAAGTGTGGGCTTTCCGCTAAACTAGCAGGCTGCTGTGTATATTGTCAATTTGAAGGCAGCAAACTTGATAACTTCTGTGCGGGTCCAGCGAAAGGGGCTGGACAATACAAAGAAGATGGTTTGGGGGAGACTTGGGACTGGAAGGGCTGTTGGTGTCATCCTGCAAGGAGCAGCCAGACTGGTGGAAGCCAGGGTGAGGCTAGTGTGCTGTGAGTAGGCTGCTGGTCAGGGCCAAAGCTGCACATCACAGAAGCACCTATGATTACAAGGCAGGTAGTGACGGAACCACTTACTGGTCTGGGTTGGACCCCAAAGCGTCACAACCAGCTGGTGCCCTGTGCCCACTCCCTGTCCTTCCCCACCCACTCCCTGCCTACCTGCATAGAGGAGGGAGTAGCAGCCTGACAGTAGCTGATCTCCCCTCCATCCAGCATAGGCTCCAATGATGTGAGTAGCCCTCACAGAGGTGTAAGGCGACTCCTTAGGTCCCCTTGCTCCCATGCATGCACAAATGTGCAGCCAGCCCCATGACTGAGCCCATAATGAATTAATCAGGAGCTGTTTAAAATGTTCACAGGACAAATATACCTTTTTGCCATTTCCAATAGTGAGCTGGGGAAAAAAAGACTTTTGCCAATTTTACTGTAATCATTTTTTCCCAGTAGCTGCAATGTTAGAGTAAACTTTTTAAGGCAGACTTGAAATGCTATTGGCCTACCTCATGAAGTCTTGATTTAAATATTATCACAGCTCAGAGTAATGACAAGGTGGCACATAGTTATGTGTATAAAACTTCCTAAATTGGTGTCAAGAAGATAGTGTACCCTCAGTATGATCCATCTGAATTAATTTTAACTGCAATCCCATTACATTTACCACTGTTGTGAAACAATATAGGTGTTACCCTTAATGTGACTGTGTCATCTGAGGTAACTAGTGCTGCCAAATGACCAGTTCCTCCTCTTAATATCTCTGGAATGTTGCTAGAGCACAGTCAAAGTTGTCACTCTGATAGATGCTGTGATTGTAATTAATACATGGGAAACGTCTAAAACAGATGACCATAGTGTGTAATTTTATATCTGCAGATCATACCAAGTATGACGGACTGTAAAACAGTGGTTGAAGTGACTGAGCCCTTTTTTCATAAAAATTTGCAGCACTCCTGGAATTTGCAAGCACTCCCCCCATTTACTTCACTGGATGCTGGTTCAGGTCTCAAGTGAGACACTGATCCATTTTCATACTCAATAATGTTGCTTAGTACTCACATGTGAGTGTACTGACTGGAGATCAAGCTGTAATCAGTGCAGTGTCCTGAAAAATCTAGAAAGTATATTTACAGCTGTAAAGGAGCAAAATTCTGATCTTGGATCTCAATGGGGGAGTTTAATTCTGCTCTACCTACATGTGCAAAACAAACAGCAGATTTTTACCTTAAATGTTTAGAGGCAATTAATGGGTAATTATTACTCAGAAAAACGACAGTATGTATTTCACCACACTACAGCCCATGAAAGAAAACAAGCAGCAAGTCCTCAAGACATTGCCGTGGAGTAGCCATCATCTCCTGGTAATGAATTGGGACAAAATAGTTTCTTCAAATCAAAACATACAACAAACTGTTTTTTTTAATGTCATCATTCAAGAAACCATTCAAAAAAACATTCAAGAAAAATCATTCAAGATATCAGATCTGTCATGTGTTTTTGTTCAGCTATTCCCATGAAACTATCAGCCACCATTGTTAAAAGACTAGCTCATTTAAGGTATAATACTACTTTTTGTCAAACCCTTGAGTAATTCAATACAGGAGTCAACATTCTGTAGAAATAATGGAATGCAAACTTACTGAGGACAAGATGCTACCTGGACCTCTCCATACACAAACACACACACCACACCACAGTATGCAGTGGTGTGTGTGTTTGTGTATGGAGAGCATAAGGAGATGCCTCTCTGTTTTCAGACCCCATGTAAGATCCAAGCAAAATTCCAATTAGGGATCACAAGGGCTGTTCCCTCCATATTCCACTATACCAATGGATTTAGAACCTCCAATATTTTGGAAGTTACCAGAGACCTTACAAGCCAGCAGTTTATTCCATCACTGCTTCAAACTTGATACAAGAACTCTTCAATGGTTGTATTTATTTGATTCCTTTGACCATTTTAACTCGCTCCTCTTTCTTTTCTTTTCTAAATAAACCTTTAGATATTAGATAATAAAGGACTGGCAACAGTGTGATTATTGGGTAAGATCTGAGTTGTATATTGACCTGGTTGTGTGGCTGATCTCTTGGGATTAGAAGAACCCTTTGTTTGATTAAATTGGTTTTGAATAACCACTCATCATTAAGTCTAGTGTCCAGGTGGTGAAACAAGGGCAGGGATACCTAAAGAGACTGCATTTCTGACTTCTTGTTAACCAGTGTTGTGAGACAGAAGTTTACTTTTGTTACTGGCTTGGTACATCTAATGGAAGAATAACCACCAGTTTGGGGTGGGCCTGCCCCATTTCTCAGCAGGTTGTCTGTCCTGAATCTGGTATTCTTGGCTATGACCCACTGAAGCACGATGACACCTATACACCAATATTATATCTTTAAGAGCTTTTCAAACACAACAGGGACAAATCATTCACTTTTGCAGGAGCCTCTACACAAAAATGCAGTTCATACTTGACATTGAATGAGGTCAGCATCCATAAAGTTCAGAAACTCAGTTAATTCACAAATGTCCTGCAGTGCATCTCATCTAAAGGTCTCTCACTTGAGGTTTGGAATGATAAATTAGTTTGTTAACTTCAGTTTTGGTTCAGTGAATGCGTTTCTTACATTCATTTAGAGTTGAGTCTAGAAAAAAATTTCTCGGTAAAATAAAACAAAACCATCAGGAAAGTACTTTTATTTATAATTATCTTCTTTTATAGGAAATATATTGCTTTGTGAGAAAGGCAATTTAATATACTAATTGGACTGAAGCACTGATGGGGTCTATTTTGAAATGTATTATGCAGTTGTAAAAGGACATTGTTGAAAGAGAGATAAAGGCTTCCAGTCATCAGCAAGAAATGAATTTTTTTTAAAGCAAATAGGATGGCAATGGTCTTTTGTACTAATCACACACCTGTCTGCATTTAGGAGAAAGTTGCACCACAGGATTATGGGTACTAACTGTTAAAATTAACACAATGAGGTAAGTTCTGTCATCAATACTAATGAGAGTTATATGCATCAAAAGGAAAACAGTGTTACATTGAGAGGAGACTTACTGAGCACTTGAGAGACCGTATTTATATAATTATCTTTAATAATGTCTGTGACGTTGTGCAGTCTATATGGTTTTATAAAAACTTGATAATAAGTCAATATAATGTAACTGGGATAGTTTTAGAGAAAATATGGTAATAAGTGAATATAACGTAACTGAGATATGCTTCATGCAAAAGGTCTCTTGTAAGGTATCATTACAAAGCTTATAATCTACTGAGTATGATCATCTGATTTGTATAAATGTACCACTCTTGTATCTAAAACTAGAAATATAAAATGTAACTCTGAGGGCCTATTGTAATTATGTAAAGTGTGGGCCATTAATGATGGTTTGGAATCTTGATGACTCCCATTAACCAGGACCATTGTCTGCAGATGGTTGTGTTTACCTGTTAGTCTTCCTGTATATGTGTGTGCTGGCAAGTGGGCAATGAAGTCTTGCAGTGACATGTGATCATGTCACCTGAACTGGAATCCATCTTTAACCTGGTGCTTTTCCAGTGAGGGGGGGTGGAAACCCAGAGGGACAAAGGGTTCCCGCCTTATGCAAAAGATATATAAAGGGATGGAACAGAACAAAGGGGAGAGAGGAGCCATCATGAAGAATCCCCTAGCTATCACCTGAGCTGGAACAAGAGCTGTACCAGGGAAAAGAATTGTGCCCAGGCCTGGAAGGTGTCCAGTCTGAGAAAAAACTTACTGAAGCATCTCTGAGGGTGAGATTATCTGTATTCAGTTTGATTAGACATAGATTTGCGCATTTTATTTTATTTTGCTTGGTGACTTACTTTGTTCTGTCTGTTACTACTTTGAACCACTTAAATCCTACTGTCTGTATTTAATAAAATCACTTTTTATTTAGTAATTTACTCAGAGTATGTATTAATACCTGAGGGAGCAAACAACTGTGCATATCTCTCTATCAGTGTTATAGAGGGCGAACAATTTATGAGTTTGCCCTGCATAAGCTTTATGCAGGGTGTCATAACTATAAAGGGAAGGGTAACAGCTCTCCTGTGTACAGTACTATAAAATCCCTCCTGGCCAGAGACTCCAAAATCCTTTTACCTGTAAAGGGTTAAGAAGCTCGGGTAACCTGGCTGACACCTGATCCAAAGGACCAATAAGGGGACAAGATACTTTCAAATCTTGGGGGGCGGGGGGGAAAGGCTTTTGTTTGTGCTCTTTGTTTTGGTTGTTCGTTCGCTCTTGGGACTAAGAGGGACCAGACATCAATCCAGGTTCTCCCCATCTTTCTAAACAAGTCTCTCATATTTCAAACTTGTAAGTAAAAAGCCAGGCAAGGCGTCTTAGTTTTACTTTGTTTTCTCAACTTGTAAATGTACCTTTTACTAGAGTGTTTATCTCTGTTTGCTGTACTTTGAACCTGAGGCTAGAGGGGAATCCTCTGAGCTCTTTAAGTTTGATTACCCTGTAAAGTTATTTTCCATACTGATTTTACAGAGATGATTTTTACCTTTTTCTTTAATTAAAAGCCTTCTTTTTAAGAACCTGATTGATTTTTCTTTGTTTTAGATCCAAGGGGGTTGGATCTATATTCACCAGGAGTTGGTGGGAGAAAGAAGGGGGGATGGTTAATTTCTCCTTGTTTTAGATCCAAGGGGGTTTGGATCTGTATTCACCAGGAGTTGGTGGGAGAAAGGAGGGGGATGGTTAATTTCTCCTTGTCTTAAGATCCAAGGGGTTTGGATCTGTATTCACCAGGGAATTGGTGAAAGGTTTCTCAAGGCTTCCCAGGGAAGGGAATTAGCTTTGGGAATGGTGGCAGCAGACCAGATCTAAGCTGGTAGTTAAGCTTAGAAGTCTTCATGCAGGCCCCCACATTTGTACCCTAAAGTTCAAAGTGGGGAACCAGCCTTGACACAGGGTAAAACGTATTTATCTGGGTTTAGACCCCATTGGGAGTTGGGCATCTGAGTGCCAAAGACAAGCACACAACTGTGAGCTGTTTTCAGGTAAACTTGCAGCTTTGGGACAAGTGATTCAGACCCTGGGTCTGTGTTGGAGCCAGACAGGGGTGTCTGGCTCAGCAAGACAGGGTGCTGGTGTCCTGAGCTGGCAGGGAAAACAGGAACAGGGGTAGTCTTGATACATTGGGTGGCAGCTCCCACGGGGGTTTCTGTGATCCAACCTGTCACAATGTCTATGTGCATCAATCAGATTTACTACTTTAGACCTCGAACCTGCAAACATTGAAATCAATGGGACTGCTTGCTCACCCAAAGTTAAGCATGGAGTTTATACTGAAAACCTCACCAGTGAAGAGGTTGCATACAGGATGCTGTAACACAAAGTTTAAACTATAGATCTGCCCTGTAGCTCTTGGAGCAAACTGGATTCTTTTCTGCCTTGCATATCATCAAACAAATTGTGAATTAAACACTATTGCCCACCCCATGTATTAAAAAATCATGAGTATCAAATAATAAATCATGTGATTTAAAAAAAAGGGTTCCTTTTATTTATGTTCTAGTTTCAGAATGAAAACTGAGATCCTCATGTAATCACTTGACTCCAAGAGGTGGGGTTTTAAGAAAAACACCAAATCATAAGACTTGTGATAAAATTGCAAAACTTGGCAACACTGATTATCTGTACAACCCTCTAATCTTTGAATTACCATCTGTTATACCTGTGCAACCCTATTGAAGGCAATAGGGATGCATAGATATAACTGATGGCATAATCTGAGGACAAAGGCCCAGTCCCAAAGGTATTTAGGCTCCTAACTTCCATTGAAATCTGGAGACCAAATGTTTCTGTCAGTTACATGTTTATAAGCCCTAAATTCAATGGAGCCTAAATACCTTTGAGGATCTGTGCCAAATGCCTTACAAACAGGTAATTAACAGAAACATTTGGTCTGCAGAATCTTTATTACTGATCACCAGAATGCTTGAGCCAGACAAACCACAGCTTGACTTTCAGAACCTAGGGTGAGTTTGCAGTGACAGCAGTTTACAAGTAATAGCAACAGTGGAAATGAAACTGAACTGGCAGCAGACAGACCGAGGAAGGGGAGGGAGAAAAAGGGATTGTCCTGAGCATGGTTGGTGTTGCTTTGAGACCTGCTCATAAGATCCTTATGAAACATTACCAGGGGAACAAAAAACAAAAGTCCCCAAACCCTTGCACACAAAATTTAAAAGAATATATAAATAAAACTGAGGACATACTATTTAAAGGGAATCTCTCCCATTGTGGTGTCTGCATTTTTTTCAAATGCTGCTAATAGCATGTGTCAGACTCTTCATGCTTTGTTCTGACCAAGGTCTGCTCAAAAGGAGCTTTGGGTATGTCTGCACTGCAATAAATCCCCACAGCTGGCCTATGTGAGCTGACTTAGGCACACGGGGCTTGGGCTGCAGAACTATCAAATTGCAGTGATGCCATTCAGGCTCAGGCTGGAGTTTGAATGTCTACACTGCAATTTTATAGCCCTGCAGCCCAAGCTCCACAGGCCCAAGTTAGCTGAGCTGTGCGAGCCACAGGTGTTTTATTGCAGTGCAGACATAGCCTTTGTGACCATTGCACTTCTTATTCATTGAAGACATCTACTTCAACCACTACTTCCTGACTGTGTGGTACATGGGCAAGTGTTATTTAAACACGATCATGGCAATATACATTTTATTCTCAGGGAAGGCTAGGAAATTTGACCAGTTGCTATGTAGGGAAAAATGCCATACTTTCAAAACACAACAGATTGGATGTGTGATTCTAGTGCTTCCCTGCCTCATCAATGTCTTAATCAGATCCTCTCTGGGCCAGTCAGCAACAATCTCTACCCTTATGTGCTGTGATTCCACTGACAATACAAAAGCCACCAAGCGATTTTGCATCAGTGGGTTTTCTATGGCAGGATTTCCTAAAACAAGATTTAAGAGGGAAATTATGCAACCTCCTCACCCACCACAGCACAGAAAAACTCTCCTCCCATTTGCAATTGCTTAAAATTCCCCGTGGCAACTATAGCAGTTGCTTATATGGGAAAGCAATATTCAAAAGGCTGCTATGTATATTCAGCTATATTTTAATGCAGCTCAAAAGAAGGAGAAGCCAGCACCATGAGTCCGACCAGATTTCCATAAGCCACCAGCAAATGCTTTGTGGGCCACCAGCTGGGAACCTCTATTCTCTGGGAATGGCTGTTTTCTGCCCATCTATCACGAGGTCTACTCAACTATTTTGGAGATACTTTGTTTGCAGTCGAGATGTGCATACAGTATAATATATAACAAAAGTCTGTACCAGTCTGGAAGAAGCTATTCATTACTTCCAGTGAGAGAGACAGTGGAACTAATCCATGCTGAAGAATATTCTATAGTTTAATTTGCCGGCAACCTGCAAAGATTTTAAAGATATGCCGAAGAGCATTTCTGTCTGCTGTCAGGACAGTGCTCTTGTGTTTTTCATTGCTTCCTGTGACTCTCTTTTGAATGAGGGAGCATTGTTTCTCAGTGCTTTGTCATGCCAGGAAGTAGAAGGCATGGCTCCAGGCCTGCACCACGATATGACATACTGTATCTTAATTTCTGTGGGAAAATGGGTGTTTTCAAGCTGGTCCAAATAGAGATTTGCTTCCTCTGTATCCCATATACATATCAGGGTCAAAGTAAAGAAATAATTACTGAGGAATATTTATAATCACTCTTGTATCCTAGAATGAAAGTGCACCAGAATGTTATCTGAATGATTAAGTTACCTTTTTCCTGTTTAAAGGATTATTCTATAGGATTTCAAGGAATTTGTCTTTACACAGGCAGTACTTGCTTGACTGACATCACCTATTCAGCTTCCCTGTCTCTGAACTTTGTTGAGAACATTGAGTTTACCAGTCATACCTAATGAAATATTTCCAAAGGGCATAATGGAGACAAAATTCCTAGTAATACGTATCATTACAATTATCTGAACCCAATTTGGAGTACTCAAATCTTTAACAGCCTGGTGTACGGCAGCATGTTATATGGACTGTATGCATGTAATCCTCTGACATGGTAGATAAAGGTTATGTTTCCAGCACATTGTACAGGTGGTTTGAATCATGTCATGATAACCCTCTCATCTTTGATGATCAAGCTTGGTGAATGTGAGATGACTAAAGATAGTCAAATTCCGTCTTAGAAATGTTCAGAGTGTTTTTCCACATCTAGTCATAATCCTTTCATCTCTAACAACCTACTTCCTATGACAGGAATGGAAACCTAAACATTGTAGTGCATTTTCTACTTAACAGCCATTGTACACTGTGTTCCCACAATCATCTCATCAGATCTGATTTGTAGTCACTACATCATGCTCTCAAAGCCAGAGACCCTTGAGAAAGAATTGCTCGTTTATTCTGGCTGATGATATACTGTTTCCAATCCATCTTTTCCCCCCCCATTGTTTCACAATGTGTTTGTCTAGAATTTCAGTTTTTGTTTCTGAAGCTTCAGATATTCACTTATATGATCTTCACTTACAAACTTTGCATTTAGTTTTCAGGCCTCAGCTCATGTAATCACGGGATGTCTGTCACCATTCATTAGTATTGTCTCATCTAAGGGACCTGCTCAAGTCATTACAGGCACACTACATAGGTTTCCTAACTATTAAGGATTTACATCTTTTAGCATTTCTTATACTCAAACTTTTTGGAAAATGTTTCTTGTGATACAGTAGAAAGAATATCGGTTTAAAGGCTGAATCTACAGCCCGTACAAACACGTCATCATATTCACTAGAGACTATTCCAAGCCATTTATGTTCAAATCAAGATACACGTCTCACTTTCTTCACAGTTCTGACACATTGGGTCCAGACACAGCTATGGTATGAATAGGCGAGGCACTGATATGTAAATGCAATATTTGATGTTACGATTTCACACACATTGACTCTTATTCTTCTCCATTGACTTCAGTGGAGTTACTCCTGATTTACACTGCTATACATGAAAGAAGAATCGGGTATATAGTCTGGATTGTTCCTTTCTGTATTTATTGTGAAAATGTATTTATTACAAATGATCCAACAATTAAAGAGAAATGACATCTAATGTCAGAAAGGACCACCAAACAGTAAACTGCCACTATTTTATAAGGCCATGTTGTGCTTTTAAGGCAAAACCCTGAATAAAGGAATGGTGTATCACCTCAGTGGGGCAAACAGAGGCATTGATCTCAGAGACACAAGTTCTCCATCGCTCTCTTCTTATGCTAGACAAGAAAATAATTTACAATATCCCTTTATGGAGTAGAGTGAATCCACCTAGTTCTGCAGGCTAGCATGTCAGAGGACAGAACCATAGCTCTGCATAGTCCCCTAACCACTTGTTCCTGAAGAGAACATCTGTGAACCTACAACCTGGGAAGCCTTAATGGTAAGAGCTACCTCCCCTTCCACTCCCATCTGCAGCTGTGTTAGATCTAGGCACAATCTAGCCCGTAGTAAGCAGTGAACATCTAGCCAGCAACAGTTTATTATATTTCTTAATATTACTGATGCTGGTGGAAGCTAAAGTTTGTGATTTTTCCAAAAAGACTAAACAAAAGCTTAACTGTTTTTCAGCATCTGCTCGTACAAACACGCAGTTAGGATTACCACAGCGATTTTACAGAATGGTTTATTTAAAAAGGCTATTTGTTAAACTAAAGTTTGATGCAATCTCTCCTGTTATTTTTCTCCACAGTCTCTTGTTTCCCACTGGTTATTTTTTTCATAAAAGTTGAGCAATAATTTTCAGAACTGTTTTTAAAACATTCTAATGAAACCTCCTGGTTAATATATACTACCTTGGAAAGTAACTGTCCATCCCGTAGGGTGACTCTATTACCACCTGTTTTGTTTCCCCTTAGGTCCAACAAATCTAGAGCTCTAACTGCATAGTGAAGCCTTACCATTTATCTTTTGAGATAATGCAGATGTGCCGAATTAATAGCAATTTCCAGCCTTACACGTTATAAATTGCTTGGGAAGAAAAGTGTTTCAAATGACTGGGAAAGGAAATTTGCTCAGAAAAATAGTTGGCACATTTAATCTATTTGACCAAACTTTATGACTTCATTCCTCTTGTACATCAGTTTCACCACCCCCTTTTTCTTCTTTACTAATTTTAATATTATCTTCATTAATGCATGTTTTCATTAATAACTTCTAAGGGTCCGATCCTGCATACACTGCCACCCATATATTCATGCGCATAGGAATATGCAGGATTGGAACCTGAATTTGTTAGAGTGGGATTTTCCAGAGTGCACTCTGAAGTCACTTACGGTTTGTGTGTTTGTTTTTAAATCTCACCCTAGATATAGTCAACCTACTACTTTTAAATTTGTTTGATTTCTTAAAAGCAACAGTATTTATCACTATACACACAGTGTATCAGTATCTTAGTGCATCATTTCTGCATAGTACACAGCCCAAAAACAGAGCTTCTAGAAGTGTGAGGAAACATATATTAGTCTGAGTCTCCCATCTCTAAATCTGGAAATCAGTTTCAAGTAAATCTGCTTAATTTATACTGTAACCTGCAGAGCTTTATATGTATATACTGAGTCTGGCAAATGTGTCAATGCCTCTGTATATAATTATCACATATTTTGCAATGTAGTGCTTGAAGCTGACATTAAAAATACAACAAATTCAGCATATTCACATTATTAGTTTTACTAAAGAGATATTTCAGTTCTGTTTTCTTCCTTCCTCCCAGAGGAATGATGCTTTGAAGAAATTAATGTAAGGTTGTGACTTCCCTACTGTTGTGGTGAAATAAAATTACCATTGTGAAATGTAATCTCACCTATTTCTACATATTTTTGTGGGTAAAATAAGATATTAGAGAATCAGTTTTAAACAAATATATGTAAAAGGCAAGGCTCTTATTCTCTGATGTGCTGATCATTTCCAGGCCCAGATGTTTAAAGGAACATAGCTTTCAGCTTTGTAATGCTTAAGTGATTTAGATGGCTAAATCCCATTTTTAAATGTGAATTTGGCATTTAGAAACCTAAGTTTCTTTCAAAGACACTTTTGCAAATGGGACTTGCCATTTAAATCAGTTAGGCCATGCAATTCTGAGTGGATCAAAGTATAACTACCTGCACCTGAGTGCCCTCAACTCTCATTGATTTCATTGAGGGTATTCACCACCATACAAAATCCAAGTGACAGCTATTAAGCTACTCTAATGCACAGCATATTCATGGAAGTGCTCTACTGAGTCAACAAAATACAGCCACCAATTCTATCATACTGAAAGAATCCTATAGTTAAAATCTTGGGGGAAAATATAGGCTTTGCAACATCTCTGTAGATCCAGGATCTGGCTGTACATGAGGCGTAGCAAATTCCAAAGTCAAGGAGTCCACATGAAGAATGCCCTGCCAGCAGTGTCCTTCTCATTTATAACGAGCAGTTCTGCTGATTGCAGCTGTGATAGTACAGCAACGGAACAGAGACAATCACCTAGGTAAGCAGACTTCAAACCACTTAGGGCTCTTTAATACCTAAATAGCAATAGTGTCAAAGGCTCTGTCATGTAGACAAGCCCCTTGTAATTTATTAGCAGCCAATGCACATCCGGGACCAATAGTATAATGTGCTCCCAGTATCAGACTCCACTTAGGACAAGTCTGCAACTTTGCCTAGAGCCAGAAGTCATACCTTGCTGCACTGCCCCAGGAGCTGGTCAGGGAACGAAATGTGACTCAGTTAGAACTCTTGTCTTAGTTTCTCACATGAACCCAGAGAGAAGTAAATTGTTACTAACCCATACCAGTAACAGATTACTTACTCCCTATGCTGGGTCAGCTGCACTGACCAATGCATTGGCTGTTGCATCCTTTCCTACCCACACCCTTACCACCTGTGCAGGGGAAGAGTACCAGGACTGCTGAACCTGCTCTCACCCATGCATTCAGACAGGTGATGCAGGACCAAAGACATCTTATGCCCATTTACTCTTCTGCATGGCCATATTGGACAAGTTACAGTCTTTCCCTTAACAAACAGACCACTGTATTCTTCACTAACTTCAGTTTTTTCTAGATGCAATCCTCCCATACAGAGTGCATCCTAGCAATCTAATCCCTGGGTGATAAAGGCCTGGATAATTGTGGCAAGGCCTGCATTGAAAGGGAAAGGCCACACTCTTGCCAATTACAGATATAAAAGTGCCCTCAGCCTCAGCTACTAGCTGAGCATCCAGGAGCAAGCCAGAATCTAATATCCATTTTATAAAGGGTGGGCACATCCCCTCAGTCATCAGCACTGAAACAAGGCCTACTCCGTCCCCACCCTTTGATGCCCCAACAATCTCTTAGACTCTCCAGTAAATAGCAACTTCATGTGAATTTATTTATATTCCCATCACCAGTGTAGCCAAGTATACACACTGTTTTGTGCCCTTTCCCACAGCACTACAGAGGAAGAGTTCTCCTTTCCTCGAAATCACAACACATACTAAACTCAATTGATCCAGATCCTTCCCTCTTTTCCTGTGTCGTCTTTTATACCCCTCCGCTGATGGCTAGTTGGTTCAACGGCCCTATCAGCCTGATCAGCTAAATAGCTGTATATCCCCAAACAGCCTTGTCTACAGAACTGATTGGTAACTGGCTTGCTTGTAAACTTCCAGCACTTTGTCACAGGCACCAATAAAGTCTGCTGACTTTTGGGACTGTTTTTCCTAACCCATCAACATTATCTCAGTTTTTTTCTGGGTTGAGTTAGGCTCTCATTCAAATTCCATGTTTGTATAGATAGTAGGGGTGGGAAACTTGGCCCCATTGAAGTCAATGGGAGCTTTGTCAATGGGAACAGTATCAGACTCTAAAACTAGAGTTAGACAATCTAGATTCACGTGACAGAGAATAACTTTAGATTTTTAAAGAATTCAAGAATTTGCACCAACACTTTATTTGAAGAGCCCAGTAATACTGAATAACTTAATTATTTGCCTAATGTCATTGATTTTAATGAATTGATTTGGCACTGATGTAGGTGCCACATGCATTTCCAAAAACAATCCATTCTATTTGTCCTTAGTTGGGGAATTCTTAGCATAAACTGCTACCAATGTCTAATCAGACTTAGCAACTGCTAAACATGCTCCAGAATTCTATCAGTTCATGTGAAAAATATGAACTCTGAAAATGCAATCATTGCACTGAACAATACCCCAACCCCTGCCACTAGCAAATACAAAGTGTTATCTTTAGCCAAAGTACTGTCACTCACTCTCTTCATAGATCATTGTTAATATTAACTATATACATCATGATTTTATCTAGTCTATGACATCCCCCAAAAGACCAGATCATCAGCCTTCAAGATCCCTTTGTGTCAGTGTGGTGGGTAGCATACAGCAGACTCTCACAGGGTGGCTGGCTCCTGTGATTAAAGCAGTGCCCCTGTGCCAGAGCAGGTGCTCTTAGTTGAACTAGTTAAGAGGGTGGGATTGCACCTGGACTATAGAGGGTCTGAGTAAATTTCAGTGAGAGCAAAACTGAAAGGGAACAGAATTGGTATAAGGAGAGTTAGAAAGTGTCAGGAACAGCAGAACTACAGAGTGAAGCTGTAGGGAGAGAAGAGTCTCCTGCAGTGGCCCTTGAGGAAGAGAGATGGGGCTGGGTATGAAAATAGAGCTGCAAGTTTTGTTTTCTCTGTAGGAGGAAGGCAGGTCAGGCCCTGCACTTTCTCTAAGTGCTTGGAGACCAGGAAAGGATAATTCTCCCAAGATGACAGACTGTGCCCAGCTAAAAGCTGAGTGGGACAGTTTTTGAGTTTGTTTTTTGGAACTGTGATATAATAAAATCAGACCTTAAGGAGGGCTGCTATTGATGAGACAGACTCTGTAGAGTTAAGGGGCCCTGCAGAGGGAAAAGAGAGGCAGGGAACTGCAGAGTGATCTCTGGCCAGGAGGAGGAGTTCAGGTAATGGCTGACATTTTACAGGGACTTTAAAGCTGCCCTAATAAGGCAGTTGAGGAATTCCTCCAGCACATGTGAGACACAGGAACTAGGAATTTGAGTCTGAGCCACTGGATGCTGAGAAACATGCTGGTTTGAGTAGCATGATAGCTGGTTCTATGTCATTCCCTTCCCTCCTGCTATTCCTCTCTCTCCCTCTTCCCTCCTCTGCACCCTCCCCTCCCCTCTGTAAGAGGCATTTTGGGGGGTGGGAAGAAAAATAAAAGCATGGGTATCAAACTATTAAAGCCAGCAAGGTCATAAGGGTCCAGTGGTTCAAAATTAAAATCCCAACATAAGAACGGCCATACTGGGTCAGACCAATTGTCCATCTAGCCCAGTATCCTGTCTTCCAAGGCCTGGTCTACACTAACCCCCCCACTTCGGACTAAGGTACGCAAATTCAGCTACGTTAATAACGTAGCTGAATTCGAAGTACCTTAGTCCGAAGTTACCGCGGTCCAGACGCGGCAGGAAGGCTCCCCCGTCGATGCTGCGTACTCCGCTCGCCGAGCTGGAGTACCAGCGATCGATCCGGGGCACTTCCGGGATCGATCCGGGATCGATTTATCGCGTCTTAACCAGACGCGATAAATCGAACTCAGAAAGCCGATTGCTTACATCCGGACCCGGATGTAAGTGAAGACGTACCCCAACAGTGGCCAATGCCAGGTGCTTCAAAGGAAATGAACAGAACAGGTAATGATCAAGTGATCCATCCCGTGTCACCCATTTCCAGCTTCTGGCAAACAGAAGTAACCTAACAATCTTGGCAACCTAACAAGTGTGCTATGTTCTCACTCTCCTTTTGATGATTTGGAGAATAACAGATACAGAAGATTCCTCAGAAATAAAAGAGCAAAGGAAAAAGGACAAACAATGTATATAATGTTGTACACGTTCCCATCTTCCGATAATGGACACTGCAAGTCTTCAGGAATCATGAGTAAGAAAAGAGGAATTAAGGCTTTTACGTCCTCAATGCAGGACCTTCTTGCCAGTACAGAGCTGCTTGGTGAGGGCAAAAAGCAGATCAGCGGGTGAGTAGATCACTAGTTTTATTGGGTCACTTGTATTATACAGGGGGTTTCTAACACCATTTCTGTTTTATGTAATATACAATTTGCTGGCAAAACCTAAACAAGAGTTTTGTTTCTTATATCCTTTTGGGATACATTGAAACAAAATCTACAGTTTAACCCCCCCCCCACACACACACACCCTTAGATCTTACTCAAGCAAATCTTTCCTCTGTTTAAAATAGAACAGATTGCATGTTCTCATAATGGCAATATTATGCCATCAATATTCTAACAGATCCCCCATTGACTGCAATAGGGAGTCTGCTAAAAAATTGATGGCACAATAATGGCCCACTGTAGGTATGTTTATAATTAAACTGTTTCTTCCTTGTGTTCAGCTAAATCTTTGTTCAGCTCCTAAACATGAGAGCCAAAAATACTGTAGTTCAACTAATCTATGGTCAGCAGAATGCATTGTTTATTGTGGTAAGGTTTGTTTCAGTCTGAAAAAATCTACTGTACCTGTTCAGACACTAAACCAAACACTGGATTAACATATGAAAGATCTGTAGATCAGTAATTCTGAAGATGCTGTAAAAATCATTTGCCATGGTTAAAATGAGAGAGCATCAGAACACAAAACAGTATATATGCCACTGAAACCCTGTAAGAATAACAGCTGCATGATAAATAGGAAGTAGGGCCAGAGACTGCAGGACTACAAGATTATGCTAATAAATAAATAAATAAACAACAACAAGAATTTGTGAAAGAATCATATCACCACCAGTTTGACCTTCAGACCTTTATCAAGGTTTACTGAGTAAAATGAAACAGTTTCTGAAATACTGGCAAATGAACCTTAAAACCCACTGAATAGCTGACCATCTGTCTTAGAAAAATCCCCGTGTCATTTAAATTTAGTCATTTTTGAGTTGTGCATGACAAGAAAACAACCTTAACATTTGAAAAGTGTAATTATTTTACCTTTCCATATTATAAAAATGAGTGAATGTATTTGGCCTTCCAAAAATAAAATCACCATTGGGCTGAGAATGAGCATGGAATATTTCAGCAGAAAAGGAGAACTTTTTTCCGGAGAGTCATGACCATTTGAAGTCAGGGGGATAATTATTTAAGTTATAACAATGTATGAGATAAGAAAGTATTTAAAAAAAAAAAAAAAAGCTAGTAGCAATTATTGTCTGTGTTTTTAAGTGCTGGATGAGCATTAAGGACTAGATTGTGCAACTCATTCATGTTGGTGAGCATTCATTTACACAGGTGATCCCATTGTGTTCAGTGGGGCAGTTTGCATAAGGCTCACCATCACGCGTAATAGGTGCACAACACGACATTCCCATATTTTCTTAATTATAAAGACTCTTAATTACTTATTCAAATCTTTTAATAGATGTTAATTGTTTATCCAAGGTCCTCTAAGTACATTTTTAAAAAAATTATAAAATAACAGGGGGACAAATTTTTCCTCACTTATACAGGTGTAATCCCATTGATTCAAATGTGAATACCAAAAATTAAGCATGCAAAATACAGTGAGCCATTTATTTGATAGTGTTTTGGAGGCAAGATGAGACTAAGATTATGAATTGAATGAAGTTGTGAGGGGCTTTCTTGGGCTCTTCTGTTTTAATTTATTGGTTGGCTGTAGTAAACTGGTCATCATGGGGTTAACTGGGCTACCAGGGTATTATGGGATGGGACCATGCTCAGCCACCATATTACATCCCCTTTTGGTAGGGGAAGTTTTCTCCCCCATTCAGTGTTGCTATGCAGTTGAATAAAGCAGCAAGCTCCCAGCCTGCAGTACTGTGAGTAGAATTTGTTTTTGTCGCACTGACTGGTCCCTTAAAAGTGGCTGAGGTAAGTTATCTCCATTTGGTTATTTGATGCTGCTGGTTGGCAGATTTAATATCTTTGTATATCGGTATTTAATGCTGTTATCTATCCATCTGAAGCCTTATATGGCCCCTCATTACCATAGTAGCTGAGCACCTCAGAATCTTAAAATGTATTTATTCTCAGAATATCCCTGTGAAGTAGTGAACTGCTGGGCAGTTACCGGTGTTATTGCTTCTGTCTGGGTGTAGCGGTTTTGTTTGTATTGTTGTTAAATAGAAATAAAGACAAATGTCTCAGGCATGCGCTTTTTAGAATACATATTTGAATCTGTTTCCAATGTGGCATTTCATGTATACAATAACAATGTAACATTATCCCCTTTAAAATCCTCTGATTTTGAATGGCTGAATTCCACACCTTCCTAATAGTTTGCTCAACCAATAATAGAGAAAACAGGAATATCTAGCCCAGGAAATTATAAGAAAAGCAAAAAGCTAATACCTCCTCTGTCTGTCTTTATACTGGGAATTCTATGGGGTGGTTGATTTTTGATTCTATGATGTGACTGACACGTCCTGCAGCTTACTGGGGATTTAGGGTGCTGAACATCTCACCCTTACGAAATAAGTCTTTCGGACAGAGTCTAACAAGAATAGAAAATAACAGATCATGAATGAGTTATTGTAACATGAATGGAAAATGGTGCCATCATCTCTCATTCTCATTACAGTGTTAAAGCTGGGTTGTTGTATTTCTTCTTTAAATGCAATACCAGGGCCCACATGATATTCTGCTCCATGCTGCAATGCACACAAATCAATATTCAGTATATTTCACTTGGCAAATCTGTTGCAATGACAGTATTCAGCTTCTGTGGTGACCAGCCACAGTGGGAGTAACCTTATGAACATCAATCGGTTTTGCAAGCAATTTGCAGAGGTCTTTACTCCCTAAATCAGAACTTACCTCTGTATGACAGCCAGGTTGCTAATTCATGAGGCAATTGGAGCCAGCCAGTATATTCTCTCTCCTAAATTGTGAACAGTAAAGTAAAAAATTATGCAAGCCTAGAGAGTTTTCCTGTGGTGTGTACAGTATTACAGGATCTATACAACAAAATCTAGTAGGGTGATTAACTGCTGTTGGTCCCAATTTGCAAACCAAACTAGACATCCCGTATTTTAAACATTTATTTTTATTGTTTTTCAAGTCAATGTTTAGTGTTCAATAATTATATGAGCAGTATGGCCATAAAAGAAATTAACCCAGGACGGGTGAAGTAGGAGCCAAAATCCCATTGTTGGGCACAGTCCCTGCTCATGGTGCTCTAATGAGTATTAGTTGCCTGAAAGGGGGAGGGTAAGGGAAGGATTATGCTTTCACTCTCCTGTAACAGGGTGTCAGTGGGCCCCTCTATCTTCTGCCACATCTGTGCCCACAAGCCAGCCAGAGACCTCTGCTTTGGTGCAATCAGCCAGGCCCTTTATTTACAGTACAAATTCCCACCACCTTGTAGCTACAGACAGCATCAGGCTTGCAGCCAGCAGGGGAGAGCAGCCTATAACTCCTCTTTTCTTTTTCCCTCTGGGGGAGGGCCCCAGTCTGTACCTAACACAACAGGGTACTATCCTGACCTGCTTCCATTTAAAGCTGCCTCACACTTCTAGGGGTACCTGGGCCACTGGGCACTATCTCCTGTCCCCATGGATACACTCCAGGGCCATCCGTGCACCTGGAATTATCCAGTGCGGTTTTATCAGCCCCCTCTGCATGAGTGAGCAGGCTGAAGCTCTATCCACCAGGCCCTATGGGGTCTCCTCCCCACGCTCACTGGGATGGTGGACAGCCTCTTCCCCCTTGTCCATCCCCCAGCATTAGTCTAGCCACAAAATTCAGCCCACCCATATTCCATATCTGGGCAGTCCCCCTTTTTATGTCCTGACCTCCCACACTGCCGACAAACAATAATACTGACTCTACTGGGAGCTCCTTGGGGTTTCTCCTTCCTATCAGGGCCTTTCCCAGGAAGGGGTTCCCTCAGCTTCTTCCCCAACTCTCTGTCTTTATAGGGTCGGCCCTCCCTTGGGGAATGTCTTCCTCTGTGTACTCCTCGGTCAACTTGATAGCTGCATACATGGCTGATGTCACCTGACCCAGACTCAGATGTTCTCTGGGAGGCCCAATAGCAATTGTTTTAGGAGAAGGGTCTCCATTCTCTCCTCCACCGTTTGCGTCTCAGGTCTCAGCCAGTGGGTGGCCCCAGGGCTGGCTCCAGCTTTTTTGCCGCCCCAAGCGGCGAAGCAAAAAAAATTAAATTAAAAAAAAAAAAAAAAGCCGCGATCAGCGGCACTTCTGCGGCAGCTCTACCGTGCCGCTTCATTCTTCGGCGGCAATTCGGCGGCGGGTCCTTCCCTCCGAGAGGGAGTGAGGGACCCGCCGCCAAAGACCCGGACGTGCCCCCCCCTTTCCATTGGCCGCCCCAAGCACCTGCTTCCTTTGCTGGTACCTGGAGCCAGCCCTGGGTGGCCCAGTCCATCAGTCTCTGGGCGAATGCCCAGGGCCACATAGCCCCCATCCATCGGGCCTACCAGAACTTTTGGCAGTATTTCTCCGCTGACAGGCCCACCTGGTCTAGGATGGCCCCCCTCACCATCTCATAGTTCCAGGCCTGTTCCTCACTCAAGGTAACATAGGCCGCTTGAGCTTCTCCCACCAGGTAGGGAGCCAAACTTAGGACCCAGGTTGCCCTATCCCATCTGACACCCATGGCTACCTGCTCAAACATACCAAGGAAGGCATCCCGGTCATCTGTTGGGCCCATTTTACAGAGTGCCAAGCCTGGCGGCCAGGTGCCATCCCCTACTGCGGGACTTACCATTCATTGCAGGAGTTGCTGCTGCATGCTGGCCTGCTCTTTTATAAAGTCCTGTAGGCTTTTCTGCTTGCCAAGTTAGCAAGGCCTGTCTCTCGGCCTGGTGGTACTGCTGGAAGCCTTGCAGGGCCTTCTGCATCTGCTCTTGTTATTTGATGAGTCATTACAAGGTCTCCTCCAGGCTTCAGCCTTCAGGCTACCAACCACATCTGTTGGCTCAGGATCCCAGACAAGCCCTGACATGTAACAGGGCACCAGTGGGCCCCTCTATCTTCTGCACCCACAAACCAGCCAGAGACCTCTGCTTTGGTGCAATCACCTGTGCCCTTTATTTACAGTACAAGTTCCCACAATCTTGTAGCTACAGACAGCATCAGGCTTACAGCCTCAGGGACTGCTACCTTCTGCAGACAGAAGCAGGGCCGGCTCCAGGGTTTTTGCCGCCCCAAGCGGCGGGAGGGGGAAAAAAAAAAAAACGCGATTGGCGGCAGCTCCACCGCGCCTCTTTCTTCTTCGACAGCAATTCAGCAGCAGGTCCTTCCCTCCGAGAGGGACAGGGACCCTCCGCCGAATTGCAGCCGAAGAGCCCTTGGCCGCCCCAAGCACCTGCTTGCTCAGCTGGTGCCTGGAGCCGGCCCTGGCCAGAAGAGGAGAGCAGGCTCCAGCTCCCCCTGGCTTCCTTCCTGCCAGCCTTTATGTAGCCCCTGGCTATCGAGGCCGGCAGCCGTTCCCTATTTGCCACTTAGGGCTGGGCTTACTCAACCAGCTCCAATTCCCCTTTCCTGATTGGAGCAGGCGTGACAGAGGTCTGGCTCAGGGTTTCCTAGCCAGCACCCTGTTACACCTTCATATCAATCAATGTAGCTAGCCAAGGAGATATCAGGGACATGCTACACTCTCCAAGAGTAAAAGGGCTACTAGTTTGGCACTTGCAACTCAGAAGCTGAATGACAAAGGAATTCTAGACAGAACTTTTCCTGGGCCCTCATGCTGGATAGCAGCCCACCATACCTCTTTCAGCTTTTCGGTAGGCACCAAGGGAAGAATCTCAGCCTATACAAAGAAGAAATCTCCTGGAAAATTGCACGCCTCATTCCAAGCAAAAAATAATGTTCATGAAACATTAATGCTAAGAGATAGGGCATTCAGAATCAGGAAACAGAGTTATTTGTGGCTGCAATCTAAACCTTGGTAATGCCCCCTTGTCCTTATGCCTTAAAAATTATCCTTCATTCATGTAACTTACCATTCAACATCATATGAAGGGCTTGATATTCAGTAAGTAGACAGGCATGCATAATTACAGTTCCCAATTCACGTGTCTATATGTCTACATGTCATTGAAAATGCAGGTTTTGTACATGTGTACATTCTTTTTAAAAAATGTAGAGATCCAAATGAAATTTTCCCTTTAATATTATTTTTAAAGTATACTAGATTACGTATTAAACTAGTAACATTTCTATCTTTTAGTAGAGGCAATAGGTGTGATCCTAGGAATTACTGCACAATAAACCTTACTAGAATACCAGGTAAATTATTTCAAATGATAATTAACATAGAATTGCGAAACACCTACATAGGATGAACACAATACAATAAAGGCACATGAGCATGGCTTCAGTAAAGTAAAATCATACTTCTCTAATGTACTAGAATTCTATGACCACATCAGCAAAATAGTGAAAGACAGAAAATCAGGTGGTATAATGGGCTAGATTCTGATTCATGTTATCTGGTAGGGCAAAGAAACTGTAAAGCTTCCCTAACTGGGCAACTGAAGCACAGATGAATCACCTTTGTTCTGAACTCAGTGGGAAGTAAAATGTCAGGATGGCAAAAGAACACCATTTCTTCATGTAGAAAGACCATCAAAGATGTCAGGATTAATTTAAAATGGGCTATTAGATCAACTATCTGTGCAGGGAAAATTGATAGCCATGTAATACTATCATGTTCCAAAATATAAGTGTTGTTAAAGTGAGAAGCATTCTTTTTTAATGTTAACCAGATTCGGTAGCCTTTACTCATGTTGAATTTACTCACCTGTCTATTCCCATTGATTTCCATAGACTACTGCACAAATAGATTCTACTCGGTGTGATTAAGAGATGCAGAATCTAGTTCTATGTGTATTTTTGGGCCTGGTGTAATAAAGAAGATAATCAATATGGCTGAGACTTGAAAGTGACCATATATAGTTAATTCACCATGTTTCCTAATTCTGTGACTAACACACAAATATTTGTTAAATGTTTCAGTTCAATAGATAAACTTTCTGGTAACACATTATAAAGATGAAATAGTTAAATGTCCAAGAAATATAATAAACTTCTGTCTAGCTGGGAATAATTGTATATTTTGAGTATGTTGATTATATGTGTCAGCTGAAGGAGGTGTTCTTTAATGTGTGGTGTGTGGTTATGGTTTTGATTAAACTAAATCAAACACAATACTGAACAGACAGAGCAGTGGTACGTTTTGTTTGCAATACAAAGGTCCTTGGTACAAAACATTTATCCACAAACTGCATTGAAAGGGCTCTTTTTTGTTTTTTTGCTGTCATAGGGCCAAATTCTGTCTTCAGATGCATGCATATGGCTACCACTGAAGTCAGTATATGTGAAGTCATTGGGAGACTTGTGCACACGCTAGTGTTTGGTGAGAACTCTTTAATTCTTTTTAAATTTAATTCTTTCTGTTTTAACAAATGATTAACTTTGAGGAATCACATGAAATTGATAGAGCTACTCACATGCTTAACTTTAAGCATGTGCATAAATGCTTCTCTAGATCAGGACCAGAGTGCCTAGCATGTTGCCAGATTGAATCCATACTGTATGTTCATCCCTTGAAGCATTAACTTGGCTGCTAGTCAGAAAGATGCCAGTATCAGAATGGTTACAGTAGTTTGGAAAATATAGATTTGTAGCACGTCAGTGTTTTACAATATGAATTACAAAGTAAAATTAAAGAGGTCATAACAATTTATACTGATGTACAGGCAAAATTAATTGTTGCATTATAGTTTTATGCAACAGTGATCAAGTTGCAGGGTATTTCCTGGAAATTAATGACTGGCTCATGGCCCGAGCCTATTGAAACTTTACAATGGGAAAAAAAAAAGTAAGGGTATAGATTTTTAATAAACAGTTATCTGAGTGCATACTGTACAGTGTTGCTAGAAAACTAAAGCTGTGTATATGAGACAGTCAGACTGTTGGTGTGAAGATTCACACAATCAGGTTTGGGTAGGGGAAAGGAAGATGGCTTCCCTCTGATATTGCCCATACTGGAGACAGAATACTTGCCTTGATGAACCAAAGTACTGCTCATCTTTAGCAACTGGCAAATTTTTAGATCATAGAAATTAGATTGTAAAAGCCTAAATGACCTGCCAGTGCAGGATTTTAGGGAGTGATCCTAAACATACTAATTTCCAAGCCTCGTGCTTACTAGTATAAGGAGGTCCAGGGGATGCAGACCTTAACCCTGGCCTGTTTTTATTCCCAATTACATATCTAAATTAAATCATGTATTTGCATATACAGAATTGCTCCTTCAATCCTTTGTATTTGTAAAATTGCCGACCCAAACACAGAAGCTCAGATAAGGCTAGGCTGAAAAGTAGAGCCTAAAAGTGCAGTTCTGTTATACATTGAACTTGCATATAGACTATTAAAAAGTAAACTCAAACCTCACACTCATCATATAATCGACTATGTTTACTGAAAGTTTTTAACATAATTCTATTACTGCTTTTCATAAATGAGATTAATTTTGTAAACCAATCATGGACTCATGTATGGTGACATTCAGATATCCCCTCAAAGCCAGAAATGTTGCATACAGGTGTCCCACACTAGGGCTGAGGGGTGAAATCCACCTGCAACCCAGGGGCAGGCTGTGTGTCTGACTTTTACCCAACAAAGACAAGTACAGGAGAAGAAGCACTGACATTTTTATGATGCATTGAGATATTAAATGCCTTCAGTGTGAGTTGAGGACCCTCAACAATATGTAGAAGGTGCTCAGCACCAGAAGGGTTTCAAGGTTTATATTTCTGTACTTGCTTGTATTGTGCGAACCCTCCCTCTATCTATCCTATGGCAAACTTACTTCCTAATTTTCTGAGGTGCTGAGTGCCTCTCTAGCCATTCCATGCAGATCAGTGGGACGTCCTCCAGTAAATGTCAAAAGAGCAATGGGCTACATTGTCAAACTTATCCATTTCTTCTTTGCAGTATGGATGGCAGGATGTTTCTAGGGACATTTCCTTAGGATATTGCATAATAAAATTTATTCTCAGATTTGGTGATAATCATCATTATGTAGTCTATCAATTACTGAAAAAAAATTATTGGCCCACAATTAGCCAGTCATTAAATGGTCAGTGAA
Source organism: Emys orbicularis (assembly GCF_028017835.1). Lineage (NCBI taxonomy): Eukaryota > Metazoa > Chordata > Testudines > Emydidae > Emys > Emys orbicularis. The sequence continues at coordinate 64,035,824 of NC_088687.1, read as the reverse complement.
CTTTACTGGTCATTAGGAAAAGAAATGGTTCTCTCACAGTCATTTCAAAGTACTCTGTGGGAAAGAAGTTGCTATGGAAATTTTAAGCCAAGTAAAACAGAGGGGGAGGGGGAGAAATGTTGCTTCCTTTGTACTGAAAAACTGGATCACAAGTTTTCTTATATGGGAAATCTTCAAAGGGTCAAACTTCTAAAATTCTTATAGTCTGTTTGGCAGATACCTAAAAATAACACCAGCTTTATGGCTTAAAGTGACTATTTCTTCTGTTCTGCAGTTCTGCGTGAATTTGGGAAATTTGATACAGATTACAAGACTAAACCAAAGAAAATGCTTGTCCATTAATATCCGTGCATGATTTGATATTTTTAAGGCAAGACCTAAGAAATAACCCAGTATACTTACCAATTTCTGCTTCTGCAGTGTTGTAGCTGTGTCAGGTCAGTTCCAAGATATTAGAGAGACAAGGTGGGTGAGGTAATATCTTTTATTGGACAAACTCTGTTGGTGAGAGAGACTAGCTTTCAAACTACATAGAGCTCTTCCTCAGACTTGAGAGAGGCAGTCAGAGTGTCACAGCTAAATACAAAATCAAACAGATAGTTTAGCACAGAGGTTCTCAAACTGTGGTACGTGGAGCCAAGCAGGAGTGGCTCCACTAATTAGGTGCTTGGATCCTGGAGAAGACGCACATATAAGGTGAGGTGGTGGCCTTGGGGGGAATAAGGGGTAGTTGGGAGGGGGCAGTGGAGTGAGAAGAGGGGATGGGGGGGGATTTGGGACATGCAGGGCTGCAGTGGCCAGAGAAAGAGGCAACTTTCCCCAGCTCGAGGACTGCGGCTGCCAGGGAGAGGCGTCCCTCCTTCCCAGCCCCAGCTCGGGGGCTGCTGTGATGAGGGAGAGAGGGCACATCCATCGCATTAGAAAGGTAAGACTACTGATATTAAAATATGAGTTGTGTGCTTTTATTTGTAGAACAAAATTTTTTTGTTATTTTTGTTATTGTTATAGTGCTTTTATCCAAAGCGCTTTACAATAGTTAGCTAATGGTACAGACAACATTTGGAAAGATCATTAAGTGGTCCACTGAGACCCTCAGCAATTTTCAAGTGGTCTGCGAAAAAAAGAGTTTGAGAACCACTGGTTTAGCATAAGTGGTTTAGCATAAGGGAATTGTGTGTGTGACTACATGGTAAAACTGTTATAATGATCCTGGAGTTCACATTTGTTGCTGGAGTGGTGAAATCTAATTATAGAACACACCACTAGTTTGGGGTGGCTGCCCTGTTTTTTACAGTCTGCCCTGAGGTAGGCACTCTCAGTCATGAGCCACTCCAGACAGCATGACAGGGATTACAAATCTCGTTGATGTAAATGGGATTGCAAGGCACTCGGTGCTTTACAGGACTGGTTCTTTGCAGTGTAAATAATATATTCTGATATTTTTTTCTCTCAAAGAAATTTTGTTCTGTTAGCAACACGCTGATCAATTTAACCAATAATAAAGGATAAAAGAGAAACTATGAAAAGTAGTAAAACCTCCATGAGCTCCTCTATAGCCAGTTAGGCTTGCTGCTTTGGCAGTGGCACTTATAATTAATGTATCAAGTCTCAACTAGATGAAAGACTTTATTTCAGCCTATCAACTGCTGAGACAATTGTGCTTGTTTGGGACAGTGCGGAGCATAAAGCCTAAGATGACGCACATGAAAACTGGGGACAAAACATGCTTGATACAGGGAATCTGGCTATAGAATGAACTTCCAGAAGAGATTAGGTGAGTCCAGAGTCTGGCCATCTTTCAGAAATGCTGAAAAACCTTCTTCTCGAAAAAGCCTTTCCACCAGAAGAATGTCGCTCACAAAAGATGCTTTCAACTATACAAACACTCACCCAACTGAAAATAAAACAAAATAAAAACCAAAGAAATAAACGAAGAAAAATGTGCTAAAGTGAGGGATGGGGTGGGGGACAGGGTGCTACCATTTAGGCCAACTAGGTGGTTGCCTAGGGCACCAAGATTTGGGGGTGCCGCTTTTTTTTTACATCGTTCCAGCGGCCACTGCGCTGGGAGGAAGAGGGAGTGATGAGCTGCCGGCGGGCAGCCCAGGGGTTCCCCTTTGTCAGCGAACCCCTGGGCTGCCGGCGGCGCGCGGACGCAGGGGAACCCCTGGGCTGCCTGCCGGCGGTTCAGACTCCTCCCTCTCCCTCTCCCTCCCAGCGCAGCGGCCGCTCCATCCCATGCGATTCTTCTCGTGGCCGGCGGGGGCGCCGGCGGCTGGGCACAGCTCAGCAGCTCTGCTTAGCGCACGCGGCGCAAAATATCCTTGCACCGGCCCTGGGGGCGGGGAGGAGGGGCAGTGTACAAACCTAAAATAGGTAGGTATGTCCTTCAGTTTTAGATTCCAAGTGGTATCCAGGATGCTGGCTCACGTGTGTGATGTGGGCCTTTCTGTAAACTAGACTTTCAACAAATTTAACATAACTGAGATGACAAGGAAAGTTTATGGCTAAGCTATATTTTTACCCAGATTCTCTGGTTTATCTGAGCTAACCACACCCCTTCCTCTGTGTCATGTCCCCTATACTTAGGGCTTTGAGAGGAGTGACATAGAGCCACTATACACTAACTCTCTACCACACAAAGATTGCCTTTTTGAAAGGGGACTCCCAGGATAGCTAGTTACTGATGGTCATGTCACCAGAGCAGCCCAGTCTGGCCCATTGAATTTATGGATAAAGAAGTCCAGCATTCCTTTGATCATGAGGACCCTAATGGAAATTCAGTTACAATTTTCAAAAAATTTCAACATTTTTATTTAAAAATGTCAGTTTTTAGTTCCAGTTAGAACTAGGTTTTCAAACAAATCCACTAGTCTCCTGGTTCCTGTGGCTACATGTCTCTTGGTAGAAACCAAGACAGATCTCTAGAAACAACTAGAGACCAACTGAATGATTCTAAAGGAATCTATTGGATTCCCAGTGGAGGCTAAAATACCTTTCTTTTACTGAAAATCTGAATAATTGAAATATCTTGCTCAAATGAAGTAGGTCTCTTCTTTCTGCAATGTAGGGATGAGGAATGGAAAGTAATTTATTTAACGAAACCCTTAAAAAACCCATCTAACGTCTCACCCTCGCTCAAAATGATTCTCCCTAGCTGTGCTGTTAATCTGCTACATGAATCCTCTATTTCAATTGCCTTACAGTCCCAAGGCAATACCTGACTAAAATAGTGCTGTGAGGAAAACAGGACACTAAGAGTGGCATTAAACAATGTAGGCATAGATTACCTTGGTTTTGTGGAAAGAAGTGACTACAAATTACCATAGGAATTATTATTTAAGTAGAGAGATTAAACACTTCTTATCATGAAGAGCATTGAATAAAAATAGTGATGTTATGGAATCGCATAAAAATTGCATTCTATGGAATTTTGCTGCATATGCTGTGGCATATGATGATCCTATTAATAGCCTAGTTGAAAGGCACCAGAAAATGAACAGAACCCACTGCATCTAGTAGGTTAAAGGAAAATAATCTTTATAAAAACAAAACATAGTACACGTTATTAATATCCATGTTTTCTCCACTGTAGCTGAATGTTTTAGGTGCTGTTATTTCAGTGTTTATTTTACCATAAAAGGAACGTGAAACCGCAAGAGTAGAGAACATACATCAATAGCAACACGTGAATTAGATACAGAAACCAAACTTTGACTTGGAGTCAATGAACTCCAAGGAGTAGCCTCTGCTTATTCTGGGTCTAAATCTAGCCCAAATCTTGAGCTTTGAATCTCGACCATGGCATGAAACATACCATAATAGTCAACTTCAACAATTAATTAGATTCAGGGAGCCATATGTTGCATAGACTTTGATGGGGTTGTACAGAGTGTATGTCAATATAGAATTAGGCATAAGAAATTTCCATGTGTCAGTTGGGAATGTAAAATAATTGTTGTTTTAATTAGAGAAGACCATTGATTGCAACTATTATGACTTATTCAAGTTTAAAAGTTACTGATGAGTCCTGAGGAAAGGTTCTCACAATAATTAGACTTTTTATAATAGAAATGACTGAAGAGAGAACAGTGGAGCATTTTAATTTCCCTACAGTTATTTTTGAATTAAAAAATCGGACCGATAACGAAAGTAAGCAGACATATCTGATAAGCAAACAGTATGTGTCTTTAAAGGCAAGAATATAAACCTATCCAATGTATTTCTACAGCTTGTGTGATTGCTCCACCCCTAAAGCTGGGAAGCTGGAATCAAGAGGAGCCACCTTAGCCCAGGATGGGAGTGGAGCATCAAGTTAGAGGGTGCTGGTACATGACCAAGAATGTCCCAGTGGGAGTGGGTGAGGAGCTTGGGGTCAATTGCTGGTGAGCTATGGGGTGATTGGGGGATGTTGAGGGGGTTGCAGGGGAAGGGCAGAGGGGAGAGTGGGGGTGAGGAGTGGGGAGTTGAGGTGTTGGGGGGACTGCAGTGAATGGGATGTATGTCAAGGCTCTTGAAGATGCAGGTGGGGGCTGCCAGGATAAGTGGGGGCTGGTGGAGGGTTGTTGAAGTGTATGCGGAGTAGATGAGGCATTTGGGTGTCTTTGTGAGGTGAGGTGGGGAGAGAGGAATTCTGGGTCTGCATGGGGTGGCGGTGCTTTGCTATCTAGTTTACAAAGGGTGGGGACCCCTAACTTCCATAGTACACAGAGCTCCAAAACTCTTTAAGCCGGGCCTACTTCTCCTACCCCACAGCGTCTTGCTAACAGTGTAGCCAAGACAGGGTTAGCAGCTGAGAATCCCAAGTGGAGATAGGTGCCTCCCTGCATCCTATAGCGCACACACCCCTTTAGTTAGCATCTCCTATTGGCTAGCTTAGGTGGCTCCCTGCTTAGTGGGCTGGTTTTTGTGAATCACTGCCCTGGTCTACACTATGAGTTTAGGTCGAATTTAGCAGCGTTAGATCAATTTAACCCTGCACTCGTCCACACGACGAAGCCATTTTTGTTGACTTAAAGGGCTCTTAAAATCGATTTCTGTACTCCTCCCCGTCGAGGGGATTAGTGCTGAAATCGACCCTGCTGGGTTGAATTTGGGGTAGTGTGGATGCAATTCAACGGTATTGGCCTTCGGGAGCTATCCCAGAGTGCTCCATTGTGACCGCTCTGGACAGCACTCTCAACTCAGATGCACTGGCCAGGTAGACAGGAAAAGTCCCACGAACTTTTGAATTTCATTTCCTGTTTGGCCAGTGTGGCAAGCTGATCAGCACAGGTGACCATGCAGAGCTCATCAGCACAGGTGACCATGGAGTCCCAGAATCGCAAAAGAGCTCCAGCATGGACCGAACGGGAGGTATTGCATCTGATCTGCTGTATGGGGAGACGAATCTGTGCTATCCGAACTCTGTTCCAAAAGACGAAATGCTGGAATATTTGAAAAAATCTCCAAGGGCATGAAGGACAGAGGTTATAACAGGGACCTGCAGCAGTGCCGCGTGACACTTAAGGAGCTCAGGCAAGCCTACCAAAGAACCAGAGAGGCAAACAGCTGCTCCGGGTTAGAGCCCCAGCATGCCGCTTCTATGATGAGCTGCATGCCATTCTAGGGGGAGCCACTACAACTACCCCACCCCTATGCTTCCTTCCTCCCCCACCCCTCCCGGGCTATCTTGGCAGTTATCCCCCCATTTGTGTGACGAATTAATAAAGAATGCATGAATTTGAAACAACAATGACTTTATTGCCTCTGCAAGCGGAGATCAAAGGGGGGAGGGGAGGGCGGTTGGCTTACAGGGAAGTAGAGTGAACCAAGGGGGCGGGTTTTTATCAAGGAGAAACAAACAGAACTTTCACACTGTAGCCTGGCCAGTCATGAAACTGGTTTTCAGAGCTTCTCTGATGCACAGCTCTTCTAATCGCCCTGGTATCTGGCTGCGCTTAATCAGTGGGCAGGCGATTTGCCTCAACCTCCCACCCTGCCATAAACGTCTCCCCCTTACTCTCTCAGATATTGTGGAGCACACAGCAAGCAGTAATAACGATGGGAATATTGGTTTTGCTGAGGTCTGAGTCAGTAAACTGTGCCAGCGAGCTTTTAAACGTCCAAAGACACATTCTAGCACCATGATGCATTTGCTCAGCCTATAGTTGAACTGCTCCTTACTACTGTCCAGGCTTCATGAGCCATGGGAGCAAGGGGTAGGCTGCAGTAGGTGCGACCGCGCAGTGCTGCCAACTGGGAGAGCAGCCTGAGGCAGAAGCCTCCAACTGGCATGATATTCCAGGCAGGACTGAATCTCCATTAGACAAAACTTAAAGAAGAGAATGACCTGGAGTCATTCCCATTTTTGTCCAGGCGCCCCCGACCAACCTAACTGAGGTTGGCCAGGAGCACCTACAGGGCGACGACGATGGTTAGCAGTCGTATTGCACCGTCTGCTGCCCGCAAGGCAAGGCAAGGGGATGCTGCTGTGTAGCACTGCAGTACCGCGTCTGCCAGCAGCACCCAGGAGACATACGGTGACAATGAGCTGAGCGGCTCCATGCTTGCCATGGTATGTCATCTGCACGGGTAACCCAGGAAAAAAGGCGAGAAACGATTTTTTTCCATTGCTTTCATGGAGGGAGGGAGGGAAGGGGGCCTGACGACATGTACCCAGAACCACCTGCCACAATGGTTTTTGCCCCATCAGGCATTGGGAGCTCAACCCAGAATTCCAATGGGGGGCGGAGACTGCGGGAACTGTGGGATAGCTACCACAGTGTAATGCTCCGAAAGTCGACGCTAGCCTTGGTACTGTGGATGCACACCGCCGACTTAATGCGCTTAGTGGGGACACACACAATCGACTGTATCAAATCGATTTCTAAAAAATGGACCTAATTTCGTAGTGTAGACATACCCACTGTCTAAGGTGCCTATCTCTCCCCATTCACTGCACAGGAGCTTAGGTGCCCAACTCAGGTGTTGTGAATCTCAGTCTAAGGTGCCTAATTGTGTTAGCACAATGGAACCCCCATTCTGATTGGCACCCTTAGGCACTACTGTTGATGATGAAAATACTGCTCAAGCAATGAAAAGTCTTGAAACATTTTCTCACTTTCAGTAGTATATTGGAGTTCTACTGAAGGCCAAATCCTACTCCCTGTAATCATGCAGGTATTCTCATTTGAGACAATCAGACTAGGGCTGTATGATAAATAAGACCAATGAGTTGGCTGTTAGTGATATTTCTCTAAATTGGAGGATGAGGAGGAGATCATGGGGGGAGAGGGGGTTACAAATGCGACCTAGAAGAATGAATTACAAATAAGTTATATATAATATCCATATTTTTGTTTTCATATAAAACATAATCATGTGTGCCAGTATACCACAATTTGCATCCATTGCTTTGACACCACAAAGCGGAGGCAGGTGTCACACAACATGGTCTGACAGACAGCAGATGATGTTGCTTTGGTCACTGTGGAAACCACACATCTCATTAAAGGCACATACTTGGTACTGTTGCAATTGAGACATTATAGATTTTGAACCAAAAAAAAAAAAGTTCCCATTGTTATTTTGACAGCTGAGTTGCCAGGGTTACAAGTACAAACAGTGTAAAAGAAAAATGAGTGATTTTTTTTTCTTGTATTCATTAATATTGCTCTGAGTGTGAAATAGATCCCGTACTTAAGGCCCTGTGTAAATCACTATTTATGTATGTATGTATGTCTGTAGAAAATTCATCACCACGTAAGTGGCAAAGTCTTGAATTTCTTGGAGTTTGCACTGAAAGAATTTTACCAGCAAACTTAGTGAGTATGCACAGAATGAATTTCACCAGCAGCCCTTGATGCTGACTAAGTTTGGACACTGCACTCCATTCTTTCATCTGTGTGAACAGCAGTCCACTCTTCCGCATGTGCACAGCACTGTAAGCTAAAGAAATACTTGAAAGATCACAGTTTGGGAGCATTTTCACAGTTCCATGCCCTCCATGAAATTGTGATTTACACTTGGCGCTACCTATATGATATGTAAAATATGGACAGCTTTCCTAACTCAGGGATCCTGATCATATTAAAGTTGATGGAAAGGCTGTCGTTTACTTCAGTGAGAATTGGATCTGGGACAAAATGCAAACTGAGAAAAAATATACATTTGCCAGGGTTTTTCTGTATTTAAAGTCTTAACTAGGTTGTCACTGAGTGGGGGGTAGAGGTATCACATCCTGTAGGTTTGCAAAAGAGATTGATAACACAAATATGGATGTCAAGCATCGGGGTGGGGGGTGGGGAAGCTGTGTTAGTCTGTATCCACAAAAACAACAAGGAGTCCGGTGGCACTTTAAAGACTAACAGATTTATTTGGGCATAAGCTTTCGTGGGTAAAAAACCTCACTCTTTCAGATGCACTGAAGAAGTGAGGTTTTTTTTACCCGCGAAAGCTTATGCCCAAATAAATCTGTTAGTCTTTAAAGTGCCACCGGACTCCTTGTTGTTTTTACAAATATGGATGTTTTGGTCCCTGTGGGATCTAGGATATCCATGTAAAGGCAGAGCGTATTTTGTCCTGGGACTTGCTGCGGCTCAGCCCTGGCACAAATCAATTAGTGGAGTTTAGTGAGGCATGCAATTCTACAAGGCATGCCCTCACACGTATAATGCGTGCAAGGTCATGCTGGGTGGAGCATGCCAATTTGTCCTACAAAATGCATCCTCGATGTGGTGTGACCTCGCACATACAGTGCATGCAAGGTCACATGCTGCAGAAAATGCCATATTGTTTTGCTTGAGCCCCAGTCCCTCTTTCTTTAGAAATTAAGTACTGTGTAAAAGTAAACATATTAGCTAACGTTGTCATCAAGGCACAAGAATCAAATGAAAATGTGCCCACTCTTAGAGTTGACCGCTAATTTGCCAGAATTACAAAAGGAAAAATTGGGATTACTACACTCAGTCTGATGGAGCCAAATCCAAAGGTGCCATATTGTGATGTAAATTACATGGTGTTGAATCACTGCAAGCTGACATAAGTGAGTGTAGCATATGTTGAAGGAGATGGCAGGCTGAGCAGGAAATGCAATCAAGAAGAGTGTGTAAAATAAGACAAGTTTTCCATGCTAACTTTGCTTCAGGAAAGCTTTCTATGTGTCAACTGACCAGATAGCAACCATAACCCTCCCCTGGGCAACAATTCTGAACAATACAATTTTAAAAAGTAGCAGCTGAGTAAAAACGAATATTTAAGGGATTGATAATTAGATCTACTGTCCTCATCACTCAGTCTATCTATTCTAGTTTGCCTCATATTAGCAATGAAGAATGTTACCCTCTCACAGCCATTCAGTGGCGTCTGTGAAGTGATCAGACTATCTCACTCCAAATTCTAGTGGGAAAGTGTCCAGTTCACAAAGATCACTCTCGTAATTGGCATTAACATTCCTATTAACAATCTATGTATAAAGGCCCAGGACAGAATGAACATAGACATTTCTCATCTGCTTTCCTCCTTTAACCCCTCCACTTGCCCTTGTAGCCCCATCCCATCTCCTCATCTCCCTCGTAATTGCTTTCATCCCCTTCCTTATTCTTCTCCTTACATTCTCACTCTCCTCTGGCTCTGGCTCTTCCCCACAATACAAGCATGCTCTAGTCTCACCGATTTTTTTTAAAAAAAAACTTAATTGACTTCACTTGCCTCTCCAGCTACCTCCACACCTGCCTTTTCCATTTCAGCTCTAAACTCCCTGAACATGTCTGTAATCATTGTCTGGAGTTCCTCTCCTCCAGTTCCACTGTAGAAACTCTCCAATCTAACTTCTGGTCCTTACACTCCACAGAAACATTCTCACCAACATCTCTTATGAATTCTTCCTTGCCACAGTTTCAAACCATGCAAGTTCCGTCGACCATGCTCTTTCTTGAAATCTTGTCCTTCTTTAGCTTCTGTGAACTCTGTCCTCCCCTGGTTCTCCTCCTACCTCTCATTGCTCCTTCACTGTGTCTGTTGGGAGATCCTCTACCTGCATCCTCCAACTTTCTGTGGGGGCTCCCCAGGGCACTGTCCTTGGTCCTTTTCCTGTCTCCCTCTGCACCTGATTTCTGGGTAATCTCTGCAAACACAAATTCAGCTATCATCTCTATTCTGACAAATCACAGATCTCTCTACTCCAGACTTGTCGTCTTCTGTCCAGACTAAAACCTTGACCTGTCTCACTGGCCTCCCCTCATACATGTCTAGCCATCAGCTCAGGTGAATCATGGCTAAAACAGAGCTCTTAATCTTGGCCCCCTCCTATTTCCTTTCTCTATGGCAGTGGACCACACCACTATCAGTCTTGTAACTTGGGTGTCATGTTAGACTCAGACATCTCTCTATGGCTTCACATCCAGGCTGTGTCTAAATCTTGCTGATTCTTTCCACATAACACTGCATTCACAAAGCCAAAATTCATGTGCAAGCTCTCATTATCTTACCTCTCAACAACTGCACCCTTCTTTTCTCTGATCTTCACAAATGTGATTGTGTCCTCCTCATACCATTCAGAATGCTGCTTCAAAGATCAATTTTCTAGTCCATCACTTTGACAGTGTAATCCATCTTTGGCATCCCTTTGCCAGCTCCCTCTTCTCTATATATCATCAGACATAAGCTGCTTGTCTTAACTTTCAAGGCCCTTCACAGCCTTCTCCTCACTATACTTATCACTTATTCAATATCAAAGGTCGATGCCCACTTCTGATCAGCCCATGATGTCTGCCTCCATCACTCACTTGTGAAATTTGCAAACAAGCACCCTGGTCCTTTCTCCCAGGCTGTTCCTCCAGCTTGGGAGGAGTACTCCATAAACATCTGTATGTGACCTCATTATCCACCTTCAAAACCCTCTTTAAAACTCTCCTTTTCTGTGATGCCTACAAAAAAAATTGACAATGGTTAGGCTGCTGGTACGCTGACACCACAACCTATCATGCTGACCAGTATTGTCTCATTGTTTCCTTGCACTCATGTACCTGTCTGTATCCACCTCTTGCATCTTTTCTGTGCTTCTGTTAGACTTCCATAATTCTAGTAATCATTAGGCATCACAAATGGCAGTGCCAGAGGATCAACATTATAGGGTAATGTAATCCTGCCACCACTTTTCATTGTAATATTGGCAGTTGCCTTTTTGTGTCTTTGAGGCAGAATGTCAAGTAAAGGGTACATTATCTAGTATGCCTGTCATGTTCAGTAGTCCCCTAGTGGTTATGCCAAGGGGTAAATGCTATGTTTATATATAGAATGAAGAGTAGAATCTCTTTGATTTCTGTTCCTAAATCTTCTAAAGAGTGGTGTGTGTGTTGGGCCGGCTGGTTCTGGAAGTTGGGGAATAAAGAAGTGACTGGAGGCTGTTAATACTACTATGCCTGCTTATATCTCTAGAGTTTATATTTAAAGCCTCTGCTAAGGGTCCTCACAACCATTCGGACACTTGGGATACCAAGAAGCTTCCAAATTTGGGAACACGGCGCACTGGGCTCCATGGAACTGACAGCAGCAGTGTAGGGGCAACAGTTTTCACATGGTTCTGTTTGAACCAATAATGAACATGCTCCTCATTACTCAGCTCCATTTGTCCCAGCAACAGCCCAGTGACCTGAACACTAATCAGCAAGTACAGTTGGCACAAAGACTTGGAATTACCAGTCCTTTCCCCTTCTAAGTTAGATGGTATAGAGAGGTGCCTATGGGAGAAGAAGGGGAAAGAAATGCTAAAATCCAAATAAGAGGACAGTGAAGGAGCTGGTGAGCCTCTGACCACAATCATGTAAGAGAACTGTGACTGGAAACCTTCATCAGAAAGAAAGAAAGACAGAAAGAGAACAAACCATCCTCTTATGAGCTGGAAAAGGAGACAGGGTGTATCACACCCTTTTCTCCTAGGAAGAGTGCAGTATCACATGACCTCATCGGAGGGTGGGAGAGTCCAGCTAGAGGGGCCAGGAGTTGGACTTTTGGCCAGAAGTTTTTGTGAACTGTGCAAGTGGGGGAATGGGAGCTAAAGGCTCCTAGTCCTTTCCCCTGCACAGAACACAAACAGGTATCAGGCACGGTCCCATCCCAAAAAAATCGTGCTCCTCTGCTTTCTGCACTTGAATCTAAATTTGCCTTTGTCCTACTGTAACTTGGCTGGTGTGCAGTCATGTGTTTTGGACATTATTCGAGTAGAACAGCCTGCAGGCAATGCACCTGTCCTGATACATAGGGGTGCTGCATGGGGAAAAAGTTTTGCACACTTAAAAATAAATGATCAGTGTGAGTCCAACATTTGGAATTTCTCAGGCACTTAGGAGCAAAGGACAAGATTCTATTCTCCTTATTCAGGGTGAGTGGTACCTTACTCTGTGAGCAGTCCAGCTGAAATCCATGAGATTGCACATGAAATAAGGAATGACTTAACATGAGCTCTAAATCACGTGACTGGCTTAGTCACAGAGGTGTAATTTTCATGACATTTCAACGAGCAGTTTTATTCCAGAGGTACCCATCTCCTTTCTGAGACTCCTTTTATGAAGAGGGAACTGAGGCAGAGAGAGGCTAGGTGACTTACCCAAGGTTACCCAGAAGACCAGGGTAGAGTAGGAGACTCACGTTCAATTCCCTATCTTCCAGCTGATTGCCCCAACCACTGGGTTATCCTTCCTCCCTTTGTGTGATGTAAGGGCACAGAATCTGGCCCAAAATGAACAGTGAGGTATTCGTGCCCTCCCATGAACTCCAGCAGGCCAGTATTCTGTGCTGATTTTTTGTAATGTGAAAAAGCTTTTTTTAAAAAGATAAGATCGTGCTGCATCTATTTTGCATTGAGTCAGTAACATATCAAAGCTGTTTTCCTATTTTATAAAATGTATTAAGAAATTGATTCTGCTTTGGTAATTAGCACACTGCAACATTCCAGGCAGAGCCTGACAGTATATCAGGGACCATTTTTGTTGAATAATTATAAATGGAAAAGAAACCCAGCAGCATGAAATATGACCTGCACTAATTGGGTCTTGCAACCAGTGCTGCTCTTGCCATTAGTGGTTGTCTAAGAACCACCTGGTGAACATTAATTAAACAACATTCCCTTGAGAGCAGCATATTGCTTGCTTGAGAGCAATTATCTCTTGAGCATACATGAGATACATGCCCTGACTCATTATAACCTGCAGTAATTAGTTGGGAAAGCAGAAGACCAGAATAAGCTCAAGGAGTTCCAATTGATCAATCATGAAGCCACCAGAATTTTGATCACAGCTTCTATGTAAAATACAAACCTGTGGCCATTGACTTTCCATTGAAGTGTCATGTTATTATTCTACACTCTAAATTTTGTGTATGTGCCATTAAATTGACACCGGCTTATCCCTAATTTTTCCATAATATTTTGCTTTCTTTGTGCTTTAAAAGGTATATATAGCAATGAGCTGTTAAGACTTTCCGCCTTTATCCCAATCTTGCTTGAAACAATGTTTGTCTTATCTAAGATAAAAGATGTGTTGTTAGAAATTGTTTGCTAATGTGTTCTAACAAACAATCTAAAAATCTAGCATAGAAAGGCAGATATTCATTTATTCACATGCAACTAGTGAAGAATGAAGCAAAAGAGAGAATTTAGGCTTAAACTTGACCAGCTTGCATGAGATAAAAACACATTTAATCTATATTAGAATTATAGAACATCTTAATTAGCACATTAACTAACATATTCTCCAACACACCTTTTATCCCAATCAAACACTTAATTGATTCATCATACAGGGCAGCCTGCCCCTTTAAGGGCCAGGAAGTCTTGAGGCTGTCAGCTTCTTGCTACTATTATATCTGTGCAGGGTGGGGGACTTAATGTTATTACCCCTACTGCTCTTGAATCTGGGTCTGGAGGTTCCTAGTCAACTCACACCACACTGTTCCTACCCAGCAGCTTGCTATGAATGACCTGAGCGGGAGAGACCAGAAGATCTGAAGTTACATCAGTGAGGGTTTCCCTGGGCCTGATTGGAGGAACATGAATTCTAATTGGTCAGGGTTTCCTATTTAAACCACAAAAGTGGCATAGGAAGTTGTCTACCTATCTGGGGTCTACCTGGTTGCTATATTAGACTCTGCTTCCCTGCCTTGTTCTGATCCTTGCTCCTAGACTCTGATTCTGGCTCTTACCCCGGGCTGGACTTCCAACTCTGATTCCTGCTCCAACCATCTACATCTTGGTCCCAATGCTTAAAAGGAGGAAAACAGTTGAGGGGAAGGTGAGCAAACAGAGTATTTCTGGTGGGAAAGGTGGGAAGAAGCCTTGTTGAGGGCCAGGAGCTGTCTAAGGACTCTGGCTCGGTAGAGCCCTTTGTAGGATGGTGAGCCTGGACTGGACTGGGTTGATGGATATTGAGACAGGCTGCTTTTCCTGGGACCTTCCTGTAAAGAAGGCAACTGAATGCTGAGCCTGGCTGGGCTGAAGTTTCACTTTTGTGTGTGCTTTTGTTGGACTTCATCTAAGGAACTCTTTTCTCTCTCTTCCCCCCCCCCCCCCCCCAGGGAGTAATTCTTTAAAGTGGTTTGGCTGGAGATTGTTGTGAGGAAACAGAGCTAGAGGGCTGTGATGTTGACTCTTGCTTGCTGAAGTTGATACTCTGAGGTAGTATGCTTTCTTAAGGCAAGTCTGTACTACAAAATTAAATCCACTAAAGTTACATTGAGGTACAGCCACTACAGTAATTTAAACTGGTTTGGCATGTCCACACAAGCTCCTTCTGTCAGTGGTGTGTGTCCTCACCAGTGATTTAACTGTTAGTGTAGGGCATTGTGGCCCCCCAGCCGTCCAGGGCCCCCAGCTGGAATAGTCAACACAGTGTCTATACTAATGCTGCATAGCCCTAGCTACATCAACCTAAGCGCTATGCCTCCTGTGGAGCTGGAGTTCTTAGGCAGTGGGCAACATATATAGGCAGGAGCAACTCTGTAGTGTAGACCAGGCCTTACCATTACTCTTCCTTGTGTTGGCTGGTTCACTTCACTTTGTCATAGCATTTACTGAGTCCATTTAAATGGTACCTGTTTTAACACTTTTTTGAATAGCACTATTAAAAGCCTCTTCAACCATTAAGAAAAGACTCCCATTGATGTAAATGGGCCTTGAGTGAGGTCCTAAGGGCCAAAGGCACTCACTCTGAATTAGTGAAGCATTTAAATTTAAGCATATGCCTAAAGCTAAGCATGTGAATATTTCCAATGAGTCTAATAGATAAAATTCCCAGACGATTGTATTGATTTTAAAATGGGGGTGGGTAATGCTACTAAAGACCATTTTAATCAATGAAGTGTTTCTGGGATTTGCCTAGCACTCAATGAATGTTCTGACAGAGTGACAATGTGTTGTCAATCATGTTGTCATCCCTAGAGAAGTCCAAAGGATGCCGAGTCTGTTTCATGACAATTTTTGAAGTGCCTTTATTCTGCATTGGAATTTAAAAAAAAAAAATAAAAAAAAAATCAAAGGCTTTTTTTCCCCCCTAAAACTGAAACTTGTTGAAATGGCTGTATTCTGTTTGAAAACCTGAGATTTTTTTTTATTTAGGCCTCTGTCTGGTCAGACGTGACCAGAGAGCTCTTGGCTTCAAAAACCTTCTTGATGGAAACTTTGTGGAAATAAATACATCTCTGTGAAATGTTTTGACTAGAAAAGTAATATTAGGTAAGTATATGACTGACTTGTCACAAATAAAAAACAGAAGTAGCTGTTATTGGTGGGACATAAGTCACAATATTTTGGTGCTGATTTGTCTGTACCAGAGAGATGTTACACAGCTGTAACTGGCTGTGTCCCATTCTATTTGTAAACAGTTTGCTTTAGTTTGTGGACATATTGATTCATTCTGAGTCATTCCTTTTCTATGTCAGAGCTGCCAACAGCAATAATTGCTCTAAAAATAAATACAAACAACATTGAATTGAAGCTTCCAAATTCATTTTATTCAGTAGTTCTCATGGATAATCGGATGTCAAAGATATGTACTGCCTCATCTGACTTAAATTAGTGGATTTTAGTTGTGCTGTAATTCTCATGGCCTCAGATGTATATCAGCATGTCCAGCTTCTCTGATTCTCCTAAAACAGTCCAGGCTGTCTTGTGATTCCTTTAAATACTAGGATCAGGCTCTTGCAGCATGTGCACATCTTGGCGAGTTTCTTTCCTTTATATGAAGGATGATAAAGGAAAGTTTATATAATGGGCAACATTGGTACTGTGGAAAAAACAAACTCAAACTTGTTAAAGCGTGTCAATATTCTCTGTACTAGTTATTTATTCAGTATGAAGCAGTTAAGGGAGATACTCAAACTGAAGTCTTTGACATGAGTTTGTACTCTCCAGTCCTGTGAAAGGCATAGCTAATGTATAAGTCTTGACTCTCCAGAACATATCTAGCCAGGAAACCAGACAGCATCCCAAAGGAGCTATGTGCCCACCCTCTGCATTGTGATTAAGCTGTATATGAAGAGGGTCAATAGTAAAAGGGAAAAGCCTTAACTGAGTAAATTATAATTAACATTGCAGCCAAAATCAGGGGTCCTGCTCTGGTCACCAAATTGTTACAATGTATCAATGTGGGGGGAGAGATGAAGAATGTTATGGACCCCTGCTAAGAAGTCACAGGTACAGCTGTCCCTGAATTGAGATCTATCCCCTAATTGATCTCTGTGCAAATAAGGATAAGGGACAAGAAAAGGTAAACTAAAAAGATGCTTTATTTAACATAAGGGAAGTATATGGACAAAATATGTCTGTGGCTTGCATGAGCATGAAGCCCAGAACCCTCTCCCTCTACAAATGACAGACAAAGGTATTTATACTTTACAGATCAAAGTTCGCCTGCCTCGGCCTCAAGATGTTGGATCCGGACCTACCACTGTGCTTGGGAATGACAGGCGGCGCAGGAGGGACTCAGACCTTTGACTGATCGACTAGGATCAGGATTGGGATTACTTCTCAGGTAAGTAGCTGTGGTGGTATCTCTGAGATCTTCCGGCAGTTCTTGATTTGAGAACATGGGCTGCTGCTAGGTAGGACAGCACCCTAGAGCCTGTGTGTGGGGCTTATATATTCTGTATGCAGATTAGTGACCACCTGACCAGTCCTTTTCCCACCTTTTCACAAAAGAGTGCCAAACTCAAACAAAAGAGCACCAGAGTTCCAAAGAGTTGGGCAGCCAACGTGGCTGCCCAACAACTACTAGACACCATTCAAAATGGTGATTTTTAACAAATTTTTGACATTCTCATTTCCCAGGTAAAAAATATCAGATACCACATAGACCTAAATCGGAGCATGCATATTAAAACATGAATAATGCTGTACAGTGGAGTATTAACTAGCAATGAAAAATATTGACCAAGTTTCCTCATAGGTTGTATAACAGAAATTAAAGCAGAGTGGTGACTTACTTTTTTGATTTTAGAGATGGTGTCTTACACTTTTGTCTTCCCTGGCAACAGCCTGTGACTGGCAAAGAAAGCACTGGCATTATATTGCCCCACAAATCAGGAGAAGCTGGGTGACAAGAAAAAAAGGGAAAAACACCAATCTTCAGCCGTCCTAGAGAGATTCCAGAAAAAACATGGTCCTGTTTTCTCTGAAAGTTTACCACAATTCTTAAATTTGACTTTTTGACTCCTATTTTTCCAGAGATACCACAAGCATCTGGCATTTAACTAATGGTTCTATTTATATTGCCTTTGAAATTTAGACCAATGCAATTGCAGTCAATGACTAATTATCAGTAAATAATAGGCAACTGCACAGTTTCATTCTGTGCTTAAAAGAACATAATTGTTCATCCCCCAACTAAAGGTGTGTTTCTTTATTCACACTTTTACCTGAATCTATGGCTAGATCGTATTTAGAATTGTTACCAAGTTCATCAGGCTTAATATCTGTTTGAGACTTAATTTCTGTTTCATCAATCTGATAACAAAGAATGTCTCCATTTTGAATACAGTCTGGGCCCTGCCTCCCAGCCAGACTTTCTCAGGCAGAAGCTGCTCCATCCTACTCCCCACCCAGCTGCCAGGGAGAGCGGCCAAATGTGGGGAGGAGTTAGGTGTAGGAGAAGGACAGAGCCCTTCTTGACACCACATGCCCCCCACATGTCACCTGTGCCATATATAATTCTATGGTACCCCCTGTCGGAGAAAAACTGAGTTCTCACTCTTTTGTTTGGGTGCAGCAAGTCAGAACCTTTATTCACTCTCACAGTGTGCAGAGGGAGAGAGACAAGCAGGTCTCTCTCTGGTACCTAATTACAACAAGCATTTATACCTTTCATTACAAAAATAATGAGGGACAGCTGCATCTTGTTATACATATGTCATCTTGGTATTTTACTTCCTTAATTGTTTTGACTCCTACCAACATGCAATATTTTCTATACCTTATCTACACAAGGTCTTCTACACCTTATCTATACAAGGTCACAATAACTCCTCACACAGTACTTTCTCACCCGCCTCTCACAATCCTCGCTTCTACAAATCTCGCGTTATCAGGCCTACAGTTAGCCTGACTCTTGCTAACAAACTGTCATGCATTGCAGTTCTTTTCTGACAGTTCCTTTTTCTGCTTCCACACCCCACATCTTGAATATAGAATGCTGTTCTTGTTGCCCCATCTCAAATACTACCTAGATGGAGCTACTATAAGGTGGGGGCATAACTGGTTGGAAAACTTTTCCCAAAGAATATTATCAGTGGTTCACAGTCAAGCTGGAATGGCATATCAAGTGGGGTTCCATAGGGATCGGTTCTGGGTCTATTTCTGTTCTATATATATTCATCACTGATTTAGATAATGGCATAGAGAGTACACTTACAAAGTTTGTGGATGATACCAAGCTGGGAGGGGTTGCAAGTGCTTTGCAGGATAGGATTAAAATTCAAAATGGTCTGAAGTAAACAGGATGAAATTCAATAAGGACCAATGCAAAGTACTCCACTTAGGAAGGAACAATCAGTTGCATAAATACCAAATAGGAAATGACTGCCTAGGAGTACTGCAGAAAGGGATCTGGGAGTCAATAGCGGATCACAAGCTAAATGTGAGTCTATAGTGTAACACTGTTGCAAAGGGGGGAGGAAAGCAAACTTTCTGGGATTGGCAGGAGTGTTTGTATGCAAGACATGAAATAATTCTTCTGCTCTACTCCATGCTAATTAGGCCTCAACTGGAGTATTGTGTCCAGTTCTAGGAGCCACATTTCAAGAAAGATGTTGATAAATTGGAGAAAGTCCAGAGAAGAGCAACAACAAGGCTCGGGTTATGGGAGAGCTTCATCATTTTAGAAGAGATGACCAAGGGGGATATGATAGTCTATAAATTCATGAATGGTGTGGGGAAAGATTTTGTTTACCCTTTCACGTAACACAAGAACCCGGGGTCACCCAATGAAATTAATAGGCAGCAGGTTTAAAACCAACACCAGGAAGTATTTCATACAATGCAGAGTCAACCTGTGGGATTTGTTGCCAGAAGATGTTGTGACGGTCAAAAGTATAACTGTTTTTAAAACAAAACAAAAAAGTAACTTAATTATCTATAGGTCCATGAATAGTTATTAGCCAAGATGGTCAGGGATGCAACACCATGCTTTAGGTGGCCCTAAACCCCAGTTTCCCAGATGCTGGGACTGGATGACAGGGAATCAATCACTCAATAAATTACCCAGTTCTGTTCATTAGCTCTGAAGTAGCTGGCAGTGGCCACTATCAGACAGGATACTGGGCCAGATGGACCATTGGTCTGACCCAGAATGGCCATTCTTATGGCTCAAACGTGTCTTGGGGAAGCATGCTGGGTAGTGCTTTTATTTTTTTTATTTATTTTTGCTTCAGGAAGTAGTATGTGATCTCCCTTAGCAACAAAAAATCCCAGGCCTTGCCCTTTGCTAGCCCTCAAAATAAATGGTCACTCCCCTTAAATCCATGAAGTTCCACACAGTAACTGGTTCACAGACTAGCCCTCATAGGTGTGCTAATTCTTCAGGGCTTCTACATTGTGGAGTAGAGGCTCCCTGTTTCCTTCAGTGCACCCCAGCAAGGTAGATATGCATCTACGTAAAAGTTTTAATACTTGGTTGGATGTTAAACTGTGTGTGAAAGCAGGATGGAGACTGTCTGAGACCTAGTTCCCATGCTAGAAGTGTCACAAATGTCATGCTCTTTTTAATTTTTATTTATGGCATCTATGTGTGTGCTAGTTGCTTCACAGAAAAAAGCTTAATCTAAATGATGGGTTTAACAGACAAGTGAGGATGTAACAGACACCAGGAATAAGAACACAAGATAGATACATGTTAACTGTGTAATCATTTATGTGCACTACACTGAGTAATTTTTGATACTGTGGATAAAAGGTACCAAAATAGACAGTTAACAAAATGGCCATTATAAGTAGTAGGCCAGACATGCCAATATAATCTTTACTTTGTAATGCAGTATATATCTCTATGAAACACCTCCTTAACCATGTAAACAACCATATTGCTGATATGAATATCATGGGTTCCATTTTCTTTGCTGTAAGTAAGCAGACCAGATTTTCCCCCTCTTACAACCACTTTATACAGCACTAAGTTTTTCCTTGAAAATGACTCCTAATGAAAAAGTGCCGCTTAATTAAAAAAAATTGACACACAGCGGGTGGGTGGGTACAAAATTCAATATTATTCTAAGCCAGCGTAGAAATTTTGCTTACCAAAAATCCAGTTTTCAGACAATGTTTTGTGGGGGGGGGGGTTGTTTGTTTTTGGGTAAATGAAAAATCTTAATAAAGTTTCATTAATACTATTGCAAAGAATCTGAAAATGGCTCCATTTTGAACGTGTAAAAGGAGAGCAATTTAATGTCTTTCATGACATTGTTTTCCTATTTTTCAGTCAGCTGTAGCTGATGGAATTCAGTGTAACTCCATGGAATTCAGCTGGTATAAAACTAGTGCAAGGAATAGAGAATGAGACACAGTAGGTACACCCTAAGATTTTCAATATTGCATAGTGGAACATTAACACTTTCATCTCTGTGGAATTGGACCATCTGCTATGTTTTTGCTTTTAATAATAAAAAAACATCTGGGTGAGCCTCATCTGATTAGACAGAATTTATTAATCTGTCTAAAACGCTTGGTCAAACACTTGATGAGCAGAAATGCCTTCTTGAACATGGAATTGGCTGCACAAGTGGGGCTAGAAACAAAAAAGCAACTGTTGACTGTCATAACTTCATGTTTCATTAAGGTGGTGCTAGGAGGCCTCTTCTCACGTGAATATGGAGCACTTTTGAAATGAAGTGCTGTCAAAAGGATGAAAATATCTTATGCTGCACTGAACTTTATCAACCAACTGCACTCTGAATTTGAGGACTGAATGTTGCTTTTATTAGGTATGATTTACAATGGAAGGCAGAATTGTGACACAACATGAACGCTGATTACTTAATATTACCAGTGAAGCATGAATTAAATATTTTATACTAGACAAACTTAAGTGAGTGTTAAGACTTCTATTAAGAGGGATTTTTATACGGTAACATCTTGAAGGCAGTCACATTTAAAAATGTGTAAAGAGGTTGAAATGATGTGGAAAGCAATAAATCATTATAACATCCACTTACCATACACCCTGGGATGAACATGCAAGTTTTTAAAAAGTCAAAATAACCTGCTGAGAATATATATTTTTGCAACACCAATGTATATCCATAAAATGCATTTTCAGAACCTTGAAATGAAAACTAGCCCTGCTGCAAACTGGGGATTACACCTGCTTAATTTGTCCCTTTGCATCTAAAATCCCAAATAGCAGTGGGATTGAGTAGTCCCTCACTTCCAAATGGCTGTGCAGATCACTCTTTAAATGCATGAGTTTGGTTAGGAGGTAAAAGCTTACACAAACAAGATCTATTGTGGGGTGAAACCCGTCCCAGTGGGTTTAGAATTTTATCTGTACTGGAATGTTTCTGCATTTGCGGTTAACCAGTGATAGTGTTTACAGCAAACTGTTGCAGTTGGGCTTTGAAGTTACATTGGTGGTCCTGTACAGTCTTAAAAAATATATAAACTGGTCCTTTAAATGTATTTAAAACATCTGGCTAAACTAATTGAATATGGTTTTCTAAAATGGGATAAAGTGTGTGTGTGTTTTGTTGGTTTTTCCCTACACTGAAATCCTGCGGCAGGCTAATACTATTCTTAAAAAAGCAAGCAGATCTTTTGTAGTACAGGTGGGGCCCCTGAGGACAACTCCATGGTGGATGATGGAATACACATCTTAAGCCCAACACTGCCACCCTTGCAACTGCACTCATACTCAACTGCACAAATAATCCCACTGATGTCTGCACACATGCCCAGTGAAGTCAGGCCCTTTTATTATTGCTGCACTTTAGCTGCAAACTTTCTGTAAAGCTGGGTTAATAGGACACTAGTTTATGCTACATATTTCACGGCAAAGGATGGAACAGCTTTTTTTTTTTTTTAATTATGTTAACTTTTCTGCTTCTGCAGAAAACCAAATAGACCTGAAAATTGGGTGTCCTAATTTATGCAAGAACTAGTAACATCTCACTCACCATCAGAAGCCAGTCCAATAACTATTACCTTGTTACTCGACTAACTTCCTTACAGTGGATGTTGTGTCCATAGGTAATACACTCACATATGCTTTACTTGTAACTCTTCTAGTGCCTTTCATTAATGGCAGGAGAGCGGTGAAGAAAATCAACTTTGCTTCAGTGTTGTCCTTGTAGGACTGACCGAGACTAAAGATACTCACCATTTATACACCAAACTCTAACGATGAAATGTACTGCAAAGTACAAACTGGGTAATGGAGGTACAATAAGGTTAAATGACTTGTCCAGGAAGATGCATCTACTAGGAAGAGAACTGAAAACTGCTGACCCTTAGCCCCAGGTTCAATGCCCTAGATCACATTTGCTTGCAGAGTATTTTGTCAGAAATACTCACCAGGAAAAACTTGGTTAGTCTTGATAAATGTTAGTCCCTTAGTGGTGCTAGTACTCTCTGTGCAAAGAGCAGCAGCAGCATTAAAGTACACTTAGGGTCAATAATGGAGAGCTGACATGAGGATTTATCCTAAGATGCGCACTAGCAAAAGGCAAGCCCATATCTGTTACTCCAGTAGAGCAGAAGGTCATCACTTCATTTGAGATCTCTTCTGCAAGTTGGTCTCTAACACTTTGAGATGTAGATTGAGAGATGGTAATTTTATTTAATCCTACTCTGCACACTTCATTTTCCTACATAGCTGTTCTTATTTCTCCCCCACCTCCCGCTCCTGGATTATTGTGATATCTGAAGACCAGACTTTTAAAGGCATTTAGGGGTCTAAAGATGAAGGTAGGCATTTAGGTGCTTTTTGGAAATTGTACAAGCTGCCTAACTCTCACTGATTTCAATAGGAGCTAGGCACCAAAGGCCTTTTAAAAATCCCACTAGGTGCCTATCTTTACATGTCTAAATACCTTTAAAAATCTGGCCCTGCATGCCTTGATATAGAACAAAATGTGAGTCAGACCAAATGAAGACCATTAGGCTGGAAAAATTGATTATGAGAGAAGCTGTGAAAGAAGAGATGCAGGTAACACTCCCAAGCTGACTTTTAACATTTTTGGCACTTTCTGCCCACTTACTCCATGCCAATCTAAATTCTTAGCTTTCTCACTAATCTTCTTTGACATTCAATTCACAACCCTACTTGCAAGAATCTGTTATCAGGACAGTTTTCCAGAGGAAAAACCATCTGCAAGATATATTTGAATCCAGAAGCTGAAAACAAAGCTGTACTTCGCTAGTTCCTTGAACATTATAAAAAGGGTCCTCTTTCATTTGGTGAGAGTAATGTACTGTTGCTGTCTACCAAATCCATTACAACATCAGCCGCTTAACTTGATGCTTAAATTAAATTCTAATTTAACGGGGCAGCTAAACTAATGTAGGGTAGGTTTAAACCTGTAGTATCTAGAAATAGGGGCAGTGTTCCCTCTATTTTTTCCCATGCATGTGCAGAATGAATTTTGTTATGTGCACCAATATGGAATTGATGTCTGACACATCACCTTCATGTTGGTGCACATAACAAAATTCATGTGGTGGGAGTGGGGCCGAGGGGTGTGGAGTGTGTGTGAGGGCTCAGGGCTGGGCAGAGGATTTGGGGGGGGAGGGATGAGGACTCTGGGAGCAGGGATGAGGGGCTCAGGGCTGGGGCAGAGGGTTAGGGGGGTGGGGGGGAGGGCTTTGGCTGGGGGTGCAGACTCTGGCGTGGGGCCAGGGATGAGGGGTTTGGGGTGCAGGCTGCTCAGGAGCTATGGTGGGGAGAGAGGACTTCTCCCCAGCTCTCTCTCCCTGCAGCAACACACGGGCTGGGCAGGAGAGGCACCTCTCCCCTGGCCATGGCAAGTCCAGGGTAGGTCTGTGCTGAGGCCAGTAGGGAGCGGTGCCTCTCCCCCTCCCCTCCCCCCCGGCAGCAGGGCCATACTGGTGGAGAGGCATCTCTCCCTGCCGCAGTCCTGAGCTCCTGCACGGGGCTTAATAGGCGTCTGCACGGCTTAGAGGGAATTTAGGGTGTAACCCTTTAATTAGTTTGAGCCCTCAAGTAGTTCGTACTGATTTTTCTTGTAGATGATGTCAGAAATCACTCAGAGCAGAAGCAGTATGTATGCAGGTTAGCCTTTTTTATTTCTATATATCTTTACTAAATACAGTTATTTGGGACCCTGCTGTGCCCATGTGACTTCTTCATTGTCTTTCTTGTGTAATGTGCAAAAGCGATAGTCCAAGTCCAAAATTGCACTGGTTTATCATTACATCATTAGTAAAATCAGGGCAATTTCTCTGAAGTCAAGCCTCCGATCAGGCACTCAGAGGAAATCCAGAGTACTCTACAAAAGCAGCTCCCTTCTGTTTTCTTCCTTATAAACATATACTTTAGATGCAGGATGAAAGCCAGAACCCATTTTCAGGCTGTCATGGGGGCTAAGCAACATTTAATCAGGGGAGAACTTCAAAGCTTAGTTTATGTTCATGTAAACACATTTAACATGATCATGAGTGAGCCTACTTATCAGAGAATTTGAGGAAATTTTCCTGTCTTCTGATCAATATATCATTCAACAAATATCAGTTCCTTTAAAATGCTAACATCTTTGTGTGTCTGCACATTTTCAAACTGTAATCCTAATGATCCTTAACCTCCCATTACGGTTGAGGTAATTGGAGTTGTTCATTGTGTGGACACAGTCTTCAGATCTTGATTTGATTTTTATTTTTCATTCCAAGCTGTCAATATCCTCCTTTCAAATATCACTTAGTTGACACATCAATAAGTAAGCAAACATTTTGGAGTTCTATTGTTGTAAGTCCTTCAAGACCATGATGAAAGTCTGATTTACAGGCAAGCCAAACTCAAGACAACTCTAAACTAGGTCTGATTTTTTTTAAAGTTAATGGTGAGCTTGGTCTGAGCAACCTAGGTAGTCATTTTCTTATGATTTTGCTGCTTGGGTGATTGTTTTTCATTGGGGATGTAGTGGAGGATGGGATATTTCTTGGCCTTATCTTTCCCCCCCCCCTCTTCTAAACCCAGTAATATTGTGCGAACTTGTGTCTAGTTTATTGGAATGACTCACTTCTGATGAGGATACCTCTTAGTGCTGGTAATTGGAGAATGTGATGGATCAGTAATACAGTGTTAATCACAAATGGTCTTTAACTTTCTGGCTTTGCAGTGTTGTAGCCATGTTGGTCCCAGAATATTAGACAAAGTGGGTGAGGGAATATCTTTTATTGGACCAACTTCTGTTTGTGAAAGACACAAACTTTCAAGCTATACAGAGCTCTTCTTCTGGTCTGGGAAAGGTATTTGGAGTGTCACACCTAAATGCAAGATGGAACAGATTGTTTAGCATAAGTAGCTCTGAGTAAGAAATCATTCACAGTGATCAGTCAACACTGCTGCAGTCATAGGGGGAAAAAAAGAGGGGTTAGTGAGTTATAGATTGTTGTAATAAGCCATAAATCCAGTGCCTTAAGACCATTATTTCTAGTGTCTACCAAAGTTATGAATTTAAGCTCCTAGGCTCATATTTTGAAAGTGTTATGCAGGTTTCTTTGGAGGACAAGGACTGAGGGGGTCAGATATGGAGTGATCACTTTGAAAAGTGTTCACAAGTGCTATGGTGTGTGGGGTTTTTTGTCTTATTTTTCTATGAGTTTATTTGAGAGCATAGTGATTTTTTTTTTCTGGTTTCACCCACATAGTTGTGACATTTAGTGCAATGGGTGAGGTGCTCCACCTTTTGTGATAGGCATGTGTAGGACCCATGGATCTTGAAAGATGTGTTGGGGTGGGTACTAATGATATGTTTGCAGGTTTTGCATCTAGTATGGCAGGGTCTGGTGCTGCTTTGAGTTGGTGTGTCCTGGTTTATGGGGAGCTTGCCTCTAATGAGGCTGGTGAGGTTTTGGATTGTTGGAAGGCCAGAAGAGGGGGTTCAGGAAAGATTTATTTATTTATTTCAGGATGTGGTCCCTGTCAAGTATGGGTTGCAATTGTTTAATGATATCCAATATGGGTTCCAGTGTAGGATGTAGGTGACAATTAGAGAAGTGCAGTCAGATGGTATTTTCTGTATTGAAGGCCAGAAAATACCCCCAAAAACAAAAACCCAAGCTCTTCATCAGAAGAAAGTTCCCCACAGACCAGGACCCACCAATTCAAAGTGCTTGTCAAAATCCAGAGCTAATATTCTGATCACTTTATTTTCCTAAATCAAGAGAATTAGTGAGGTAATGCTGAAAATTATACTGCACGCTAATTATACAATGGGAGCTCTGAAGTTCTTGATGATTTTGAAATAAGCCCGATATTGTCCTTTCCGTTCAGTTGACAAAGCTTCATGTAGATGCTAATGGTGGAGAAAAATATGGAGAATTTCATGTGATTATATATAGTGGTCTGTCAAGTGCTTGCAATTGTGTGCTCACTTACTAAAATGAGGTGCATATGTTCCATGACATTTCCCACTGTAACTTAGTAAGAATATGAAGCTATAGGTATAGGTTGGAGTTAAAAAGATGGAGCCTGGCTGTTTTGGTTTCACTCTTTTGTAAGAAAGAACTTTAAAGCAGCTTTTTTTTTTTTTTAATGCATTAGAGAGGAGTAATTGAAGATCCGTGGAGAGCTCTTATGGGAAAAAGTCTAAGTACTGTAAAATTATTATAATTATTAAGTTTTCAGTTTTATTCATTTCATCTGAGGTTCCCAAAACATTTAATGAATATTAATGACCCCTAACAGAAGGTTACTTAATCAAAGGTGCTTTGTTCCTGCACAACTCTTCATACCCGCCAACTCCCCCTTCCAGAATAACCAAAGTACATAATGTCAACAATTGTTGAAAAACACCGAAAACACACTTTTGGTACTTTTTGTATTTATTAATTCAGATAAGTCTTTTGCATTTGTTTTTTGTAACGATCCTGCATTTGAATCTGTTATACCACTGTACAGCAATTAGAAGCAAGAACAAAAATGTTTCTTATAAGGTTCACAACTGATTGGTGCTTTGATTATTTCTCTCTTGCGTTTACAAAAAAAAAAGTGTGTTAAACATGGAGAGGATGAATTAGAACTATTGTAGTAATCTTTGTACAAAGTATGCCTTGTGAGGTATTTAAAAACTCATAATTTACTGGTCATTGTCCTGGTAATGTGTGTGGCAACATTGTGTGTAAAGTTATAAGATTCCACTGTAGTGTAGACCTGGCCCCAGCAACACTATACAGGCCTATATCAGTATAACTGTTGCTCAGGAGTGTGAAAAATCGACACTCCTGAGCAACGTAGTTATACGAACCTAATCCCCTGTGTAGACAGCACTATGCTGAGGGGAGATCTCCCTTTGACATAGCTAATCTCCCTCGAGGAGATGGATTAACACCACCAACAGGAGAAGCGCTCTCCCATTGGCATAGTAGCATCTTCACTAAAGTGCTACACAGCTGCACCAATGCAGCGTTTTAAGTGTAGACCTATCTGAAAACACTTTCAAAGTCTGGAGAGTGGCAGACCAGTTCCTCAGATAAAAGACAAGCTGATGCCTCAGCCAGGTGTAAACAAGGTCAATAGGCCATTACTTGCTGAATGGCCATTCTTTGGCAGGAAGGGGGTATGGGCAAAAAAATCTACATTTTAGCAAAGGAACGGCATGGGGTTCCTGTCCACATAGACTTTTTTTCCAGCTGAGATTCAGGAGACTGTTTTCTAAGAAGGGGATTGTTACCATAAAAATGAGGGACAAACACCCAAAGGGACCCTGTCCTCTTTGCTCTCACTTTGTCCATCGATTTACTGCACCAGAAGGAACAAAGGAAGGGACCATTAAATAGAAGGGATCCTGGCATAGAAGTTTGGCCAGTAAGGCTATTGAGAGCATATGGGGGGAGGGGGGACAGAACTTTGTTTTGAATTTAACATAGCTTAAGTTCAGCATTAGTTGTGTTTCTCTTTCTCTTTTTTCCCCTTATTACTTGCACTCATTTTAAAGTCTCTTTGTAGTTAATAAACTTGTTCTGTTTTATCTAAATCAGTGTGCTGAATTGAAGTGTTTGGGGAAACTCCATGTGGGATACAGGTTTTGTGCATATCATTTTTATTAATAAAATGAGACTTTATAGGAGCTTGTATTGTCTAGGAGAGGGCTGGGTAGAAAAAGATTTATATTTCTGGGGGGAAATGTGGGCCTGGGAGTGTGTCAGGAGCACCCTGCAGTATAATTCTGGCTGGTGAAAGCCTGAATGTGACTGGCAGGCCACAAGTACACACAGACATAGCTGAGAGTGACTTACATGCTAAAGACTGCTTGTGAGCAGTCCAGAAGTGAAGGCCACAGGAAAGCAGTGTGAAGGGCACCCCAGCTTAGAGGGTAAGGGTGACACAGTACTCACTGGTCTAGAGTGCACCCTGGGTATATCAAAGTGATTAACTAGCATTCCAGTTTTTGCTGGAACTTAAATGTGTAGTATATCACTTGAAAAATCATTTAATTCAAGAGGTTACTCACAGGCTTGTGGCTGTAAAGAATTTCTACTGCATATACCAAGGTGCCATCAACATAGCATAGAACATGTTATACTGGTGTAACCAGAGTTGGCTTCCAAAAGGCAAGTGATGCAACGTTGGGGGTCTCAGTCTGCAGTCTCCTCTCAGGCCCAAATTGATTGCTTCGTGATACCCAAGTCTTTAAGAGGGGTAGCCATGTTAGTCGGTATCAGCAAAAACAACAAGGAGTCCTTGTGGCATCTTAGAGACTAACAAATTTATTTGGGCATAAGCTTTTGTGGGCTATAACCCACTTCATCAGATGCATTGAGTGAAAAATTCAGTTTTCAGGTATAAATATACAGCACATGAAAAGATGGGAGTTGCCTTTCCAAGTCTTTAAATTATCTCTGGCAATTTGATAAGGGCTGTATTGATAGATCTCTGCTCTTGATTAAATCACTTAGCCAAATGTGATGCTGTCCCAGTTTATACCAGCAGATGACTTAAACCAATATGAAATAATTCTTTCACTAATCCTAGCTATTCAGGCTTTTTTTCTGAGTTGTTTAAATAGGCCAATTTAACTAATGAATGTCAATTATTTTTATTCAAAACATTCCATTCTGTATTCAAACCAATCTAATTGTTGCTGTTTATAAGAGCTGTGCCAAACACTGACAGACAACTGGATGCTTGACAGTGACACTTACACAAGCAGACTTGTCGATTCTTTAAATTGCCAGAGTTTGATACATTTGTGTAGACCTTCCTACAACATAATTGCATTGTGACACTCTAAAATATTTTAGAAATCTTAGATTTTAGAATTTCTACACACCTCAAATAACCCCCTTTTGACTTAATCACTATCAATATGAAGAGCAACATTTAGACCAAATTTCTTTTCTTCTTAACCAGCATAATTAACATGTGTGGAAAAGGAAATGCTCCAGTCGGCAAAACTAAATGTGAACAAAAAAAATCAGGCACACATTTTGTATTTTTTTTTTTTTTTTTGCCCCAGTTACTGGCATGTTTGCTTTTAATATTATCCACTTCTTCCCCCTTGTCCCATCAATAAAGGTTGGCAGCTCCTTGTTCTTAAGTGCATATTTCAAGCTTCTTGTCCTCCTTCAGCATCTCAAACCACTTTCTTCTAGGTCTTTATCGTCTTTGTCCCATGACTGCTAGCTCTTGTACTTTCTGTATCAAACATCTCAATTCTCACATGTCCCAGCCATCTCAGTTGATAGCCCTCCCCCCATCATGGAAAAACGGAGGGTGCATCTGTATCATGACTTGTATAGTTTCATTGCATAGCCTATCCGCTCTCCTCTTACTGAGCACCTTCTTGAGCATTCTCACTTCAGCAATGTGAAGTAGTTCTTCTCTCCTCCTCATTAGCCAGCCTTCTGACCCATATAATTGATGGCCTCACTATGATCTTACACTCTGTTCTTTAGTTTACCTGGCATTATTATCACAGAACAACTCCCTTCCCTTACATAAAGTGCTTTTCAATCTCCGTAATCTGAGATTTATGGATGAGGTTCTAACTTCCCTTTCCATGAGCCTCCACCACTCTATCCTTTGTTCCACAACTCATCTTTCACCGCTTTCATTGGGCACTCAACTCACTGCTGGGTGGCACTTAATTCTGGGGAATTAGCTCAACCTGGTTCAGAGTCCTCTTTTTTCCCCTCTTCCCATGTGCTGCTCTCCTCCTACTCATGTCGTCATAGTACAGCTGCTTCATCACTCAGCCCTCCAACCAGGTCACATTATGATTTTTCCCCCTCTGGGGATGGGGGGAAATCCAATCTTTCTGCTCAAGCAGCATCAGGCAGTCCTCACACCCACCACCCTGACCCCAGCAGTCTACTAGTTCACTGCCCCAAACAGTTCCACTCTGCAGTTGTTGGTAGGGGATCCCAAACCCACCCTCTACTTTGGGTTCCGGTCCAGGGCCCTGTAGCAAATGGTTCAGTTCTGCAACTGCACACACTTTACTGTGCTCATCGCTGAACGCCTTCCTACCATGCTTCTCCCTTACCTGCAGAGTCCACACTGCTCACCACATCCCTCCTCTCCTCCCGTCCCTCGTGGGAGTGAGGCGGGACACAGTAAGCCAGTGGTGGGAGGGAGGTGAGGAGAAAGCCTCAGCTGGACTCTTGTGTCCACTTCAGGAAAGATGTGGACAACTGGAGAGAGTCCAGAGGAGAGCAACAAAAATGATTTAAAGGACTAGAAAACATGACCTATGAGGAAAGATTGAAAAAAAAATAGGTTTGTTTAGTCTGGAGAAGAGAAGATGGGGGTACATACGTTTTCAGGTACTTAAAAGGTTGATACAAGGAGGAGGGTGAAAAATTGTACTCATTAACTTCTGAGGATCGGACTTGAAGCAATGGGCTTAAATTGCAGCAAGGGAGGTTTAGGTGGACACTAGGAAAAACTTCCTCTCAGGGTAGTTAAACACTGTAACAAATTGCCTAGGGAGGTGTAGCGGGGTGGTCACCCGCTCTGGCCCTGAAGGCGTTAAAACAGCTCTGGGAAAGGGCTGCCCTGGGGACCCAGAAGGCTAGGCTGATTGGGGAAGCAGCCACAGCTGGCCCCGCACCCCAATCAGGCCACAGCTGGCCCTATAAAAGGCTGTAGGCCAGGAGCTCAGGCAGTCTCTCTCTAGCAGTGGAGAGAGAAGGACTTGGCTGCCTGAGAGCTGAGCAGGGTGCCTGAGGTAGAGCAGGGCTGGGGAAAGGCAAAGGAGTGGCGGAGCTCCAGCCTGGCAATTCCCCAGGCTGCAGGCCCGGCTAAAGGCCCAAAGCAGGTACTGGGGTTGCATGGGTGCAACCCAGGGTTAGGCAAAGGCAGCAGGTCCAAACCCCTCCTTGCCAATGATGAGTGGTTTATAGACTGCAGTCTTCCCCAGTGAGCGGGGGCTAGATGATGACTGGCAGTAGCCACTGAGGCAAGGTGGGATGGGGGTAGGGGGTTCCCCTGGGAGGGGAGACCCAGAGACTGCGGGGGTACTGCGGTGGGCAGAACCCTGACAAAAGGGGCACTGGGGTCTGGGAGGGACATGGAGGCCAGCAACAGGTGAGCAGAGGGCGCTCTGGAGCTGGAGAGCTAATTCCCAGGATGACCAGCAGGAGGCACCATGCCAGTGAGTCATCGACCTTGCTACAGGAAGTTATGGAATATCCATCATTGGAGATCTTTGTCTAATCTGTTCTTAAACACCTGTCAGGAATGGCCTAGTTATTACTTAGTTTTCCCTTGAGTGTAGGGACTGGACTACATGATGTATTGAGGTCCCTTCCAGTCCTACATTTCTATGTTTCTATGTCTTGGCTACTTGTGGGTTTTTTTCTCTGTCATTGTTCCTGCATTCAGGACAGCCAAACATAGTTCTTGGGCTTGCTTCTCTAGCTGCATGCACCCAAAATGCAGTAGCCTTCTCCCATTTTCCACAGAAGTCCCGCAAAGCAGTTGTGCATCACTTCTGAGGGACAACCTAACATTATACTGATATACTCTATGAAGACAAAGACACATCGACCTTGTGTGATGAGCACAACTCTTACAAAATGGCTGGCCAGGCCTGACCTTCTTGGCTTTGATATTGGAGTCCATTCTCTTAGATGGACTTCTGTGTACCATGGCTAACAAGCCCCATCTCCCCAGAGCAATCTGGTTATAAGGCACCAGACGTGCTTTTCAAACACCTGCTCTCAGTTCAGAAGGCAAATGGTAGGATTTGAGTCATCAGAGGCTATACTTGGTACTGGCCTTATGAAGCATTTTCTAAAGAGTAAGAGCTTGTCCTCAAATCCACCTTGACCATGACAGCTCTTAATGTTCTCCATTACTGTCACTTACTCTGGATTTACACCAGTATAACTCCATTGACTTCAACCCAAGTTTACAGCAGCATAACTGAGAGCAGAATTTGATCCATTATCTCCTGTTTCATGACTTTCCAGCAGTCATTAGAATACAATTTTAGGCTCTGTGTTCATTGTCAGGAAAAGTTCTATCAATAAATGTGGATGGATATCATCAAGAAGACTTTAATACAATGGAGCTGTGTTAAACAGTAACATTCTGAATTCTAGTATAAAAAAGTAAAATAATCCACTCTAGATGTGCTTGGTATAAAGGGATGGATTCTGATCTCACTCATGTCTGCATAAACTGGAATAACTCCACTGAAGTTCATGAAGTTGCATTAGTACAAAATCAGTACAATGTTAGAATCTGGCCCAATGGAGTTTCACTGGTGGGGTGGAAATGGGGTGTAAGCAAGATCAAAATCAGGTTGAGAATATTTAGTTAGCAAGAAGTACAAATATAGATAGGGAGGAAAATCTAGCTAGAATGTACACTTTAAAATAAAAAATAAAAATAAAAAAAAAAAAGCTCATCTGGCTACCGCAGTCATTAAGGTTGTCATATAAGCCCTTTATTTTCTGTATACTGTAGCATGACTACATTGTCTGATACAAAACTCAGTTTCATAGAGACCTTGCAGTAGCTAATATTTAAACTCTTGGTTAGGTTTTTCTATAGTGAGTGATGGCTACATTTCTTGCACAACTGATTGGTCTGGTCATCCTGACATTATACTCAGTCACTAATAATATAAACAGTGATTGCATAATAATACACAAAGGGTTCAGATTTGCACATTTGATAGTGATGTGATTCCTTTAGCCTGATTATCCTCTCACTGTTTTCTGTATCAGGAGTAGCTCTGAAGTCAAGAGTTACAGTAATGGTGAATGAGAAGCAAATCCAGCACCACTAAATTCAATAGTTCTATTCCTGATTTACATCTGTGAGAGATCAGAATCAGGCTGATAATACCTTTCTTCCACTATTTCATGTGTCGTTCCAGGTGCTGATGAAGAGAGCAGAGCATATCAAGAAATACTTGTCTTCAGATATCTTGTTTAATTTATGCTAACTATTTCTTTACAAATAGTATAGTTCTGCAATGTCTTTTTGAAAACAAATTGCAATGAAAAATACTAGGCCAGAACTGCAAACATACAGATGCTGTGACCGCTGCTTATTACACTACACTAATCAGAATGGTCACTTTGTGCTCTCCCCAGCTGCTTGTTTTGTATTTACCTGGTTTCCGCAGCCTTACACTTAAGCTCTTTGGGTATGTCAACTACATCTGGAAACAAGCCTCCCTGCCCAGATCCACAGTCATGTTAGTGAGGCTTGCACTAATAAATAGGTACGTAGATGTTGCTTTGACATTGAGCCTTGGGCTCAGGGATTCAAGACTATTTCTCTTCCCCCCTCCTATCACCCCCAGGCTTGAGAGCCCGAGCTGGAAAGTCTACTCAGCTACCTAGGCTGGGAGGCTTGCTCCCAGATGCGGCATAGACATGCTTTACAGCCAAGATCACTTTTTCTGGTGCAGATGTGTAACAGTGCCTAGCATTATGGCATCCCAGCTATTGATTGGGGGCTACAAACAGAGTCTCATGCAGATTTTCTTGGTTAGGAAGAGTCAGACAACAGTCACTGGCAGATTGATGCTAGAACTAGTATACTATAGCCAGCCACATTTAAACTTGCACGGAACCACATCAGGCATTTTGATCTTCCCACCCTTTCATTAACAAAGAAGGAATACAACTGGCTTGCATGCAGTCATCTGTAATGAAGCCACAGTAGGTTATATAATTATGGTTCTAAATGACATGACAATATTAGCAGTAATACTGTTTGGATTTGGCCTGGGATCCCCTAAAGCAGCTGTGTCTGACATGTATGTTTTACTGTCCTAAGGAAGGGAAAACTTTACATATAGCTTGTAGTCAAATAATTCACCCTCACAAAGCTTAAAAATCATTGGTAGAAATATTGGCTTTCCTGATAGTTTATTGGTTCCATCAAGTTGAGGCTGGCTCTGCAAGTGGCCAGTATGTAACTGGAACATATCATACTGAATCAAAAAAATGGAAAGCTAGTTTAGGTATCCATCTTTTGAGTAGTCAATACCAGATGCTTTGGAGGAAGCATTCTCCACCCCATATGTGCATAGTAGTCAAATGTGCTATAACAGACCTAGGAGGATAAGCTGCTCCTTATCCTCAAGAAGCTGCTGGTTGGTCTGTGTCCTGTAGCATTAGGATGGATGCCTATTTACACAGTTATGCTAAATAGACCAATTGTAGATAACTGTCTTACTAGTCATATAAAAATCTATTGTGTTAAATCCTACTATGCTCTCTGCCTTGTCATTGTATTCCATAGACTATACCTTTTGCAAAAATCCTTTGTTTAGCACTTTCAAATTGGTTGCCTTTTAATTTAACTGAATGTCCCCTTGTTCTTCTGTTATGAGAGGAGGCAAATAGGGGCACCCAATTACCCTTCTCTACCACTTATTATTTTGTATAACTCTGTCTCCTCTCTAAACTAAACAACCCTAGAGTGAAATTTTGGCCCCCTTAAAATCAGTGGAATTTTTGTCATTGACTTCAATGGGGCCAGGACTTCAGTCCTTCAACTCTTTAAATTCTGCAGATATCAAAGTCTTTCCATGCTTCCAACTTTTGTTGCTTTATGCTGTACCGTTTTTGTTTCCACTATATCGTGTTCAGTCATGGTGTCCAAACCTGAAGAAGGTGTACCACTGATTTATGAAACTACAACATTGTTATATTTTCTAACAATTTCTTAACAAGGTGTAACATCTAGTTTGGATTTTTTTGGATCAAAGATGCATGGTGAACAGATATTTTTCATTGTATTGTCAACAATCATGCATAGAGCTTAAGGTATATTGAACTAAATGGAAAGCCTTCCTTTAGCTAATTTGGAACACAGCAATATTAGTGTGTGCATGACGTTGCCATTGCCTACATACAATTTTAAGTGCCAGAGTTATCCATTCACCTAGTTTTTCAGGGTCCTCTAATTTCCCTTAACAGTTAGAATTGGGAGAACAACATTAATAAAATATATTCAAAAATATTATTCAACCAGTACACAATCCTCTTTAGACTTAACTAATCTAAATTTTGTATTGGCTGCAAATTTTGCCACTTCAGTATTCAACCTTTCATTAATTAATATCCTAAATAATATCAGTACTACTACAGCTCCACAGAGTTCCCTCTCATAATCTCCATCTAAGTTGACAATCAGCAAACTCCCTTCCTTTGTTTTCTGTTTCTTAACCAAGTTTCTAAACTTTTAGATGACGGCACATTCCAAACAATGCTGTGAGTAGGGTAAAATATTTCTTCGTGATACTGATATTTGATTTACTTTTATCTTACTATTACCCTTCCTGATCATAAAGCATGATATTTGATTACCTTTTTCTTAGCATGTAAATACCTTGGGCCAGAAGGGACCTCGTGGGTCAAGTCCCCTGCTCTAAACTAAAGTATCCTTGGTCATAAAACTTACCCATATGTTATTTCTATAGCTTCATAATATAGCTAAGGCTAATTGGGCTTTGTGTGAACATTGCTGTTCTCTTCAGGATCCAGGCTAGTCCCTACACACTCTGAACTCATATTCCCACTTCAGTATCTGTCTAATAGTTTGCAAATAAGACTTTGGAATTAACTGTTTCTAAATAACCATCTGAAATTAAAAATGAAGAAAGTACACCTCTACCCCGATATAACACGACCCGATATAACACTAATTCAGATATAACGCGGTAAAGCAGCGCTCCGGGGAGGCAGGGCTGCGCACTCCAGCGGATCAAACCAAGTTCGATATAACGCGGTAAGATTTTTTGGCTCCCGAGGAGAGCGTTATATCAAGGTAGAGGTGTAGTTATTAAATGAATCCCCTTCAGCTGCTGCTTCCAATAAACAATGATGAAGACTATGAATGACTGAAGATGAAGAATGCCAAGAACCATAAGTAATATCTATTTTATGGGCCTTTTCAGCAGGGAAAGGAGAAATGGTCTCAAGAGGATATTTTAATTAAAATTTAGCCAGGGTGCTACATAATTAGTACCATCAGTATGCAAAGGAGTCCTGTATTCTTCCTTATCGTTCCCTTCAGGACTGATTTCCTAGCACTTATTTCAGCATAAGAATGTGTTGTGAATGAAAATAGCTTCATTTAACACAATCTAGTTTGAAATAAAAGGAGGTGGAGTAACCTAGGCCATATGTCAAAGGACTTGCTCTAAATCCAGTAGCTAGCACTCCTTAATGTGTGTGAGGGGAGGAGATAGGAAAATGGGGACATCAGTGACAGAAGCAAAAAAGACAAAAGCACAATACCAAGCTATTACATTTAAAATTATTTCCCAGGACAGAAATGTCATGAGTTCAGCTTTGTCTCTGGCAAAAGAGATTAATTTAATTCCTACCCAACACACTGATTCCTTTAGAGGTAGTTTGATAGGGCTGCAGCAGAATGGGAAGATTCATATCATGGGATAGAAAGGTCAAAACAAACTTACAATAAAATCAAATCATGCTTAATAAAATCATTAGTCTGAGAATACTACTGCTAATTCTGGCTTGTGCTATTTCTAAATTATATATTGTAAATGTAACAAAGCATTGACAGAATGTCTTACCTGACTAGAAATCTTTGCCAAAGCAGTGAAGTAACTAGTTGTCCCATATGTTTGTGTAATTAAGCACTAAGGTTTATTCAGTTCTATTAAAGGAATTTTTAAAATCTAGTTTTGGTTATCAAATGACATTAAGGAACACATAAATGTTGCTGTTCAGATACTGTTGCTGTTCAGATACTATTCAGAACCATTTATCATGTGGTCCCATATATTACATATTTCAATGGCTAATTACAATTAACTCCAGGCTGGCATATCAAACAGAGGTCAACAAAAATTAAAGCTTTTGTATAAAATTTCACACATTTTAAACATCCCTAGTCCTTTAAATATTAATGACCTTTTCTGTCATATCAAGTAATACCTTATTCCCCAAACAAAGTCTGTTGAAGTTAAATATGCCCTTAAGTTGTAAGCATAGAAAAATTACCTCACCTACCTCGTCTCTCATTTGTGTAATCTTTTATTGGACTAACTTCTGTTGGTAAATGACAAGCTTTTGAGCTACACAAACAGCCCTTCAGGTCTGAAGAAGATCCTGTAAAAGATATTATCTGAGCCACCTTCTCTTTCTAATATCCTGGGACCAACATGGCTACAACACTGCAAACAAATATAATGGTCTTTACCACTATCCTACATGACTGTTTTAACCTGGCAGCACCACTAACAGGAATGTGTACACACCGTGACACTTGAGTTTTCCATATTCCTGTTGGCAACAAAAGCTATTCCTTCTTGTTTAGAGACAATCAGAGAGACTTTCTGAAATGTATTAATAACAAAGGTGCCAACCCTTGCTCAGAGGACTAGTCCCATTGATCTTCAGTAGGGTACAGTGAATAATGACTTCAGAATTCTTGATTTGTGACCACATAACTGGGTTAAGTTCATGTATTTTAAATGGGAAGAATTACTCTTCCCATTTCCTCCTCAGTGTATCTAGTGCAGCATGACTGCCATGTTTCCATCCCAGAGGAAGATGCCATTCAGTTGTAGGTAGTGATCCTTTCACATACATAAACAAATTCTAGCTTGCCTTACGCAGGTGTACCAAGGGAGAGCAGGGTACAAGTGAGCCTTTTATCCTTCTAGCACTCCTGTGCAGAGGCCAGGCAGAGTATTTACCTAGTGTTACCTGAGAACTAGGCAGGGGGCCCAAACAAAACACACTAGTACTCCACAACCCTATGCATAGTCAGCTGCTTGGAGATCATAACTAGGACCCCATCCAACCCAACGTACTAGATCTACTGGTATCTGGCAGCATGTAGCAAGGAAATGGAGTGCATAGTAAACCTTTATGCAATAAGTTTTACGGCTGCTGCCAGTATACTTCCCCCATGTTACCTCAGCCATTCTGTCCCTGTCTTCCCTATGCAGGCAGAATGGCTGGGGAAATCTCTGCTTGACCACTAAAAATTATACCCTCACCCCTTCTAGCACAGTTCAGGATTTAAGGAGTTGTGCTGTGCATCTCAGGAGGGCAGGGAAGGGCCATTAAAATGTTGACATTTATTGTCATGGTAGTTTAAATCTACTGAGGTGTTTGGAGTGTTCTTTATTCCAAGTATGAAACAGTGCCTCAGATGTGGTAGGGATAAGTGGGATCATACTGAGATGGTTTCATTGCAGTCTAAGAATGAATGACTCAAGACTGTCTCACTCCTCCACCTCCAGAGTATAGCTGGCTGAAATGTTTGGCATTTTCATTTTTTAGTGGGGGGAAGGGGAGGCGGGAAACAGGCTGAATTTTTCATACAAATGTTTGGGGAATCCCCTTCCTTTTTTTAACCAGCTCTACTTCAGACCGCTCACCTGTAGAGTCCCAAAGGATCTGTTCTTTCCTCCCTCTGTATGAAGCTACGAAGCTGAGTTTGTGTTCACAATGGACTAGACCAGTGGCTCTCAACCTTTCCTGACTACTGTACCCCTTTCAGGAGTCTGATTTGTCTTGAGTACCCCCAAGTTTCACCTCACTTAAAAACCACTTGCTTACAAAATCAGACATAGTAATACAGGCCTGCACAACTCGTAAAGCGGCGAGGGCCATATTACTCCAAAGAAAACAGCTGAGGGCCGAAACCCCCCGAGCGCCACCAACCCCCTCCCCCCCCGCCAGCGCCACCCAGCCCCCCCGAAACACAACCCCCCCCCCAGCGCTGCCCACCCCACGGAAACAACCCCCCCAGCGCCGCCCCACCGAAACAACAGTATTGAACCTCGGTAATATGTTATAGCGGGCCCCTAAGGTAGTATAATTAAGGTAAAAGAAAAATGTCTTTTTGCTAGAAGTAGAATAAGATCTTCCCCCCACTTTGTAATCAATTGCCCTGTTGAATGAATGAGGTGTGAATGAGGAAGGTGTGGAAGGCAGGCACCTCCAGACAGCTGCAACCCTTGGAGAGGGCAGGGCCGGCTCTAGGATTTTTGCCATCCCAAGCAAAAAAAATTTTGGCTGCCTTCCCGGCCCCACCCCAACTCCACTCCTTCCAAACCCCTTCCCCAAATCCCCAGCACCGCCTCCTCCCCCGGCGTGCCGCATTTCTCCCCCCCCCCCATTGCTTCCTGCGGGCCCCCCGTGACCTCCTCAGCCCTCCACCCGCCCGGCTCGCCTACTCATTCCCCGCCACTGCCCGCCTGCTTGCCTACTCAGCCCCCCTCCCTCACCCGCTGCTTGCCTACTCACCCCTCGCGGGCCACACAGTGAGCCCACGCGGGCCGCATGCGACCCCCGGGCCGCATGTTGTGCAGGCCTGTAGTAATACAAAAGTGTCACTGCACACTATTACTTGAAAAATTGCTTACTTTCTCATTTTTACCACATAATTCTAAAATAAATCAATTGGAATATAAAGTCCTTACATTTCAGTGTACAGTATATAGAGCAGTATAAACAAGTCATTGTCTGTATGAACATTTTAGTTTGTACGGACTTCTCTAGTGCTTTTTATGTAGCCTGTTGTAAAACTAGGCAAATGTCTAGATGAGTTGATGTACCCCCTGGAAGACCTCTGTATACCCCAGGGGTATGTGTACCTCTGGTTGAAAACACCTGCATATAGCTGGTGTTCTAGTCCAGTGAATGCCCAGTTCTACACCACCCTCATATCCAATATAAACAATACCATTTTCCCAGATATCCTAGGGATTGGAAGATATCTTCAACTGGATGAAAAGCAACTGGCTGTAGCTTAATTGAGGGAAGCCTGAGATAATACTAGTGGGGAGAGAAGCCATCCATATACTATCACTGTCCATTGAAAGCATCAGCCTTCAGGTAATTAAGAACATAAGAATGGCCATACTGGGTCAGACCAAAGGTCCATCAAGCCCAGTATCCTGTCCTCTGACAGTGGCCAATGGCAGGTGCCCCAAAGGGAATGAACAGACAGGTTATCATCAAGTGATCCATGCCCTGTCACCCAATCCCAGCTTCTAGCAAACAGAGGCTAGGGACACCATTCCTGCCCATCCTGGCTAATAGCCGTTGATGGACCTATCTTACATGAATCTATTTAGCTCCCTTTTGAACTGTTATAGTATTGGCCTTCACAACACCCTCTGGCAAGAAGTTCCAGAGGTTGACAGGGCGTTGCATGAAAAAATATTTTCTTGTGTGGACATAATCACTGCAGCCTTAATGAGTATACTCACCCCTGCAACTGGGAGCAAGCCTCCTAGGCTGGGAGTTAGCGCTCTAATAATAGCTGTGTGGATGTTGTGGGTCTGGAGCAGACTCAGCCTAGTCAGCTGACCTCAAGCCCACCCGAACTTTTAAGCTTGACCTTGGGTGGGAAAAGATGCTGACCTTAAAGCTACAGTTACCTTAGAAAACAGCAACAGGATGCTGAAAGCACATCATCCCAGCGCTCTGCTCTCTTCCACAGTCCCCCATTTAATACTAGGTCATATTTAAAGATTTTGTCCTCTTCAAAGGCCTATCTGTCTGACTTCTTCATAGTGCATGATCATGAACTCCTATACAAATAACATTGTGCTGGAAA
This sequence comes from Emys orbicularis, assembly GCF_028017835.1. Taxonomy (NCBI): domain Eukaryota; kingdom Metazoa; phylum Chordata; order Testudines; family Emydidae; genus Emys; species Emys orbicularis. The sequence continues at coordinate 63,994,113 of NC_088687.1, read as the reverse complement.
AAATGGAACTGTCAGCCTTGAGTGGAAACTTCTGTAGATAAGAGACAGAGCTTTCTCAGTGCCTGAGTGCCCCAGGAATCTGGGACTCTGTCCTAGAAGAGATGAGGATGAAAGAAAATGCAAAATCCACTTCTTCAACCTATCCTTCCTAACAACAAAATAAGCCCAGTCCTTGGTACTGGATTGAAGAGAGAAAAGATATCTTTGAGTGCACTTCATAACTTTAGTAGGTGCTCACCTATCCTAGTGCTGGCTACTGTATAGATCTGTGGAATAGTGCAGATACTGAGGTGATATTTAGTTATCTTATTCAAGTGACAGTGTTAAGGATGAGTACTGTGTCTAGCAGATGGAAGCATATCCTGACAAATCTGATGCATGATGCATCCTCGCCAATCAGCTAAAATTATCTATATCTTAAGTACTTATGTGGTCCCTATTACTGTAGTATCTGAACATCAGTCTTTAATGTAGATATCCTCACAAAATCTCTGTGAGGTAGGAAAGTGCTATTGTCCTCATTTTACAGATCAGAAACTGAGGCACAGAGCCTAAAGTGATTTGCCACAGTCACATGATTATCAGTGTGCTTCATAGACAATATAAATGACTTTGTTTTAAGTAGGGAGGCAACTACAGCTGCATTGTCTCTGGAAGTCTTAAAAGTTTCAGGCTTTCTTTTAAACATACTGGGCATATTTTATATGGTTTATGTTCAAAGTTTCACAGACTTTTAGAAGAACCAGTCTTTTTAGCTGGAAACATTTTTGGCTCTCACAAATAATCGTGGTCAGTTAACTATAATTATTCATCTCTGGATCCTTTCTCATATGTATCATCATTAGACAGGGTTCATGCCACTGTTCTTCTTTGCAAATTTTGACCACAGAACTTCAGAAGAGTAAAATCCATGTGATGGATCTGGAGCTGCTCTGCAATATTTATATAGCATGTTGACAGTTCTTTGGTATATATATAGTGTGAATATAGTGTAGTTTAACAGGGGGCTGCCAGGCAAAGAGAATGGTTCAAGGAATGAGTCACTTGACGGTAACTAAGAGAAAATGCCAGGACAGAAGAACGAGGAACACAAGATCAAAGAACTTTACTAAGGCTTAAAAAGAGTCTGTCTCTGTGTGTCTGTCTCAAGAGAGGAGGGTAGTTCTTTGGGGGAACCAGAAAGACACCTACAGGACTGCCTGAAGAAGTAAGGCCTGCCTAGATTACTGTTAAGGGATGGTCAGACTTCAAGTATTAGACACATATAGACTGTTTTTAAAATACTTTTTCTCTAAATGATTTGTTACTACTGAAAAATAAACAGTACATTAAAGAAGGCTGTCTGATCATTGTACATGCCACTAATCAAAGATTCCCAAATGGAACCACCACAGCTGTCCAAACTTGGTTGAATTTGTTGACTAAACAGTTGATACACAAGATAATGAAGCCAAGGGTCCAGTCTAAGAGTAGTAGAACTGTTTTGAGGTGAAATTCCATAGGTGATGGCATGAGGCTTGAAACCTGAGGGGGTTTATTCAGAGAAACCAGATAGGGGATACAGGTGGGGCTAGTCCTACAACAGTGACAATCAGATCCTCAGATTACAGTACATCAGGGGAATTTCTTTCAAGAGGTTGGAGCAGTAATATAGATATATCATGTTTGCCATTAAATCCGCATTTATCAAACATTATCGCAAAGTGGCATCTCTCTGATATGAGGTTTTAGAGAGATGAGTAGCAGCCATGCTTTTTGTTTCTCTAATGGTAACTTTTTTCACTTGTAAAGAGTGAAATGCTGAATGCAGCTTGAGTTGAACAAGTGGAACTTCATTAAACCTTGTGCACTTCTCTCTTCATGTGGCTGATTTTGCTTCCAGCCTAACTCCCCATGTTTCCTTTTCCACTGGTGTCCCCTCAGTAATAGTCCATCCAGGGAATATGGGCCTTCTGACTCCATTTCTGCTGATTGTGATACAGTAGCCAGAGGAAGATGTCAGTCAATATGTAATGCTATTTTTAACCTTTTTAATTAAAACGAAAAAATCAAGTGATAAAGTAAAAGTCAATGAAAAAGTTTGCAGACTCCTATTAAAAAAAAAAAAGCTCTATTTTATAAATGAGTGTCAGTACCTGGATACAATATGACATGTTCATTGTTATGTGATTTATTCCTTTACAATGATGCAAAAGAATAAGTCCTGCTGACGTAAATGGACAGATGGGTTTCTTCAAGATGTTGTCTAGCTGAAAAGTAGCAGCTGCAAAGGTCACTGTGGCTCTTTCATTCTATAAGTTTGGAAATAGACAGGTAAAATGTCAGCTTGGCAAATCAATAACTACTGCCTAAGGGTGCAATAAGTAGTTCTGTGTTCTATTTTTATATAGGCTGTTGTTTTGGTTTGTTTTTTAAATCTGATATCCATTTGCAACTAGACTATTTCTTTCCTGGTAGATCTCTAGTTATTCCAAAAGGACAGAGAGCATATGGGTTTTAGAAAGCCAGAAATGCTTGCATGGTATTTTGTCAAAACTGAGGGTTAACTATGAGCCACATTCTGGCCTCTGATATGAGAAATAAACTCCTAGCCCCATATACTCATTTGAGAGCAGTATCACCTAAGGCATTGGCAACAAGGATAATTATGTGTTTAACAGAACTGGTTGAAAAATCAGCTCCCAAAATGGTGGTTGTGCTGCACATATCCTTTTTCAGATAACAGTGATCAAGATTTACATCTTTATTTAAACACTTCAGCAAACAACACCGACTTGTTTGGAATAATAACCTTGTTACATCAGTTGCAGAGGGGAGTGCTTTGGTCTTAAAGGCTGATGCAAAGGAGAGTGGAACACACAAATATTCTAGAGGCTATTCTTGTCTTGTGAAGCCTGATTTCTAGAATGGCTGGCTGAGCAACTACAGTGCCCTTTGGCATTAATGGCAGCTGTAGCTGCTCAGCATTTCCAAAAATCAAGGTTCAGTTTTCAGCGAGGACACTGCCTGGCCCCACTTTGTGCATATGCATATAAATACAACCGTATTCTATGAATAATCACCTTGCACAGAGGAGCAAACAGGTGCAAATTTTAACACTTGTGCCCACAGAGACTTTAGACATTTTTAAAATAGGCATGTGAATATTTGCCATTGTAAAGTGTGAATTTGTACCCACAAGTGGAGGGCAGGGGCTGAAAATCATTTGCCTAGGGGAGTTCTGCAAGGTCATTCCATTACAGAATGTCTGATATTCTTTCTCAAATTTTGAAGTAACAACATCAGTAAGACTAACATGATTATGATTCAACATCATTTTGCAGTAAGCTGTACACTCCTACATGCAGTGTAATTAGGAGGTAGACATACTGATTTTCAGCTATAGGTGGTTCAAAGAAGGAAAGTGGAATACCATTTCTGAATATGTAATCTTCTTTTATTTCTGGGGCAGGGGCTATTAGTCACAAAACCAGAAGCAAATTGCATTCTAGCTTGTTGGGCATGATCATTGCTCTCAGGATAAGAGCATTTTTTCCAATTGTTTATGTCTTGAACAATGCTGTCTGTTCTTGGCAATTTTTTGTGTGTGGTTTCCCTACTGCTGTATAGTGTGTTGAACTTTCACTTGAAGGGATCAGTGGAGCTGCTGCTTATTTCCCTGAAGTAAAGACCTGCCAGTAATCATGATTTATCCCACCGCATGTACTGAATACCACAATTCTCATTCCTGTTCTGTTGCGGGTTTTTGTTTCCCCTGGAGGACAATCACATATCAGGAATCAGAGGCAGTGCTAATTACTGTGGCTTGATTCTAAACCTGACTTTGTTTTGTGGTTTGTAAAGAAACCCCCAAAAGCAGGAGATCTACAAAGATCTCCATTCTAGACAGATGTACAATCACAGCCACACAGGCGCAGATACAGTATCTACATATACTAGTTTTATGTGAGTAAACTCATGTATTCTTCCTTTTATAGTGAAATATACAATGAAAAGATAATACCGCTCCTCGTGAAAATCATAAATACTGATACCAAAACTATGTTTGGTAAAAGTAAATGCAAGGAATAAATTTTAGCTGAATATTGTGAAACGTATGAGTTGCAAACAGAAGCTCAATACTGGTGAGCTCTAAATGACTATTATAATGTACAATTTTTCTGACAGTGAGTGGCTATTGGTGAATAAACAGTTAGAGTATTGTAGGTATTGCAGCTACTAGCAGATGAACAGGGATCTCAGTTTCAATCCAAGTTAATCATCATTTTATGATGTGTTTGGCAAGCAACAGATTCATAATATATGGCATATCCAGTTTGCCTGGGGGATTTGGCAGCTAATGACACCCAGTAAAAATCACTGAGGATTTAGTAGCAGGATATTTGTTTGAGTTGTCCATTTAGAAAAAACAAACAAAGATATAGGCTTTTCTCCCGAGAAACCAGGTTTTTATTGCTGTTTCTGTTGCACAGACAACCTTCTCTTGGAATGCACTCAAATGACTATAGCTGAACAGATACATGACTTCATTATGCATCTACCAAAAATATCATCATGGTTGCTATAAGCTTGAACATGCACAGAATTCTAAAGCGGCTTTGCCTACCAATAAATTAAAAAAAAAATCTTGTTTTGAACATTCTAGTTGCCAGCAGTTATCCACATCACATGATCACTTCCAGGTAGTTCTTGAGCATGGTCAAAGCCAAGATCTGAGTATTTTCTGTACATATTATCATATTATGAATATCTTGTGCCTTTTCACATTAAGCATAAAGAGAAATCTCATTTTCATAGGTTTGTACCTCAGACCTATATAGAGGTAGAAGAAAGGGTGTTAAATGAGGCTTTTTAATCCAACTACCCCACCCTTATTCTCCCCCCCAAAAAATATGAAGTTGTACAGTTTGTGCAAATGCTGTTTACAATATATACACTTGGCTGCCAGTTTATTTAAATGAAAAAATTACTGCAGGTTAACTATGCACTTGCTATTTGGCTAATGATGATCGTTGTAGCTTCATTAACTGCAATCACTATCTTATTGTTTGTCATTAGCATAATTTAAGACCTAATTTAAGTTTCTTTTAACTGTAATTTCATGAGTTGAAGCGAACAAGTCTCAATCAATCTAGGAATAAATATGAATTGAAGTTTATGCAGAGTAGTATAAAACAATGAACCTGATTATAATGTTACAGTAATCTTTTACACTGGTGTAATCCACTGGTTTCAATTGAGTTGTTCCTGATTTGTACATGAGAGAGGGAGAAAGAGCTGAATTAGGCCCATAATATTCACAAACCATGAATCATACTGTACCTGTAGAACAAATTTAAAACCTTTTTCAATTGCACAATTCTTGCCTTATTCAGTCTGTATACAATAACATGGCATTTGACAATGCCCTTCATACGGAATCAAGTAAGGTTGAGACAAATGAAGGATGTCTTACAGAGACAGAAGGGTAAATTAAAATATAGAAGAGAAGTCCACCTTACATTTATCATAATTAAATGCTCCAGTCAGAATGTTTGGACAGTGTGCATTTCGTGTAATAAAGGGAATATGTAATATATTGGCCTGATTAATGTGGTCAGGACTTCTTTCAATGGTTGACGCAGTGATCAGTCAGGGTATGTCTACACTGCAATTAAACACCTGTGGCTGACCCATGTCAGCTGACTCTGGTTATGGGACTGTTCAATTGCAATGTAGACTTTCAGGCATGTGCTGGAGTCTGGGCTCTGGGACCCTCCTCATAGTCCATAATTGACAGCTATTTCACAGTTAAACAAGGTCTCCTTTAGCTCAAAGGGCTGAGGTTTGTGCTTTTGATGCTGAATAACCTGGGTTCAGTCCCTGCTCCTATCAGTAGTGTCAGTATATGCAATTTGGTTTGTTACACAAGCGCTAAGAAACCTCATATCTGCTGCCTAGTATAAAACTGATAGTGTTCAAATGGGTTTGAAATTAAACTCATCTAGATCAGCCGTCTCCACTTACAGCATTTGGTTTATTGGCTTCATAGAAGGTACATTTTAGTACTTCAAGTAGGAGCTGTTTCATCCTGTTAAATGATAGTTTGTGCTCTAATATCAGGAGCTTTCATTTCCCAAGATTAATGAAAGGCTGTAGTACATCTGATAGACTGGGTAGATATGTGGATGGAATGGTTTCAGGATACTCCAGTTCCCTTAGTAGAGTTTAATTTCTTTGCATGCTAGTTACTAGCTTACTAATACTGCAATTCGTGTGAAATCTTTTAATGTGGAGATACCAGTGTGCAGGCAGTGACCACACAAGACTTGACAGGAGGAAAACCCTGACCCAGTGGCAAGGAGATCCAAGACAACCAGGAGCCTTCCTGCTGCAGCCCTCATCCGCCTTCTCAGCCGCAGAGTACTAAAAGGTCCTCTTTATGCGCCTGATCCACCACTGCGGTCTTGTGAAGTTTGGACCGCGGTTAATCAGGAGCCTTGCCTCAGATCTGCTTGCCAAAGGGGATCCTACCAGGAGTATGAAAACTCTGGACGATGTAGCTCTGAGTGTCTTTAGCCCATACAAGCCTCTTCACCATGACAAGGTTGCGGTCCATCAGAGAGGACCCTGGAAAATATGAACCATTTTCCATATCTTGGCAGCCACATCTCCCAAACAGCCAGCGTTGACACAGAAATTGAATACAGGATCCACTGTGCCAGCACATCCTTTGGAAGACTACTCAAATGAGTCTTCAATGATAGGGATCTGCAAACAGGTACCAAGATTTTGGTTTACAAGGCAGTTGTCATCCCCACCCTTCTCTATGGGTGTGAGACCTGGATAACCTATAGATGACATCTCAAGCAGCTGGAGTGGTTCCAACAGCGCTGCCTCAGGAGGATTCTCAGGATCAGGGAAGACCAATGCACTAACATGAGCATTTTCTCTGCAGCCAACATCAGCAGTATAGAAACGCAGGTCATGAAACATCAACTCTGCTGGGCTGGCCACTGTGTATGTATGCCTGACACTCACCTCCCGAAGCAAGTACTCTTCTCTCAGTTAAGTCAGGGAAGAAGGGCTCAAGGAGGGCAGCAGAAGCGCTTCAAAGACATACTGAAAGCATACGTTAAAAAGGGAGGCATCAAATCAATAAACCAGGAGGACTCAGAGGGGAACAGAACACACCGGTGCCACACCATACATCAAGCCACAGCTAACTTTGAGGAGAACCGACGTACTCATGAGACAGAGAAGTGACAAAAGAGGAAATAAAGGGCACAACAGTCCAGCCAACTACTAAGAGCTTGTCTACACTGCCACTTTACAGCGCTGCAACTTTCTCGCTCAGGGCTGTGAAAAAACACCCCCCTGAGCACAGTAAGTTTCAGCGCTGTAAAGTGCCAGTGTAGACATTGCACCAGCGCTGGGACCTACGCCTCTCATGGGGGTGGGTTTCTTAGAGCGCTGAGAGAGCTCTCTCCCAGTGCTATGCCATGACTACACAAGCCACATTAAAGTGCTGCCACGGCAGCGCTTTAACGTTGCTAGTGAAGACATGCCCTATGTCTCCTCGAAGATTACACCTGTCACTTCTGTGGGAAAATCTGCAGGGCATGAGTTGGGCTCCTCAGCCACTTAATAACCCACCAGTGAACCACCTTGGCAGACATCAGCCTCTCATCGAGGGATAGCCGAAGAAGAATACTGCAATATACTAAGCAATCTAGCTATTTCTAATACAGCAGACATAGCTCATCATTTCCAGTATTCTACACAGCATTTTTACACACCCTTTGTGTTGTTTTTGTTTCTCTGATCATATGCAACATTAGGATACCATCTGTATCAACAGCTACCATTTCCACATGCTGCAATATCTGTCATGTTATTCCAGAAGATCTCAGGAGCACTGTTAAGGGGGTATGAATACAGTGCTAACCAACTAGTATAATAAACTGGTTTAGAGAAATATGCCATAATCCACTCTCAGACCGCAGTGTTTAGGTCTGGCAACGCTGCACTTGATGCAGTATATCAGGAGCTGCAGGCCAATTTAGCCTCCGTGTAAATTAGAGCAGCACTGAGGCTGCTCTAATTTACACTAACTTACACCAGCTGGCTTTCATAGATTCCAAGTCTGGAAGGGACCATTGTGACCATCTAGTCTGACTTCCTGTATAACACATGCCAGTGTTTTCTTTGTAAAGAAAGCGATGCTAGGGCTCAAACAAAACAAAATGGCATCCTCTGCAGAGCATGATCTCACACACCATACGTGCAAGGTCACGCCTAACATGCAAGTGTAGAATTGCATGCCTTACTAAACACCACAGACAGAGATGCCAGGGCTGTAGCCTGGCACAAATTGAGCTCTGAGAGAACGCATAGAACTTCTCAAAAATAATTTCCAGGGCATATTTCTTAAACAAACATCCAATCTTGATTTAAAAATTCAGTGATGGAGAATTTACTAAGACCCTTGGTGAATTGTTGTAATGCTTAATTACTCTCACTGTCAAACTTGCACCTTATTTCCAGTTTGAATTTGTTGCTTCAGCTTCCAGCCATTGGTTTGTGTTATACATTATTAGATACTTGTTCCCCATGGAGATACTTATATACTGTAATCAAGAAGCCTAAACCTTCTTTGTTAGGCTCAAGGAGCTCAGTGTATTTAGCTAATCATGAAAAGGCATGTTTTCTAATAATTTATTCAGTCTGGTGGCTCTTCTCTGAACCCTCTTCAGTTTTCATTAATGCTGTATGAAATAGTCTCAAAACTCAAAGCCTGAAATTCCAGGGTTTCACATTCTATTTTGAATTCTATAAATGGTTCTATAAACTCAAAATAGTGACATTTGTGTAATTTTTTTCTAAATATAGGACCATTTCAAAATATCCCAAGCATGCTGCTAGCTAATCTCCATACAGGCAGAGGCAGAACCTGAACTGATCTAAACAAAAGGATGGTCATATTTGGGCCCAATCCAGCAAGCCATTGTGGCTGTGAGGTAAAGGTTCTCATCTGAGGTAGTTCAATTGACTTCAGTGGACTCCAGTGGGTCTACTTGGGTGAGTAAAATTATTCACGTCAATAAGGATTTTCTGGTTTAATTCCTCATCTAGCAGCACAGATGGCTGTTCATTATCTCTGCTGTCTGCCTCCAAAGCATTCTCTTGCATCAACTGTAATTGACAAGGGGAGGCTGATGTACATTAATGAAAGTTTGCCATTGCCAAAAACAGTTTAAGGTCTTGATTAAATTTTTTCAGGTGAAACTTCTGCTCATAACAAAGTTTTTGATAGAAGCTATGATGCTGCTGCTGCTTTTCTGTATTGATAGATTACATTGATTAGCAAGAAGCTTTCTTCATAGAATGTTCCTTAAAAAAATCTTAAATGTTTTATCAGTCAGTGTAATAATGGATCTTTTATCATCATGGCTTTCTAAAAGAGTTGCTATAAAAAAAAAAAAAGAACACACACACCAAAAAAACCCCAATCACCTTTTTGTGTATGTATAAATAAATGGAGAACATGAAAAGATGGTCCAGAAACTGCTCCAAAACAGGGCAATGAATGACTGTATTACTTTTCCCCATGTATCATCCTTTAAGTAGGGTCATTGGGGGGGAGGAGGGTTGTGACATAGCTCTGAAGACTCTCTGGTAGCCTGGTCCCACTGGAGTCGTGATTCGAGGAAATAGGATGGGGCTGGTGAGAAGGGGTACAAGGCCACCATAGACATAGATGTTGCTTCTTGAGGATCCCACAGGGTTGGGGAGTTTTGAGGGTAGATACTGCTGCTCTTTCCTTGGGAGCAAACCCTACCTGCTCCATAGGAAGATTAGGAAAAAACACGGGAAGGGAATCCTCATGAAATTTGTTGCCCTTAGCTGCCTGTCATGGGTTTTATCATGGGAGGGGTGAATCCAACCCATCTTTTTAGAACTGATTAGATGCAGGGAATACCAAAAAATGTCTAATGGGATTTCCAGTACAATCTTGCAGACTCAACAGATTTGCATCTTAAAGATATGAATTTTAAAATTTATTGAACCAAACCAAAATCAGAACCTTTTGAGGCATGTCCTAGGCTGAATTATGAGAATCTGTCGGAAAACAGGTAACCTTTTCTAGTGTCTGACATTTTCCCTTTTTCTGATTCATTGATATTTCCATGTTTTCTTTTATTCTGAAATAACATACACACCAACAAATATGAAAGAGGCATGAAATGGAAACTGAAACACTACCTGAAATAAATACTAGCTTCTTATACTTCAGGAAACAAAGGATTGAATAACATAACTTCCGAATGCCAGAGGTTGGTTTATAATACTGAAACTCCAGTGTGAGTTAAGGAACATCATATAATTTTATATATATATATAAAATTCCTCTCACTGCAAACATTGTTAATGAGATTCAACTCCTTTTTAGCTTACCTAAGAAAAAATATTATATGGAGCAACAAGCACTAAAATGCATTAATCATAATCCTATAGTTTTTGCATGGCATTGCGACAAGGCTGTTTAGGTATAAATATGAACAATGTAGAAAACTACTTTATTGTACTTATCTTATTCTTATACTGATGTGTCTTGACTTTTCCATCATTCCACTTATATTTGTCTGTAATAACTAAAGCCCACAAAATTTGTGTGCTTCAGCAATCTCATCTTTTTAATTAACTCTAAGTAGCCTCCTGAATAATGAACCTGTTTATGATGCAAAGTGCTCCTGTCAGAAACTAATCCTAGGCTACAATCCCAAACCAATATATTTTACACAAGTACACTTATGGGACTGTATGAATTGGATGTGTGTTGTGCATGTGTATATATAATCGTCCCTCTCTCAAGTGCTTACATGCTTTTAAAGGCTTAGGGTTTTTGTAATAGTCATTGGCATGTGTATGTTTTATTTTTAAAGATAACCAGTGACTTAATCTAAAAGCAATATCTTTTTGCCTTTCATGTGAGCTTCTAATATAAAAGTTATAAATATAGAATGGAAGATGAGAAAAGAACTTAAAACTTTCAAAAGAAGCAAAATAAGAGCCAAAATAAAATAAGCATAAGTTAAAAATATTTAGCAATTTTATTCAATTAGTAGGAATTTTTTTGTGTACTGTTTATTAATAATATAGAACCATACCTTTTCAGGGTCAGACTATTTCCACAATGCAGGGGGTGGGAAATTGCAGAAATAACTTACTTAAAAATAATCCTAACAAAAATGTTTACTAAAACAATTGGAGTCCCAACACTAGTATCAGGTCATCTGGGGTATGATGGTTTGCCCTGCTCTAAAAACTCTTGACTTCACTGGACTGCTTATGTGTTGTCTAATCCCTTATAATTAGGATGTTACTGGGGATTATCTCTATTTAATTATCTGATTCAAAACCCCTCTTTTGCATGATCTTGTCAAATTACATTGGTATGCTGTGGTTAATATAATACTTGCCCACAAATAGATAATCCCTATTCATAAAGTAGTTGGTTATCTTGAGAGCAACTAATTTTCTGACCAAAATATTGTTACTGTGAATGAAGAAATGACTGAAGTAGCCTACGCAGGGCACTTACACAGTCCCAGCATTGGTAAGGGATGGCGGGAAATAGGATGAGCTGTGCAGTGGCAGATCCTGAGTCTACCCCTAAACAGGGCCATAACCAGGCCATGGAAACAGGGCAGCCACCCAGAGCACAAAGCCACAGGGATGAAAAAATGGGGCAGAGAAATGAAGGAAACAAATGTAGGGGGCACAAATATGTTTGCTCACCCCGGGTGCTAAAATGCCTTACTTACATCTCTAGGTGTAAATATTACCAATTAACTACCAATATTTTCATGAACAGGGGCTTGTGCAGAGATTTAACTTTAACCCCTTTTTGGGGGGGGGCACGTTCTGTGTCCCCCTCTCCTCCCAGTCCTAGCTCTGGCAGGAGCTCACTCTCCCCACCACCACGGCCCCAGGGCTGGAGGAGTTCTGTGCCCCCGACAATTACTTCGGGGGGATGTACCCCTGCTTGCCCCCCCTTGTGCACATCCCTGTGAACTACTAAAGACCATCTGGTATATTAATGGTGCACAACATTGGTATTCAGCATTAAGCTCTCAGAATTTTCAAACTAGTGGCCACTAAAATCAGGTGTGTATTGAAAGGGAGGGTGAGTGTGATGAGTGTAATCAGAATAATGGTATCTCCTGAGCCACTAGGACTAGAACAATCAGCCATCCATGAATCCATTGCAAAGCTCTGATTCCCATTAGTTTTTATCTTTGAGGGTAAACAAGATATCACACCTTTGAAATGGCCATCCGTCCCTCTAACCAGACAAAATAGCCCATCCCAAGCCATTTATCAGACAAGCTGAGATATTTTCAGCAATCCAAGCATTCAGGAGCCAAAGTCCAATCCTGAGAGAGCTGAGGGTTAAACTCAGCTCATCTTTCTGTAAAGTGGATTTATGAATGCCTCCTTGTACAGCGCAGTGCTACTGTACCTCTGTCTGTACTCCATGGTTCAACAAGTGCACTTGTAACACCAACAGACCCCCATTGTTGGTGGGCGGGATCGAATCTGGGATGTCTGGAGCTAAAAACATGAGCCTCTACTGCATGAGCTAAAAGTTCCCCAGCTGTTGCGTCTCTTGGATAGAGCCCCTCACCTTGGTTAGAAGAACGTCTAGGAAGAAGTTTCCTGCATTTTTGCTATGAAATCATCTGCCTAAACAGACCTGCTTGCTTTTTTGTCAGACTGAGAGTCATGGCTACAGGTGAAATTACCACACAGTTCTTTCTAAGCAAGCCTACTTTATTCTAAAGATAAAGCATTACAGAGAAAACATATTAAAAACAATAAAAGAACCCTCATGCATGCTAATAAGCTTACCAGAGTCCACCGCAATCCTAACATTTATTCTGGCAGCCCAAGTTCTTGCAACCCTACCCAAAGGAGTCAGTTTCTAATGCAGGCTTTTATCCAAAAGTCTTTTTGCCAGAAACCAACAAAGAATCCAGTTTGAAGCCCCACACACACACCCCGCCGTGGGGATATGCATATACAATTTCAAAGAGCGATAATGGAGAAAGTTCATTAGCATCTCCCCTCCCTATTAAAGAAGGTCCAGGCAATGCTACAATAACATGCAAACAATGTATCCCAAAGTATTAACCCTAATTCAGTAAGGTTTAGCTTAATTCAATAAAATGTCTTAATTACATGAGGTTTGCTCAGATATCATCAGTTTGTCACACTCCTCTCTCATAGCTTTCTCCAGTGAGCTGGATACAAATGTTTTGATGGGGAAGAACTTGGTAGGATTCATGCTGTCCTGTTTGTTTAGCAGTCTTCTGAAAATTGAAAGTTAAGTGTAAAAAATCTGCCAGACAGCAGATTGTTTTGCCTCTGGAAAAAAGAACAGGAGTACTTGTGGCACCTTAGAGACTAACAAATTTATTAGAGCATAAGCTTTCGTGGGCTACAGCCCACTTTTTCGGATGCATATAGAGTGAAACATATATTGAGGAGATATATATACACACATACAGAGAGCATGAACAGGTGGGAGTTGTCTTACCAACTCTGAGAGGCCAATTAAGTAAGAGAAAAAAAAAAAACTTTTGAAGTGATAATCAAGATAGCTCAGTACAGACAGTTTGATAAGAAGTGTGAGAATACTTACAAGGGGAGATAGATTCAATGTTTGTAATGGCTCAGCCATTCCCAGTCCTTATTCAATCCTGAGCTGATTGTGTCTAGTTTGCATATCAATTCCAGCTCAGCAGTCTCTCGTTGGAGTCTGTTTTTGAAGTTTTTCTGTTGTAAGATAGCCACCCGCAGGTCTGTCATTGAATGGCCAGACAGGTTAAAGTGTTCTCCCACTGGTTTTTGAGTATTATGATTCCTGATGTCAGATTTGTGTCCATTAATTCTTTTGCGTAGAGACTGTCCGGTTTGGCCAATGTACATGGCAGAGGGGCATTGCTGGCACATGATGGCATATATCACATTGGTAGATGTGCAGGTGAACGAGCCCCTGATGGTATGGCTGATGTAATTAGGCCCTATGATGATGTCACTTGAATAGATATGTGGACAGAGTTGGCATCGGGCTTTGTTACAAGGATAGGTTCCTGGGTCAGTGTTTTTGTTCAGTGATGTGTGGTTGCTGGTGAGTATTTGCTTTAGGTTGGGGGGTTGTCTGTAAGCGAGGACATCTAGGAAATTTAGGAAAACCTTTTGCTCTTTTCCCTTGGAAAACAATGTATGGTGACATGTATGCTAATAGAATCAAAAAACATTACAATTATAAGAAAGCTGATCTCTTTCAGTAGTCCCCTCTGGCAATGATGTAGTGCTCAAGAAAGAGTGCTATGAATTCAAAAGTGATATGGATGCATGTCGCGGGGCTGATACACACTGTCACCCCATGGTGGTGGGGAGAGGTGCATCATAGCCCCAAGGTTGAGTCGGAAGGGCTGCCCCACATCTCAGGGCTGCGTGGCTTTGAGGCCAGAGTCCATAATACAGCCCTTGCTCTCAGGGCGGTGGGTCCCAATGACCAGAGTCAATAATACAGCCCTTACTGTCAGGGCAGTGTGGCCTAATGGTCAGAGTCAGGGATACAGCCCTTGCCCTCAGAGCAGTGCGGCCTAATGGCCCGCATCAGTGACACGGCCCTCGCTCTCATGGTAGCACAGCCCAATGGCCGGAGTCAATACTATAGCCCTTACTGTCAGGGCAGTGTGGTCCAATGGCCAGAGTCAGTGATATGGCCCTCACTCTCAGGGCAGTGTGGCCTACTGGACAGAGTCCACAATACTGGTGAGCGGGGCCACCACCTCGGGGTGGGTGGTGGCCAGGATAGGGGGACCCGGGCCCACCCTCTCCACTGGGTCCCAACCCAGGGCCCTATCACCCTCCACCAGCTTGGTGGGGCTCCAGCTGAAACACGCCGAGCCTTGGTCCGGTTCTGTAACTGTTTCCCCTGGGTTACTTCCTATCCAAGTCTCTGGGGTTCTCCATCTCTGGGATTCTCCAGTCTCTCCACTCTCCGTGACGTCCCGAGCCGGTGTGTCTGGGTCCATCTCTGAGTGGCTGGCCTCTGCATCTTGGAGTGCAGGCGATCCTCCCTCAGGAGCTAGCAACACACCTCCTTCCCCACCGGCGGTCAGCCCAGACTGAGCTGCTCTGCTGGCTTTTATATCCTGCTTCCAGCTGGAGCATGCCCAGCAGAGCTGGAGGTGCATGGCCTCCTCGGCTAAGAGAGAAGGGTAACCCCTGCTGTACCAGTGCGGGGCTGATACACCCCATCACAATGCACATTTTGAAACTCAAATAAATGGCTGAAAACCTGTTTCTGAAAATTGAATCAAATTAAAATTGCAGAAGTCCAACTGACATCCTGAAGTGTGGATCTACTAGAAAATCTATGTATAGAATATGCAATCTGATAAAATATTTCCCTTCCCCTTTCCTCCTGTAAATTTCAACACACTCATCTGAAAAGAATTTACATGAGATGGTAGAGCAATTAAGACTCTAAAGTCTACCAATGATATAAACATTTAGAATCTGGCAGAATCTTTTGGTTGAGTAGATAAAATCTTACACTCTTGTCCCCAATTAGTCTTGTTTTAAAACTTCATTATACAGTAACTCTTTTTCTCCCAAAAGGCCTTATTCCACTGTAGCTTAAAACTGAACTGAGCAGTGTTAAGAGTCTTACAAGCACCATTGCAGTCCTAGGCCCTTTTTATGGTAGTTTTCAAAAGATTTTTTAAAAGACAGACTGAAAAACACAAAATATAGGACTGGATGTTAACTTAGTCTAATAACAATTGCATTGAAGGTGTCCATGAAAGCCATACTTGTGAAAAGACTTTTACAAATATTTTTTGCCTTATCGCAAACCTGATGAAAAACAAAAGTTAGCCAATTTTACTTTAGGTGCGGCACTTTTCTGATAGCTCTGCTTCAAAATCTTGACCAATTAAACTATACCCTTTTCCTTCTTTTCTCTTAATTTGCCTCTTGTCTTTCTATTTCTTCCATCCTACGTGCATTTTTCCCTCCTCTTACTCCATTATCTACACCTTATTTGCTTCTCTTTGACTTTCCTTTTTCCTTTATATTCTCATCTACTTTTCCCAAAACCAGCTCTCCTTTCTTCAATTCTCTTTTCCATTTTTTCCTAATGGTTTAATGTCCCCATAGCATTCTTTCTTACTTTTCAGGGCTCGTCTACACTTGAAACACTGTAGCACTTCAGTGTAGACACTACCTACACCAACGGGATGGGTTCTCCCATTGATGCAGGTAGTCCACGTCCCCAAGATGCAGTAGCGAGGTCAATGGAAGAACTCTTCCATCGCCCTGTGTCTGTCTATGTCAGGGGTTATGTCAGTTTAACTACATCACTCATATGTGGATTCTTTACACCCCTGAGTGACATAGCTGGGTTAACCTGCCTAACTTTTTAGTGTTGACCCAGGCCATAGTTTGGTTGCCTACCTCCCACTACTTTTTCTTAATCAGCACTCATTTATCTATCTAGGCACTTGTATTTGCCCCTTCCTCCATCATTGTCTGATCTCTGCAGTGGCACCTCCCACGTATTTAAAAGCATGTTTGGTCTGTCAGCACTTAAGGTAGCTCTTCTCTATGGTTTGACAGATGAGCTCCTAAAAAGCAGAACCATAGAGATAGAGGACCAACAAGCGAAATTCAATGGTGATGTATGGCATAACTTAAGTTACAGATAAAGTACAATTTCTTCAGAAGAAGATATAGACTGGTTTAAGTGGCAAAGTAGGATATCCTGCACTGATTTGGCAGATGGTGTAAATGAGAGGAACTTACTTGATGGACCACTTTGAAATGAGGAAAAGCAACCAAGAGGAAGGTTCAACATATAGTACAAGGGTGTCTGCTTTATCTTATCTCATCCTCATCATTGTTTTCATCACTGCGGAATATGGCTCACAGCCTTCCATGGGATTTGCACCCACTTATCCATCACACCTTGGTCCTGATCACATGAAGGAGAGTATATTGAGTTAACCTGAGCCTTTCCTGGAGGAGATGGTTTTAGATTTAGTCAGGAAACATACATCTGTCCATTTCAAGTGGAATCAAGTTATTTATTAGACTGTTCAAAAATGGCTAAATAGCAAAGTGAACACATTTTTGACCAAAAATGTGTTCAAAATTTGGCACCAAATTTTAAAAACTGCTCCCTAAAGTACAGTATCTAAATTCATATTTAGCTTCATCAGTAAAAATGGCTTGACTTTCAAAGCTGCTGTATATTCAGAGATCCCACAGACTTCAATGGGAGCTGAGGAGTGTACTGCATTTTTGAAAAACAGGCCAGGCATGTTTGTTTAGGTGCCTAAATATGGATTTAGCTGAGTGTCTTTAGACACAGAAGTTCAAAAACATTGGCCTAATTCCTTGCCCAAGCAGGTTGTACTGTATTCTAAATCTTTTGTATGTCCTGGGACAAATAACACTGTTTTAACTGGGAAGAGTTTTTAGCTTTCATCTTTCTGTTGAGGAAACCGTTCTGCCCCAATTATGGAAACAAATCTTGAACAGATTCTTTTTTTTTAAATCAGGAAATTCTCATGGGGAAGTCGCAGGCAAGGCAGAACTAGCTTTTCCAGAAGAGCTGACAGTTGTTGACATTTTAATACGGTGGAATCCAGCAAGTCTGCAAGCCTATTTTTAGGGGGTATAAATTTAGCTATTTAACTCTTCTTTCTGTGACTGAACCTGGGACATAAAAATGATTAACATGATGACAAAGCACTGCCTGACCTTTTGCTAGGGAGACATAAACTTAGATGATGAATAGTGTGTAAATTGGGAAAGCTGTAGAATTCTTTCACATCATATTTCTTGTGGTACTTTGCCTAAATATTTTTGCTCTGACAACTTCTGTGCTTACCATAACACTGGATACTACAGAAGAAAACCTGTGTTATCCTTCAGCTGGATGGGTCTTCAGCTCTCCTGGTGTTGCAAAACTGGCAAAGAAAATATTAATAGTTGGTGGTGGTGCACAATAGTGGGCACTATACTGCTATTAACATCCATCCCATCATAAAATAATTGGTTAAACATAGACAGATTCCGCAAATCTTCATAACAGGTAGGTTGTAACGTAGGTGTCCCATGATCAATCACAAGAGACTATGATAAGGCACACAGGAATAACATATTAACTCATGACTTAGTATATCAAAGTAAATGAAGACGATAGTTTGTGTCACCAGTGTGACAAACGGACTATGATCTGTCAAACTAATATACTTCATAATAACTGAGGGAGAATCAGGAGATGAGGTTTTTCAGATTTAGAAAAAACTCCACCCAACTAGACTGAGCTACCTTCCCCCAAAATGATGGGTCAGTCCATCAGAAGTGAAACAAGTTGATGGCATACTCTCAGAACAACCTGTGAAATACTATGTTTAAGCTGTAGATACAGGGAAATTCCCAGTGAGATGTAAATGACCTAGCTTAAAGCGTTAGAAAAATCTGGTTTTAGGGAGAAAAGTGGTCTCCTTTAATATGGTAATGAATCCTAACAGCTAGAACTTGAAAACAGGATGCATGGAGGGGAGGAGGATTCTCTCTGGAAAGCATGCAGTGTGAGCTCTCAAAGGAGAGGCTAGAATAGGACTTGCTCTTTGAGCATAGAAGATTTTTCTTTTCTGTTACAAAGTAAAGAATGCCTATCTAGTTTAGATTGTGGGGAGTACAAATTTATACATGTTAAGCAAATCCTCTTTTTGTTTTAAATCCATTTTTTATTTCAATAAATCTTGTAAGGAACTCTATATTTCTGTGGGTGTTTTCAAGCTCTGTCTGTAAGTGACCATTTATCACATAGTCTAGCTTGCCTGGGTGGCACAATAACTGGAGTGTCTAAGGGAACTGTCTGTGACTCCATTATAAAACTATTTGTAGCACGCCAGGAGTTCACATTTGTTACTGGCTTGGTGAAATCTAAAATAGAACATACCACCAGTTTGAGGTGTCTACCCTGCTTCTGACAGTCAGCCCTGAGGTAGGCACTCAAGGTCATGAGCCTCAAGACAGCATGATAAAGGTGTGTTGCAAAAGGGTACAGCAGGTAACATTAGGAGAGATGTCAGCAGGACCAAGGAGGAGCAAGACCCTCACAGTTCTAAAAGATTGTTTGCTTATTCACTTATCAGAGATTTAGATTGAAACGTTTCGTACTTATGTTCCATGCCTGAAGTAACCAAGACCTACAAGGAAGTGTACATACCCCAAATTTGGAAAGAAAAAGTAGGCAGGACCAAAGAATGGAGGTGTGATTAGTGTGGAATGAACAGTGCGAGAAGCGGGACATTTGATCTAGGAGAGCTATACAAAAAAAATCTCCTTGTGTTGAAAACAGTAGCATGGCCTCAGTGGTTGTAGGGAGGCAAAGTTGCGTCCCACTGAGCCAGAGGGGGAGGGACCATTCTCTGAAGCTAGGTGGGTAGAGCCAGGCCATGCTTGCCCCTCCCACCAGAAGTCAGGAAGCGGGACAGGAAGCATAGAGGGCAGGTCCTGGAGCTCAGTTGGGCAACAGCTGCAGAAGGAGCTCCTGCCTGCTCCTGAGATGGGAGACTGCAGTGGACCCCAGCCGAGGACTGGCAGAGCTGCTGGAGCCACACGCTGACCAAGGCACTGAGGAGTAGCTGGGACTGCTGCTGGCCTTCTACCCCCACTAAAAGGAGGACCCCCCCACAGATCCAGGTACACCCCGAGGGGAAGGGAGGAAGTGGCCCAGGGGTAGACGACCTCAGTCTGGTTGCGCTGCTGCCGGAGACCTGGTGGTGGAATATTCCGCCACTGTTAGGCTGGGCATCGAGGCTAGGGTGACCAGATGTCACGATTTTATAGGGACAGTCCTGATATTTGGGGTTTTGTCTTATATAGGCCTCCCACCCTCTGACCCAATTTTTCACACTTGCTGTCTGGTCACCCTAATCAGGGCCCGGTGGAGTCAGGTGGGCCCAAACCTACCTACCCCCTACCACCCTACCAATGGGGTGGCAGCCTACCCTCTCTAGGCCATCTGCCAGAGCTAGGATGCCTGACCCTTGTGCTGTTCTGCCCTGATTGTAGGCCGGAGCCTTAAATTGTTTGCTGCCCCGCCCTGACGGAGGGCCGGACCTTATAGACTTGTGCTGCTCTGCCAGGATCAGGGCCAGGGCCCCTAACTGTTTGCCGCCCTGGGCTCAGGGACTCATTTGTGGCTCTGTCTAGACTGGATGCCAGAGCTGTCGTCTGTGCAGTGCTCTGTTAATTCCCTGACTGTGGGCGACGCCTAGTGTCGTAGTTAGGCGGAGTGACCTCCCACTGACCCAGTGGTTCATGATGCACTAATCATGGGTGATGAAGAGTATTATAAAGGTATTATAATCTAAAAGGGAATTTTGATGGTTGGAATCCATATAATTTAAATTTTGTTCTATAGGCAATGTCATTATTGCATCACAATGCTTACGCTCTAGCATAAAACTTCCAGTTACTGGAGAGAAAGAGAATCACTTACCTAAGTTGACCCAAGCAACATTCAAAGATATTTATTGTCTGGAATGCACATTTTAATAGAACAACAATAAAAGAGAACATTTCCTTGTAAGTGCACAATTGTTGGCATGTATAAAAGACTCCTTTAAAACTTAAGACAGTGAAAAAACAGATCACTGAAATGTGGATAATGTTTCCCATGTTGGACAGACTACCCCATTCCCACAGAAAATGTAACAAAAGGACATGGCACAAGCTGCCAAAGTAATCCTGTTCTCTTCTTACATAACAGTGGCATCATCTCTGCTTTTACTGTGAAGAGTCTAATTATTGCCCCTTTAAACTCATTTGTTTAGAGGATTAGATAACTCAACCATAAAAAAATCACTCAGATTAATCCTGTCCTAGATGGGTTCAATTTGTTCTTTATTAAAATACCAGAATGCAAGCTAAAAAATGAAAAACAGATTGAAAGTTAGTGGTGTTATACATATATTTACCTTGGGGAAAAAAGCAGCTTCAGGTAATTTGTCATGTGAAATTATTGCTTTTAGTCTTCACCAATTTTAAAGCACGATGAATAGTTAACTACAGAGAAAAAATAAAAGTAGCTGAAGTGAGAACAATGACATTCAATGATAGCCTTAGCTCAGATGCACTCTTCTTCAAAAGTACATGGAGGAGAACAAATTAATAAAAAAAAAACTAGTCGCTTTTGCCTCTTCCAGCTGTCATAGTGGGCTGCAGAGTAGTCAGAGGAGGGCTGGGCAATGGGCCTCTATGGAAATGGGGCATCCTTGTCTTGTGTGATCCCCGCTGATATCCTGAGGCCCCACCCTAGCTTGACTAGAAAGACCCAACCAGCAGCTATGCTACCACTGGCTTTCAACCCAGCACAGTTGGGTGATGTGTGCAGTGAGAGTCAATGTTTTTTCAGGAAGCACAAGGTCTCCTGCAATTTGGTCTGCAGTTATGCATGGGAAGCATGCTGCTTAGGGTAGGTCTACACTGCACAGTTAGCCTGGGAGATTGGGACCTGGGTTTGAGCACTTGGATTAGCCTAGTCTAGCCTGAGCATGAGCCTTCTGCACTCGCCCATGTGTATCTGGGATCATATCCCATGGTTCTTTGTGCTGAGAGATGCTCTAGGATTCTTTCCTAGTCAACCGTCAATTGCAGGAGAATTTCTCTGTCCCTCAGGAGGAATTGTGAGAAGGGCACTGGAGGATTATCACCACTTTCATGATCTTGCATTCTCACTGCAAAGTGGGCAGGTTCCAGTCTGAGCTAAAGCTTGCCTTTAACCTATACTCCCAGCTGTGCAAGCACTAGCAAATATGCACGTGCTTGTGGGGGTGGGAAGTTGGGCAAAAGCTCATGTAACATGTATAGGAGCATTGGCATATCCCACTGACGGTATGTCTACACTGTAGTTATATCTTCATTTCCATTAGGAAGCCAGTCTTTTGGATGCACTGATGTAGGCATAGGTGGTAAATACCATTTTTTAATGTAGGTGTTGGTTGGTAGAATAAAATACAGCCATCACGCTACTGCAACAGATTATTTCATTATAAGAGGAAGCTCTACATTATGCCATTTGAACAGAAAATTTCTAGTTCCAAAACTCTAGTTCCAAACTAGAGAGGGGTTACTTTTGGGTTACTTTTGTTTTTAAAATACCACACACAATTTTAGCATTTAATTTACTGATGTTTCATGACTGTGTGTGTAACACAATCATAGGGTGAATTCACCTGTGGTACAAAGGACTAGCTCAAGGTCTCTTGAATTAATTAAGCTCTGTATAATCTTTCTGCTGGGGATTCTGCTGCTGAGTGGCTGCACATAGGGGCCTACACAGTCCCTATGCATCATAGAAAGCGTCTCAGTACCTCCCCTGTATTGCCAGCATAGAAGGACATAATGGAGGCAGGCAAGGGGAGGAGACTACAGATCTGAATTTATTCAGATCCAATGACCCCAATACCTGACACAACTAATGAGGGGGGGAGGGAGGTACAGTCATTGATCCAGCCGAGAGGCTGGAATAATGGCCACCATGGGGAAGGACAGGTAGAGAAAACTTTCTGGCCTTGAACCCTCGCCAGGAGTAGTGGCCTATTATCCCCTATTGCTCTGTACTCCACCATCAGAGAACCCAAATATTCAGGCTTCTTATGGGCGGAGTGGATTTCACCCTTAGTGGCTCACATACAAAGAAAATTGCTCTAAGTCTTCACACTGAAATAAGGTATTCACTGGGATAGTTAGTATTTGTTTGGAAATGAAAAGCAGTATTGATATAACTGCAAAGCAAAGCAGTATTGATATAACTGCAATCCAACAGATGCAGCATTTCACTTGTACCCCACTACTTACTTGGTAACTGAATTCAAACAGCAGAAAATATTACATTAAAAAAAGCTTTATGACAAACTAACAGGCTGACTCTAGGCAGTCATTTTAAAATATTTTAATCATTCTATGGCTCATGGTATAGCTTTAAGATCACCAAATCAGGGACCACTAGTGAGTGTGGTTGCAAAATCACTGTGTTAAAGGAACAGTGCTAAAGAGATCATTAAACTTTTTTTGACATATTGGCCTTGACATGCCATGGGTTTTACATGCCCTTGGCACAACTGTAATACTGAATGAGTAATTACACAGCTTGTGATATATTCTGGGATAAGGCACATTTATGATCAGTGACTGCATCTAATGCTTTGTTTAAAACACACAGAGAAACCAATGTGACATATTCTATCTCCCTCTGGATTCCATTTGCTGGAGGAAAACTAACCCTTTCCTTACCCCCAAAACATAATGTATAAAACACTTTACATGGAAGGAAAAGTCTCTGTTGTAGATGTATTGCCTACTGTATTTAGATTAGAATAAATATAAAGCAACTGAATGTCAGGATATAATTCTGTTCTGGTACATGATAAACTATACATCAGAATCCTGGTGTGGGTTTCAAGCACACTAGTTTACAATGCTCCTGGTTTTATTTTATATAATTATAGAATTGTAGGGACTTTGAGAGGTCTTCTAGTCCAGTCCCCTGCACTCAAGGCAGTACTAAGAATTATCTAGACCATTCCTGACAGGTATTTTTCTAACCTGCTTTTAAAAGTCCCCACTGATAGAGATTCCGCAACGTCCATAGGCAAATTATCCCAGTGTTTAACTACCCTGACAGTTAAAAAGTTTTTCCTAATGTCCATCCAAACCTCCCTTGCTGCAGTTTAAGCCCAATGCTTCTTGTCTATCCTCAGAGGTTAAAGAGAACAATTTTTCTCTCTCCTCCTTGTAACAACCTTTTATGTACTTGAAAACTGTTATCATGCTCCCCTCAGTCTTCGCTTCTCCAAACTAAACAAACCCAATTTCTTCAATCTTTCCTCATAGGTCATGTTTTCTAGACCTTTAATCATTTTTGTTGCTCTTCTCTGGACTCTCTCCAATTCGTCCACATCTTTTCCGAAATGTGCCACCCAGAACTGGACACAATACTCCAGTTGAGGCCTAATCAGCACAGAGTAGAGCGGAAGAATTACTTATGTCCTGCTTACAATACTAGTCCTGCTAATATATCCCAGAATGATGTTTGCTTTTTTTGCAACAGTGTTACACTGTTGACTCATATTTATCTTGTGGTCCACTATGACTCCCAGATCTCTTTCTGCAGTACTCCTTCCTAGGCGGTCATTTCCCATTTTGTATGAGTGCAAATGATTGTTGCTTCCTAAGGAGTACTTTGCATTTGTCCTTATTGAATTTCACCCTTGCGGAGATAAAGGAAGAAGGAGACATGCATCAGGACCCTAATGGGGCCCTGGGTGATTGCTACTTCCCACCACCCAACACAGATGTAATGAGGTTAAGTGGTGCCCATATAAAAGAAATTAAAACTACTATTATTCCTCAAGATAGGTTTTTAATGACTTACGGCTATAAATGCAAGACAGACAAAATAAGAAAAGCAGAATTAAAGACCAGCATTGAATAAGGATTAATATAAATGGCAAATTATACTGAAGACAAGCACAAGTACAGGTAATATTATGCGTTAGCTACTGACTACTATAAAACCATGTCATTAGCATTGCAAGCTATACTGATGACAAGCACATGCAGACATACTATAAATTGATTAATAACTTACTACTATTTCTAAACAACTTGATACTATTATTAAACTTTTACTACTATTTTTAATACTGCAGCATTGATATAACCTGAGATCAAATTATCCCAACACTACCATTCTTAATACTGTAGTGTCAGCACAACTTGAGATCAAATTAGCTCGAGCAACCAGACTTCTTTACTCCATAACCTTACCCTGCATTCTTCCGAGAATATGTTACCCTTCAGTCGGCCATTTTCTGCACTGGCCAGGTACAGACAATCAAGAAGTTCACGTCCCCTCGGTTCGGGGGGTGGGGGGTGGGGTTCAGTTGACCAAAACACACACATACACACTGTCCCGTGCCTTTGTACTTTTTATCTTGTCTGTCGGCCATGTTCCAAAACAGGCCAACCAATCAGGTTATGCCAAATGTTTATTGTGGTAGTTGTGGTTACTTTGATAGCCAATTGGTGTTTTAGTTTTTTACAAGGAGATTACTTATCTCCAAATAGGTCACTGTCTCGACTGTGGGTTAGGTGTTTTTTTTATAAGCTATGCCTGAAGGCCTAGCCTATCTCACCACATAGGAGTCAGCACAAAATGTTTTCTGGTTGCAGCAACTTTAGACCACAAGTTTCAGTGTAATTTTGCAAAGCTTGCTTTTTAAAGCTAATTTTACAAGGCTCGCTCTGTAAAACTACTGGAAGTTTTAGGCCTAATACTGACAATACTATTGTTCATTTCAAGCTTGACAATACTCTTGTTCAAATTATTCACAATCCTGTTTTCTTCAGACCATTTCTCCAGATCATTTTTAATTTTAATCCTATCCTCCAAAGCACTTGCAATTCCTCCCAGCTTGGTATGGTCTGCAAACTTTATAAGTGTACTCTCTATACCATTATCTAAATCATTGATGAAGATATTGAACAGACCCAGAACTGATCCCTGCAGGATTCCACTCAATATGTCCTTCCAGCTTGACTGTGAACCACTGATAACTACTCTCTGGGAACAGTTTCCAACCAGTTATGCACTTATAGTAGCTCCATCTAGGTTGTATTTCCCATTTGTTTATGAGAAGGTCATGTCAGACAGTATCAAAAGCCTTACTAAAGTCAAGATATACCATATGTACCGCTTCCCCCCTACGTACAAGGTTTGTAGGCCTGTCAAAGAAAGCTATTTAGGTGGTTTTGACATGATTTCTTCTTAACAAATCAATGTTGACTGTTACTTATCAACTTATTATTTTCTAGATGTTTGCAAATTGATTGCTTAATTATTTGCTCCATTATCTTTCCCAGTACTGAAGTTAAACTGACTGGTCTGTAATTCCTTGGGTTGTCCTTATTTCCCTTTTTATAAATTGGCACTATATCTGCCCTTTTCCAGTCCTCTTGAATCTCTCCCTTCTTCCATGACTTTTCAAAGATAATTGTTAATGGTTCAGATATCTACTCAGTCAAGTCCTTGAGGATGTATTTCATCAGGCCATGGTGACCTGAAAACATCTAACTTGTCTAACTAATTTCTAACTTGCTCTTTCCCTATTTTAGCCTCTGATCCTACCTCATTTTCACTGGCAATCATTAAATTAGATATCTAATTGCTATTAACCTTTTTGGTGAAAACTTAAACAAAAAAGTCATTTAACATTTCTGCCATTTATACATTTTTCTGTTATTGTTTTCCCCCTTCCTGCCCCCCCCCCATTGAGTAAGAGGCCTACCCTGTCCATGGTCTTCATCTTGCTTATAATGTATCTGTAGAATGTTTTCTTGTTACCCTTTATGTCTTTAGCTAGTTTAGTCTCATTTTGTGCCGTGGCCTTCCTAATTTTTTTCCTACATACTTGTGGTGTTTGTGCATATTTACTGGGCATAATAGCACTTTCCTATTTTACAGGGGTGTTGTGAGGATCCATATATTAAAGTTTGTGAGGCACTCAGACATTACAGTAATGGGGGCCATTCTAAGTATTTAAGATAGAATCTGTGACAATGATAATATTCTGAACAAACCTTATTGAATAAGGATTAATACCTTTTGGGTACATTGTATTAAAAATGCAATTGTGTATATGTTGTTGTGGTATTGTATGTACTTTCTCTTGTCCTGAGAAGGAATGCTAATATACTTCCCCATTATCAACCCCTTGGAGCCTCCCCATGGCACATTCGCATATACTCATAGGCGCCGACTCATCAGCTGTTCAGCAGCTCGGGGAGGGACTTGGAGGTAGGTGGAGAGCAGTGAGTGGCAGGTGGGTGCGGAATGGGGCCTCAGGGCAGGGGGCAGGGTGGGCGGGAAGAGGCAGAGCAAGGGCTGGGCCTTGGGGCATAATGGGGGTGGTCAATGCCTATGCATATGCTAGTTGAAACTGAATTATCCAGGGACCACCAACAAAGAAATGGCTTTTGGATAAATAGCCTGGCTTTAAATTAGCTCGGGCCCTCCTTCCTGATTCAGCAAACGGACAGGACCCCTGCTCCTCGGAGGCCCCTGATCCTTTGGGAAGGGTTGGAAGGATTGGGTCTAATGAGGCCTCATAAGACTGAGTGCATGCCCTAAACTGAAGCTCTGATGAACTTGTAACCAGAAGGAATCCCTTTTGAGGTGGGGGGTTGAAGGAATTATCCTGCCAGAATCCATGTTAAGGTGAACTCTGGTGAGCTTATTAGCATGTGTGTGTGTGTGTGTGTGTGTAGGTTCTTCTGTTGTTTTTCTCTGCAATGGTTTTTACCTTAGGAATAAAGTAGGCTTCCACAGGAAGAGCTGCATGTTACCATATATAACTATAGCAGTTACACCTGTTAACCGTCTTTGAAGAAAAGGCAAGCAGGTGTCTGTGCTGACGATAACAGTATAGGCAAGGAACTGTACAGCCCGGAAATACCCCAGTCAGAAGGGGGAAAGACACTTGTCGCCACCCAAGAGAGCCAACAGCTGGAGGAGCTGGAGAGCTGGAAGCCTGAGCAGGTGACTTTACTGGACCACTGAGGGGAAATACAGGCGCAGTTGCCCTGAACTGTGACAGAATCCTCCCTTACAGCTCTGAGGTGGCACTGAGCATTCTCTGTCTCTCTCTCAGGTGCTTGACTGGCTGGTTCTCACTCACATGCTCAGGGTCACCATATGTGGGGTTGGGAAGGAATCCCCCGCCCCCCAGCTCAGAGTGGCAATGAACTTGGGAGGGAGGGGCAGGGTTGCTTTCCTCGGCACTGTGTGTGGGAGGGTGTGGGTTACTTTCCCATCATTATCTGGTTTATATCTCACCTATCACTTTTCTGCTATTGTGGGGGGCCTCAGGTCCCTTTTGGCATTATATCTGTGACTCTAACTCTGACAGAGTGATTTGATACTATTTGGTGTGGCATACCTTGGAAGATGGTGCTGACTGGACTCAAAAATGTAGAATTGGTTGGATCCTTCAGAAAGCTTTCCCAGAAGTACTCATTCACATTTGAAAATCAATTTGCTTCTGCTGTGTTCATGTTACTTCCCCGCCCCCCCCACCCCCGAATGTTCATGCGATTGAGCCACACCATGCGAATGCTAATAGCTATTTTTGAGCTTATGCACTTGATAATTTCTGGTGTAAATGCTATGTTTTATATGGAGTGGGGCTCTGCATGACAAAGGAGACAACAGATATGTTTCCCAAAACCATACAGAGCCCTAGCACAGAGGCAATTAAATGAGCCAGATAAGAACCTGACTACATATATAATGCACAATCACTTTGTACAAATGTGATTCAGTTTACAAGAGCCTAATGTTTATAGGAATGAACCTCAGGAAAGTTCTGGGTCACTCAGAAATGGCTACCTTTTAATGTGATTATTCACAGTAGTAAGCAGTGCAATAAATGTTTGCAGAGTTGGTCCTATAGACATTCTTAGATTGTAAACTGTTTGGGACAGGGACTGTCTCTTTTTGTTCTGAGTTTATACGGTGCCCAACACAATGGGGTCCTGTTCCAAGAGTAGGGCTCCTAGGTGCTACAGTTGTATGAGTTAATGCCCATTTACCAATAATCTTCAGTAATATAATTTGTATTAGGAATTATTACATATGTTAGTGAATAGCATTTAAGTACTGTGAAATTCAAATAGCAGCATTAGACATCTTCTTATCCTACCAGGGCAATAAATAAAGGTCAGAGGAAAATAACCATGACATTGAAGGCCAAATGATGATCCAACAAAATCAATGCTGAAACTCCTGTTGACTCCTATGGTCAGGAGTAGTAGCAGTAGTATTGTTTGTTTGTCTGTTCTGTGTAAGGGTCTAAAAAGCCCAGTCAGAATCATAGCTGTATTGAGAGGCACTATACAATCACATAGGCAGACAGTTCCTGCCCTGGAGAGTTAGTCTGCTTAACCAGATTAAGTACATCTTGCATTCTTTCTTGTGTGACCTTTCTTCTTTTCTTCAGTTAAGTGTTTTGTGTAATGTAGCATGCTAGGGACAAGGCTCTATGAGGTATTTTTATTTTTGAGTCAAGGTGTACATTGCCCTCACATGGAATGTTGCCATTCTCCACCAATACATAATATATGCAATCCACTTTGCAGTAAATAATAGTGTAGCAAGCCAGCATGGAAGCCAGCCAGGTTTCTCTTTGTTTGAATATGATGGGGGGGAAATGTAGATCCCTTAAAAGATAATTGTGAGCCAATGGCTTTGTTTTTGTGTCTCAGTGATCGAGACAAAACAAAAAGACTTCAGTGAAAGAACTACTCCTTGCAATTCACATAGCTGAGAGTTATAACTAAAGGACAAGTGACATATTTCAGATTGCAGAGTACTGATATTCAGCATTTTTCAGTGCGAAGAAGGAAAACCATTTTATTATTTGTCATTGTGATTTAGTACGTTTGTGAAGGAGGGAATTTTAAATCTCCTACAGTGCAACTTCCAGAAGAAAAGGTTTATGTATTATTGTGTAGATCATGGATATTTTTCACAGCCTTTATACTTTTGGTTTTGAGCCCAGGTTTTCTCCTGCATTCCGTTACTACATAACGATTAAGGCTACATTTTAGTCACGGGTACACCGGACCCTCGCTAGAATGCGGGATTTGGGATCCATGCACGGTACCACGTTAACACGGGGACCATGTTAAAATGAATTGCAATTAAAGTAATTAAATTTGGGATCCATGGCCGCGACCGCGTTATATGCGAATTCGCGCTATATAGATGCGCGTTTTAGCGAGGGTCCGGTGTATTTTTTAGTAAAAGTCCTGGACAAGTCACAGGCAGTAAACAAAAATTCACAGCCCGTGACCTGTCCATGACTTGTATTATATACCCCTGACTAAATCTTGCGGGGGGGGGGGGGGGGAGGTCGGACAGCCCAGGAGGCCCCGTCTGTCCAAGGGAAGAGCCCAATCCTCGTGGAAAGGTGGGAAGGATGACACTGACACTGATGACAAGAGCCCTTGTTGGAGTTGGGATGATCTTTGGTAAGCTTATTAGCATATGTGTAGATTCTTTGTTGTTTTAATGTTTTCTCTCCAATGCTTTTACTTTAAGAATAAATGTGCTTGCTTATAACTGTAGGCAATTACACTGTGCTTTGCTTTCTCTTCAGAGGCTATAGACAGTGGGCTGTTTAATCAATCTGGCATGCTGGCAACTCAGTGTAAGCAGGGAAAATCCCTGGTCTTCCCTGGGAGATAGACGCTGGTCTCCACCCGAGACAGGTGACAGCTGAGACACATAGAGTGAGTGCCCTTGCTGCACCACGGTGGAGGGCGAGGGGGGGGGGAGATAGATACAGTTAACCTGAACTGTGACACTAAGCATTTAAGCTGTATCCATCACCATGGTATTTCTTAAGATTTTAAGGAGATTGATCAGATTGTAAGCTCTTTAGGGCAGCAACCATGATTTCCTAGGTGTTTATGTAGTGCCTAGTACAATGGGACACTGATACTGCCTTCGGGTCTCTGGGCTCCAATGCATCAATAAATGTCTGTTTCCCCTCTTCCCTTCTCTACATTTTTTTCTTGTTTATTGTGGAAAGCTTAACTGAAGATATGAGTCTTGCACTGCTCCAAAGAAAGGGAAGTTCATGGTCATTCTTCTCTTTGGCAGGAGGGAGTTCCCCAGATGCAGGCCAAGGATGCTGTCACCTGTATACATGTGTGTGACACTTGTGGTCAACAGTGTCATCGTTCATCAGGGATGTAGATGCTGTAGGAGACATGAGAGAAGCAGACCTTCTCGTAGCCTGTACTAATCTTATGGAGGGCTTTGAATTCTAAATCCAAAGCCTTGAATTATGCCTGTTCTTTCTTTCTTACAATGTACAATGCAGGCTTAGTCAGCTCTCAGAATTTTTCATAGTCTATATATCAGACTCCAGCACCACAAATCATTTACATGGTAGTTCATTGGGGGACCTCATTTAGCAACAGTTTGTGTTCTCTCTCTCTCTCACACACACACACACACACACACACACACACACACACACACACACACACACACACATTTTACTCACCTTGGTGTGTAAAGATCTGGAAACATGTGTGTTCTTACATTTCCCCAGAGCATGAAGCGACAACGGAGGCTGCAGAGGCAGACATTTATTTCAAACATCAGAATCCATAGAAACAGCAACGGTATGACTAGCAAAATATAATGACTCCAGCCTGGTTCTGATCCCATAAAGAAAATCATGCTTTTACTGTAAGCTGACAAATGCAGGTGAAAAGGTTCAAATCAATTTCAGTCCAGTTCAGTGCTCTTCCATAGTAAAATATTAGAATGCCATTGCTTATGTAGAAAATCTACCCTTAGGAAGACCACCAGAAAAATCTTGCACAGATGCTGCTATGCAGCCATAAGCTGGATTTTATTTTGTTTTGAATATACTAATAAGCAATGCACCTGTCTGTTTCATAACATAGGCTCAGGGGTTTTTTTTATTAATGTTGCTGTCCTTAAATGCCTGGGTCCTCATCCCCACTATGGCTTTTTGTGCCTCTCCAGTTTTATCTAGTCAGCTGGATGTTCCCCCACCCTGTAGGGAAATCACCAAGTGCTGTAGATTCACTGTATTTCTACATCACCAACCTTTGTGCAGTAATGTAGTGGACATGGTTATGGCAAAAAGGTGTGTCTAGGACTTCCCTAAACCCTGGTGATCCACAGCTACTAGAAATGGCTTTTTGGGGCCCTGGCAGCCAGCCTATATTAGAGCAGCCCTGATGTGGCTCTAATTTATACCAGGGACTAGACCAATGGCTGGACAGTCCTAGGATTGGGGGGAATGCAAGATGGCTCACCAAATAAAGGTGTACCCATCCCAGTCTCCATTAATCTCAGGACCTCCATTATAGTCTTGTCCAGCAGATATAAATGGTATAGACTTTTCTATTGTACCCTGCCTTGATTATACAGGATTACTTTCTGCGCAATTTGTCATGTTTTAATCTAAAAAAAAAAGTTAACCTTGAAAATTTCTCTACATCAGTTAATTAAAAAAAACAAACTTTATTTTTTATAACATCACATAATCCTACTTGCTCTTTTGCTAATGTTACTAAGGCCTTGTCTACACTACGAGTGTACTTCGATTTTAGTTAATTCGACTATGTGGAATCGATATTACTAAGTCGAACGTGTGTGTCCACACTAAGGACAGTAATTCGACTTTGTGAGACTTTGTGAGTCCACACTAACGGGGCAAGCGTCGACATTGGAAGCGGTGCACTGTGGGCAGCTATCCCACAGTTCCCGCAGTCCCCCCTGCCCTTTGGAATTCTGGGTCGAGCCCCAAATGCCTTCTGGGTAAAAAAATGTGTCGAGGGTGCTTTTGGGCGCCTGTCATCATCCGTCCGTCACTCAAGCCCTCCCTCCCTCCCTCCCTCCCTGAAAGCGCCGGCGGGAAATAATTTCGCGCGCTTTTCTGATTACTGACAGCGCGGACGCCACAGCAGTGCGAGCATGGATCCCGCTGCGACCATCGCTGCAGTTGTGGCAGTTCTCAACGCCTCGCAGCTTCTCCTCCACCTGTACCAGAGGCAGCTGCAGATCAATCATGAGAGGAGGCTACGGCACTACCGTGACGGCATGAAGTCGGACACTAGCTCCGACCTCTCTGAGAACATGAGACCCAGCGCCCAGGACATCTCGCTGTCACTGGGTCTTGTTGATACTGTTGAACGGCGATTCTGGGCCCGTGAAACCAGCACGGAATGGTGGGACCGCATAGTGCTGCAGGTCTGGGATGAATCCCAGTGGCTGCGCAACTTTCGCATGCGGAAGGGGACTTTCCTCGAACTGTGTGAGTTGCTGTCCCCTGCCCTGAAGCGAAAGGACACCCGGATGCGGGCAGCCCTGACTGTCCAGAAGCGAGTGGCCATAGCCCTCTGGAAGCTCGCAACGCCAGACAGCTACCGGTCCGTCGCTAACCAGTTTGGCGTGGGCAAGTCTACCGTGGGGGTTGCTGTTATGCAAGTAGCCAGGGCAATCGTCAAGCTACTGCTATCTAAGGTAGTGACCCTGGGAAACGTTGAGCTCATCAGAGATGGCTTTGCCGAGATGGGATTCCCAAACTGCGGTGGGGCTATAGATGGGACTCACATCCCTATCCTGGGACCGGACCACCAGGCCAGCCAGTACATAAACAGAAAGGGATACTTTTCCATGGTGCTGCAAGCACTGGTGGACCATCGGGGACGTTTTACCAATATCTACGTTGGATGGCCTGGCAAGGTTCATGACGCTAGGGTGTTCAGGAACTCTGGTCTGTGTAGACGGCTGCAGGAAGGTCTTTACTTCCCGGACCACAAAGTAACTGTTGGGGATGTGGAGATGCCTACAGTCATCCTTGGGGACCCTGCATACCCGCTAATGCCCTGGCTCATGAAGCCCTACACTGGCGCACTGGACTCAGGGAAAGAACTATTCAACTACCGGTTCAGCAAGTGCAGAATGGTGGTGGAGTGTGCTTTTGGCCGTCTCAAGGGCAGATGGAGAAGCCTACTCACTCGCTGTGATCTCAGCGAGACCAATATCCCCATTGTGATAGCTGCTTGCTGTGTGCTCCACAATTTGTGTGAGAGCAAGGGGGA
Organism: Emys orbicularis; assembly: GCF_028017835.1. Taxonomy (NCBI): domain Eukaryota; kingdom Metazoa; phylum Chordata; order Testudines; family Emydidae; genus Emys; species Emys orbicularis. Next base: position 63,960,315 of record NC_088687.1, on the reverse strand, counting down.
GACCTATATGTCAGGGTGGGAGGTTGAGGCAAATAGCCTGGCTTCTGATTACGTCCAGCCAGACAGCAGGGCGATTAGAAGATCACAGCGGGACGCACTGTGCATCAGGGAGGCTTTGAAAGCCAGGTTCCTGACTGAACAGGGTCTCCAGTGACTTTTTACTTTGTGGACACAGATGCTGAACCTGCCCCCGTTTCTTTACCCAGTTACTGTTGACTATCCTTCCAAGTTACATACCCCCTTCCCCACCTTCCCAACAAATAAAATCTGTTCTGTTCTGTTAATGAACAAGGTTCTCTTTTTTACTGTTTTCGCGGGAATGTTTTAAACCGGGGACGCAGACTGTGGCGGGGGGCGGGCTTACTGTTTTGATGCAAATGATGCTTCTAAAGTCCGGGAATGACAGGCTCCGCAGTGCTGCATTGGTTGTTTCAACGCAGCCTGCCAGCAGTCCTGGGCGGGACTGGATGTATGTGTCGGCCAAGTGACTTTCTGGCAGGGGGCGGAGGGTAACAGATCCCCTGCTGCGTGGCTCTGTGATCCAGGATAAGGACCGCGGCATAGGATCTCTAACTGCCCTCCCCCGACACAAAGTCACAGATCAACCCCCTCGCACCCCAGAACAAGAAAACCGCCTCCCAGACTGACCAGGGTAACTGGTGACTGTGCTGTGTATGTGTCCTGATGCTGGACCTGCCCCCGCCTCTGTAGCCTGCTACAGGTGACTGTCCTGTCCAAGTAACAAACCCCTTCCCCCCCTTCAGACAGAATCCCCTCCAAAAGACACTCTCGGAAACAGTACTTAACAGAAACAGATGTTTTATTACGAACCGCACATGAAAAGGGGGGGGGGAAGGAAACTTGGACATGGGCTAGTGTGAGATGGGTAGGAAAGGACTTTTCAAAGTTTGGAACGAGAGCCTTCCATTGCTGCAGCAGTGTGCAGTGGCCGACTGACAGTTTTAACGGCCCTTGCCGCCCCTCCTTCTTTGTACTTTTGGTGAGGGGGGTGTGGGACTTGGTGGCGGGGGAGGGCGGTTAGAGATAGACAGCAGCAGTGCTCTGTCCTCCTGCCTCCGGTCTTGCAGAACATCCACTAGGCGCCGGAGCGTCTCCGTTTGCTCCCTCATTAGTCCAAGCAGGGTTTGAGTAGCCTGCTGGTCCTCCTGGCGCCACCTCTCCTCCCGTTCCATGACTGCTCTGTGCATTTGTGACAAGTTCTCCCTCCACTGTGTCGTCTGGGCTGCCTGCTCTCGTGAGCACTCCATAAGTTCATAAAACATGTCTTCACGAGTTTTTCTCTTCCTTCTTCTAATCTGCGCTAGCCTCTGGGAGTGTGATGCCAGGCTGGGTTGGGAGACAGTCGCAGATGTGTCTGTGGGAATGGGAAAAAGGGAGTAAATTCCTGAGACAGATAAATGAAGTTGCTAACAAAGAGCATAGTCTTTCTCTGTGAACAACACCATGCACTGCACCTTTCACATGCGCACTCAGGACAAGGTCGAATTTTCGGCCCTCGCCTTATGTGTCTGGGGTCCTGCAGTTGCGATCAGAGAAGCGTTGCAGGACACCTCTACTTCTGCTGCGGGAAAACATGGTAAGCCGTAGACTTGTGGCAGCTTAAACATGTAATAGTAGCACTGGGCTCCTTTCGCACTGAATGCAAGGCCACTCTCTGCTGGCAGCAATCAGGGAAGCATGAGCTCTGCCCCTGTCCCACCACCTCGCGGCTGTCCCCGGGAAAGATCCCTGTATGCTGCCCCTCTGCCGCCTCCACCGCGTGGCTGTAAAGCAGTCCAAATACTAACATTCCCCTCCCTAATTTAAAGCAGGGCGTCATGTGTGACATAACCCTCATGAGGATCTCGGAGACCGAGAGGGGAAGGATGCTGCGTGAATGCATGCAGAGGCCTGGGCCATATGCCGCCATGCTGTGCCGCGCACTGATCCCCGACTACCTCATGGACTCATGGCGTGGGAACGTGTGCTACCACGGGGGACCAAACAAGATTGCCCTGCCGTTGAACCTCGTGCGCATGCTGGAGCGGTACCTCCAGGAGAGCTATGCGGAGCTATCCCAGGAGGACTGTCTGTCCATTCCCGGGCACATTGACCGCCTTTTCCTTTAAGTTGAGCATAACGGACTACAGAGTGGAGGGGCCGTGTTGTGGACTAATCATGAATATCCGGACAGTACTTGATTTTCTATACATAGTTAGTAGTAAAAAGTTTACTAAGCCAACTAAATCATGAACAACAAATTACTGATATAGTTATTATTCCTGTTTTGTTATAAATAAAAGTTTCTATGTTTAACTGAGTGACTGAAAAGCCCATTCTTAACAATATAAATATTCCACTTATGTTAAAATGAAATGTTTAGATGTTTAAAGCACTCACTGCTTGATCCTTCCCCTGATTCGGTGTCCGGGGTAAGGGCTGTGGACGGTTGGTAGGGGATCTCGGTAAGGGTGATGAAGAGCTCCTGGCTGTCGTTGAAATCAGCGGTGCAAGCGCTGTCGACTGCCTCGTCCTCCTCATCTCCTTCCTCATCTTCCCCGTCACCTAACATTTCCGAGGAGGAACCGGCCGTGGACAATATCCCATCCTCGGAGTCCACGGTCACTGGTGGGGTAGTGGTGGCGGCCGCACCTAGGATGGAATGCAGTGCCTCGTAGAAACGTGATGTGTGGGGCTGGGATCCGGAGCGTCCGTTTGCCTCTTTGGTTTTTTGGTAGCCTTGTCTCAGCTCCTTGATTTTCACGCGGCACTGCGTTGCATCCCGGCTGTATCCTCTCTCTGCCATGGCTTTAGAGATCTTCTCATAGATCTTTGCATTCCTTCTTTTGGAGCGCAGCTCTGAAAGCACGGACTCATCGCCCCACACAGCGATGAGATCCAAGACCTCCCGATCAGTCCATGCTGGGGCCCTCTTTCTATTAGATTGCACGGCCAACTCTGCTGGAGAGCTCTGCATCGTTGCTAGTGCTGCTGAGCTCTCCACGCTGTCCAAACAGAAAATGAGATTCAAACTGGCCAGACAGGAAAAGGAATTCAAATTTTCCCGGGGCTTTTCCTGTGTGGCTGGTCAGAGCATCCGAGCTCTAAGTGCTGTCAAGAGCGTCAACAGAGTGGTGCACTGTGGGATAGCTCCCGGAGCTATTACCGTCGATTTCCATCCACACCTAGCCTAATTCGATATTGCCATTTCGAATTTAGCGCTACTCCTCTCGTTTTCGAGGATTACAGAAGTCGAATTTAAAAGAGCTCTATTTCGAACTAAGTAGCTTCCTGGTGTGGACGGGTGCAGGGTTAATTCGATGTAACGGCGCTAAATTCGATATAAGCTCCTAGTGTAGACCAGGCCTAACTCATGCAGGATTCTCCCAGGGGCTTAACCTTTGGTGGTGGTTTGGGCTGACTCCACAGAATCTAGGTTGTCTTTCAAACATTGTATGATTGCCCTTTGCTGTTAAATCAGTCATTTCCCTGAATGTAAGCTAGCTATTCGTAACACTCAATGCAAGTTTTACCCTTCGATGACTGGAGAGCTCAGTGGGTGGAGACAGATTGACTGAATGTCCACACCTTCCTTCCTCCAGGAGGTGATCCTTCTTCCTTTACCTCACTCAGCTTCCTTCCTCCCCCACCCCCACTTAACTATTTATAACTTTTCTACAACAGTTCCAGTGGGATTTCCCACTGGCACCAAGTTTTACTGGTATCTTCAAACTAGTAACAACCAACTATAGCAACTGCTAAACCATTTGTTAATCCTTATCTAACCACTTGAGAGAGAAAAAGAAAATTAATTATGAACATTACATTCTAAATTTGAGTGTGTTGTTTTTTTGTTTTTGTTTTTTGTATCTACTCTATCACATTCACACTCAATTCAGCAGTGGCAAAGCAAGTCATGCACACTCAGAGTTAAGGCAGCTCTGCAAGCCTCAAGCTCAGTTACACTCAAGGTGTTCCAGAGGAGAGGCCTTAAGAAAATTCTCTGCTCTTGCTATAGCAGTCATGCATACAGATCTCTACATTAGTAAAATATGTCATACAAAACTCAATGAGGTGTTTTCACCTGCTAAATAACCTGTATACTCAAATTTCAAAATGCATGGAAGTAAAGTCAGACCCGGGTTATGCTAGGTTTCACTGGGTACTTTTTGTCCCTGTGCCATTATCTGTGCAGAATAAGATGATAGGTGAGTGGGTAGATGCTGCACATTTCATATATAGCTAAAGGAATATCTACCACTTTTTCTATATAGGGTGATGTTAAACAGCATTGTCCTGTTCTAAAGTCTTTTTTGATCTCCATATAAACACACATTACTTGCAAGGAATAAATCAAAAATTCCCTTATAACACAATCCTGGGGTCTTAACAAACATTACTATTTGCCTGTATGAAAAAAATTAAAATAAAAATTAAACCAGGGTATACTTTGTATTTTGCACTGCATAACAGCAAGGACAGGTGCTATAGTAGATGAGTCACCTGTGTGCAGAAGCAAGGCTCTGAAGATAGACAGTTTGAAGATTAGGTTTTCTATACAACATATCTTTTATAAAGGGTATTAGTGTGAAAGTTTGCAAACTGTTAAAATTGATCTAAAATCATTACATTTGCCCAAAGATGTGACTTATTAAAGATTATATAGCAGGGATACAAATGACTCATACTGACATTAGATATTCATTTTCTTAAACTAATTAAATAGTTATGTGAAGAAGACTATTGCTCCTAATAAAGTTAATAACTTTGCATATGCATTCAACATCTCAATGGACTAGTAAAACTACAGTAAACTGTGGTTCTAAGGATAGAAAGATACATATATACTGTCATAACTATAAAAGGAAGGGTAACAGCTCTCTGTGTACAGTACTAAAATCCCTCCTGGTCAGAGACTCCAAAATCCTTTTACCTGTAACGGGTTAAGAAGCTCGGGTAACCTGGCTGACACCTGACCCAGAGGACCAATGAGGGGACAAGATACTTTCAAATCTTGGGGGGGGAAAGGCTTTTGTGTGTGTCCTTTGTTTAAGGGGTTGTTCGCTCTTGGGACTGAGAGGGACCAGACATCAATCCAGGTTCTCCCCATCTTTCTAAACAAGTCTCTCTTATTTCAAAATTGTAAGAAAAAGCCAGGCAAGGCGTCTTAGATTTACTTTGTTTTCTCAACTTGTAAATGTACCTTTTACCAAAGTGCTTATCTTGTTTGCTATACTTTGAACCTAAGACAGAGGGGATTCCTCTGAGCTCTTTAAGTTTAATTACCCTGTAAAATTATTTTCCATACTGATTTTGCAGAGATGATTTTTACCTTTTGCTTTAATTAAAAGCCTTCTTTTTAAGAACCTGATTGATTTCTCCTTGTTTAAGATCCAAAGGGGGTTTGGATCTGTATTCACCAGGAGTTGGTGAAAGGAAGGAGGGGGGAAGGGTCAATCTCTCCTTGTTTAAGATCCAAGCAGTTTGGATCTGTATTCACCAGGAAATTGGTGAAAGGTTTCTCAAGGCTTCCCAGGGAGGGAATCCATCGAGAATGGTGGCAGCGGGACCAGAGCTAAGCTGGTAGATAAGCTTAGCAGTTTTCATGCAGGCCCCTACATTTGTACCCTAAAGTTCAAAGTAGGGATACAGCCTTGACATGGTGGCACAGCGGTGGGATCATTTTAAACCCAAAAGCCAGTAAGAGATTTTTTTTTCCTTCTAGCTGCTTGGAGAGCAGAGCTGAAGGTAGATGCATATCTTATCTCTCCTTGCCTGAAGGCAGAGGTGTTAAGTTTTTTTAACAAGGTCCTTTGTTAAGAGAAGGGTTCAATAAATGAGCAAACAACTGGTAAAGATAATTTACAAGCTGAATTGTGTTTTTTTTCTTTTTTACATCCTCGGAAGTAGCTAGTTAGAAACTCTCTGTTAACTCAGCAGCACTCAGCAGGAGCCTGAGCTAAATACATCCCAGTTTCAGTCAACTGCAGAGGGTGAGACCCAGCACAAGAAAACCAGGAAAATGACTACCAGTGAAGCAGCTAGCAAACTAGAACTGGCCAGACTAGAAGCAGAAGAAAATGAGAAAAAACATCAGAGACTACTTCAAATTAAAAAACTCGAGGAAAAAGCCAAACAGGAGGCCCATGAAAGAGAAGAAAAAGCCAAACAGGAGGCCCATGAAAGAGAGGAGAAAGCCAAAGAGGAGGCCCACAAGAGAGAGATGGAGCTGGAAAAAGCCAAAGAGGAGGCGAGAGAAAAAGAAAGGAAGCATGAACTGGAAGCAGCAAGTGCTAAGCAGGATGCATCAGACCATCCTAACAATTCCTCTCCAAGTACCACTTCCCATCCCAGGAAATTTCCCACCTACAAGGCAGGCGATGATACTGAGGCCTTCTTAGAAAATTTTGAAAGGGCCTGCCTTGGATACGACATCCCTCCAACCCAGTACATGGTAGAGCTGAGGCCGCAGCTCAGTGGACCCTTAGCAGAAGTGGCGGCTGAAATGCCTAAGGAACACATGAACAGTTATGAACTTTTTAAAAACAAGGCCAGACTCAGAATGGGGCTAACACCCGAGCATGCCCGTCGGCGGTTCAGAGCCCTAAGGTGGAAACCAGATGTGTCATTTACCCGGCATGCCTACCACATTGACAAAAATTGTGATGCCTGGGTATCAGGAGCAAATGTTAAATCTCTGGAAGATCTGCTTTCCCTAGTAAAAATGGAGCAGTTTTTAGAGGGTGTTCCTGAGGAAATAGAAAGGTACATCCTAGATGGGAAGCCCAAAACTGTAACCGAGGCGGGGGAGATTGGAGCCAAATGGGTGGAGGTGACAGAAAAGAAAAAAGCTAGTAGCAGTTGGAGCGAATATCAGAAGGGGCAAACCGAAACAAAACCTTATCACCGGGGACAACCCAAGGCCCCACCCACATCCCAAGGGAAACCCCAGACACCTTCTCACCCCACCACACCAGTCTCCAGCAACCAACATCGCCCCGGTGATACCTTAGCAGGGCGATGTTTTAAATGTAATGAACTGGGGCACATAAAGGCTCACTGCCCCAAGAACCCCAACCGATTACAGTTCATTACACCCCAATCACACCAAAGAACCCCAGACCCAGATGCCTCTCTCATACCCTCGGAGCGAAGGGAAACCTTGAGAGTGGGCGGAAAGAAGGTTATCGCTTGGAGGGACACTGGGGCACAAGTGTCAACTATCCACCAATCCCTAGTGGACCCCAAACTCATCAACCCGGAGGCTACAGTGACAATTCAACCCTTCGTGTCACAGTCTGTAACCTTGCCTACAGCCAAGTTGCATGTCCAGTACAAGGGCTGGTCAGGAATGTGGACTTTTGCAGTCTATGACAATTATCCCATTCCCATGCTGCTGGGGGAAGACTTGGCCAACCACGTGAAGCTAGCCAAGAGGGTGGGAATAGTCACCCGCAGCCAGGCTAAGCAAGCTTTCACCCCCATCCCTGTTCCTGAGCCGTCCACCAGGACCCCGTCGGTGTTACCGGAGACCCAAACACAGGTGGTGGAACCGGATCCCCTGCCAACGACTGCAACAGCCGTAGTGAATCCAATCCCAAAGACCCAGCCAAAACCAGTCCCAGAACCGGAACTGGCAACGCAACCAACACCAGAACCATTGTCAGCACTGAGTCCAGCGCTTGCAAACCCGTCTACAACTCCAATGCCAGAGGGCACCAGCGAGTCTGAACTGGTGGAAGCAGCAAATAACCCTACCCAAGAGGCTCAGCCAGAGCCTGAAATACCACATAGTGCACCAGCGGACAGCGGTTCACAGTCAATGGAAAAAGCCCCAGCACCTGCATCGCTTCCAGAGGGACCAAGCCCCAGTCCACAGTCCAAGGAGGAACTGATGTCTCCAGCATCAAGGGAACAGTTCCAGGCCGAGCAGGAAGCAGATGACAGCCTTCAAAAAGCTTGGGCAGCGGCACGGAGCACCCCACCGCCTCTCAGCTCTTCTAACCGATCCCGGTTTGTTGTAGAAAAAGGACTTTTATACAAGGAGACTCTTTCTGGTGGGCACCAGGAAGACTGGCATCCTCAAAGACAGCTGGTAGTTCCCACTAAGTATCGGGTAAAACTCTTGAGCTTAGCCCATGATCATCCCAGTGGCCATTCTGGGGTGAACAGAACCAAAGACCGGTTGGGGAAGTCCTTCCACTGGGAGGGAATGGGCAAGGACGTTGCTAATTATGTCCGGTCTTGTGAGGTGTGCCAACGAGTGGGAAAGCCCCAAGACCAGGTTAAAGCCCCTCTCCAGCCACTACCCATAATTGAGGTCCCATTTCAGCGAGTAGCTGTGGATATTCTGGGTCCTTTCCCAAAGAAGACACCCAGAGGAAAGCAGTACGTACTGACTTTCATGGATTTTGCTACCCGATGGCCGGAAGCTGTACCCTTAAGCAACACCAAGACTAAAAGTGTGTGCCAGGCATTAGCAGACATTTTTGCCAGGGTAGGGTGGCCCTCCGACATACTTACAGATTCGGGAACTAATTTCCTGGCAGGGAACATGAAAAACCTGTGGAAAGCTCATGGGGTGAATCACTTGGTTGCCACCCCTCATCACCATCAAACCAATGGTCTGGTGGAGAGGTTTAATGGAACTTTGGGGGCCATGATACGTAAATTCGTAAATGAACACTCCAATGATTGGGACCTAGTGTTGCAGCAGTTGCTTTTTGCCTACAGGGCTGTACCACATCCCAGTTTAGGGTTTTCACCATTTGAACTTGTGTATGGCCGCGAGGTTAAGGGGCCATTACAGTTGGTAAAGCAGCAATGGGAGGGGTTTACGCCTTCTCCAGGAACTAACATTCTAGACTTTGTAAGCAACCTACAAAACACCCTCCGACACTCTTTAGCCCTTGCTAAAGAAAACCTAAAGGATGCTCAGGAAGAGCAAAAGGCCTGGTATAATAAACATTCCAGAGAACGGTCCTTCAAAGTAGGAGACCAAGTCATGGTCTTAAAGGCGCTCCAGGCCCATAAAATGGAAGCGTCGTGGGAAGGACCATTCACGGTCCAGGAGCGCCTAGGAGCTGTTAACTATCTCATAGCCTCCCCCACCTCCAACATAAAGCCTAAGGTATACCATGTTAATTCTCTTAAGCCCTTTTATTCTAGAGAATTAAACGTTTGCCAGTTTACAGCCCAGGAAACTGATGACGCGGAGTGGCCTGCAGGTGTCTACTATGAAGGAAAAAGGAATGGTGGCGTGGAAGAGGTGAACCTCTCCACGACCCTGGGACGTCTGCAGCGACAGCAGATAAAGGAGCTGTGCACAAGCTTTGCACCGATTTTCTCAGCCACTCCAGGACGGACCGAACGGGCATACCACTCCATTGACACAGGTAATGCTCACCCAATTAGGACCCCACCCTACCGGGAGTCACCTCATGCCCAAGCGGCTATACAAAGGGAGATCCAGGACATGCTACAGATGGGTATAATCCGCCCCTCTACCAGTGCATGGGCATCTCCAGTGGTTCTAGTTCCCAAACCAGATGGGGAAATACGCTTTTGCGTGGACTACCGTAAGCTAAATGCTGTAACTCGTCCTGACAACTATCCAATGCCACGCACAGATGAGCTATTGGAAAAATTGGGACATGCCCAATTCATCTCTACTTTAGACTTAACCAAAGGGTACTGGCAAGTACCACTAGATGAACCCGCTAAGGAAAGGTCAGCCTTCGTCACCCAGGCAGGGGTGTATGAATTCAATGTACTCCCTTTCGGGTTGCGAAATGCACCCGCCACCTTCCAAAGACTTGTAGATGGTCTCCTAGCAGGATTGGGAGAATCTGCAGTTGCCTACCCCGATGACGTGGCCATTTTTTCTGATTCATGGACAGAACACCTGGAGCACCTGAAAAAAGTCTTCGAGCGCATCCGGCAGGCAGGACTAACTGTTAAGGCTAAAAAGTGTCAAATAGGCCAAAACAGAGTGATGTACCTGGGGCACCAGGTGGGTCAAGGAACTATAAATCCCCTACAGGCCAAAGTGGATGCTATCCAAAAGTGGCCGGTTCCAAAGTCAAAGAAACAGGTCCAATCCTTCTTAGGCTTGGCCGGATATTATAGGCGATTTGTACCACACTACAGCCAAATCGCCGCCCCGCTGACAGACCTAACCAGAAAAAAACAGCCAAATGCAGTTCAGTGGACTAATAAGTGTCAAAAGGCCTTTAACCAGCTTAAGGCAACACTCATGTCTGACCCTGTGCTAAGGGCCCCAGACTTTGACAAACCGTTCCTAGTAACCACAGATGCTTCCGAGCGAGGCGTGGGAGCAGTTTTAATGCAGGAAGGACCAGATCAAGAATTCCATCCTGTCGTGTTTCTCAGCAAGAAACTGTCTGAGAGGGAAAGCCACTGGTCAATCAGCGAAAAGGAATGCTACGCCATTGTGTACGCGCTAGAAAAGCTACGCCCATATGTTTGGGGACGGCGTTTCCAACTACAAACAGACCATGCTGCGCTACAGTGGCTTCATACCGCCAAGGAAAATAACAAAAAACTTCTTCGGTGGAGTTTAGCTCTCCAAGATTTTGATTTTAAAATACAACACATTTCGGGAGCTTCTAACAAAGTGGCTGATGCACTCTCCCGGGAAAGTTTCCCAAAGTTAACTGGTTAACAATTGTTTTTGGAATAAAACATATTGTTAGTTTTTATATAATCAGTAGTATGTCTAAAGGTACGTGTGTCTTATTAACTCTGTTTTCTCCTAAAGCTCCAGGAAAGAAATCACAGCCAGTGTGGAACCAAACGTCCAACACTATCTGTGATTTGGGGGGCGTGTCATAACTATAAAAGGAAGGGTAACAGCTCTCTGTGTACAGTACTAAAATCCCTCCTGGTTAGAGACTCCAAAATCCTTTTACCTGTAACGGGTTAAGAAGCTCGGGTAACCTGGCTGACACCTGACCCAGAGGACCAATGAGGGGACAAGATAATTTCAAATCTTGCGGGGGGAAAGGCTTTTGTGTGTGTCCTTTGTTTAAGGGGTTGTTCGCTCTTGGGACTGAGAGGGACCAGACATCAATCCAGGTTCTCCCCATCTTTCTAAACAAGTCTCTCTTATTTCAAAATTGTAAGTAAAAGCCAGGCAAGGCGTCTTAGATTTACTTTGTTTTCTCAACTTGTAAATGTACCTTTTACCAAAGTGCTTATCTTGTTTGCTATACTTTGAACCTAAGACAGAGGGGATTCCTCTGAGCTCTTTAAGTTTAATTACCCTGTAAAATTATTTTCCATACTGATTTTGCAGAGATGATTTTTACCTTTTGCTTTAATTAAAAGCCTTCTTTTTAAGAACCTAATTAATTTCTCCTTGTTTTAAGATCCAAAGGGGGTTTGGATCTGTATTCACCAGGAGTTGGTAAAAGGAAGGAGGGGGGAAGGGTCAATCTCTCCTTGTTTAAGATCCAAGCAGTTTGGATCTGTATTCACCAGGAAATTGGTGAAAGGTTTCTCAAGGCTTCCCAGGGAGGGAATCCATCGAGAATGGTGGCAGCGGGACCAAAGCTAAGCTGGTAGATAAGCTTAGCAGTTTTCATGCAGGCCCCTACATTTGTACCCTAAAGTTCAAAGTAGGGATACAGCCTTAACATATACATACTAGCATGCCATATCAATATCCCATGGAATATGTTCCACGGATCTGCAAATGAAATGTTAGAAATAGGTGGCAGAATTTGAAATATGACATTGACTAATGTACCTGAAGTAATATGGTCTCCCAGAAGTAAACACCAGACAGGGCTGGCCAGTTACACTACATACAGTATATACTGTATCATGCAGCACACCTAACAGAAGAATAAAGTACATTTTATAATTTTTCTCTGTTTATTGACAGGGTTAAGCCATATTCAGAAACAGACTTAGATGCCTGAAGGCAGTAGGCTGATAAGGGTCTTGGTACTCTGCTTTGTGGAATCAAAACATTTTGTGATTCTGCTTTAAGTCAAATTCAAAGCACTGAATGAAGTATAATATGCACAATTACTTAGAGAGCAATTACTTTATTATTATTATTTAAATTGTCATCACTTTGATTCAGCACTGCAAGCGGTTAATATTCAAGACACACAGTACATGCAGAGTCCTGAAACACCCAACATTCAGTAATGGGTTTTTTAGGACTTGGTACCTACAAATCTCAGGCTCTTTAGAAAACATCTAACTTTCAGGAATAGGAAAATCATTTATTTTATTTAGTCAAATGAATAAAAATACCTACAGGTGCTCACCCTATGCTCCTAAGCTGATTTATGCCTATCTCAAACTAAGGGTATGTCTACACTATGAAATAGGCATATGGTTTTTAGCTTGAGTACACTTACACTGGAGAGCTAGCACCCTAAAAATATTTGGGTAGCTGCAGTGGCAGCAGCAGCACAGGGGTAGCTGCCCTGCGTACATACCCAGGGGGTGCAGGTGGGTTTGTACTGAGGACAGCTAGCCCAGGCTGCTGTTGCCTGTGCTACTATGGCTACACTACTGGTTTTAGTGCATGCTAGCTCAATAAGAGCTAGCACAAGTACATGTATGTCAGCTGGGAATCACATTTCTAACTTGTAATGTAGACCTGGCCTAACTATACTATACGATATAAAGGACTGCAAGCAAATAAATATCCACTAAAATTCTCCATACTTATTTTACCCTCTTTTCAAATCCCCTTCCTGCCTTTTCCTCCCACCCCAAAATAAGTAGAGTTTTCAATTTGCATTTGATCTGACTATTTTGTAAGATTTAAGGCACTTAGAAATAAAGAAAGACTCCTTTAGGAAGTAACTTGTCCTGCACACAACAAAGTCTGACAGATAATCTTCAAGTAACCAACCGTGGATGACCTGCTATGTTTGTGTGGGACAGGTGTTAGATAGGCACATTCTTTAAGGAGATGACCAACAGTATGACCACCTAGCTGCCTTAGCAAAGAAAACAAATGTGTGTGGAGATTCTAAGCCAGGGTGCAGAACTTGCACTCTGTGCAGATCAGTTTTGCCTTCTCTCTTCTTCTACCCTTTCCTCCTCCTCATTTGATTCTGGAGTACCCAGGAATTAGGGACTCCATAGGTACACGCAGAGGTTATGACAGATGAAAGTGCGGAGTCCCCTTGCAGCACTTAACTGATTCATTTTATATAAAAAGTGTCTGTGTGGCGGTGAGGAATATGGATCTTTACGTCCCCCCTGGTCTTCTGCTGTGGAAGTGGAGCCAGCTATTTATTCCTTTCAGTCTTAGCAAGTTGTTTGTTTTCAAGGCTACTTTCATAAAGAAGAGGGCTAGACACTTTTTTTTTTTAATGAAAGTTGAGATTTCCCCTTTACTGGGCACAAAGCCTGACTAATTAGTAGTCTTCAAAGTTAGAAGGAAAATAAGTAACTTAGATCAGTGTCTTTGTTTTCCTCCAGAAGCTACACATTGCAATCCAAAAAAGTTTGTGTGAGAAAGTCCATTACTTTAAAAATACACTAATGTTCCATTGGGGGTAGTGCTGTCAATCATCCTGGGAGAACCTTCCCTTGTTTGTTAGAGTAGGTGATCATAATGGTCCCGTCTGACCTTGTAATCTGACTATCTGAATCTGCCAGATCATTGTTCTCTTTCAACATGCTTAGCAGTTGTGAAGACATCTTTGTGGGACACCTTTCATAGGTAAACATGTTAGGAAATGGGATGTTAGGTTTTGTGAAGATAAGGAAGTGATGACAAAGACAAGACACTGGGATTTTCTAAGGGCACTAAGAATTAGGCACTCACTGACTTTCCCTAACTTTCTTAGCCCCTTTTGAAAATCCCACCCAGAATTTCTGTTTAATGGAATTCAAGACCATACAACTTCTTTGTCCTGCTAATCCGATTTTTGTACCTGAGAGGCTCAACTAAAGCACATTAAAATGTTCAGTTACTGTAAAGTATTACTCATGTGCATTCCAGAAGCACCAGTTACAATTGTATCTTGGCACCAATGTTTAGCCTTGAAGACTATGCACTGAATCAGTCACAGGCTGCAAAAGGTCAGTGCTTCTCCTATATGGTATGCTGTACTACAAAAGTAGCATGGACAGGAGCCAGATGAAATGCATATCTAAGCTGAACTGCCTGCTGTTATCCAGATATTTGGAACCAATCCATTAGCTAAACTACTGATTTATGAACTCTGCACATTTTAGCTTTGTACTCCTAATTTAACTTATATTAAACTAGAAAAGACAGTATTAAAAGTAATATTAAGGGTCTGACTTATATGTACCAAAGCAGAGCAGTTCAGAGTTAAGGCCAAAGTATCGAGTTGGCACTAGGTGCTTAATTCACTCCCCACTGTGTTTATTGGTGATACTGTCACACAACACAACATCATGCTCTCTTCTGATACTTTTGCCATTCACAAGCTAAGTTTGGGAAGGCCAAAGATGCAGCCTAGAATTTCAACTCTAACTGTGAATTTTCTTTAGAATCAAATTCTCAGCATATGTATTTGTTTAAGTGTACAAAACATCCACAATTATGTGCATAAAGCAGGTATATATCTGTTAAAAATGGGCAGTTAAATTCAAAGTACCCATTTTGCAAGCACGATTTCGGGTTTTGTCTGCACAAATGGATACGCCAGTAAATGCTGCGTGCACATCTTTAGAGGCCAGTTGAAAATGGGACCCTTATTGTTCAGTAAACTTAGTTTTTAATGCTTTAATTTCTCTATTGTATTCCTCATCTTGATAGTGACTCGTTTTTATTCTATACTCTGCGGCACAGCAGGATTTATTACATGAGAAATGGCAGTTTTTACCATGAATTCCCTTTGTTTTTGCAGCTCATTTGATCTTTAACAGTTCTAAATTAAATTTCATTGATGGTATTTGTTTTTTATGGATAGATTTTTTTTAATCTATTACATGGGGGATGTAATACAAGTCAGAAACTGAACTGGTGACCTCCAACTGGATGCTGGTTTATATGTAACTTTTTAGAGAGAAACTTCTATCAGAGGCCCTTGAAAAGACAGAATCTGTCACATTATGTCTTTGGAATCATTCTTGGCAATTAATTAGATTGTGTCTGGACTTCATCGTCCTGAAAGAAGGAATTAAATGAAACTGAGATGAGTAGGGGGGACTGTCCCAATCCATCCATGTGAAGATTGCAATGAACTTATTGTATCCTGGATATTGATGGGCAATGGAGCTTCCCTAATATCAAGTGTGATCTAATATAATTTTTGACCTTAGTCTACTCACTGGAGCCCTACTGAGAGGATGAAACATCAGAATATTTGAGCCCTTTGAGAAACTTGATCTGCAAATGACTTACAGTGCTCACCAATCCACCACTCATATAGCTCCCATTCCCACACACTGTAGATTGATATACACAGACAGATCGATACTGTCTTAATTTGACCATGTCTAGATCCCATCAAGGGTTCTGAAAAGGGCTCCCCCACCTCAGAGTCCTGTGCTCTGCAGCCACCATTTTCTTTCCTCTCTCTGCTTCTCTCTAAATCATGAGGAGGTAGATAAAGGTGTTTCAGCCATGATCTGCAGCTGTCAGTACAGCAGGATGACATCTGCTCTCAGAGCAACTCAGTTTTGTTCCTCAAAGGAGACTCTTGTTTTCCCCCATTGTCATTCGTAGTGGCATTTCATAGTCATTCATTATGACAATTAATAATTATTTGACCAGGAAAAAGTGTGAATGACTCTCTAGCCTGGTGGTTAGAGCATGCTGCATTAAATTAGATGGAATAAATGGGCTCAAAGAGTCAAAGTTGTTAATAGACCTCGAAAGTGTCCAACAATAAACAGTTTTAAACAAGGTTTGGGATTTGGTATACTGACACCTCAGCCTGCTTAGTACCATGGCAAATACATTATACAGACTTTTTAATCTTTTAAAAAAAATACAGAAAGAAGGAAAAACAGTTAAATCATTTGAAATTTAAAATCTTAAGACTTACATTTTAACAAGGCCCCTTGTTCCCTTTAGCTGAAGAGAGTCTTTAGAAGGAAACCCCCTTGTCTGACAGTTTCTTAGATGGCAATAACTGTCTTTTGTGGGGACAAGAGAATTAGTTGAAATCGGCTGGAGCTGTTGTTGCTGCTGTTTTAAAAAAAAAGATCCATGGTGGGTGGGTGGGAAATATGACGTTTCTGTTTCTGGTGTTGACTTTAACTTGCAACCTTGCGGTTGGAGAAACACAGGCACAGCAGGTGGTTTCATCAGCCATTCAATGACCTGATAAAGTTGTACCAGCATTAGGCTGTTTAGGACATTGAATTGAGCTTCCTTTTCTGGTCATAGGCTTACAGCAGTGTTACAAAATATATATTCTTGTCTGGCTAAGACAGACTCTTAAACAGAGGGGAAAAGGAGAAGGATGTTAAAGAAAAGAAATAAGGTAGGGAAGGCAAAGGACACACGGGTGGGGTGGGAGAAAGAGAGACTCATCCCAAGCAGCGTTCAGGATTTAGCTGGAGCCATGGAAGCGGTAGTGGCATATGGGTCCCTCTTTCTGGCCTGGTCAGGACACTTCTCAGGATTAGGATGAAGAAGGTTAGGGGACAGTGGAAGTAGTAGCCATGATGGGGAAGCTCATTTCTTCCCCTTCTTTTGTCTTTCAGTCAGACAGCATTCAGATCCATCTGTCCATATTTTCCCCACAAAGTCTCTGGTACCCCAAAAGGGAGTGATGGGTGGAGTAGCCCATCCCCTCATTATTTTGTTTACCAATTAGGCTTAATTCTGACACCCCAATTTTTCACTGATTTCCAGTCCTACACTTTTCTTGTTTACCAGGCTCGCTGGTCTTAACACAGTCCTTGCCTTATATCAGCGGACCTTTTTGTTTGGATTAATTCAATTCTTCTGTCTTCCTTTTGCACCTTTTTTTCCATCAAATTTGTTGTTATAGGTTATTGTGACACTTTATGAACTTTCACTCACTTCACAACTGAGCTCACAATTCAGGTAAATTTCTAAGCCCAATTATTACAACAGGTACTCTCCTAAGTTCAAACCGCTGCTCCAATGACTAATTATTTATAAATAAATTAGAACAGCTTGAACAGGACAAACTGAGACAGGCCCATTCTAGAATGTCTCATAGCTCAGTAGCTAGGACATTTTCCTGCCCTGTGGGAGACCAAGTTCAAATCCCTCCTTTCTATCAGATAGAGAGAAAAATTGAACTGGGCTCTCACACTCCACAAGCATTGTACCCTGTAACCACTGGGCTGAATGTTTCAAGAGAGCTGCTCTTCCTCACAGCATTTTGTGAATCTAGCTTCCAATTGACTGAAATATCATTTTTCTGTGAATAAACTATTTACCAAAAAACTTGCCTAGCTCTAAATGTCAACCTCTACTTTCAAGTGCAGAGGGTACAGGTGCTTTGAGGTCTTAAGCTGGAGTATTGGCTGTAGATGCTCTACTGGTACTACGTGATCTGATAGAGAGAGGATTCCATTCCTGGCAACTCGCTGCAAAGACCCCATCTATTCTGGAATCTGACCCATAGGCCTGCACAAGATTTTGAAAGACCCAGTTTGTTTGCAGTAAAACCAGAGCAAGGCCACAGAAACTGTGAAAAATTATAGTTGCATTGTCATTGTGTTCCACAGCCTGAAAGCTGGACTTATTTTAATTAAATCTGGCTCTAGAGTCTTCAAAATTTCAGGATTTAAAACCACAAGCAGATTAAAAAAAATCTGAATTATTTTTGACATATCCTAAAAATGTGGCATTGTTAACCAATTTTGTTTTCAGGAAAAAGCCCAGCCTGCCTCTGAACTGACAACGTAAACTCCTGGCTTCAGCCCAATGGCAAATTGCAACAGTTTACAATAGTTAAAAATCGCCTTGAAAAGAGGTTTTATAATGGACACAGCAAATGATTCTTAACATGCCAGGCTATAAACAAACACACATTTATCTTCTTCTGTTGGAAGATCATTCCTCTTCCAACAACACTCTTTCAAATGAATTGAAGTCTTCTATATGTTGTTAGAGACAAGGTGGGTGAGGTAATATCTCTTAGTGGGGAGATAGACAAGTTTTCGAGCAGTATTATTATTTATTTTTCTTTCCCACCCTGACAGTCACTATCTTTGGATACCATTTATGCTTTTGGATGCTGATAGACTATGTATTTGCATTGCATTTCCTTAATCTATAAAGTTAAATGTTACTTCTCTCTCTCTCTCTCTCTCTCTCTCTCTCTCTCTCTCTCTCTCTCTCTCTCTCTCTCTCTCTCTCTCACACACACACACACACACACACACACACACACACACACACACACACACACACACCTCATGCCTACTGATAATTACTTAAACTCTAGTTGCAAGAATTCACATGGCAATTACCACAGACAGTTCATGTTGTTTTCTTAGGAACTTCGTCTGTTTTCACTACCTCATGAATGCTGTTTAATTACTTTAAAAATGAAAAGAAAAGTACACTGGCCATGAATATCAGAACTCTAGCATATTCTGTTATAACAGCAGCTTACTGAATTCTGCTTATTACAATTCAGGCAGGGTACAGAATTAGAAGCAGCTGTAATATACCCTATAAATCATATTCTTTTCACTGGTTTGTTGACATTTTAAACAACTGTTATGGTCAAGTGACAAATGATGGATAAAGTGTTCGCACTTAATATTGTCCTGTGCTGTTGTGTAGTGCTGCGTTGTGTTGTTAAACAACTTCCCAATTGTACCACAGATTTCAGTAATTGATGAACTGGGAGCTGTCCCGTAACTATCTCCTGGGTGTAATAATACCTGTCTCTGTGGAAGTGCATAACATGGGAGAGTGTGGAGGCACATTGGGTGGGATTTCCAAAAGGGCTTAAGTGATTTAGCAGCACAAGTCCCACTGAAACATTAATGGGACCTAAAGTCTGGTCTACACTTAAGTTTTGCTGGCATAGCTATGTCAGTTAGGAGTATGAAAAATCATACCCCTGACTGACATAGCTATGGTGGCAAAAACCCTAATGTAGATGCTGTTAAACCACAAGACATGCTTTTTGCTGGAATAACTCATTTTGATAAAGGAATTTGACAAAAACAATCCCTATAACCTGTGTCCACACTAGGAGGGTTTGCTGGTACAGTTAGAACGGTATAGCTGTACCAGCAAACACTTTCTAGTGTAGGCAAGGCCTCAGCCTTTTGAGCACTCTTGAAAATCCCACCTCTTGTGCCCTGGCTTGGGGGCCAGGCAAAGTCTTGATGGAAACTATTATCACTGCTCTCAGTTCATGCTGCCAACAGTGCTAGCTTTCTGGGAAGAGGTGCAGAGGAGTTTAAAGGAAGAACTACTACTGCAGTATACACCTCCCTCAGAGTCTCAGGGGAAATTCTAAATCTGAATATAAAGAATATTTTTTTAGATCCACAGATGAAAGTGGCTTCAGAAGTTGTTATAGTCAGGCAGCTATATCTAGGAAGCTACTACGTATCACTTAACATTTAAAATATACTTGCTATTTCTTAAGAAATTCTTGTATAGCTTTTTAGTGCTTCTCTGACTGCTGCATTTTTATTTTTATTTTTATTTTTTTGGTCTGGCCTTTACAAGCATCAGTGAAACAGATTTTTCTTTCTTCTCTGCCTTTTTCTCTTTACTCTTGTGTGTATTTAACATGTTTGCCTAAAGAGCAGGAATACTCTTAATTAGAATCATCTGAGACAGGATTGATCATTTGATCAGTTTTCCTTTCTTCTCCAACAGGAAAGAAGTTTAGTGACACAAGAGACTTTTTAAAGTAAGCTTCTTCCCCTCTGAAAGACATCACTAGACATGAGAAAAAGAAAGGAGACCTTCCCTATGATCGTTTAACTTTAGAATTCCAAGTATTTTTTTCCTTTCTGTTTTGTCTTTGATATGTTCAGTAAATGTTCAAAGACTTTTTATAATGCAATTACTACAATACAATGTGGCAAAGTCTCTGTATGCAAAACTTACAAACCAAACTTAACTGTGTAGTAAAAATAGAGAACCAGTAACACCTCTGAGCCAAATAAACCATCCTCAGAACAGACCCAAATCTGAAGTTTAGATAAGCGATGAAAACTTTCCCAGAATTTAAGGGGGTATAGATCCACTAGTCTAATTAGGGCTTTAATAAAAAATATCTTTGGTAAATCACTGTCACACATATGCAAACAGCTATACCAGTAAAGGGACTTATAGTTATGGATATTGGGCCTGAATCAACTCCCTTTCAAGTCTGTTCTTTCTGTTAACTTCAGTGAGAGATGGATTTGGCTCATTGTGAAATAACATTTCAAGACTCCACAGGATTGTAGTGGAATCTACACATCAAGAAGAGGATCCCAGGGGCAAACATCCATTCACCGAAGACACAAGATGGGACAAGACATTTAAAATATAATTATTTACTAGATTCCATATCTTAACAGTTCATTAATGTGACTGAATACATTCCACGGGTCAGTGATTTCATATGAATAAAACTGATTTTTTAATAAGAGCTTTATTTTTCTCTGTGGTTGTAATTATTCTGGTCATCAAACAGTCCTCAGGCGCTCCAGAGAAATGAAATCTGAGGGATGAAATACTGAACAGCTTTTATTTTCATTTGCTGCAATAAACACATAGTGCCTTATCCTCAGCTGGTGTACATGGGTACACCAACCGACCCCAATGAAGCTATGCTGACTTACACCAGCTCGTGAGCTGGTCCATTAAGTAAATATATACTTTTCCCCCATTTTGCCTTCTTTTTTTAAAAATAGTATTTTTGGAACTGTTACTGTCCATGTATATTTTAAAAAAAGAACACTGGTCATGCTTGCTAAAGAGCTCACAGGTTGCCTTAGAGTACTGATGGTGTGATTTAAAAAAAAAAAGAGAGTACTCCCCTTTTTAAATACACTGGCCATGTTTGTAGGAGACCCTGCTTCAAGGATTGTTCCATTGCCAATGAGAAATTCATGTCACTTCACACTTTTATATGAAATATTCAGCCATCCATAATACCTGTAAATCTATTAGCTCCATTCCCTTGCAGTCTGATTTTCTTATAGTCTTGATTTCTTCTGCATAACTTCCCTTTATAGAAAACTGTCAGCATTTTAAACCTAACTTAGAATTCAGAATAACTTGGGTTCTTTAGCTAACAAGCTGTGCTTTAATACATGAGCCGTGCTTATTTTCTGGATGCCACTGCTGATCTAAAATTTCAATTTTAATTTTCAACAAATATTTGTATTCGATTAGCTTAAAATGCTCTAAACTAAAATTGTCTGAAGGTGCAATGTATTTGTGACACCTTGCTTACCTTTGCACAAGAGTGTATGAAAGACACTATCAAATTACTGTATCTTCTGGTGTTTGGAGAATAGATTTCAGGAGTACAATTACACTGGGAAAATTTGGACTTGTATTTCTATACTGGTTCACCTCCACTGAGGAGTCAATTGTGAAGCTGTGAGTGTAGATAGAACTCATTTTTTTTATTGTGTAATTTAATGCTGATGATGAAGACAGCTCTTGCTTATAATACTTGCCAATATAGATAAGGCCTAACACATATCTGCCAATTGGTGGCAGGATACATGAGCATATTTGATACCAATCTTGCTCCCAGTAATTTCAGTGGGTGTCTTGCCATTGATTTCAGTGGAAGTAGTAGCCAATTAGTGTGCCCCATCCAATGGCTGCACATGCTTTGTGTTTGTCATACGTATTGCTGTAGTTGAGATTTGAACCAGGATCCTACCAAATGAGTCAAAAGAGAACCATTACAGGGACGGAATGTGGTCAGCCACACCTAATGGTTAGTCCAGATCCGGGAAACTGAGCCAGAGTCGGGAGTCAAGCCAAGGGTTGAAGCCAGTGTCAGAGTCAAGACAAGTCAGGAGTCAAGACAGAGTCTGAGTCAGAGGTCAAGCCAAGAGTGAGAGTCGGTAGCCAGAGGACATAGGAGCAGGGACCAAGGCAGGAAAGCAAGAAGGGGAGGTCGGGGGAGGGCAGATGGGCATCTGGGATAAGGAGGGCAGGAACTGGCAGGGCTCAGGAGTCAGACAAGTAGGCAAGGTCCAAGAGGCAACTAGACAGGGATTCACCTAATTGCTCAGACCTGTGTCTCTTTCCGGCTTCATTAGTGCATCCGGGCCAATCAGTGGGGCCGAACGTCTCCCTGAACGAGGAGCAGGGCCGGCTCCAGGCACCAGCTTGTCAAGCAGGTGCTTGGGGCGGCCGCTTGGGAGAGGGGCAGCACGTCCAGCTATTCGGCGGCGATTTGGCGGACAGTCCCTCACTCCGCCTCTGAGCGAAGGACCTCCCGCCGAATTGCCGCCGCAGATCGCGATCGCGGCTTTTTTTTTTTTTTGGCTGCTGGAGCCAAACCCTGGAGCCAGCCCTCACGAGGAGCTTCTTGGCAGAGTCCTTGGTCAGCTAGAACTCCTCTAGCTCTTGGCTCTAATGGGCTACCAGATAGTGGCTATGGTCTGAGCACTGCCTGGGGACCCGCAGGCCCAGCTTCAAGACCCATGATTTGTCAGAACCATCCTCTGAGTCAGTTAGTAAGAGCCACACTAAACTTGTCTCACGTGGAAGCTACTGTTTGCATATACAGAAAAAGCCTCCAATTCAGCAAGGTACTTTGGCATATGCATAACTTTAAGCCTGTGAGTGGTCCTATTGAAATCAATGGGGCTACTCATATGCTTAAAGTTACACACATTTGACAAAATCCACTTTGGCAAAGAATACATGGCTACTTGGGCAGAGTAGCCTTTCCCCCACCCCCAACATTTGCTGAGAAGTTACAGCAGAATTAAAGAGAGGAACAATAGGGAAGAGAAAGTGATGTGATACAAGAAGAAAGTTGTTCTGAGTTACTCCAACTGGGAGATGGATTATTTTGTGCCCCTCCTCCTCATTAACTTGTCTATAAGGAGCAGTTAGCAAACAGCAACAGGGTTATTGAGCTCATGCCTTTCATGGACTCTTGTCACGTACCCTTTTGTTTTCAGAATAATTCAGACCAAGTCAGTAATGATGCTGTAAATCCTGAGAAACTGTTTACTCCAGATTCTCTCTCATGTATCTGCTGAGAGAATTTGGTACTATAAATGTAAAGAGAAATTAGAGAATAGAAATTGAAGACAACTGAGAGAATAAAGAGAGCCAGGCATATCCATTCCAGACTGATGCTTTGACTAGTTGGTTGTTCCCTCCAGTTAGTTATGGTTCTTTATACAGACAACTCAGAATACACATAATTCCACTAGCTCAGTGTACCTTCATGTACACTGTCTCACATTATGACAGGATTTCTGTTCACCTAGAGCATGGTTAACCAAATCTCTATCCTAGCTATAGCACTAGTCACCAATGTCTGTGTTCAAAGAGCTAATATTTCTATACTTCCTGGTCCCATTTCTACTTCTAGCAAACTTCACAGTGGGCTTGATTCCCTGGCACTCCCCCAGGAATCTCACATGGGCATTAGCTATTGCATGGAGTCCAAAAGATCCTGAAGATGAATGTCTGTTCCATTTCCTGAGACAAGTAGGGTGACCAGACAGCAAATGTGAAAAATTGGGACAGGGGGTGGGGAGGTAATAGGAGCCTATATAAGAAATAGACCCAAAAATCGGGACTGTCCCTATAAAATCGGGACATCTGGTCACCCTAGAGACAAGGTGGGTGAGGTAATAGCTCTTATTGGTGAGAGAGACAAGCTTTCGAGCCACACAGAGCTCTTCTTCAGGTCTGGGAAAGGTACTCTGCGCTTCACAGCTAAATACAAGGTGGAACCTTTCCCCGACCTGAAAAAGAACTCTATGTAGCTCGGAAGTTTGTCTCTCTCACCAAAAAAAATTGGTCCAAAAGAAGATATTACCTCATCCACCTTGTCTCTCTAATATCCTGGGACCAACAGGACTACAACAACACTGCATAGCTCCATTTCCTATCAGTTGTTCAAGACTATGGAATCAGTGGCATTTACCCTCCTTCTCACTACACTCTTTCCATTCAGTGTCATCACACAATTGATCTTCACATCCAGACCTCTGTTTATCTAAGAACACCAGAGTATTATGGGAGACTTTTATTGTGAACTACTGACCCAAACTATAATCTGTTCCCATGTGAGCCATAATGCAACAATTCTCAGTAGTGCAGATAAAGAACATGCCCTTATTGATTCCTAACTAGGGTGACCAGACAGCAAATTTGAAAAATCGGGACGGGGTGGGGGGTAATAGGAGCCTATATAAGAAAAAGACCCAAAAATCGGGACTGTCCCTATAAAATCGGGACATCTGGTCACCCTATTCCTAACACTACAAAATTTCTTTCTCAATGATGAATCAGATCCTTTTATAGCACAAATGCAAAGCTTTGTTTTAAACCTACCACCAAGAAAAAAAATACACTAAACATTAATGTCAATATATTAGAGAAATCGCTACAGAAAACATTCCCTTAAGATATAGACACATAACAGTGACTTTTTTTGCCCTAAAACAAAAGAGACAAAACACCAGGAACAGCTATTTTTAATATAAATAGGCTATAGCTATTTAAAATCAAAAGCTTTCAAAACCTTACTAAATTAAGTAAATGATTCATCCTGTTGTCTTAGCAACACTGGGCATACGTGGTCTGCAAGAAAAGATTCAAATATGAAGCAGAATGCATCTGAAAAAGACTAGCAAAAATTTAAAACAGCACTTGGTCTTTTCCAGTTTAGTGCACTGAATGTTAATGTACATTGGGAATTCATAAACATGGAGAAACAATTCAGATTTCCCTTGCTATATAGCAAACAAGGTAGGGAAGAGAAGTGCAAAACTGACAGCATGGTTTTAAGAATAGTACCCGCTCACGTGGAGCTCTGTTTCCAGCTTCTTGCCCATACGCTTTACCAAAACTAAAAGAAACTAACCACAGACCTTTAAACAGTGGTCTGGCTTCAGCTAATGAACTTAATGGTGGTTTGAGAGCACTAGTATGTGGCCAATTAAAAGAAGAAAAGCTTAGGAGTGTAATCCTAAACAGGGGGTTGGACTAGATGACCTCCTGAGGTCTCTTCCAACCCTAATCTTCTATGATTCTATGACAATCCTGCTCTGGTGTAAATGAAAAATAGCTCCACTGACTTCCATGGAGTTACACAGATGTAAAAGTAGGAGCAAAAATCATGCCCCAAGAATCCAACCTCTGGTGAACTGTCTATAGGATTTCTTTATTGCATGAAGCACACTGTACCTCCCAAGTGATCCTCATGCTGGAGGGCATCTCTATGCATTTGCTTTCCTCCCTATACATATACATTTTCTGGCTAATTCTTTCCTCATTTTTATTACTGGAAATTATTCACTTCAGAAATACTGAAGCAGGAGGTTAAAAAAATATGCCTCTTAAAGAAATTTGTCTCACATCATTTTAAACTGCTGTCAGTATTGTTTCTCTTGCATTTGGGTTGTAGCAGATTGGGAGTTATATAATGGTCATCAAATATAGTCTAAAAATTATACCAGAGTGACACTATTTTGCTCATTTCAATACCCTTTTTTAATTGACCACCTGACCTATTCTCCACACAGGGAGGCGAGGATAGCTGCATCCAGAATGTTGTCCATTCCCATTAAAAGCTAGATTAACCAACTATCTGGGGATTTCATTCTGTACAGATGGGATGGCATAACAGTTTTTATGCCTGCGACCCCAACACCCGAACATAGGTGCTATGGCCAGGGAAAAGGGGGTGTAGCTAGGTAGCTGCTGTATCTGGGTGATTCCTTGCTGCTGGAACAGCTATTTGGGATCATGGGCAGCCAAGCGTATGAGACAGAAGCCTTTATGGAGCTTGATCCTTGGCTAACCTCAGGATCAGGGCAGTTTAAAACCAACTTTGTTCCTCCCTTTCTGGCCTTGCATCAAGTACAGCTCAGACAAACCAGGGAATCTGACCATATGTTCTCATGAGAGAGATTGGTCAGAAGTGTCAGTACCCCAGTGATAAGGGTTTCAGGTTGCAGCTTTTTGGAAGCTACTGCCAAAAACTTGTTATGCTTGTGGGAATTCTCAATAAGGCAAACTCTCATTTTCACTGAAGATAAAATTTCACATGCAACCCCTTCCCCAACCCAAAAAGAAATGTAATGTAATTAATTTACTGTGATAAGCACTGTAATGTGGATAAAGTATCAAATGCATCAGATTATCTTTGCGATATATGTCAGGATGAAACAGGTTGCAATGTAGGCCAGGCTTGAAGAAAACTGTCTCCACCCACACACAGCACATCCTATATCACCTCCCTGGGTCTTGCTTAGTCTTTCTGGTGCCGCTACAATTACATAGTGGGCTGAGTAACATCCCACATTGATTCAGTCACTAAATATTTTTTTGACATTTTTTTTAAATTTTAGTCATAAAATATTTTAATAAAATTCTGTTTGGGGTTTTATCTTCACCACCCTCTATATCTTAACTAGTGGTGGTTTTACCTTGAACTTTTGGACCAAAACTAAAGGCAGCTTTTTGACAGAATAAATTGTATGTCCGTCAAGTCAAAAAATGGAGACTTTTTGCAGTGAATTGGATTTCTTATGGTGTTTGCCCACACTAAGCAGTTTGAAAGACTCTGCCCTGGCATCCCAATAAATGCCTATCTCCATCTTTAGGTGTCTAAATATATTTAAAAGTCTGGTCCTGGGTGTTAAATGCTACCTTCAAATGGAAGGAGGAAAAATCTGGTGGCTCATGGTGAATGGAAGTACGGCATGGGTGACAAAAGGATGTTGGTTTTGCAAAACACCCTCCTTTATCCTTGACCTGCACCAATGCTAGACAAATGGCATGAAATCCTGGCCACACTGAAGTCAGTGGTAAAACTCCAACTATTTCAGTGGTACCAGGATTTTACCCATAGGCTAGATAAATGTAAAATTTTGGCCATTAATGGCACCTAACAGCTCCCAGTGATCTCAGCTCCTCCTGATAACGCCATCAGTGGTTGGAAAAGTTGGTAATTCCCTTTATTATTTCTGGATTCATCACTGCTTTTGAACACATCTTTCTTTCTGATCTGCATAATGACACATGAAATAATATGAAACAAAAGCACTATGTATCCAAAGGCATGCTGCTTATCACTATCAGTTTTTGCTTATTGGTTCAGTAAAGTTCAGTAATTGCTTTGCCATATTTAACTAGGATCACACAGATGAAGAAAATATCCCCCCCCAAATCCTAAACTTTATGGTTGCCCCACAATTTGCATCTCTCATCTGTCCTCTCTCTGAGAGATTAATTAATAGTTTGGGTTTGATTTTTGCCTGTGCAGCGAGACCATTCTTTCATTACGATAATTAGGCAGGGATATCCCATTCAGAGGGGATGCCATGATTCACCCTCATAAGTTTTGTACAGCCCTTTTTGCACTCTCCTCTACCTGCCCCCTAATGTCAATGCAGGGAGTTATCTTTTCTTGCTCTCCAATCATCTGTGGCGTGCAACTGCCAGTTTTGTCTGAGGGGAAGTTTTTAATGTTCAAGGTCAACGTTACTCCTGACCCTCCCCCCCCCCCCCATGGGCATGGTTATCAAAGAAGTTAAGTTTCTACTTTGACCCAGTAGTGACCTGTGTATAAAGATGCTCTTAGCAAAATTCACTGCAACAACCTCATCAGTTGCCTCAATTTATCTTTGCATGCATTACTTCCCCACCCTCGCAGCAGGCAAAGACCCAAGTTGGTCAATGGACTTAGACCAACAATATCATTGCTTAGCACTTGTGTAGGCTCATTAAAAGATTCCAGGATGATGGTACACAGCCTTTTCTGTAGATTCCACTGAGCAGAGGCAGAAAGAAAGCTTATGAAACTTACTGCAGTGCTTGTCCTGCATCTATTCCTGGCCTCACACTTTCATTCTCAATGTTTTGAGGTGTTCTGGTTTTTGGCTGAGTTTTTTGTGATTCTAAGTAGAGTCAGCAGTCTTCAAACCTGTATTATGTTTTCATACTGCAAAGAAACCAATTTCTTGAAATATTTGTTACTCTAAAATGTTAGCAGGGTGATATTTTATTATTTGGTCAATGCTGACACGCTGGGTGCTGTATAATATACACAATGAGACTACAAAGAGCTTATATGCTATAGACACCAGGACAGTGCACTGAGGAATTCAGAGATGGGAATTACAGAGGCTTTTTTGCCTGTCATAATTATAATAAATTCACTTCTTATGGGCATTAAAGAAGAGTCCAGTGTTACCATATTACAGAATATAGCACTATTTTTGTATAGATTCTTTACTAAACTGTGAGCCTGATCCTGCAGCCCTTTCTTATGTGAGCAGATCCTCTGCAGCTAGAAGAATAAGCGTTAGACAGCAGTCATAAATCCGGAAATGCTTTACAGAGTTAAGCAACAGATTTTCAGACTTAAGAGACCAATGTGCTTTGCTGCCATTTCCTCCAGTACACATCAAGACTCTGGACTTTTAGGCCTTATGTCAGCTTTGGTAAGAAATAAGGGTTCTGATTATAAATGGCAGTATCCACTCTGTAGTCAAGGCAGAAACTACTTTCCCATTATAAACCTAATTTTCAACATTCCCCCCGATAATACCCCTGAAATTGTACATGTTGCATATCATCCTAAGATAGGATGTTTCTAATAGGTCTAGGGGGAAAATCATAACAGTTATAAAGTTATGGTACTATAGGAACCATAGAAGCGGCAGGTGAAAGCCATCTTATCTATATTAACAGCTTAGGACAAAATTTTCAAACCTGAGCGCCTACATATGGGCTCCTAAATTCATACTTAAGATTTTTTAAAAAGAGGTGATCTGATTTTTCAGAGATAGTGAGCACATCAATAGGTGTTAAATGCTAGAAACGAGGCGCTCAGTGCCTATTTTATTGCGCACATACTGTGTTATTGTTATGGAAAGATTAGCATTATCGTGTTAAACATATTTTGGGAACTATTCCTTTAATTTTGGCTATTTCCCCCTCTTTTAAGTGAAAATCTGCCTCCCAGATGTAAGGGGAATGGCTGGAGTTCTGCTACATGCCAGTAGTTCCCAGCTGGAGAATGGCCCCTTGGGAATTCACTGTTTCAGGTGGTCATTGAGCCAGATATTATGGCAAAATGTTAAATGGGCTGAATGCTCTTGTGATTACTATTAAATTGGTATCTATGCAAGAGGTGATAATGGTAATCCTATCTCATGCTGTTCACCTGCAGGGATTAGGAAAGAACTTTCTCTTCACGCACAGCATTTCACAACTGTCTAATTATTTGCTAGGGACTGGTTCTGATTTCTCACTTATACCATAGAATAGTAACACTGTTCAGCTGGAGAAAATGAAAGCAGAATAAGCCGAGTGCACCGCTAATTGTTTTACGCATGGCCAAAGCTTTAGGACCTGGGTACAGGACACTATCACAAATGTAAAATACTAAATTATATCCTGATAATGAGGAACACGGGCAAATTTACGCTAAGTAACTCACCCACACTGCTGCCTTCAGCAATGTTAGTTTCTCATGAAGGAGATAATGGGAAAGGGGGGATTGTTTTCTTGTTTTGTTTTAAAGTGAATACAATTGTTGAGGGGGAAATACAGAAAAATTGGCAGAAAAGGCTAAGACTTAAACTAAAATGATCTTCAGGAGGATGACCTTTTGTACTCTTTACATGCAATCCCAGGTTACACAGAAAATTCTGTACCTGTACTAGAAAGCCTTTCTAAGCTTTACTTTATATTTTTCATTCCTTAGAAAATTGGTACATCCTAAATAATGTATTTTTTCCTAGAATATCTCCTTTATTACTCCCACAGGAATATCTAGGGATATGTTCTCCCTTTAATATGCATGTGCATTTTTACACATTAATTATTATTATTATTCCACATGTATAGTGTGGTAGCATATAGAAGCCAACACAGTCAGGGGCCTATTGTACTAAGCACTGAACAAATGTTTAGAAAATGACAGTCCCAGCCCCACAGAGCATAAGTCTGAAAGACTTACCATACAAAGAGAAAAAAAATTATCCAATGGTCAGAACATTAGCCTGGGACCAGGGCTCAGTCCCTGCTCCACCACAATTAACTTGTGACCTGTGTGACCTTGGGCAAGTCATTGGAGGCTTGACTACATGCTGCAGCAATGCACACCATAGGGCGGTGATTTCTAAAGTGCACTAACATTGCTCATTACTTGGTCCTTGTAGACCCTGCTGGTAAGCACTAAAAGTTCCCTACATTCAAACAGCACACCAGCAGGGTCTACACAGACCAATTAACGTGTAACACGTTAGTGTATTTAGAAATCACACGCCCATAGTGCACATTGCCACACTGTGTAAATAAGCCCTTACCCTCTCTGCCTTGCTTCCCCATCAGTAAAATGGAAATAGCACTTCACTACCTCATAGGGGTTTTGTGAGGATAAATACATTTAAAGATTGCAAGGTACTTGGATCCTATGATGGCAGGGCCACATAAGTACCTAAGATAGATCTAGGGTGACCAGATGTCCCAATTTTATAGGGACAGTCCCGATTTTGGGGTCTTTTTCTTATATAGGCTCCTATTACACACACACACACACACACACACACCACCTCATCCAGATTTTTCACATTTGCTGTCTGGTCACCCTAGATAGATCCCAGGGGGATGATACAATTGCGGGTGGGGGGTCAGAGTAGTGGCAGGGGAGACAGGATAGCAAGGGAAAGGCCAAAGGACTAAAATGTCCATTACACTGAATGGGCTTTTCCATGGTTTCTGTAGCAAAGCCAGGTCCTTGTGACATAAATTAGAGTTATGTACATGTAACAAGGAGACTCTTCTGTTCTAGAGTCTAGTTCATTAAGCTGCTCAGCAAGACAAGGAGAATGGGCTAAATATGAAACTACAGTATAGAGCATCTGACATAGTTAGAAACATTTTGGCATGACTTTTATTTGGATGATGAGTGTAAAACTGTCTTAAACCTTTCAAGAGGAAAAAATATAAACAAGGATCTGAAATTTTCCACCCGCCTTTTGCCAGTATTTCTTAGAATGCTTCATTATAGCCTACAGATTGTGTTCAGTGTTTTTAGCCTTTAAAGGAAGAAGAGCTTTGAATTGTTAATTCACAGGCATTTCTTTTCTTACCAAGTTTTGCATATTTTTCTGACACATGATTATTCTACAATATATTAAAAATGTATGTCCCTCCTCCATCGCCTTTCTACAATTTAAATAATTACCTGAATAAAGAATGTGAATTATGGCTTTCAGGCTTCTCAGTTCAATCATGCAAATTTATCTTCTAGCAGAGAATTTAAAACAAAATTACTGTCTCTTTCTGGTGTGTGATATTAGTGAAAGATATTAATTACTTCTTGGAGGGCACATTTCTTTATCCAGATCACAAACTTAAAAGAGACTTGCAAGAAGAAAAAAATTCTGCTTAGTTCTCTCACTCTCATACGCAAACTATATATCTTTCTATTCCTTCTGTACCTCTACTTCTCCATATACATTCTTTCATCCACACACACAGTTTCAGCTACCATCCTTATACTGACAACTCAGTGGTTTGTTGTTTTTTTGTTTTGAAGATTTCGAACAGAGCAGGTACCATCAAAACTCAAAGCAAATGCACTGAATACATTTCAAGTGTTTTAAACTGTTAAAACCGATCACTATTTATTAATAAAACCCTCCAGAATTCCATGGCTTGCTTATGGGTGGAGGTTTTTGGACAAACTTTGAAAATTCTTAATGAAACACAAAATCTTCTGTTTCTGAGGTTTTCAGATTGCATTGTTAAACTTTCACATCCCTATAACTTTAAATGCTCTTAGTTAGATATCAACAAATCATTTGTGTATATAATTGGGAATCTTAAGGTTAAATGGTACTTTCATGCTGGTCACTAATCAAAGGTGTTGCCTTGAGGTTTTAAGAACCATTTTGAGGAACCTAAAGATAAGCATGTTTTCATCAGGGATTAACAGAGATCTGTATTCAGTACTATTAGTATAATAAGGAAAAAAGGGCACAAAAAGGTGACTACACTTGAGTGGATGCCTGCAACCACTCAAAACCTTATTGAAGTCATTCATAGTCATTTGCAGGATTGTGGCCTAAATTAGCCACAATTATTAACTCACTGGCCTCATTCTAAAATACATGGAACACTCTGTGATTCCCTTCTGCTTGAGAAATGATTCTGGAGAGAAAAATAGAATAAGCTTCCAATGTAACACCAATGTTCTCCTCTAAAATAATTCTTTCTGTTGGGAACAAAAGAGCTATTTAAAATCAATACTGAGATAATTAGCAGAGGGAGAGAAAGGCTTGACATTTTTGACCCCTTCGTTCTGTGGAACAGATAAAATAGGACAGAGTGGCTATAGAGGCTGATGCAACAATGTAAGGGGATTTATCACAGAATGGTGCTCTTACTATGAACTACAGTGACAGAAGAAAACCAGTCGACCTTTTAAGATAGTCTTGCACAAAGCAAATGGCAAAGACACAAATATTTTGTTTCAAGAGATGGTTGAATAAATTATATTAGAAAGGAAACTTTGTAAAACACAGGGTTAGACACTGGAAATATAATAACAAATGATATTGTTTTTCTTTCCTTTGCTACTGCTCATTAAAGCATGACCTGCTGCCCATTTGTTCATTTGGATGCTATTCCATGTTTTCCCCCATGCACTCTCCTCTCCACTAGTACCAACACTGAACTATACAGCAACCTCTATGTCTGCTGTCCATACACACATTAGCTTTAGAGTAGCAGCTGTGTTAGTCTGTATCCGCAAAAAGAACAGGAGTACTTGTGGCACCTTAGAGACTAACAAATTTATTTGAGCATAAGCTTTCGTGGGCTACATCCCACTTCTTCGGATGCATAGAATGGAACACACAGAAAGAAGATATTTATACATACAGAGAACATGAAAAGGTGGAAGTAGCCATACCAACTGTAAGAGGCCAATCAATTGAGATGAGCTATCATCAGCAGGAGAAAAAAAACCTTTGAAGTGATAATCGAGATGACCCATAGAAGGTGTGAGGATAGTTAACATGGGGAAATAGATTCAATTAGTGTAATGACCCAACCATTCCCAGTCTCTGTTTAGACCTAAGTTAATTGTATCTAATTTGCATATTAATTCAAGTTCAGCAGTCTCTCTTTGGAGTCTGTTTTTGAAGTTTTTTTGTTGCAAAATTGCCACCTTCAAGTCTGTCACTGTGTGGTTAGAGAGATTGAAGTGTTCTCCCACTGGTTTTTGAATGTTATGATTCCTGATGTCAGATTTGTGTCCATTTATTCTTTTGCGTAGAGACTGTCCGGTTTGGCCAATGTACATAGCAGAGGGGCATTGCTGGCACATGATGGCATATATCACATTGGTAGATGTGCAGGTGAACGAGCCCCTGATGGGGCTTTAGTTTTAGCCTTCTTTCATTTTCTATTGCTGTCCACAGAAGTCCTCTTGATATGGAGGGGCAGACTATCGTATGTATCCTCCATTTCCTCCCTCCCCCACTCCCCTGAGAACTTCACATACATTTCCAAAGCTAGGTGATGAGAATGGACTTTCAGAGCTAATCCCTCACCTGTGCCACTAAAGGAGGTGATGTGCACCAGCAGTAAGTAGCATTAAAGATGCATAATGTTATGGACAAGCTCTTCATGTGTACATTCTAGAGATTCCTAATCTTAGGGTATGTCTACACTACGAGAGTAGTTTGATTTTACTTAAATCGAATATGTGGAATCGATATTACAAAGTCGAACGTGTGTCCACACTAAGGATAGTAATTCGACTTTGTGAGTCCACACTAACGGGGCAAGCGTCGACATTGGAAGCGGTGCACTGTGGGCAGCTATCCCACAGTTCCCGCTGCCCATTGGAATTCTGGGTCGAGCCCCCAATGCCTTCTGGGGAAAAAAATGTGTCGAGGGTGCTTTTGGGTAACTGTCGTCATCCAACCGTCACTCCCGCCCTCCCTGCCTGAAAGCGCCGGCGGGAAATCAGTTCGCGCACTTTTCTGGTCAGTGACAGCGCGGACGCCACAGCACTGCGAGCATGGAGCCCGCTGCGACCATCGCTGCAGTTATGGCCGTTGTCAACACCTCGCACCTTATCATCCACCTTTCCCAGAGGCAGATGCTGAGAAATCGGGCGAGGAGGCTACGGCAGCGCGGTGAGGACCTGAAGTCTGAGAGTGGCACAGACCTGTCACAAAGCACGGGACCCCGCGCTGAGGACATCATGGTGGCAATGGGTCATGTTGATGTTGTGGAACGCCGATTCTGGGCCCGGGAAACAAGCACGGACTGGTGGGACCGCATAGTGCTGCAGGTCTGGGATGAATCACAGTGGCTGCGAAACTTTCGCATGCGGAAGGGGACTTTCATGGAACTTTGTGAGTTGCTGTCCCCTGCCCTGAAGCGCAATGACACCCGGATGCGAGCAGCCCTGAGTGTCCAGAAGCGAGTGGCCATAGCCCTCTGGAAGCTTGCAACGCCGGACAGCTACCGGTCAGTCGCGAACCACTTTGGCGTGGGCAAATCTACCGTGGGGGCTGTTGTCATGCAAGTAGCCAACGCAATCGTTGAGCTACTGCTCTCAAAGGTAGTGACCCTGGGAAACGTGCAGGTCATCATAGATGGCTTCGCCGCGATGGGATTCCCAAACTGCGGTGGGGCTATAGATGGAACTCACATCCCTATCCTGGGACCGGACCACCAGGCCAGCCAGTACATTAACCGAAAGGGCTACTTTTCAATGGTGCTGCAAGCACTGGTGGACCATAGGGGACGTTTTACAAACATCAACGTCGGATGGCCGGGCAAGGTTCATGATGCTCGTGTTTTCAGGAACTCAGGTCTGTTTAGACGGCTGCAGGAAGGTATTTACTTTCCGGACCACAAAATAACTCTTGGGGATGTGGAGATGCCTATAGTCATCCTCGGGGACCCAGCCTACCCGCTAATGCCCTGGCTCATGAAGCCCTATACTGGCGCCCTGGACACTGAAAAAGAACTCTTCAACTACCGGCTGAGCAAGTGCAGAATGGTGGTGGAGTGTGCTTTTGGATGTCTCAAGGGGAGATGGAGAACCTTACTGACTCGCTGTGATCTCAGCGAAACCAATATCCCCATTGTTATTGCAGCTTGCTGTGTGCTCCACAATCTGTGTGAGAGCAAGGGGGAGACCTTTATGGCGGGGTGGGAGGTTGAGGCAAATAGCCTGGCTGCTGATTACGCCCAGCCAGACAGCCGGGCGATTAGAAGAGCCCAGCGGGACGCGCTGTGCATCCGGGAGGCTTTGAAAGCTAGGTTCCTGAGTGAGCAGGGTAACCTGTGACTATTAAGTTTGTTTACAGAGAAGCTGAACCTGCCCCTGTTTCTTTACCCAGTAAATGTTCACTATCCTCTCCAGTTACATACCCTGTTCACCCCGTTCCCCCCCTTCCAACACACGTTTAAAAATAAAATCACTTGAATTTTGCTAATGAACACCGTTTTCTTTATTACTGTTTTCTCGGTAAAGTGTTGAACCTGGGACGCAGACTGTGGTGGGGAGCGGGTGTAGTGTAGTGATGCAAAGGACGCTTCTAAACTCCAGGAATGACAGGCTCCGCAGTGGTGGACTGGTTATTTCAACGGAGCCTGCCACCCCTCCTGTTCGGGACTCTGTGTGTGGGGGCTATGTGACTTTGTGGCAGGGGGAGGACGGTTACAGATCCCCTGCTGCGTGGCTCTGTGATCCAGGATAAGGACCGCTGCATAAGATCTCTAACCGCCCTCCCCCACCACAAAGTCACATAGCCCCCCCCCCCCCCCACACACAGAACATGAAAACCACCTCCCAGACTGACCAGGGTAACTAGTGACTGCAATGTGTGTGTGCCCCGCTGCTGAACCTGCCCCCGCCTCTGTACCCTGGTAAAGGTGACTGTCCTGTCCAATTACCAACCCCCTTCCCCCTCTTCAGACAGACTCTCCTCTAAAAGAACATGATGGAAACAGTAATTAACAGAAACGTATTTTTTATTAGCAACTACACATGAAACTGGGGGATGAAACTGGGACGGGGGCTTGGGTGAGGCGGGAAGGAAAGGACTTATCAAATTTTGGGGAATGAGAGCCTTCTGGTACTTGAGCAGTCTGCAGGGGTGGAGTGAGAGTTTTCACGGACTCTGCCGCCCCTCCTTCTTGGGACTTTGGGTGAGGGGGGTATGGGACTTTGTGGCGGGGGAGGGCGGTTAGAGATAGACTGCAGCGGGGCTCTGTCCTCTTGCCTCCAGTCGTGCAGAACATCCACAAGGCGCCGGAGCATGTCCGTTTGCTCCCTCATTAGTCCAAGCAGCGTTTGAGTCGCCTGCTGGTCTTCCTGCCGCCACCTCTCCTCCCGTTCCATGTGTGATCGGTGCATCTGGGACAAGTTCTCCCTCCACTGGGTCTGATGGGCTGCCTGGGCTCGGGAGCAGCCCATAAGTTCCGAGAACATGTCCTCCCGTGTCCTCTTCTTCCTACGCCTAATCTGCGCTAGCCTCTGGGAGTGTGATGCCAGGCTAGGTCGGGAGACAGTCGCAGCTGTGGGATGGGAAAAAGGGAGTGAATTCCTCAGAAAGATAAATTTAGTTGTGAACAAAGAACATAGTCTTTCTCTGTGAACAAGACCATGCACAGCACCTATCACATGCGCACTCAGGACAAGGTCGAATTTTCGGCCTTCGCATTCAGTGCCTGGGGTCTTGCAGTGCAGATCAGACAAGCGGGGCAGGACAGCGGAATTTGGGTAACAGGCTGACATGGTAAGCCGTAGACTTGTGGCTGCTTAAAACTTTAATAATAGCACTGGCCTCCTTTCACGTTCAAAGCAATGCCAGTCCCTGCTGCCAGCAATCCGGCAAGCATGAACTCTGCCCCTGTCCCACCCCCTCGCGGCTGTCCCAGGGAAAGATCCCTGTATGCTGCCCCTCTCCCGCCTCCACCACGTGGCTCTAAACTGCCGGTTACAGTTCTGTAAAGGAACAGGCAAACAGTCCCAATACTAACATTCCCCTACCTAATTCAAAGCAGGTCACCATGAGCGACATCACTCTGATGAGGATTTCAGAGACGGAGAAAGAACGGATGCTTCGGGAAAGCATGCAAAGACCAGGGCCGTATGCCGCCATGCTCTGCAAGGCTATGATCCCGGAGTACTTGCTTGTCTCCTGGCGCGGACACGTTTCGTACCACGGAGGACCCAATAAGGCCGCTCTCCCCAGGAACCTGATGCAAAGGCTTTCCAATTACCTCCAGGAGAGCTTCGTGGAGATGTCCCAGGAGGATTTCTGCTCTATCCCCGGACATATAGACCAGATTTTACTGTAGCTGCACTGGCAGGGACTAAACAGTAGAGCGCCTAGGGCAAACCAATCATGCTAAACTGGACATTGTTAGATTTTTTTTCAGTAGTTGCACTGCCAAGGACTGAAACGTGAAGCGTCTAGGGCAAACTAATCATGAAAAACCCATTGTTAATATTGTTAATATTCCTGTTCTGTTAAAAATAAATGTTTACATGTTTAAAACACTTACTGACTGATCCTTCCCCTGATTCTGTGTCTGGGTTAACGCCTGGGGACGGTTGGTAGGGGATCTCTGTAAGGGTGATGAAGAGATCCTGGCTGTCGGGGAAATCAGCATTGTAAGCGCTGTCGACTGCCTCGTCCTCCTCATCTCCTTCCTCATCTTCCCCATCCGCTAACATGTCCGAGGAAGCGGCCGTCGACAATATCCCATCCTCAGAGTCCACGGTCAGTGGTGGGGTAGTGGTGGCGGCCGCACCTAGGATGGAATGCAGTGCCTCGTAGAAACGGGATGTCTGGGGCTGGGATCCGGAGCGTCGGTTTGCCTCTTTGGTCTTCTGGTAGCCTTGTCTCAGCTCCTTGATTTTCACGCGGCACTGCGTTGCATCCCGGCTGTATCCTCTCTCTGCCATGGCTTTAGAGATCTTCTCGTAGATCTTTGCATTCCGTCTTTTCGATCGCAGCTCGGAAAGCACGGACTCATCGCCCCACACAGCGATCAGATCCAAGACTTCCCGATCAGTCCATGCTGGGGCCCTCTTTCTATTCTGAGATTGCATGGCCATCTCTGCTGGAGAGCTCTGCATCGTTGCCAGTGCTGATGAGCTCGCCACGATGTCCAAACAGGAAATGAGATTCAAACTGCCCAGACAGGAAAAGGAATTCAAATTTTCCCAGGGCTTTTCCTGTGTGGCTGGTCAGAGCATCCGAGCTCGGACTGCTGTCCAGAGCGTCAACAGAGTGGTGCACTGTGGGATAGCTCCCGGAGCTATTACCGTCGATTTCCATCCACACCTAGCCTAATTCGACATGGCCATGTCGAATTTAGCGCTACTCCCCTCGTTGGGGAGGAGTACAGAAGTCGAATTTAAGAGACCTCTATGTCGAACTAAATAGTTTCGTGGTGTGGACGGGTGCAGAGTTAATTCGATGTAACGGTGCTAAATTTGACATAAACTCCTAGTGTAGACCAGGCCCTACAAATAAAGCGTTCAATGTTTAAAGGAGCTGAGCGCTTTCAATACCTACTGACTCCCATGGAAATCATAGGAGCTCAGCACCTTACAGGATCAGATCCAAAATAAGAAGTAAAATCAATTCTATAAACACAACCTTGTCAATTTAGTAATCAAGAATCTTATATTGTGGCGGATCTTCCTGAGTTCTGTATCCTTTGATCATATACAGAAGTTTAACCTCCCACAAGGGGAGAACCTTTTCCTTCAGTTGTGACTACTGCAGTATGATTTGCACTGGGGAAACCGTGTAAGTACAAACCACTCTGCATTGGGGTGAAATGACTTTTCATTATAGCTGTAGTGCTGCCAACATCTAATGATGGTGACTAGGAAGGGATTCTTCTCTTCACCTGTTACCACATCATCCCTATATGTATACAGGGCCCATCAACAGCTCACAGGAGCCTAGGGCAGAATTTCTCCAGTGCATGCACAATGTTGGGGCAATATAGGCATCCCTGTGCTGGTGCATTGACAAGTCCTAATTCACCAGCATTAGAGAATGAAACCCTTGAGGTCCTGTTCATTAAGAATCAGATCCCACGAGGTGCTCAATGCCTCTTGTATGTTGCTGAGCTCTCTCCATGCCCACTGAAGTCAGTAGACACGGAGGGCACTTACCACCTCAAAAGAGTCACTCAGCACCTTGGAACAAATGTTGGTATCAGATTTTTGACATAGGGTAGGCACAATATGAGTGAAAGTTGAGGCCTAATTTAGGGTTCCTCTATTTCTGAGAGCCTAATCTGAAACATTTAAGGCCTGCTTTTCAGAGTTGCTGTGCCTCTGGCAGCTTCAACTGTCTACAACTAACCTTAATGACGAGGGTGGAGGAGCTTTGCCTCTTGTATTATTTTGTCTGGATGTTCAGATTCCTCTTTTTCCCAAACTCCGCTATCATGTGGCTGAGCCCCCTGCATAAGCCTCTGTGCAGAGGGCCTGCTGGGGATAGGAGGAGCTTCTCAGGAGTCCCTGCAGTATATGCCATTACATGGATTTTCTGTTGCTTTGGACTGCTTTTACATTATACCAGGACCATGCCAGTCCCTGGAGCAGCCCAGATTCAGATGGGTGCAAAGATTCTTTAAAGCCACCTTAGCCCCCCGCCTACCGCCTCTGAGCTATTCCTTACGTGCTGCACCTCCAGAGTGTGCAACACAGAATCTCAGTCACTGGCTTCTCTGACATCTGCAATAAACCACAATTGACTAAAACCACAATTGACTATATACATATATATATATATATATATATATATAGGTGAGAGAAAGCTAGTGGTAGCAGCAAATTTAAGAGACAGCAGAGCTAGGGACAAAATTTGTATGAGAATGGTTTAGCAGTATCCAGAGAGAACACTGAACTTTGTTATGGTCAAGGAAATGTCTCCATTTTTCCTTTCAATTCTGACACTACTAATCAGACAGTTGTTTTGACCAAAAATAGGAATTTGTCTGTATCACAACAGGTAGAAGGCACATACTAAAAGTATCATCTGTAGTTTGATGGCCTCTAATATGCTGAAGTCAATAAGGCTGGTTGAGGACAGATTTGACCTAATGAATTCATAAACTTTTAGCCATATTGATCCCTGGTATAAATTCAGTAATGTTTATGGAATCACACATGAGTAGCCTCTGTGGAGTGGCTATGGACCCTTCCACCATCCTGGAAGGCATCTTCCCCTTCTGCATGTCCGAGACCAATGCAGGTTCGAATGAGTATTTGAGTGAAAGAGGAAAATTGAAACAAAGACAGACTGCACTTCAAAACAGGTGGTTGTTTATTAATGGGGAATGAATTACAACTTGGGCTGGGGAGGAGTACTTTTACCAACTAGCAATACTATCAGAGCAAAATATTCACACAACTCTAATTAAAATAGGAACAAGTGATCAATCAAAAGTATCACCAGAACAGCAATATATATGTGACTTGAAACAGCCTATTTACATCCAACAACGAAGAATCGAATAATCTATAATCAGCTGTTCACTAAAAACCAGAACAGATATACAAAACTGAGTAAACTGTACATACATTAATTGAATCCCATAAAATACACCAACTGACCACAACAGCAATTAATACAACAATTCGTCCCCTATATGCTATACACGAGATTTGGTACCAAGTAAGGGAGGAAAAAAAGAAAAAGGGAAGAGGCCAAGCAAACAGAATATTTACAAAAAATGAAATGTACATACCACACTCCAGCCACAGCTGACCAGCAGTACAGACACCAGAGGCATGACGAGATGTAATCCGAAATGACATGACACGAGCCGGCTAAATCCGGAGGAGACCCTGGCTGAAAGGGTGATCAGGCCTTTCAGCTAACACGCGGACACTCCTACTGATTTTGGCGAGGGACATAGTTTTATTCGAAGACCCTTACTCGTGCCAGCATTTGATTGGTCCCCAGCTCCTATACCAACCGGGTTCCGAGCTGGTGCCCTCTATGTCAACAGGTACTGCACCCGGCACACTAAGTTTATGCACACGACACGCCGGTATTGTAGCACATGGTACCAATGTGACCTACAATTGACCAGGCAGAAGGTTCGAGAATAGGCACATGGCACCACGATGGTGCACACGACACCAATGTGTTGCACACGACACCAATGTGTTGCACACAACACCAATGTGACCTTTTGACCGACAATTGGCCACCCAGGCGCCATGTCTGAGCATAGGGTTGCGACACTGCACTCCATAGTCATTTTAGGACTCTTGCGCTCACCCTGGGCTGCCTATCTTCCTGGGAACATATCTGCTTCTGAGTGCTTTTACTCTTGCTGTGTATCTGTAGAGGAAATGAGAGCCGATGAAATTAACACCACTGCACTGCAAAATGAAATGGCATTTTAAACAAACCAAATTCTTCTCTGGGGAGAAGTGGAAAATAAATGGGGTAAGTCCAAGCTGAGAATTACCGTGGCATTTCTATATTCTGTCTTTCATCTGACATAGGGAAATACTGAAGAACAAAAATTAACTGAAAAATGCTCAGCATGGCATAGTGATCTGTTTGGCAAGGAGGCTGAATGGTCTCCCAACTTGAGCGTTAAGATGGGGAAAATTACTAGTGATATGCATAAAACTCTGATTATCTTGATGTTCTCAGTAAGGTGTGGATCCTAAAGTTAGGATGCTTATCAGATAGTCTTGGATCTAAAAAGTTGACCCTTGAGCTTTTCCATTGACTTTAACAGGAGTTGGATCAGAACCTTGGCTTGGGAAGCTTATCAAGAGGGGCTTTTTCAGAAGGTTTCCAGTATTACCTTCCTATTTGGCCAGAAATATAACAACAGCTTTTTTTGGAACAAAAGTGTTTTGAAACTTCTACTTTCTGTGAAAAAAGGCATCCAAAAATACAAAAAAAAGTATGTCTTTGAATTTGAAAAATGGTTTCCTTTGAGCTACTCTACCAATTTAATCAAACATACTGTACTTTCTGTCCAGTAGTTTTCTAAAATTTGTATCCACTATTGTTTGAAATACTAGCAGAGTATCTTACTGGGTTAGATGGTTACACCTACTGATGTTCGGAATTTCAATATGTTTCCTACTCATGTTCAGAATATTGCTCTAAATTTTCTGACTGATCAGCTACCTTCATTGGAATATTTATGCCAAATATTGATGTCCAAATAATGATGGAATACACACTTCCTGAATCTGTATTCCCTGTGCACTCAGAATTATCATGGAAGTTAAGGTTCAAGGAATGCAGCATTTAACCCACAGTGTGTATGTATAGATGATTAGTTCACAAAGGGCTGCTTTCAGTTACACTGGAATAAATCTGGAGTAGCTCCATTGATGTTGGTGTAACTGAGCGAATCTGCTCCTAAAATGTAAGTTTTTTCTTGCATTCAGTTTCATCTCCATCATTGGTCACCAGGATGAAATAATATGGCTGTGAAATCAATTTGTCTCTTATATGATTTGGATAACATTGCTAATGTAATTCTTACAAACATATTGCTATTGAACACATGTACTGTTCGCAAAAATGAGTTTTCAGCTCTGTGAATGTTTAATTTTCAGATTTTCTCCAACCCAACATCTCTCTGTAGTAATGAGTGTGTGATGTATAGTAACATAGGGATACGTTGTTTGATCCTGCAAGTGATCCTAATGATTAAGTGAATGGGACAAGATACATTCTTAAAGTTAAGCATGTGCTTAAGAGCAGTACTGAGTCAGGGCCAGAGTGCTTGGCACCTTCCAGGAGTGAGCCCTTATTCAGTGATGTTGTGTGGGAGGAGGGCTGCATAGAATAGGGTAAAGGATGGAAAATCATCAAAGACACAGGAGGCTTCCCATGCTGCTTCAAAACCAGTAGCACTAAAAATGGGTGATCAAGGAAATCAAAGCACCCCAGGCAGCCATGCTACCAGCGCTATTATAAACAGATCAATACTATAAAATGTCACATGTATCTTCTTTGGAGCATTTTTTCACAACAATACACTGACCTTTATAAGGAGCTTAGAGCTGTGAGGAATAGTCTGACTCATTTTGTCTGTCATAAATCTAGAAGCATCCAAGAGAAAAGTCAAAAAGCCAGGGGACTCTGCTTCCATTCAAACTAAGCTAAAGCAAAGGAAAATAAAACATGCTCCTCTTGTGAAGAGAAATAAGGAAGGGGTGAATGTATATTATGCTAGCAAAGTAAAGAGCCTGGGCTGGTGTGAAGTGCCATAGCTTGACTGAAGTCAATATAGTAGAGACTCTCCTCAGATTACCCAATAGCCTTGTGGTTAGGGCATTCACCCAGGACGCAGAAGACCCAGGGGAATGTTCTGACCACCTGGCTACAGGGGATTCTCATGTTTTTCATAAAAAAAATGTCAAAAGGTCTCGTTTTCATTCCACATCAGAATGCAAATACATTTCAAAACCTTGACACTTTTTGCAAAACAGAAATGTTGTTTTTCAGTCAGGCCTAGTCACCAAGCTTGTCACTAGCAGCAAAGGTGAGGTGTTCATATACCACAAGTAAATTTTCAGACTCATTAGCCGGTCACTACTTCAAAAAAATGTTA
Source organism: Emys orbicularis (assembly GCF_028017835.1). Classification (NCBI taxonomy): domain Eukaryota; kingdom Metazoa; phylum Chordata; order Testudines; family Emydidae; genus Emys; species Emys orbicularis. Next base: position 63,916,559 of record NC_088687.1, on the reverse strand, counting down.
TCTAAAAAAATTAAACAGAAAAGCCAGAAACACAAAGGGATAAACAGAATAGAAATAAATATGTTGTTGTTCCAGAATTATTGAAAATAGTGCCATTGCCCAAATCTCCTTTCTTTGTGGGTAGTCTTCAACATGTTTTTCCAAGTGATTATGAATGGCAATCAGCAAGTGAGAAGAAAAGAGGAACAGTTCTTTGTTTTCAGTCACATTAGTTGGGGTACATACAATCTCATGCAACTTTTAAAAAAAAATGTCTTGCAAATAGTTGAAGAGTGTATTCTATTTAGATTTAGAAAAACAATCTAAGTCAAACATATTGCACCCAAGTTTTTTATTTTGTTTTTAAGAACAGGGCATTCATTCAGGAAAGCAAACCTATTCAGGAAAGGCACTTGAAGTAAACCAGATTTAAGCAAATACTTAAAGTTAAATATGTGCTTAAACACCCTTCCTGAATGCAGATAGATTTAAGCACATATGTAATTGCTTTGTTAAATCAGGGCCTAGGACATAATGATATGTTTAGTGGCAGTATATTATTCATTTACTAGCTGTGTGCTATAAAAAGTCCCAGACAGGAGCTGGTCCCTGGCAAAAAGAAGATAGACAAAGCTGGAACTCAAGTTGTGTGGAAGCCTGATTGTTTATAGCTGTAGCTATTCTCTTTACTAAATGCTTTCTCTTTAAGACAGACTATGATTCCATATAGCATAACAGAGGGCAACAACAGGAAACCTTCAAAAAAACTAGAATTCCACTATGGAACTTAAAACTAGAACAGGGCAAAATTTTCATCCAATTTCTTTTTTCTGGTAAAAATGCAAATTTGGCAACACTGAACCATTTTGCGAATGCACGTCAGCTGTTCATGTCATGTGACTAAATTGTTTGTTGGGGGGAATCAGAAAACAAAACAAAACATTTTGTTTCATTTTTTTAAAAAGTGAGATGTTTCGATTTTTTTGTTCAAAAAAATTTTGTTTTGAAATTTCCTTCAATTTTATTTAAAAATTTCAGAACTTTAAAAAATACTCAAAACCAAAATGAAACTTTGTCTGACCTATTTTTTTCTACTTTTCCATTCACTGATTTTTTTTAATTGTATGCAGTTTGACACATTTTTTTCCAATTTTTCATAATTGCCAATGAACCAACAAATCCATTATCCACCCAGCTGTATTTAGAACACTGCTGTCAAACCATCAGACTGATAAAGCTATATTATTACACTGTGCACAGTTAATAACCCAACACTGAAATTCAGTCCACTTATTTTTAGGTTTACACAATGCAAAAGGAATCTGTTAAAAGGAAAACTATATATGGACTACAATTTATCTTCTGTTGTAAGATTTACTCAGAAATGTTTTGTTGTAGTTCCGAGGTGTGCATTCTTAACCCATAAATCAATACTAAGCACCAAAGGGGATATTATTTGGTATGGTAGTTTAAAGAAAAACTCTTTTTTTAATTTAAACTCTTCCTCCAAGTTAGTAATGTAAGCTGCATGTTTGGGGGATGGGGAGAACAAGCAAGCATGCACAAAGCAGTATGATGGGAGTGGTAGCACATTCCCCTCATAGGGTCATCCTCTTTTCCCATCAGAGTGTTCTAGCACATCTTCCAGCACCATGCTGAGAGTTTTAACAAGAAAAGAAATCTATTATTTATCTTCAGAATCATTATGCTCCTTTCAGCGAGAAAGTGGAGAACCATCATTTTACATTAAACTTCCTAAAATAGCCCTGCTGGAAATACTTTTTCCTAATAATTTTTCACATAGCCAAGGGAGATTTTCAGATCTCGGTGCCAAGGGAGATGGGTTGCTGATTAAAATTGTTTGATCAACACTAACAGCCAGAAGACCTCCCACTACCTCCTTTTACTGTTTCCTCTCTCTTTCTGAAATGTCTTTTTATTTTGACTTCATCTGTGTCTTCATTTAATCAAAATGAAGTAATTTGTCTGGTATGTATTCTTCTCATCATTATGATACCACTCCTGTTTTTACAAGCTGATTATAATGTGAAACTTTTATTGAATGTTGTCAGATCTCAAATTCAAAAGGCTATCCTCAGATAATTATGATGAGGTGCTCATACTATTATAGTTAGGGTTGAAATCAAGTTCCTATTAGAAGGTCAGTTTTCAATATGTATTTAATTGCAGCTGATATTGCAGCAACGGTCTTTGGAAAAAACAACACAGCATATGTATTTGGTTGGCACTTTGGTAAAACCATACAGAATATCTGCCTGAAAGAAAAAGGGCAGAGAGAATTTATGTCAGAATAATTCACAATATGTGTCGCCATTCATTAGGATCAACACAAGACTCTGTGGCTGCTGGCAACAGCAGTGGCATGCAAGAGTCAGCTAGTGGCAAAGACATGTCACTCCCTGGAATCACAGAAGGGGAAAAGGGATCTCTTTGCAGACCATAAAGTACTTTCCCAGTTTACATTGAGTACTCATGTTGATTAGAAGAGTTTCCACTTTAATCTTTCCTAATCAGATAGAATGAATTTGTAGCATGTGCATCAGGCAATATCTGCATTTCACGACAAACTGCTATTAAACTGAATCAGCACAGACTACATTCCTTCCTTTTTTCTGCATGAGAAGAAAATGTGTGTAGCTGTATTGATACGTAAGAAAAAAGCAGACAAGAAAAATAATGTGAACATGTGATACCTTTCATTAGATGACCGGACAGGTTGTTATAATTGGCTTTGAAGCACAAAAAGTCCCTTTCCACAGGAGTAAAATATAAATAGGAACAGAAAGGTCATAGGTGAAGTATGTGCAGGAGAGTATGGCCTATATTTTCAGAATCACATGTGCTAAAATGCATACATGTAATCACATTCACAATTCAGGGGAATACACAACCAGCTAAAAATCTAAATGATTATTTGTTCTCATAGTAACCATGATTGCATGGTTACAATAGTGGTGAATTCAAATTATGCACACACATTTTGTGCACGCTGTTCTGAAAATATGGGCACTGGTTTCCTGCTACAGAGGACTAAGACACTGTGACTCAGACATGGGACACTGGGACTGAGACTTGGTAACAATGAACCTTTCTAGCAAAACGAGGGGGAAGAGTGATGAAGACAATTGAAAGTTTATTAAAAAACATAGAGGCTCTTCAAGAAACAGTGATCATTGAAGCTCTTAAAGTAGTTAAAAGTGTACAACACACTGCACTTGATGAGGAGATCTTCTGGGTTCACCTGCAGAGCGCTCTGGAGATTCTAAAGCCAATTGCTTCTGCAATCCCTGTATGCGAATCAGACAAAGCACTTTTTCAGATATTTCTCAACTTATAGTTGCGAGTCTGTCAAACAGAGGTCATGGAAGTCATGGATTCCTGGACTTTCTGAGACCTCCGTGACTTCTGCAGCTGCAGCTGCCAGTGCGGCTGACCCCAGGTTCCTCTGGGCCAGTCCCGGGGCTAGTCTCACCGGCAACTGCTGTGGCGGTGGCCAGATACTGAGACAGTTACTGGGGTGGTGGACCCTGGTGCCAGCTGCACTGACTGCTGCTGGAGTGGCTCCAGGCAGCTGGCCCTGGGTCTGCCTGAACAGGAGGGCTGCCGGAGCAGCAGTAGTCCCGTAACAGGAGCAGCCCTAGGGGCTGCCCTGGAGGCCTTCGGAGCAGCTGTCCTTGGAGCAGCTGGTGGCTGGGGGCAGTCAGCCCCTGCTGCCAGAGCAGGGGCTAGCCGTTGGCCCCCAGGACACCCCAAGGCAGCAGTGTCTCAGGCCTCAGGAGCTGCTAAGTTTTAGTCAGATGTATTTAGAGTAAAAATAACAGACAGGTTGTGGACCCTGAATTTTGTTTATTGTCCGTGACATGTCCGTGACTTTAACTAAAAATAACCATGACAAAATATTAGCTTTATTCATGGCCAAGAGAAAGGCATCTGTTTTTGAGAATCTAAGTGAATCTCTATTCACAAGTCAGGAAGAAGTAAAAGTGAAGGACTTTACTTATACATGGGATGAATTTTCCTGCGCAAGGCATGTTACTGCAAACCTCCTTAGATCCAGGATTCAAAGGTAGTAATGTTAGTGATGATAGCATTGTTACAGCATTTGACTGGATTACTAAACAAAAGCAACACATTTAGCACTAGATGTTGGAAAAGTACTTTCAAATTATGCAGAACCTCTTCAGAAATTTGGGCCAGGTGTGTAATCTCGGAATCTGCCAAGCATATTGCTCTTGCAACATGGTGGGAAGGTCTTTTACAACACAGCCTCTGAATCCTCTTGCTTCTCCTCTGCCTCAGATTCTTCTGTCTTCTGCAGCATGTGAAAGAAACTGGACAATATTTGTAAATATACCCACAAAATCAAGAAACAGGCTCACATGTGTAAGAATTGAGAAGCTTGTTTCAATTCGTGCAAATCTTCAGTTTAATGGAGTACATGAAGATCATCGTTGAAAGTTCAGAATCTAAAACTGTGGATCTTTAAGACACATTTTCTGATTAGAGATGTCACAAAGAAAATCTTGAGCTCTGCTAGCATTTCCAAGATTATATTGGTAACTAAACCTTTTAACTTCTATTATATGTGTTTATAGGATGGTTAGTTTTTCTACCATTATGACATCTACTCTACAAATAAGACAATGCATTATTAAAATGTCTTGATTTATACCCAAATTTACTGCTGTGCTGTGTTAATTATATTATAATGAATATGTATAGGGAAGTTCATTTTCTGAGCATTAGAAATATAAGTCTCTTCTGTATCTGTATTACAATATCAGGTCTCTATTTACATTTTATTTCTGAACCCTACAGATATAACCTTCCTTTCTCTTTACAAATCAACAATATTGATGCTTTGTATTTTCAACATTTTATTTTTTTCCCTATTTGAGAGAGATGTCAACAGACAAAAAAAGTACACTTAAGTATCTTAGTGTATAGCTCCATATCTGATACTAGGTGTATTTGTCATTATTCACACTAAAGAATTTATACGTTTTATTTCATAAATACTGTACATCTACCAGTACTATCTATGTGCTAACTAAATTACACATAATACATTTCTCATTCTTAAAGAAGAAAATAAAGTTTCGTTTTGATAAGCAAGCAGCTATTGCAGATATTTCAATTTTTTCCCAACATTTCTGGGTTGTTTCCCCCACAAAAAGCCTTCACATTTTCTGGAAATGTTTCATTCCTAGGCAGGATGCAGAGTTCTTCAAGGCCAAACCAAGAAAATAGAGAGACCTATAAACACCTGAACAATATGAAAAAGTAACTGAACCTCAAAAATAGTCTATTTCAAGTTGTGCAGAGCTGTTCTAAAACCCATGTGAAAGGGGGATGGATTTAAGTTTCCATTACGATATTTTTGACTGTTTCCTTCACTATGAAACTCTTTCTTTAAAACCCTGACTCAACTGTGTACTATACACAGCTGAAGCTTGAGACAAGAAGAAAAAAAGATCAGTGGGGCAAAGAATGCTATGTCTTTGCTTCCGCCCCCTGGGCACTCTTTTTATTCTCCAGGGGCCAAATCACACTCTTTCATCCATGGTTGTGAAGGGACCTAGACACAGCAGAACTGGTGTGGGGCTGATCTGTTACCATTGCATGGGGAAAGCAGAATTTGTAGCACATGCACAGAAGATACAATCCTCCTGCTTTCCTCACAGCCTGACTCTGCACAATAGGGCCAAAGAGGCATGGTATGGGTATGGGCAGGTTGGGGAGGAGCTAGCAAGGACCAGTGGATCCCTCCTAACTTCCCATGTGTCAAAATTTGGTGTTGTGGGGTAGACTGATAACCAACAATGTTTTCCTTTGTTAGCATTTCAGATCCAGCCATTTACCTTGGAATGAAACTAGAACCAAAACCATATAGCTAGCTAGCTTCATAGCTCTCAGATCCACACTGGTCAAAGCACCTATTATTAATTCCTGCTGTAAGCGCATCGAAGCCAATGGAGTTAACAATAGGATGAATTATCAACTATCCAGAGAGCTGTTGTGTTCTTTTGAATACACATTGAATGTATATCAAAACTGTAAACCCCTGGAGTAGGGACCATGTCTTTTTCTTTCAGCAAGTCACCTTGCAAATCTATACTACTATACAAAAATGTGAAATAATAAATGATCAATAATAATCCGTGAGCCAAATTTGACCCTAAGGACCTTTTTTCCACACTGACACCTTTGTAAATCAAGAGTAACTCCACATAAGTCAATGGGTGAAATTCTGGCCTCACTGAAGTCACACCACTTTTACAATATAACTATATTGTTATACGGTGTAACTATATTGAGTTCAATGGAATGAGTACTGCCATACAGCAAGGTAAGTGAGAGGAGAATCAGGCCCTAAATCTTAGATGAATGGTCTGAATATTGTTGCCTGGGCTCTAAACTATATGCTACTAGTTTACTTGTAAATAAAATAAAATACACAAGCCACCTCTGAAAGTAAAGGATCATAAGTAACCTTACTTGCAAAATTGTCATAAAAATTTTCATCCTGAGGAACATAATCCACTGTCTCACATTTATCATGATAATGAAAACAAACAAATAAAAATGTGCGAGAATAGAATTTTTGCAAGGCTGAAATTAATACTTCATGTTGTAGTATACATAAAAATCCCTATATAATGAACTCTCTAGTCTGGAAAAATGGTTCAAATAAAGACATCCACTTATGACAGGTATATTTTTTTTTAATTTTCTTTTGTTAAAACTGAAGTATCCTAGAAGAATAATTGCTTTCCCACCAACCCCGTATGGTATGGTAACTGTAGTTAGTAATGAAAACACAAAAGCAATAGCTTTATTTATTTTGTGATATATACATTAAAAATCTATTACTTTTTGGAATATCTTTCAGACAATATATACTATATGTCTCATTAATACTCTTAATGGAGTGGACCAGTAATGGCTAAATTTGCATATTTTAAAGCAATAACAAAATACACATGCTTTTTCATAATAGGCTACCATTCACCAGGATAATTGGATTTGTGGGTCAGGACCTGACTAGTTCTGTGTTTATGATTTAACTCACACTATAAAAGTACAGGTAAACCTTGATTATCTGAACCTCATTAATCTGAAACTGTGTTGTCTAAAAGCCTTGGGAGTCCCCACCAGACACAACATTATCCACCACAGTCTCACTGAAGCAGTCACTAAATTGTGCCTTTGATCAGCTAGCAACACTGCTCCATTCAGTTTCTGCTCCACTGTACTCCCTGTCCTTCAGCTGCCTGACTCTGCCTCCTGATGAAATGATCTGTTGCCCAGCATCATGCTAATAGGTGGCACTGCCTTGTGATGCAATGATTCACCACCTGATTTAACCTCTGATTTTACACAGATTTTGGATATCCACTGACTATCTCAGTCAAAGAGATGTGGCTATTGAAGGAACTTCCAGAGGAGATTGGATAAATCTGGAGTCTATCCACCATTAGGAAATGCTGCAAAACTTTGTGTTCTGACAAAGTTCCTCCTCCATAACAAAAATAGTACTGTACTCACAACACTGACAGCCCCTTCAACATGCTGCTTTCCCTCCCACTTAAAAACAAACAAACAAACAAAAACCAAGCAAACAAACAAAAACATAACCTAAACCCAAGCAGAAGTTTATATTACCCATAAAGAGACTCCATGAAGCTCACCAGGGACTTTGCTATTGTTAATTGATTTCACATTGAAGGTGCTCACATACAAAGGGGATGGGTTCACATTGATCCACTGAAACTTGGTAATACTCGGGATTACCTGTACTTGAGATCATACTTGATTTGAGTTTGATCTGTGTATCTATGTGAAGCAGCAGTGAAACAGCTTACAGATAGAAAAAATGTCCTATCATAGTTTTTGGTGAATATATTGAGTAGATTTTCATCTGCTATAAAATCAGCCTACTGAATTCATCCTTCTGCATACTCATGCAAACAGATTCTGTCACAAAAAATTAACAAGCCTGTTTTGAACCAAAACAGCTCGAGGCCCATCTTTGAAAGTTCTGACAATCAAAAGTACATGCTCCACATTTTACTTCCTGCCTCATGCATACACTTCATTTTATCTTTCTTGTTAAGCATTATGCCTTGACAAGAAGGTTCAACATCTGACAGAGCTGGATGTTTTTGTTTCCTTTCAAAATTCTTCCTAATACCTGTGTGAAGGGCAAACTGTTTTTACCTGTTAGCTTTGTTATTTTTTTTTATTGACAGATGTTACTTTATGACCCTTAATGCCCATATAATAATTCTGAAATCTTTGTTATGCATATTATTTTTAAATAATATATATATTAAAATCCCTTAAACTGGGGTTCTTTTCAGCTCTTCACACCTGAAACATTACCTGCATATATCATCTCCCCTCCCTTCCCACCCCACAGAGCGAGTAAGCCCCTTTATCTTCTCTTGTGCTCCACATGATCTCCTTAGCTATGTTTCCTATAATGAAAATGACATCACAGGGTGGCTGTCTGCCTGCTTTCCACATTACTTTCAAATGAATTAATGTCCTTAGTAGTTTAGAATGTTTGGAAGGATTTTAGATTTCAGCTGGTAATTGTAATTTACATACATCATTTGTATCTTTTTCTCAGGGCCTATGTTTTTAGATCAGTGACCTTTTGAATATGTGATTCATGCTGTTTTAATTTTTCCAGCTGGTACATTTTCACGTAAGCAGACAGAAATACAATGAAACCAACACTTTTGCAATGAAACTAGTCCATTACACACCTGTGTGCTCAAAATTTTCGGATGGAAATAAAGACACTCTTTCTCTCTCCTTTTTTCTCTCTCCAGAATGCCCGTAATTTCTTACCAGCTACAAAAATATTATCAATAAAAAAGCCTAGGCACCTGCCCATTCCTGCCTCCTGTCATATACCAAAAGCTTTTGCAAATCAAATCATTTAATTCAGCCCCTTGCTGTTGATAAAAACTATTTATTGTAGAAACATTAAAAAGCACACCTATTTGTTAAATGTATCAACTACATAGATGAAATATTTTATAAGGCCCTGATCATGCAATGAGCTCTGCAGAAATGGGGCTCAAATTGGAGCTGCTGCTATTGAAATCATACAAGTTTAAGACTTTAACCCCACCCTCTTGGATATGGGCAGTTGGTGAATTAAACTACACTGAATTAAAGCCACTTTAATTCTGAATAAGAAAGCCCACACAGGGGTTTAAAGTGGTTTAACTAATCCACTTTAAATTCAAACCTTTAGTTAATTCTGATTAATTTTCTTCAGTGTCCTGTGTAAATAAACCCTTAACATATGAAGAAGAGCTGATATTTTTTGCAGGATTTGTGAAACAACCCCTAACAGTTTCACAAATGCTTGAACAAGAGCTGGTTGTATAACACAAAAGTAATTAAGGGATATTCTGCATATAAAAGTAATGTGTTCAGATTGGCATTATTTGTTAGGGATTCATTATTCATTGTCCATTAGTATTTAGACAGGCTGGGTATTTGTGAAAATGTTAATGAATCACAAAGGCTTCATGGATTTTAGCACACTAATTTGTCATTTGAAAATGTGTACTAGAAGCATGTTGTTTACTAGTCAACATCTGTTTTTAGCTACATCCTATTTAAGAAGTTTTAGTCATCCAATCAGGGAATAGAAACACCATGTCACATGCCATAAATAGAGAACAGGTGATGTGCACAGGGTGAAATTAGTCTGTATAAATTATTCAGCAAGTCCTTATGAATAACAAATGTGTGTATAGAAACCAGAATTAGTCTCCATTTGTATACAGAAAAAAGGGCTAAATTTTTAACAGTTTTTGGGCCAGATTCTGTCATCTGTATTCATGCTGAGTATAACCTTACTCCATGAATAGTTCTGCTGAAATCAGATTATGTTTTGAATAAGATACCAAGAGTAATGGTGGGAGAAACTTGCCATTATTTTTAATGAGTAATTCAGCCAGCTCTAGTGAACAGTGATTGATGCGTTAAGATGCCCTGTAACAGGGTGGCTTGCCCAGGGGCTGGAGAGCCTGGGTCTAAGCCATCCCTGATTACAAGATGAGCCACATCTGGGTTGAATCAAGTGATCCCAGGGTAAAAGGTAGCCAAAAGTTAGAGGGAAGGGTTCCTGCAATAAGGTTATTGCAGAGTGAAGCTGCAGAGAAAGAAAAGAGGATCTCTGGCAGTGGTCCCTGAAGAAGGGACAGTATCTTAGGGAGGAGCAGCAGCTGTGCCCAGCTTAAGCCTGGGTGAAAGAATGTTCTTGTGTTTTTCAGAACTTTGTTAGTTGACTAAAAACCCAGCCCCTAAGAAGGGCTGTGACTGAAGGAGGGACTGTGGAGTTTGTTGAAGGAGCCCTGAAGAAGGGGAAAACAGGGACAAGCAGCCCTGGCTATGAGGGGGTGTGCAGGTGGTGGCTGTCCCTTTTACATGCTCCCTTCTTTATTTGGAAGGGCCATATCTACAAACACCTTTTGTAGTAAGGACAGAAGAAAGAGCAGAATGATTCCTTATTTCTGTAGTAACTCAGCCTGATTCTAGCCTCACACAGTTGTAACTCGGGCATAACTTTACTGCAGTCAATGGAGTGACCTTAGTGTAAAACTAGCATAGATAAGAGCAGAATCAGGTTCATGGTTTCAGAAAATTTCCCGCTCTGCAGCAGGATGAAACCAAAACCTTTTGAAGCTTTTCATGGAAAAACCAGTGAGAGAAACTTACCTCAAAAAAGCCAACAGGTTGGTGATTGGGGCAATCCCCTGCATTGGGTTAATCCCCTGCATTGGGGAAGACCCAGGTTCACTTTGCTGGTCTGGATCATATATAGTAGAAACTTGAACCTAGATTTCCCATATCCCAATTGCATGCTATATCCATAAGTATTGGTTATGCTAGGGTGGGTTTCTTTCTCTCCAGTTGTAACCAGGAATTCCATTTTGGGCCTGAGGAGCCTTTCCTGATGAATGTTTAATTGAAACTGGTACATTCCCTTGAAAAGTTTTGTGTTTTAAAAATCCCATTTAATCAAAAATCCCCAACTAGCTCTACTAATGACCAGAATCCTGACTTTTCTCTCGTGGCAAGTTATTTGTACAAGTTATGCAAATTAATAAACACTATTCCAAATGTTTGGGGGGTGAGTTGTGGGTTTTTTTTAAACAGACACATTTCAAAAATATATGAGTGATTGGTTTAGGTTTTGTAGCTTCACTGTGGCCCTGATTCTGTCGCCCTTACTCATGCTCAGTAGTACTTGTTCTATGGGATTACTCAGAGAGTAAGGGTGGGACTTTAAAAAGGACTTGTCAAAGTTATGGAGCTGATTTCAGCTCTGCCCCCTTTGTGCTCTCAATGAGTGCACTCTTCAGGTGTTAGGTAAAGTCACAAGGCCTATCTCAGGTAGAATTCTTCCACTCTGGGTACAACCACCCATTTGTGTCAAAGGCTTATTCACAGTTTCCAACAGCTTTATTAAAACAAGTATATTTGTTATCAAATGGAACAATGCATTAGAGAAAATGATTTTAAAACAGCAAACTTAGATGCATGTTTAATCTCATCCTCTCTTACACTTCATTATAAGCTAAGTTAGATGGACTTCCCACTTAAGTTCCAGGAAAAGAACTGACTCAACTTACACCCTTTTAGGAAACCAAGGAGCTCTTGGTTCCAGTTTTCCTTCCAGACAGCATTTTGCTTTGTTTTCTTCCCCTTCTCAGGCCTGGTGTACACTAGAAAATTAGGTTGGTTTAATTATGTTGGTCAGGGGTATGAAAAATCCACACCCCTTAAGTGGTATCATTAAGCCAAACTCAGTCCCTGTGTAGATAGCGCTAGGTCAGTAGAAGAATTCTTCTATCAATCTAGCTGCTGCCTCTCAGGAAAGTGGATTATTTATGCCAATGGGAGAACCACTCCTGTTGGTGTAGATCGTGTCTACACTGAATCACTATAGGGGCTCAGCTGCATCGCTGTAGCATAGTAAGTGTAGACAAGCCCTCAGAAAATATCTCTTTTCTCAAAGCCCCACCCTCACTGTATATACCTGAGCCCAATTGCCATTTTGCTCAATAATTTTCATTACAGGACATAGGTATGAAGTCTTCCTTTTGTCTCAGATTGGTTTTACCCAGTCAGCCAGCCAGCCAGGCCATCTCAGAGAATGCCCCTAAGATAGTTTCAGCGGTCAGACCTATTCAACCTTAATGACTTATGATCACAGTTCTTGTGACTGCATGGGAGTGTACAGAAACTGTCCCTCCCCCCCCCCCCCAATATTGCAACACAACATCTCAGAAATCCTATACATAAAACACATTGTTGGGTACAGATCAATATTCATAACCCGCACATTTGTCACTTAAGTAGTACTTAAGGGAATTAAGGATTCAGCTGTCATTGAAAGTCCCCTAGGCCCTTTTAAAAATCCCATCCTATAAGACTATCAGTGGGCCAAATAATAACCCACTTTGTGCACCCATGTAAGGGCATAAAGAGGATGTAAGACATCCCCTTATTCCCTTGCACCAGTGTGCCATACCACTGCTTCCTTCCTACAAGGAGAAGCAGGCTGTGCAGAGCTGCTGCATTCCTCTCCAAAGCAGGTGGGTGAGAAGGGATGAGAGGGCTTGGAGAATAGCTGTAGGCATGACTCTGCCCCCGAACAGTCTAGATGGCATAGTTATGCAGGCACATACACTACACTAGTTATAGATTTGTCACAATTTACTTCTTCCTGGAGCAGCTAAGAAACTGTAAGGAAGTCACCATCTCCCTCCCACGGGTAGCACAACAAACTGCCTGCTAGATCACAAAGTGATGAATGATGATCTGGTCCAGTGTGAGCATAAGTGGTAGAATTTGGTCCTTAGAAAATAGCTTTGGTTCAAATTGTGAACTTCCTTACTTAAACTGTGTTTAAACAGACTACCCATGTGAGGAACTGCTCCCCAATGTAAATAAGGAGCTCAGAGTCTGGTCCTGTGTCTCTTTATATCTTTCATCTTTAGAGTAAATTAAATGTCCGGCCATATCACACAGAAATGTACAATAAAAGCAGATAGCTAGCAACGGATAAAATAAAATATCAACATGTGCCACCACTGATTTGCATCTGATCAGGTTAGCAATGTCTAGTGCGGATCTTACAACAATTAAAGCTTCATCTTCTTGCATTCTGTGTGAAATGGTTTAGAAGCTAGTATTCTAGGATTAAAGGAATATAACAAAGAATAAAGCACAAACCAAGAAAAGAAAAAATAGTATTTTTGTGCAGCTTGAGTAAATAGAAAGGATGTGGAATGTATGGCTTGGGAGCTAAAATAATGGGGTTAGAAGCTGTTTTTTCAAACCTAGCTGCAGTTCTCCACAACAATTTTTTTTTTCACATTAAAATAAAATTACTTTATGTGCTGGCATATGATTCATTTCAAATGAGCTTCACCGAGCTGATGATTTCCTTCTTACTTCCTTACCTAATCACACTCAAGTTCCATCATGAGCATTCATTCACTGAGTAGTATATTGAAACTCAAGATTTTGGAAAATCTACTTACATTGACTTAGGCCATGTCTACACTACCACTTATGTTGGCAAAACTTATGTCGCTCAGGAGTGTAAAAATACACACCCTTGAGCAACATAAGTTTTGCCCACATAAGCGCTCGTGTGCACAGCTCTATGTTGGCGGGAAAGCTTCTCCAGCCAACAGAGCTACCGCCATTCATTGAGGTGGTTTTATCATATCAACAGGAAAGCTCTCTCCCATCGGCATAGAGCAGCAACACAAGAAATCTTATAGTGTTGCAGCTGCGTCGGTACAGCTGTGCCACTGTAAGTTTGCTAGTGAAGACATGGCCTTAGGCTATGTTGGTGTCTGAACTCTCTATGTCATATAAAAGGTTTAGCTCCAATACTCCCATGAGTCAGTTATATTCATTGTGGTTAATTCTTGTCTATAGAGTTTTGAAGACATCTTACTTTCTTATAGCACTCAACTTAAAATTGTCTTTCAATCAGTTTTCCAAACTTCCACTGTAGATTACAACATAATTAAACCTTTTAAAATAAGGCCACACACGGATAACCTCCCATATGTAAAACATTGCAAAGGCGTGGTTCTTGGCATATAGTTAGCTTGGCTCAGGAACTGTATTTTCATTGTGTATACAGTGCCTAGCACAATGGGGTCTTCTGCTAGTAGTCTCACTCGAAGGCTAAAGCATGTAAAATCCCAGCATAAGAAGAGAAGCAGGAAAAGGTACCACAGACTTACTTAAGAAGAGATGTGCTCTCTATGCCAGAGGGCTATACTATCTCCAGAAGCAGAAGACACAACAAGGAGGAGTGGGAGCAGGAAGTACCTGGCCTTCCTTAAGGTCATAAGACTCTCAAGAATGGAGAGGACTCTGAGGAAGGAAATTGCAATCACATGTTTGTTGTCTATTCTATAGCTCTGTAACTCTAGTGTGATTTTTAAAAGTGTGTGGGGGTGCTTCAGAAGGTTCTTTGTGAAGCTTGTGTTCTTTATTTAAATTTGATCTGGAGTGCCCATGAGGGTGGACCTCTGGGAAGGGCTTGCATAAGTTACGAGGACGGTTTAGGTGGGCCAGTACTAGTCTCAGGGCTGAGAGCAGTTGGACTGGAAAGTCCCACGTCCTAAGGGAGATGGCCAGACAGGAAGTCTAGACACCGGGAGCATGCCTGAGAGGCCAGAACTAGAGAAAATGTGGGATGCTGGATGCTGCTAAGAACCAGGTGGCTTGAAAACATGTGGGATCCAAAGTTTGGGTTCAATACAGCAGACTGGTAACTATCTGCTAAAGGGGACTCAGCAAGGCCTGTAACATCTATGCCCTAAGGTTGGCAGGAGGGTGCATTGGGACAGTAATAGCAGTGTAGGCAGACTTTGGCATCTCACTGTAAAGGTGGGAAGGGGGTCAGGTCTGCAGGGGCAGAAAGAGGGAGAAAAACAACAAGCAAAGCATAGACATTTTACAAAAGATGGCGTTTGTTTTCTGCCTTATCGTTTCAGAGTGTGAGCTCTCTGGGGTAAGGATTGTTGTTTTTATATATTTGGACAGTACCTAGCATATTTTGGAGGCTACCAAGCTACGAGTAAATAAGATTTGTATTTACAAGGAAATGTAGGATGCTTGGATCCCGATAAGTAAAGTCATTAAACCGTGGTAATTATTCCATGCCATTTCAACACATGTAGAACCAGGGCTGGCTCCAGGCACCAGCCAAGCAAGCTCATGCTTGGGGCGGCAGATTCTATGGGCCGGCATTCCGCCCAATCCTAGGGCGGCACGGCCGCTTTTTTTTTTGTTGTTGTTCGCCGATCCGGCCGCCCTGTAGGGGGCGGCAGTGCGGAGGAGGGGAGCGCCCTGCTGGGAGGGGGCTGCGCATTCCATCTGCCCCAGCTGGTGCCAGGTCTGTAGCAAGCCCGCATCCTTCCCTCCCCGCCGATTGGAGCAGTGCAGAGCCCTCCCGGCAGGTGGTGCACCAGTCGGGGCCGCGTGACGAGCGCCCCGCTGAAGCCCTGGCCGCCCCCCTTCTCTCTCTGCCCCCGCTCCCTCCCCGCTCCCTCCCCGCTAGCCGGGGCACGTCTGCAGTGCAGGGAGTCCCCCTGTACCCTGGCTCCGGCCGCCACCCTGCACCCTGGCTCCGGCCACCCCGCATGTTTTTTTTTTTTCCTGCTTTGCTGCTCCGGCCGCGCCGCAGGTTGTTTTTTTTTTTTGCTTTGCCTTTCTGGCCTCTCTGTGCTCAAACCTGCACATTTCCCTTTTTTGGGCAATGTAGAATAAATAAGGGTACGTCTACACTTACTTCCTGGTTCGGCGGCAGGCAATCGATCTTCTGGGATCGATCCCGGAAGTGCTCGCTGTCGACGCCGGTACTCCAGCTCGGCGAGAGGAGTACGCGGCATCGACGGGGGAGCCTGCCTGCTGCGTCTGGACCCGCGGTGAGTTCAGACTAAGGTACTTCGAATTCAGCAATGTTATTAACGTAGCTGAATTTGCGTACCTTAGTCCGAAGTGGGGGGTTAGTGTGGACCAGGCCCAAGACACCATGTTTATTTTAGAGTTAGCAGCTAAAGCCGGTTACTCTTCCCATATCAATGATTTATTGCAAAATATTTTTTTTTTTGTATCATGATGAAATGAGAAATGAGACATTTGCAGAAGTTTAAATTAATCAACAACATCTGTTACAACTAAACAATGTATCTATTACAAATAATTTCTTCACTGGCACACTATTCAATGTTTTCATTAATGGCCTGGATAACAGAGTGGAAAATATGCTTATAAAATTTCCAGATGACACCAAGCTGGGAAAGATAGCTAGCACTTTGGAAGACAGGATTAGAATTCAAAATAACCTTGACAAATTGGAGAAAGGGTCTGAAATCAACAAGATGAAATTCAATAAAGACAAGTGCAATGCACTACACGTAGGAAGAAAAAAACCAAAGGCACAACTACTACATGAGGAATAACTAGCTAGATGGTAGTATTGCTGAAAAGGATGTGTGTGTGTGTGGCGGGGGGGGTGATAGTGGATCAGATGTTGTATATGAGTCAACAGTGTGATACAGTTGTTAAAAAAAGCGAATATCATTCTGGGATTTATTAACAGCCATGTTGTACGTAAGACACAGGAGGTAATTGTCCCACTCTACTCAGCGTTGGTGAAGCCTCAGCTGGAGTACCATGTTCAGTTATGAGCATCACACTTTAAGAAAGATATGGACAAATTGGAGGGAGTCCAGAGGAGCGCAACAAAAATTTAAAAGGTTTAGAAAACATGTTTAGTCTTGAGAAAAGAAGACTGAGGGAGGACTCAATAATAAATATATTAAGGGCTACTGTAAAGAATATGGTGAATAACTATTCTCCATGTCCACTGAGGGTAGGACAAGAAGTAATGGGCTTAATCTGCAGCAAGGGAGATTTAGGTTAGATATTAGAAAAAACTTTCTAACTATAAGGATAGTTAAACACTGGAATAGGCTTCGAAGGGAGGTTGTGGAATCCCCGACATTCGAGGTTTTTAAGAAAAGATTGAACAAACACTTGTTAGAGATGGTCTAGGTATACTTGGTCCTGCCTCAGTGCAGGGGGCTGGACTAGAGGGCCTCTCTAAGGCCCTTCCAGCCATAGACGCCGACTCGATGGGTACTCTGGGGCTGGAGTACCCAAGGGAAAAAAATGGTGGGTGCTGAGTAGGGTGACCAGACAGCAAGTGTGAAAAATCGGGACAGTGGGTGGGGGATAATAGGAGCCTATATAAGAAAAAGACCCAAAAATCGGGACTGTCCCTATAAAATCGGGACATCTGGTCACCCTAGTACATGTTACCTCCAGAAGGAGAAAGAGGAGCATCCATGTACCAGCAATGGAGATACAGGTGAGCAATCGTTTCCATGTTCTCTCTACAGGTACTAATGCGGAGAGTGGAGTAGATGACCCATCTGAGGGAAGGGAGCAGAAGGAGACTCCACCGATTGGAAGGCAAAAGATGCACTGTCCTAGGGATGGGGGTTCCACGACCACCACTCCCAAGAGGAGGAGGAGGGTGGTGGTGGTCGGGGACTCCCTCCTCAGGGGGACTGAGTCATCTATCTGCCGCCCCGACCGGGAAAACCGAGAAGGTCTGCTGCTTGCCAGGAGCTAGGATACACGATGTGATGGAGAGACTGCTGAGACTCATCAAGCCCTCGGATCGCTACCCCTTCCTGCTTCTCCACGTGGGCACCAATGATACTGCCAAGAATGACCTTGAGCGGATCACTGCAGACTACGTGGCTCTGGGAAGAAGGATAAAGGAGTTTGAGGCGCAAGTGGTGTTCTCGTCCATCCTCCCTGTGCAAGGAAAAGGCCTGGGTAGAGACCGTTGAATCGTGGAAGTCAACGAATGGCTACGCAGGTGGTGTCGGAGAGAAGGCTTAGGATTCTTCGACCATGGGATGGTGTTCCAAGAAGAAGGAGTGCTGGGCAGGGACGTGCTCCACCTAACGAAGAGAGGGAAGAGCATCTTCGCCAGCAGGCTGGCTAACCTAGTGAGGAGGGCTTTAAACTAGGTTCACCGGGGGAAGGAGACCAAAGCCCTGAGGTAAGTGGGGAAATGGGATCCTGGGAGGAAGCACAAGCAGGAGAGCGCAAGAGGGGAGGACTCCTGTCTCATACTGAGAAAGAGGGACGATCAGTGAGTTATCTTAAGTGCCTATACACAAATGCAAGAAGCCTGGGAAACAAGCAGGGAGAACTGGAAGTCCTGGCACAGTCAGGGAACTATGATGCGATTGGAATAACAGAGACTTGGTGGGATAACTCACATGACTGGAGTACTATCATGGATGGATATAAACTGTTCAGGAAGGACAGGCAGGGCAGAAAAGGTGGGGGAGTTGCGTTGTATGTAAGAGAGGAGTATGACTGCTCAGAGCTCCGGTATGAAACTGCAGAAAAACCTGAGTGTCTCTGGATAAAGTTGAGAAGTGTGAGCAACAAGGGTGATGTCGTGGTCGGAGTCTGCTATAGACCACCAGACCAGGGGGATGAGGCGGACGAGGCTTTCTTCTGGCAACTAGCAGAAGTTGCTAGATCACAGGCCCTGGTTCTCATGGGAGACTTTAATCACCCTGATATCTGCTGGGAGAGCAATACAGCGGTGCACAGACAATCCAGGAAGTTTTTGGAAAGTGTAGGGGACAATTTCCTGGTGCAAGTGCTGGAGGAACCAACTAGGGGCAGAGCTTTTCTTGACCTGCTGCTCACAAACAGGGAAGAATTAGTAGGGGAAGCAAAAGTGGATGGGAACCTGGGAGGCAGTGACCATGAGATGGTCGAGTTCAGGATCCTGACACAAGGAAGAAAGGAGAGCAGCAGAATATGGACCCTGGACTTCAGAAAAGCAGACTTTGACTCCCTCAGGGAACAGATGGGCAGGATCCCCTGGGAGAATAACATGAAGGGCAAAGGGGTCCAGGAGAGCTGGCTGTATTTTAAAGAATCCTTATTGCGGTTGCAGGAACAAACCATCCCGATGTGTAGAAAGAATAGTAAATATGGCAGGCGACCAGCTTGGCTAAACAGTGAAATCCTTGCTGATCTTAAACGCAAAAAAGAAGCTTACAAGAAGTGGAAGATTGGACAAATGACCAGGGAGGAGTATAAAAATATTGCTCAGGCATGCAGGAGTGAAATCAGGAAGGCCAAATCACACTTGGAGTTGCAGCTAGCAAGAGATGTTAAGAGTAACAAGAAGGGTTTCTTCAGGTATGTTAGCAACAAGAAGAAAGTCAAGGAAAGTGTGGGCCCCTTACTGAATGAGGGAGGCAACCTAGTGACCGAGGATGTGGAAAAAGCTAATGTACTCAATGATTTTTTTGCCTCTGTCTTCACAAACAAGGTCAGCTCCCAGTCTGCTGCACTGGGCAGCACAATATGGGGAGAAGGTGACCAGCCCTCTGTGGAGAAAGAAGTGGTTTGGGACTATTTAGAAAAACTGGACGTGCACAAGTCCATGGGGCCGGATGCGCTGCATCCGAGGGTGCTAAAGGAGTTGGCGGATGAGATTGCAGAGCCATTAGCCATTATTTTTGAAAACTCATGGTGATCGGGGGAGGTCCCGGATGACTGGAAAAAGGCTAATGTAGTGCCCATCTTTAAAAAAGGGAAGAAGGAGGATCCGGGGAACTACAGGCCAGTCAGCCTCACCTCAGTCCCTGGAAAAATCATGGAGCAGGTCCTCAAGGAATCAATTATGAAACACTTAGAGGAGAGGAAAGTGATCAGGAACAGTCAGCATGGATTCACCAAGGGGAAGTCATGCCTGACTAACCTAATTGCCTTCTATGATGAGATAACTGGCTCTGTGGATGAGGGGAAAGCAGTGGATGTGTTATTCCTTGACTTTAGCAAAGCTTTTGATACGGTCTCCCACAGTATTCTTGCTGCCAAGTTAAAGAAGTATGGGCTGGATGAATAGACTGTAAGGTGGATAGAAAGCTGGCTAGATCGTCGGGCTCAACGGGTAGTGATCAATGGCTCCATGTCTAGTTGGCAGCCAGTTTCAAGCGGAGTGCCCCAAGGGTCGGTCCTGGGGCCGGTTTTGTTTAATATCTTTATTAATGATCTGGAGGATGGTGTGGACTGCACTCTCAGCAAGTTTGCCGATGACACAAAACTAGGAGGCGTGGTAGATACACTAGAGGGTAGGGATCGGATACAGAGGGACCTAGACAAATTAGAGGATTGGGCCAAAAGAAACCTGATGAGGTTCAACAAGGACAAGTGCAGAGTCCTGCACTTAGGACGGAAGAATCCCATGCACAGCTACAGACTAGGGACCGAATGGCTAGGTAGCAGTTCTGCAGAAAAGGACCTAGGGGTCACAGTGGACAAGAAGCTGGATATGAGTCAACAGTGTGCTCTTGTTGCCAAGAAGGCTAACGGCATTTTGGGCTGTATAAGTAGGGGCATTGCCAGCAGATCGAGGGACGTGATCGTTCCCCTTTATTCGACATTGGTGAGGCCTCATCTGGAGTACTGTGTCCAGTTTTGGGCCCCACACTACAAGAAGGATGTGGAAAAATTGGAAAGAGTCCAGCGGAGGGCAACAAAAATGATTAGGGGTCTGGAGCGCATGACTTATGAGGAGAGGCTGAGGGAACTGGGATTGTTTAGTCTCCAGAAGAGAAGAATGAGGGGGGATTTGATAGCAGCCTTCAACTACCTGAAGGGGGGTTCCAAAGAGGATGGAACTCGGCTGTTCTCAATGGTGGCAGATGACAGAACAAGGAGCAATGGTCTCACGTTGCAGTGGGGGAGGTCTAGGTTGGATATTAGGAAACACTATTTCACTAGGAGGGTGGTGAAGCACTGGAATGCGTTACCTAGGGAGGTGGTGGAGTCTCCTTCCTTGGAGGTTTTTAAGGCCCGGCTTGACAAAGCCCTGGCTGGGTTGATTTAGTTGGGAATTGGTCCTGCTTTGAGCAGGGGGTAGGACTAGATGACCTCCTGAGGTCCCTTCCAACCCTGATATTCTATGATTCTATTCTATGATTCTATGAGCACCCACCGGCAGCCCCCCTAGCAGCACCTCCCGCCCGCTGCGAAACAGCTGTTTTGCGGTGTCAGGAGGTACTGGGGGGAGGAAAGAGGGTGCAGCATGCTCGGGAGAGGGGGCAGAACTGGGCGGGGCAGGGATGGGAAGAGGGGGGGAAGAGCAGGGCAGGGGTGGAGCCGGGGTGGGAAGAAACAGGGTGGGGGTGGGGCCTGGGCAGAGCCGGGGTGGGGGAGGGAACCCTGCAGTTATCAATTCACTTCGGCATACACAGTCCACACAGTTTGAACATGAGACCTGCTTGGGATAAAAATATACCAAAAGTTTATTTCATAAAAGAAAACACAGATTGATGAAAAAACCACAGATGAAATAGTAAGGGAGAGCAAAGGTGTACAAGTTACATAGGATATAAATCTAAAGACACAACCTCAGGCTTTACATTCTATATTAGATAAAAATCTCTTTTCTAATACTATTGCTTTTGAACAGTTGCCTACCGTTCCCTCTAGCTATAGGGGGAGATGCAGCATTCACAGACAGCTTCCTGCCCAGAGGCTGTCTCTCAGCTTCTGAAGGAAAACCTCAGTTTTTAAAGGTTTTAAAAGGTTTTTTCTTTCTTTCCCTCACTCCCCGCCCCCCCCCCCCCCCCACACTTTCTTGCATGGTGACTCATGGTTATTCCCAGTGGGGGAAATTCCCTCTTAACCTGATAGAGGGATGTCTCAATGTCTTTCCATTAACTCTAATGGTCCATCATTCTCTTTTCCTGGGCTAGACAATTGGAGCTGCTTTTGTGTAAACACCTGACTTGGTAGGTGCCCCGCCCTGCTGTGAGGTATAGTTGAACTTTTAGTACAGGTTATGAACTCAGTTTTCTATATACATAAATATAGAGCTGCATAATCATAGTCTGTATACATTAATGTATACAGGAGATCAGAATTTACAAGCTTTCATAAAACACCTTACTTGATATCCTTTTACAGTACAATAATACAATATGCAATCTGGTAGTTCAGCTGCTCATTCTGGGGGTTTAAACCTTCCGCTCTTCCCTTAGAGTGTCTAGATTATCACAGAGGCGACAAAAAATAAATGGGAAAACATGCAAAATCAAGATTTTTAAAATAAATTAAGGGCTAGATTTCTCCTAATCTTGCATAGGGTAGGCAAGAAAAGCAGAAAGCGGGTGCTTCCCCCACCAATCCCTTATATCCCTGTAGAGTGGGGTAGACACACTCTTGTTTCTTCTGTTCCCAGTGCAGAAGGACTGTAGTGCCAGCAGCAGCACTATAAAGTCTAAAAGTGGTGGTGAGGTGTAGGGCAAGAATGGGGCAGTGTCCAGCACCTAAGGCCCTAGCCAAGAGAACTGAGTTGGACTAGGCTGTGAAGGAGACGTTTGTGCTAGGCTCTGCAAGCACATACCAGTGCAGTGTGCACTCCTCCAGCATTGTTAGTCACTAGGCCAAATCCTGGCTCCATTGAAGTCAGTGGCAAAACTCCCATTCATTTAAATGAGGCCAAGATTTCACTCATTAGGCCTACCTCAAACACAATGCCTTCAGGAACTATCCCCTTGTGCAGCCCCTCCTCACTACCTCCACCATCCCCACCAACAGCAACTTGGGCAGTGCCTTAGATCAATCCCTAAATATTAAAATATCAGAGGAATCAAGGGTCATTGGAGCACAACTGAGGTCTAGTGCGGCTCAGCTAGCACCAGGGAGCCCTCTATATAGAGTACAACTGGAAAGCAACTTCTGGTAAAATGTTCAGTTTTCATAATAAAATAATGGGAACTAAACAACAAAATTAATCATATAGTTAGAGGAAAGGAGCAAATTATTAATAATTATGTTTACTACAGTAATGCCTAAGGGCCAACCAAGAATGGGCTCCTGTTGTGCTAGGCACTGCACACACCCACAGTAGTAGACAGTCTCTATCTAAATAGACAAAATAGACACATGGTTTGACAAGACAAATGGTTTGAATTCTCCCACTTCCAATCCTTTCTTGGGCAGATGACACAGAAAGATAGTGGTTTATCTGTCAATACTTAATTAAAAGCTGACACATTTATTTCACTCCAGGCCCAGCATGTATTTCTTGAAAGGGCATTCCAGAGGGAAACAAAGGTTACAAATATATTTAATGGTGACAAGGCAGACAGAAAAGTGCACATTAGCAAATTGATGACTACAACTGCACTTCATTGTGTGCAGCATGAACAGAAAGTGAATTTCCAAAGGTATTTACCTTTAAGATTTCTAAGCTTTTTTTTTTGTTGTTGTTGCTTTTTTTGGTTTAATGGATAATATGTAAATGGCTTGCTGTAGTGACAGCACTTTTTTCTGATCTGTGGAAGGCCTGGGTTTGTATCTCTTGCTCCCACAGTTCTTGCTAACATACTTGAGACAGGGACTGTGACCCTTCAAATATTATAGTACAATTAAATTATGAAGAGGGTAAGGTTAGTCTTGTGGTTAAGGCACTGGATTAGGAGTAAGAAAACCTGGGTGAGTTTCCAAGTTCTACCCCATGCATCCTTGAGTAGGTCACTTAATCTCTCTGTGCCTCAGTTCCCCACCTATAAAGTGGGGATAATAATACTTCCTTTTTCTGTCTAGTCTAATTAGAATGATAGATCTTCAGGGCAGGCACAGTCTCTTACTAGGTATTTGTACAGTACCTAATATGTCCACCCAGCAATTAAATACCCACAGCTAACCTGATTCAGCTGACTCAGGCTCATGGGGCTCGGGCTGCAGGGCTAAAAATTGCTGTGTTAGACATTCGGGCTCAAGTGGGGGGAGCGTTCCACAGCTCAGGATCCAGCCTGAGCCCGAATGTCTACATAGCAATTTTTAGCCCTGAGGCCGAAGCCCTGGAAGCCCAAGTCAGCTGACCCAGGCCATCTGCATCCATGCTGCCAGTCTTTTATTCCAGTGTAGATTCAACCTAAGTACATCTACACTGCAATAAAACACCCACAGCTGGTCCAAGTCAGCTGACTCGGGTTCACAGGGCTTGGGATGTGGGGTTATTAGATGTTCGGGCACAGCCACACTGCGATGTATAGCCCACAGCCTGAGCCCCCAAACACAAGTCAGCTGACATGGACCAGCCACAGGTTTTTTTATTGCAGTGTAGACATACCCTAAGGGCTACCATAATACAAACTAATAATAATAATAATAATAAAAAATAATGTAATTCCAACCTTAATGGCAAATAAAACTTATATTCTTGCTAGCTGCCATGCTCATGCTATGAATCCTCAATATCTGTTCTCATGGACATGACTGTCGCTGTCAGCATCATCACAAAAGTATTTACTTATTGGCTGGAAAGAGATGAATTCTAAGAAATCTGATTCATTATTTATTTGGTGTCATCTGCTTTTGCCTGTCATCATTAATAAATTAATTAGTTAATGTTTGTGCAGAATTTTGACATTTTACAGCTGCATACTGTTAGTGTTAACTATTGCAGAATATTTGTGTAGCACCAGGTGGTCTCTTTTGTGTGCAGTTAGATGGACCAAGAGAAATAAAATTTGATTTCCTTCTTAATCTGAATCAGTGTCCTTAATCTAGAGTAGGAGTAGAAGATATATTTTTAAAAGGAAAGACTTCATCAATCCAGCCGAGTTTTACCTAGACGTCTGCCTCTTGAAGTCAATTGCCATAAACTTAAACATAGTGGAATTCATATAATGTGAACTTGCTTCCCCTCGCATATAGCAGCATTTAATGCTGCCAAAAAGTTGGCACTAACAAAGTATGTATACTGTTTAAAACCTCCATAATAGCATTGTACATACACTGTACCCTGGGTCTAATATAACTTTGGAGTATGTAAGCAGTGCAAGAATCGTTAGCACATCATTACATCTTTTCTTACCCTATAAAAAGAAAAAAAGAAAGGAAACTGGATATTTGACATCTTTGTTTCTAAGTAGAACTATGTACCCCTCAAAAATATATCCTATCATTGCTAATCTTTTTAAGCAGGAGGAAGTTATAAAGCAATGAAAAGAAGAGTATACAAAAATGAAATTAAAAGGGATTTAAGCACTACATCTGAGTTGGACACACTGGAATGATTCACAGCAGAAAAAGTTATGGGTTTTTGCCCCATATGAAAAGTAGCGGAAACTAATTATGGTACATAGAACTAAGCAAGCAAATAAATCAAGCTTTATACTGCTAAATTCTCACATCTGCATTGCAAATTAACATTGAGAATTCAATTATAAAGATCGTACTAATAATAAATACAGCAGTTCTGCTAGAATAAGAAGAGACAATCCAAAAATACATGTTAGGTCCACAAGAGTCCACAGCCTTAGGCCTTGTCTACACTACCAAGTTTTGTCGACAAAAGTGATGTCGGCATAATCAGCATAATAAAAATCGGAATGTCATATTCACACTTGCTCCCTCTGTCAGCAGACACATCCACAGTTGGGGCACTATCATCGACAGTGTGAGCAATGCACTCTGGGTATCTATCCCATAGTCCAGCTTGACACCTTCTGTCACTAAGTGTTGTGGGAAGGCGGAGCAGATCATGCTGCAACTTGGGACTGGGCTTAATGTCCCATGATGCATTGCTTTCTGTCCCAGCACTCCATGGCTTTCTTTTGCGGCATTTTTCAATGGCCCTTCTTTGCTGTGCACCACAGCATCTTTGTGAGAAGGGATGGATCTCACACTGCTCTCCTATGCTCTGTTAACTGTCATGAAGACATCACGGATGGCAGTGTAGTTAATCGCAAAGTTTCTAACTGAAGAAGACTCCCAGTTGCCTGGCATGCTGTGTGATATGGATAGGAGCAACTTTAGATTGCTTTTGGCATTCACAGAAAAGCTGCAAAGGGTAGACCGTCGCTTTTGGGCTCAGGAAACAAGCACTGAATGGTGGGATTGTATCATCATGCAGGTGTGGGATGACGAGCAGTGGCTACAGAATCTTCAGATGCGGAAAGTCACCTTCCTGGAACTGTGTGCAGAGCTCGCCACAGCACTGTAGTGCAAGGACACAAGAATGAGAGCTGCCCTATCGGTAGAGAAGCATGTGGCAATCGCTGTGTGGAAGCTAGCGACTCCAGACTGCTACTGGTCAGTCGTGAATCAATTTGGAGTTGGGAAGTCGACCGTTGGGGCTGCATTAATGCAGGTGTGCAGGGCAATTAATCACATCCTGCTACGAAGGACCATGACTCTGGGAAATGTGCGTAAAATAGTGGATGGCTTTGCAGAAATGGGTTTCCCTAACTATGGATGGGCAATAGATGGCACACATATTCCAATTTTGTCACCAGACCGCCTTGCAACGGAGTACATCAATAGGAAGGGGTACTTCTCCATGGTGTTGCAGGTGCTTGTGGATCACCGTGGGCATTTCACTGACATCAACGTGGAGTCCAGGAAGGTGCATGACGCCCGCATCTTTAGGAACACAAGCCTGCATAGAAAGCTACAAGTGGGAACTTTCTTTCCAAACCAGAAGATTACAGTGGGTGATGTTGAAATACCCATAGTGATCCTGGGAGACCCGGCGTACCCCTTACAGCCATGGCTCATGAAACCTTACATGGGAAACCTGGACAGCAGTAAGGAGCGGATCAACAACAGGCTGAGTAGGTGCTGGATGACAGCGGAATGTGCCTTTGGCAGATTAAAGGTGCACTGGCGATGCCTTTATGGCAGGTTAGACCTTAATGAGGATAATATTCCCATGGTCATATCTGCGTGTTGTACTTTGCATAATATTTATGAAGCTAAGGGTGAAAGGTTTGCTCAGGGGTGGAGTGTTGAGGCAGACTGCTTGGCTGCTGATTTTCAGCAGCCAGATATCAGGGCTATCAGAGGAGCCCAGAGGGAGGCAGTTCAAATCAGGGAGGCTTTGAGGCAACACTCTGAAAACGAGAACCAGTAATGTATATCTCTGTGACTGGTGCTGCAATGTTACATTACATGTCATTTTTCTAGGAAGTAATGATGACATTTGGGGCCTTACATTTCAGCAAGCACATGAATAAACTGCCTGTGTATGTATTGGTAGTGCCTGCTATCTCAATTTGTAGAAAACAAATAAAGATGAGTTACCATTCAAAAACTTTGCTTTTATTGCACAAGAAACAAAGATGCTTGGCGGGAAAGGAGGAATCAGGGAAGGGCAGACTTTCACAACTGTGTGTAGATCCAGCTGTCATTATGAAAGTTGTCTGAGGGGGTGGAGTGATGGGGGAACCGAGAAGTCCCAGAAATTGGAAAGGACTGTGCGGGCAGAGTTTGGGGAGAGCATGGAAAAGAGTTCTGAATGTGCTGCAGGGGAGGGCGGGCATAGATCTGCTCAGTCTGCAGCTTTATTAAGGACTTTAGCATCTGCATTTGCTCCTCCATTACTTTAATCATCTGCTCAGTAGCGTCCTTAACAAACTCCTGTGTTTTCTGTTCTGCCTTTCGGCTTCCCACCACTCCTTGTGTTCCCCTTTTCTCTTCATTGGAGGAGTGCAGTACCTCACCGAACATGTCTTTCTTATCTGGTGGAGACACTCGGACAGTGTGCATGGGGTGTTCCTAAAGGCCACATCTGCCGAAGCACAGGGAAAAATGCACAGAAGCATAATTGTTAAATTCATGCACAGCATTGAAACATTTCAGTAAAATACACCTTTTGAAACACAGCAATCACTTTCTCACTGACCCTTGGCAAGCAAACATCTCTGCGAACCCCAAAGCATGGTGAGTGTTGGCGAGGGGGGGCCGCTCCACATGGGGTAAAGAGCACTCACTCTGCAAAGGTTGTGGTGCAGCTGACTAGGGAAAAAATTCTAAAATTCACCTACACTTTTCCACAGGCGGGGCTAATTCTAGCAGACATCTCACTGCTAAAGGTAAGCAGAGAAACGAGGGTACATCTACTACATGTGGCTTCCGCCCTGCTCCCTATGCTGCTCACCTGTGTGCCACAAGATGCTCTATTTCAAACAGGAATTGCTGGGTGACATTCTTTGGCTTGTGTTATGGAGGTCAGAATGGATGATCATAATGGTCCCTTTTGGTTTTAAAAATCTATAAATCTATGTGTCAGTTTGGTGGCTGGACCGCTAACGGTCCAATATATGTGCAAATCCCATGTGTTGGGGTATCAAAACATGGATTTATACTTAAAAATGGGTGCTTGTAAATTTAAAGACCAAAATTGATCTCTAGTGTGACCTGAAACCATTATTTTCAGATTCTCTCCACGTTCAAGTGAATCTGCCTGTGAAGTACCTGTGGCAGAAGTTTACTATTTAAAATTAGACATTTAAAGTTTACTTGCAGTCTGATGTTTAGAGGCAGCAGCCACTCGATTGTAAGTAGATGTAATATTTGGTTTTTTAAAGTCACTGGCCTCTTTTTGCTGAGACCAGCTCCTATGACTACTTCAAGGGTAGGAATGAGCATGGCTTTTCCCATTGCATCTTCTGTCTTTGAATTATACATAGTATAGCAGCTTCTCTCAACACAGATGATATTTTTGAGAGCTTTACAGAACTATGAAATTGTCGGGGTTTAGATGCTAAAATTACTGCACAGGATAAGCAAAACACCATGCATTTATCCAGCCACTGAGATTCTATTTCTGCTAGTAGAACAGGGAGCTCTCAGCAAAATATAGCTGGGAAATATTTTGGCTTGTATAAAAAACATTCTTTGCTTCGTAAAATAAAAACAATGGAAAGCAGATCGAGATGAGGTAGTAAGAACATGCTAATCAATTTTGCACCACATTTCAATGTTTCCTAAGAAATCTTTTTGCTAATGGTATGAGGGACTCATAATTGCTAAATGGATTATGCACTGTATGTTTTAGATAAAATTACTGGCCCTCTTTCTCCTCAGTTCTTTTGTTACTATTTTCTTCTTTGCATACATCTATTTACTGCATTATTTTAAGTCAATGTGCTGTTTTTTGCTTGTCTGTCTTCTCAGTCATCTGGTGCAAAATTGTGCCTGTTAAGCACAGCCAGTACTAAGAAGCAGAGCCATCCCATACTGTCCTATGGGGCACACTGGGAGGCACTGAGTCTGTGGAACTTTGCTGATTTATACCAGTTGAGGATTTATTAAGATCCAATGTAGTTTTCTCTAATAATCTCTGCAAATTTCACTAATTTGGCTCCTCCAAGTTACAGAGAATCCACCATTTACACTAGTTTAAACCTGTAAGTGATCCATGCCCCATGCTGCAGAGGAAGGCATAACAACACCCACCCCACCCCACCCCCAGATCTCTGCCAATCTGACCCAGGGGGAAATTCCTTCTCAAAGCCAAATATGGCAGTCATTTGTTAGTCTCTAAGGTGCCACAAGTACTCCTGTTATTTTTAGTTGGACCTTGAGCATTTTGGCAAGACCCACCAGCCAGACACATTGGAAAGAATTCTCTGTAGTAACTCAGAGCCCTCCCCATCTAGTATCCCATCACCGGCCATTGGGGGTAGCCTGAGATGTGGAATTTGGAGTGGAATTGAATGACTGTGCAGGAGAGAGGACTGGAGCTGGAGCCAGCACTGGAGTGACAGAAGCTTGCTGACCAGGACAAATGCCACCAGGTCAAACAGGAGAAGAGGGTCAAGTCACATCCATGGGACCCAGGAGGAGGAACACAAGGGGATCAATATTCTTCCTCCTTCCCCTGAGAAGCTGAGATTATGCTGTGCCCCAACTTCCCAGGATGTGGGACAGAAAAAGGAACTGGGCTTTGGGGAAGAATGTTTTTGTTATGTGAATTATTGTAATTTAAAATTATAGAAGGTATTGGCTGCCACACCACCCCATACTTGTGCCTCCCCATACTGCAGGGGCACAATCTAAAGGAGGACACGTGACCACCCCATGTGTTTCCTTTGGCCAGCGACTCCCCCCAACGCTGCGCCAGCTCAGGGCCACTGCGCTTTCCCTGCCCCATATTGCCTGCAGGGGGACTCTGTCCTTCTCCCACTGCGCCCCCCCCCCCCCAGCATGCTTGGCTGCTTTCCCTGGCAGCTGGGCTTGGGCGGGGAGCAGAAGTTGCGGAACGGAGCCACTTCTCACGCAGCTCAAGTTGGCTGCTCTGGGATGCTACTCTAGCAGTAAAGCAGCTGCCTGAGAGAGCCTGGCAGGAGCGTCAGCAGCAAGCCACCCTCCCCCCCACCCCTGCCTGGGCCTGGCTGCCACAGACAGGAGCCAAGCAAGCTGGAATCATGCTGTGGGGGTGAAGGGACCCTAGCTTCTTTACCACATGCAGTAACTTCAGGGACCACTATATTAAATTTATGAATGGTATATGTATGATTGTGCTCTACTCCATGGGAAAATTTGGTCCAGAGACAATGAGGCAGATTGTTCTCTGTTACTCTGGATTGACACTAGTGTAACTCCAGTGGCTTCAGCAGATTTACTCGTGATGTACTCCACTATAAATGAGAGCATCATCTGGTCCTCATGTGGCATCAAAAGATTAAGAATATGCAGGCTGCAAAACTATAGAAGTTTTGAGAATTAAGACCTGAATCTCAAAGAAGCTATGTACTTCTCATAAGCACACTCAGAACCTCATAGGATCAGGCCCTTATTATCTGTTGAACATACTACTTTAGCATATTGGACTGCGGTTAGTTGAAAATGTCACACTGTTTTGTTTATTGACTAGAGCTCAATTTGGCCACTACAATCAGCATTATCTTTCCATGAGAGTTAAATAAACAAACACTACAAATCATTAAGCATTGCCATTTGGGCATTTTTATGATTAATGAAGAAGATGGAATTTTGCCTCTAAAACCTGGTCATGCAGTTTTATAGATTATATTTTGATTTTTTTCTTCCTATAATATACATCTTTATTCGAGTCTTATACAGACTGTAGAGAACGGATGTAAAGACAACTTCTGGTAATCTCAAAACAAATCATCTAGAAAGAACCAGCAGGTGAAATGAAAGATTCAATTAAACAAGGGCAGGATAACATTTTCAGCTTAATCTAAACTGAAGTTGATCCAACTAGACAGCTGCAAAACTTCAGATCAGTCAGTGGGGCTATAAGCTTAGTTACAAGATGGAAGGAAGGAATTACATTAAAACATGGAAGACCAGGAATGATGAACTCCTAAGCTTCTTTTGCAAATACTGAATTGGACTTAATGTTTAAGATTCTTTACTTGGATTATTTACTTTCAAAGTGCTTGGGGATAATTGCTTTTTTATAATGAATCCGATTGGAAACTTGTTTCCATGACCTTTTAAGCAGTGATGACAACACAGTGATGATGATGATAATAATAATAATAATAATGGAGGAAGTCAACATACTTCTCAATCTGAGAAAAATATCATCATTTGGGATGATCCTCATAAAAAATTACACAAAATCCAGGCCATGGAAGCCTCTCAAGTGTTACCATTTTAGGGCACCATCCTGCAATCCTTAGAAAGAGTGAGTTATGTTGCCCTTTAGTAGCTAGCCCACAAAAAAGAGAAGGATCTGCAAATACCATCAATTAAAATGGTTCTTTAGAACCAGGCTTGTAAAGCTCTCTCCCCATCTGTATGATTCGTTATAATTATATGTGGTGTTTGAGGCTTATGCAGCAAAAGTCCCATTGACTTTAATAGAAGCATTGCCTGAATAAGCACTACATGCTTGGGCCTTTAGTAGGTCCTTGCCTCCCCAATAGGTTATTGAGATGTCTTGAGATATTATTTTTGTTGTTGTGTGAGTGGTAGCCTTACCAGCCACTGGGCCAAGGGCTACAATGCCTCTAAATTCCAGCTTTTCTATAGTTTCTCTATTGTATAGGGAGAGGCATCAAAAGTGATTTTTAGTCACTGAAAAATGCTACTGTTTGAAATAGCAAAAAAAGTCAAAAGGCTGCATGTATTGCTTTTCAAAAAACAGTAATAGTTAATAATACTAATGTCTACAATAGTATTCTAGGAACCTCACACATACAAAACAATTCATATTCCTAGAATACAATACATGTAAAATTCAATCATATCAGTGCATCAAAAGTTTTGTCAAATAAGCCCCAAATTCTGGCTGGTGCTCCATATATGCACACACCAGAAAACTAATAGCTGGCATCAGGAACATGGGCAGTTGTCCATTCACAATCTGCCTTCCAGATGTTACAGAGTTGCCACGCTACGAGTCTCCATAACAGAAGCTGAAAGGGTTATTTGGTGTGATAAGAAATGATTGTACAGGGCATGTGAAAGGGATGCTGTGTGTGGCTGCTCATAGCTTCATGATCCAACTCCTATCAAAGTACATGTGATTGCAATGGGAGCTGGATCAGGCACCAAACAGAATGCTGTAGTGTATTAATAAATAAGAGGGGCAGTGTGGCCTAGTCAATAGCATGCTGCACAGGGACTAAGAAAATCTGGGTTCTATTCCCAGGTCTGCAACTGGCTTCAATATTCTCTTGCTCTGAAGGACTAATCCATGTGTGCGCACACACACATGCATAAACAAAAATGTGTGGTCAAATTCTAACATTTTTGTGTGTGTGCGCGCACATAGGTCTAGTCCTTCACAGCAAGAAAATATTGAGGTACAATTGCTCAACAGAAATATTGGTGAATGGGAATACTATGAGAACTTTAATTTGAACCCCTAAGATCCATTTAGGCATTTATTATGCTCCTTATACTGTTCTATCTGAGCATTTCCAACTTCATTTTAATCAGTAGCAGCAGCCTCAGACTCCTGGTGATGAATATGAATAATATTTGTCTAGCATTGTAAAAGTGCAGATATACTGACAAGGAATACATTTCGCCTGTTCGTTTTTCTCCTTGGCTTTAAATTTTGTCATGCAGGTTTGTGTCAAGTGCAGACAACAGTGATATGATGCATAGTAGTAGGAGCTAAGAAAGGTAATTAAGAATGAGAAACCCATGTAGTGAAGTGTTTCCATAAAACAAGATTCATAGTGGGAAATGTTTTTGCTCTTGCCCTTGAAATGGAACTCAAAAGTATCAAACACTCAGAGATCCATGTAGTTCTACTCAGATATCTTTACAGTTTTCAGCAAGATTTCTTTCTAATTTGAATCTACTCTTTTTTTTCTTAGATACAAATCAAGCAAAAGAAAATAAGTGCATCTGCTTGGTCAGGGTTGGATATTTTGCCATTTCTACAGCTGACAAAATCCTATTGACATTTGCAGCTGGGATTCGAGCTTCAAGAACCTGCATGCATCATTTCTGGCTTATTTATTCATTGTACGAACATACGTCACCTCATTCATAGTAGCATCGTGATAATGGAAAACAGAAACACAAAATGATATAGCTAAACAACAACAAAAAAGCTCTGTTAAAAATCTAAAAGGAACATCAGTAGGTACAGTATTTAAAATGAAGTTACCTTTTGTATTTAAGAATATCTTACAGTAATCATAATTCAAGGTAATAAAAATATTTTACAGAAGACTCTTAATTTTCAAATTATTTTAATTAAATTGACCACGTAATGCTGTGACACAAGTACTTATCAGACCATCTAGATAGAGAGAAGGATGGCGCAGTGGCTAAGCTGTTGGCCTATGACTTGAGAGGTCTGGTGTCAGGTCTCTGCTCTACTACACATTTCTTGTGTGACGTTGGGCAAGTTACTTACCCTTTCTGTACTTTAATTCCCAACTGTAAAATGGGGATAATGGCACTTCCCTTCTTCACAGGAGTGTGGTGAGGATAAATACATTAAAAATTAGGTGGTGCTTAATAATATATGCTCTCCCCTTCCCCCCCCCCCCCCCCCCGTATCATGATCAGTTACTTCAACAAACAAGTGGTGTTTATGATCAATACTTGATTTATCCATTATGGGCCCAATTGTGCCACCCTTACTCAAGTTGAGTAGTTAGTCTCACTGAGTAAGGTACTATCTGCAATGTAAAGTACTACTCAATATGAGTAAGGGTGGCAAAAATCATATCCTGCATTCAAATCTAATTTTAAATCTTCTATTCTAGTGTAGCCATCATAGGAAGGAAGCTTTAGAAGAGAAATAAGGACTGGTTATATGACAAGCAGAGGCAAACATCACTATCATCAGGGAGCATTAGTCAGTCACCTTTTTGACTATAAATCCATTTAATTTGGCTTTGTTTGTCATATATTTTGTTTAATATACTTGATTAATTTTAATGGTGACAGCATGGCTCTCTCCTTAGAGCTAGACGGTTGTGGAATACTGTCCATGTCTTTAATCTGAGGTCCCGTTTATGCCTCTCTGGTGATTCTGCAGGTGAAAGTTTGTGGTACCACAGCACTTCTGAAAAGTGTAGGTGATAATCTGACTGACATTCTCCCTCTGAGTGAAACACACTGTAATGTTAAGATTTATTGCTCAGCATTTAATGGCTGATGTTTCCCCAGCAGTATTTAGCTCATTATTTTACAGTGCACTTAGAGATGCTTTGAGTATGCAAGATGTTTATGAAATGGTTAGGCTTGTCTGTGGTTTCCATGCTGGCCAAAAAGTATTGGGCCATCTTAAGTCCCGTTCTGCAACCCTTTACTCATGGGAGGAAACTCTGTATATATAAATGGTACTATTCACGAGACACTTGTCTATAAAGGGACTCCATAGATGAGCAAGGGTTTGCAGGACTGGACACTTTAGCTACACTTACAGAAAGTCTTTTCTGCTGTCACAAACTGTCTAGTTTAAAAGTGCCGATTACTGTGAATGATGGAAGTCATTTCTTATAAATTGCATTACTTAAATCACATCATGTACTCTTAAGAAAAAAATTGCAGCCTAAAGAAATATAGCCTTAAAGTATGGGGGGGGGGGGGGACACCTAAATTAGACAAACATGAAAAACCTTCCAGTTCTTTCCTTCAATATATCTGACTGCTGACCTTGAAAGCAGCATATACAATTCTAGTTTAATGATCTGATTCATAAAAACTTACATTTCTCAAAATCCTTACTTGGATTTTCTATATCTGTTTACAAATGAGGATAAATATGTAAGAGTAGGAAGACCACCATGATGCTAGCACAGCTATTATATTTGATGCATGTAGACAGATCCCCATGATACCACATTATCATGCTGATATCATGGTTAATTAATCTGTACATACATTCACTGATTTTGCTGCTCTGCACTAGAAACATGGTGATGAAAACCCCGAAAATAGTGTCTGTCACAGAAAAGTCAGGAATTATGTTTTTCCACCAAGAGACTCACTACAGGAACGACTGAAGATAAAGTTAAATTTAAAGTTGTTGGTTTTGAATTTGACATCTTTCATTAGTTTTGTTTTCAGATATGCCTGAAAAATTTTATTTGTGCCCTATTGAAACACAAGCATTTTTCTAAACAAGGTGGGGACTTAGCTGAGGTGTTACTCATCAGATGATGACACTTTCTTTTAATGAAAAATAAAAAGGAGCTATGTGTTTAGCCTTGAAGTAGTTTTGTTCTGCAGTTTTGCAACTAATATACAAATTTTAATTTAGTTTATCATATAATGAGACTAGATCGCAATGAATATGCACCAGGTGACAGAGGCAAAGTTGTTTTGGCAACCTTTCAGTTGGCATTTCCTAGCTTTTGTACACTTTGTGCAACATTCACATTTCTTAACATCATTTTTTGTTTAGAATAATTTAGGTGTCCAAAGAAGACAGATAAGTCTGTCTTTCTAGAACCAAGTTCGGAGGAGCCAAAATTGATGTTTAGAAGGGTTGGCCTCTAAGTCTTTCTGCCTTTGCCAATGTAGTTACAGATTTGGTCAAGGTATTCACATAGAAGCCTATTAGTATAGTTATCTAGGTCAGTCATTAAATACTGCTCATAGTCTGGACAAACCTTTCTTTGAGAATGAATGACGTTTACTCAAAATAACTGTGAAGAATAAAAGGATACAGTATTATTGCTTCTGGAATTCTGTGATAGAAAAAGGAAGAGATTATAATTCACTCAAAATGCCATTTTGTAATTCAACTAAATTTTGACATGGATCTCACCTCAGAAAATGATTATTAAGGAAACTATGACAGAGTGCAGGGAGTTAGCACCTATTGGGAAGCTGGGGATGGGTGGGCGCAAGCCTGCCCACAGCTAACGGCTCCCTGACCCAGATCCCAAACAATTCTAGGGGACAATTCTAATGAGAAAACAGAGATGGGTGTGAGGGTCACAGGGTGAAAATCAGGGATCCATAGGGGTTCACCGATCAGAGAACCCCAGAGAAGGGAGTTAACACCTAGGTATCGCTGAAGGGACTTCATTACTGGTTCCAATGGAGACTGGATCCCGTTTCATACTCAAGACCCTCCTGTTATTTCTTCACACCTAAATTCCCACTCAGGTAAATAGATGCCTAAAGAATCAGAATCAAGCCCTTAGATACTTTTGTTGTGGGGGTTTTTTTTCTAGTGAAAAGAACCCATTACAAGTTTTGTATAGGCTGCAAAGACATTAACAGAGCAATACTTTCCCTGCAGTTGTTCTTGAAAGAGATCGCGCTGCTGAAATGTTAGGAAGTGCTCACTCCTTTAAATACTGAAATAAATAGGTGGAATCCCAATTAATAAGGTCTAGTGACAGATAGAACATCTGAGTTATATTCCTATCTTTGCCACTGATTCATATGTATCACCTCACACTAGTAACTTAACCTCTATATGCTTCAATTTATCCATCTACAAATTAGATATGATAATAGGGCTTGATCCAAAGACTTTGAACTCAATGGGAATCTTTCCATTGAGTTAAATGGGTTTTGGATCAAGCCCATAATGCTTAGCTACCTCATGAAAATTATAAAGCTTAAAACATACTAAGACACAAGTTTCAATACAAACACAAAGTATTATAACAACACAGACATGAGATTATGTGCAGTTCTATTTATTATAGTACACAAATATTTGTCTTCAGGAAGGATGCTGCAATGTTTTTATACACCAAATGAAAAGGAAGGTAACTAAGTGTAATATATCAAGGTTATATATATTCTACGAGAATGGATTTCCAAAATCTGATGTGTTATAGAGGAAGGGTTATTTTATATGATGCAGGAAGTGGCGGGAGAGAGAGAGTGTAATGTTGTATATTTGATTGTCATGAAAAAAGTTACTGAGAGATTGAGTAGGATTTAGGGATTTTAAATTTATTTATATTTGAAAAAAATAGTTGGACAATTGGGTATGGAATTACAAAGTTAAATCAGTATATCTTTAAGATTCAAGTCATGCAACAACAAAAATCACTTTATACAGTTAGAAATATGCAGCTACTTAAACAGTTTATGTATCTTAAATCTCATTTCAGGTTAACTTTCACCATAAGGAAATAATATATCAAAGCAAATTAAACACTGCTCTGTCCAACACAGATATATATTGTTTGACTTATGATATAAGAAGTGAAAAGTTATAATCTGTGTATCATTGTTCTGACAAAATACTGGATCTGATCCTGCAATTCTTACTCACATAAGTAACTCTTTCACAAGTAGCTGTATTTAATTACACAAGCAAGAGTGGTAGGATCAGAGTCTTTAAGTAGTCAATACACATCTAAAAATAATCATCACAGCAGATTGCATTCTGGTTGTAACACTCCTTTGCAGATTTGAATTATATTGTATTTATGATGCGTCACTGTATTATTTTTTCTGGCCTTAAAAGGTTCTCTTTTTCTGCTATCAGACATCGATGGTGATTCACAAACGTTTGAGCAACAGAATTCCTAAATACTTCAGGTCTGTTTATTTTAGTTTCATCAGTGTAGTTTCTGGAATCACTTGGAACAGTTTTTTGTCAATGCTCCATGTAAAAACACCTGATTAACTTGGGAGAGAAGAATCCCTAATACTTTGCTATAGTGTCAGAAGTCTCAGGACTCAAGCCATTGTTCAACTCCTAATTTTAAAGTATTCACTATCTAGTAATGAAGCTGATATGCCTCCATTATGCTTCTGCATTTAGTTTCCATTATGTTTCCGTAATTTAAAAATAAGCAAGACCTTTAAAATACATTTACATTTGTGTTTGGATCCTGCAGTCTTTAGGCAAAAATCCCATTCATCTCAATGTAATTTACATATATCGATGGGAGTTTTGCCTGAGTAAGGAATGCAGTTCTGGAACTAACAACTACTACTTTATGCTTTAACAGACACATTTTCAATCCCTCAGTCCTGGGAATTCTGAACTTTTTATTCAAATATCTTCTACATAAGTGATATAGATTATTTTAAAAAAATACTTCTGATTTCAGGCCTCTTTGTGTGACTAGTATTAAAAAAAACAAGTCTTCTCTCTTCTTTTTAGAATATGAAAACACCAAGAACTGATATTAACATGCACTTCAGGTAAAGATTAGACAGCGGTGATAATGTAAAAGAAACATGAACAATATAGACAACTGGCAAGCAAGGCAATGATTTTATCCCTTTCAAATCTTTTGCTGCCACCTTCTGGAGTTTAAGAACAGTGTCATTGTTGGGTTTTGTGTGGGGGTTGTATTTTATTTCATTTTTTAGCACTATGACATATTTTTGTCTTCAGTAACAATTGCTGGCATTAGTACAGACAAACAATACATACATTCTCTACTTCAATATTTTTGCCATTTTAAACATGCATGCACAGATTTTATGTTCCACTGAGAGATGGAGTAGTGCAAATCTAGGATTATAGGTTATGTTTATAAAATAATGAAATAAGATGTAGAGATGTATCTTTATCAATTAAAACAGACTGAGTACATGAGGCATCAGAACTCTCTCGTCATCACTGAAGTACAGTATTGACTGCTGTCAATTTAGAGCCTTGTACTAATACCATCCATTTTGAAGGGTAAACTATTCCAGTATATTTGAGTAGGGAGCACTAACTAACCGTTATCAATATAATTTATTTCTTCTATATAAAGGTATCAGTAGAAACTGAAGATTGTCAGCTCACATAATTGAAAAACAAAAGCAATATTATCTCTGAGAAGGTTTGGAACTATGGGCTTTTAAGTATTCTGTCAACATTTGAATAACAAATGAAATACACCTCTACCTCGATATAAAGCTACCCGATATAACACGAATTTGGATATAACGCGGTAAAGCAGTGCTCCTGGGGGGCGGGGCTGCGCACTCCGGTGGATCAAAGCAAGTTCAGTATAACGTGGTTTTACCTATAACACGGTAAGATATTTTGGCTCCTGAGGACAGTGTTATATCGAGGTAGAGGTGTATTACTCATCACCACACTGAAGATTCAGATGGAGATGAATTGTACTAATCTTTTACTATAGTATAAACCCAATCCTGCAGTCCCAGTTCAGGCAGGTCTCCCATTGACTTCAAAAAGTTTAATACTGGAATTAAAGAGATTAATGCAAGATAACTTTTTATTAGATATTAATGACATCACTGATTTTGCATCTTAAAATTAAAGTGCACAGTGCCCCAACTTCATTCCTTATGACCCCTTCTGTTTTCTCTCTGCCTCAATGCCCATTAATTTTAAGAGGTTCTAGGTGGCTAGTAAATGCTGCACTGGCTCAAAATGTTTCTCATTAAAGCTCTTTTTGCTAATCAAGTTTGTGCTATGTTAAAAAAGTCACTTTCTCAGGTACTTTTCCTCCAGTACAGTATCTGTTTGCAACCAGATAATATGGCCTACCCTTAATTCAAATAACTGGATCTGAATGTCTGTTATTGTGCTAAATAGATTTGAGAAATTAAATGACTAAATGCAGCACTGTGAAAAACCATTTTCCCAGAAGTTAAAATAAGAGCTTTATCAACTCAACAGACGTACATTTAGGGGCAAGAGCCTGGCATACGCCCTGGACCTTTTGTGCCACTCTGGATATGCCAAGGGGCTGAAAAACTGTCCTAATAGGGCAGTTGAGGATTCCTGAAGCACAGCTAGTTTAGAGCTCTTATAGTCAACAGGCAACTCAGCCTGACAAAGAAAACTGCTGCAGATAAAGAAACAAGCCAGTAGATTTTCTCCCTCAGACCCAAATAAAATTGAACAAAGAACTGGAATCCAGATTGATGGAAGGAATGCTCATCTTTGCTTTAGAGAAGCCTGTCTTCCACGGCCTCAGACTTGTAAATTGAATAGGGGCTTTCTACTGCAGCAGCTCAGCAACATGAATGAGTTGCAGCACACACTGTTTCATAGGGTTACCATATTTTAATTTAAAAAAAGGAGGACACTCCACGGGGCCCCGGCCCCGCCCTAACTCTGCCCCCTCCCCTGAACGCTCCGCCCCCCTGCTCCTCCCCCTCCCCTGCTTCCCGCGAATCAAATGTTCGCGGGAAGCCTGAAACAGGGAGGCAGCAGGCAAGCTGGGGCTGAGGCGGGGCGCGGCGCGGCCCAGTCCGGCCCCCCCGGCCGAGCGGCCCCTCTAGCAGCCGGCCGGCCCAGGCCAAGAGGCTCTGGCCCCGGCGTCTCCCGCCCGGCTCGGCTCGGTCCCTGGGGCGCCGGCCCTGGTTCCGTCCAAGCGGCTCCGGCCCTCCCCTGGCCCCGGCGGCCCCAGCCCCCGGCCGAGCACCGCCGGCCCCAGCGGCTCCGGCCCCCAGCCGAGCACCGCCGGCCCTAGCGGCTCCGGCCCGGACCCAAGCCCCGCAACCCCTCCCTCCCTATTTTCCCGGACATGTCCAGCTTTTGGGGATTTCCTCCCGGACGGGGATTTGAGGCCCAAAAATCCAGACATGTCCGGGAAAATCCGGACGTATGGTAACCCTATGTTTCATTAAAATTGTACTTCAAGCCCGGGCAGATGCTTTACAGTGAAGCAGAGGGAGACAGAGGGAGAGGAGATATAGAGATAATATCTTTTTCTTATTCTAAAAAAAAAATTCTTGTTCACTACTACAGGAAAGCAATCCTTTCTGAAATGCTTTACCATTCACACATGACAGAGATTGTCCTGGAATTGTACCATTTCTCCCAGGGGGGTCTAAATAGGGAAGTCATTCCAGACAGCTCTGCGGCCTAGGGAGGTGAGCAAACTGTCAAAAGAATCAGCCTTTTTGGAGCACAGGCACTAGGAAGCTCATTTACATAAGTTTTTCTCTCCCTGGCAACTCCATAACTGCTTGCCACACAGCTGGAGGGTTTGTTTTATCTTTGCTTCCGCTGCACAATAGCCAGTCTACTGCATAGATAAGCCTGCTTTGAAGCTAGCATCTGTGACTTTCTATGGCTATGCAGTAGCACAGGTTGAGTATAGTTTCTACAGGATTGCCTTTTGAAATGATTCTGAATTTGTAAGACTCCATCCAAGTTAAAAAGTAAACCAGGAAGCTTCTGATCTCCAAGTGCTAGCTTTGCTTATTAAAGAAGAGCTAAGCCAGATTTCATATAAACAACTCAAATAAAATGTGACCATTCCAGATTTGGATAAGCAATCACAAATTCAGGGAGAAAAAATGCGAATCTGCCCATATTGGAATGCCCATTAAGGATTAATATTCAGGATTTGGATACACCTGAAATTTGGATAAGAAAACAAACCAGCCTATAGCAAGTAGAGTGCCAGGTGTCTGGTTGATAAGGGGACCTGACAGTGTCTGGTCAGATCTACTGACACCCAAAGTCTGGTTACTGCAGGTGGGGGAGGCAGGGAAGCGCTGGGTCATCACTCGCGCCAGCCCCTACTCAGCTGGGCCCTCCTCCTACCTGTGTCAGGCAGCTACAGCCCATCCCCACCTTGGCAGGCAAGCCCCTCCCAAGCCGGGCAGAGGGGATGCAGGGGATGAGGGGGAAAGCAGCAAGTGCTGGGGGAGGGGAGGAGCAAACAGGGGGTGGGGCTTTGGGGGTGGGAACTCAGGGATGGGGCGGGGCTTGGGGGAAGAGGCAGGGCAAGGCCTGGGGGGAAGAAGTGGGTCAGGTCAGGGCCCCAAGGAGCAGGAGGCCAAGCAGGGGAAATTCCGGCACTGCTGCTGGAGTGTCTGGTTTTAAATATTACGAAGTTGTCAACCCTAATTCCCACCTATTCTGAACA
Source organism: Emys orbicularis (assembly GCF_028017835.1). Classification (NCBI taxonomy): domain Eukaryota; kingdom Metazoa; phylum Chordata; order Testudines; family Emydidae; genus Emys; species Emys orbicularis. The sequence continues at coordinate 63,874,419 of NC_088687.1, read as the reverse complement.
GAATGTACAGATAATGCATATGGTCCAAATTTACCCCCTTCCTAGTGACATGACGTCATGGGTACCTGAAATAACATAAAGTGCATTCTTGTTGGTTGTTATAACCTTAATACATATTCATCACAACTCAGAGATAGATGTAGGTTTCACTTTTAGAATGTACACACTATACATTTTTAAGTGATTTATTTTGAAAACTTTTCAGATTAGTTTTACAGCTATATCAGAAAATGAATGATTGTTTGATAATTTCATTTAACAAAGCTAATTGAAACAGATATTTATGAAGTCATTAGGAGGTGAACTATCTCCAATTCAACAGGTTAATCATTAATATTTGGAGCATTTTCTTGCCATGCTGTATTAGGAAGAGAACATCACCAGACAGACATTTAAATTGCTTTATTTAACTAAAATAACAACATTAAGTATTCTGGATTTTTTTCTTGAACAGAAAACATATAATATTTTAACAAAACAAGCATATGAATTTTTGAATTTAGTTAAACATTCAAGTTTTTTAAAATCAGGTTTCTTTTTGTTAAAATTGTTTTAACTAAAATAGTTAAATATTTGGATTTTTTGAAAAATATTTCAAACCGACTATGTCAGCCAGGTCAACATGAGAAACTTAAAATATTGGCTTCTGCAGCTAACTCAGTTGTCTTCACCTTCATTTTCCTGTTTGTTCATAATCTGGAAAAGAAAAACAAGCGTTCCTGCTTTTTCAGGTCCCAAATGATTTCTCAATTTGGAATGAATTAATCCAAAGGAAAAAAATATTCTTTCTACACCAGCAGAAGAAGCTACTGCTGTTAAAAGTGAGATTATCACTTCAACAGTCTCTGAATCCAAGTGCTTACGTGACTTCCACCAGTTCACTGGTGTGATTTTCTTTAAAACATCATCAGCAAATGTATATCTCTTGAATGGTTCACCCTTAGCTCTGAAGTTTATTATAGTTGGTATTATGGAGGGATGATTGCTGGATGTCCATGTCATAGACAACTCCTCAACTTCAGCATTTAAGGTTTGACCCTGGTACCGAGTATTGAGAATATTTTCAAGAAAATGAGCTGAAGATAATGCTTGTCTCATTTGTTTTTTTAATGCTTGTAATTTAACTCTGTCATTGCATATTTCTCTTTTTAAGATCTCATTCAGTTCCTTTCAAATTTCAACAGTGTCAGCAATAGAACAGCTATTTCCCTGCATTTTGTTCAAGGCTACAGAAATAGGCTTCAGGATACTCAGCATATGTTCAACATTTCTCTTAAACTCAATGTTGAGAACTTTGGCTGTGACAGTGCCATCTATTTTTTCATGATTTTGTTCACAAACTGTCATCAGATTAGGCCAGTTCTTGATATAGTGCTCAAAAAAGTCCACTACTGAGTTCCATCGCACGTCTTGTGGGAGAGTTAGCTTGGTTCTTCCCACTTTTTTTCAGAGCAGCTGCTGCAAAGTTGTTGTCACGGAAGTATTTTGCAATTTCAACAACATTAGCCTTTATTTCTGGAACAATGAAGTCTTTGGCTAGGAGGTGCATCACTCTCTGGGACTCTCTTCACTCTCTTCTAAATAACTTCTTCTCATCTTGGATACATTTGCAGCATTGTCTGTGACCAAGCTGCGTACTAGACATTTGAATTTTTTTTTCATAATTTGTTATAGCTTTTACTGCTACTTCTTGTAAGCATTCTGCTGTGTGTGCATTTCCTGATGTATCAATTGTTTCTGTAAGGAAGACATTCCCTTCTTCTGTTGTCACACAAGCACGTACAACAGGATCATTGTGGACATTGCGCCACCCATCAAGACTCAGGTTAGCAATTTCACCCTCTAGACCTTTTGCACACTGCTCAATTTCTCTTTTATATACTTTATCCAGCAATTTGCCTGCGACATCTGCTCTGTTGGATGGACTGTATCCTGGTCTTAATGACTGAACCATGTTAATGAAGTGTGGGTTCTCAATCATACGGAAAGGAGAGTTTTGCATAAACAAACCGGGCAATTTTTTTTATCAATTACCTCTTTTTGTAATCTGCTTGTTCTTCTCACAAACTTATCTATGGTTGTTTCTGGATGATGGAGATTTTTTTTTCTTTTTGCTACAGGTGCTATACTGTGGCTATGTGACATACATGATGTGACTGAAACACTATCATTGGCAGATAACTCTGAAACTATAGAAAATGATGGTGATCTTGAAGGTGGATAGTCTTCAGAATCCAGAATCCTGGATTCTCCTAAACAAAATAACAATAACAATGAAGTTATTTAATTATTATTACCATACTGCTCATTTAGTATTACTCATCGCATTCACTGACACTCAGTAGTACTTTAAAGGTGAAATTGTAAAAGGAAGATCTGCCTATTTCAGCTATTTATTTTTTATCACCAGGGCCGGCTCCAGGGTTTTTGCCGCCCCAAGAGGCACAACAACAACAACAACAACAAAAAAGCCGCGATCGAGATCTGCGGCAGCAATTCGGCGGGAGGTCCTTCGCTCCGAGCGGGAGTGAGGGACTGTCCGCCGAATTGCCGCCGAATAGTTGGACCTGCCACCCCTCTCCGGAGTGGCCGCCCCAAGCACCTGCTTAGCAAGCTGGTGCCTGGAGCCGGCCCTGTTTATCACAACTGCATCTAAAATGATAGTATCATAGAGTAACAACTATATTTTTTGCTCAAACATGAGAATTCAAGAATAGTCCAGAAGGAAGACAGGCAGCCCTTAAGAAAGAAGTATGAAATAAAAAAGTTTACCAACCTGAAGATCCTGCATGTTCAGACATGTTCCTTTCATCATCTTCAGTGCAGCTTCCTCCTGAGAAGGAACATGTCTCATGATGTTGTTTCATTTGGGCAATCAGGCCTTGTATTTCTTTGTTGCATTGTTTGCATTTTGCATGCATGCCTGTCTTACCCACAGGTAGAGGAACTTCATTAAAATATTCTTGTGACGTGCAGTCTATATGGTTTTATAAAAACTTGATAATAAGTGAATATAATGTAACTGGGATAGTTTTAGAGAAAATATGGTAATAAGTGAAGATAACGTAACTGGGATATGCTTCATGCAAAAGGTCTCTTGTAAGGTATCATTACAAAGCTTATAATCTACTGAGTATGATCATCTGATTTGTATAAATGTACCACTCTTGTATCTAAAACTAGAAATATAAAATGTAACTCTGAGGGCCTATTGTAATTATGTAAAGTGTGGGCTATTAATGATGGTTTGGAATCTTGATGACTCCCATTAACCAGGACCATTGTCTGCAGATGGTTGCGCTTACCTTTTAGTCTTCCTGTATATGTGTGTGCTGGCAAGTGGGCAATGAAGTCTTGCAGTGACATGTGATCATGTCACCTGAACTGGAATCCATCTTTAACCTGGTGCTTTTCCAGTGAGGGGGGGTGGAAACCCAGAGGGACAAAGGGTTCCCGCCTTATGCAAAAGATATATAAAGGGGTGGAAGAGAACAGAGAGAGGAGAGCAGCCATCATGAAGAATCCCCTAGCTATCACCTGAGCTGGAACAAGAGCTGTACCAGGGGAAAGAATTGTGCCCAGGCCTGGAAGGTGTCCAGTCTGAGAAAAACTTACTGAAGCATCTCTGATTATCTGTATTTAGTTTGATTAGACATAGATTTGCGCATTTTATTTTATTTTACTTGGTGACTTACTTTGTTCTGTCTGTTACTACTTGGAATCACTTAAATCCTACTGTCTGTATTTAATAAAATCACTTTTTATTTAGTAATTTACTCAGAGTATGTATTAATACCTGGGGGAGCAAACAACTGTGCATATCTCTCTATCAGTGGTATAGAGGGCGAACAATTTATGAGTTTGCCCTGCATAAGCTTTATGCAGGGTAAAACGGATCTATCTGGGTTTAGACCCCATTGGGAGTTGGGCATCTGAGTGCTAAAGACAAGCACACTTCTGTGAGCTGTTTTCAGGTAAACTTGCAGCTTTGGGACAAGTGATTCAGACCCTGGGTCAGTGTTGGAGCAGACGGGAGTGTCTAACCCAGCAAGACAGGGTGCTGGAGTCCTGAGCTGGCAGGGAAAACAGAAGCAGAGGTAGTCTTGGTACATCGGGTGGCAGCTCCCAAGGGGGTTTCTGTGATCCAACCCGTCACAATTCCCAAACTGGGTCTCTTTTATGGCCTGCTGCCATTATAGATTTTCCCTTCTAGTGAGAGATAGAGATAGCTCTCAAATCAGTGAAGGCCACACTCCGAAAGACCTCAAGACTTCTGGAATATGCTGCTCAAACAGTTTCACTTTTGTTTCTACTGCCTGTCCCTTCCTTCTCACATTTATCTCCAGACTTCTTCTCCTTGTCCAGATCTATTCCACCCCCAACAATCTTCTATTCATTGAATTTAAGGGCATAAGATACAGAGAGGGACAATAGGGTTGAAATCTGTTATTTCTCACCTCTATATATTATTTATTTATTTATCTAAAACATGTTTGCTGTTAACAAGCATGTTATCTCTGGAGAGACAAATCCACAGTTTGAGAACTGCAAAACTAAGCATCTCTGATGGTATCTTCTAGACTGAGTACTGAGTCCCATTGGGTAGATAGAAAGATTAACCTAAATAATCTATGCAGAAGCCCATGGAGCCCCATAAGATTGGATCCCTAATCCATGAACTATTGGAACTCATTTACAAAACCTTTCTTAAACATTACATGAATATATTGTCTCATACTACAGAATTAGATTTTATAATCCCTATTCCATGATGAGATCTCTTTGAGTTATAATGTATCTTAATTAAAACTATCTTTAGATAGGTTTTTTCCTCAAAAAGCATTTTATCAAAAAAATCCAATTTAAATTAAAAAAATGTGATTTGATTTAAAAGAAAAATCATTGATTTTTATTCACCCTCGTCTGCACTTGGAATTAGCCCTGATTTCACATGTCAACTTAAGTGCATTGATGTAAACCTCTAATGTAGACCAGTAGAATTTACCCCTGCTTCTACTGGTGCAAAAGGCAGCTTTCCTTCTTTATACTATGGGTTTATGCTCATTCAGCTATATCAAAGACTAAAATTAGGACTAATTCCAAAAAAGACAGGGCATAAGATACAGAGATCTGCATGTTATCATCATATTATATTAAGTAGAGCAGTGAAAATTCTTCAAAATTACCTGAAAATATTTATTTGAATTAAAGATGGAAGTTACTTAGACTTTGTTGAGCCCCTTGTTGTTCACTTCCTGTGAATATTCTAGCAAATTAGTTTACTGAGAGGAATGTTTGCAGAAGAATTACATTTTAAGTGAATATAGAAGTACATTGGCAGAAACCAAATGTTGAACTGGTATATATGATTGTTTTCACTAGAAACCTCATTCCAATTGTTATTCTAATTCAAGGAAAAGAAACAATCAAAATTTAACAACAGAGTTTTGCGTATCAAGCATTATTACCTACACATTGTTTATGAGTAATCTACACCCAAAAATTATTCTATGATTTCAAATAACTAAACTTGGCAACTTTGTAAACTGCTCAGACAATTCACAAACATAGATTAAATTACTCACAATGTATTATACATTCAAATCTAATATTAATCTTTAGAGTTCCATTTCAGCTCCAAACCTTTTCCTTGGCAATCACGCACTAGCACAACAGAGTTGCTTTCAAAACGTCACTCTGTATTAATAAACAAGAAAAAAAACTAAAGCTGTGGGTTCTGTCCAATTCATTATTTAATCTAGGGTTACCATACGTCCGGATTTCCCCGGACATGTCCGGCTTTTTGGTCCTCAAATCCCCGTCCGGGGGGAATTTCCAAAAAGCCGGACATGTCCGGGAAAATAGGGAGGCATAAGCCAGGGTCCGCCTGGCCCCAGCACGACCCGCCGGGTCCGCAGCGCAGCCCAGTCGCCCTGGCTACATTGTAGCGAGCTCGGGCGGGGGGAGGGGGGGCGCAGCTGCAGAAGGCGGCGGAGGGGCCGCTGCTGCCCCCGCAGGCCAGGCGGACCGCGCGCCCCAGCCGAGCCCGCAGGACCACGGGGAGGCCGGGTCCAGCCAGCGACTCGGGCTTCCCTCGCGGGCGGGGACCCCTCGGCCACTGGGGGACCCTTTCTGCGGCCCCGTCGCCCCGCGCGGCTCGGAACCCGGTGCTGCGGGAGCTGTTTCCAGCGGGGACAGACAGGCCGGGGAACGTGCTCGGCGGCGGCAGGAAGGAGGCTGCGGCGCGGGGCGGGGAGTGCGGCGTGTGCCGGGGCTGCAGGGACCCGCGCCTCCCCGGTCGCCGCTGAGCGTCCGAAGCCCACGCCAGGCAGAGGCTGCCGGGTGAGCGGGGAAGCAGGGCAGGCCGGGGGGTGCAGAGGCTGCAGGGCGAGGAGGAGCAGGGCAGGCGGGGGGCGCAGAGGCTGCAGGGCAAGGAGGAGCAGGGCAGGCCTGGGCATACAGGCTGCAGCGGCAGGAGGGCGCAGGGGCAGGGCAGGCAGGGGGCGCAGAGGCTGCAGGGGCGGGGGGGTGCAGGGGCTGCAGGGCGAGTGGGGAGCAGGGATCACAGAGGCTGCAGGGCAAGGGGGGGTGCAGAGGCTGCAGGGCAAGTGGGGAGCAGGGGTCACAGAGGTTGCAGGGCAAGGGGGGGTGCAGAGGCTGCAGGGCGAGTGGGGAGCAGGGGTCACAGAGGCTGCAGGGGCGGGGGGGTGCAGGGGCTGCAGGGCGAGTGCGAGCAGGGGTCACAAGGAGGGAGGAGGAGGAATGCAGGGTGCTCAGTGGAGGGGGCAGAGTTGGGGCAGGGACTTTGGGGAAGGGGTTGGAATGGGGCGGGGAAGGGGCGGAGTTGGGGCGGGGCCGGGGTGGGGAAGGGGCGGAGTTGGGGCAGGGCCAGGGCCCCTGTGGAGTGTCCTCTTTTTTCAGTGTTGAAATATGGTAACCCTAATTTAATCACATTTTCTTCCTACAAAATATGTATATGCAGTTTGTTTAGGGAAGATTAATATATGCAAATATAATACAAATGTCTTTTAACAATATTAAAAATGTCAGGTTCTTTGTTATTAAGATGACTGAAGCTCTGGGATGGTTAAAGACAGGCTTATTCTAGAGAAAGAAGAAATCACAAACATTTAATCTGGAGGGAGAAAATGTGAGTATAATAGATTTAATAAAAAGAGAATGACCAGTATCCACGTGTTTGTTAAGTTTTAAATTAAATGGTTTAAAGTGAAGCGCAAAGTTTTCTTCAAATATAGATGACTTAAGTATTGCTGCAGTGTTCTGAGGCATGAATTGTTTTTAGCAAAGGTTGCACTGCCACCGTTTTAGAGAAAATCGAAGCTGAATACTTAGGGTAGGGTGACCAGACGTCCCGATTTTATCAGGACTGTCCCGATATTTCCTTGTTTGTCCCGCGTCCCGACCAATGTTAGGTCGGGACACTGGACAAACAAGCAAATACTCCGGAGCCCGGAAGTGCTCGCCCCCCCCAACTCCGCCCCCTCCTTCCCCCATTGGCTCCCTCCCCGAATCCCCGCCTCTCCCCCAGGCTCACCATTCCTCCTTCCTCCACAAGCGCTGGAGGGAGGGCCCGGAGACGCAGGGGAAGCGCGGGGCCGGGATGAGTGAGGGCTTGTCTATACTTACGCGCTGGTTCGGCGGCAGGCAATCGAACTTCTGGGTTCGATTTATCGTGTCTTGTCTGGAAGCGATAAATCGAACCCAGAAGTGCTCGCCGTCGACTCCGGTAATCCTGCTCGGCGCGAGGAGTACGCGGAGTCGACGGGGGAGCCTGCCTGCCGCGTCTGGACCGCGGTAAGTTCGAACTAAGGTACGTCGACTTCAGCTACGTTATTCACGTAGCTGAAGTTGCGTACCTTAGTTCGAATTGGGGGGTTAGTGTAGACCAGGCCTGAGAGTCCGGTCTGGCCCCGAGCGCAGGCAGGACTCAGTCGGGCGGTAGGGACAGTAGGGGGGTGGCCCGTGGGGCCAGGCGGCGGCTGTTCTCCCCCCCTGGGCAGCGGGACTCGGGAACAGCCGCTGCTGCAGCTCCCACTGCCGCGGGGGGAGGAAGGGGAACGAACAGGGCTGGGCTGCTGATGCCTCCGCCCCGCTGCCCAGGGCGGGAGAACAGCCGCCGCCTGGCCCCACGGGCCGCCCCGCTACTCTCCCTACCGCCCGACTGAGTCCTGCCTGCGCTCGGGGCCAGGCCGGACTCTCACTCACGGCACCGCGCTCCCCCTGCGTCTCCCGGGCCTCCCTCCAGCGCTTGTGGAGGAAGGGGGGTGGTGGTTTTTTTTTTTTTTTGCCCTGCCCCCTCCCGCCACGCCCCCCCCCCCCCCCCCACGTCCCGATATTTGACTTGGGTGATCTGGTCACCCTAACTTAGGGGTTTGAGTCCCAAATAATTCAATTACATGTACCCCAGAGGATTCAGGGGGCCTGGGGCAAAGCAATTTTGGGGGCCCCTTCCATAAAAAAAAGTTGCAATACTATAGAATACTATATTCTCGTGGGGGCCCCTGCAGGGCCCGGGGCCTGGGGCAAATTGCCCCACTTCCCCCCCCCCCCCCGGGCAGCCCTGCATGTACCCATGCTTTCCGTTAGCCCTAAGAAAGGGAGGAGTTAGGTTATGCCTTAAAGTCAATCCTGACAAAATCCCATTGACTCCCCCCGCTTGTATCAAGCATCAATTAGGGTGAAGTTTGGTCCAAGCAAGGCCTGTGCCCAGCAGACCATACAGCTTAAGAACCAAATGTTCAAAAACAGAGGTCCAAGTTTCATGGGCAAAAATGTATTTGCAACTACATGTTGGCTGTTGTGTGAACAATTATGGAATTCACATATGTGAATAGCTAGGTGTTCAAATGGCACTTGCATGCCCAAACACCCACTTTGCCCCTACACTGGCTATAATTTCCAGCGCAAATAGAGACACAACTGTTTGCGCATTTTTCCATAGAAGTGTTGGGTCTCCTGCTGGAAATTTGGGTTTTGAGATATAAGCAGGTTCGTTGTAATTAACAAAAGTTGCAGTGCAGTTGCAGTTTAGTTTAATGAAGTTGCACGGGCAGTGGGCGCACACAGGCCTTGCAGAACGTGTGAGGTGTCAGGACTCACTTGGAGAAGAGGAAAGGCATTCGGTAAGCGTTAATGGTTAAGACTTAACAGGGATGCAAAATGGAGCGTGTGAAAGGCGCAGCCAGTCATTCCGCTCAGCTACATTCAAGGCCAGCATCTGAACAACTCAGCCCAGGGCCTGATAGGTCTGGATCGCCTCCGTTCTCTGCAGCCCTGAAGACACTGACTATTAAACAAACCCGGCAAATCTGCTGCAGAGGCGGGGCCTGGGGCTGCCCCACTCCCCGCGCATCCTCCCCGCACCAGCCCTCGCCCGCCCGGCTCTAGTTCGGTTCTAAGCAGGACGGGGGAAGAACCGTCCAGCTCCTGGACTCTAGGAAACAGAGCCAGACACGTGACCGTAGCCCCTTCCCGAGTGGCGAGGGAGGGGAAGGGGCTTTGTCCCCCTAGTAGCAGGGGCTCGGTCTATGCGGTCACTTCCTGTGTTGGTGGGTTGCTAGGTAACGTGTATGGCCGCGCGGGCCGGCTGGGGCTCAGTCTCCGCCTCTCCGGTCAATGCAGCTGCGACGGCGACGGCAGGAGCGGAGCGGCCGCTGCGCAGCGCCTAGAGCGAGCCCCCCTCGGACGGGCCCGCGCGGGCACGGGACAGGCAGCCACGGGAGGTGGGAGCCGTCTGTGGAGGGGCGGCCGCAGGGCCCGGCTCGTGGGGCGGGGCGGCCCCGGGGCTGGGTTTCAGTGGGTCAGAGCTCGTGTGCGCCCTGCAGCGCAGACCTGCCCGGGGCGGCGTGTCCCCCACGCCAGCCCGGAGCGGGCGGACTCCGCCGCACGCCGGTGTCCTGCAGCGCCCCGGGGCAGCCCGAGCGGAGGGACAGACAGATCCTTGCTTTAATCACTCTGATCCATTGTTTAAACCCTCAGGAGAGATTTGAGTTCACTGGATCAGAGAGCTGAGGGTGTGAAAACGAGGAGAACCTGCATAAGAGTAATTTCTCCAGACCTTTTCCCCACCATGTCTGATGAAGATATTGGCACCACTTTAGCGTATACCAAGAGCCCCAAGGTCTCCAGAAGAACCACTTTTCAGGTAAAATATTTTACCCCACCTTATCTGATAAAAAATCAGCCAACTCTACGCTAGCTAAACTGGCAAACCTCCTAGTGTAGGTACAGCTTATCCTAGTAAAAAAAACCGTACTTTTACCAGGATAATCTATACCAGTTTGGCAAGTGAAGTAAAAGCACTTTTATGCAGATACAGTACAGTAGAGTTTTTGCCAGTGTAGAAATGTCACCAAAAATCACACCCCTAAACAATATTGTTATACTGGCTAAAGTTTCTACTGTAGACCTGGCCTTTGTGTTACTAAGGGCTGGTCCACACTAACCGCCCAGTTCGAACTAAGATACGCAACTTCAGCTACGTGAATAACGTAGCTGAAGTCGAAGTACCTTAGTTCGAAATACAAGGTACTTACCCCAGGTCCACACACGGCAGGCAGGCTCCCCCACCGACTGCGCGTACTCCTCTCGCAGAGCAGGAGTACCGGCGTCGACGGCGAGCACTTCCGGGATCAATTTATCGCGTCTAGACAGGACGCGATAAATCGATCCCAGAAGATCGATTGCTTACCGCCGAACCCGGAGGTAAGTATAGACGTACCCTAAGATTAGGAACAAAAACAACTCTGCTGTCAATATGCCAGAAAAGCAAAAACTTAAACACATACACTTTCCTATCTTAAAAGTGGAATTGACATTCTCATTTAGTTTCTGTGTGCTTCTTTAGAAAAATCATACTGAGGTTTTCTTGATCTCCTAAATCTACACAATAATTGTCCTCGATTAAAGTAAAACATCTATTTTAAACCAATAAAAGCAAGGAACTTCAGACTACAAATCCTGGGTGGGTAACTTTTGCATGCAGCCAGTTTGATACAATAGCTTTGGTATTGGTCATGAAAAGATTTTAGCACATGCTTAACTTCTAAATCAATGGGATTTGTTATATGCTTGAAGATAAGCACATTCATAAATCTTTGTACAATCAGGGTTTAAGTTTTGAAGGTTGGAGGTGATGTTTACAGAAGATGAGTCCTGTCTAGTAACAAAGTACACAGCAGGTGACTGAGGTTTAGGAGATACACACACCTAACAGGAGATCTTAAAACCACCACAAAATATCTTCAAGACAAAGTTTTTCTTTTCCTCAGTCACCTGCTGTGTAGTGTATATTTATTTGTTCCTTACTTACCCATCATCAGATCCTTTATTTTTGGCGGTAGATGATGTAGGTATTTTCTAGCTAGATTCTATAGGACCTGAAAAGATCTATGTGGCCTCTTTGTGAAAGCACATTAATCAAGATTATATGCACTTTATTGGAGGGTCTAACTGCTTCCAAGTTGCTAGTGGCTGGTAATTTTTGAGCAAGAAAACACTCTCTCTACTATTGACTAGCTTAGGAGGGGAGCTGCCTAATATGCTTGCTTTTGTGGATCCCATTCTTAAATGCTTATCTCTCCCCATTCATTGTATAGGGAGCCTAGGTACCTAACTCAGGCTTTGTGGATTCCAGTGTTTTCCAAGGCACCTAAAAGTAAGGCCTTGTGACAGCACTGTAGCTCCTAAGTCCCTTTGGATCTGGGCTGAAGTGACTTACCCAATGTCACACAGCAGGTAATATCAGAAACAGGCCATGTCTTCTGACTCCCAGTCAAGCGACTTGTTAACTAGGCAAGTATTTTCCAAAGAGTGGGCAAGCCCACTGGGGAAGAAGGAGCACAAAGTTCAAAGAGGCTGGAGGTGTTACTCAAAAGATATATAAACTAAGATGCATAGACTTTTATCAGTAGATGGCAAGGATATGGGGTGGGGGGTGAGGGTGTATGCAATTGGTGGTGTTTTCCTGAAAGGTGCATCAGCTTTCAAAATGTTGGGAAACACTTTACTACACCAGTTTGCTCACCCACTCCCCCTCACCCCCAAAGATTCAGATCTGTTACTGTCCCAAAACATTCTTTGTTAGTGGGAAGAGTGAGAGTTGAACTTGAAATAATGGATCTTAACTTTTATTCAAAAGGAATCTATTAAAATATTTCAGAATGAGCTACAAGAAGCAATTTCTGCTCGTGCAGCAAGACAGCAAACTGCTGAATACTCAGATGACTTTGACAGTGATGAAGATGGTATGTTAAATAGCAGCGGTTTTGTTTGTGTTCTCCCCCTCCCACCCTTTGCTGATAGATCACTAAAGATCCTTTGGCGCTAATACGGTTTAATGTACCAAGATTCCACATTACAACTACTCTTAAATTATAAAGTTAGGACCAGAATTCCCATTGACATCAGAAGGCGCAAGATTGGACCTTTGTTTTTCCTCAGTCTAGGGTCTATATAATTGTTAAGGATTTTTTTACTTTTTTCTACAGACAAAGCCCTAATGAATCAGTTGCCTCCCTGCTTGGGGTCCTATCTCTTTAAAGGAAGTTTGGCCTTTTAAATGTCATAAATTACATTACATTACAATGTAATTTTAAGACCCTGCGTACATGTGATACCTGGTTTTTACTCACCACATCTGCCAGATATTTTAGATTACACTGATGTGCAAAGGCCCAGACTTTCCTTTACAGAGAGATTTCACAGCAAGTCCCTTTCTGCATTTGACACGTTACTTTGATACTTCTGTGTTCTTTAGTGGGCCCCCCTCCCTTTTTCTTTTTTTTAACCTGAAACAACTCAGATCAAATAGTAATAACAGGCAAGGTTCTATAAAACAGCTTTCTTAATCAAAACTATACTTCGGGGCAGGGCCGGCCTTAGGGAAAATTGCGCTCTGGGCAAACTTGTATTTTGGTCTCCCTGGCCCCCATGGGCACAGTGACCCCCCATTGCCTCTGGCCCCTGTTAGTGCCCCCCATTGCCCTGGGCCCTGTGGGCTCCCCAGGCTCCCTACCCCCCTCTGCAACTCTAACCCCTGCACTGTGCACCCTTAGCCCCTAACCCCTGCACTCCCCTCCTGTGTCCCTAAGCCCTGCATTCCCCTCCTAGACCCATGTGGAGAAACTGAGCTGGATGTGTGGAGCAGCTGGCATTGCTGCTTGCTCCCCCAAATGCTGCTCCTCCATGTACTCCTAGGGGGCTGTGAGGTGGGGACCAAGGAGCGATGTCAGGGCTCCGTGCATCCAGGTCAAACTTTCCCCACCTGGGCTGAGTAAGAAGAGAGCAGGAGAGTAGCAGCTCCTGATGCTCGCTTCACAGCACAGCCCAGGTGGGGAGAGTGACCTGGATGCACGGAGCGCTTAGTATTGCTCCTCGCTCCCCTCCTCACAGCCCCTTAGGGGGACGTGGAGGAACATTGGGGGGGGGGCGCAAGCAGTATCTGTTCATCATCACTTCCTCACCCACCCAGGTTCCTACGCCAGGAGTAAGCAGGGAGAAATCTGGGAGCCCCTGCCACGCATTGCTCTGCTGCCAGCCGGGAGCAGTTTCTGACTTTACGCCAGCAGCACACACCTCTCTGTGCTGCTATGCGGCGCCCCCCTGGACCATGGCGCCTCTTGGAGGTTGCCCGGGTGGTCCACCCCAAGGCCGTCCCTGCTTCAGGGTGTTGTACAGAACAGGGCAGAGACCATGTCTTATTTACGAAGTTTACAATGTAAATTTCTAGTGGACACAACTAGTGAGTGTAACATAAAGGGGCATGAGGAATCACAAAAGTACCAGTAATAAGATCCCATGCTTGCTCATTTTATAGTATGTGTCCATCTTTATGTTTCTGCTTGAAATATTTTTATTTAACTTAACTCACTTCTTGTAGCAGTGGAGAAGTGGATTTTTAGAAGGAACTTGAATCTGGTGATGGCAGGAATTAACTAATGAAGATGGGAGGGCATTCTATGCATAGGGTTCAGAATAGAAAAAGGCAGGAGACAGGACTGGGAAAAAGAAGCAAAGTAAATCAAGATCGGTGAAATTGGGGGCAAGATAATAGGAGTTAAGGTAAGAGATGTTGGCCAGAGCAGAACTGGACAAAGAATTTTCTTATGGTATAAAATATGAGATTGCTGTATCCCTTTTATACATCAAATACAAATCTAATATAGAAATTGATGAAAATACATTGTTTTTTGGGTATTTTAGAAGAACTTCCTGAAAATAATTCAGCTGTTGAAAACACAAATAAGAAATCAGTTGCCTTTGATATTACCCTCTCGGATGATGAGACTACTCAGAAAAAGGCCCTTTTGAAAAGTGAAATTGCTGATGACTTGACTTCACTATTAGATGAAGAGAAACATCAACAGATGACAATTTTGAAAAGCCAAAACTTGAGTGGAAGCCAAAGCTTGAGTGGTGACAGAGAAGATGAAACAGAATGTTCATTCATTGAAAAATTAACTTGTCATGGTAATGAAGGTGACTACTGTAATGAATCACAAATGGCTATACTGCAACATGAAAGAGAAGAAATTACTCAACATGAATTTGAAAACAAACCAGTACCAAAGCTAAGGGAGCACAGAATCAAAAATATATCATCAGGTAAAAAGAAGGCACTTGAATATTGTTGCTGCTATTTGTGTATTCGTATTATAATATTTTTAAATGAATCTAATGTTGGAAATTAAAATAATGTTAGAATTATTTAGACTTCAGTATAGGGCGTGGTTTCAATATCTTTAATATAAAAAGCAACAGAGAGTCCTGTGGCACCTTTAAGACTAACAGATGTATTGGAGCATAAGCTTTCGTGGGTGAATGCCCACTTCGTCGGTATGCATCCGACGAAGTGGGCATTCACCCACGAAAGCTTATGCTCCAATACATCTGTTAGTCTTAAAGGTGCCACAGGACTCTCTGTTGCTTTTTACAGATCCAGACTAACACGGCTACCCCTCTGATATTTAATATCAAAGAGGATCAAAGTTTTTAACTAATTTTTTAAGTGCTCCTTTTAATATTCTGCAACTGCCTGCCATAAGTAACAACTAGATAAACTGACAAATTCAAGGCAATTAGAAGATTGCTGAAATCACATGATAGACTATGTCAGAAAGAGAGAACAGAGAGTAGTACACCTCTACCCTGATATAATGCGACCCGATATAACACGAATTCGGATATAACGCGGTAAAGCAGTGCTCCGGGGGGGCGGCGCTGCGCACTCCGGAGGATCAAACAAGTTCGATATAAGGCGGTTTCACCTATAACGCGGTAAGATTTTTTGGCTCCCGAGGACAGCGTTATATAGGGGTAGAGGTTTATATGGTAAGCCGCACTCTGGGATTTTATGCTGTAGCAGTGTCCACAAGTGACATTACTGCGTGGCAAGCTTGTGCGCTGTTGATTCAGACCCTGGTTTGCCATGCAGTAACTTGCCACATATCAATGATATTTTATCTTGAGATAAATCCATGGCCCATTTACTATTAATGATGGGAAAACACAAACTGCAATGAGTGGTGCGTGATGAACAGTAGCAAACACTTTGTAATTCCCCACTTCCACACACACATGGTGGCAGCAAAGCTTCAGGTACTTTAATCTGAAAATCTTTCTTTGAACAGACAAAAGTTCAGATGTCCTTTATCTAAAAAGCGAGTACACAGACACCTGCTTCTCCTTTCCAACAGGCAACCAATTTTAAAGTATCTCATGTTTAGGCAATTTGATCTAATCTCTGGTCAGTGACTTCCTCTAATGAAGGATAAACTTGGCCTCTTTCTTTGATATTCTAATGGCTTATTGAGGACAAATTCACTTTATTTATTTGCAAGTCTTTCCTCCCACTAAGAGTTTAATTAGTGTTTAAACAGTGTGGATGGCCTTGATGAGCCCTGTGCACTGAGATGAATTTCACCCTTGTTTGCACTATAAGATTTATGAAATGATGTTTTAGAAAACGGCACTAAGCACACCCATTGTACAATTTGTACTGTTACTTCCTAATGCTCAGACACCAATATTTCCATGGCTAGCTCTGGGTTTGGAAGTTCATTTTGGATATGGGTTAGCATGCAGAGAAGCACACGAAGCAACACATTTCAGTGTTCCCTCTCTTCTGAATGAATCTAGTCCTTGTGAAAGATGTCAGGCAGGATAGCTGTACTGCCACTGGCTGCCTGGGGACAGCTGTGGATTGGGGAAAATTAGTTTTTGCTTGAAAAAAGGCATTAATTTAGCACTGCTTTGAAGGGTCTGCAACTTGTCTGGGAAAATGCTGACTGTAGTGGCTGTTCCCAGGTTCCTTCACCCTGTTCCTTGACAGCACACTTTATTTCTTTGTGACTGCCGAGCCCTGAACTTTTTACAAAAGAAACAGTGATTGATGCATAGAAGGGGGCAAATATCCCAGTAGTCACCTGGCCCCTCCCACCACCCTTCTCACTGCATTTATTTTTTCCCCACACATTTGATCTATTCTGCCCTGCGCAGAGGGAAGCACATGGGTTCATGTAATGAGTCTAGTAGACTTATAAAAAGAATAGAGAAGGATCACAATGGAAGGTCTTCCCACAGCAGTGCTGCATTAGACTGATGCTGTTTTTGCTGCCTTTATTAGGTTTATCCAGTCTATTAGGTTTGTCTTCCTGGCCCCAGATAAACACCCAAGTATAATACTCAAAGTGTATATCTAAATATGTACAGAGAACATAATAAATTGAAAGATGAACTTCTGGCCTGTGTCTTTACATTGCATTCAAAGCTTCAAAACTTGGTTAAAATTTTCTGAAGACATGTGTTTTAACTCTCTCTCTCATATACTTGGCTGCATTTGTTCTGGTTTTGTTGTTTTCATCTTCATTGTAGTAAGAGCCTCAGGACACTTCATTTTTTTAAAGTAATATATCATGGTCACTGCTGCTTATTTACTGAAGATAGGGATTCATCTGAAAATGTTAGTCAAACCTAAACTGACAAAATAATATTCCAGACTGAATAAAATATCTTTAGTGGATGATGTTGAAATAACAATATTTATTGTCAGCTGAGAATGTCAGTATTTCTGCACTGGATGATCATTATAAACCATCACCTCAACCAAGAAGTGTCTTAAGAAAGAGCAGCCATGTAGAAGACAAAGATGTTGCCAGGGCAGAAGATAAGGCTTCTTCTAGTTACAGATTATCTTCGTTTTCTGCACCATCCTCCCTGACTAGGCTGAGTGACAAAACAACAACATCTGAGAGAAGGGCACTTGCTGAAAGCCCTAGTCCTGAGGTAAGAGAATTATTGTAGTATCTATTATATTTGTGCATAGTTATCTATTTTTTTCTTCTACGTATGTTTTGCCTATTCTAGACTGTGGAATAACATAATCTACATTAGAGGCTTTTTTCCAAACACCCTTTTTATTCACCTGTGATTGTGATACCATTTTCCATAACAAAAAAAAATAGGGGGTGGGGAGAGGGTGAAAGAGGTACATTTAATCATGTTTTCAAGCAGCATTGCTCCTTGGATTGAAAAAGTGGAGCTTCTGTGTTAAATAGTCTCCTACATTTGCAACTTTGAGCATTCTGTTGCCTTGCTGTATCTCTTTATTGATCTACAAGGAAGTAGTTCTCAACTTTAGGTCATTAATATTGGCAGAATTTGATCTTTATTTTTTATAATTTCAATGAATAATATCATTGTTTATTTTAAAGCATTTTTCCAATTTTTATTGATTTAGTTTTTCATAGTTGTGCAAAATTATGGGTTTTAAGCAATTTTTTGTATTTACCTATTTAAATTTTCACTGTTGCAGGAAATTATGGATGGAGTCAAACAATGTGGTGGGGGGTCAGACAGTAATTATTTGATCACAGTAGACCTTAAGATTCAGAAAGTTAAAGCTTTATAGCCATTAAAACATAAATTGTCAACATCATATGTCTAAATATACAAAACAAATAGCAGCATTTTTTTTTACTTTACCTATCTGTAAATTTTTATTATTATTGATGGAAATATTTTTAGTGGATTTGTGTGTGCACAGTGAAATTGACATTTACCAGTAAAAATCTAATCCTTCCAAGCCTAGAGGTACGTTGTTATAAAAAAGTTCTATCCCTTTTCATGCACATTTTTCTTCACCAATGTAACATGACTAATAAGTTGTATGTAAAGATTTCTTTATGCTGTGAACAGAGACCTAAAGATGACTGCATTAATTTTGTTTTCTCAAAATTGGTGGATGATGGTGTGGAAAGAAGGTCATGGGGACAGAATCCTTCCTCCATAAGATAGAAAAATGCTCTAGGCAGTACACCTAGTTACCATGTCAGTATGCAGAACCTTTCCACAGAGGAAGGGTAGTGGCCTATGTTGAGTCTCAAACTGACTAGTATATATGCTACTTATCAGCAGTATTCAGAGGAACAGCAGCAGGTTGAACACTACTCCTTGTTGCTATGTCCTGCCATGGGGAAAGTGCCTAATTGTGCCTGCAGGATTCTTATGGCAGACGGAACAGCTGACATCATCTTTGCTCTTCTTTGGCCATATCTACTGCTCCACATTTGGGACTAAGGGGGTGTTACTAGCAATGCCCACCAAAGTCCTGTGCTGTATCTCCCCTGTGTGGATGTTGCAGGCACAAACTAAAAGGTTCCTTGTTTGCATTAACATCACTTCTTTTCACACCTCTATAGTCCAAACTGTGGGGCAGTATAGACAAGCCATCTGCTTCATTATTAAGGGCAGGATTTGACCTTAATGTGTGGTGAGTTTACACCCTTTTTAAAATCTGTTTGTTTACCTTTACATCTCCTTTAATTTAAACAGTAGCCATATTTTTCTTAAGGAACTTTAAATATTGCATAGAAAACTATGTTTTAGAAGCAAGTTAACTGATTTTGATTCGGTGTGAATTGTTCATGTTGCTTATGCTGTCACTTTCTGCTTTAAGGGTCCATGGCTAACAAGCTCTCCACCACCGTTCCCTATTCATTTTCATTCAGCTGATGAAACATCTGGAGACTCCAATTTGTTAATGTGTGGCGAAGGCTCTCCTTCAAAAGGTAGAAATCAATATACTTCATATAGAAGCATTATACTTGAATATGTGCAACCAGTGAAATAATATAATTGCTTAGTATAAGCAACTTTTAAGGGCCTGATACTACTGTCCATGATGTCAATGTAGTCTGTTTCCATTGATAGAGGTGGATCCAACCCCAAGTTTATTTTAGAAATCTGAGACTAGCTACAATATGCATCTCCCCTGCATTATTATGTATTATTGGTGTCAGTTTGTTGCAGAAGAGTAATCAATAAGGTTACATCTACACTACACACCGCTTTTGGTGGCCTATAGTATACATACCCATGTAGCCCCCCTAATATAAATAGTAGTGTAGCCAGTGGGGCATGACTTAGGCGAGTAAAGACATACCGAAAGGATATGGATAGGTATGTGAATACATACCCTACACATTTTCTACTTGCCCAAGCTGAGCCTTCCTATCTACATTGCTATTTTTAGCAGCGTAGTGTCCTGCTGCCTTCCTGCTTTGGAGCCTTCCCCCTCCATGGAAAGACTCCCCCAGTGGGGGGAAGGTTCTGGCAGCGGGGAGGCATCAGCCGCCTCCCTCTTGCCAAAGCCTTTCACTGACATGTGTAGCTACACACCTCAGTGTGGACACAGCCTTTTTCCTGGGGTGTGTAACTACATGTACACTTCACACTGCTGAAAGTGATGTGTAGTGTTGATATAACCTAAGGTGGCTTCTGGAAGTTTACTATAGTTACATTAACAAATTGAAATCATAACTGATGTTGTTTGCAGGTTCTTTGTTACAAGCAGTTCTGAATAGTGTCAGAAAGCATGATACATAAGAACTAGATAAACATTCTTTTTAGGAAGACAGACTAAAGTTTGAGAAATGAGCTCCTACCTTTGCTCATATTCTGTGTACTTAACACTGTCTAAACATCTTTGAGACTTGCTTAAACTACTGCTCCTGAATTTCCCTCTCCATTCCAACCTAGTCACTTTCTTTAATTAATAATCTCCATCTGCCTTCAAATGTCCCTCATCCTCCTTCACCCCTTCCAGGCACAGATCTATCTTACCAACTGACTAGATAAACTGTTGGTCACCATTTCATGTATAATGGGAGGATGGTCTTGTGGAAATTACAATGTCTGCATTCTGTTCCTGGTTTTGTGAACTTGCTCAAGTTACTTATCCTCTCTGTATTTCTGTTTACTATTGCTTAAATGGGGATGATAAATATTACTTGGTTTCTGTACAAGACACAGACATACCGAGAATCCATGCCCCAAAGAGTTTACAATCTGTAAGACTGACACAGATAGATAAGATGTACAGGCGGACTCATAGAAGAAATTAATAGAGTTTAAATGGGGCCCCGCTGTGCTGTGTGTTATAGAATATGTATAAAAGGTAGTTGTCCTTGCCCTGAAAAGTTTACAATGTAGACAAGATGGACAAAGGGTTGAAAAAAGGATATAACATATAAACTGAGGGATGACTGGAAAGTGTCATGTAATATATATATTTAGTTTGTACTCTTGGGTTGAAGAATACATTTGATGTGAGTTAATGCTTGTGGGCATTATGGTGAAGGAAGTCTTTTGGACAGCTTTGAACATGGAGAGGATGGCGAGCCCTGTTGTACTTGATTGGAGAGGTTTTCCATGCATGGAAAGAAGAGATGAAGTAGTGAAGATGAGGACATTTGTGGAGCAAAGGAAGAAGGACAAATATGACAGACAAACAATACTGAGATGTAGTCTGGGGCAGATTTGTTCAGGGCATTGAAAGAGAAAATGAGAAATGTAAACTTGATACTGTAGTCTGTAGATGGGGGAACAAGTGGAATGGTTCTAAGAGGGAGTGCTATAGTCTGATCTGGCAAGGAAGATATCACAATAATAATGTTGTCTTATAGCATTTTTCAACTAGAGATCTCAAAGCACTATGGGAAGATGGTACTGTAATCTCCATCTTCCAAATTGAGGCACAGAAGTAAAGTGATTTGTCCAAAGTCACACAGTAAATCAGTGGCAGAGCTAGCAATAGAACCAGGTGTCCCAGCTTGCAGTCCAGTGCCCTGTCCACTAACTCCATAGGACAATGGCAAGTGTTGCAGTTTAATTAATTTTTTGTAAACTCCTCTAATACCTATAATTGGAAAGTGATATGCAAATAAAATATGCAAACTTTACTTAACCACAGGAGACAGAAACTTGTTTATATAATAATGCAGAAATTGTGCACAATTAGAGTTCTCATTAGTACGCTGGACTTTCCAGTGATTTAGCTTTCACACCTTCAAATTAGAACTTGTCCAAATGTTACCTTATAGAAGCCTTATAGGATACAGAGATCTCCAATTCATTGTCTTTAGATCACACTCTCCAAATTGTAGGCCCAGCTGCATAGCTGCAGTGATCTCGTAGCTAATTCCCTGTCACTTCCTCCTTTCAGAATTCCACCAAAAATGTGCACAGGAATGTAACTTGAGAGTTACTATGGCTTCTCTTGATATTTGTCTTTATGTTTTACAGGTATAGAAATCCTATATTTATCACAGTGTAAATTACATTAGGAATACCTGTTTAAAGCCTTTTTAAAATGAATGCTAATTAATGATTATTCCAGTGAGGCATACATTTAGTCTTTGATTTGTATTTTTTAAGTCCTGCATAAAAAACCGCCATCAGCTACTTAGCAAAATTTTCCTGTTCCAAAGGGGAAAATGTGTATCTGAGTCAGAAATAGCATATAAAGTGTTTTCTGCCATTGTTTTGCAAAAATCTCTATAATACTTTAGTGAACGCCAGAGTAGCTCTTGATGTGATCCAAATGTTTCTTGCTGTTACTTCATATGTTAGAAACTTGTCTGGATCTGATCAGGTGACTAATAGTTTACAGTTTTGCTGAACTGTTTTATCTCAAAACTGCTGCGACTTGCCTTAAAATAAAAAAATACATTTGTTGCAGCAGTAATATTAACTTGTAATATGATTTTTATGTATACTTTTGTAAGTCATTAAAGTATACAGAAGATAATTTGTCTTGTATCAAGCTTAATGAGCTTTTTCATACATGAATATTTTAAGTACCGTATAGAAATATCTCAATTAATGAACCACAAACTTTTTCTTAAAAATTACATCTCTTGATGTCTCACTTCTCATCTCCCATATTGTTTTTTTGACTTGCTTTAGCCCAGGATCAAACAGTAGATGATGACTGCAGGGATTTGAAATTGGAGAATAATGGCAGAAAATCCCCATCTGTGATAGAACTAATGATGACTACAGTGTATGAGAAAACTAAGAAACTACAGAAATCAACTGATGACCAGCTTGAAGAAAATTTGCAAACACTGGAAGAGAAATTCATTGCTGATGGCATAAAGGAAATGTCACTGAATGATAAATCTGAAGACATGGCGGAAATGAGCACTTCAGAGGACTCGGACAAGGTATCTTTTAAACATATAATTTTGTATCATAATTTATAATAAAGACCTGGAAGCTTCAATGAAAAGTTAGCATATGAAACTTGTTGGTTCCATCTTGTATATGTACAGATATTATTTTATAATAGAATCAATATTAGAAGCCACCCATTACTGCCTGGTTTCTGGTATTGATTCTGTTATAAAATAGCATCAATTTTGAGAAGATGAAGGGAACATACATTCAATGAATATTTAAAAACAAATAAAAGGTACCAAACTTTGGGCTTGTTGGCCTTATTTAAATCCACGTCTAGAATTTAAAATAAACCGGGTCAGATCTTTAGGAGGTATAAACTGGCTTAGATCAGTTGAGGTGAATATGCCAGCGGAAGGTCTAATTTACGATGTTTTAAGTGCTGTTCACACCAGTGATTTGTATAATGCATATGGTAAGTGTTAGCTATAGTACAAGGCAAAAAGAGAATATACTTATACTTAGATTGAAAGCTTTTTAGGGCTGGGACTGTCTTTTTGTTCTATTTGAGCCCAGCATGCTGGGGTCCTGGTCCATAACTAGGACTGTTCAGCGCGCTGGTAATACAAGTAATGAATAATAACTATATACTATCTACTTTCTCTTTCTATATTAAGACACTTTTAAAATGTAATCCCGACTAAATAGTGATGTTTCTGTGTAAAGTACTATAATGGAGATTATGGTATACTTTATTTTGGTTTTTATTTATAAGATCATGTTGGACTTCATCTTGGCTACATTTTGTTGATTATAATAAGCACAAAGAATGGCAGAAAATACTTGTTCACCTTCCTTGCATTCATATTTTGCACTCCTGTATTTTATGAAGCCTCTGATACAGCATTTCCAGAGTATATGCTGCAGAACTGGTTTTGTTGTTTGATAGGTATAATATTTTTATTTTTCCTTTTCGGTTTGTTAGAAAGAATTTGAATATAAGGAGACACTTTCACAAAAAGTGAGACCTTCTTCATCAAGCAGGTAAGTAAACAATACCGATATGTCAATGTTTACAATCTGATCCCATCTGATATGATCTCTTCAGAAAGGTAAGATATGCATGATCGACACACACTGGCCACTCATTCATCACACCCATCATCACCCTGTCACCAACATTTGGCCTTCTGTGGAAGGGTGCTGGAGGAGGGGAGGTGCAGCTTTTTTGCAGGGTGACAACCCTCCACATCTCCACTGGCAGATCAGACCCACCAAGGGCCTTTGTCAAAATCTTCATCTATTTGTGCCATGAGACCCACAAGTGACTCTAGCCCACGGTTTTACTCCTGGGAGATTTCTGCGCCACTGCACATGTGCAGAATTTATGTCCCCCACAGATTTCTTTGCTTCCCTGCAGAAAAATGACTTTCTGATGGGGAAGCAAAGGGAAGCCACAAGAACGGTCACATGACCCTCCCCAGCAGTATGTTTCGGGTGCCCAGGGAAGCCAGCAGAGAGGTAAATCACTGTGGGGCAAGGGGCAGGACTGGGGAAGACCTGGCTGGTGGCTCCTACCCTACGCTGGGCTCAGCTTCTAGTCCCGGCTGGGCTGGGGAGGACGTGACTTCCTCTTCCCCTGCATGGCATCCGGAGACCCCAGATTTCTCCCCCAGCTGCAGGAATCTCTGCAAACTCTTCATCCCCTCTGCTTCCTGCACCCATCGCTCCTCAGCTGCAGGGGGAGGGATCCTTGTACAGGGAGCTGGTCCCCCATCCGCTCAACCCCTGTGCATCCAGACCCCCTCATACCCAATCCCTCCAACCGAGTCTCCCCCACCCTTGCTCCTGGACCACCCTGATGAGCCACCTGGATCCCCACCCCACCGAGCCCCAACCAGCTGCTCCTGGATCCCCACCCCACTGAGCCCCACTCCTCCAGCATGTAAACCCCCCCACTGACCTCCCAAACCCAGACCCCCCCTGCCGAGCTCTATTCCCCCCCCCTCCCAGACACAGACCCCGGCTGAGCCTCAACCACTTCACCTGGACAGACTCCCATTACTATGGCACCCAGAAACCCCGAACAAGCCCCTGTGCATCCAGATTCGCCCCTGCCCCCCCACTGAGCCACCCGCACCCAGATTGCCCTACACAGAACCCTCTTAACCCACACCTGGATCCCTCCACACTTGGATCCTACTTTGCTGAGCCGGCCTGCCCACACTTGGTGCATCTGGCACGGAGGAGCAAGGCCCTGGTGTGTTTCTGGGGCAGGTCCGGTCCTTGCTCTGTGTCAGGGTTGGGTGCAGCCTCTCCGCTGAGTCCATGTTCCAGGGGGGAGATGCACAGTGATCTCCCACCTCTGTGCAGCCAGTGGCCTGTGCTCCCCAATGCCATGCTGGAGCCTCCACATTTATTTGATAAATAAAATTTGCAGAATTTTTAATTTTTGGCACAGAATGCCCTCAGGAGTAACAGTTTGTACCTGTCTCAACATGTTCTTGTTAGATTAAAGCATATAGGGCTTCTAATACTTTTGAACTGAAATTATTGTGTTTGTGGAGTTCACATTCTCTATTGGGTTGGCTAGCAGAATTTTTGTAGGTCCTGCAGGTTGTTTTAGTAGTGATAAAATCCATGTAAAAGCAGAAATGGACAATTCAGGCTGTCTCCTCCTCTTTCTCCTCCCTCCCCCCCCAAAAGATATAACCTTGTGAAAACAGGATTATAAGCAATATCTTGAAGTAATTTCAATGAGAAGGCGCTCTACCTGGCATCCACTATAAGAAACTGAAAGCTTATTTTGATATATTTATGAATTGATGCTTCACAGGTCTCTGTCCTCTACATACTTGAAGAAAGCTGGGAAAACCATCCCTTCATCTACAACTACATCTTCTCAATACTTGGGAACATTAAAGGTCTTGGACAATAAACACTTACAAAAATACAGTGCTGAGCTTGACAAAGCAGATAGTCTACGAGCAGCTGTTTATCAGGTAAATTTTGGCATATCAAAAGCCTGCATGAAAAGATCCTACCAATAAGAATAAAAGCCTGTTAATTATACTCAATATGTGTATGCACCTTTCTTAAATCAAGACTTTTTTTTATTCTTAAAAAATTATGATTCACTACAAAGGGTGGATTCAGATGAGAAAGAAACAAACTTATCTCTATTTTACTGTTGTGGCAAAATGTTTTTAAACACAATAGATGATCTCCATTATTATATTTGTTGTTTTTTATTTTTAATATGTATCCTATACATCCTATACATTCTTTTCTCTGTATTTTCTGTTCCAAAGGCACATTTAATGGGAAAGGTAAAAAGAACTTGATGTCAGATCTTACATTTTTCCCTGGAGCAGCATAATTTATCTGAATTCTGCTGCCCTCTGTAGTAAAAGTGAGCATAAATCTCAACTGTGGTCATAGCCGTCTATTGATCATAAGTTATTTCCGCATAAGGAAAATCATATTCACTTAACTAAACAGTTT
Source organism: Emys orbicularis (assembly GCF_028017835.1). Classification (NCBI taxonomy): domain Eukaryota; kingdom Metazoa; phylum Chordata; order Testudines; family Emydidae; genus Emys; species Emys orbicularis. The sequence continues at coordinate 63,848,436 of NC_088687.1, read as the reverse complement.
AATGGTTCTAAATGTCATGTTGTCTCAAGTATTTTGTGTTCATTGACTCATAGCCACTTTCTAAAGTCAAATAGTCTTCATTAAGATATTTTAGCTTCTCAGTACAACATACTAACACATGAACAAATGTACAAAATTTGACCCTGATCATGAAAACACTCACCCACTTCTAAAACTTTGTGGATGTCTATAGCCCTTGAAGCCAATGGGTTGAGGACTTTTCATTGCAGATATTTCTGAATTAAACATATAATAGGTTAGAGGTTTTTACTAAATTTTGGGATCCTGTAGATCCTAAATGGCTAAAATGTATTCTGTACTTTTTAAAACAAAAATCACCCAGGGGAAACTTAAAATAGTGGTTGTAGATATTTTGTATTAAAAGGTTTAGTTAGCTGCAGCTCATTCTTGTACATGTATACATGGGGATGCTTCCTTCACTCCCCAACAACTATTTTTCTGACGCCCTATTGAAGATTTTGAGACGTAGTGTTATGTCATTTATATTGCTCTGCTCTCCCATCCCTCCACCCCCCAGGATTTTAACATTGGAGGTAAATCAACCAGTTAGCTCCTCCTTCTTTCCTGCCCTTCCATGCTCACATTCTCTTTCTTTTATTTCCATACTGAAATCTTTTTGTTAAAATAGAGTTATTAATTTCTTAAGTTTTATTCTTAAAAGTTGAAACCTTTGATCAGAATATTTTTTCTGCTGCAGATCCTCAGAATGTGGTTTAAATGACACCTCATCCAAATGGGCTTATTGCTATAGTAATAGTTTGCATATATAAAATGATGATGATGATGATGATTTTTATATATGAAAACAGAAATACTGTCAGCATTGCCTATGGTCATTACATCAGATGTTGCTTTATCAATAATACTCAGTTACTTTGGTACAAGATCTAGTTACTGCTTAAAACTCTTCAGCTACAGCTTTTTCCTTAATCTTATAGGATTGGTTGGAAAAGAAAAGAGTCTTTCTACTGGAACTGCAGAGAATTAAAAGGAACAAAGCAGAAAATTTAAAGAATGCAAATGAAAAGGTTTGTTTAAATTTAAATATTTGATTAAATAGGAGCTATCCAACTGCCACTCTGTAAAGTAATGTCATTACAATATTTGTTGTGGTGTATTTAAAAAAGGAAAGAAACACAGAAATGAAATAGTGGAAATCCCCTTCATTGGAGCCACTTTGCAACCCCTCAACCATCAACAAGCATCTCTAAATCCATCATAGCGAGCCACAAGAAGATTGCTCCAGTTTATGTGGAATGGGGCTGATGTAATAGCTCTTATATGTCCTAATCCTTGTGGCTGCCACAGGGAGTGTGGCTAGGGAAAAGAGGGGTGTAGCTGGTGCTTCCCTGCACCCTTAGAATCCTTGGATGCCATATAAATTAAAACTATCTTTGCAGCTCCCTTCATGTTTCACTTTGTGCTTCTTGACTGCAGCCAGCAGTCTGGGTCCATCTTTGTATTTTTATTATGATGATTATGGGATAGTCTGTATTTCAGCAATGAAATTTAAAGAAGTCATGTGTCTGAAGATTTTCTATATTCAGCTGTACGTAAGTGTCTACATTTAAAGCAACATGTATGCAATTATATTATATTCATCTTCCTTAGGAAAAATGAAGAGAATTTATTATTTAAGAACTAATGTTTTTTTATACACAGTCTTCAGAAGTGAATCATAGTCGTTTTTATATCTATCAATCTTGTAGAAAACAGTCTCATATTATAGGTCACAAAAATTGGTCATGCTTCAGCAGTAGTTCAAATCACAACTGAACCACTGATTTAGACTGTCTTCTGCAAGTCAGTTTTCTTTCATTTGTTTCTTTGGCTAACACTACATTTGAGAGTTTAGGAAATGCAACATTTTCTGAAGTATAAACTTTTCTTATGTAGAAAGAAGCTACTAAGAAAGAAGAAGCAATTGCATCTTTTGAAGCCTGGAAGGCAATGAAAGAAAGAGAAGCAAAAAAGAAACTAGCTGAAAAAAAGAAGTTTGAGGAGTTGAAGAAACGGAGAGCAGCAGAACAGAATGAAGAGAAAAAAGAAGAAGCTCAAAAGGCAGTGAGAAATCTATACCTGACACACTTAACTCAAGAGAGTCCTTAGTAAAAACGTAGTTGACAACAAGAGATGGACCCAAACCATACCTCTAGAGCTGGATACCCCGATCTTTGGGAGAATTCATGTCTAGACTGTCTTCTTTGTAGCAGGGGCTAATCTCTCATCCTATGCACATACACACATTTTTTCTATTGACATTTAGGTTTTTTTAATGTGAAATACTTTGTTCCATATACATAAAATAGTTAATCAACTGAGTAACGTGTTGGCAGCAGAAAGGCTTTTCTAAGGAGCTGGGAGTAGTAAATTCTTCTTGCTCCTTGTAGCAGTATGTTTTGTGGAGCTAAAACCCTGTGAATGAGCAATCCAAAGGGGGATGGGTAGGAAAGAAAAATATCTATAATGTAAGGGAAGTTTTGGAACAAAGATGATATGCAACTTTGCTAATGAACTTGAGGTCTTCTTTAGGCATTTGAAAAATGGAAAGAAAAGAAAGCAGAATATCTAAGAGAGCAAAGTAGAAAGGAAAAACGAGCTGAAAGAATCAAGAAGAAGAAAGAAGAGGAAGCTATTGCAGAAAAGAAACGAGACAGCATATCTGCCGTTGATAAATGGTACTGCTACAGAGGATTTAGTTACATAACTGTGTATGGGCCAGCACCTATGTCTAATCATTTTGCAGGGAATATTTGGCCTGAGGGCCTGAACCTGCAAGGGGCTGAGGATCCTCAATTCTCACGGAAATCAGTGGGAGGGAAGGGTGCTTAGCACCTCACAGGGTCAGGGTCATTGTTCCCAAATGTGAGTGTGGTAGCTTCATTTTCGTTCTCATTTGTCCACCTTATAAAACTTGCCATACAGCTTCTATTCAATCTGCTAAATTGAAAGTCTCTTCTCAAAAAAAGCAATGATTTGAAAAGTATGAATGTTGCAAATCAAAAGTGAGGTACATTGGATAGCATGGAACCTTGTACTACCAATCCCATGCTTAATTAGTAAAAAGCAGGCACTACAATTTGGGGTTTTATATAGTCTATTGTGTTTCTTGGAAATCTAACAAATGTCTGGACAAACCAGGTATATTCACCAGTACATGAGATACATGTCTGCTGGATAGATTTTTTTTCTAATGTCACCAAGAAGTGTGCTTTGTGCTTTACAGAACAAGTGAGACTGATTCCTACCCTGAAGAGGTTATAGTCTAATTTTAGAGATGACACAAAATGTGAGGAAAGGGAGAAGGAAGAACAAAGATTACAATAACACTAAGAGGCAATGCAGCTTATACATGTGCATATCTTGATGGTTCAGAGGGTTTGTGCATGTGTAGGTGGCCTTTGAAGATTTTTTTAAGTTTTGTTTGTAGTTTATCCTCCAACCATGTTATCAAATTTGTCAATAGACATAAATGTCAATTCCTGGTACTGTTCACGATGTTTGATTAACCAATCACATTTGCAGCATTTTTTTAATTCAGTGAATAGTATCTTATATTTCTCTCCATATTTAGGAATGAGAAAAAGGAAGAATTTGTAAAACAAAAGAAGACCGAAAAAATCCAAGAGAAAAGACAGCAAGAAATAGAACAGGTTGAAAGGGAAGAAAAAGATAAAAGGGCTCTGGAGGAATATGAAAGATGGCTGGTAAACATATTTTTTCACACTTCGCTACATTTATCCTTGTGTTTTTTAACAAATAATGCGTGTGAATAACTTTTGAATTATAATCGTCAATGCTTTTCATCATGATATGAAAGTGGCCAGGTGATGGCAGTAGTATACCTTTTCATGCAGTTCCTCTGAGGGTTACTTTAGCAAATCACTTAAAAGTGCAGTGTATACGACATCTGGCATACACGGGATATAGTCTCCCTATCTGTGTGCCATAGAGTTCTTTGCATTTTACAGTTAGTGAAAGTACAGTCTTCTCTTCTCCCATTCAATGTCAGGAAGAGCCACCTCTGAAGGGCCAACTCAGCACAGCACAGAACCAGCAAAGGCTAGAAGCAGCACCAGCTGCAAAAGTGAGTGCATTTAGATTCAAGGAAACAGTTTTAAATATGGGAAGTTGTATAAATCAAAATAAATAAGAACAGTTACACTGAGGCTTGAGATTACCTCCATTTGATAGGAAGGGGTGACCTCAGATGTGCTATTGTGGGAAGAAGTCATTAGGAGCCTTTCCAGTCCCACAAAAAACAACAAGTCAAGATTTCTTTACTACCGCTCAGGGGAACCCTAGGAGACAGATAGCTAATGCACAGGAACATATACTGTGCTCTCAAAGGATTTGATTTGCTGATTAGGAGAATGTCTAGCTTCTTCTGCCCCATCCCCACCACCACCTGTGGTGATGCTGTCGGCAGCACACTGAGGCATCAATCCTGCAAACAGATAGTCCCACTAAAGTGAAGCACCTACTTACATGCTTAAAGCTGAGTATGTGCAAGTGTTTGCAGGATCAGGGCCTAACTGGCATGCTTGTTGCTGCTCTTCTGAACGGGAGCAGATTGTACCCCACCTCACATCTCCTCTGTCCATTTTCTGAAATCTTGCCCTTGGCTGTGGCTCAAGTCTCTGTATTTTGGAGGTCACATCAGCCAATGTTTCTGTTCATCCTTGCTCTGCTGGCCAGAGCAGTATTTAGGCTTATATAAAAACAATGAGAATGTAAAACTTTCACTTTTTTATAAATTTAGGGAAAGAACACTTGTATGACTCAAGTTGTCAATTTATTATCTAGGTATCTAAGAGGATTTTTGTATGTACCCAGATTATTGGTGTCAGTAGTTGTAAGAAGGTAAATAAGTAAAAAAGTGTTCTATTAGAAGACAAGTAACGTAATGAAAATCTATTAATTCTTCCCACTAGTAATCAGTAGGGAAAAATAGTTTTGAGAATTAATTAAATCTTTCAGCTCATGAAGCAAATGGCAGCCTTTATGGATAGCACAAAACAGGAATTTAAAAATCCTCTCTAAATACTTCTAAAACATAAAAATACAATAGAACGGGGAATTCTATTGTTACTGAAGTGTCATACTGTGGCATAGAGTTCACCGATTGTGTGCATGCTTATCTCAAGGGAAGGGTGTCGACAGGACTTTTTCCATCCTGGAATTTAAAACTCTAGAAATGGAGATGCTGAGTTTTTGTTATTAACACTTCTAAAACTCTAACATGAAAAAGATAACTTTGTTTCCTCTACAGTTAGTCCAGTAATTAAAATTCTGTTTTTGTGATATTATTTACCTCTTAGCTACTCAATTTAATAGCAATAGTGGTTCGATTTCCATTTTGTTATACCATGGAGTCATATCAATACCTGAAATAGATTAACAGATGCATGTAGGCATATTAAAATATTTGCAAGCATATATACTGACACCACACCTGGTTCTAGCTGGTGAGTAGTGAGATTTCAAGTAAGCACTCTTTCCAAACTACAGATCTTGGAGATTTGTATAGTATAGCAAGTTTATGTATCCTCTAAGAAGCTTGGCCCTTATTCTGAGGGTTAGCACTGCTCAACACCCAGTTTTTTAACATTATTCATCTAATGATGCACCTTATACGTTTATATGCTCTAGGAGTTGTGGTAAATTGAATTAGATGGGTTTTACAGATTTGTTATTTTTTTGTGTTGGAAATAATTTGGATGATTTTACAGATTTTAAGGCTTGTTTTGAAAGATTTTATATATTGGAAATTTAGCCTAGTAGTGGTGTAGTAGTGCTCAGCAGTGTTGAAACATGGGCTTTACTACTATTCCTTTTATCTTTCTCCCTAATGCTTCATTAACTGCATAAAACAAAATCGTTCTGTTGCAACCACACTGCCGTGGGGTATGGTCTTGTCAGATGTTGTAAATGAAGAAAAGTTGCACTGACTCAGTTCTGTTGAAGCAAGTGTGCAAAAACAGCAGTGTGAACATTGAGCCTCAGCCAGCAGCTCAGGTTCTCAAGTCCAGTCAGCCCCCGGGGCTGGAGCTTGGGTGGCTAGGCCAAGTCTCCTCTGGACATGCAGTATCCCTGCTGCTATTTTTAGTATGCTAGCTCGAGCCCTGCTAGCGCAAGTCTGTCTGCCAGGCTCGGAGTCTCGCTCACAGCTGCAGTTTAAACCTACCCCGAAACAAACATTATTTAATGTATGACTGGCTGCTGCTGCTATTTTGTTTCTTACTGGTTTCAGAGTAGCAGCCGTGTTAGTCTGTATCCGCAAAAATAACAGGAGTACTTGTGGCACCTTAGAGACTAACAAATTTATTAGAGCATAAGCTTTCGTGGGCTACAACCCACTTCTTCGGATGCATATAGAGTGAACCATATATTGAGGAGATATATATACACACACATACAGAGAGCATGAACAGGTGGGAGTTGTCTTACCAACTCTGAGAGGCCAATTAAGTAAGAGAAAAAAAACTTTTGAAGTGATAATCAAGATGGTTCAGTACAGACAGTTTGATAAGAAGCAAGTGTGAAAATACTTACAAGGGGAGATAGATTCAATGTTTGTAATGGCTCAGCCATTCCCAATCCCTAGGGTTGGGATTGGGATTGGGAATGGCTGAGCCATTACAAACATTGAATCTATCTCCCCTTGTAAGTATTTTCACACTTGCTTCTTATCAAACTGTCTGTACTGAACCATCTTGATTATCACTTCAAAAGTTTTTTTTCTCTTACTTAATTGGCCTCTCAGAGTTGGTAAGACAACTCCCACCTGTTCATGCTCTCTGTATGTGTGTGTATATATATCTCCTCAATATATGGTTCACTCTATATGCATCCGAAGAAGTGGGTTGTAGCCCACGAAAGCTTATGCTCTAATAAATTTGTTAGTCTCTAAGGTGCCACAAGTACTCCTGTTATTTTTGTTTCTTACTGTATCTCTTCCATAATTCTGATTATGCTTCCCACACCACCTGTGTGCACACACCCCTCTTATTTATTATTTGGGGAGGAGGAAGGTTTTTGGTAAGTTATTTCTCATGGGGTTGTGAGTAGTGGTGAGGACTACTTGTGCAAATGGCCATGTTCGAGGGGTGGGAGAGATGATAGCAGAAGGGCTGTCTTGGCAGGACTTGCTTATCAAATTCTCTCTTTAAAAACCAGCCAAACAAAAACAAGAACACTCAAACTATAAAAAAAAACTTCATTAATGCAAATTAAGGTTAGGAACTGAAACCTCAGGAAATCAAGAAATGCTTAATTAAGCTGCCCAGACCAGCTTTAATGCTCATCCTGGAGTATATGCTGTGCAATTGGGTTTTTCCTTAAACAAACATACTATGCAGCATGTACTCAGTAATACCGTGTTACATATAGCAAGGTGCAATTCCTTAGTAAGATATTATTTGTTAAGTACTGGCCACCAGTGATACGATAAATCCTATTTTTTTTTAATCATTAGATATCAAATACCAGTCCTAAAATTTATTTCTGTACTCAGTACAGATTCCAGAGTGACTGCAATTAAGTTAATTCTGAAATACATCTGCAGTATGTGTGAATATATTCCAAACAGTGTGCACTAATCATATATTTGTTCCATTTTAGAGTATGTACCCATCCTAAACTCATATGCAGCTCAGTATTTCAACAAGAATATAAAATTTTGCCTTGACAGTACAAACTCTTTCCTCCTCAAACCACTACAGTGTTCCCTTAGAAAATCCTAAAGACGTAACTTGCAGCTTGACTGAAGGTCAAAAAGCTCAGGCTTTGTCAGTCAAATGAAGGTTTGCGTTGGAGTGGGGAGAAGAGAACAGCGGCAGCTTGTAGAGGCAAAAGTTAAGTCAACTAGTCTGGAACCTCAAAGCTTATATTATCACTTGGGCCCAAGATATTCCTTGCATCTCTCCATTGATTTCAGTGGAATAATTAGATGTGAATCTGGCCAAACCAGACTGCCCATCCCTAATTCAAAAAGCATTTTAGAAGGAGTCAGAGTTTGGGAATTCATTGACTGCCCATTTTGAAATTTCTGTTGAAAACCAAGGTTCTCTGAAGAATGAATTATAAATATTTTACAAAGGAACAAACTAAAAATTTCACGTATCAGAGGGGTAGCCGTGTTAGTCTGAATCTGTAAAAAGCAACAGAGGGTCCTGTGGCACCTTTAAGACTAACAGAAGTATTACCCACGAAAGCTTATGCTCCCAATACTTCTGTTAGTCTTAAAGGTGCCACAGGACCCTCTGTTGCTTTTTAAAAATTTCACATAACGTGAAATTATTTTTGCAAACATGCTGCTCAACATCATTGTTCTAATTTCCCAATGCTATGTTTGAAACTATAAAAAAGTCATTAGAACCTTATGACACTGTTAGCATGACATTAAAATGACAGAGATTTGTTATAGCTAAACTGTTAAAAACCTGTTTTGTTACAGCATAGTGCCCAAGTAATTTAGAAAGCACTGAAAGGTATAGACATCAAACACCATCCTTTTTTATTGAAAACAGTATTTAATATTGGAATTCAAGAGTCCTATATTTGAGGCATTAAGATGCGAATAGTCAATTGAAGATAAATACAGAAATTAGCTTGCTATGCCTTGTATGTTGTGCTCCGCGTTTGGGTAATGCACAGCATAGCTCAGCTCCAAGCATTCACCTGAACCTGGGAGAAATGTAAGTCTGTAGCATGGATGTTGCACTGCTCATGCTGTGCAGCTGTATTTCTATAAGGGATGCTAGGATGAGCTTCCAAGCACAACTCCCTATTGCACATTAACATTACCTCTATATCTTCTGTATAATAAGATTCCAGGATTGTCACTCAGACTTTGTGTCACTATGAAGTGTAGACGGTCTGAGTCAGGGTGAAGAGAGCACTTTTTGTTTAAACTATCTCCAGGTTCAATCATCGCTGGGATTTGTAGTCTGTTACGATCCAGTGTTTAAGTTCTCAGCCATTTTCATCTTTTTTTTTTTTACATTTTATGAATTGCACCCATGAAACATCATGGACTTTCAACTAATATCTTTTGTAAAATAGTAATTATTTAATTTTCCTTTGACACAGTACTTCTCTGACACAACTGCCTCTAATTTCAGGAAAAGAAAGAGAGGAGAGACCAGATTGAGAAAAAACAAAAGAAGCTCCAGGTTATCGTTGAGGATGAAACCCCTCCTCCATGGAGCCCGCCTGGCAAAGCTGTGTCCTCAAGGAACTACTGAGATGTCCATTGTCCTTTGTGAGGAAAATTCATGTCCAAAGTTCTGACATTGTCTAATCATCAATATTTCACAACTGACTTTAAAGTGAATTGATACTGGCTCTTGCATCCTTTCTTTTGTAGGGTGATAATTTTTAGACTCCTCAGTTGGAACAACTGGGTGTATGTGTTAAATAGCTCAATTGTTCTTTTCCATTACATTTCACCAAAAGATTAATTTGTGTAATTTTTTTGCATTTAATTTCTTGGTTAAACTTTGTCAGTTGGCCCCTTTTGGTGAAAATTCATGTTCAGGACATGCAGGGCCAGACTCTAAAACACCCTTCTTCATATGAGTAGCACTTTACCCCACAAATGGTGCCATTGAAGTCAGTGGGCCTGCCTGTGGATTCAGCCTGAGTAAGGATGCCAGAATCTGGCCCAAAATGAGTGGCCAAGCAAATGCTAGGTATGTTCCCATACAAAGTGCAGGGTGAAGAAGTAGAAAATATTTTAAACCATCATTCAAACATAGCTTCAGAGCCAAATTATTTACAAACTGGTAAACAATCCCTGAAGATTGGCAGGGGGAATAAATGCACTAAGCAAAAGGGAAAAAAGGGAAAAAAAAAAAAACCAATCCTGAGGCTTTTACTGTATGATGAGACTTGCAATGTGCAGTTGTACAGAATGCATGGATAACTTAGACTTTTGCAACAGCACAAATATCTGAGGTTTTTTTCAGTTCGAGTTTAAAGGACTAATAATGCTAGCCCCAGAAAAGGATCATTCAGAATTGTCCTGACTGTATTTAACTGAAGTAAACTTTGTCCTTGTTGAATCAATGGTGCCAGGTCTATTCTGTGAAGAGGGCCAACGTATATTTTTATGATCCATGGGCCTAGCCTATAATATTAGGACTATATGCTACCTTGAGCTGCAGTAGAGCTTCTACTGATGTGCAAAGATTGATGCTAAGGTATGAGCCTTTTGTAGTAACTAAACTTTTTAAGGCTAAATTCCATTCTCAGATACACTCAAGTATGTGCACAGTAATTTCATTAACTGTCAGTATAACTGGATTTATTCCAGAGAATATGAGAACAGAATTTGCAGCCTCTCATAGCTGTTTTAGATTGTCACAAACTCAGAGTGATAACTTGGTAATGGTAATACCCCCTCCTGCACCCCAAGCCCCTGCCCCAGCCCAGAGACCCCTCCCAGAGCCAACCCCCAATACCCTCTCTGGCACCCAAGCCCCAGCCTTGAGCCCCCTCCCAGAGCCAGCCCCCAATACCCCCTCCTACTCCCCAAGCTCTAAAGCCAGCCCCCCATACTCCCTCCTGGAGACAGCACCTCATACCCCCTCCTGCACCTGAACACTCTGCCCCAACCTGGAGTCCCCTCCTGCACCCAAACTCCCTCCCAGAGCTTGCACCCTTCACCCCCTCCTGCACCCCAAGCCCCAGCCCTGAGCCTCCTCCCAGAGCCAGCCCCCAATACCCCTCGTGCACCCCAAGCAATATTACCAATAACAGTAATATTACCATATCAACCAACAAAGAACTCTGAGTGTTCAACCGGCTGTGTCGGGTTGATGTGATACAGAAAGATTTAAGAGTTTAAAATTCTTCCCTCTTGGTGATTTCCCCCTTCCTGCTGAATTGTCTCTTTTCTTTGTTCCCCTTTGCAAGAAATCTAAAATACTCTGGGCCATGCCCTTTGGCTACATTGTTGCTCCTCATATGCTGACTCCAGAATACATACATGGGCTGTATTTGAGAAAGACACATACTCTGTTGATAATGCACTTTAGCACTCCGTAAAACTTTTTCTTCCATCTCCCACAGATACCGAAAAGTAATACATACCCCAGCTTCATTAGACTTCCACCCTAATACAAAATCTTAACAGTGACCATAGCAGTGTTAAGGCAGAATAACTTCATAAATGTGTGGAATATGTAATGATCAGATGTGCTGATCTGTTTATGTAAAAGCACAAGAGGTCACTGTTAAGAGTTTATATTAGAAGGGGTGTACGTCTTGCTTTTGGGTATCTGCTGGAGATGGAAGTGAAAGCCTCATGGAACATTGGAGTGCATTATCAATAGCTTTGGAGGCAATATGAAGTTTGAAAGGACTATCTCGTTAACTTTTTATTTCCTTGCTCATGTTTTGGTTGGCTGGAGTGTGTCCTGTTACATCCTTAATTGTCACTAAATATACTTTTGTTTGCTAATTTTTATATTGGAGGACAGTTTTAAAATACAGCATACTATGGAAAGGAAGGATAGGTAACTTTGATATTAGATCATACGCTGTGTCTATTTTTCCCTTCCTCTACATATTTTGTGTGAGTTACAATTTCCTAAATGTATTAGAAGATTATGTTTTGCAGTCCATAGATTCAAAATCCATGTGTGGTTTCCTCCTCGGGAATTTGGCAAATAAATCTCTGGCTACAGTTAGTTGTGATTACATATGGAAATATGGGGAGATGTTTAACCATAATGCCCATTTTTTATTTTATTTTTAACTGAGTAATTAGGGAAGTAAAACATGGAGAAATCCTATAATATGCAATTTATATAAGATGCAGTGCTCTCTGGGAGAATATACTCCGGTGAATTTTATGTATGTATAACGCCCTATTGATTCCCTCAAGCACAAGATTTGCTGATCTTGGGAATAAACTTCACAGTGAGCAACATTTAGGAGAATGAAAAATATACAGGGAGCAGGGTTGATACATGACCACATCAAGATCAGAAGAATTTGAAGTAAATAATGCACAAACTAGACTAGCACATGACATTTGGGATGCTGGCTTATCTAAATAGTTTTGTAGTGTTCAGAAGCATGCTAGGCACTTAACAGAGTAAGAAAGACAGCTCCCTGCCCCATATATCTTAATTTTTTTATTATAGACATGACCGTACAACTGAGGATAATAACAAAAGGAGCAGAAACATGAAAAATTTATGGTAGTATCACATGGTATTCAGTTTAGGCAGGTGCACATCTTTATTTCTGTTTTGTTCTTTTAATAAGTCTTGTAGGTGATGTGATGGTGGAGAGTTTTTAGGGGGGATTTAAGTAGGAAGGTATAATGGCTGATCGCTCAAGAATAACAAAACATACTTGCAACTTGCATATGTTCTCAGCACTTCAAAAACCAAAGGATAACAATGTGAGGTAAAAAAACCCATAGCATCATGGCTATGTTACCCCAAAAATAGGCTTTGGGGTGCCCATCGCCCCCTTAATCTGTCCTTTTCGAGGTATGGGTCTCCAGGATAATTAAGGAAACCGCTTGGAGGACATGGGTATAACCTTCTGATAAAGTGCTTGACACAGGCAGTATTCTTTCCAAATCAAAGTATCTTTTTATTTAATATAACTAATAATCTCTACTACAGTGCAATCTAAAAACATGAATTAGACACAAATCCCTTGTTGCAAGTTAAAGAGCACTCAAACGGCAATAGCAAACACTGTAAACGATTCTAAGCGGTGCGCTCTGCTACCGATGGTCAGTCTGTAATAGATTGCTAACAACAGTTCTTAAATTGTACTCTAGGTTTTACATAGGAAAATTACAATTAACACACACTCACATCTCAAACATGCACATACGAAAACTGTCCTGCTCTAGACTATAATTAAAAACTAGCAGGCTTACACTATCCATTGATTCCAGCTGTTTGTCTGCTGTTGTTGCTGCTCTGGTCAGTCAGCTCTGCTTGATCTTTCAGCTTTTCACTTCTTTCCAGTAGTTCTTCTCACTAGCTCCTGACTTCCAATCTTTGTCTACTGGTTGTCTGCTTTTTATACTGTCAGACCTCTATTGAGAATTCTCGCAATCTAAACATTGTCTCATTCCTGTTTATTGAGCATGCTCACTACTAAACATTACCTCATTCTTAGCTACTGGACAAAGCTGCTCCAAACCATCCCAGGCTGGAGCTGTTTGACCTCTCCCTACCCTTATACTGCAGGTGCTCATTGCCAAGAATTGTCTCATTCTGCACATACTCACTTGTGTTGTTTTACGTCACAGCCATGATTACTTCGTCTGACCTTACGTCTCATGCTCCAGTTCTCCATTACTTTGTGGCCATACCTCATTTAGTAACCACAAAAACAATGAGGAGTCTGGTGGCACCTTAAAGACTAAAAGATTTATTTGGGCATAAGCTTTTATTGGTAAAAAACCCACTTCTTCAGATGCAACATTTAGTAACCTACATTCTACTGGGCATGCTCAGCCCAGAAATACTTGTGGCCATACCTCATTCTACTTGCAGCACTGGTCATGTGACCTAAAACATCCAACGGTATATGACCTACAGCTTCTCAGTAGTGAAGTGACTCCTGCTTATTCAAGAAGGAAGCTAGGAATTCCTGGAGATTAGGAATACAAAGTGGAATCTGGGGAATTTCTCCAGTATCCACTATAGAGAGCACACTTCTACCATTGATGAAAGAGAAGTATTATCGACATGCGAAGGCATCTATAGTCTGTCAAGTTCAGTGTTTCAAATATTATGGTGAACAGTTGTTAGTCTTGTATAAGTTATCTTCTAAGTGCTAGTTCAAGTTACAGGTTGATACGTACTTGGCAAGAAAAATCTGATAAAAGTATAAATAAATGTACTTTAACCTGTATAAAATCTTCTCAGTTTACCTTAATTAGGCAAATATTGTAAATATATTTATTGTTGTACGTAGTAGGGGAAAATATTTTGATATTAAATTTTGTTTTGATATAGTGGAATCAGTGGTTTCATTTGAAATTAATTTATGAAATCTTACTAGAAACTTTCTATGTATTTAAATCAGCTGAGTAGTTTCAGTGAACACAAACCATTCTTTCACAATTGCTAATATTACAAATAGAACAGAGGGACAAATCCAGGCTTCAGATTTGGAGGCAGAACTCCCCTTTCATTCCATCCTTCATGCTAGGAGTCTAGGGTTGTTTGGCTCATTGATTCAACCTTCTGTTACTTCTGTTCCAATACAGAGAAACTGCTGTGGAACACCAGTGTTTCAAAGTTATGCACCTGGCATACGAGCAGCATCTGACTTATATTTTCCCCCAGGTATATTATTAATCAATTAAGCTTCTAAATTGATCCATTAAAAGTAGAAATGAATGACCAAGTTAAATTATAAATGCTTTCCAAGCCACAGCAACCAAAAAACACCATGGTATACTGGCTCTGTGTCCCTACCAGTGCAAAGGAAAGGACAGACATTCCCCACCCTTTTTGCTCCAGAACTGGGGATCTGCTCAGCAAAGGAAAGTTTATTAAAATCAACAAGTGCACTGAAGGATAGAGCAGTGCTTGGGACAACCTCCTTTTTTGTTTGACTATGGATAATAAACATGCATATTTATCCAAACCCCCCATTCTGGGTAAGGAAGATACTATACTGACACTTTTCCATCTTTCCCTTAAACTCTTCATAGATTTCATAGCATTTAAGCCCAGAAAAAAATCACTAGATCATCTACTCTGGCCTTCTGTATATTACAGCCCATTAAATTTCAGTCTACCCATTTTGAGCCCAGTAACTTGTGTTTGACTAAAGCACATTTGTTCCCTTCACTATTCTGCCAAGCAATAGCTCTAGCTATACTGGTGTGATGTGTTTTTCTAGACAAATCTATGATTAGCCTAAGCAAGTACGGCTGAGCAAACTGCAACTAGTACTAATAAAGCTGTGTCATCTTTGTAGGCCCACAAATTATATATAATCCATAAAATGTGATTTCTTGGGTCTCCTAAGTACCATAATAATGCTTTCAAATGCTGGTGAACTGAAGAGTGAGGGCTACTGGGTGGCATCAGCTTGTGCTGTTCTCAGTTGGGGAGGATCACATGAGTAGTTATGGGGTTTCCTGTTATATTTTTAATCAGGGCTTCAACTGGTGGTGGCAGGACTGGCTTACCAAAAAGGCAAAACAGATGGTAGCAAAATTTTTATTAATTTCTGCCAGTGTGAATGTGGGCTGATAGGGTGGACAGCTGGTGGTTTGCTTAGGGTCAACAGAACCCCAAGAGCTACCTGTCCAGCGTGTGATGGAATGCTGCCTTTGGCCTTCCATCAAATACTTTTGGTGCAGCAACATCTCTGCCTTTGAGGACTTAACAGTTTAAATACCATCTTATTTCTTCAAGGAGTGGAAGAAAGTGTTCATGAAAGTCTTCTAGAGCTAGAGCATGAGAGGTTGCCATAATGATGGATGTTAGCCAGCAAGCACTATTTACATAATGCAGAAGAAAAAAATTGACTTGAAAAGATTCAGTTTTAAGTTTTTAGAGGGTTGGTAATAAACATGTAAAAAGTAAATAAGATATAAATTCACATCTCTCTGAGCTGTTAACACTTTCTAGGTCATATCAGTTTTCCTGTACAATCTCCACTTTCAAACTAGCTGAAAATTGCAGGTAGTGCAGAATGCAATTGCCTGTGCTTTTTAAGAATGGTAGAATGAAGAGACCTAAAGCTCGGTGTATTGGCTAACAATTGAGTTCTGATTTTAAAATATTCGTTTTGATCTGCGAAATCCTAAATAGTCTGGATCTTGTCTGACTGAGTGACCACTCCTTTCCCTGTGGGATACTGAGGCATCTGTGATCATCCAAAATTGCTTGAGATGATAGACCTCAACTTAAATAAGAGAGATTTCGCAAATCTGGCAGGAGGCTTTTCTTTTAAGACTGCCAAAAGAGCAAATATTATGGGTCAAATGTTTTGAAGTTCAGTATCCCAAATCATTGTAACCAGGGGCATCCTTTTCAAACTCTGTCTTCATTATGAATAACTGCACATTTTTGCTCAATTTTTTTATTTTCATTGAGTCCATACTAGCTTTAAAAAAAAAAACAGTTTGTAAGTTGGGGGGGGGGGGGGTGTTAAGTAAGATTTTGGTGCCCGCATTTTTCTTTAATGGGTGCTGGGTGCTAGTGATTGCCTAACTGTTCTCTCGTTGATTCAGCATCATATTACCAGTGAATTCAAGTCACTGTTTACTTGCTCATAGCACCAGTGAATTCAAATGAGTACAATACATTTGCTGTATAGCACCAAGGGTTACAGGTTTTGGGTCATACTCTTGAAGCAGGGAAGAATAAGTATTGATGAAACGTCCTGGTACCGCAAAGTATATTTCTTCATTGCGATTTGCTCATTGATGAATGAGGTGCTTGTGTGATCCTTTATTTCTGGGTAGATTCTGACTGGAATGCTTAAAACACAGCCACATCTATAAATCTCCGCCGCTCTTTAGAAAAGAAATGTCATGTGTGGTACCTTGCTTTTCCATCACATTCCCATTATAGGCTAATCACATTTTTCATTAAAATAAACTTTCCTGTCCAGCCTTTGGATGACAACACATGACTTGGATGCCGAAGTTACTACCACTGCTCTCCAGAAGACTGCTCTGACTACAAATAGATCATTGCCTTGCTTAACTGTTTCAGTGCCTTGGTATGCTGTCAACATTCACCATTGCTACCATGTGGGATTACATTTCCCTTTTCCATTTAGATCTGTACCACTGCATTACAGAAAGAGGCCCTGGGCTGTGTGTTTCTTTTGAGCAAAGGGGTCATGAGAAAAACAGGAAGAACTAACTTGTTAGATACCAAAATATTCCAAAATATCCTCCAGTCGGTTTCATCCTCTACAAGTAAATACTACAGGATTCTGAATTGTCTCTTTGGAACAAACTTCCTTAGCTGCACTGAGTGCCTGTAAGCTTCTTAATAGGTGCCCTGTAAATGGAAATTGTAATTGCAGATAATGCACAGAAGGCTGTTTAGAATCCATTTATATGTGTCTGGTCATAAATCTCTGCAGTTGGATAGAATGATTAGTTCCATTTTGAAGTGGCTCTACGAGACACGGGATCCAAATTCCATTCTGTTACCCTGGTGCAACCACACTGATTATTTCTTTTCCATAACAGAAGCATCTCTTTACTGACAATTGTGGGCAAAATAGTGGCAAGACTTATTCTCAACCAGCTGCTCTATGTCATGGACACCTCGCTTCTCCCCATGTTTTTTATCTAGGTATAGCACTGCTGGGATGATTTTTTCTGCTCAGCAAGGACTTGATCTAGCACCACCGTAGTCAGGGGAGTTTTGCCATTGGTTTTAATGGGAGCTAGCTAGGACCTCAACTGCAAAAGTCTGGGAGCAAAATGAAAACACTTTCAGTGTCTCAGGTTAGGTTAAAGTTGTCCTAGTCTAAGAGGGTGAGGCAAGTTTAAATGCATGGATGCCCTTACACGTTGATCAGTACTATTATTATAGTTGTATTGCAGTATAGCCTAAGAGGCCGAGTCCTGGAGATTGTGCTAGGTGCTGTACAAACCTGAACAAAAAAAGTCACTTCCCCAAAGAGATTGCACTCTAAGTATAAGTCAAGTACTGGGTAGACAGAAAGATAGGGGAGCACAAGGAAACAATGAGGTGATATTGGGCTGCATGATAGGCAATGGTCTTAGCACTGCAGCTGCAGCTCTGTTGTGCACGAAGCTCTCTCCATCTTGGTTTAAGTGGTCACAGCAATGAGTCTTCTTGACTACCATCTCATCCCCCACAAAACACAGCCTCTGAGATCACCTTCCCTGCCCCTTGTTTTGATTGTGTTCCCAAGCTCCCCTTTTCAATACCTCTACTGCTTTCCCCTTCTCTAGTGCCTCAAGATTCTTATCCTTTCCTCTAACTTTGAAAAATTCTGCCCATTCTCATTCATCAGTATTATCCAACAACTTCATATTAGATCCTTCTATTCAAGGAGACCTAGTATTTGTCCTTGGTATTATATTGCAAATAGTATTAAACAGCTATGCAAAATCAATTCATTATTTAGGCTTTTCTTTACAGTGGTGGTAGGTGAAACAATTTGTTACCTTTCTCTGGCAGCAAAGATTAGCTTCTGCTTGGGGGGGGGGAAATTTTTAAAAAAAAAAAGGGGAAAAAAATTAATGGAGATATCCCATCTCCTAGAAGTAGGCAGGACCTTGAAAGGTCATCGAGTCCAGCCCCCTGCCTTCACTAGCAGGACCAAGTACTGATTTTGCCCCAGATCCCTGAGTGGCCCCCTCAAGGATTGAATTCCCCCCTGTAGAATGTCAGGGTTGGAAGGGACCTCAGGAGGTCATCTAGTCCAACCCACTGCCCAAAGCAGGACCAATCCCCAGACAGATTTTTGCCCCAGATCCCTAAATGGCCCCCTCAAGGATTGAACTCTCAATCCTGGGTTTAGTAGGCCAATTCTCAAACCACTGAGCTATCCCTCCCTCGTCTTGTTCCTCTGCATCAACAAAAATGTTGGAATCTCTCATTAAAGAACTACTGTTTGCAAATGGCTGTGAACTTGTAACCTGCTCAGAGCAAGACCAGCAATCTATAAACTTTGGCTTGCTTGACAAGTAGCATTTCAAAGGTGAGGTTATGTGCAAATAACACCATGTCAACAGTAAGTGGAAACATCAGGATTAATAGTACAGTGCTAAACATAGCAAAGTGCATGTTAAGTGTTTTCAGAAAGCCTACACCCAGATTTGCAAGTTAAATTTATTTCATGTTACAAACTCTCAAAGTTTTTTATGATTCACTTTCATCTTTCCACCCCAGATCTTCAATAATTGTATGTACTGGTTAGAATAGTCATAAGAGTATAAGGATCTGTGATATATAGTGAATTCTTCTTGTTGGTCCAGCAGTAGCTACATATTTAAGAAATATCGTCAGTGCTATAGGATAATCATTTCTGTGACCTCTGCTATCTACAAACTACATATATAAACAAGACCATTAAATGGGCAGGAAAAATGAATATGGAATTTCACTGACTGATAAAAGAATTCTGAGCCATGACTATAATACTCAAAAATCATTGTCCTGAACTTAAGATGTTCAGAACAATGCACTGGACTGATTACAGTAACTGCTGGGAACCTCTTAGTTGTATCACGTAGGAATACAATTCCCTACCACTCCGTATTGTGCAACGGTGTCCTGCTCAGGTGGAGGTTACAGGGTTGGAATAACATGCACAACCATCATGCTTCCCCTCTGCTGGGGTGGGGCACCGCAGGGCAGGGAGAGGAGAAAAAGAAAATGGCCAGTGGATTTGAACATGGTCCCTCTGCCTATCTGTTATTCTCCAAGACTCCCTGCATGTTGGGGAACTCAGCGCTACAGCATTCTGGGGGTCCTTGAAATGCTGCCCTCCTGCAGTAGAACTACACTGGTTTCCCTGAGGGCAGAACCCTCCTTGTCTGTGGAGAGAAGTGGCTCGGGTTTGCCTTTAATGAACATTAATATTTTACAAAGGGGAATATTTTGTTGTCACAATAAAATACTCTACAGGCAATAACTGTGCATTACTCATGCCTAGTTGCATTGGCAATACCTGCAGCATGAATTAGCTCACACCAGTTCACCCGTTCTTATCTAAAACTGCTTAAACATGCTACTGAATATTATCGCAAATGCTTGGAAAAAGCAGGATTTATGGTTGTAGCTGCATTTGAAAGTTAAATAGCTCAGGGCCAAATCCTTTCTGCCCTGAGAAACCTGAGCTCCACCCTGCTGAGTTTCCCACAGCATACCCTCTTCAACAGGAGGGCTTAAGAGGTTGCAAGGTTTGCAGTAGGCAGTTCCTCCCAACCCTACAGAACCTGGCAATCTGCTGGGAAGGAATTCATAATCTGTATAAACAGAAGCAATCTACATGGACTTCTACTCATGCATATGGGAAACAGGAATTGTAACACTGCATCAGATCTAATCCAATATCCCACAGGGCCGGTGGGCAGCTCCAGACTCCCACCGTGCTGAGTGGCCAAGCAGCCAGGAACCCGAACCCCGTGTGGCCCGGCAGCTTTTAGCACACAGCTGGGCCACAGCTGTGTACTAATTGGGCCACAGGCAGTCCCTAGGCCGCGGATTGAGAACTGCTGCCCTAGCCTTAGCCCACATGGCTTGTGGGCCCCTGCAGCAGAAAACAAACCTGAAATGAGAGGGAGTAAAATTTTAAAGAACAAAATAAATGGTTTACCTGATGTGAATTGTTATAAACGTGCATCCTACTTAAGAAACTGGAGTAAGGTCCCTGTGAAACCAATCTAGTGAACAACAGTGGATACTCCATTGCTTCTCACATGGAAAAATAAGCTTGGAACATGCAGCATCATGTTTTACTTGATTGAAAATCATTTTGGACTAGTTTTTATGATTGATTTATATGATAAAATCTTTTGTCAGTGTGTTTTTGGCTACATGGTATTTTGTGGAGTTCATTGTGAAACTTACAAATAAGGAAAATCAAGAATAAGAATAATTTTAAAAAATGTTAAATTCATGGGTAATCAAGGGATAGGTATGGGGCCTAATGACATGCCCTAGGAGAAGTTAAATTCACTAACCTTTTCCTCTAACTTCACATAACCCACATGTGGGAATATAAACTATTTGAAAGGAGTGGAAATAGCAAAATGATGGAATATATTATCTCAGCATAATTTGTTTTGAGTCTTTTTTATATAGATGATTAAAAGTGGGGAAAGAACTAAAGGGATTAATTAAGAACATAAGAACATAGTACTGGAAGGGATCTCTGGGTCATTAAGTCCAGTCCCCTACTACCACAGGCACCCATGTCATATACTCCTGTTCATAAATGTATCAAGTTAAACTTATGTATAAGTGTTGCAGCATTGGGTCTCTGAGCAGGAGATAAAAGGCCTGATATAATGCCCATTGGAAAGACTCCATTAAATTCAGGGGCTTTGAATCAGGCCCGATGTGGCTAGCTGGACAAGTGAGTACTGGAAGAGAAGGGAAGAGACAGCAAAGGGAAGTATTTTTAGTCTATCCCAGGAAAGGGCTAAACTAGACACGCAACAGAGTAAACTGGGCAAAACAATGGGGTCCCGAGATTAGAGAGAAGCAGACAATTGTCTGAGAGAGAGTCCAAAAGTTATAGGTAAGCACATGTCCTCTGTATCTGAACACTCCTGAACATATTTTCTTTTTAAGTCCATTACTCAGGAAGCTCTGACAAGTAGGACACCTTCTGAGCTTATTTATGTGCAATGTTTTCCTGCTATTGAATGCCAAGGTCCCTCCAATGAAGAAAAATTACCCTGGAAAAGCGTCCACAGTTAAAACCTGCATTGCTTTTAACAGTTCTGTCAAGAAAAGATTTATGTTTCAGTGCTTCCTATGATGCCTTCCACATGCCATCCAATGGACAGGTTGCTAGGAGCAGATTCTTCATCCGAGTACTGGGTTTATGTTAAAATGATCTGGAAGGGAAAGGGTTATAAATGGAACCAGGTTATAGACCATTTTAATCGTTCTCCACACTACATGTTTTACTTTCTAGATCTCTACTGCTGAAGTAGGATGCACTGCAAATACTCAGCTGCCACTTTCTTTCCAGGCCCTAGCCATACTCCTCCCTACCAATAGCCAGCTGTTGTTCTCCTACACTGTTCCTGCCCCTTTCCCTCATCCCCACCTGGTTCCAGGCAGCATGGGACAGAAATGGGACTGCTGTGTATGTTTTATGAGTATTATATATTTGTCTGATTGTTGTAAGGAGTTTTATAGGTTTAATTCAAGAAGAGGCTGACTGCACATAGTCAGGGAAAAGTACAATGGCTTCAGATAGGCATCCATCTACCCACCAACAAGATGATAAGGATGATGATCTACCTCCAGCCTCCTGCTGAGCTCACTGGACCAGTTTGTCAAGGGGGAGAACTAACCCTGGGAAACTGAGAAGACAAAGGACTTTTGTCTGAAAGAAAAGTATCTTTCTAGGGAGGGGAGGCAGTTGTGGCCTTTCCTAGAAAGAAGGGAAGCTGTTCTCACACACACAGAGTCTCACTGGTGGATCTGAAGAATCACAGAAATGTAAAACATATTCAGTCCCTTACAGTGAATTAGGACTAAGTATTATCTAGACCACCTCTGTCAGGTGTTTGTCCAACCTACTCTTAAAACCCTCCAGTGACAGAGAGCCCACAACCTCCCTAGGTCATTTGTTCCAGCGCTTAGCTACACTTACAGTTCAGAAGTTTCCCTAATGTCTAATCTAAATCTCCCTTGCTGCAATTTAAGCCCATTAGTTCTTGTCCTGTCCTCAGTGGATAAGGAGAACAGTTTATCACCCTATTCTTTATAACAATCTTTTACGTACTTGAAGACTGTTATCATGTCCCCCTAGGAAGCTAGGCCTTCCTAGGCTCCCATTACAAGGTGGAAGAGCTGAGGTAAGCCAGATATGTGTAGTCCCTTTGTTGTTTTAAAATCCTTTTTCTCTTATGCTTTGTTCCTACTGTTAAGATTAAACAATACTTTGATTTTAAAAAGGCTGTATGTCACTGCTGAAGGGAAGAACCGCAGGTGCCAAATGCAGTTGGACCTGCTGGGGTAAGCACAGTCAATACACAAGATACTGTATCCAAGCACGCAGTCTAAGAATAAGAGAATCATGTGATTCTGCCCCAGGAGAAGTAAAGACACAAGGACTGGCACCTGAAGGTGTGCACTTAGGCTAGACAGGAGTCAGAGGTGCAGCTAGCCCTGCAACATGATACACCTCACCTCCTTACTCCCTGCCCATACCCATCTACTGGTGCCTCCATGCTAGGTCTCCTTCCTCTGAACACCTATTCATTGATGCATCCTTCCCACTCCCTATTCCTCCTCTCTCCACTATGCTCTCTACTATTTCCCTCCCACTTTCTCTTTCCCAACCTGCATCTTCACCTCTTCTGTGCCCTACTCTCCCCATTGCTGCTACATGTCTGCTTTCCCAAATGCCGTCCCTTCATCCACTGCTTTTTTACTGATCCTTCTGTCTCCCGGCTACCGCCTGTTCCTGCCTCCTCCTCTCTTTCTTGGCTCCCTTTCCATTTACCAGAGCTGCCAGTCATGAAGGAAGAGTCCTGTGACATCTGTTAAAGCTAGAGGAAATAAAAAAAGGAGGTGTCCTTTGTTATCTGTCTCAGAGAACAGAAGGAGAATCTCTCTTCCTCCTACATGGTAGGAAATTGGAGGCTCCTGCATCCAAAGTCCTGACTGTAGTTGCTGGGGAAGAGATGCGGAAACTATTTCATCATTGTCTGGGAAAACTGTACTGAGGCTGAATTTGGGGAGTGATTGGTTATTAGAAACTCCTGTTGCTTTTAGTCTAGGGCTTAGCTAAAGGAAGTTATATACTCTTGCCCTTTTACTTGATCTTGGCTGAATGAAGCCAAATTATGTATGTTTCTGTTGGACTATAACTATTGGAAGTCCTGTTATAACTGAGTTTCAGCCCGAGGGAAGGAGCAGACTCTAGGCCATGCATACAGCTCAGGAAGGATTGTGCAAAGGTGTCCTTTGCACTCCCTTGATGCTGGGCTGGTTGTGTGCCACATAGAGCTGTTTGTGAATTTTTGATGGAAAATATAGTTTCTTCATCAGGAAACAGAATTAAAATATTTCATTTTTGGTTGTTTTGACCCAAATGGGATGACTGTCTTTTGAACTGACCTGCAATGTTTTGTTTTTCAAATCAGTTCAACAAAACATTAAACTGCTTTTCCCTTGTGGTGTGTTGCCTTATGGGTAATTCAGGTCCCCATTTTCTCCTGGACTGCCCTGGAGGACTACATCTCCCATAATTCAATGTGGCTTTTTCCTTTGGCCAATCTGTAGTCCAACCGGGGAGAATAGGGACAGTGGGGTGCCTTATGGGAGATGTCATTCTGGAATGTGTCACTAGGGAGAATGCAGATTAACCTACTCGAAACAAGAGTTTCAGATCAGTTCAACCAACTGAAATAGAATGTTTTGATTTTTGGGACTGTCAGTATTTTGTCTTGATCAAAAATGTCAAATTGAAACTTTGGAATTGCATGACTGTAGTGGGGTGGCTGCCCCACTCCTGGAGAAAGGGTTAAAAACAGCCAGGCTAGGCTGTTTGGGGAAGCAGCCACAGCTGGGGACACGCCCCAATCAGGCCACAGCTGGCCCTATAAAAGGGCTGTGAGCCAGGCGCTGAAAGAGTCTCTTTTGAGCCTTAGAGGGAGAAGGACTTGGTTGCCTGGGAGCTCAGGGAATGGAGTGGGGCTGGGGAGCTCCAGCCTGGTAAATACCCAGGCTGCAGGCCTTGCTAAAAGGCCAAAACAGGTACTGAGGTTGCAGAGGCTGTAGCCTGGGCTTAGACAGAGGCAGCTGGTCCGAACCCCTTGCTAATGATGAGTGGCCATTATAGACTGTAGTCCGCCCCAGTGAGCAGGGGCTAGATGATGACTGGCAGTAGCCACTGAGGCAAGGTGGATTTAAAGGGTTGGGGGTTCCCCTAGGAGGGGAGACCCACAGAGTGGTGGTACTGCTGGGGCAGAACCTGGAGGTAAAGGGCACTAGGGTCTGGGAGGGACATGGGGGGCCAGCGGCAAGTGAGACACTGGCCTGCAGAGGGTGCTCTGTATGCTGGGAAAGAGCTAATTCCTGGATGACTAGCAGGAGGTGCCACACCGGTGAGTCTCACATCGCTACAATGACAAATTTTGAAATTTCAACTTGTCATCACAATTTGTGATGAAAAATGTTGACATGTCAGCGTTTCTCACAGGATGGAAATTTTGTACTTTGCTGAGCTGTACTACTGACTCACTCCCCCCTGTGTACCTTAAAGCAAGTTGAAGGCTACCTTAAATTACATCAACTACCAGTGAGCCAAGGGACCATTACAGCACCCGGGGATCCTCCAACCATGTCTTCTTTCCTCTGGCCACACCCTATGCCAATAGCTAGGGGAAGCGATGTAGACCACTGGAGGACTCTTTTTAAATGCTGGGGCAATCCTCCAGTGGTTGACTATGCTAGTTTATAATCCAGAGTCTGACAACAATGTGGTGGAACGTGTTCACACACCAGGATCTGGACCAAGATGTTCATTCTTTTCTGCATGTTAATAACAATGCTCACCAGAAAGATCTTTACACTTGACCCCTCTGCTTCATTATTTTAATGGTGGAGAACTGGTTAGTCCCTGAACAGGCAAAAACTGCACCTCCCTGGACACACTTGTACAGATTTTAGTAATGGATCAGTGAAAAATGAGCCCAAAATCTGAACATTACTCTGGCTTGTGTGCTAAGTGTCAAATAACTAGTAAAGCAGGTGATATTGCAAGCTTACCCAATTCAAAACTTGTAAGGGAACTGGTTTTCAAAGGGACCAGCCTTCCATTACTAGGTTATAACTATATTTGATGGCTATGAAAAACTTACACTTCTGGTGACAATAGTGTCTGGACCCAATTCTACTAGTCCCCTCGTTATCCGCTCCCAGTGAAGTCATTCAGCATTCTTCACTCAGCAAACTTACAAAATCAGGCCTTGATCCGCAATGAACTGGCAAACAAAGTAGCAGCAAAGCCTTCCATAAGTGTTTAAGCAAATGTGATGGCCACACTGGAAATCTTAATTTTTTATAATGAACTTACTATTTTAAGCAAAAAATAATACATAAATATGAGAGAGATGTAGAGCTAATTTTATGTTTGTTTTATTCTAAAAGTATACTGTGCTCAACCTTGTAGTATCCAAGCACCTGTCTTTCACTGTTTCTTAATTCCCTGAAACATTAAAATACCCATGAAGAGAAAAGAGAACCCAGTACAAATCCTAGCTAGCCGTCACTTATTGCTCCTGTTCCCAGTTAAGTATAAAAATGTTAAGTTCTGCATATATGAGTCATCTCTGACCACTGGAGGGTGAGGTTGGTGGTTGTTTTCCCTCTCCTCCTACCCCCCCACAAAACGCTTTTTTTTTTTTTTTTTTTTTTCCACCTGGGAATTCAGTGTATGGACTGATGGCAGGATATAACCCCTAACAGATGCACTTGCCTTATGTTACCCTAGAAGAAACATTCTTAAAAATCCAGTATCTTGAATAGTGTTGTGTTTCATCTCTGCTTATTAAATTGGTTAACTCTTTACCTGGAGGGTTTCAATATAGGGCATTATCATAGGAACAAGCTACTTTCTCAAACCATGTTTTACACCTTCTAGCAGTAGTTGTTTGGATGGCAGGTATAGGAGTGTTGCTGTACTTACATTTGGTATCTCAAGTCTTTCTCTACCTGTGTGTCACTTCTCAATAATTTGTGGCCTAGAATAGGACACTGGGCTGTTCACACACTTTTTAAACCTAAAGGATTCTGATTTCACCGTATGTACTTAATTTTAAAAAAAGGACTCCATCCTCCGCCAAATAATGTTTAAATTGTATTCTCCCTACCTTGTGTGCATTTCCAAAAAGTAGCATGTACTGTCAAATAAAATCAGATTTATTGGAGAATCATTAACTTTTCATAGGCTTGGTGATGTACCCTTTACACTTGAAAAACAGACGGAATGCTAAAAATACACAGCGCTCCAAAAACCATTCTCCCTCACATGCTTCTGCACCACCACCTAACACACTAGTGCACCTTCCTAACCTGCCACTTACAGTATGCATCAAATGGAAGCAAAGGCCAAAGAACATCATTCTTCCTAATGTCTTCTGTAGCTTTTTATGCCCATTTAAAATAGGGATGGGGAGGGGAAATCTTGTCAATACTTTAAAACTCAGACATAGAAAATAACTCCTTTGAATGCCCAACATATTTCAGAGTTTGAGGGGCAGTTCATCTCAAGTTAGTTTGCCACTGCAATTTCATCAAAGCTCATACAAGTCATTTCATCCTGGCTCTAAAATACTTTCTAATGCCTTTCCACTTCACATCAGGCAGCACAGCAATAGGCTGCCTGCTTTTCAAGGATGTGGCATGACCTTGCCAAGTGAGCAGTCTATGCTTGGAGCCTGATCTTCTACCCACTGGGGTTGATAGTTTTGTTTTTGACTTTAGTGGATGTCCTCAATGTTACAATATGAGTTGCAATAGAATACCTCTAGGTTTGCTGGTGAAAAATTGTTCTTTTTTTGGGTGGGGGGGCGGGGGGGGGGAAGCTTCCCACTTCAGAGAAAATCAATAAAATTTCACCAGGAGCTCAACCTTAAAGTCCGTACTTCAAAGGTGAAGTAAGTCAATGACAAAACTCCATGTGCTTCAGTTAGGGACAGATTTTCACTCCAGGGGTTTTGCTTGACATAGTAGCTGAGTAAAATATGTAGGGTTTGGCCCCAGACAAATCTTGAACAGTTTCACCAGGCTGCAAGGCTGAGGAAAAAGTAAATTAGAAGAGTTTAGTGCTTTATAGACAGGATTTTTGAATAGCTTTGGAAGTCGGAAATGTGCATCCAAGGGCATGAGTCCCATTGCATGAAATCCTATGAAATAGGTCAAAATGAACAAATGAGAAATGTCTGTTAACAATGTGTTTAAAAAACTTCCCTTGTGTCCCTATTAAAAAACGTTAAATAAAGCACAATGAGGGGCTAGTCTGTTTTTTTTCCTTTCCTTTCCTTTCATCAAATAAACCAAAAAGGTCTAGTGAACAGTCAGCTTAGAGTATGGCCCTTTTATAACAGTTTCATATCTTGACTTATTCATTCAGCATAAAAAATTCAAAAATTAACAGACCAAGTGCTCTGAGAGAGCTAGCTTGTGCAAGCTGCCAGCTAGTACTAAAGTGGTTCAGCTGAACCAAGAGAAGATTCATCTAGCCTTTCAAAATGCAGAACAGCCAATCATGCTCTTCAGGTGAAGTTGCTTTATAAGATTTAATGGTTTCTGATATGAAAGCAGAGATTTGAATCTGGATAAATCAATAGTACTTAGCTTCTTTCTAATAGTCTGTCAGTATCTTAGTCCATTGGTCCAGCCCTGTTAAAAATGTTGCCTTCTCTGACTCTGTGATCAACAGCTCATCAAGAACATCTTTGAATATTCTTCTAGGTCTATATTTAACTTTTTTTCTTCCTAGGCAAGTGATGTGCATCCAATCACAAATCACACTGTTTCACAATAAATAAGCTTATGAGAATTTATTCCTAGGGGGGAGGGATAGCTCAGTGGTTTGAGCTTTGGCCTGCTAAACCCAGGGTTGTGAGTTCAATCCTTGAGGGGGCCACTTAAGGATCTGGGGCAAAATCAGTACTTGGTCCTGCTACTGAAGGCAGGGGGCTGGACTCAATGACCTTTCAAGGTCCCTTCCAGGCCTAGGAGATAGGACATCTCCCTTTATTTATTTATAATGCTGGGAAATGGTTCAATAATCCAACCAGACACATGTAAATCTTAGCATGTTTATCCAGATGTACTTAGTTTTATGCCCTTGCAACATCTGCATGCTTTGCTACAGCACCCCTCCATACAGCACTCTGGGAACATTCCGATTCACCAGTTCACAGAACCCAAACTCTTCTGTTTTTATAATTGAGAAGTACATTCCCTGTGGTGGTGTAAAGTGGCACAAATTACACTACAGTTCTAAGTGACAAGTGAATGCACCTAAGCAGAGTTAGAAGGCCATGCAACACTCAATATAGTGTAGCCTGTCAACTTTCTGTCCCTAAAGCAGCTAAATCTGATTGTTTTGTGCTTTTAGGAGTTTTTTTGGCATAAAAAGGTCACCTGATGAGGCTACCTATCCCTCCAGCATTTCTAACCTCATCTAAATCCACAAGACCTTTCTTGTCCACCTTTGATACCATTTCCCCTACCCTCAAGGGCCACACACAGTTCTTAATTATATGCTAGCAACATATCCCTATAGTTCAAGATGTAACATTATCACAGTAGATTGGAGCACAACTGAGTATTGCACAAAACCTCTTATATAACATCAGAAAGCTAAACAATTACACATACTAACTCTCATAGTGACACTGGACAGTACTCACAGAGGTCTGAAATGAGAGAGTGGTTACATGATTTTGTCCAAGGTCACAAAAGGCCTGCTTCTGCCTTCCATACATATGCTTGCTCTGCTTGGAATCCTGCTGAATTAAAGTGACCATTAGCATAGTCAAGAATTGGAGACATACTAAGTGAATGTCACAAATGTTAGTAGAACCTAGGAATACTGACTCCCAGTCCCCACTTATATCCACTAGACCATACTCCCTCCACTCTTGGGGGGGGGGGGGAGGTGTGTGTGTGGGGGGGGAACATCCCATCTGGAATGCCTAACAATAGCCCTAGAACTAGAGAAATTGCCAATCTTTCTAACTACTGCAGGCAGCCTCTGTAGCCTACTGTAGCCTATCAAAATGGATGTTGAAAGCAAATTTTCATTCAAACATCTTAACCTTCAATAATCACCAAAATCCTAAACTCCTAATTTTTAAATAATACAGCATTTACTTGCAAAAAGACTCGTATCTTATTTGTGTGATTAATTTGTAGAAAAGAACACCTCAATCTGTAGCTCTAGGGTAAAATTTTATTGATATCTAGTACCATGGATTGTACAATATGTGCAGATTCAAACAAGAACCTATATGCACAAAAAAAGCATGTATAGATACAAGTGTCCATTTGCATACACAGATGAAGGTTTTGCTCAAGCAATGGCTGTGCATGTAAATTTTGATGTTTGTTTAGTTGACTGACTTTGAAATGTAGCCTTTAAAGTCTTCTCGTGCATTTCTTTGCTTCCTCTGGTATCAAAGCTTTTTATTTGTTTTGCTGTTAATTGAAGCTTGTAGTCTTGCTGGTTGCAAAGAGGACCAGTAAAATACAAACCAGCACACTGTTGTTTTGTTGAGTCAGCAGTCAGATAACATTGAGAGTAACAAGGTTGAACTGAACAAAGCAATGCCATGTTAATGTCAAAACCTATTTGCTTATGACCATATACTGTGAATGGGTTAGTTACTTAGGAGCTATGTGACCTAGAAGGAAAAGAAGAGTCCAGTACAGCTAGATTATCCTGATGTCTCCAGATGTCCCTTTCACTTTCATGGATGTTCCATAGGAAGCTCCTGCTAGAAAACACACATCTTTCAGTTTCAAAGAAGGCAGCTAAAAACAAAGTGCAACAACTTTGTCTCACTATCTGACACTGAAGACCATTTCAAAAACTCTCTACCCAGTGCAACTTCTGTGGCATTTAACAAAATAACTAAACTTCTGCTTCTAATTTGATCTAATGGTTATATAATTCAGAACAAGATGTTGCTCCAAACATGTCTGTTATGGGGTGTATTATGCCAGGGCCGGCTCCAGGCACCAGCCAACCAAGCACGTGCTTGGGGCAGCACCTTGGGGCAGGGCGGCGCTCGATTTATTTATTTTGATTCGGCGGCGCAGTGCTCGGAGGGGGGCGGGGGCTTCGGGCGGCGCGGCGCTCGGAGGGGGGGGCGGGACAGCGCTCTTCTTTTTTGCCTGGGGCGGCAAAAAAGTTAGAGCCGGCCATGGGTGTATTTGACCACTGAAGCTCCCCCCTGGGGGCCCCACTCACTGTCCTACTACATGCCTCACCAAGAAGCAACCGGCCAAGAAGACAAGAGCAGCAAAGGTGGGTATTGCAAACTTATCTAGAGGAGCTAGCAAACTCTGGAGCAGCCTGTTTTGGAAACCACAGAGACCTGGTCCTCTAAGGGCTAGAGGGGCTAGCAACAGCCAATCAGGGCCCTGGTAGATAAAAGGAACTGCTGGGGCTTAGCAGTGTAGTTTCTAGTTAGAGCATTCAGCACTCACCTGCTCCCATCTTGCTGGCCAAAATAGTCTAGACAGAGTTGATGGCTGGTTGGCTGAATTTATGCAGCGGGGATTGCAGAGAGAAGAGCATGAGGGTGTTGGCCTTGAGATAGGGCTAGTATGAAGAGGCTCACAAAGGGCTGAATTTAAGGGGCCCAGAGCCTGACCTGAAGACCCTACTGAGGGCAAATAATGTTCTTTTTTGGTCACTGTAATATCCTAGAAGGAATTTGGACTTTGACTTGGCTGAAGTGCTAAGCCACTAAAGACCTACCAATGTTGGCTGGCAGTCTACAGAGGCACCAGGGCCAAGACAAGGATTGTGGTATGCACTCAGCTGCTTAAAAGTTCTTGAGATAAGTGCCCCTTTATAATGTCTTATATTTTCTTAACCTTCTGTATCAGAATTTTGATATGAAAGTAATAACCTAGTAGTTCCATGTTTTGGAGAATGAGAATAACTTGCAGGATCACAAAAAGCTAGAATTTGTCCTCTGTAACCCAGGCACCATTAATCTACAGTTGGACAAACAGTGTAGGATTTGTATGGGGAGATGACTTTGTAAAGAATAGGCATTTTTAAAGGCAGTTTTGCTAGCCAACATTGTTTGAATTAGGAAGAAACAGGAAAGGTAACTAATCTAAACCTTTTGTGTGTCTTAATATGCATGAGGGCTCTTTTCCCACAGAATAATTCTAGAACTTTCTGCCTTAAGGTACTGGCAGAATCTACCATACTGGGATCAATATGGGGTGGGGGAAATAAAACTGGAGAACAGCATGTGAGGGTGGTGGTGTTAGCTATTTAACCATGAGGGTTCTTGTTCAAATGTACAGGCTTATTTTGACTGCAAAACTCTAGTCTAAGGCAACTTTCAAGTGCCTCCTTCTGTAGTAACTATGGCAGAGGTGGGCAAACTACAGCCTGTGGGCCACATCCAGCCCGTGGGACCCTCCTGCCTGGCCCCTGAGCTCCTGGCCCAGGAGGCTTGCCCCTGACCCCTCCCTTGCTGTTCCTCCTCCCCCCGCAGCCTCAGCTCCCCCTGCCACCGGCACAATGCTCTGGGCTGCGAGCTCCTGGGGCAGCGCAGCTGCAGAGCCCGGCCTGACTCAGTGCTCTGTGCTGCGTGGTGGCGTGGCTGGTGATCCAGGCAGCGCGGTAAGAGACAGGTGAGTTTGGGGTGGTGGTCAGGGGACGGGGGTGTGGATAGGGGTTGAGGTGGTCAGAGGGCAAGGAACAGGGGTTGAATGGGGGCAGGGGTCCTAGGGGGGCAGTCAGGAAGGAGAGGGAGGGTTGGATGGGGGGGTGGGGGCAGTCAGAGGTGGGGGTTCTGGGGGCTCAGGGGACAGGGAGTGGGGGGGTGCATGGGACAGGGATCCTGGGGGGGGGGCATCAGGGAACAGGGGGGGTTGGATGGGGAAGGAGTCGGGGGGGGGGGAGGCTGTCAGGGGGTGAGAAGCGGGGGGGGGGGTCAGATAGGGGGTGGGGCTGGGCCACACCTGGCTGTTTAGGGAGGCACAGCCTGCCCTAACTGGCCCTCCATGCAATTTCCAAAACCCGATGTGGCCCTCAGGCCAAAAAGTTTGCCTGCCCCAATCTATGGAGAAACAGTGAGTTTGTGCACGCTGCAGTGAATGTTCTCCCAAATTCTCTGCCCTAACTTCTTATCAATGCCTAGGGCTAGAAAGGATCACTTTGACAGCATAGTGGCAGTGACCTTGGGACTTTTTCACCTTCCTGTGGAGCAAGGATCAGCTCTTAGGCTGTTTATTTGGTTTTCTGGTGTCTGCAGATATCCCCTCAAGAACACTGATCAACACTGTGGAGTAATTCAAAAAAGAGGCTGCACCCAGTGCATTCTGAAACAGAATTATGGTCCCTGTGTACTCCTGTAGTGGTCCCTGCACTCATATAATGCAGACACAAAGCCTTCAGTTATGTACCATGCTATCAACTAGTTAGCTTGACTTTTGGGAGCTCCTGCTATTGTGGAGATGCGAGGATTGGTGGACACTGTCTTCTGATTCAGGCTTAGGCACTGAGAAACATACCTTTAGAAGTACCCAATTCATTGTATGCAAGGGCTTAATTCTATCTTTATTTCTGGGCTATGGACTAGCTAGAGTATAAATTTAGGATTACATACTACTTTCAAATTCACAGCAGAAGTTTCTCTAATGTCAATGAGAGGCCTGCACAAAGATAGGGGTAGAATCTGGCTTTTGTGTAGCAACTAAGTATTTATCACTTGTTCTGAATCCTTCAGCATCCTGCAGAGTGCAAATGAGCTCACCTAATGATACAGCTACTTCTCTACTCTCTCTTCCTTTTAAATCTTCTTTTGTTTCCTTCCCTCTTTCTTGTCATTGTTTCATTTGTTCTTCCTTCTACACTTCCTTCCCTACAACTCCCATTACCTGTGGGCTTCACTTCCATGCATTCCAGACACTAAAATGGTCAGGAATTAAATAGCTAATATTTACATTAATGTCCACGTTGGGCTTTAGAATTACTGCTGTAATGAGGGTAGGGAAGGTCAACCTCTTAGTCACTTCTTTCAGGTTGTCTGCATTTGCAGGAAAACAGAAATGCATTAGTTCCCTTTGGTTCATATTTGGAACATTATCTGTGCAGGTGGGAGGTCTAGGAACCTTTCAGATCTGCAGAATCTAAGCTTTCCTGTAAATATGTTCTACAGGATCTAAGTATGTCAGGTGGACCAAATGTTTGCTGTGCCTGCCCTACAATAAACGGGCTCTGTATAACATCGATGTTGGAGGCTACATTTCTGATGCTGGCTCCTGTGCAAAGTGCAGTCAGTTTTTAATACCATCTGTAGTTTTTAGAGGACTACAGCAAATGAATCCTTATGGCAAAATCTGATGCAGCCCATTAGCTTAATAAAGTCCTTAGGCAAAACATTATTCTGTTACACTGGTGTCAAGCAAAATTCTCTCTTGCAGATGGAATTAGTACAATTGTGCACCAGTGAAAAAGCATATTATGATCCTATATGTGGAGGAAATCTAAAACTGCCACCATGACCAATTTGTGTTTGTATCTTCAAAACTGAATGAGACTTTGTCTTCTGCCTCAGAGTACAGGGAGAAACACTTGCTTCATAATGTAATAAAGCATGGTAATATACAGGCATTTTGAGGAGGATTCTGAATGTTGTGATAAAATAAACAGTAATTCCTAGTCACAATCCTAGGATGATTATAAAATGATGAGCAACACTAGACTGAGAGTACAGTAATTAAGAATTCATTTAAAAATGAATAGCTTTTTCAATCAAAGTTCTTGATGGGAAGAATGACACCTTGGAAGAGAACTATATATCATATTAATTTTGAATCTGAAACAGTTTTGAAGCCACTTTCTGAGCCTCAGATGAATGATCCCTCCTGACCTTTTGAATTCCTCATCTTTTTGATAAACCCCCACTGCAACGAGGTCTTAATATCCATAAATGACCACCTACCCCAGGTGCATTCATGTGAAACTAAATCATCTCTGCAGAGTGACTTACAACAAAGCTCTGACATGTGTGGGAGTGAGGAGGTGGCTCAGGGCACTGATAATTGAACACTAAGGGATTTCTATGCTAGTTCTCCAATTACAGTCATGGTCTATAATTTACTGTTCAAAAAACTCATTGCTCAGTGGCCTATATGAATTGAGTTTGATCGTCTCCGTTTAGCTGCTGGTGGGCAGGTGTCCACACACAAATTATCTCAGTGAGCACCCTTGTAGGTGGTCTTAATAAAGGGGTAAAACCTGATTTAGCATAGAAATTGAATTACCTTCCTCCATGTGATTATTTGATCACATGGTCATGTTAGCCAGGCACTAGCAGGATGCTTCCACTGCTACCACTCACCAATGTTGTACCTCTTCTGTGGGTAAGTTCAACTTCCTCTACTCTAAAACAGACACACTTCACCAGTACTAAAATAAAACTAGAACTTCCCTGTCTGTTGGTAGATTGTTGGTTAATTGGGTACATACCTTTGAGCTAAATTTCTGGGGGGAGGGGTTAAGTTCAGCCCTTATTATTAAAACAACATACAGAATAATAACCTATTAAAACAATCCATCAGATAATACACACACTAGATTTTCATGTGTCTGACTATCCTCCCAAATGTCTTCTGCTGGAGGGGAGACTCTATTGAACCTATCCAAGTGTGCATGGGTATATTGCTTTCTAGTGACTGCTGCATCTTATCAAGAAGAAAGAAGTGGGGAGGGGGAAGAAAGGTGGGGAAACAAGAAAAGAAGGGATGGAAGGGAGATGAAGAAAAGTAGGGGGGTGAGGAGGTACAATATCTCTGATGTTGCAATCCCTTGACGTCTTCACAGGTATCAGACACTGTATTTATGTCTCAGTGGGAGTACAGTAATTCTGATACTAGATCAGACCCAAGGTCTATTTAGTCCAATATCCTGTTTTCAACTGTGTTCCGAACACACTGTCTCAGAGGATGGTGTAAGAACCTCACAGCAGGCAGATGTAGGATAATCTGCTCCTCAAATTAGGCTTAATCCTGATCTTTAATAGAGAGATTGATTTAAACTGAAGCCTGATCAAATTTAAAGGGGGGGGGGGGGAGAAATGAGTAACTCTGTACAGAATTTGTAACTTGAAATCAGACAGTGGAAAAAGAGCAATTAAGTTTAAAAAAAAAAAGAGAAAAAGTTGGATAACACAATTTAATAAAAAAAAATATTGTTCTAAATTGTTTACAGTGGCAACTGCATTTTTCCCCATCTCCTGTTTTGTTTCGTACAATGTTCCAGTCAATGCGCTAGGTCTCTAACAGTGAACATCTGTGTTATTGCAAATTGAATCCTTAAAATTTCTTACTGCATTCTGAGTTTTAACACATACAGTATTTCCATTCTTCTAAATGTTACTGTTCTGGTGATATATATCATGGCTGTGTGATATATCACACAAGGGGTGAAAGTAAATGTCTTACTTGGAAAAAATCTCTCAGCTTTTAAAGCTTTGAAGGGAGCAGATAACAATGTGTTAGATTTAAAAAAAAAAAAAAATCAGATGAAGTTCACTGCTGTAGAATCAACAGCACTGTGGGACTATTGTATGAAACTCCAGAATAATTGTCAGACACTTTGAGCAGCTTCAAAATGTGATATTGAGATTCTCAATTAGAGCTGTGTATAGCAAGTGATTTGAAATGGAAGTTGTTGTCTATCATTGTCACATGTTGCATAATGATTAAAAATCCAAATAGAATGACAAGATTCTGTAAAAACCATGACAAGTAATCCCAAAGCTGGCCAAACATGACTTCTTTCCCCTGGAGCAATTACTGGAAGTAAGGAGCCATATAGCAGATCATAGAAGGAGTTTAGTTTTTCAAAATAAATGTTTAACAGCTGAACATGAGATGCTGTCATAAACTATAGGCAACTTTTAAAGTTATCAAAGCAAATGGCAAAGTTGAAAAGGGCTAAAAAATTAAAAGCATGGGGGCAGGGTTATGTGCAGAAAAGAGAACTAAGGTAGAAAGCAAAGTATCAGGGATCCAAGCTCTAAATTTAAGTCTTGTTCTCAGGTGTAAAGAACACTGGCTAAAGTTATTATATATGCACATGTAATGGCTTCTCTCATAGGTTGGCACACCAGGAGCCCCCAGAACTAAAAGCATGAGCTGCATCTGCTTGAGCTAAAGAGCCAAGGCTTTTTAGCTGGCAGCTGTAAAAGCTCCTTCTCTGTGGATTGCCAAAGCAGGGGACCAGTAACATATTCACCATTGGGTTACACACACAGAGACACTCATTCAAAAGGAATGGATAGTGGAAATCCTATTTAGCTTTTTAATTTCAAATGTCTATAGTTTAAAGAGACTTAAGACCTTGACAAACTACATTAGTGACATAAGCACTTCAGGTAATAGGACTAGTACAGCTGTACAAGAACCAAAGCACCTTGCAGCACAACAGGGTGGATAAAAATCAATGATTTAAAAAAAATCTTTTTTTTATTTAAATTGGATTTTTTGATAAAATGCTTTTTGAGGAAAAAACTTATCTAAAGGTAGTTTTAATTAAGATACATTACAGCTCAAAGATATCTCATCATGGAATAGGGATTATTAATTCTATAGTATGAGACAATATATTCATGTAATGTTTAAGAAAAGTTTTGTAAATGAGTTCCAATAGTTCATGGATTAGGGACCCAATCTTATGGAGTTCCAGGGGCTTCTGTATTATTTAGGTTTAATCTTTCTATCTACCCAATGGGACTCAATGATTAGTCTAGACCAGTGGTTCCCAAACTTGTTCCGCCGCTTGTGCAGGGAAAGCCCCTGGCGGGCCGGGCCGGTTTGTTTACGCAGGTTCGGCTGATTGCGGCTCCCAGTGGCCGCGGTTCGCTGCTCCAGGCCAATGGGAGCTGCTGGAAGCAGCAGCCAGCACATCCCTCGGCCCGTGCCGCTTCCAGCAGCTCCCATTGGCCTGGAGCAGTGAACCGCGGCCACTGGGAGCCGCGATCGGCCGAACCTGCGGAGGTGGCAGGTAAACAAACCAGCCCGGCCCGCCAGGGGCTTCCCCTGCACAAGCGGCAGAACAAGTTTGGGAACCACTGGTCTAGACGATACCATCAGAGATGCTTAGTTTTGCAGTTCTCAAACTGTGGATTTGTGTCTCCACAGATATGCTTGTTAACAGCAAAAATGTTTTTAAGTAAATAATATATAGAGGTGAGAAATAACAGACCTCAACCCTGTTGTCCCTCTGCAAATTTGTGTACACAGAGTCAATCCCTTACTTCTCTCTAAAAGTTCAAAGTTTCAAAAAGTTCAATAAATAGAAGATTGTTGGGGGTGGAATAGATCTGGACAAGGAGAAGTCTGGGGATAAATGTGAGAAGAGAGGGACAGGCAGTAGAAACAAAAGTGAAACTGTTTGAGCAGAATATTCCAGAAGTCTTGATGTCTTTCTGAGTGTAGCCTTCATTGATTTGAGATCTACCATACCATTCTCTCACTAGAAGGGAAAACCTATAATGGCAGCAGGCCGTAAAAGAGACCAAGTTTGGGAATAAGAACCATTCAAGAAATGTGTTTGCTGCTGATGTTTTAAAGAAAGTCACTCCAGTGAACTGGTGGAAGTCACTTAAGCACTTGGATTCAGAGACTGTTGAAGTGATGATCTCACTTTTAACAGCAGTAGCTTCTTCTGCTGGTGTAAAAAAAATATTTTCTTCCTTTGAACAAGTTCATTCCAAATTGAGAAATCGTTTGGGACCTGAAAAAGCAGAAAAGCTTGTTTTTCTTTTCCAGATTATTCATAGATTCTAGGACTGGAAGGGACCTCAAGAGGTCATTGAGTCCAGTCCCCTGCCCTCATGGCAGGACCAAATACTGTCTAGACCATCCTGGATAGACATTTATCTAACTTACTCTTAAATATTTCCAGAGATGGAGATTCCACAACCTCCCTAGGCAGTTTATTCCAGTGTTTAACCACCCTGACAGTTAGGAACTTTTTCCTAATGTCCAACCTAAACTTCCCTTGCTGCAGTTTAAGCCCATTGCTTCTTGTTCTATCCTTAGAGGCTAAGGTGAACAAGTTTTCTCCCTCCTCCTTATGTCACCCTTTTAGATACCTGAAAACTGCTATCATGTCCCCTCTCAGTCTTCTCTTTTCCAAACTAAACAAACCCAATTCTTTCAGCCTTCCTTCATAGGTCATGTTCTCAAGACCTTTAATCATTCTTGTTGATTATGAACAAACAGGAAAATGAAGGTGAAGACAACTGAATTAGCTGCAGAAGCTAATATTTTAAGATTC
Organism: Emys orbicularis; assembly: GCF_028017835.1. NCBI lineage: Eukaryota > Metazoa > Chordata > Testudines > Emydidae > Emys > Emys orbicularis. Next base: position 63,809,673 of record NC_088687.1, on the reverse strand, counting down.
TCATTTTGACCTGGCTGACAGTCGATTTAATATTTTTTGTTTTTTTAAAAAATATTTCATTTAACTATTTTAGTTAAAAACAATTTTAACAAAAACAAACCTGATTTTAAAAAACTTGAATGTTTAAGTAAATTCAAAAATTCATATGCTTGTTTTGTTAAAATATTATATGTTTGCTGTTGAAAAGAAAAATCCAGAATACATAACATTGTTGTTTTAGTTAAATCAGTTTAAATGTCTCTCTGATGATGATCTTCTCCTAATACAGCATGTCAAGAAATGCCTTCAAATATTGATTAACCTGTTGAATTGGAGATAGTTCACCTCCCAATGACTTCATAAATATCTTCTTCAATTACCTTTGGTAAATGAAATAACCAAACAATCATTCATTTTCTGATATACCTGTAAAACTAATCTGAAAAGTTTTCAAAATAAATCACTTTAAAAATGTATAGTGTGTACCTTCTAAAAATGAAACCTACATCTATCTGAGCTGTGAAGAATATATATTAAGGTTATAACAACCAACAAGAATGCACTTTTATGTAGAAATCCATGATTAAATTGTGTCTTCCTGACTAGTGATTTAAATCATGGTTTAATCCACCTGCCAGCAAATCCACCTGCCAGCACAGCTAAACATCTTTTTTTAAACCTGTCTGAACAAATAGAACCATTTAGCCAAAGTAATGACAGGCTAGATTTTCAAATAATGGAAAGATTAGAAAAAAGAAAAGCAGATACTTTATAGCAAACCCATAACTACTTACAACCATTACACCAAGTTCTCCCTGGGATGATGTATATTTAAATTATACCACAAAGCTAGGGGACATGGTGTAAATTTCATTAGTCAAAGATGGCACAGCGGTGCACTTCTGGCCAACTCCACATCAACAAAAGTGCAGTTCACACATATGAAAACATAATCTGACACCTTGGAAACTCTAGTGATCATAACTTCTGTTAAGAGTCCCTCCAAGACCTTTTTGACTTGACATATCCAGAATACCTTGTCTAGCTGTGGGAGAACAGCTTCATCCAGTTGTCTGGGATCCCAAAAACTCAGTTTGACTCCCCATTTCATCACTGATGTTTCTTTATTTGGCATACAGCAAAACTATACTGAGTTGATCAGACTCAAGCATAGGGGCTGGGGATAGGGTGTACCACCCATCCAAACTTACACAGAAAACCTCTTCCTTTTATATAGTTTTGAGCTTGGCTTGGTTACTTTGCAGGAACCAATTCCTGTGCAACATGCTCTGTCCTGATCTTTACATTCTGGTTGTATCTTATCCACCAGCGTGTTCCTGCTTATCTTAGCTTGTGCAAATATCCTGACTCCAGCATACTGCTTATTAAGCCCTTATTGACAACTTAACCTTCCATTTACCTTTCCAGTCATGCCCAATAAGAAATTAGGCAATTTACTTACATCAAGCCAGACCTACAACTTCAAGGCAAGACTACTTTGTAGCTTGTCAAAATGAACCATATCTGTAATGTTCCTTCCACTTTTATTGGTGTGTGGAACTGGGGGTTGGAGAAGGAGTTATTTTTCCATGATCCAACAATTGTGATCTAACAATTTTGCTACCAGGATAAGGTGACTGTATAGGATCCCAGTTCTAGGCACTGAATGATAAATAATTAGATGAAAGCTTTTTTTTTAATGAAAGAAATTTCTGCAATTTGTGCTGACATGGACAACCAGTACACTAGCATCACTTGTGTGTTGCAAAAGCTGAGCACATATTGATAAAGTGGAAGAAACCTGATGTCCTTTTGGTTGGAAAAAGCTGGACTTTAGAGTGGATGGAATATATCAAGGGGAAACCATAATTTTTTTCTGTAAATGCATATCAAAGTTACATACCCTATTATTGGAAAGTCTGCTTCAGGGCTTGGAGGATTCTGGCAGCTGTGCATAAATCACTTGGTCAAATATTCAAGCAAACGTGTTTCTAAAAAATAAACATATTACCATGATTAAATCTTCAGCTTAAGGTGATCTATGCTGCTCAATTCTTGCTAGTACTGAGTATTGTTCTAATTCTGTAACCTACCTAGGCGAAACTCCTCTAGGTGAGAGAACACCTATTCATCCACAAATGTAAGATCACTACAGCATACTGCGCCATCAATGACCATGACAGTCCAATAATGATTCACTCTTCACTTTTATTAAAGAACAGGCAGTTGGTCAAGCAGTATAAAGTGACAGATTATTTTTGTTAACTGGTAATACGATAACACTGATGGGATTATCCTCATTGTCATGGCAGACAATTAAGGCTACTCTAGACAAACCATGATTCTATAACTGGAGTCATTTGTGAAGAGAACAGTTAGGGTGCAATCCAACTCCCTCTGAAGTCACTGCAAAGACTCCCATTGACTTCCTTGATTTGGATCGCACCCCCGCTTCAAAACCATGGTGTATATCTGCATTGTCACAACATGTAGAATATCATCAGACATACAGTAACTGACCAGAGGATTGTAATGCAACAGATTGACAGTTTTAAAGTAGAATATAAGCCTACTCCTCTAAACCTAAATCTTTATGTGTAGTTTTATGGTGGATTTGGTCTGGAGAGCACAGTTTTTAAACTATAGATGACAGAATGAAATTCCCCAAAGACAAATGTAAGATGCCACACCTAGGGAATAAAAAACAAATGCACAAATATAAAATGGCAGCGTGGAGAGGGGGGCGGAAGAAACTCACTTGGTGGCAGCAGCACTGCTGAGAAGGTTCTGGGAGTTCTGGAGGATCACAACCTCAACATGAGTCAGCAATGTAATGCTGTTGCAAAAAAAGGCAAATGTAATTTTGATTGCCTCTGTTAATGCATAGCCTTCAAGTCACCGCAGGTGATAGTACCACTCTACTTGGTGCTGGTTAGGCCTCAGCTGGAGAATTGTGTCTGATTTTGGTCACCAATGCATAGAAAGGATGTAGAGAAACTGATCAAAGGGATGGAGTGCAAACCATATGAGCAAAGTCTGAAGGAACTGGGTATGTTTAGTTTTGGGAAAGAGGAGATTGTGGGGGGGATGAGATAGCAGTCCTCAAATACTTAAAAGGCTGCCATAAAAGAGATGGAGAAAAACTGTTGGTTTGCCACTGAGGGCAGGCCAAGAGGCAGTGGGCTAAAACTACAGCATAGCAGATTTAGATTACATCTCAGGGAATTCTTCCTAACTTCAAGAATAGTAGGACAATGGAACAGACTGCCTAGAGAGGTCATGGAAGCTCCTTCACTGGAGGTTTTCAAAAGGAGGCTAGATAGCCATCTGTCTTGGATGGTTTAGATACAACAAATGCTGCATTTTGGCAGGGGATAGACTAAAAATTACCTTTGTGGTCCCTTCTAGCACTATGATTCTATGAAAGCAAAGCTCTCAGTTCATGCCAGTTTCAGGGCGTTGTACTGACAATACTACAATAAGTATTTATCTGTCTTGGTATGCAATGTCCATTGTCTCTCACACTATCAGCTTGCTTAAAAATTGTAAGTCTTGCTCCTTTCTCGGAACAAGCCACCAATGGGAGTCTGGGGTACTGACTAGAGTTTGTGCAAGTCAACAGGAATAATTCTGTTGTTTTTAGAACTGCTGGTAAATGTATGTTTATAAGGAGACTAAGATTTTCATGGCTTACTTGCTTCCAGTAGCAAGCTCCCATGTCTTCTCTCAGTATTTTCTGCAGGGCTACTAATATCTTGCTTGTAATCTACAAGAAAATTGTGGGTTGGGGGGATGGGACTCTATCAGTTTTGCCTGTCTCCTAATTGTTAGAGAGACAAGGTGGATGAAATAACATATTTTATTGGACCAACTTCTGTTGGTGAAAGACAAGCTTTCAAACTACACAGAGGTCTTCAGGTGTGGAAAAGGTACTTGGTATGTCACAGCTAAATACAAGGTGGAATAGACTTGTTTTAGCATAAGTAGTTAACACATTGTAAGAGACCATTCAAGGTGATGTGGCCAGTTAACACCTCTGAAGTCATATGACAAAAAGAGAGGGTTAGTGGGCTACACATCTTAAGCCATAAATCCAGTGTGTCTATTAGGACCATGATTTTTAGTGTCTAGCAAAGCTATGAATTTAAGCTCCCAGGCTTGTCTTTTGAAGGCATTATGCAGGTTTGCTTTAAAGATGAGGACTGATAGGTCAGACTGATTGTTTCATGAAAAGTGTTTACCCCTGGTGACATGGTGGTTTTTGGTCTCACTTTTCTTTGCAAGTTCATTCAAAAGTGTAGTGATGTTGTGGTGTACCTCATCCAGTGTAGTAAATGCCCCATGTTGAGATTGGCATGTGTAAGATCCTTGGGTCCTGAAAGGTGTGTTGGGAGGTTAGGGTATTGATCATCATAGCAGTAGAGAGATGTCTGCAGGCTTTGCATCTGTTCTGACAGGGTTTGGTGCACTCTGAATTGGTGGGTCCTGGTTTGGGGATCCTGCTTCTGATGATGAGGTTGAGGGGCTGTCTGAAGGCTAACAAGGGGATTTGGGAAAGATTCTTTTCAGAATGTGGTCCTCATTGAATATGGGTTGTAATTGTTTAATGATACCACCCCACACTGAAACCCATACTGGGAGCCATCTTAGTATCCATGGATGTTCCCATCATTTGGACAAAGTGTTTTGTTGAATGTAAAATTCCTTATGGGTAAGGAAGAAATAGATGCGTTTGGGGTGGATACCTGTGTGTTGCCCATCGTCCTGTAGATAGGAAATTGCTGCCTGCTTCACATTACGTGAGGGATGTTGGTGTATGGGAGGTGACATCCATGGTGGCAAGGATGGTGTTCTGAGGGAGGCTGTTAAAGTTACAGACTTTCTGGAGACAGTTGTGTCCTGGAGGAAGCTGGCCCTTTGTGTGGTGAGTAGTTTGAGGATGGCTTCTGAGTCCTGATATTCCTTCAGTAAAAGTTCCATGACCAGATATGATGGGTCTGCCAAGGTTCCTTTGTGTATCTTGAGGCATGTAGAATGCCCCTGGGAGGAAGAGGTTGTAGAATTATCTTGAACTTGTTTGGGGAATGATTTGATGGTATCCTTAAATTCCTGGGTGAATTGAGGTGTGGGTTCCTCTTTAAGTTCTTTATAGTAGGTGGCGTTAACATAGTGCCCCCTTTGTCTCCTGGTTTGATCACTGTCTGGTGGCTGGATTTCAGGAACTGCATAGCTGTCCTCTTAGAGTTGGAGAGATTGTGGTGGTTGTGATTAAGGACTTCGGTCAATGTAATGATAAAGTATGTAGTTTCCTCCACTGTGGGGTGTACAGTCAGATGATTCTCTTTTTTCTTATCACTGGCGGTGGGATGTGGTGGTATTGTGAACAAATTCTTTGAGGTGGCAATGAGGAAAGAATTCTTCTAGTTCTCCCCATATTGGTACGGTATCAGGTTCTGTGATGGGGTAGAAGTTCAGTCCCTTGGAGAGTATAGATAACTCAGTTCCAGTTATGGGTCATTTTAACTGATGCAGGGGTGTCATAGTATCCATGTGGTAGGTCCTGATGTTACCAAAGGTTTAGTATGCTAGGGTAGTCTCAGGAATTCCTGAGGACATGATATCTGTCTAATAAGTGATTGACACAAACAGGCCTGTGAACATATAACAGCTTTTAATATAATCCCTATTGCAGTAAACTAAGAGTACCCTGAATCATGGTTACATACGATTAGAAGAGAAGCTGAGTTGGCAACATCCCATTTCTGATGGTCAGTCTTCAACAGGTCATTGGGGGAGAATGATGACAACAGCTCTAACAGTTTTTAAACCTCTCTCAAGCCTCCCTCTTTCTCCTCTCTTGAGCTCTTAGTCCCTCAGCCACTTACTGTGTTTCTCTCTTATAAAATCTCTTAATCTCTCTTCTTGTTCTTACACACCAAACCCACAGGTTTCCTCTCTCTCTCTCTCAAGCTAAAACCAACAATCTCCCTCTTCTCCCCCATCTGACACTTTCTCTATGTAAAACCTTGTAGTAAGAACCTTTGGATGCATGCCAACATTTTGGTTAACCCTTGTTTTTTCCACTCAGTGTTATGATCTGATGACTTACTGTTATTTGCTACTTTTTCACACAACTTTCTGGTGCTACGTGACCTGTCCCGTCTCAGGTAATGGAGTGACACTTGCTAATTCAAAATGGAAGTAAGGGTTTTCAAAATGGAATTTCTCTATCATTGGTACCATGGCTTTTCTTAGAGGGGGATGTCTGGGTTGTGGAGTTGTTGTAGTTCCACTTTTTGTTGGACAGCTGTCATCAGATTTTTTTTATAGTGGTTTTGGATTTCTTGTGTGATCTCTAGGTAGGTGTCTTGATATTCCTAACCCCCACTTCTAGTTTGTGGGAGTATGTGGTGATTCCTTGTCTGAGATGGTGACTTCTGGAGTTTGAGAGGTTCAGGACCTGTCCTTCCCCTCCCCCCCAAGACTGTCTGTAGAGCTGTTCTATATACTGGTAGTTATAGGAAGTGGTCTGCATTCTAGATGGTGAGCTCTCTGGGGATGTTTTGTTTCCTGCTTTTGCTCAGGAAGTAGACGTCACTGATAAGTTTTGCTTCCACTTTCTTCATGTTGTGGAGTTCTCACATTCTACAAAAGAACAGTCTCATTTTCAATGCCCTTCTCCACTTACACAGATATAATCCAAAATAACATTTAAAATTTGTTTAAAAATGTGTGTGGTAAATCAGTTTTCACCATTCTAGTTGTAACCCACAAGTCTCCTGGGTGTGGTGGTCTGTCCCATCTAGTGGCAGTAGAGGCTCATGTACTAAGCTTCAGAGGTCCCAGGTTCAATCCCGCTCGCCAACGACTGGGGTCTGTCAGTGTTACATAGTGAAAGTCTATATCAAAGATATTTTCAGTCACCTGTACCGAACTGTAACTCACCAGCTGACATCATGTTTCTAGCTTTTCAAGTTGTATAGTCATGACAGCAATTAATACCATTTGCCCACAGACTACTGGAAGGAACACAAGTAAAAGGTTGACAAAGGAGTTAAAGTAATATAATTGGTTTAGTTTATACAAAATAATGAGTTCGCTACCTAGAAACATGACTCTAGGTCTTTTGGAAAGACTGAATAAATGTTTATATCTGTAATATATTTTTTCCATATACTTTCTGTGATCATTAGCTCAAATCTCTTATTTGGGGTAATTTCTGGCTTAAAAAAATTGATGGGTTTTATTTCTGTTCCTCCTCTACCATGATGGGAAAAACCTGATACCTTATTCAACAATTGTACTCACTCCCACATGAGTGGGTGAATAGAATTTTGCAAGGCTGATATGCATGCAGACAGAGGGATATGATTTTTGTATGGTTAGATGTATACAAATTTATTGCCAAGAAACAAAGTAGCAGAATACAGATTTCCCATGAAATCTGTAATGTGAAAATTGAATCAGGTTTTCATACGACTTGTGTAAATTGGATTTAAACTGGATATATGCACCGAAGTACTTCTTACCAAAAGGCACCTTTTTTCAGTTTCTGTTTTGCTCTATTTCTGTCCATCTGTTTCCACTTACATAGATTAATTGTCAGGTAAATTTTAAACCATGCCATTGAATAGATACAAAAGGATACTTTCTAATGTTGAAAAGAAAGCTAGTAACAATGTGTTACTGTCATTTGCATTAATTTCATCAGGTCACTTACTGTGCTCTTCTGAACAGCTCCTGGCTAGAGACTAGTGTGAGATGAGTCATATAAGTACCTAGACAGGTAAAGACACTGGGCCAGACCTTCAGCTAATATAAATCAGCATAGTTTAGGAGAATTTTGATTTTACACCAGCTGAGCATTTGGCCCATTATATTTGGAATCAGAATGAGCAGATGGAAATAATAGTTCAAGTTGTGTGGTGTCTTTCCAATGTGCTTAAAGGCATATGGTCCACTTGATATTGAACATACTAATATTTTTTATGAATTAGAAATAAAGCTCAATCTACACCTGCTCCAGAGCAAAACTACCAACGCTTTAGTTTTGCAATCCTAATTGCCTATCTCTTTTCTCACTGAAAAATAGTGAAACTGAGTAGACAAAGTACTGCCAAATGTACAAAGTAAACAAACTGGAAAAATGGAGAATAGTTTACTATAACTGAAAGATTAGAGGAGAAATCCTAAATGTCACTTGTAACAACAATAGGTAAAACACTTTCAGAAAGAAGCGTGACTCTTAAGCCACACTTTAATGATGGGCTTTATACAAGTTTGCCTTTTTTTAAACTCAGCAAAGGGTAGATCAGACAACAAATACATTGGGAGGTGGCTGTAAACAATAGAGATGCTTTCAACAGATAGGTTTTTTGGTTTTGTTAATGCTGGTAATGAAAATTCCTTCAGTGTGTGGTTTTGAGGATAAAACAGGAAGCCTCATCTTTGATTAACATTTTACAGTCCTCATATCCTCTCCTCATGTCAGAATAACATTTTTGTCACAGGTTTAAAAAAGAAGATAAGGAATGCTTTGAATCTTTCTTACAGAACTTTAAGTGTTAAGACTGAAATCACATATCTTAGTGATTTGAGGAATCACTTTACATTTCATACCCTAAGTGGATGTAGCTATACTGCTATGTACAGAGTACACACACAGTGGAATAGGTCCAAGGCTAACATTAGAGCTCTGCCAGTACAAACTGCTCCATGCTTTCTAACAGCTTATGTACTACTGACTGTAGCAGCTGTGATGGAATTCTCAGAGGCTAGCTGGATGATGTCCTTAAAGGGACAGTGGCTGGATCATTTAGATCACAATATTTATTGTAGGTCAAATTAACATTTGCTGGTTAGGAAACACATTTACTGAGTGTTAACTCTATAAAAAACTATTACATATTAACTGAAGAGGAACTGGTGTGATGTTTGGGGCATACCAAGGGGTTCCTTGTGCCATATCCTCTGGTTCAAGGAGTGTTGGTGAACCTTCTTTGATGCTAGAACCATATCTTCCTATGTATTATGGCTTCTAGCACCCAGAGGCTTCAGCCAGTAGAATCATAGAAGATTAGGGTTGGAAGAGACCTCAGGAGGTCATCTAGTCCAACCCCCTGCTCAAAGCAGGACCAACCCCAACTAAATCATGCCAGCCAGGGCTTTGTCAAGCCAGGCCTTAAAAACATCTAAGGATGGAGATTCCACCACCTCCCTAGATAACCCATTCCAGTGCTTCACCACCCTCCTAGTGAAATAGTTTTTCCTAATATCCAACCTAGACCTCCCCCACTGCAACTTGAGACCATCCTTGTTCTGTCATCTGCCACCACTGAGAACAGCCTACCTCCATCCTCTTTGGAACCCCCCTTCAGGTAGTTGAAGGCTGCTATCAAATCCCCCCTCACTCTTCTCTTCTGTGGACTAAATAATCCCAGTTCCCTCAGCCTCTCCTCTTAAATCATGTGCCTCAGCCCTCTAATCATTTTTGTTGCCCTCTGCTGGACTCTCTCCAATTTGTCCACATCCTTTCTGTAGTGGGGGGCCCAAAACTGAATGCAGTACTCAGGATGTGGCCTCACCAGTGCCGAATAGAGGGGAATAATCACTTCCCTCAATCTGCTGGCAATGCTCCTAATAATGCAGCCCAATATGCCATTAGTCCTCTTGGCAACAAGGGCACACTGCTGACTCATATCCAGCTTCTCGTCCGCTGTAATCCCCAGGTCCTTTTCTGCAGAACTGCCGCTTAGCCAGTCGGTCCCCAGCTTGTAGCAGTGCATGGGATTCTTCCATCCTAAGTGCAGGACTCTGCACTTGTCCTTGTTGAACCTCATCAGATTTCTTTTTGCCCAATCCTCCAATTTGTCTAGGTCACTCTGGACCCTATCCCTACCCTCCAGGGTATCTACCTCTCCCCCCAGCTTAGTGTCATCTGCAAACTTGCTGAGGGTGCAATCCATCCCATCATCCAGATCATTAATGAAAATATTGAACAAAACCAGCCCCAGGACCGACATCTGGGCACTCCACTTGATACCGACTGCCAACTAGACGTCCAGCCATTGATCATTACCCATTGAGCCCAACGATCTAACCAGCTTTCTGTCCACCTTATAATCCATTCATTGGGGCCCTCTTGTGCTACCACAATTCAAGTTAAAAACTACTAATTGCCTGTGGTATCCCCAGCATCCCCAGTGTGAATGATACATGGCTGTGTTTCTGTTTTGTCGGGGTCTGCCATTGAGTGGCTTTTCCAGTCTAACTGAAACAGGGACTAAAATGTGATCTAGTAGGCTAGAGATGAGTCTGAATCTAAGTCTGAGGCAACTATGGTAGGTTGGGGAAAAGTAGGGATTGTATCCCCGCTCTTTCAGTTGAAGGATCGAGTTCACTTTAGCTAAGTAAGTTCACAGCCTGGATAGATCCTAGCTGCTCCTATATATTGAGGTATCAGCAGTGACTCCACATCATCTATTGGATGTGTGTGACAATGTACTCCTGAATTCACACCCTTATTGTAGTAATCTGTGTACAAAATATGCCTGGTAAGGTATCATTCCAAAACCAATAACTTGCTGGTCAGTAATATCATTAATTATATGTCAAGTCATGGACATAAGTTGAAATCATGACTGAAGTGTGTTTTTAAGACAAATCTGGGGAGTAGGTAAACCTGTTTCTCAAAGGCAAAGGACAAGTTGATGCCCCAGCCAGGTGTCATCAAAGTTGATGGGCCATCACCTATCAAGGCCATATTTTGGCAAGGAAGGACGGGGGGCAGGAACAAACAGATCTGATCTTAGCAAACATTATGAAACCTCTCCTCCACCAGACTCCATGGGGCCTTGCTCTCAGCTGGAAAAATTTATGTAGAGGTCCCTCTCATGAAAATGCATTTCAGAGAGTGACTGAACTATAAAAAGGAGGGGCAAAAACACCAGGATATTTCCCTACCCATCTCTCTCATCACCTAGGACAAAAACAGCCACTGGACCTTGGGAGCAGATGTTGGCCTGAGTTTGGTAGCAATGTACTGAAAACATGTGGTAAGGGACTTTACCTTGAACTAAGTCTAGTTTAAGTTTAGTAAATGTTTTTGTTTTCTTTATTACTTGTACTCCCTTAATATCTATCTCTTTGTAAATAAACCTGTTTGTTTAAAACTGATCCAGTGTTGTGAGTTGTTTGGGTAATTCCATGTAAGGCAGCAAACTGTATTTTGATCCCCTTAAAGGGGCAATGGACCTAATATAACTGGACTGTCCAGGAGAGGGCTGGATAGTGCAGAACACACATTTGGGGGGGGGGGAAATCTGGACCTGGGGGTGTGTTGGGGTCACACTGCAGGTAGTAACCAAGGCTACTGGAAGCAAGTATGTGGCTGGTGTTCACTTACAAGCTGCTGGAGTTAGCTTCTGGACCATAGCTGTGGCTATACACACACTCAGGGTGTGGCCTGCATGCTGTTTGAAGAGCCCAGGTTGGGAGCTACAGCTGCAAAGCATTGTGGGGCACTCCAGGTTGCAGGGCAGGTGGTGACACAGCCACTCACTGGTCTAGATTGTACCTTGGACTGGCATAATGTGGATCTTGCTACAGTGATCCATTCTTCACTGCATTACTGCAATGTTCGCTACCTGTGTCTACCCTTGAAAAACACCTTAGACTTTAGAATGTGGCTGTTCACTTCATTAGCATTGCTCCTTAGAGAACACATCACACCTGGCCTCCATAATCTAGGGCTTTGTCTTCACTGACAAAGGTTGTGGGAAGGAGTTAATAGATGACTAATCCTGCTATAAAATCCTAAATGGAGACATAGCACTTGTAGTGAACCAGTGGTCTAAGGTGGCACAGAGAATCCTCTTTCTAGATACCTGCATGGTGTATCATGCTCACGTACTTAGGGCCATACTAATCATCAGATTCAGGGTTGGGAAGAAACTTCCCCCAGGTCAGACTGCCAGGGATCTTGGTGGTTTTTCACATTCCTCTGCAGCATAGGGCTTGGTTTGCCAGCTGTGATTACAGGTCAGTTGCATCTTACACTGGGGTTACGTTCTGCAGTCAGCGCGTAAAGCGAAAATCTCGTATAGTCAAAATTACATTGAGTGTAATGGTGGGTGGAATCGCCCGCACTACAGGTACAGTATTAAATTTTTTTTTTTTTTTTTTTTTGCCGACCGCGTAAAGCTGAAATCGTGCATGTTAAATGCACGTAAGATGTGACAGACCTGTATGTGGCAAACATAATCAATTCCCTGCCATTGCAGGAGCCTTAGGCATTGGAGGTACACTCCTTTTCCCCGTGGTACACAAGTTAGTCTCTTGAAGACTGAAATGCTTTAGTCTAATTGAAGTCTTTTGTCTTAATATAGGGGTATCTGGGTAAAAATAAATGGCCTGTGAAATACAGGAGATCAGAGAAGATGATCTAAGGCCAGAAGAGACCATTAAACTCTATAAAACTGGTGGTTACTATGAGGTAGCTAAAGTCAGCACCATATCATGGGTCGTTTCTGATCTTGCCCAGTTTACCTCATGGTAAAACTACAGTGCCTTGTCTCCATTATCCTTTTACAAGAGGATAGCTCATGCATGTTAGTTGTCTTGTGATGGTAAATCAACTTCTTGCCAGTGAAGACATAGCCTTCTGGGTGAAATTCAAAATACCTGTGAAGACCTAATGACTTACACAACTCAACACGTGACACTGCTGCAGCTGAGATGAGCTGAGGTACTCAAACTAACTCCTCCTAATTTAGATGGGAAGAAACTGGTGGCAAAACACTTTGAGGGAAGACCCCTCAACGCTGGAACTAATTACAAGGCTTGCCTGTTTCTCCCGGGGATTTGAGGAAGTAGTAGAGCAGGGCAGAATTTGAGCTGAGGGGAATAAGTGATTTGGGTTGGAATGGAGAACTTTCACTAATCAGGCTACTCTGAATTTATGGGATATGTATTGTATTGCTTGTGTGCCTAGAGCATGGGATAGGCATTTATTATAAATGAGAACTTTTTATTTAATATCATATTTGTCTTATCACTTATGTCTCTGGATTTCATTTGAAAACTAATATATACAGGCACACGTTTTGTTTAATAAGAACATGTTTACTAAAGTTTTACAGCTTTCTCAGATACTTTATTCTGCCCACAGCAAGGGGCTAGTTGGAACATAAATTGGATGTAGTAGCTCATACCGTGACTTTTACTTTAGTTTTTAGCAGTGCAACCAAAGGAGAAAAGTTGGAACCCTTGAAACAGAAAATTTAAGTGACTCTAAAGTCAAAAGGTTTCATTTAATTCAGAAAAGTTCTCTACAAATAGTAGCCTTAATGGATCGCTGCAAAATTTCATTCTAGAATGCTTGCAGGTCTCAGATATGTACTTGGGCAGAATGTATTACACAATTCCTTTCAAGGTGATCTTGCAGGCAAAGATCATGCTATAATGAAAAGCTCATGCCCCAGATCCTCATCAGGGGTAAATCAACCAGCCTAAATCACCAAAACTTGCTGGAAGCTAAGCTTATATATTAGTGTCTTTGTTATAAACGATGGTGGCATTAAAATTAGTGATTCCTTCCTTTTATAATTCAAGACCTGGACAAATGAAATAACATGGGATGTTACATGACTTGTCAGGTCAGTTACAAATTAACATTTGATTTTTTTTTAAATCCTCTAGTCCATTTCTGCCTCACTATATTGCCAAAAACAGTAGCAAAACCAAAAAGGGAGAGACAGATTCTGTCACAGTGCAGCCCATTCACAACACTGTAACAGAATGGGGCTATTCCCCCCACACACACACCTCTTCCATGTCCTAGGCACCCATGGGGGCCATCAAGGTTGCAGGTGAGTGCAAGGACTGCAACTGTAACAGGCTATTATGTGGGGTGTACAAGGTTGAGGTGGGGCTATTGTATACTCACTCCCCACTCACTCACAATCTGGCCCTCCACATTTGAGTTTCACACTTGTTTGTTTGTAAATTGCAGTTTTGGGGTTTTTTGACTCAATGAGAAATCAAAATACAGAAGAGACTGAGCTCCAAAGCTAGCAACTGGTCATCAGGCTCTTATGAAGTTTAAAAGAGAGCTAACTTACACACTGAGACACCTTGTAAAGATATTACATTGATCTGTAAAAAGCGACAGAGTCCTGTGGCACCTTATAGACTAACCGAAGTATTGGAGCATAAGCTTTCATGGGTGAATACCCACTTCGTCAGACGCATGTGGTGGAAATTTCCAGAGGTAGGTATAAATATGCAGGCAAGAATCAGTCTAGAGATAACGAGGTTAGTTTAATCAGGGAGGATGAGGCCCTCCTCTAGCAGTTGAGGCGTCTGACGAAGTGGGTATTCACCCACGAAAGTTTATACTCCAATACTTCGGTTAGTCTATAAGGTGCCACAGGACTCTTTGTCGCTTTTTACAGATCCAGACTAACACGGCTACCCCTCTGATACATAGATCTGGTCCATCTTTGGTAGCTGGCATTGTAACAAGCCCATGCCTAGCACAATGAGTTAGCAGTTCATTTCTGCTGATTGCTGTTTGGCTAATTGAAGCACTTTTCAGAATCCAAAAGGGCCTTCATCTCTCTCTCTGTTTTTAAAAGGATTAGCCCTAGTGGCTGTCCTAGAAGGAGAGCTATATGAGAAACATAGTTCTGGAGGTGGGCTGAGAGAAAGTATGACTCAAGAAAATAGATCCAAATGGAAGCTTTCTGACTTTGCACAAAGGTCTCATTTCTGAGACATAAAAGAGAGTACTCCAGATAGAGAAAAAATTCAGTAAATTGCGTTTAATTTATATATTCAAAAAGAGGAACCTTAGCTTTCATGAACATTTTCTGTTATTTTACAGCCTGTCAATGGGTTGCTAGCAGCCTCATCTGACACCACTAATGACCATTATTTTCAAATTGGATGTACAATGGTCTTGGTAGTCATTTTATCCATAAGTTTAGTTCTGGTTTTTTGCTCTCCAGAACTTTACTTTACCTACTGATGATAGCACAAATTTCATTCCATCACCATGTACACATACAGCTGTGTTATATTTTGCAACATCTTCCAAAAACTAAAATCTCTGCATATCCAAAGCTTGTGGAACAGCACTAGGGTAAATTGGATGTCCCAAAATCCAGTTTGTTCATCTTGTTAGGCATTTAGTATAACCAGTTAAAGATCTTAATGTGTAGTTTTTAAGCTTGCATCCACTACAGATTTTCCATTTAAACTTAAAAAGTTGCTCCAAATAGCTTCTGAGCAGAAAGAGTTCAGATTTTGCTCCTGCTCATGTCTTGTGTGTTTGTCTGGATCTGCTGCAATGAGATCATAAATTAGAGTATAATTCTTCCATATGTAACTGAGGTGATTTTAATACTGAACCAAAACTAGAGTCCATAGAATGAGGTCGCTGAGGACCAGAAGGACTTAAGCATTTAGCTATAGAATTCCAGTGGACATGGATTTTGTATTCTGTAAATGGAAAATTGTAGACATTCTGCAGAATGTCTACAACTTAATATAAATATTGGAGTGTAACTTATATTTTAATATGGTGTACAACTTGCACCCAAATTTACAAGATGAGGATGTGAATGGACTACTTGATTTTGAAGACCCTTATGTAAAGCTTAAAAGATCTTGTCTCCATTTCCTGTCCTCCTTCAATTTTAATTCAAGAATCTTTGTTCTGAGCTATCTCATATCTAAGTTAAGACACCTGATACAACACAAAGCTAAGTAGTTCTAAGCCTCTCTTGGCAATAGCTCTAAAGGCTCTGAACAATGCATCCTGCTAGAAGGTGTGTTGGTAGTATTTGTCATATGCAATTTAATTTTTAGAACCGTAACCATCTTCATTGTGCTAACACTGTGCCCTAGAAATAGGTTCAGAAAAGTCCAGACAAATTCCTTTTTGTGAGGTCCTTAAGTGTCATCAATATCTCTAATGTCAAGAATTTAATTCAACGCCCAGCTATACTGTTTTTCTTACATTTTGTTCAGGTTGTGCAAGAGAGCAAAAGAGAAATACATGGTCCTAAAGAATTTTTATCTTAAACCAGTTTATATTCTATCCTAACTTACCAAATCCTATTAAATCAAGGATTTTAGAGCTTTGTTGGGTTTCCGACTAATATATACATGACTATTTTTGTGCTTGGAAGTGTTCAGTCCTTTTTTCCCCACTCCTTATGCTTGGCCTATCAGAATTATTTCTAAGCAAAGCAAACTTGTATTTTAGACTTGTATATAAAAGGGGGAAATCAGGAGGAGGAACAGAAGTGCATCCCTATCTAGCTGCTGGATAGCAATTTACTAGCTTTGTTTCTGTAATAGCTACTATTATGGCAAATGCCTATTACTGCAAGTACTGTTTTGGGAACAGAAGTGAGCATGGAAGGTTCTGATGCTCTCAACCTGGTAGCAGATAGAGAGAACTCAGTGAGGCAGAAGCTGTGGTAAGCCAGAATTCCACCTTGGACTAATGCTAATAAATGTGACCAGAACTAAGCATTGTTTGGTGGTCCATGCATTTCTGTTCTTGTGTGACTCCATGCAGATAGATAGAATAACCATCCCATTTCCAGCGGTGATAGCATGTCCCTTTATAAGCTGAAAGCAATATTGAGAGAGGTTCCAAGCAAATGACTTGTTTCATGACTCACTAATTCTCCAGAAATGCTCTATGTATAGCAACAGAAACTGCATTAAGCAAAAGAATAATGTGCTGGTCATTAATCCTCAGTAAATAACCTGCATTGTAGTTGTTGCTGCTTAATAACGGACCCTCACTAATCACGAAGCAAAGTAATAGCTCAGATTTAACACAGATGTGGAACCTTAGTTCTTACAGTCCTATATTTTTTGTAAATGGCTGCCTTTTTACATTTCATTTCCATCTTGGTGGTGATGAGGGGAGAAGATAGTTAGTTTTTGTTTTCAGTTTGTTTCCCTCCCTCCACTAGCACTGGATATGCACATGATAAATGACTCCAGTTACTTCCCAGTGCCATAGAATTCCAACTCAAGCCAGTCTGCTTTCTAAATAGATTCATCCGCATGTCATGCTCTTGGCAATAGAAAATATTAGTCCACATTTTAAAAACATCATCCTTCATTTCAGTGCCTGCAGCTTATGGACACACATAGTGGAAATAATTTTGTATGCAGAATTATTAGTGGATGAAACACAGGGCATTTAGATGCCAAAGCACTTGATTGTACCCACAAATTAAACACATCATTTTCCAGATTTTTTTGCTGGTGTGTACAAATGGAAGCCTTATAGGAGGGAAGGGAGTGTGGTCTAGTGGATAGAACACTAGAGTGGGAGTCAGGAATAGAACCCAGCTCTCCTGACTCAAGCACTGACCTACAGTCTGACCTGGGGCAAGTTACTTCACCTCCCTGTGTCTGTTTCTCTGCTTGATGCAGATGGATCAGATGCTATGTCCTGTGCTATACAGGAGATTGATCTAGATGATCCTGATGGTCCCCCTGGCCTTAAAATCTATGAATCAAAATCAAACCTAGTGTTGATCCTGTTCCTGGTACAGATGCAAAGAGTGATGCTTTATGTGCACATAGCTGAGATAAGATGTTTCCCATCTGCTCTCCAGTCAGTCTAACACCGTCCTAGCCTGCAAAAATGTCCATCAGCTTTGTGCTCATGCAACACACTTTCATTGTGCTGGTCAAAATCATACAAGAGGTCACTAATGATGCTCTCCTCCAAAGCGTGCTCTCTCTGCCCTGAGGCTTGGCCACTAATTGGGCCAACGCTAATGAGCAGCTACTGGAGTATTTACTTAAGCAGTTGCTCAGGAAGGAGATGTGGTTTTTAGCCCCATTGTGATAATATCTAGGAGGCTCAGCCATGGACCAGGACTGCATTGTGTTAGGTGCTATAGAAACACAACAAATGGTCCCTGCCTTAAGAGCTTAATTTCAGAGTTCCAGGTGAATCCATTTATTAAGAAACCTTCTTTATGTAACCCCCACACCAAGTTTCTGTGATGCCTATTATATCAATATCCTCATTTAATACAAGGCACTCTAGTTCACCCAACCTATTATTTAGACTTGTAGCATTGGTATATAAGCACTTTAAAAACTGGTCACTTTTCAGCTGTCTGCCATTACATGATGTAATTGAATGGGACTCTTTTTCATTTGACTTTCTCATCAGATCCTACCTATATTTTTATCATCTTCCATCCTCTCCTCATTAGGACATGGAGAATCTCCATTAATAGATCCTCCCCTACAGGATTTCTCTGTCCAACCACATACTCCTCTGCACTTGTTGACTTTCCCTCAGCCCTTAGTTTAAAAACTGCTCTATTACCTTTTTAATTTTAAATGCTAGCAATCTGGTTCCATTTTTGGTTTAGGTGGAACCCCTCCTTTCTGTAAAGGCTACTTCCACACCCTTTTCCAAAAGTTTCCCCAGTTTCTAATAAATTTAAGCCCCTCATCTAGTAGAATCATAGAACTGGAAGGGACCTCAAGAGGTCATCTAGTCCAGTCCCCTGCACTCAAGGCAGGACTAAGTATTATCTAGACCATACCTGACAGGTGTTTGTCCAACCTGCTCTTAAAAATCCCCAATGATGGAGATTCCACCACCTCCCTAGGCAATTTATTCCAGTGCTTAACCACTCTGACAGGAAGTTTTTCCTAATGTCCAACCTAAACCACGCTTACTGCAATTTAAGCCCATTGCTTCTTGTCCTATCCTCAGAGGTTAAGAACAATTTTTCTCCCTCTTCCTTGTAACAACCTTTTATGTACTTGAAAACTGTTATCATGTCCCCTTTCAGTCTTCTCTTCTCCAGACTAAACAAACTCTTTAATCATTTTTGTTGCTCTTCTCGGGACTTCCTCCAATTTGTCCACGTCTTTCCTGAAATGTGGCACCCAGAACTGGACACAATACTCCAGTTGAGACCTAATCAGCGTGGAGTAGAGTGGAAGAATTACTTCTTCTGTCTTGCTTACATCACTCCTGCTAATACATCCCAGAATGATGTTTGCTTTTTTTACAACAGTGTTACACTGTTGACTCATATTTAGCTTGTGATCCACTATGACCCCCAAATCCTTTTCTGCAGTACTCCTTCCTAGGCAGTCATTTCACATTTTGTATGTGTACAACTGATTGTTCCTTCCTTTGCATTTGTCCCTATTGAATTTCATCCTATTTACTTTATACCATTTCTCCAGTTTGTCCAGATCATTTTGAATTTTAATCCAATCTTCCAAAGCGTTTGCAACCCCTTCAAACTTGGTATCATTGGCAAACTTTATAAGTGTACTCGCTATGTCATTATCTAAATCATTGATGAAGATATTGAACAGAACCAGGCCCAGAACCGATCCCTGCGGGACTCCACTCGTTATGCCCTTCCAGCATGACTGTGAACCACTGATAACAACTCTCTGGGAATGATTTTCCAACCAGTTATGCACCCACCTTATAGTAGCTCCATCTAAGTTGTATTTCCCTAGTTTGTTTGAGATGGTCATGTGAGACAGTATCAAAAGCATTACTAAAGTCAAGATATACCACATCTACCACTTCCCCCCCATCCACAAGGCTTGTAACCCTGCCAAAGAAAGCTATCAGGTTGGTTTGACACAATTTGTTCTTGACAAATCTATGCTGACTGTTATTTTCTTGTTTCCTTTTATGTCCCTAGCTAGTTTGATCTCATTTTGTGCCTTGGCTTTCCTAATTTTGTCCCTACATACTTGTTGGTTGCTTATATTCATCCTTTGTAGTTTGACCAAGTTTCCACTTTTTGTAGGATTCTTTTTTGAATTTTAGATCACTGAAGATCTCCTGGTTAAGACAGGGTGGTCTCTTGCCATACTTCCTATCTTTCCTACATAGTGGGATAGTTTGCTCTTGTGCCCTTAATAATGTCTCTTTGAAAAACTGCCAACTGTCTTCAATTGTTTTTCCCCTGAGACTTGCTTCCCATGGGATTTTACCTACCAACTCCCTGAGTTTGCTACAGTCTGCCTTCTTGAAATCCATTGTCTTTGTTGTGCTGCTTTCCCTCCTACTATTCCTTAGAATCGTGAACTCTACCATTTCATGATCACTTTCACCCAAGTTGCCTTCCACTTTCAAATTCTCAACCAGTTCTTCCCTATTTGTCAAAATCAAATCTAGAACAGCCTCCCCTCTAGTAGCTTTCTCTACCTTCTGAAATAAAAAATTGTCTCCAATACATTCCAAGAATTTGTTGGCTAATCGGTGCCCTGCTGTGTTATTTTCCCAACAGATGTCTGGGTAGTTGAAGTCCCCCATCACCACCAAGGTCCTATGCTTTGGATGATTTTGTTAGTTTAAAAAAAACCTCATCCACCTCTTCTTCCTGGTTTGGTGGTCTGTAGTAGACCCCTACCATGACATCACCCTTGTTTTTTACCCCTTTTATCCTTACCCAGAGACTTTCAACAAGTCTGTCTCTTATTTCTATCTCACCCTCAGTCAAAGTGTATACATTTTTAATATATAAGGCAACACCTCCTCCCCTTTTGCCCTGCCTGTCCTTCCTGAGCAAGCTGTACCCTTCTATACCAGTATTCCAATCATACGTATTATCCCACCAAGTCTCTGTGATGCCAACTAGGTAATAGTTGTGTTTATTTACTAGCATTTTGAGTTCTTCCTGCTTATTCACCGTATTTCTCATATTAGTATACAGACACTAAGATACCGATTTGATTTCTCCCCCCCCCCAATTTTGTCTTTCTCTCCCTTATTTCTGCTATAACAGCCCATGCTCCCCCCAGATTCCGACCCTTCTCCCAGGTCTCCATGTTTTTGACTTACCTGTGGGCTTTGGTCACCTGCCCCCATTGAATCTAGTTTAAAGCCCTCCTCACTAGGTTAGGCAGTCTGTAGCCAAATATGCTCTTCCCCTTCCTCGATAGGTGGACCCCATCTCTGTTTAGCAGCCCTTTTTCCTTGAACATGGGCTGCTGTTCCAGGAAGCCGAAGCCCTCCTGGCGACACCATCCTCGCAGCCTGGCATTCACCTCCAGGATGCATCTGTCTCTGCCGAGGCCCCTACCCTTGACTGGAAGAACTGAAGAGAACACCACTTGCGCTCCCAACTCCCTCACCCTTACTCCCAGAGCCCTGTAGTCATTTCTGGTCTGCTTAGGGTCATACCTCACAGTATCATTAGTGCCCACATGGATGAGTAGCATAGGGTAGTAGTCATGGGCCGGATGATCCTCAACAATCCCTCTGTAATGTCTCAGATACAGGCCCCTGGCAGGCAGCATACCTCCCGGGATGCCATGTCAGGGCGACAGATGGGTGCCTCCATCCCCCTCAGAGTCTCCAACCACCACTAGCCTATGTTTCCTCCTGGGAGTGGTGGCTGTGATCCTTACAGCCTTGGGGGTACATGGCTTCTCCTCTTCAACCTTTGGGGGTGATTCCTCATTGCTTGTTGGCTGCACAGCACATCAATTTTCCATCACTGTAGTGGGTGGGTTGGGAGTAGGGGTGGAGCACTGCCTGCTGCCAGAAGTAACCAGCAGCCAGTGTCTTCCTTGTACCAGAGCCTTATCCTCCTCCCCCAGTGGCATGACAGCAGTCCTCTCTAGCTGGATAGCTTCCTCAGCCTTGGAAGTCTTCATATGAATACTGTCAATGAATTTCTCATGTGCATGGATGCTTCTCAGCCTGGCCACCTCCTCCTGTAGCTCTTCCACTGCTTCCTGATTCCACCAGCAGGCACCTCTCATACTGGATGGTCCCCCCAGCCTGGCTTTCTGTGAGTGGGAAATGCAGGTCACAGTCTCCCCAAATCCACACCAGGATCTGGGTAGAGGCATCTATGGTTAGGTTCTCTGTCTGGATACAGGCGCAGATGGAGGAGATAGGAGCTGTATTGGCACTGGCGAGGAAGCCTTTCCTAACCATAGCAATTATATTGTGACTCCCCAGGGCCGGCCCACAACATTTTGGCACCTGAGGCAGGGAGCTAAAATGACGCCCCCATATCCCCTCGCTTGGGCCAAAACTTTGAATGGTCTCAATTCTGCCTTCTTCCTGTTCTACTCCTCTCATGGTACTGCTCTGCTACCTACCCCAATAAAGGAGAACTAACAACTTAAAATGCCTTGTTCAAAAATGTTAAGTAACACTTAACTTTCAAATGCCTGAACAGCAAATGTAACTTTTCTTGTCTGCATAGTAAACACTGGCATTTTTATCTGTTTGAATAATCAAAGTGGTGCTTTCCGTGCCTTCTTGGTTGCAAAAATTTGACCTGCTTCCTGAAGGTCAACGGTCTGGGCCATCTCTATTGAGATGGTTGCAAGGCCGACCAGCCTCTCCTGTGTCATTGTGGAGCATAGATGTGTTTTTATTAACTTCAGTTTGGAGAAGCTGCGTTCTCCACTGGCAACTGTTACAGGAAGTGATAGAAGTATGCGCAGGGCAACAAAAGCATTTGGAAAGAGGGTGGTCATCTTATTTGTGCACATATGTTCCAGAATAGACTTTGGAGTTGATCCCGCCGAAATGTATCTTGAAAGGGCTTTCAGTTCATCACCTAAATCACTCGCATCAATATCGCGCATGTCATCATGTGTCAGCACTGTCTCTAGTGCCCTGCATTGCTGGTGCAGATGGTCTTTAAGTATAGTGAGGAGTTTTGGAATATCATACAACATCCCAAATATACTGCTGTGTTCCTTGAGCTGCATGAAACGTTCTTCAACTGACTGTATTGCATAATCTAGTACCTCGTTAAATAATTCAACTTTGAGTTGTTGTTTGGGGTCTCTTATGGGATTATTCTGTGCCTCGTAATCAAAATGTCATCTTCTTCAGTGACTCTTGTATTCTTGAATGGGTGGGAAAATAGCTTCAGTGCGAAGTTCCTCTGCCAACTTCTGTGCACTCTTCAGAATGTTTTGAAATCCCTCATCTGACTGGTAAGACTGTAGGTAAGACTTTGCTTTGTCCAGTTGTTCCATTGCTCCAGATATATCAAGGTCAACACCTTGGAGTCTTTTGCTTACAACATTTATTTCAAATAGTATGTCATGCCACAACACTAAGCCACACAGAAATTTGAAAGTTATGTATGTTTCTGATTCCATTTCCCTCTGCCACTGTTCTCCCACGAACAGTTCCTGTTATAGCATTATCCTCCATAATGGCAACTATGGCATCATCTATCTTCCCAATTTGGTATTTGATAGGCTTTATCGCCTCCATTCGACTTTCCCATCGTGTGGCACTCAGTGGTTTCAGTGTCAGAGAGGATGTTCCCAGATGTTGCTTCAAAATTTGCCATCAATGGGATGAAGCAGAGAAAAATACATAGATGCTTTGAATTACATTAAAAAATTCAGCAGCCTCATTAGAAGCTGATGCTGCATCACTGACCACCAAGTTCAATGAATGAGAACTGCATGGGACAAAAAAATCTTGAGGGTTTAACTCTCAGTCCGTGTCTGCACTCCTCTGTTCTTTCCTCTCATGTTGGCACCATTATCATAGCCCTGACCTCTCATGTCAGCTATCGCAATTCCCATATCTGCCAGCTTTTTAAGAAGCACATTTGTCATACCAGCTCCTGTAGTATCATCCATGTCAATAAATTCTAGAAAATGCTCTCTGACAGTTACCCCTGCAGGGACATTTTCACTAGGTTCTGTTGTTGCTACAAAACGCACCATTAAAGTCATTTGTTCTGTATGGCTGATGTCAGGTGTGCAGTCCAGAATAACAGAGTAATATCTTGCTGACTTCAGATCTGCCTCAATCTTCTGTTTGACTTTTGTTGCCAGTAACTGTATGATCTCATTTTGAATTGTTTTCCCAAAGTAGTGGTGTGTGTACATTTCTTGGGTGGTGACTCTTCTTAGATGCTCCTAGAATACAGCATCAAACTCAGCCATCAGCTCCACAACTTTATGGAATTTGTTTGGCGCATACAGCTGATCTGAAGTGCCACGCAGTGCTAGGTTTTGGGTAGCAAGCATTCTCACAATGGCAATGAGCCTTTTCAGAACATTTTGCCAGTAAAGAGACTCTGATGCAATCTTCTCTTGATGCTGATCATCTATGGTGGCCTTTAACCTTAGTCTCATCTAAAGCTCTTTCCACCTATGGAATGCTCTCTGGTGATTTGCTGCCTTATCATGGCATGCCAGATTTCTAGCCAGATTTTTCCAGTCCTTTGTTCCTGTAGAAACCAATGTGGCTAGAACATTAGACTGGAAGAGTTTGCAACAAAAACAGTATGCAGCATTCTGGGTTTTTGAGTACATAAGCCAAGGTCTCTCCACTTTGTCACCATTGGGGATTTCACGCCAGTAATGTGTTGGATGGAAACTTCTATTTTCATTGTCTTCGGGGAACATGAAGTTTTTCACTTGCTGTGGCCCATGCAGTACAAGGAAGTTCCTCAGGTTACTGCTCAAGTGGGTCCACAGTCCTGTATCATCTAGACTTAAGGAATTAAACTCGGCAGAAGCTGTTTCTTGCGCCTCCACCACACTCTTCTCTGATCTACA
Source organism: Emys orbicularis (assembly GCF_028017835.1). NCBI lineage: Eukaryota > Metazoa > Chordata > Testudines > Emydidae > Emys > Emys orbicularis. Next base: position 63,785,106 of record NC_088687.1, on the reverse strand, counting down.
CTTTTCTTCAGGAATGTGCATGGTTACATCCATTTGAGATGGAGATATGGATGCTGCAGTAGCTGCCAGGTCACCTGCACTCTGACTAACTGGAAGATCAGGCATCTCCTCATCACTCACATCCTCACTGGGGCCGGAAGGCTCACCGTGAATATTTGTGTCTATGTATCTCAGGAGAGCTCCTTCCTGCTTAGATAGAAAAGCTTCCTTTGCTTTCTTTCTTTTTCTGAATGCTGCCCCAGCGGGGCATTTTCTTCTTTCACTCATGACTGCTGTTCTGTGCCAGCTATAATGGCTCTCAACACTCAATTGAAGGGGACAAATGAGCAGGCTGGTAGCAGGGCCTGAGTGAGGGAAGATATCAGCGTCTTAAGGTCCTAACTGGCTCCTACTACTTCAGTTGACTGCCTGTTCTCCTCAAGTGGGTTCAGGGAAGCAGCAGGAAACAGGAAGCTCCCTGAGAAGCTGGTGTTAATCAGTCCAGGCTCTTGGGGGTGCTAGAGAGGTACATAAGAAGCTCCTCCTCCTCTCTCTCCCTGCAGCTCCTGCTGCTTTCTGTTATTCCCTCTCACCTTTTCTCCTGCCTGCCTGTTATGTCTCTTGTGCTCTCCTTCCTCCAGCACAGCACTCCGCCATTTCTGCATCTGGAGCAGAGAGAATACATATGCACCAGCAGCAGACACAATTTTCTACACTCTGGGTCCTAGTGGCGCCCCCACCCCAGTCTGGCACCTGAGGCGGCCGCCTCAGTTCTCCTCATGGTAAGGCAAGCCCTGTGACTCCCTCCTACAAAATTCCATCTCTCAAACTCCCCTGTTTGCTAGCTCCCTTGGTCGCTTAGCCTCTGGCTTTTAAGGCTTTACCTCCAAGGTCAGCCCTACCCCCTTATTAATCACACAGGGAGAGGGTGATCATGAGGCTGATCAAGTATGATCAAGGGAACAGCAGCTCAAACTGTCCCCAAAGACACAATCCCAATTTACCCTTTAACTGATATAACCTGAAAGAAAATACTAGATATTTCTTCTAGCAATTAGCAATTAAAACAGGCATCAAGATAGTCACCATTAGGTCTGAGTTAACACTCACTTGAGATGAATGGGAATAGTTCATGTGTCTTACAGCTATCATAAGCAGACAGTCTGTAACGATAAAGAAGACTACACTGATCGGTCAGTTTGGAAGATTTTCTTCAAAATGTCAAGGTTTAGAAATGTAGTTTTGTTTAAAAGGAGCATAGATAATGCAGTAGCTTTTACAGCAAATGTAAGTTCTGTCATCAGTTCTTCCGCCACGTAAGGTTTCTTGTTGAAGCTTTAAGTATCCACACAATTTTTATGACAAATGCTACCCTTTACAATAGGAGACACCCCAGTAATGGTCTAGATTCCTAGAGTGCCATGTAGGAAACAGATATATATGGCTGTGTATCTATATTATATTACTTTACCACTAATTGTCACTAGTCTTATGTATATGAAGACTCCTAAAGACAGGAGTTGAGCCATTTGCACTTCAGCAGGTTTGTCAAACTCTGTTGCTGGCAGAAATCATACTTTATCTAGATTACTCAGACTTCTGGCAAATGCATAAAATGTACATCATGAGGAAAAAATTAAGCAAAGTCTTCAGTGTCTATTAAGCTCAACCTAATGAAACTGTCTCAGGTCTGCTTTGCTGTTCTGTTGACAGATGCAGTGACTATTCCAATTCTCTACTCTGGCAACCACTGATAAGGTTAGAAGGAATGAAAAACTCAATGTACTGTTTCATTATTGAGAACATTTAACAATCCCTTTTCAAAGACTGCAAGAAGTTCTCATTTGAAGTTATTTTTCCAATACAGATACACTTTAGAAAATTATAAGGTAAAAATGACTGACTTAAGCACTGATAGGAAAAATAAGAGCTATATAAACAGTGTGTACACCCCATTACCTAAGTTGGCTTACCAGATGTTTCACTAAACTTGGTGTGTGATCTTCACACTGTCACCACTGAGTGCATGTTGGTTCATGGGTTTTGCCACATTTCTGTACAACCGCAGAGATGTATTCTCACCCTGGTACTATTCTGTTGAGCCATCAACTGGATATTAGGACTTTCTGCTCTACATGTTGGAATTAAGGTTGATCAACAAGTGTTCACTGACCAAGACTATGCTAACAATGCTGCCTTGTGGGTGAAGAAGCCCGAGAATGTCAAGTTTTCCAAGATTCTACCTACACTATGGGGTTGAACATCTCATGTTAGACAAGGTCCAGAACCCTGGAGCTGGGCCACCACAACCCCTAGTGTAGATGGCATTGAGTAAAGGGAAGAGCATAGAGTTCAACATACTCTGCAGAGAATTCAAATAGTGTCAGCAAACCAGATGTTCTCTAATTAGGTTTCACTGCCTCCTGCATGAAGTCCATGTCTTCCCTGTGAATGCAAAAACCTCTTGATGCTGAGACAAAGTTCAGGATATGTCAAATCTATGTACTACTGGTGTTGCTATATGGGTCAGAACCCTGGACCCTCTTCCAGGGAGACTTAATGTGGCTAGAGGCATTCAGTGTATGAGGTCAGCACCGAATCCTGAGCATAAAGGGGTTTCACTTTGTGCAAAATGCCATTATATTGCAGATATCTGGCCTGTTTCCAATCATTCACCATGTTCAAAAGTGATGTTGCATGGCCTTTGGCTATGTTGCCAGGATTGACAAAAACACCATCACACGGTGCTGTTCAGTGCCCAAAAGGGTGCGCACCATCCATTGACCCTACCTGGCATTGCCTGCAGGGACACCCCAGAGGTTTGTTGGAGTTGCAGACTGAGCTAGATTTGGGAACATCACTCTACAATGCCTGGTGTGACACCAGCCATAGTCACTCAATCTGAGGACTGTTGTACCAGCCAATGCACATATTGATACATCATGATGTGGCTAAGCTTTCCTTATCTTCTAATTCATAAATAGGATCTAAATTGCCTCTAGGAGCTCAGTACTTTTCCTCCATGTCCTGTAATACCTAGAATGTAAGAATCAGTATAATGGCTTATAGTTTAAAAACAAACATTTATTAAAGAATTGGAGGCCCAGATGCTTGAGTCTGGCCAAGCTCTGCCAGAATCTGTATGGAGGACAAAACTTATATCTGCCTTTACACTCCATGATTCTAGGAGCAGACAGAAAACAGTTTGGCCGCTGGAGTAAATAAGAGCAACCTCAGAGCTGCTATAGCTGACACTTCACTGTAACAGCACCCTCAGGGACACCTTTGTCTCCTTATTCAAGTTCCTTCTTAAGAGAACCTTTTTTCCACAATGACTGTAGAGTTAGGCAACAGTTTCCAGTCCTGCATCTGAAGAAAATGGGATTTTACTGTGGTACAAAGGTCTGTATGTGATGGTGTGACATATGAACCCCTAAAGCGTGTTTATGACAATCACTGTTATGAGACCATGGCACGTTGCAGTGAAGTGTGGATGGACAAAACATGTACCAGGTCTCATTCCCACAATGCATTGAATCCTTTCCTGCCTGACATTTACACAATGTATAAAGGTCCTTGGTCCCCTGTTGTCTGCACTAGTAGTGAGCTGCGCTGATTACTTCAGAACAGTTTTTTCCACTGTACTCTAGTCAGTACAGGTAACGTGGTCATGTTCCTAGGGCCACCTGGTCCACTGAGCACACCCAGATCATCACGGTGTGGTTGGAGTGCACAGTCCTCCATGACTTTTCCCAGGGAAGCCTGTAGTGGGAGACTTCAGAGGCTGGAGGGGGGAAGCATTCTAATCTTCACCCCCAGGAGGGCCCCAAACCATAGTTGGAACCAGGGCCTTATGCTGGAAAGCTATTTTTATGATGGTCCACCAATATCCCCTCTTGGTCTGAAACTAGATACCTGAAGCCCAGCCCTTGCTCCACTCCATTGAAAAATGGTCCCCAAGCAAGACATGTCTGTAAAACTACTTTATCAAAATCCCATGTATCACTATTAGCATTTAGGAGAAGGTACAACAAAGATTATTAATGAATTACTATTGTTCCCCTTTGTCTGTGCATTCCTCAGCTACCACAGTGGCAGTAATATTTGTGGGGCTGCATGAATAGGTGGAAAGGAAAGGAGCGGGTGGAAACAGCAGAGAGATAAGGGCAGGAAACTGTGTTCAGAACAAACTGGTCCCAGTGGCAGAATTAAAAACAGAAAAGGTTATATAGTCCTCTTTTTTTTGGCTTTCACTGTACAGAAAAAGGAAAAAAATTAAATTTGCAGTGAAAACATGAAACAATAAACACCCCCACCAACCCTTCACCACTCTCAACCTTGGGTTTAGTCATGCTAAATAGACAATACGTGCTGTAACCACCACTAGCAGAGAACAGTGTACTTTAAAAAAAATTCTGAAGCCCTTCCAACCCCTTACAGAGCTAGTTTAAGTCATTTAAAACTGCGCCCAGTAAAGCACTTAACACAGGTGAGAACATAAAACAAAAACATTGTGGAATAATGGGAATGAGGCTGCACCAAAATCATCCACAGCACAAACCCGTAACCAAAGTTGTTAACCTCAGAGGCACTCACGCAATTGTCTGTGGTCAATAGCTGTAACTGTTGACTGCAGGGGATCAAAACTCATAGGTATGTGGGCACACAACTAAGTGCCAATATCATCTTGCATCTTTCTTGCGGTTGCATAGGCTGACATTTCCCTCAGCACAGTCACAGAAGTTACCTGCTGTTCAAGGATGTGTGATCATGTGGCATCCTGGATTTCCCTTGCCTGCTGGGAAGCAGGACTGGTGTGACCATGGTGGGATCTGGCTATATGTACAAACCTGCTCTGTGCCCACCCTATACAAAAATATTCACCTTTACATACATTATGAAGGGCACAGCATGCTGCAATTATGTGAACAGTGCTGGCCATATGGCATCCAGCTGGGTGCCCAGGCATCGCCAATGAGCTTTTTAGCTGCCCAGACACACACTCAACAATCATTCTGCAACTACTCAGTCTGTAGTTGAATTTTTTTTTGGCTGGCTTATTGTTGGGTACAGCTTCATGAGCCAAGTTACAAGTGGTTATCCCAAAATCACGATAGGCACAGAAACTCTGTATAGAATCATACCACTTTCGGGGAGTAAAATCCCTTCTTCCCTCTCACATACAATCCTGAGCACCCTAGTGTCATGCCTTCTTTCCTGTGTGTGATGTTGCACTCCATATGTTTTATGGAAATATGCTTATGAGTGTGAATATAATGTAACTGAAATATGCTTTATGCAAAAAGTCTCTTGTAAGGTATCATTACAAAGCTTATAATCTACTGAGTGTGTTCATCCTATTTGTATGTATGTATCATTCTTGTAGCTGAAGCTAGAAATATGAAGTATAACTCTGAAGTCCTATTGTAATTATGCAAAGTGTGGGCCATTAATGGTGGTTTGGAAGCTTGATGGCTCCCATTGACTAGGACAATTGGTTGTAAATGGCTCTGTTTGCTCACAAACCTCCCTGGGTAAGTGTGGGCCAGCCCTGGAAGAATGAAGAATGAGGTCTCACAGGACATGTGACCATGTCACAGGATACTAGAATCCATCTTAAACCTAGTGCTTTTCCATTTAGAAGGGGGGGGGGTATCCAGAGAGACAAAGGGTTCCCACCTTGGGAAAAGCTATAAAAGAGGGTGGAAGAAAACAAAGGGGGGTCCCAGTCATGAGAGAACCCCTGCTTTCCACCTAAGATGTCTGCTGGAACTAACAAGGACTGTACCAGGAGAAAGGATTGGGCCCAGACTAGGAAGGAGTCTAGTCTGTGAAAGAAACTTATTGGAACATCTCTGAGGGTGAGATTTACCTGTAAACAGTTTCTTAATGTATTAGGCTTAGGCTTGCATGTTTTTGCTTTATTTTGCTTGGTGACTTACTTTGTTCTGTCTGTTAGTACTTGAAACCACTTAAATCCTACTTTTTATACTTAAAAATCACTTTTGTTTATTAATGAACCCAGAGTAAGTGATTAATACCTGGGGGAGCAAACAGCTGTGCATATCTCTCTATCAGTGTTATAGAGGACAGACAATTTATAAATTCACTCTGTATAAACTTTATACAGAGTAAAATGGATTTATTTGGGGTTTGGATCCCATTGGGAGCTGGGTGTCTGGGTGCTGGAGATAGGTGACCTGAGCAGTTTTTGGTTAAAGTCTGCAGCTTTGGGGGCATGGACCAAACCCGGGTCTGTGTTGCAGTAGGCTAGCATGTCTGGCTCAACAAGGCAGGGTTCTGGAGTCCCAAGCTGGCAGGGAAAATGGGCTCATAGGTAAATTCAGTACGTCAGGTGACAGTCCCAAGGGGGTCTCTGTGACCGAACCCGTCACACTGTGGTCCACTGATTTCTGATACTTGAGTTATGGCAACCACGCATGGGTAGATGACAATATCAATTTGGCTGGCAAACCTGTACAACCACCTCCACAACCCTGAACTGGTTTGCAATTGACCATTAGCTGTCAGGTGTTGCCAGCTTTCAAAGGGTAATAGCCACCCACTTCTGCACCAGTATACGTTTCTGAAAACAAGTTGTCTGGCACTGGAGAGTTGGTGCACAGCTCCATGAAGATCTACTTCCTCATTTGGAAGTTCTGAAGCCACTGGTTGTCACCCCAGGTTTCCACAACAATGTGATCCCTGCACACCATGCTGGTTCTTCGGGACCAGAAGCAGCAATTCACCCATGAGCATACCATTTGCAATACCAGTATGCTGACCTTTCCCATGGGACCACAATGGATTGTCACTCAGCATCTCAGTTGGCCGTTTTCAGCATATCAAAGTTCTGGCCCAATCCCATCAAGTATTTAGCAGATCAAGTAGTGCACCTCATGAATGGTTTTTTTCCCCGCAACAAATAGCAGGAGCAGAACTACATCATCCAGGACTTGGTCCATGTGATCTGGCAGGATGGAGAGGTGAGTGGGAGCTGTCATTGTCAAATGTATGAAGGCAGCAGACTATTCCAGCAACACACCGCAAGTCAGTTTGTGGAGTGTCTCCTGTGATTCACAGAACTTTGGGATACCACCCCTGAAAAGGTAGCACTAACATCACATACCAACGATGGACAGTGTGGATGCAGGTACATGCATGTGCCCATGCCCAGCACTGTATATGTGGATACTCTGCCAGAGTGCTGGAACAATTTGTATAGTGGGGGTGCTGAGAGCCATTGAACTAAACTGTAAACTCTGGATATGAGGGAAACCACTTCAAGCCACTGGGTACTGCCGCACCTCTAGTTCCAGCACCTATGTACTCTGCATGGCTATATGTGCTAACAGTACACGGACAGCTACCTGTAGACGCTTGCAAGTATAGATGTAGCATTAGTCACAAGTGCTCAGAAGCAAAGTAAATTCTGTACTGCAAAAACTGCAACTCAGTATTTTTGTGTGACCTAAAAATATGTCTTTAAAATGGTCATAAAACAAAAAGGGCCAGTAGCATGAAATTCCTTTCTCTAATGGTTTCTCTTACAGCTCTGTCAGGATATGTTGACAGAGAGGGCTCTGAAGAGCTGAATTATTGACTAAAGCCATTTGAGGTCTCCTAATGCAAACAGATGGGATGAGCCCTTAAAATGTAAAGTTATACCATCAAGTGTTATTTTGGAATGCTTTTTCAATTAATGAGCAGTTGGCAATAATAACAAAGGATGAATGGGACTTACTAATAGCAACCCCGAGTGAACTATTATACACCTGCTGTTAAACATGAGTGTGCAGATGTTAGAACACACAGGCTGAGGAAAGACTTTGATTTATTGACCTGTTCTTAAACTTCCTGAAGTGAATTTTAAAGCCTGGCAATTATTAAGACAAGAGCAGTTTACTTGGACCTTGAGTTTAGAGATGAAAGGATAATTAAACAAGTCTTTGGCCTTTGAAAGAAACCTTACATTTGATCACAAGAAAGCATTTGAGAAATCTCAAACAAGGCCTCCAGTTCAAGTTCCTGTTCCAATGAAGTCCATGATGGCTGTGGATGATTTACATCTACTGATGGAGGTAGATAACTTAAGTATGTGACACTACGGTGATAACTGCTTGGATTTAGCAAGTGCCATAAATATATCTAATATGAAACACAAGATTTAGTTTGCCAAAGATTGTAGAATGCATGCATTATATTTGCCACTATATGTCACCCAGTGAAGATAGCCTGCAAGCAAAACAAAAAAACAAGCAGCAAAATAATTCCGGAAGAGGTTAGAGATTATTAATTATAATGATAGCAATTTTCAGGTTCTTTACCATTAAAGAAACTTTTAACCTGCCATGGAAAATCAAAATTTGCATTTTCCCCTGCAATAACTGAAGTCATTACTAATGCCTAAAAAGGCTTTATTGATGTTACCCATTTATTTTTGTTGTTTCTACTGAAGGCATGTGTAATGCACCAATACCATGTTATCTAATTATCTTCAAGTCATGAGGGTGAAAAATGTTGCAATCAAGTGGAGGCGGTATTCAAAGCATGCTACATGGACAAACCTACCGTCAGGCACCTCACGCAACCTATTGGCTGAATTCTTTGAGGCCATGAACCCAGAGGAGCTAGTCAGCCACTCCTACTGCCTCCCTAAGCTTGTGCTGTCAAATGCACAAAGTAAACAAACTGGGGGGAAACTAGAAAATGATATTTTCCCCTCATCTTTCAGTTACAGTAATTTCATGTTTAAAATGTAAGTGAGCATTTAAGCTGATGGTGACTGTAGCAGGATGGACACCCGCTCCTGCCCTAAGGGGCTTAAAACAGCCCTAGGAAAGGGCTGTGGCAGGAGAAAACAAGCACTGGGCTGATTGGGGGAAGCAGGCGGAGCTGCGGCCATGCCCCAAACAGAGCCCAGCTGGCCCCTATATAAGAGGATGGGAGCCAGGAGCTCAACTGTCTCTCTCTAGCTGTAGAGGGGGACAGGCCTGGCTGCAGGGAGCTAGAGACAGGGTTCCTGAGTGGAGCAGGGCTGGGGAAAGGCAGAGGAGCTGGGGAGCTCCAGCCTGGAAAGCCCCAGGCTGTGGCCTAGCATAAGGCTAATAGGTACTGGGGGTTGCAGAGGGCAGCCCAGGGGTAGGCAAAGGCAGCAGGTCCAAACCCCCCTTGCCAGTGATGAGTGGCATACACTGCAGTCTGCCCCAGGGCATGTTAGCTAGTTGCTGACTGGCAGTAGCCTTACAGTGAGGCAAGGTGGGGGTTCCCCTGGGTGGGGAGACCCTGAAACTGTGGGGGTACTGCTGGGGAGAGCACCCCAGAGAAAGGGGCACCAAGGTCCTGGGAGGGACACTGGGGCCAGCAGTAAGGCGGATCACCGGCCTGCAGAGGGCGCTCCAGAAGCTGGACGAGCTAATTACCTGAGAGACCAGCAGGAGGCGCCACAGGGGTGAGTCCCGAGGCATTAGTGACCCTTTAAGTTGGCGCAGGGTGCGAGGGAGAACACACAAACAATTCCACTCAGCCACTGCTACCCTGTGTTGACACTATTGGCCAATGTCAAATCTCAGGGAGAGGAGATGGTCTATTTATATTCTATGACTGCCTCTAATCTAGGTACTGCCAAAGGTGACCAAATGGCAAGTAACACACATGCAACAGTGGAACCTATCTTGTCCTCGGAGCTGGCCAAGGGAACTCGCACAGTAGCTTGCACCATAGTAAAGAGATCTGGGGACAGCATTTGTGGCAAAAATATTTCTTGATCCCTGCACTGCAGTTGCAATAATCTCCTAGAAACCTTCTCTCTTCATGTGATAGGACAATGTCAAGTATTAACATTGTAGCTACTGTAGCATTAAACAAGACCTCAGATGGACTGAATGTTTAGTGCCTTGTTCTGTTTTCCCCAAGAGTTGGTTCTATTCTCATGCATTCAGTCCTGTTGGCTGCCCTTTGCTAGGAACAATTTGATATAGTGCTACTGCTAATAATAAGCCATGGAGGCTCTCATCCTAGCATAGTACCCTGGGATGGATTTTCCTCCACTTGTAACCTGTACACCAGATGGTGATATTGATGACACTTGTTGCTGCTTATCACTTCCCTGAAGTTTCAAAAGGGATTCTCTGTTCTGAAAATGTCGTCTTTTGCTTAAAGTATCTCAGTAGTTTAGAGCTAACCCTCTGTCAGTATACAATGCAAAATGTTCCGGAACATAACTGGTGTCATGTGTCAACAAAATGCCCCCGTGGCTAATGGCTGTATGAAGAATAACTGTCTATCAGAGCACAAGTCTAATACTTACGAACATAGTCCCTTCCTCCTACTCTACCACACACCTTTCACATATTTCCTCTTTCACTTCACTCACTCTTCCCTGTTTTTGTTCCTCATTTATTTTCTGCCCTCAATCCTTTTTCCTGTTTTCATTCACTCATCCTCTTCCATGGGACATGGAATACCATGTTTATACCAATCACATAAGAGGAAGGGACCAGAGTCAGAATCTCCACCTGGCTCCTTACCGTTTCTCATGGCCTTTCGTCTGTGAATCCCAATATTTCAGACACCATGAGTGCTGCGTGCCTAAATGGAAATTAGGATTTTAAAGTGGAAGCTCCTTCTCCATGGCTCCTGCTGACCACTAAGGTTCTGAAAGGGAGTTTTGCAAAGATAAGAGGTAACATCCTTAGGCACTCAACGCCATTTTACACTGCAAGAGATGGGATTTCAAACATACTATATTGTAAACAGAGTCTGAAATATTCCTCATTTGCTTGAATAAGTATGTTTAAGCAAAATGATTCTGGCAGGGTAAGGAGAAAAAAAACTGTCTGATTAAAATAATCATTTTGGGTAGGATTTTTAAAGACATGTAAGGGATTTAGATAGCCATCCAAATCCCTAAGGTAGCTTTAGAAATACCAACCTGTGCTTGTGCTGGCTACATGGAAGAAATTATTCAAGAGCTGTTTCCCGTGATAGAAGGGACCCATAGAGGTACTGGTGTCTGACCATAATGATCAGGTTACATACATTAAAGCAACATACCATGGAGAAGAAGTCAACAAATGAACCCACAAACAGATTTTTTTTTTCTTAAGGATGAGTTGAAACATCTGAGAATTCTCATTCGACACCCCATCCTCCCATATTCAGCAGAGCACTTAGATGCATGCTTATGTCCCATGCAAGTGAATGAGACTGAAGCACAGGTTTAAATGCTCTGAACCAGGCCCTAAAAAAAGAGAACTTGAACCAGTTTGTTAACTTGTGGGGCTTTCCCCCCGCACATACGTAAATTAAAACTTCCCTCTACTAACAAGAAAAATGAGGTCATCAGCTAGAAGTGAGGAGATTCAGAGGGAACAGAGTTCATCTAAGGCTGTTTTGTGAAAAAATACTAAACAGTATATATGAAATAAGGAATGGCAAAAAAAGAGCTGTGAGGGAGTCCTGAGTAATGGTTTGCCACATTGCTTTAAATGAGCAATTTTGTTTCTGTGGCATGAAACTGTAGATGTGACAATCCTGTGTTATCATCACTCAGCTGCTGTTGCTTCATGTGTTTCTGTTCTGCAGAGTCTTCAATAGCATGGCAAGACTATATATTAACTCAGTTATTAAAGTAATCTTTGAAAAAGAGGGAAAAAGCATTGCTCAGCTTTGTCCATATTTACCTAGTGAAAATGTATTGTCTTCGGCTCACCCCAGCTGTATTGCAGATACATTTATTTGAATGTGTTCGCTGTTTTAGTTTTTCTGCCTCCATTAATTTATTTGATTTGACAAATGTGTAAAACTGTGAACACAGCTGATTGAAATGAAACTTGATTTGCATTTCTCATCTAAGAAGGCAAGTGACATGACATTTTTGTTTCACCCAACAACTGAAGGATGCTCCAGTCTGGGAGGACCCTTGTTGTTATAGCTGTTGTCCCCCACTGTTGTGAGCTTGACTCAACAAATAATTATCTGCGTCTCACTTCAAGCTGTTTTTGTTTCACTGTTGTCCCTCCTCCCCCCCCCCCCCCCACACACACAGGACTTCTGCGGTGCTCAGCCAGAGATGTGGTAGTTCTCCATGCCAAATACAAGAGCAATGAGAAAGCTAAGCAGAAATTATTTATTTTGGCTATTTAGTGATGGCATTTGATCCAGGTATTGAGAGTCTATGATACAAGCTATCAAGATGGGAAGAATTCTGCAAAGCTTTCAAAGAAGTAATGTTAAAATTAAATCACTTTAATTGTAGTAAAGTTGTCATCAAGGGGTTAAATGGGTTACTCAGTATTATTGCTTGGAGCGATTCTCGCCCCTCCTGTACTTCTCTTTAGTCAGTGTTTGTTTGTTTTTTTTCCCTACTCTGCATGTAGTTGAACAAGGAGCATGTTCCCAGCTTGTGCTACTGTAAGAAAAATGTATTTCTTATGCACTGAGAGGTCCTTTTACCAAAATAATGTAGCCTTATCTGATCACAGGATGAAGGTAGAGCCCTGCTGAGGCCTCAAGTCACAAAGTACTTAACCACATGTTTGAGTGCTTTGCTGAATCCGAGCCTAAATCCTTACTACTTGTGCCTTTCACTTTACCGGACAATCTCTGTTGTTGGCAAAAAAGTTTTTTAATCGACTACAGAACAGATGGCCTGCTTCTGACTTAGCCTTAGTGTAGGCCAGGGTTAAGTGTATGTCTACACTACAAATTCTTGCCAATGCAAGTTGTGTTGGCATAAAAGCACTGCAGTTAGTATATCGCTTGTGCATGGCACACTTGGCGCCTTATGTCAGGTGCTGCGCATACTCACCAGGAGTGCTTGTATCGCTGCACAGGACAGAATTCTCAGTGTGGAACCTGTCACAAACCAGCACACTCCCTTTTTTCGGAAGTTTTGGCAATGCATGTGGAGCAGAAATGAGTCATGCAGGGGTGACTGGGAGCAAGGGGTCAACTTCCCAGCCTGCAACTGTCTTCATCCCTTAATGTCATCTGTATCTCATAATTTATGCGCTTTAAAAAAAAAATCCCACAAACCCGCACAGCCAGTGCTTAATTTTTAACAAAAGAGATGCTGGGGCTCAAGCAATTTTTTTTTTTACTTTCATAAGTGATGCAGCAAGCCCAGAGGTGCCAGGACTCAGCACTGGCAAGCCCTGGCACAAATTAAGCACTGCATGCAGCCCTCCTCGTTGCTCTCCATCTCTGACAAACATGGAGCTTACACAGCTTGGCACTATTCTCATAAGTGTTGCAAGCACAGAACGCAAATCCTCTTGTATTTTCAGAGCCGCAAGAAGAACCAAATCAGTGGGAAACTTGAAGATTTCTCAGAGGACAGCTTCCTGGGGGACATAGCAAGAGCCAATTCAAGATTGTTGGCGGTAGTCACAGAGCAGCTGCAAATGGTGGAGCGCTGCTTCTGGGTCTGAGAAACGAGCACTGACTGGTGGTGGGATCTCATTATAATTCAGGCTTGGGACATTGAGCAGACTTTTGGATGTGCAAGCCCATAGATGTTGGAATTAGCAGTGCTAGAGGTGCTACTACACCCCTTGCTTGAAGTAGTAATAACTCAAATACATGGTTTCAGCCTTCAGCACCCCCACTATAAAAATTGTTCCAGCACCACTGTGCAAGGCCACATTCGTGGTTCTGCATGTCGAGGTCAACCTCGCCCCCTCAGCACAAGGATACCAGAATGAGAACTGCACTGTCAGTGCAGAAGCAAGTGGCCATTGCACTGTAGAAATTTGCAACACTGGATTGCTATTGGTCAGTGGGAAATCATTTTAGAGTTGGAAAATCCATTGTGGCGGTGCGACGTCTCACCAGCACAGCACCTCCTGCTGGTCATCTCGGGAATTAGCTCTTTCCAGACCAGAGCGCCCTCTGCAGGCCAGTGGCTCGCCTGCCGCTGGCCCCCATGTCCCTCCCGGACCCTTCTACCAGGGGTTCTGCCTACTGTAGCAACCCCTTCACTCTGGGTCTCTCCTCCCAGGTGAACTCCCAACCCTCTAAACCCACCTTGCCTCAGTGGCTACTGCCAGTCATTATCTAGCCCCCACTCCCTGGGGCCGATTGCAGTCTGTAAACTACTCATCATCGGCAAGGGGGTTAGGACCTGCTGCCTTTGCCTATATCTGGGCTGCCCCGCTGCAGCCCTAGTACCCTCTTGTGGGCCCATAGCTTGGCCTGCAGCCTGGGGCTTTGCTAGGCTGGATCTCCCCAGCTCCCTCTGCCCTTCCCCAGCACTGCTCCACCTTAGGTACCCTCCTCAGCTTCCCAGGCAGCCAGGTCCTTCTCTCTCAGAGAGCTAGAGAGAGAATGTCTCCTCTTGAGCTCCTGGTTCACAGCCCTTTTATAGGGCCAGCTGTGGCCTGATTGGGGTGTGGCCTCAGCTGTGGCTACTTCCCCAATCAGCCTTTTCCAGCCATAGCCCTCTCTAGGGCTGCTTTTAACCCCTTTAACATCCGGCCCGCAGGACCGTCCTGCCCAGCCCCCAAGTTCCTGGCCCGGAAGGTTCGTCCCCAGCCCCTCCCCTGCTGCCCTCCCCCGCAGCCTCAACACGCTCACTCCGCCACCAGCGCAATGCTCTGGGTAGTGGGGGCTGTGAGCTCCTGGGGCAGCGCAGCTGCAGAGCCCGGCCTGACCCAGTGCTCTGTGCTGCGCGGTGGCGGTGGCAGCATGGCCCAGCTCCAGCCGGGCGGCGTGGCTGTAGCACCGCCAGCCACCGGTGCTCCAGGCAGCGCGGTAAGGGGGCAGGGAGGGTTGGATAGAGGGCAGGGGAGTTCTGGGTGGTAGTCAGGGTGTGGATGGTGGTCGGGGGGGGGAACAGGGGGTTGAATGGGGGCAGGGGTCCTGGGGGGCAGTCAGGAAGGAGGGGGGGTTGGATGGGGTGGCAGTCGGGCAGGAGTTCCGGGGGCAGTCAGGGGACAGGGAGCAGGGGTGTGTGGATGGGACAGGGGTTCCAGAGGGCTGTCAGGGAACAGGGGAGGTTGGATGGGGCAGGAGTCCAGTGGGGGACAGATAGGAGGTGGGGGCCAGGCCATGACCCCCTCCCCTAACCGGCCCTCCATACAATTTACGAAACCGATGTGGCCCTCAGGCCAAAAAGTTTGCCCGCCCCTAGTCTTAAATCACACTCTCTAGCTTCTCACCCAGCATTTTTGTTTACTTTACCTATCTGTAAATTTCCATTATTATCAATGGCAATATTTTTCATCAGTTTGTGGGTTAAATTGATGTTTATTGACGTTAATCTAATCCTTCTAAGTCTAGCTACACTGCTTGTAATAAACTGGCCCTCAATGGGTTAACTGAGTTAGAGTATTATGGACTGGAGCTATACTCCTTCCCCCTCCATTACTTCTGTTTAATTATTGGCAGTTTTCTCCCTACTCTATTGTGATGCAATTAAATAAAGCAGCAAGTTCCCAGCTTGTAGCCCTGCGAGTAGACTTATTTTTGTTGCATTGAGCAATCCCTCTTCCAAACTGGCCACTACCAACTTCTTCAGAAAAGTATTTGATGTGGAGGATCACCATTTGTTTGGTTAAGATCATTATTTCTTCTCATAATACAGCCTCCTCTGAGAGCAGAGTTCATGATCCTTCTGCTCATGAAACCCCAATAGTATTTAAACCCAGTTTAACAACTTTTGCCTCCATTCCATTCATACTAAAAATGAATTTTACTGGCAGAGTGCAGAAAGTAGAAAGAATACAAATAATATTATAGGGGTTCAAGTGATCTTCAGTGGGATTTTATCCGTCCCTAAAGGAGGAATGAGACACGGTTATGATGATCAGCAGGTGGCTCAGGCAATGATGCTCTAAGGAGGGCTTTGGGACGTTTACCACTGGGAGGCATACACTGACAGAGGACTGTTCTCATGGATGGGCTCCACCTGAGTAGGAAGGTAAATAAACTTCTGGGATGGAGGTTGGCCCAACCGATTTGAGTTTTTAAACTAGAAATTCAGGGGGGATGCTCATGTAATCTCCACAACCGATTCTGATATAGAGCAGGAGGAAAATCAAGTAAAAGGATACAGCAAAGGAGAAAGGAACTACAGAGGGTAGGAGAATGGATAATAAAAGGAAGATAGTGCCAGTACCAATGATAGTAACAGTCCGGTTACTATCTGCAATGCTGGCAGTGAAATGAATGTACCTAATCAGGCGAGGAATCTGGGTTAAGCCAAGTAGAAACAACTAAGATGTCTGTACACCGATACCAGGAGCCTGGATGACAAAATGGAGGAACTAGAATTTCTGGCACAGGAATTGAAATCAGATATTATAGGGATAAAGGGAACATGGTAGAATAGCAGTCATGACTGGAATACAGGTATTGAAGTGTACATGCTGGTCAGGAAAGACAGAAATGAAGATAAAGGTGGTAGAATAGCATTGCATATTAATGACGAGGTAGACTGTAGAAGTGATGGACTGGAAAAAAGGGAATCTATTTCAGTCAAAATCACTTTGGGGAAGAAAGGTAACAGAGACTCCACTGGGATAGTGTTTGGGGTCTGGTGCAGACTGCCAGGATCTGATTTGGATATGGATAGAGATCTGGATAATATTTTTAATGAAATAAATACTACTGTGAAATGTGTGATTATGGGAGACTTTAATTTCCCAGATGTAGATTTCCCAGATCCAGATATTCCTGGATGTGATAGAAGACAAATTTCTTCACCAAATAGTCACCAAACTAACAAGAGGCGATGCCATTTTAGATGCAGTATTGGTCAGCAGAGAGGACCTTATAGAAAAACTGGTTGTAGAGGACAATCTTGATTTGAGTGAGCATGAGTTAATTCAATTTATACTAAATGGAAGGATAAACACGAATAGGCCTGCAACTAGGGTTCTTGATTTCAAAAGGGCAAACTTAAAAAAATTAAAGGAATTAGGGAAATAGACTGAACTAAAGATCTCAAGGATCTGAATGTAAAGGAGACTTGGAATTATTTTAAGTCAAAGTTCAAGAAACCATGCTATTTAAAAAAACCTGTACTTTACAGTTTGTTAAAAACAAACAAATGAAACCTCAGTCACTTACTGACAATATCCTTTTAATATCTTCAGAACAAGTTGATCTCTGTGCCATTTTTTCTCTTGCTCTGAGAATAGTGTCTGTCAGCTAATTGCTGCCATAGATTAGTTGGGGGTCTGTTGATGGAGCATATTCATTAATTTGATACATCACACACAAACTGTGACTATTATTTATTCCACCAATATTGATTTAAACAAGTGAATAATGGTCCTAAACAGTGTATAGTAAAATGTTATGTTTTTTAAATGTATGATTGTCTCTCTCTTATGGATGATCCACACAGATACAAGCATGCTGCTCTTACCAGATAATGAAGTTGCTATTTTAGTTCAAGTGGTGCTTTGGAGTTGAAGGGTCCCAGGTTCTAGTCCTGACGAGTTCACTGCAAGTGAAAATGAATGGGCTGGTTGGGGATTGGGGGGGTCTCTTAACATGAGTGGGAGAAATTATTTCCCTCCCTCCAGGCCCTCAGGCAACCCTGCTGTCCTCACTTATTTCCCTTACCCCCCTATGCAACCTCCTATGCACAGATCCTTCTATTGATATGGAGTATTCTGCTTGTGCAATTCTGTAGGTGTAGTGATGAGGTCAGCTAGAGGCAAAATAATGCTCCTTTTTCAGCCATAATGCTTCATTTTCATTAGGCTATGGCATCACGTCCCTATTAACGCAGGATTTACAGTTTTGTCCCATAAAACATTTTAAATGAAATAAAAAGAGTCAAGAGGTTCCAGAATACTCACTTATTCCCCATTCCCTCCACTAATGCAATACCCTGTCAATATTTTCATAAACTTCTTTGTGACTGCATTTTAGGCTCATCTGCTTCCAAGCTCTTCATTAATGTAAAGTTCTCTAAATGAGAAACTTATATTTACTACCACATAGAGCACTTTAAAAATTGACCTGCCTTGCTCGTTAGACACAGCTGAGCATTAGCAATAGCTTTTAATGTCAGTTCATCTGTTTATTTGGAGCACATGCCTGGGCAATAAGGACAAATATTGTGAGGTTTTAATTTGATTGCATTTCCACATTATAAAACGGAAGTGGAAGTAGAATGATATTGCAGGAGTCTGGATAAGCTGACATCACTGAGTCACTACTTTTGATGCCCACGCTGCAAACAATAAGCCCTGCATGGTTCTGAATATCTCCTGGGAGATCTTTTGCTCCCTGAACTTCCACAGAAATTGAGAATTCTCACCACCTCTTAGACTTGGATCCACTATCACAAGAGTGGAATAAAGTGAGAAGGAAAAGATGCAAAGTCCCCATCTCTGGAATGCAATAAGAAAGAATTGGCTTTAAATAGGAAAAAGGGGCTTGAGCATGCAGTAAATCTTGGCCTTTTAGTGAACCCTCCGGATCCCTATTCCCTTAGTATATTTTACAGGCCTTTCAAAATATACTAAGGGATATACTTATATCCCTTAGTATATTTTACAGGCCTGTAAAATATACTAAGGGATCCCTTAGTATATTTTACAGGCCTGTAAAATATACTAAGGGATCCCTATTCCCTTAGTATATTTTACAGGCCTTTCAAGTGGTATTGACATGGAAAGTGCTGAGAGGACACCTAGACTCCCCAATGAATTTTTGGTCTCCATGCTTACATATAGAACAAGCTTTAATATCACACCTATTAATGCTAAATATAGGTCCAAGTGGCACTTAATCTAATTTAGAAATAATTTAAAGTGGTCTGGGAAGGGAGTGTTCCTATCTTCTCTCTCATTTAACAAAATATGGCCTCTGTTAAGGCTCACTAAGAATCATTTCAGATGAGCTAATTTTTCACGATAAGAGCAACACAATAGTAAAATGACTGCACTGAATGCATGATTGTGTCTTGTCAATAAGTGAAATGAAAAGAGATGGGACATCTGATGCTACATAAGATCTCAGACAGTGGAGAATTGAACACATTTTACTCTAGAAGATTTGTACTCTATCTAAACCCATGGAGCTTCCTATGCAATAATTATTCTTTCTCTTATTTCATAATGTAAAATATATGGGATACTATTTTTCTGTCGATGTTTTTTCTTCTAATGAATATTAGAATAACTTATTCTGTGAAAAGCCAGAATCATGGGGGTGTTTAAATTTGTTTCTTGTCATAGAGTAGAGCTGTGTTTTAAAAGATAGAAAAAGAAAAATACTTCAATTAAGTGTTTCACATCTGCTTGAGTTACAGGTTAACTTTCAAGCCATACAAGCTTACTTAGCAAAAGTGAGGCATAACTAAACACTGCTATTAGAGAGTAATTTAGCATTGCTTTGTCAACACTGTGCTGAAAAAAAAAAGTTGTCATGATAATCTGTTCATTAGGACATCAGGGGAGGAAACAAATGATAGCATAACATAGGTTAGCACAGTGTATTTCAGGCATCTTAAATACTGCAGGGCAGACTTTTCAAACCTGGCTTCATTTTTGTGCCTGCAATTGTTGGGTGCAATTTTGCCTCCACCATTAATACCACTTAGATGTTTAACTATCTAATTGCATGTATGACAGTGACACTTAATTACAGCCATAAACTGCAAGCATGCAAGGGAAGGCCAGATTTTAAAAAATCCAACTGTCCATATATTACCTACAGACTTACATACGGAGGCACTGTGATCCCTGGGATTTACATGTGAATCATTAAGCTCAATGGAATTTAGAGGCTGCCGACAAAGTACCAAAAAAGAGCATGTACGCATGCTGACTTTTAGCGACAAGGCTGTGTCGACACAGCCTTGTCGCTAAAAGCTGCGTAGTGTAGACAAGCCCTAAGGGACTCTAGGAAGTTTAAGCTTGCTTTCTGGCCCATCCCTCTGTGGGTTTCAATATTGCCAAGTCCAAGTACTCAACCATCATGAGTCAGATCCCCCAAAATCATGAAATTGGCTTAAATATCCTGAAATTATTTTAAAAATAATATATTTATGGTCTGTTTGCCTTGCTCTCTGCTGTTTGAAAGCTTAGGGGTCATGTTTTCAAGCTTGTTCCCACAATCAAAAGTGCAATAAATTTCCTTTAAAAAAAAAAAAAAAAAAAAAAAAAGCTGAGATTCTTACATAATCACAACAAAGAGTCCTGTGGCACCTTATAGACTAACAGCTGTTAGTCTATAAGGTGCCACAGGACTCTTAGTCTGGATCTGTAAAAAGCAACAAACACGGCTACCCCTCTGATACTTACATAATCACCTGACTCTAGGCGCTGGGGCTTTAAAGCAAACACCAAATATTGTGAAGCTTGCTATAAAATCATAAGCGTTTACAACACTGGTGTGGAATTGGTGGGAAGAGGCAGTATGGCCCTCTATGAGGGCTTGACCATATCACAGTAGGAGTTTTACCTGAATAAGCCTTACAGGAAATGTCTTTGTCTCTCTCACCAACATTAGTTGATCCAATAAAAGGTATTACCTCACCCACTTTGTCTCTAACATGCTTAAAGTAATATGTTCTTACACAAGTGCCTTGCTGGACTGGATTTATAAGAAGTTGAATCCAGGATTACACGTGAGAGGAAACTTGCCAGATCAGATCCACTAGCAGATATATTTAGTTTCAGGTCCGGTAAACATTAATCTCGCTGTCATTCTGATCGGCCATGGTTCCACATTGGAGTTGTAGTTCCAGGTCCCTTCTGACCACATTTTCTTTTCTGGGATCTGCGCCTCAGTTCGACTACATCTCCCATGATGCACCAGTGTGTCTCCCTATGGCTGAGCCACCACAATGCCTCCTGGAATGTGGCAGGTGAGAAAAATTCAGAGATTGATGTTCTGGGACAGATCCACATTAATGAACTGAAATATTTTCATTTGGGAATGTCCATCTTTTGTTTTCAATCAAATGTTGAAAAGAAACATATATTTCTGAATATGCATCTTTCAGAACTTCTTCCATTAAAAGTTTTGATATTTCAACTCTTAATTCAGATTTGGGATGAAAACAAATGTTAAAATATTAATTTCTTATGGGATAGAAATTCCATACTTTTATCAGCTGCAGTCCAATTTTTTCATGCTTCAGATTTGTGTCATTTTTGCATTTTTTCCTTCCTAAATCTTCTAGTTTAATAAATCACTATGGGCCCAGTCCTGCTAACATTGGAGATAATGGCAGCTTGGCCATTAAATTCTATAAGAACAGGTTTGAGCCCTTATGTTACTTCAATAGGAATTGAAGGTGCTCAGCATGTCATGGGATTCGGCTCCAAATCAAGGAATGTTGTCATTATCCTGTTGGAACATGATAATAATAAAAATCCCCATTAGATAAAAAGCCCAATAATAGAGCTTCAGTTTTCAATAGATAGTAGTCTATGCAAAGGCCCTAAAACTTGAAGATTTTTTTCAACACACAAAAGGAGTTCAAATTTCATCTCCTTAATTAACTGTAATAAATCACAAATGGCTCTTGGTGTCTGCTGCCCATTCTTTATCCACACAAATACGTAGGTTTTGGTACTGAACTCAACAGCATTTCTCTGGTTGTCTATCTCAGCCTAGAAAAGCAACAAAGTGTGTGACCCTCCAGTTAGATTTAATATATTTTTCCCAAAGGCTCCAAGTAAGTAATACATTTTCTTTAAACTAGGGCAGTCTTAATCAATGTCTATACTTGATGTGTTACACTGTGTATAGTTAGTCAAAAATCTTCTCTAAGGGAATATGTATGGTATGTGGTCTCAAATGATGATTAGTTAATGTAGTATCCTATTGTACTTCAAATAACTCTTTCCAGCACCCACATCTTACATTGCTGGCACAAAAATAATCAGGTAGCTAAACCGTATGTTCTGTAATGAAAATTTACCCCAAGGTGCTGGAAGTTAATTGCATGATATCAGCTAATATCACGCATATAACTGTATTGAATGCCCCCTCACCCCAAAAAAATCCCACCTCTTTACCAGGTGCTGCATGTTAAAATGCAGTAGATCAAAAAACTGTTGCTAAAAATAAGTCTATTTTTAAATTACATTGTCCAGTTTTGTTTTGATTTCGTGTGTGTGTGTATTTTGGTAGATGTACATAGTGTACCATCTGTTCATTTCTACCCTTTCTATTCTTATAGTCAGCGGGGAACTGAAGTTTTTAAGAATCCTACCATCTCGAGTGCTCCAGCATGGAATTCTTATACATTTTAATTCATCTGCTGAGTCAAATGAATCGCACCTGCAGACTGAGCAGAATGGTCAGTGAGGCAAGTATACACATGTGAGAATTAAGAAGATCAAGTGTAGGATCTCTTACCAGTTTAATATCTGACAATTCTGTCTGGAAACTCTGGATCTGATCCAATACACACAGAAGACAATGGAAAGACATCTCTCATTCAATTGGGCCCTATATTCTGGATTGGCAAATTAATTGTATTGCATCACTGATTTTTTTTTGTTAATAAATCCAGTTTCTCAGAATTTATTGGTGGTGGTCCCTCAACTGAGAAATCTTGTCATGGGTGCTGGATATTTTTGTTTTTGGTTTTTGGTTTTTTCTCCCTGGATCAGATGCAATATTAAATAATACCCCACATTATAGAGACACAAAATAGAATAATATCTTTATA
Source organism: Emys orbicularis (assembly GCF_028017835.1). NCBI lineage: Eukaryota > Metazoa > Chordata > Testudines > Emydidae > Emys > Emys orbicularis. The sequence continues at coordinate 63,762,476 of NC_088687.1, read as the reverse complement.
TCAAGATTTCTGTGAGATCTATATAGATAATGACAATATAATGTGATACTCTTTCTATATGTTATTCCTGTTATCTGAAAACATTACCACAAAGTTGCACACATTTGAACCACAATATTAGTATAGAGGCTCTGCCCTGGAGGTTAACTGAGTGGGACCTGAACTCAGTGCCTTAATTAACAGCCAGATCTTGTCACAGCTGTCACTGACAGGGCAATTTGGAAGTTGGCCAGTGCATCCACAGCTTCAGGATTCGTACTGGCCAGGGCAGGATTCCACATGTTAATTTGGGAGAGATGTGCATGATGGCACAATTCGAGGCTGCTCTGAAAAGAAGCAGAGTACATCCAGGGCTAGTGTGTGTTGCTGATTTCACAGGATAAGCACTCGCTGCATGGGGCAGGAGGGTAGGTCTCTTGAACACAGTTACTGTCGGGTAACTAAAATTATTAGTTTTTAAACTATAGTACTTAACCAATTAGCTAATAAACTGTCACACCAGGAGGGTTTGCTAAATTGTTACAGGTTTCTGCTAATTTTTAATATTTTACTGTAACTGAAATCAGTTTTAAATATTAAATATTAAATATTTTAAATATTAATGTAATATTACAGATATTATATAAAATGATGAAAATAGAAGGCCGGTTTTTCCCCACATTTGTACTTCATGCAAGCCATGAAAAGTATGTGGTTTACACAATTTTAGGTCTAGTCTACACTTAAAAGTGTTGCCAGTATAGGTGCACTGGCAAATCTTCCTAGTGTAGATGCAGCTTGTATTAGCAAAATGTGCTTTTGTCAGTATAGCTTATAGTGGGCTTGGCAAGTGAAATAATCTATACCACCAAAAAAATGTATATGCTGTTATTACTGTATCTACCTTAGGACTTCTGCTGGTATTGAAATGTCATCAAAAATTCACACTCTCCTCTCACCAGCATTGCTATACCAAGCAAAAGTTTCTAGTGTAGACTTGGCCTGAGTTAGGGTTACCATATTTCAGCAAGCAAAAAAGAGGACGGGAGGAGCCCCACCCTAGCCCCGCCCCCGTCCTGCCCTAGCCCCACCCCTGCCCCTCCCACTTCCCGCCCCCCTCAGAACCCCCAACCCTCCCCCCCGCTCCTTGTCCCCTGACTGCCCCCTCCTGGGATCCCTGCCCCTAACTGCCCCCCAGGACTCCAGCCCCTACCTAAGCCTCCCTGCCTCTTGTCCCCTGACTGCCCCCTCCTGAGACCCTCCCCCCATCCTAACTGGCCCCCTAGGACCCTACCCCCTACCTGTACCCTGACTGCTCCAACCCTTATCCACACCCCCACCGCCAGACAGACCCCTGGGACTCCCACGCCCCATCTAACCACGCCCCACCCCTGACAGCCCCCCCCAGAACTCCTGACCCATCTAAACCCCTCTGCTCCCTGTCCCATTGACTGCTCTGATCCCTCTCCCCACTCCTGCCCCCTGACAGCCCCCCCAGAACTCCCAACCCCCCCCTCGCTCCTTGTCCCCTGACTGCCCCCTCCTGGGACCCCTGCTCCTAACTGCCCTCCAGAACCCCACCCCCTACCTAAGCCTCCCTGTTCCTTATCCCCTAACTGCCCCCTCCTAAGACCCCCCCCAACTGCCCCCCAGGACCCTACCCCCTACCTGTACCCTGACTGCCCAAAACCTTATCCACACCCTCCCCCCCGCACTCCCGACCCCCCCCCCGTCTCTTGACTGCCCCATCCAAAACCTCCCTGCCCCTTCTCCGACCCCCTGGCCCCCTTGTTGTTGGCCTTCGCCTAATGTCTCTGTGAGCTTGCTCAGGAACAGCCTGAGCCGTTCGTCCCGGCAGGCTGGCTGGCAGGGGAGGAGGAGCGGGGGAGGAGCTCCAGACTGCCGGAGGCGATCTGCGAATGCAGGGAGGGAGGGAGGGAGTGATCTCTGCTGCAGGGGAGAGGAGGAGCGGCTCTCTCTGGCTGTCAGAGCCTCATGTAAGTGGCACCATCCGGCCAGCTGCCCTGTTAGCCGCACGCGCTCTGCATGGGGGGGGGGGGGAAAGTCCGGACATTTACAAATTCCCGCCGGACGCTATTTTTAGCTCAAAAATCCGGACATGTCCGGAGGAATCCGGACGAATGGTAACCCTACCTGAGTATCCACAAAAGGAGAATACTCTGAACAAAAATGGTGTATTGCTACCTTTCCAGAGGCTGCCTTCAAGCCTAGGGGTATGTCTACACTACGGGATTAATCCGAATTTACAGAATTCGAATTTTGGAAACAGATTGTATAAAGTCGAATGTATGCGGCCACACTAAGCACATTAATTCGGTGGTGTGCGTCCATGTACCGGGGCTAGCGTCGATTTCCGGAGCGTTGCACTGTGAGTAGTTATCCCATAGCTATCCCATAGTTCCCGCAGTCTCCCCCGCCCATTGGAATTCTGGGTTGAGATCCCAGTGCCTGATGGGGCAAAAAACATTGTTGCAGGTGGTTCTGGGTACAGCCTCACCCCTCCCTCCATGAAAGCAATGGCAGACAACCGTTTCGCGCCTTTTTTCCTGGGTGAACACTGCAGACGCCATACCACGGCAAGCACGGAGCCCGCTCAGCTCAAGACAGCAGTCATGAACATTGTAAACACCTCACGCATTCTCGTGCAGTTTATACTGAACCAGGACCAGAAAAACAAGGCGAGGAGGAGGCGGCGACGGCAGCGCGGCAACGAGAGTGATGAGGACATAGACATGGACACAGAATTCTCTCAAACCGCGGGCCCCAGCGCTTTGGAGATCATGTTGTTAATGGGGCAGGTTCTAGCCATGGAACGCCGATTCTGGGCCCGGGAAACAAGCACAGACTCATGGGACCGCATAGTGTTGCAGATGTGGGATGATTCCCAGTGGCTGCGAAACTTTTGCATGCGTAAGAGCACTTTCATGGAACTTTGTGGGGGCGGGAGGAATAGCTCAGTGGTTTGAGCAGTGGCCTGCTAAACCCAGGGTTGTGAGTTCAATCCTTGAGGGGGCCACTTAGGGATCTGGGGCAAAATCAGTACTTGGTCCTGCTAATGAAGGCAGGGGGCTGGACATGATGACCTTTCAAGGTCTCTTCCAGTTCTAAGAGATGGGATATCTCCATTAATTTAATTTAAAAAAAAAATTGTGACTTGCTTTCCCCTACCCTGACGTGCCAGAATACCAAGATGAGAGCAGCCCTCACAGTTGAGAAGCGAGTGGCGATAGCCCTGTGGAAGCTTGCAACGCCAGACAGCTACCGGTCAGTCGGTAATCAATTTGGAGTGGGCAAATCTACTGTGGGGGCTGCTGTGATGCAAGTAGCCAAAGCAATCACTGAGCTGCTGCTACCAAAGGTAGTGACTCTGGGAAATGTGCAGGTCATAGTGGATGGCTTTGCTGCAATGGGATTCCCTAACTGTGGTGGGGCGATAGATGGAACCCATATCCCTATCTTGGCACCGGAGCACCAGGGTACCCAGTACATAAACCGCAAGGGGTACTTTTCAATGGTGCTGCAAGGATGTGTATGGATCACAAGGGACGTTTCACCAACATCAACGTGGGCTGGCTGGGAAGGGTTCATGACGCTCGCGTCTTCAGGAACACTACTCTTTTTAAACAACTGCAGCAAGGGACTTACTTCCCGGACCAGAAAATAACCGTTGGGGATGTTGAAATGCCTATAGTTGTCCTTGAGGACCCAGCCTACCCCTTAATGCCATGGCTCATAAAGCCATACACAGGCAGCCTGGACAGGAGTCAGGAGCTGTTCAACTACAGGCTGAGCAAGTGCAGAATGGTGGTAGAATGTGCATTTGGACGTTTAAAAGGTCGCTGGCGCACATTACTGACTCGCTCAGACCTCAGCCAAACCAATATTCCCATTATTATTGCTGCTTGCTGTGTGCTCCACAATCTCTGTGAAAGTAAGGGGGAGACCTTTATGGCAGGGTGGGAGGCTAAGGCAAATCGCCTGGCTGCTGATTACATGCAGCCAGACACCAGGGTGATTAGAAGAGCACACCAGGAAGCGCTGCGCATCAAAGAAGCTTTGAAAACCAGTTTCATGACTGGCCAGGCTACCGTGTGAAAGTTCTGTTTGTTTCTCCTTGATGAAAACCCGCCCCCTTTATTGACTCATTCTCTGTAAGCAACCCACCCTCCCCCTTCGATCACAGCTTGCTTTCAAAGGAAATAAAGGCACTATCGTTTAAAAATCATTTATTCTTTATTAATTGATTATAAAAAGAGGGAGAGAACTGACAAGGTAGTCCGAGTGGGGTTTGGGAGGAGGATCGGAGGGAAGGAAAAGGCCACTAAAAAAAGGTTAAAGTAATGACAGCCTTTTGCTTGGGCTGTCCACTGGGGTGGAATGGGAGGGTGCACGGAGCTTCCCCCCCCCCACGTTCTTACACGTCTGGGTGAGGAGGCTATGGAACATGGTGAGGGGGGAGGGTGGTTATACAGGGTCTGTAGTGGCACTCTGTGATCCTGCTGCCGTTCCTGAAGCTCCACCAGATGCCGGAGCATGTCTGTTTGCTCACGCAGCAGCCCCAGCATTGCATCCTGCCTCCTCTGATCTTCCTGCTGCCACCTCTCATCTCGAGCGTCTCTCCTCTCCTCATGTTGGTCCCTCATGTCCTCACGTTGGTCCCTCCTGTCCTCACGTTCACTGGCATCTTTCCTGTACTTTGATACCGTGTCCTTCCACTCATTCAGATGAGCTCTTTCATTGCGGGTCGATTCCATGATTTCCAAGAATATGTCATCTCGCGTCCTTTTTTTTCTCCGCCTTATCTGAGATAGCCTTCGGGACGGAGGAGGGAGGCTTGAAAAATTTGCAGCTGCTGGAGGGAGGGAAAAAAAGGGAGAAAAGTATTTAAAAAGGTACATTTTACAGAACAATGCTTATACTCTTTCACGGTGAACAACACTATTCACATTACATAGCACATGCTATTTCAGTGCAAGGTCACATTTTGCATCTTAATATTGAGTGCCTGTGGCTTTGGTGTTAGAGATCACAGATGCAGGTCCGGGCAACAGAATTCGGCTTGCATGCGGCCATGGTAAGCCATTGTCTTTCGGCTTCTGCGCCTTCCTTTCCCACATACCAAGCAAAGCCCGTTGAGTGCTGCCGTTTTCCTGTTAACGTGAAGCAGCAGAAAACAAACTAACCTCCCCCCCATCCAATTCTCTGGAATGATCGCTTTATTCCTCCCCCCACCGCGTGGCTGGTATCAGGGAAGATCCCTGCAGAAACCAAACTAACCCCCCCATCAATTATCTGGGATGATCGCTTTACCCCTCCCCCCACCGCGTGGCTGGTATCAGGGAAGATCCCTGCTAGTCAAACACGAAAAGCTCAGCGCCAATTACCCCACCCCCCCGGCTTGGCTAACTACAGGGAAGGATTTCTTTTCAGCCACAGGCAAGCAACCCAGTAGGAATGGCCACCTCTGTCCCCTTAATTAAATTCCCGTATTTCAATCGGGTTACCATGAGAGATATCACTCTCCTGAAGATTACACAGCGAGATAAAGAACGGATGTTGCTTGAATGCCAGCAAACACCGGGACCATACGCTGCCAGGCTTTGTCATGCAATGATACCAGATTACTTGCTACTAGCATGGCGTGGTAAAGTGCCCTACCATGGAGGACGGAATAAGGCTGCACTGCCCAGAAACCTTCTGCAAAGGCTTTTGGAGTACCTCCAGGAGAGCTTCATGGAGATGTCCCTGGAGGATTTCCGCTCCATCACCAGACACGTTAACAGACTTTTCCAGTAGCTGTACTGGCCACGAATGCATCCCAAGTCCTCAGGGCAAATTAATCATTAAAAAACACTTGCTTTTAAAACATGTTTTATATTTTGAAAGGTAAACTCACCTGAGGTCCCTTCCATGGGGTCATGGTCTTGGATACTTCCTTGGGAGGGTTGGGAGGGTACTTCAGTCAGGCTGAGAAAAAGTTCCTGGCTGTTGGGGAGAACGGAGTGCTGTGTGCTCTCCGCAAGCTCGTCGTCGTCCTCCTCCTCCTCCTCCTCCTCTTCCCTGTCCGCAGAATCCTCAGTTGTGGCTGAGATTACCCCCGCCTCGGAATCCACGGTCAGAGGTGGGGTAGTGGTGGCGGCCCCCCCGAGAATTGCATGCAGCTCAGCGTAGAAGCGGCATGTCTGTGGCTCTGACCCGGAGTGACCGTTTGCCTCCTTGGTTTTTTGATAGGCTTGTCTGAGCTCCTTAACTTTCACGCGGCACTGAGGAGTCCCTGTTGTGGCCTCTCTCCATCATGCCCTTGCAGATTTTTTCAAAAGTTTTGGCATTTCTTCTTTTGGAACGTAGTTCTGCTAGCACTGAAGCCTCTCCCCATATAGCGATCAGATCCAGTACCTCCCGTACGGTCCATGCTGGTGCTCTTTTTCGATTCTCGGATTGCATGGTTACCTGTGCTCTCCACGCTGGGCAAACAGGAAATGAAATTCAAAAGTTTGCGGGGCTTTTCCTGTCTACCTGGCCAGTGCATCCGAGTTCAGATTGCTGTCAAGAACGGTCACAATGGTGCACTGTGGGATAGCTCCCAGAGGCCAATACCTTCGAATTGCGGCCACACTAACCCTAATTCGAAATGGCAATACTGATTTCAGCGCTACTCCCCTCATCGGGGAGGAGTACAGATATCGATATTAAGAGCCCTTTATATCGAAATAAAGGGCTTCATTGTGTGGACGGGTGCAGGGTTAATTTGATTTAACGCTGCTAAATTCGAATTAAACTCATAGTTTAGACCAGGCCTAGGTGTACTGCAGCTGTGTTTACAGTTCCATCCCTTACAGATGCTGATGTGCCTAAGCTGAGCTTAATTGTATGGCACTGTTGTGCCTCATCCTCTCCCAGAATCTCTCTAGCTAGCTATCTGTACACATATTTAGCTCATTAATCTCCATGGTATCTTGGTGCAATTTACAGGAATTAATTACTGATATTAGTCATCATATAGTGTCATTCTGGAAGGCTCATGTTCTCTGCTCCACCCCAAGTAGAGTTGTATTCCGAAGATGTGGCTTTTTTGGGGGTAGTTACCAAAAGGAGAAAATAGGACTCATGGGTTAAAGTCAGTGACTCTCTTTTAAAGGAAGGCCTGGTCCCATACAAATATGTTGATGGTACTGTTTTTTTATGGAAGTCTCTATCCTTAATAGATTGGGGTGTGGCTTCTGTAGCAAGCATGTCTCATCCTGTATCCTTTACCATGTTCATGCTGGGATATATTAATTTGCTGTCTGTTTGTATTGTTGATTATCTCTGGGTCTGTTGTAGTTATTAGGGAATGCATCAGTTTGCTTATGAACCCTCACTTTGTTTGGGCATGAGATGATTTTAACAGAGTGAATTTGACCTATACAATTTAATAAGTGAACAAATAGCAGCAATGAGAAAAGCTAGAGGAGAAAATACCACTCAAATAATAATTTTAAAAAGTCATTAAATCTTATGCTTTTGCAGTGGCTAGCATGATTTTTATATTACTTTTCTTTGAAATTCTCACCTGTCAGAAGGTTTATGATGTTCTCATGTGACAGGTGTTAAATGAAGCCAAAATATACTCTAGAAGGAATTTAGGAATATAAGACCTGCCATGTTTGATCAGAATCAGACATCCATCTGTTTTGGAATCCTGTCTCTAACAGTGACATATACCAGATAGTTCAGAGGAAGGTGTAAGAAACCCCGTAATGGAGAATTATTTGCACTACAGCATGCTATCCAAAGTTTGTGCAAGATCATTATCCTACCAAGCAATGAGTTTGATCAAAATTAGTTGTGTAAACTCCCAAATTGGATACAATATTTTTTAAATGGGGACAATGACAAAACAACTCTGTCATTTCATTCTGAACGCCACCAATCCCTTGTTTGCAAACAGCCCCATACAGAAAGAAAAGTTGTGGATGAGATGCTGAGACCTACACAGCTAGGAATGGTTCACTGTCAGTTTAGCACACTTTGACCTTTCTGCTGTTTTTTTTCCATTACAGGGAGATCTGCCCTCAGCAGAATGAAATATCAGTGTTCTTTTAAATTTATCTTCCACCTTTGCTCTCTTCACCAGTCTTATAGATGTGTGCTGCTGCCTTTTGTGGTTTTAAAATAATTATTCAGTTCTAGTCGAGAGGTTTGTATACTGTCCTCATCACTGCAGTATCTGAGTGCCTGCCAGTAGTGCATTAAGTGATGTGACTAACATCCATCAACTGTGATTTGTTCTTTCTCTCATCCTCTCTCCTGGGGGATAATTGAGTGTGCAATGTAGTGTTTTGTTTTGGTAGGGTTCTGTTTTGATTTGGGGGGGATGGGCGGGTTGTCTTCAGGTTTCTGTTTCTAAAAGTACACACTGCTATGCATTTATTTTAGAGAAGGCAGATCAAACAAGTGTGCCTAGCATTTTAAGCAGAAGGTGATGAAGTTTGTGATGATCCTTGTTTACTTTGGGAGTTTGTTCCCGTCTCAGACAAGCCCCCAAGAAAATTCTGTTTCCTGTTCAGCTGAGTTTTACCCTTGTGGTAGAAAGTTCCATTGTGCCCGAGGAGTGAAGTTATCTACCACAATCTTCATAGCAGTGCTTTGATCACCTTCAGGCCCGCCAACAGAAATTCTGGGCCCCAGGGCCAGGGCTGTCCCTGTAGGGGAGGGGCCCGGGGTGGAAGTGACAAATCCATCACTTCCGGGACCGCCCGTGGGGGGCCCCCCAAAGCACGGGGCCCAGAGCAGTCGTGCACACCTAGGAGTCCTGTGGCCCACTGGGCAATTTAAAAGGGCCTGGGGCTCCTGGCCGCCACTGCAGTGGCTGATGCCCCCAGGTCCCTGGGCAATTGACCCCTTTGCCCCCTCCCCCTTTGGCAGCCCTGGTCATCTTTTTAGATAGGCAGGGCCCAGGCCGCTGACTACCTTGAAGATAAGGATTAAGACTTAGAACTGGACTCCTATTTCATCATACTACTAAGATTTTTTTCCCCCTCTGTAGTGGGGCGGCTGCCCCACTCCCTGAGAGTATGGGCTGCGGCAGGCCAGTGGGCCTGCGCAGATGCACAGCCAATGAGAGAAGGGCTTACTGGGAGCCAATCAGGGCCCAGGTTGGAGACAGCCAATCAGGGCCAGGCTCAGCCCTATAAAAGGCTGCACAGGGAGAGAGCAGTCAGTCTGTCCCAGGCCTTCGAGAGGGGAAGGTCTATCTCCAAACTAGGAGACTAGCACCGCGGACAGCGCAGTGCTGGCCAGGCTCAGGGAGCAGAAGGGAGCTCTAGCTTGAGGCCTGCCAGGCTGCAGGCCCTGATTGGAAGGGCCTAGCAGGTGCAAGGGGCCGTAGGGGAAGCGGCCCAGGGAAGCGGACAGGCGAGGGGAGAGAAGGAGGACAGCGAGGCTGCCGCCAGAGGGTCCCTGGGTCGGGACCCAGAGTAGAGGGCGGGCCTGCGTCCCCCCCATCCCCTTGCAGCAGTATATCTAGCTATTGGCCGTAGGGAGCGGCCAGTACAGACCACACCAGATCCCTGATGGGAGGGATTAGACTTTGGGGTGTGTGATTGACTACGGTGGCTGGAGAAGGAGACTGCTGATTGATCCCCCCCCCCCCCCGGAAGGGGGTGTGGAAGGACTGAGGGGCACTGCCGGAGGGCAGTGGTCCCGAAGAGGACGCTGCGAGTTGGTGAGCGATGTGGGCTCAGACATGCCAACCGAGGGCGAGACGACGGTCGGGACACCACCAGGAGGGGGCGCTCCACTGGACTGAGCTAATTCCCAAGACAACCAGTAGGAGGCGCCGTGGTGGTGAGTCCCCACCCCGTTACACCCTCCCAGTACAGGAGCTTTTCAATATCCTAGTGTATCCCATGGCAATTTTTTCCCACTTCATTCCATATTGTTCATGAAAGCATATGGCCAAAAGAAAATACTTTCACCAGAACCAATAACTTTGTTTCAGGGTGTGTGGTTTTATTTTCATTGACTGCAGAGTTTCTTCAAAATTGTCTGATCTCTGGATGCCAGAACAAATTTTGCGCTGGCTGTCCCCTAGGTTGGCTGTCCAAATCTCCAGAGCCTTTGAAATCAATTAGGAAATATGGATTCTTCTGTCTTTTCTTGTTTGGTTCTCTCTTGAAACCTGGGGATTGTGAAGAGTTCATTAAAGGTGGAAGTTTTCTGGTTCATTTTACAAAATCTGTTCTTCCAGTTGATTGCCCCTTTAAACAGAGGGTCGTGGATATAGCAGATTAAACACCAGAAATTCAAAGCAAACTCTTATTTGGAAGAGAGGCAAGAAGAGTTAGCAAAAAATAAATGCTGCAATAGAATTCCAATCCCTTAGTCCATGTCTAACAAAATTCTTATTTAATATGTAAGGAAACTCTACCTTTTTTTATTCAGTCCATTAGATTTCATAGTCAATGGGCCAGAACTTCAATTGCTGTAAGTCAACATCGTTTCCAGGCTGTGGTCCTTATATTTCTATTTTGTCCTTTTCCAAATCTGCATCTCTAAATTCTAATCGATCAGAAAAACTCATTTCCTTTTATTAATCAGAATTTTAAGTATTTCAGCAGGAACTTTACAAGACACTCCAGAGCTTCTTTTGCTCAACTGCATTAAAAGATGAAATCCTAGAACCTGCAAAGTTGAGTAATGTGACTGGTGTGTGTGACCAGAACGCAACTGTCTTCTAAATAACTTAAGAACTTCTTTAATGGTGCATACTTGGATGTATGCATCATCTAATAGATATTTAGATAGTTAACATTCCAGTGAGAACGGTAGCATGTGGGCCACTTGTCCCTTCAACACTCATCCCAAAAGATGTTAGGTAGGGTAGCTAAATTCTGTTGGGAAAAGTTTATATTGGAAAGAAGAAAGCCAAATCTAGACTAGAAAGAAGGGAGCCAAAATGTGTTTAACTTGTATTGGTGTCAAACAAGTATCTTAACTTTTGGATGCTTATAAAAATCTATGAAGCATCATGACTTTTGATTTAAAAGATGCAAAAAAGAACAAATGCCATACTTCATACATCATATCACAAAAAAAACCCCACACAGATGTCAAAACATTCTATGAAAGAACCATAATAAAGGGGAAAGAAACACTCAGGAAACAAAAATTAAGGGCTAAAGAATCATGCATTTGAATCCTTGAGGGTAATAAACCAGCCTCAGTGAATGTGTTTCTAGTCCATACAATTTGATGTGGTTTAGCATGTTGCCTTTCGGACATGCACACTCTGATTTACTAGTTAAAAGAAAGAAACAATAAAATTCAGCAAGGAGGTGAGTCATTAGGCGAAGCAGGGTAAACAATCTATTCGAACACTTCCTATTGATTGGTGGTGCAGCGTATTAGACTGATGAAAGAAAGGAAAAGAAAAACACAAACGCAACATGTTGTACTGCACTATTTAACAGAACATTCTCATTCATTGCCAAGATATTAAGGGCCAAATTTTGCAAGAACAGCAGCTCAAATTGTTGGTTTAATTCCGTGCATTTGCATTTTTGTGTGTGCAAAATTGCACTCTCACTTTCAATGTGGTTAGTAAACATCTTTCCCTTTACCTTTGTGTGTGTCACTTTTCAATGTACTATGTGGTGTTCATAGTGAAGAGAGCATAGTGCAGGGCACTGGAATGCTTTGTCTGGAATATTATTAGTACTATCACGCACTAGCTGAGTAGTAGCAGATGTCAGGGCCTTGCAGTTCAGCTTCCCATCGGAGGAGAAATTAGTGACACAGTCTCTGTATACTCTGAGGAGAACTTGTTTTATTTACACATACACACCAGTCCTGAAATAAAAGTGATCATGAACAGCATGCAGGCAATCCTGTCTTTCGGGGATCTTAGTCTAATCGCCAATGCTCAATTCCTAGGATGAACCAAAAACTGATTCTAGCAGGCAGCAAACCTTTTTGCTTGCAACAGTTTCTCAAAAAACAACCTACTCAGAAAACCAGCACCATGATTTCTTTCTAGACTAAAAGCTTGCTTGTGCACTAAGAAAAAGAATTTGCAAGACTATGTGTAACAGCACTATCTGGTGACTCTTGGCATAAAAAATATTTACCAAAATAATCTGTGTTCCACTCCTTTAACGCTATCATACAGCAGATAACATCTGTCATTTCTCTTAGTATTATGTAGATTTGCAGGAGAGTAAAAATTTTTTTTAAATGAAGGGGACTCTAAGGCTTTGTCTACACTGCCAATTGAATGACAAAACTTTTGTCGTTCACAGGTGCTTAAAAAAGCCCAAGATCTGCCCCCCAACCCCAAAAAGACAAAAGTTTTGCCATGGCAAGTGGAAGTGTAAACAGCTCGTTATGGGCAGGAGTGCTCTCCTGTCAACAACATGAACCCTGCTCAGAGGAGATGTAAGTATTTTGTCTTCAAAAGTGCCGACAAACAGCGTTTACACTGCCCGACATTTAGCAACATGGCCGTGTCGCTAAAAGCTGTGTAGAGAAGAGTGAGGTAAGTCTACGGGAGATTTTCACATAGCTGGAGTTGCGTAGCATAGGTCGACTTACCACTGTAGTGTAGACATACTCTAAGTGTAGAGAGTGAGTAAGCTGTTGCACAAAAAGGAGTGAATTAATTTACTCCCCACACCAGGGCAAAGGTGGGAGCAGGAAAGGAATTTTTGTTCTCTGGGGCAGTGCCCCTACTGAGGACAGATTGTACAGTGATGGTCTAGTAGTCTTTATGGGTTGTAGTTATTTTTGGTCCTGATGTTAAATTAATATTACAGGCTAGAGCTTTCTCGATGCAGAATGATTCTCTTGAATGATTCTATTATAAAGAGTTGGTGTGAGCCTGGCTGCAAGTTATTGTGTTTTATTATTGTCTCTGGCTTGCTTACTGTCTTTCTCCTTTCCTCAGTTACTTTGACACATCTCTCGAGTGAACATTGGGTTACTGAAGTATGAGAAGAAAAGTAGCACTTTTTCTTTTTCCTTCTGTATGTTTTTGAGGTTGACACCGCTTGCAGCCTGGATTGAGCCTCCTGGAAGAACATGAGAGTATTATAGCTTCACTTTTTCTCTGTTTAGTGTCTCTCAATCTAGATCTTTGACAACAAGATGCAATTGTGAACCTTTGAGCCCCTCAATGCCAACTGGCAGAGGGTCCACTGTTCTGTAAATCCCTATCAGGCCCAACACACTGCACATTGCTGTCATAGTCGTTATCTGTAAAGAGTATTTGTGTCAAATGAATACTGGTGGCACACAGGTCATTAAAGTCATTGCGTGGTGTATGGATGGATGGTGTTAAAGAATTATGTATGTGTGCTGGAAATATATTCCTAAAATATGTTTTGTAGGCAGACATGGTAAACAAGTTTGTCCTGGACAAAAGAAGGTTGTCTGGGAATCTGTTGTGAAGTAACATTGTGAAACCAACAAAAAGGATGCTTCAATTGCATTTTAAGTCAACAGAAGAGCAAGTAATCAGAAGGATGAGAAAACAGCATGGTGCCAGCTCACTGGAGTTCAAGCAGCAGAAGAGAAGAACTTTATCTGGGGATCCACTTCAAAAGAACACATGGCAAAGGGTTTCTGAACCATAAGAAGAAGGGGAGAGAACACTTTTGTTCATCACTGCGGGAACAAAGAGGTCAGCACTCTTTGCATATGTGAACAGTGGATCCCCAACTGTGTGGGTTGGTGACACTGAAAAGTAACTGTAGGTGAGAGAACTGCTTTAGACACAGTTTGGAGCTTGCTAAGGTTATATGTAGACTCTTGGAGGCACGTTATTCTTTTTGTTTTTATTTACAACCATTTTCTGTTTCTATTATCTCTGGTATCACTTATAAGAGTTCTCTATTAATAAACTCATTCTTTTTTTTTTTATAAATTCATTTCAGTGCTGTTTTACTAAAGTGAGGTGTGTATCCTTACCTGAGCCAACAGGCTGGTGTATATTGTCTGTCTCTTTGGAGACAGCAGACTTGGTATTTCTGTGGACATCCATTGAGAAGGGCTGGATGTTGCAGAGGGAGTTCCAGGGAAGATTTGGGAAGTGAAGTACACCAAGGGTTAACCTAAAAGGCAAAGTTTAGACTGGCAGTCCTAAGGAGTTTGTTTTACTGGCTAACAGACTGGGGGGGTGACAGGAATCTATCACACAATCTAGCACCAACAAACCTCTCTCTTGCTGAAGCAGAAGGTAACAAGGTAACTTACAGTTCTGACACCCCAAGAAAGTGTGGCAGCAGCATCAGAGCAAGTTATCCTAGATAAACCCATTTTAAATACATAAGCAAAAGAATTGAGCATAATGGCAACTGACATTTTGCGTTTACAGCCATCTGAACAGTTCCTTCATTGTGACAGCAACTTGGCTCAATACAAACTATGCAGCCAGGCACTGCTCCATACTGCAGCTGACAACAAGCAGAAAAAGGGAGAAAAGTAATTACCGGTACTCTTCCCCATTGTTGGCTTTACTGTACAGTGGCAATGCTCAACACTTTAAACCAGTTAAAATGCCTGAAAGTCTAGCTCAGTTTTGTTCACAATGTTGTGAGTACCTACTATGAAGCTAGACCTGGTTTGGGACAATATTTTTCCTTGGAAAAAAATATGATAAATCATTTTTCGGCATCAACATTTTTTTGATTTTTTTTTTCTAGGTTTTTGATACAGAACCAAAAACATTAGTTTTGGGGTTTTGATCGCAATGGAAATTTTTGTGAAAATGAAGGAAACAGTCTGTGACAGGATGTATCAGTAGCATTCTGATCACTGACATTGTTGTACCCTGGGGAAGGCTGCAGAATAGCAACAGAGGCACCTCTAGTATTTTATGCCCTTATTAGAGAGCGCTAATAATAAATTTTTGAAGCCTTCTCCTCAGACTCAAAATAGGCTTTGGAAATCAAAAAGCAAATAACCTGCTGCTAAGGTGGCAGCCTGAGACTGTGGCTTCTTTCCTGCAAGAGTTCACATCTTGGACAGTAACAAACGAAAGTTTTATAAGAATAAAATAACCACAGCCACTCTATTCTGCCATTTATCTTTTCCCCATATGTATGGAGCTCTGGGAAGTCTGTCAGAGCAGTGGCAGAGCCAGATTTTGCAACCAGGGGAGAGATGAGTTATTGGTAGAGTTTTCCTATTCAGTGGGTGCTCGCCTCCACCGTTACCATCTCTATCGCCTCCTTTTTGCCGTGCCAAGAGGGCACCGACCACCCTCAGCAGCGCCCTCCACAACCCTAATCCCAGCCCCGTACAGAGGGGAGACCCTGGGGTGTGAGTGGGAGGCAAGAGAGCAACACTCCTCTCCCTCACTTGGCATCAGCAGCTCCTGTCCTGTGGGGCTGGGCCTGGCTCCCCACTCAGGGTGTTGTGACCTGCTGCAAGGGGTTGTAATGTCATTCAGGTTTGACCTGCCCCTCCCCCCATCATGACAGAGGAGCAGCAATGCCCAATTTGAGTGCATGGCCATGGCACATGGGATCACAGTGCCACGTGACCCCATGCACCCTGTTGCAATGCCCAGAGTGGGGAGCCAGGCCTAGTCCTAGCCCTACAGGACAGGAGCTGCCACTATTGGGTGAGTGTGGGCTGAGCTTACTTTTCAGCCCTGTGTAAAAATGCACGTTATATATCTCCTTTGGTCAATTGCATAATGTGCTTGAAAAGGTGCCACATGTACACCTAAAGGGCACCGGGGAGAGGTAGTTGCCCCCCTATTATCTCCACCACAATGTCAGAGTGTATGAATCCAAGGCTCGTGCAGTCTACACTCAGCCAGTCCACTGACTTCTCTTATCCTTACTGGTGACTTCAGTGTGAGTTTGCCTGAAGGAGTACGGCTGTATTGGGACCAAAATATAGAAACAGGAAAGGGACAATGACAATCTATTTATGCTACCAAATTTATCAATAAATCCCAGGCAGCATCTCTGTGAATGGATTTTACTACTTTACTGTAAACAAGCAATATATAGGCACCATTTAATGAAAAATATTGTTTAGGTCCAATCCTCATCCATAACAGTGTGTATGTGTGTGATTTCTCCCTGTTGTATTTATTCTATTCTCTTTCTCTGTCTCTAGTTTCCGCTTTCCTTGTGGGAGGGGGAGCGGAATTGCAGGGCAGGACTTGAACAACCCTACTGTTGCAGTCTGGAACAGACTGTCACTCATACTTTGTGCCAGATAGTTTGGAGGTTTTATGATCCTCAAAGGACTACATTTGATCAAATCAATGTTCACTTATCACCTGAGATGGTATTTAAACCCAGATTAATTTAAATGTTCTGTTTCTAGCCTCATAAAGTAATCTAACTCTCTCAGACCAAACTACTGCCTTTAAAACCATACTCTGAGCAGTGAGATATAGCTGTTCATTCACCCTTCTGTGGCACACAGCTGGAAGGGAGTGAGAAGGTTTGGTGTGCATGTGTATCATCACCTTTCCCTTAGTCGCCCACTAAGCAGCTTTACACTAGCATGGGGTTGTTTGAATTTACAATACTCCTTAGGAAACCTTTAGCTTGCATCACCAATTCATTGCTCTATCACTGTCCCATATACCCTCTCTCTTTCAAGCTATGCTACATTTTCAGATTCTGCCCATCCCCTTTGCCTACCTCTCTAACATTAGTAATCCTCACCTGAACATCCATTGGATTCTCTACAGGTGCAAGTTGCACCTTATGCATTAATAATTATTTTTACTGTACTTCAAAGTGTGCTAGGTGCCTTACAAAACAACAGAGACCTGGCCCATGCCCTGAACAGCCTGCAATCTAATCTGATGTGACACAAGGAATGAGGGTAACAGAGTAGAAGGGGAAGGGTTATAGCAGTGCAGATGATCGTGCAGTTACTCAGGCATGTGCTGAGGCTCAGTAAAAAGGTTTCATTATTAACTTGTTTCTTGCCAGCCTGGCAGATGAATTGAGTCTTAAGCAGAGATTTGAAAACAGGGCAGTTGCTTGGCAGTCTATACTTGGGAGGGGATCCATAGATGGGAAGTGGCATGGAAAAGGGCAGAGAGGGCTGTGGGAGAATAGATGAATGGGGCATTCTGTTCCTCTGAACATCACTTTAGTCAAGGATTTCTCTTCTCCTTCTACATCACTCCCAGATATGACAGATGGGAGGTGGCATCAGAGACCCTGCCTCTGAAGGAGCAGAGTGGCTATGTGACAGCTGTGATGGGTGTCCGTCCTGTTTTGGGATGCCATTTCTTCTCCGCAGCTGACTGCTAAGCTCAGCTAGACTCTAGAGGTCCTGAGGGTTTCATTCTGTAGAGGTGTTATGGGCAGGTTAATGTTCTATATCTCCTGAAGATAATTTTCTTTGTTATTCTTATTTTCCAGCTTTCCATCCTAAAAATGGTTCTTTTTCTGCAGGAAGCTGACTTTTCATCAAAAAAAATCAAGTTTTTGGTTTTTCAATGAAAAGCCATTTTTTCTTGTGGACAGAAGGCACCTTCTGCAGAAGTTTTACCTGAATCAAACCCCCAATTTTCCAATAAAAAACAGTTTTGATGGAAAATTTTCATCCAGCCCTACTGTGTATGCAGTAGGGGGCAGGGCTGGTTTCTTTTAACACAACTGGTCTATCTCTTCAAAACCTTCTGCAGTCCATCATGCTCCTTTACATTTATACATTACATAACCATTGTCAGTTATGCTAATAATTTTAAATATTCATTCTTAATGCTGATAATACTGTAATATTCATATTCTAATCCTGTCATATCCATATCTTGATTGATTGGTTTCATATTTTGTCATCCTCCAGTCTTTCTAAACCATGAATCCCTTTCCACACTTCCTTTTCTTTTGGGATTTTCCTGTGCTAAATCATGTGATGTGAGTACATCTTGACCTAGTTCTGTATATCTCTAACAGGTGTATTTCTTCTGTGGTTAGCTGCCCTGCTTGCTCCCTGGTGTCCCTTCCTTTTGCTTGTTGTTGTCTATATTCTTGTCTAGATCACTGCATTTATAAATCCTATTTTAAAAATGTTTTATTTACTAAGTGTTGTTTATGCTTATAGTTCAAGGAAATTGTTTCCTCTGACAGAGGCTACCCTACACAATACAGCCAGGCAACAATTTAACAAGCCATTTCACTATCGGTAGAAACTTGTTATATGCCACTTTGTTGATATTTCAAACAGAACTGTGAGAATAACTTATTTTGGTTCTCTGGCCAAACTGAAAAATCAGAAGGGAGAAAAAAAACCTGTTGGGTTGTCCCAAAACAATTTTTTTAAAATTTCAGTGAACTAAAAAGTCAAAATATTTCATTTTGGGTTGAAAAACATTTAATTTAACTCAAACCAAAACATGAGTTTTTTGAGATTTTGTAAACTTTTCCTTTTCTTAAATTAATTAAAATAAATTCTAAACAAATAGTTGTTGGATTGAAAAATCAAAGTCTCATTTTGATAATGTTAAAACAAATTGTTTGCATTTTTTGGATTTTTTTTTAAACAAAACAGTTTGGTGAATTTGAAACAAATTCACAAAATGTTTAGAACAACCTGAATCTGCATTTGTTTGGCAAAAAAAAAGTTTCATCTAAAAAACTCCACTCACCTCTAATTTAAGACTTGGACAATAGATTATGAAGGACTAGAAGCATAAAGGGAATTTAGGCTCAGCATTGTCACCCCCGTTTAGATATCCTGACTCTCAGTGGACTCCACAGCCCTGAGTTTGGTGCCCAAGCTCCCTATTCCATGCATGGGGAGAGTTAGGTGCCCAAAAGTGAGATTCCTAAAAGCTGGCATGCTGAGGTGGAAACTGCCTGATGGCAATATACTGTGGAGAGGGGTGACTTAAGGCCCCCTCAGGGACTTAGGCACCTCCATTATTCATGATTCACAGCTGGGAACTCTCTCCTGGAGTTAGGCACCTATACCAGGTCAGTCCTTTCCCACAGAAACCTGGGGAAGTGGAGGAGCCCCCTTCCCCAGCACTTTACAAAATTACCCAGCAGTTATCTGGGATTTGAGACACCCAGGTTCAAATCCCTCCTCTGCCCAATTTGGAGTAGGGACCTGGACCCAGTTCTTCTGTATCCCAGATGAGTGCCCTAACTAACCATTGGACAAGAGGGCAGTCTGTATGGGCCTTTCTCAGTCTCTCCTGTTGGAGCTGTTCCACTTTGCATAAATAATTAAAAATGAATTGGAACAGCAACTGGAATACAGGTCACCCCCTTCCCAGGCGGGTCCCTAACCATCTCTCTCTCTCTCTCTCTGACCTTATGAATATTTAATTATTTATACAAAGTGGAACAGCCTGATCCTGCTAAGTGCTGTGCATCTGCTGTTAGATGCTGCTGAATACCTTCAACTCCCATTGAAGTCCATGTTTGTTCCAGGAGCTCAGCACCTGGCAATTTGTCCTCTACATTTCCACCGTGTCTGAGATGCTCAAATGTATGGGCACTTTTAAAGACAATAATAAGCCATTTTAAATAGCCCTAATCTGATTCCAAAGTTGCATCATCTAAATGGTTTGTTCTGACAGACATTTCTCCTAATTGTAGCATATTGTCATTTACTATCTTTTATTTGGAAACAGTACCAGTATGTGACAAGTGATAAGAAACATTTACTTCCATAAAACCTTTCCACCATAAACTCTACAAATGTCTCTTTCCCTTTTGCCAGCAGACCTCATTATATTTGTCTTTTGTCAAGCTCGGCAGAGAATCTGCTATTTTTTTTCCTGCTGCATTGTACGGTGCTTCATTATGTATACAGTATGCTACCCATGCCTCTGCTGAATAACCTTGTGTACTGGATGTATAAAGTCATCTAAGGAATTCTGGACCACTTAAGAAGTTTGAACAAAATGTGTTTTTCAGATGAAACTGTCATAGAACAGCTACTCTGATTCTTTATCATCCTCTACCTAGTTCTAATGTGTGAACTCTTATTCCTTTTTTCTTATCTAAATTTAGGTATTTAATTGTTTACATCAAAAAAGTTCATACTTCATTTTAAAGCAGGAGTGGGTACAAATGAATTGTAGAACTAATGTGACAATGAGAATATTTGAGAACTGAGCATGAACAGAATAATTATAAAAAGTACTCGCTTCTTTGCCTTTAGCAAATGTAGTTGGCTGAGAACTTCAAGGGATGGAAAAAATATGCTGAGAGTGGAAGGCCCATAGGCAGCACATTTGTCTGTTGATTTCATTCCATAGGGGCTCTCTTATTGATTTTTTTTTTGTCTGTTTATGTCTTTGGAAACAGAAACTATGGATTTTGACTTATTTAAATGTTATACGGTATATTTCTACCAATGCGTTTTAAGAATAGTAACAAAAAGGGAAAAACCTAATATAATCCATAGTTACTCAGTGTAGCTCTTCGTCCCTTTTCAGATGCTGGAACACACAGATGTTTAGAGTCTGCTACAGCCTTTGACCTCATAGGGTAGCAAAGGCTCATGGTTTTAGATCCCTACTGTTGACAATCCATGTAGGAGTATTCCATTACCCTAAGATTGAGTCTGATTCTGCTCCTATTGGAGTAGGTTGTCCCAGTACTTTCTTAGATGTTTAGGGGAGTAAGACTTCTCATGCCTATTTGTTTGTGGATGTAATGGGGAGAGCGTCGGCTACTTCCCCAATGCTCAGCATTGAAGCTCCTGGATGGGGAGGAGGTAAAGAGGGGCAGGGAGTGAGAAAAGCCATAGCTCTTTCCCCACCATGCCAGCCAGACTTCAGTGGGATTTCTCATGTGCTGAAAGTTGAGCACATGCATAAGTATTTACAGGATCAGGGCCTAATTTATGATATAAGAATGTAGTTCTGTTCAGTGATAACATGAGAGCCAAAAACGACAGTTTAGCAATTTTCACCAAGACAGCACTTTTATATCCTATGGTATTCCCCCACCACTGGGAACACATTTTTTATTCTATTGATTTAAAATAAATTATAGATTCTTTTCCTTTGGCATATGCATTCTAGTTATTTTATATAATATATCTTTTCTAAACACAGTGAGAGCATCTTGTGATGGAGCATTCTACCAGGAAATAAAAGCTAAGCAACCAACCAATTAGGATTTCACAGCATTCTGAAAACTGCTCTAGCTGATGTGCTGAACAAAACTATATTCTGCCATTTCCACACGTGAGGTAGGGCTTTGCACACTGGGGGCTTGAGCCAAAGCTCATTGATATCAATGGGAATCTTCAACTTCAGGCCCCTGTAGTGGTGCATCTGCTTCTGCACTATGCAGTTTGATTGGGGATCAGTCCTCTTA
Organism: Emys orbicularis; assembly: GCF_028017835.1. NCBI lineage: Eukaryota > Metazoa > Chordata > Testudines > Emydidae > Emys > Emys orbicularis. Next base: position 63,741,174 of record NC_088687.1, on the reverse strand, counting down.
TGTGCTGTGCAGCTAAGTTATTGAACTCTTAACATTTGTAATACCTGACTTTTGATGTACAGATATGCTACCTTAACTTTGAATTAACCGAGGTTTTTACAATTTAACAATATAGCATCTGTACACTATACACTACATAGAGAATTATTTTGTGGTCTAGAGGTAATTGAGCCAATCCATCATTTTAATGCACCCAGCAATATTCCTTTCAGCATATTATTACATCCATTTGGTAGGTATTGATAACTTCAACCACTCATTTCCTTCATTTCCCCCCCTCGTTTCCCCCCTCCATATTTAGCTTCAAGATTCCACAAATCACTGGTGGTGGTTATAAAATATATTGGAGTATCACACTGGAATAATGTGACTACTCTAATTACTTGGGGGGGGTTACATCTATATACTGTACATGCAGTTCATAGAAACTGCAGCAAATCACCCAGTTGCCTCCATGAAAATGTTACCACATCAATATTTTTTTATTATTATTAAAGGACTCAGGCTGTTTTTGTCTCTTCATATTGTATTATACAGCAATATGTTTAGCATTTTGCTGTCTGATGTTTAGTCAGCAAATAATTTCTCCTAAAATAAGCAGCAAGTTAGCTATCTGTTGAAGACAGGCAGCAAACATTTTGTTCTTTGAGACATGAGAATTTAACAGAAAATTCTCAATATTTCCATATCCGTCCTCACCTTTTTTGTTGTGAGTGTTCTGCTCATGAAAGGTGCTGGATTGGCAACAGTGGCCTCGAAGAAGTCATTTTCATCCATCCACAGAACAGGTACAGCATGGGTAATGGCAGTACAGGCTTTCCTGCCAGTCTGCCCAATACCACATTCTTTGCACATCCAAAACCGCTATCTGTTTCAATGGAAAATTTTGGGAGCAGAAAGAAAGCAGATGCATGACAAACCTGCTTCAGTCCTGACCTAGAGAAGCCACCTTTAGCAGTGGGACAGCAGGGTTGAAGCAAATGACCACCCCACTTTGGGGTGTACTAATTAACCCTGACAGCAGGTTTTAGCAGAGAGGCCCCATAACAAAGCAGAATCTTGACCTCTCTGCTAAGGCTTGTCATCAAGGCTACTAATTAGAATATGCAGTAGTAGTCATTTTGTTATGTAGATCTCTGTCTAGCAGTACCATCAACTCATTTCACATGGCCTGTCAAAGAACTGTGGAACAGTGACAGTTCTTGGTTATCATCATCCCGGGCCAAACTGAAACAAGTACTGAAAGATTCTATATCCCATTACAAAGTTCCTGAGCTGGCTATTGACTCAAAGGTGTAGCTAATTGTTTGACTATAGTCACAGTTCATTCTTAAAAATGTTCAAAAAGACCAAATAACCAAACTTAGCCTAATTTATTGTCTAATGACAAAGCAATATAATAAGAAAAGAAAACATACATATCCTCCTTCCAGAAAGCAAATTCTCACAGCGTGTTCACCTTACACAGAAGGTGTGCTTCAGAGATATGCATTTCAGCTAGTAATATTTATAGTATGATTTTACAAATTCACTTACTTGTCACTAAAACCCAACTCACCAGTTTGTAACAGTTCCTTAACTTCTTGGTTTGTTCTGTACTTTTCTTATCTTTGTTTTGGATACTACATTCCAAATCAGTTGGCCATAGAGGTATATCCCAACCTGTGCTGGGACATACCCTTCATGTATCTTGGCTTTGACAGGCTTCCTATTTTGTGACCTCAGCTTTGCAAAGTGTTATGGGATACTTGACCTGGATGAACAATATTGTGGAGAGAGCATAATATATTCAGTTAACATAACTTCCCAACACTTATTTATATTTAATGTATATTTTTAATACCATGCACACAAAACCCATTGATGTGGTAGATGCTACACATAACATAAATGATGTCCCCCACTTGTCACTTTGATAATTATATCAGGGCACATCTTAGCCAAATTTATGAAGCAGAGGTAAGAGCATTTATGTGAGATTTATACTGTTTTAGCAAACTGCATTAGTAGCCACATGTAATTAATACAATTAAAACTATTATTCCTTACATTACAATAGGCATCAGCAGAGAGTGACCCACTACATGAGAAGTAAAAACAGAAATTTGGACTAATGACATCATAAGTGAGGTATCCAGACATAAATGTCTTATAGCTACCAAAAATGATTAGGGGTCTGGAGCACATGACTTATGAGGAGAGGCTGAGGGAACTGGGATTGTTTAGTCTCCAGAAGAGAAGAATGAGGGGGGATTTGATAGCTGCTTTCAACTACCTGAGGGGGGGTTCCAAAGAGGATGGAGCTCGGCTGTTCTCAGTGGTGGCAGGTGACAGAACAAGGAGCAATGGTCTCAAGTTGCAGTGAGGGAGGTCTAGGTTGGATATTAAGAAACACTATTTCACTAGGAGGATGGTGAAGCACTGGAATGCTTTACCTAGGGAGGTGGTGGAATCTCCTTCCTTGGAGGTTTTTAAGGCCCAGCTTGACAAAGCCCTGGCTGGGATGATTTAGTTGGGAATTGGTCCTGCTTTGAGCAGGGGGTTGGACTAGATGACCTCCTGAGGTCCCTTCCAACCCTGATATTCTATGATTCTACCACACATATTGTCCCTTCATGTTATAGGTCACCCTTACTGGTCATTGCCACTTGGTGAGCTTCATGAGGCAGGAGCAGACAGCATCTCTGTCTCATTATAATGGTCCAAGTCATCACAGCCACACACTGAAGTCACTATGTCAAAACATAATATTTACACACATCTTAATATCCTTTAATGGAACAGTGTGCAGTGCCCTTCATATTTGCATGGCTGAGTGATGAGCCAGTAGCTGAGGTAGCTTCAGATGTTCCTTGTAGATGTAGTATTCCAGGTAACCTGATGAATGGACAATTGCCAACTTATCAAATATTGTAGTGTCAGAATCCAATGTCGGTAAAGATACCATAAAGGAACTGAACCTTGTATCTAACATTGACCACAATTGTTTTAAATAACCTTGTACCTTGATTATGATGCAGTGTCACTGATCCCAAATTATGAATTTGCTATGTAGAATTTGCCTGCATAATTTAATACATTGCAAATTCACAATATCCTTTGTTATGCACTGAGGACAATACCATTTAGACAATTGCTTATCATTAATAAAATTAGGCAATTTCCTTTTTCTGATATTTCCTAATAAACAAGTTATAATAGTTAACACAGAAGTCCCATAAGCTGTGCAAATACTTTCTCTAGCTACATGATTTTCCTTGCTTTTTTATTGTTTGTTATGATTAACCAAACAAGTAAAAATGTATGTTAAACAATTTAGCAATGTTGTCTTGTTCAGTTATTGGCCTTTATGCACATTCCTAATAAGATGCTATTCTTTGTTAATTAATAGAAGTATACCACAATGATACATTTACTTTTACACTGTAACCAATTTTGGCTATATTCCAAGAAGAGAGATTTATTTTAAGACTGTACAGTTTACATAACAGTTAGACCTGACGTGGCTACGGGTCTTAATAATATTTCTGTAGTCAACTGCATATTCAGTTGTCCATATATGACAGGTTGAAGTGTAGTTGACCACTCAGTTAGTTATTAAAGCACTTTGTCTTTTCTTCTTCTGATACTCGAGGGCTCCTTCACTATGCACTGATATATTGTGGTTCTCCAGTCTGTGGGATGCACCCTTAATTAGCTTAAACTGGTTAGCTTCTTCAATTTTTTTTGTTTTGTTTCCAGTAACCCATATTTATACACAAATGAGCTCACTTTCTTCACAGTGTGATGGGGACCAAGCCATTACAACACAAGTTAAGTTTTGGTACAACAGCTTATAACAAACACAAACTGGTTTTCTACTCTTTAATTATTTTTCTTTTATTCCCTTGTTAAAATACATTTTTGTTTTTTTGTTTTGAATTTCCCAGTTCTTTAATACAAATGTACCTGTTTTAGATGCTTGTCCAATTTTTTCATGAAGACATTCATTTTTATTTCCTTAACATGTAAATTACTAGTTTACGATAATAAATATAGTGCTTGACTTCTAAGAGGGGTGCTCACAATCTTCTGAGAGAAGATTTATTACTCTGTTTCTCCCCTACCTCCCAAGCAGGAGAGCAACGGAATTTTTACCCAAGCTTTTTAGAGTTAATTTTTTATTGAATATTTGAAAGCACAAACTCTAATAACAATTTTTTTAACATAGGACAAAAGAGAGAGTATAAAAATTAAAGCAAAATGAACTTTAAATGCAGGTTTTATGCAAACACATAGAGGGTATTAAACTTTTGACAGTTTGTGTTTGGGAGACGGATAAAAATCTGTTTGTTTTGTTCTAGCATTTTGCTACAGAATCAGTCATAATATTTATTATATTTTAAATATTTTGGCTAATTATATATATATATATATATATATATATATATATATATATATATATATATATAATTAGCCAAAATATTTAAAATTACATATTTTATGTAAATATATATATATATTTAATAAAGGTGCAAGCAAGATTATAAACCCTAAAAAGCTTATGATTTTATTAATATAACCTTTGCTTTAAAGTTGATGTTTTTCCCCTATATTTTTTTCCTTTGGAAAAAAAAGGTTTTAATTAATGAAATTAATTAATTAATGGGAAAAAAACTTCTTTGTTTGCAGTTGAATGGTTTATTGAGGAAGAAACCTATGTACATGATACCTTCTTGAGTTTTGCAAAAAAAATTGAATTGGTATTGTGAAATATATTATAAAAATAGTATTGTACCACTGTTATTTTTATATCTTTTTATAATGATTTTTATTATATGAAGTAAAAGTTAAATTATAATGAATCCCAGGGGTCATTTTTATTCCTCATGTCTTGCATAAGTGAGCTTCCCCCATATCTAGTTATGTTTTCTTACAAAAGATTCAAGAGCTCCATTATTATTATTTTAGTCTGTTGTTATTGCTGGTTCTTGGGCTTTGGTGTTTCACCATTTTAGTCTTTGCTGTATCCAGGCATTTTGCCTAGAAATTGTTCAATGCAATATATTCCTTTATGGGCTCTATGCCCAGAAAAGCAGTTTGCCTTTACTAGTTACTGTAAATGGGGTACTTAATGCCTTTTGCTGAAGTACCACTTTTTACAAACTCCCTTCCCACAGGCTGGCCTGCTACAAGTGTACTTAGAACCCGTAGCCCCCAAAGTACTACTTCTATGAGATTACTATCCTGAACCCAAATGGACAGGTTATGACCCAGTGCCAAACTGATTCAGCTAATGGCTCCTGGCTGCCTTGCCAATTGTTTGACTACACTTGCGGTTCATTCTTTAAACTGTTCAAGAGACCAAATAACCCAACTTAGCCAAATGTATTGTCTGAAGACAAAGCAGTACAATATGAAAAGGAGACATACATGCCCTCCTTCTGGGAAGCAAATTCTCACAGTGAGTTCACCTTACACAGAAGGTGTGCTTCAAAGATCCACATTTAAGCTAGTAGTATTTTTAGTGTGATTTTACAAATTACAAAGCTCATTACATATCATTAAAATCAATCTCACCAGTTTGTAATAGTTCCTTAACTTCTTGGTTTGTTTTGTACCTTTCTTATCTTTTGTTTTGCATACTACATTCCAAACCAGCTGGGCATAGATGTACATCCCAGTCTGTGCTGGGACAGAGCATTTATGAACCTTGGCTTTGGCAGGCTTCCTATTTTCTAATGCCAAGGCTGCCTTCAGCTTTGCAAAGAGTGGTGGGATATCTGACATGCGTGAACAGAACTGTGAAGAGAGTTTAATATGTTCAGTTAACATAACTTCCAAACACTTATTTATATGTAGTGTATATTACATTAATACCATGCACATAATTCCCATTAATGTGATGTATACTATGCCTAATATAAATATTTAGCAGTGACCTTTGGTGTTTTTCCCCTTTCTCTGTAGCATGGGGTGCACATCACTTGCCAGAGTTATCTGGGTATATCTTTCTTAATCATTTCCCTGCCACTTTAGGGGGCCTCAGACACTGGTGCACCTCAGTCTCTCCTGTTCTCTGCCTGTGGCATGTGGTAGTCTAGTCTCTTGTGTGCTGTAATACTTTGGTGTAATTTGGGTTGTTAGCTTTAGCATGCAGGTGCTGGATGGTGCTGATAGCCTGTGATATACAGGAGGTCAGACTAGGGGATCTGGTGGTCCCTTCTGGCCTTAAACTCTATGACTCTGTCTATATGTATTGACTGTTCACGTGAATAGGCCCATTGATTTGAATGGGACAAGTAATGTGAGTGAGGGCTGCAGGACTGGCCCTAATCCAGCAATGTTACCAAATCCTAAAGCAGAAAATGATTTCTGAAGTCTAAAAAAAATTCCACTCTGGCTAATTCCCCTGGACATTTTAGAAATGCAGCTTTCCTATGTAAGGCTTTGGGGCAGTCAAGATTTTATCAGTAACTGGCATTTAATGAGAAAAATAATACATTCACTGCTTCTGTCATCAGTTTTTTCTAAATCTGATTCCTATTTTCTCAGAAAGTTACTTTCTTAAAAAAACAATCAAGGAGTCCAAGATTGAGTGTGTGTGAATATCCTCCAGCCTAGTGTTTGTGTTTCAGTCATGAAACTAGATCCTCCAGTGCATTGGGTTGTCATATCCTGTTCATTAATTCTTTTGGGGCTGGATTGGCACTTCACAATCCACCCTGAGTAAAGGGCAGTGTGTAGCTGAGCTGTTTCAGGAGCAGACTAGGAAACAGACTGTGACTTTTAGCAAGGGAGAAGCAGGGATGGAGTGTTGTGGCTTTAACAGTCACAATTGCTCCATGGGAGAAGTAAGCTGCACTAGCCCTTTTCCTGGCACATTTTCCGCTGGCTCACAGGGCTCCGCTGATTGGTTGACATGTTGTGGGGAAGGGTGAGCCATGGCTTCACCTGCTTCCTGTCCACCTGCATGGGAGAAGCAGTAGTGCCCCAAGAAAGGTTACTTTGTTACAGGACAGTTCTCTGGGTATAAGTAACTAGTTAGTTATAGATAAAGTGCCAATAGATGACACTTGAAAATATGTAGTATTGTCGTAGGTTTTGTAAAACCAGTAAACTTCTTGTTGTGCTCTACAGTTAGCTTCCTCTGTGCAACAGTTTTTATCAGCTATTAACAGTGTATGACCTCTGATGTCGGTAGTGCACACAGTGCAGTAAGAGGATGCCTCATGCCCCCTTACTTCCCAGCTCATGCATGTAAACAAGATTACAATTGAGCCTTAAATCTTGTACTAAAATTCCAGGTCTTTGGGACAGTCTCAGGGGAAATTGAATAAGTTGACATACAGGACACAAAAAAATGAAATAATTTTTGTAGAGGCCACTATTCTGGATTCATCTGTTGTCTACAAAACTATCACTACTTATTTTTAAGTCTTTAAATTTAAAACATTTGCTGCAGACTGGAATTGCATTGTACCTACCAAAGATTTTAAACAGAGACAGAATTCAAGGTCCCTTGGCTTCTTATTAAGAAAGCACTTGCACTGATGGAGAGAAGTTATTTCATGTGATAATGAAGGGAAAGGCTTATATTAGCAGTTATCTCTAAAGTGAAATCCTAAAATGTTTATCATTAATAAAAATTCCTACTGAAATCTGTCCCATGGACATTCATAGCATTGTAGTTGGGGAGAGCGGAGTGTTTCTCATGGCAATAGACAGGAGGTTTGGGTTTTTGTTTTATATCAAAATAATTTAAGAAAAATCAAATGTTTCAAAATATTTTTATTTAATAAAAACAAGAGCATACTTGAAGAACAGTTGTGTTTGAGGCAGTACCTCATTTCACCAGTGACTGAAGGCTCTTGGCCTTCAGGAGCACACTCCATAATTTTCATGAGCTGCTCAGCTGGTAAACCCCAGTGGCTCATACAATAATAGTGAAATGACAGATGTCTACAGGTAAGGCCTTGCCTACATTGAGAATTTGCCCTGATTTCAGCCATGAGTTTATAGCCATTGATGTAGCTGCACCAATGCAAACCTCCTAGTGGAAAGAAGGTTAGTCATGATTTGCATTGATGCAATTTATCCCTGCTTGAAACAACTCTAGTGTAAACTGCTTACCTTGTCTGCATTTGGGGTTTAGACTGCTGCAGCTTGCATTAATTGTTGGCCACCGTGGGGTTAAATCACCAGTATAGACAAAGCCTTAGATATAGGGATCTGTCTCTTGAACATGTTATAAACTACTATGATGTCGTTTCCTGTGCACCTCATAAGAATGACCTGGGGCTTGGGTATCAGTGATCTTTCCTTAGGATTTGCCATCGTAGCTGAAGGTCAGCTGAGGGGTTTGAGCTAACAATACTAAGATTTAAATTTGAGAGGGCTAATGGCAGGGTGTTTTCTGTAGAGGATCCTTGATATGGTATATGGCCCATCTCTTCTCTCAGGCATTTGCCTTTGACGAATAGGATGGAGAAATTCCTTGGGCCAAACACACCAGCTAATGTAAAGTGCCAGGGTGATACTGAAGTCAATGGAACTATACTGATGATTTATATCAGTTGAAAATCTGTCTCTTTGTTTGTAGTAGGTTACTTTGTCCACCTCTGAAAAAAGATGTAGCTGTTAATTTCATAAACACAGCTAAATAATGTACCTGAACCCTGACCGCAATAAGAAGGTGCATTAGATATATCAAATCAGTAAATAAATGAGAAACACTTTTCCTCTTTTCCCAATAATATGTTCCTCGGTTCCATTTACTCAGGTATGACTTTTCTTCTCCATCTTCAGATCATTATCATTTATTATTTTGCAACACACAAGAATGAATGTAATAGGCACCTCACAGTACAAATTGATAGCCAGGTCTCTGCCTCAAACAATTGTCAATCTTTTATTAGACATGACACAGTGAGTGGGGGTGACAAACAAGGAGAGGAAATCAGGTTTACAGTCTGTCATTTCAAAAGAATATTTTTGTGGTGGAAATTGACAGGTATGCAGCTTTTGGAAAGCTCAGTAGAGCCCCTCAGGAAAGATGCACAAACCAACCATCACCTGGAGAATTTGTGTTGCCTGTTCTTGATCAGAATTAAATACCTGCCAAAGCACATTAGGACTGCAGTGCTCCTGAGTTGCTGAGTACCACAATATTCAGAGCTGACTGAATCTTCCATGTATTGAGTGCTCTCGTGCTCATAAGCTATATGAACACAACAATGCCTTTATAGACTTGATGACCTTCTACTATCCTGCAGTCATGTTATAACGGTAACTTTTAAATAATTTATTACAAAAACAAACTTACATGTGTGTTAACATCCTAGACAATTAAAAATGGGGGTGGGGGAAATACAAATGTAACTTACCCATTCACTCTTCCTTTGGTTTGCTTTTGTTCTCCTTTTAGGCTGGACAACGAAACTACACTATATGTATTCCATTCAGTGTCAGTTTCTAATTGTCCTGCACCTGGGACCCAATCCTGTGAGAGTATTGAGTCCCACTGAAATCAATGGGGGTTGAAAGTGCTCATCACGTCAGAGGATCAGGCTCCAGCTGAGTGCTGCTGTCTCTGAGTTTCAAATACTGCAGAGGGATGTTTAAATTCGCCCCTGCAGCATGTTCAATATTGTTTAAGTCATGGAAGTATTTTTACTTTTTTTTTTTTTTTTTTAAGAAAACAAACCTCTTATTTTGTGCCTACATTAACTGACAATATTGTTTTACAGATTGAGGATCAACTGTATCTACTTGTGGGGGCCCTATTTTGCCTACTGCCCCACCACAATGAAGTATCATTTATGGAAGTCTTGGTTTCATCTCAGTGCTAGACTGTTAGAAATCTCCAGTGGTGATCAATAAGGTAGGGGACATTAAAATTGCCTCAGCACAACTAGACAGGACTAAAAACTGTCATGTGAAAGCTGTCTCCCTGCTTCTTGTGCTTTTTCAGAGAGTTCTGGTGATTGATTACTTATCAGGCACTACAGATAGATTCATGATCTTCTAAAATATCTGTGGAGTACCAGAAAATACCCACTTTTGTTGATAATTCTGCTAAAAGATCCTCATCAATTTTTGCCTGAATGTCATGAGGATTTTGAAATGGTGTCAAGGTAAAACACATGGTCCAGGCTGGCTATAAGCACAATCAGATAAAAGGATTGCTTGGGGCCAGACAGCAGCCTCACAACTCATACTTCTCCTCTGGCAGTGAGATCAGTGAGAGAGGTCCCATGCTTTTGGGTCCTTCTGTAGTTTCAATCATGTGCACCTGATCCCTCCCTGCAGCAGTTAGTATTGTATGCTTTTGTGTGGCCCTGTGGCGGGGCCAGGCAACCCCGCCTTAGCCGAGAAGGAGTTAAGCCCCAGGGACTAGAGGGAGGGGCCAGGCAACCCCGCCTTAACCCGGAAGGAGTTAAACCCCAGGGATTGACAGCGGAAGTCCCGCCTCCCTGGGCGGACTGGGCATGCTCCAAGTGCTATAGGAGTATAAAGGGAGGGAGACCGGCTCAGTCTGGGCTGGAGCCCGTAGGCGAAGGACCTGCCGGGGAAGCTCCTGCGGCAGACCAGCCACAGCCGGTGGCTACGCCGGGAAGAGACGCCGTCCACGGCCAGCCGGCGCCCCGGCGCTTAGAGGAGACCCAGGGGACGACCGAACTCGCCGAGCACCAAGGACCCGTCGACTCCTGGGAGACCCCAGTGGAGACTCTGGTAGGAAGGGACCCCGGGAGGGTGACAGAGTGGTACCTCCCCCCCCCCCCCCGGGGAAGCTCAGCGTGTTTCGGTCGGAACCCCCCCGCTGAGTTGGTAAAAAAGCATCACGCTACCCTCCTCCCGAGGGTTGCTTTTGGAACTCCGGCCGCTAGGCCACGCTACCCTCCTCCCGAGGGTTGCTTCCGGGACTCTGGCCGCTAGGCCACGCTACCCTCCTCCCGAGGGTTGCTTCCGGGACTCCGGCCGCTAGGCCACGCTACCCTCCTCCCAAGGGTTGCTTCCGGGACTCTGGCCTATAGGCCACGCTACCCTCCTCCCGAGGGTTGCTTCCGGGACTCTGGCCTATAGGCCATGCTACCCTCCTCCCGAGGGTTGCTTCCGGGACTCTGGCCTATAGGCCCTACCGCCCGGTAGCCACGGGCTGGGTTCCAGACTCTTGCCGTTAGGCTGCGTCCCCTTGAGGCAAAGGGGACGTCATAGACTTTGGCCGCTAGGCTATACGGGCCTGGATTAAAGGGCTATTTGACAGACGGTGGCGGATAGTCCACGCCGCCCGCAACCTTAGGGGCGTGGACCGTCACACTTGGTGGAGAATGTGGGCATCGCCCCGGACCTGCTAAGAGGTCCAATACTCGGAGTCTAGACGACGGAACCCCTCCCGCCGTCTACGATGGATGCCGAGAAACTTTTAAAGTGGTTGCTGGAGAACCAGCAAGAACAGGTGGCCCAACAGCGACAACAACAGGCACACCTGCTGCAACAGATGGCCAGCCAGCAGCAGCTACAGATGACCCAGCACTAGGAACAACAGCAGCAACTCCTTCAGGAGTTGGCCACCCAATACCAAGGACAACAAGAGCGCCTGGTCCAACAAATAGCTACGGTAATGGGACCGCCAGGAGTTCCCGCCCCCAACACCACAGGCGCGGGGCTTGTGGAGCACCTGGGGGGACTAACGGTTCGCCTCACAAAAATGGGACCAGGCGATGACCCTGAAGCATTCCTGGTTACATTCGAGCGGGTCGCCACTGCTGCTCGGTGGCCCCCAGAACACTGGGCCATGATGTTGGCCCCCTATTTAACGGGACCGGCGCAGATGGCCTACCGTAACCTGGATTCCCGAAAGGCCTTGGACTACCCCCGGGTGAAAGCGGCCATCTTAGACCAGACCGGCATTAACCCCGAGACGTACCGCCAGTGCCTCCGTAAAGAACGGTACCCTCCTGGAGCTCGGCCTCGGGCCGTGGCCCAACGGGTACGGGACCTCTGTTGGAGATAGTTGGAGCCTGAGGGCTTGAACGGGCCACACGTAGCGGAAAGGGTGGCCCTCGAACAGTTCACCCAGATCCTCCCAGAAGGAGGGAAAGCATGGGTACAGCGTCACCGACCGGCCACCCTGTCCGCGGCTGTGGGCCTGATGGAGGATTACGTAGCAGCTGAGGAAGCCCAGACTCACCCCCGTAGGTCCGGAAACCTGAACCGGAGAGAAGGCCCAGACAGAGGAAGCCCTCGGGGAGCGGGGGCTCGGGAACCTGTCCCCCCTATCCGACCCGCACCTACTAACCTCCACAATCCCGAACCCAGGCAGGAAGTCCCTCGGAGGCCGAGTCGAAGGGAACGGCCACCCCTAGGGGGACGAAGCCCAACAAGGGACGGCAACAGACCCGCGGAGGGCCGGAACCGCTGCTGGGAGTGCGGACAAGAGGGACATTTTCAGCGGGAATGTCCTTTTATGGATTGTAACTATGGACAAGTATGGGTTGCCGGTCATAGAGCCCGGAAAAGGGGCCCAGGGAAATTGGTGGTTCTGGTGCGGGTCGCGGGGATCCACACGAGGGCTCTCGTAGACTCAGGATGTAGTCAGACCGTCGTACGGGAGGGGCTGGTCCCGAACCTTAGACTGGCAGGGGATAAGATACACTTACAGTGTGTACATGGGGACATTCGCCCTTATCCCACCGCCTGGGTGAGGATTGGGATAGGGCAGCGGGAGGAAGTCCTCCACGTGGGCATAGCCCCCAGATTGGCCTACCCCGTAGTGCTGGGGCGGGATTGGCCCGAGTTTAGGGAGGTCCTCCGACAGTATCAACCATCAGCTCTGCAAATCGAAGGAGCTATGCCAGGGAAGGAACTCCTCGGACACACGCCAGAGACAGACCCCGGGGAGGGGACGTCTACAGCGGGACAAACGCCCGCCGAAGCCCAACGTCAACCCATGGAAGAGACTCAGAGGGAGTTGGAACAAGATATTGACTTTGTGAGGGAGCAGAGAGAGGACCCAACGCTGAGTCGGGCTTGGGAGCAGGCCGTTGTCCCCGGAGCGGGAGAGGACGTACCTCCAAGACTTCCGCAGGGGCCATGGTTCGAGGTCCAACAGGACCGCCTATATCGGGTGGTGCAGGAGCCACATATGCCTGAGGTCCTCCGACAGCTATTGGTTCCCCAGAGGTTGCGACGAGGCCTACTACACTTGGCACATGCCAACCCATGGGCTGGACATCTGGGGCGGGAGAAGACCCTTCAGAGGGTGGCCCGCCGTTTCTTTTGTCCGGCATTCACCAAGAAGTCCGAGAATATTGCGCATCCTGCCCAGAATGCCAACGGGCGGGACCAAAAGGTGTAACCCGAGCCCCGTTAATACCCATGCCGGTGGTCGGCGTACCCTTTGAACGTATTGGAATGGATTTAGTGGGACCCTTAGAAAGAAGCAAGACAGGGAATCGATTTTAGTAATCGTGGACTACGCGACCCGGTATCCCGAGGCTGTTCCCCTCCGAGCGGCCACGGCACCGGTGATTGCCACTGAACTCGTGAAGGTCTTCGCTAGGGTCGGGATACCCGCGGAGATCCTGACTGATCAGGGTACTAACGTATCCTCGAAATTGATAGCAGAATTGTGCCGCCTCCTGAATATACGGATGCTCCGAACGTCAGTGTACCATCCCCAGACAGACGGGCTGGTAGAGCGTTTTAATGGTACCCTGAAGTCCATGCTGCGGAAGTTCGTAGAGGAAGACCCCAGCCATTGGGATACATTATTGCCAGCCCTGCTGTTCGCCATAAGAGAAGTACCCCAAGCGTCAACTGGGTTCTCGCCCTTCGAACTTCTGTACGGCAGGCAGCCCCGAGGGATCCTGGACCTCTTAAGGGAAGACTGGGAGACTCCGAGACTCGCGTGCTCGGAACCACACAGTATGTGCTACGTCTGCGAGAACGGCTCCAAACCTTGGGGGTTTTTGCCCGGGAGCATTTGCGACAGGCCCAAGAGACGCAGGTTCGACTGTATAACAGAGGGGCTAAGGCACGTAGCTTTAACCCCGGGGACCGAGTGTTACTCTTGTTACCCTCGGCGGAATCAAAGCTCCTGGCCAAGTGGCAGGGACCATACGAGGTGATCCGACAGGTCGGACCCGTAGATTATGAAGTCCGGTTACCGGGACGACGGAGGGACACCCGGACTTACCATGTGAATCTCTTAAAGGCCTGGAAGGTTAGGGAATCCTTGTTCATCACCTTCTCGCCCCCAGACCCAGAATTGGGACCCCTAGCAGGGGAACCCTTAGACCACAAGCCAGCGACACTCGGGGCCGGCCTTACTCAGGCACAGCGAGACCAAATATTGCAGCTTGTAAAGGACTTCCCCGATGTGCTATCAACCCACCCGGGACAAACCAACCTGACGAGCCATCATATCGCGACGACGCCGGGCCAGAAGGTGAGAGATAATCATCGTCCCATACCACGGAAGATGTGGGCCACAGTGCGACAAGAGTTGGACACAATGCTTGAAATGGGTGTAGTCGGAGTCTAAGAGTGAATGGCGTAGCCCCATTGTTCTGGTCCCGAAGCCCGACGGGACCACTCGATTCTGTATCGATTTCCGGAAGGTTAATGCCATCTCTAGGTTCGACGCATACCCAATGCCCCGGGTAGAAGAACTCCTAGAACGACTCGGGGGAGCGAGGTATTTGTCGACCCTAGATTTAACCAAAGGATACTGGCAAATCCCCCTTACGCCCAATTCCCGAGAGAAAACGGCCTTCCCAACACCCTTCGGCCTCTTCCACTTTGTAACCATGCCATTCGGGTTACACGGCGCTGCAGCAACGTTTCAGCGGCTGATGAATAAGCTCTTGTTGCCTCACGATCAATACGCAGTGGCATATATAGATGACATCGTGATCTACAGTCGCAGCTGGAAAGACCACCTTCGCCACCTCAGGGGAGTCCTCCAGGCCCTCCGAGCAGCTGGGCTCACGGCCAATCCGGCGAAATGCCATCTCGGCCAGGAAGAGGTGACCTACCTTGGGTATGTCGGGGGGGGGGGAAGTTGCGCCCCCAAATCAATAAGGTACAAGCCCTTATGGACACAGCTACGCCCTTGACGAAGAAACAGGTACGCCAGTTCTTGGGACTAGCCGGGTACTATCGGCGCTTTGTACCGGACTTTGCGTCCATAGCTGCACCCCTATCGGACCTGACAAAAAACTCCCAGCCACAACAGGTACAATGGTCCGACCTGTGTGACAAGGCTTTCAGGACGCTGAAAGACCGACTCATGCAGGAGCCGGTCTTGCGACACCCCGATTTTTCAAAGGAGTTCATTCTCCAAACAGACGCGTCAGAGGTAGGCTTAGGGGCGGTCCTCTCCCAGGAATGGGAGGGGGAGGAACACCCAGTCCTATATCTAAGCCGAAAACTACTCCCTCGCGAGAAACACTACGCAACAATCGAGAAAGAGGCCCTGGCGGCGAAATGGGCCATTGATGCCCTGCGCTATTACTTACTGGGGAATACCTTCAAATTGATCACCGACCACGCCCCCCTCAGATGGATACACAGCATGAAGGATGCGAACCCCCGAATTATGCGCTGGTACCTGTCCCTCCAACCATACGACTTCCGCGTGTTTCACCGTCCGGGTAAGGCGCATGCTAACGCGGATTTCTTTTCTAGACAGGGAAAGGAGGTTGGGGAGGCGGACCTTCTTAAGGGGGAGGGTGTGTGGCGGGGCCAGGCAACCCCGCCTTAACCCGGAAGGAGTTAAGCCCCAGGGACTGACAGCGGACTGGGCATGCTCCAAGTGCTATAGGAGTATAAAGGGAGGGAGACCGGCTCAGTCTGGGCTGGAGCCCGTAGGCGAAGGACCTGCCGGGGAAGCTCCTGCGGCGGACCAGCCACAGCCGGTGGCTATGCCGGGAAGAGACGCCGTCCACGGCCAGCCGGCGCCCCGGCGGTTAGAGGAGACCCAGGGGATGACCGAACTCGCCGAGCACCAAGGACCCGTCGACTCCTGGGAGACCCCAGTGGAGACTCTGGTAGGAAGGGACCCCGGGAGGGTGACAGAGTGGTACCTCCCCCCTCCTCCCCCCGGGGAAGCTCAGCGTGTTTCGGTCGGAACCCCCCCCGCTGAGTTGGTAAAAAAGCCTCACGCTACCCTCCTCCCGAGGGTTGCTTTTGGGACTCCGGCCGCCAGGCCACGCTACCCTCCTCCCGAGGGTTGCTTTTGGGACTCCGGCCGCCAGGCCACGCTACCCTCCTCCCGAGGGTTGCTTTTGGGACTCCGGCCGCCAGGCCACGCTACCCTCCTCCCGAGGGTTGCTTTTGGGACTCCGGCCGCCAGGCCACGCTACCCTCCTCCCGAGGGTTGCTTCCGGGACTCCGGCCGCCAGGCCACGCTACCCTCATCCCGAGGGTTGCTTTTGGGACTCCGGCCGCCAGGCCACGCTACCCTCCTCCCGAGGGTTGCTTCCGGGACTCTGGCCTATAGGCCCTACCGCCCGGTAGCCACGGGCTGGGTTCCAGACTCTTGCCGTTAGGCTGCGTCCCCTTGAGGCAAAGGGGACGTCATAGACTTTGGCCGCTAGGCTATACGGCCCTGGATTAAAGGGCTATTTGACAGACGGTGGCGGATAGTCCACGCCGCCCGCAACCTTAGGGGTGTGGACCGTCACAGGCCCCAAGGTAACTTTCTTACTTGGATTCCTGCAAATGAGTGGCTGATGTAATTAGTGTTCCCTCCAACCACTCTGTCAAGGCTAGATTAAAAATCCTGCCTGAAATGTAGTTGTGACTGCAGAAGGTTTCACCTCACTAGGATTACTTTTTTCTGTTCCTTATCTTTTCTGTCTCTCATTTTACTTACCAGCCCTAGGCTGACAGGAATCTGCAAGAGCCACACAGGTAACCAAAAGAGAAGCAATTAGAGGGGCTGGACAATGTCTGACCTTCTCTAGAGACCACAGGGCAATTCACTGTAAGGCATAGTTCTGGAGACATATACATTCAGATTCTTCATATAATAAGGTACTTTATTTAAATCATGTTCTGTTGGGGAATTAGGCTGAGGATTTTGAATAGATGGAATTACTGGGAAGTATTTTTATTTACCTGGCTTTTGCAATGAAAAAAGATTCATTTGCATTGACTGGTAAGAAATAAAATGTTCTCTGCTGAGTGAGATAAATTCACATGAACCACTGAAAGCCAGTGCTGGACTTGGACTCCTAAATCTCTCAGGTACTTTTGAAGATCTTCTCCGGACTGTTCATAGAAGCTGATACTTATGCATCTACGGTTTGCATATGGCACCAATCGCCAGAGTATTTAGGTGTGGTAAATACTTCTGGATGCAAATATTCATACACAATGAAATGCAGAGATTATTTGAATGACAACTATCGAAAGTCAACGTTCCCTCAAGCCAGTGGCTCTTCAGGCTGGTACAGTTAAGGCACATCAGTTGCATAGCCAAAGGCAGTGTGGCCAGCATCACATCCAGCCACCTTTGACTGCCTGGACCCAATGGATCAGGTGACTATGCTATGGCCTCTTCCCCTCATTTTAACAGTCTTTATAGGTCTGTTTGAGAATTACATTAAAAGGGAAGTCCTGCTGTGATAGAGTTGTAGCTCTGTTTGCAGTGGTTGTTTTTTTCCTGCTGTTTAAATGTCAGTAGATTTGGAAAGATGTAGTGCTCTAACAATGATACAGTACATATCAGTAAATTTATAGATCTTAGGAGCAAAACTGTTTCATGAATTTGGGGAAGTGGGAATCTCTGTTTTTCAAGTCCACTGTAGTACAATCAACATCATCACCATCACAAAATGCTACTGTATCTGGCTTGCTGACAATGAGTGCACTGAGCAGGAGATTCTACAGTGTGAGAAACAACTTTGAACACCAAGGGGCAAGAACAGAAATCTACAAAGTAGGCATTAATAAATAAATAGCTTTCTTTAGTCAAACTTCAACACCTTTCAATGAGGAGTAGGAAGGGATGTAGCTAGAGGCAGGCCTGAGTCCTCCCCCTGGAATGCTAGCATATGTGCTCTTGTATGTGTTTTTTGTCATGTTGCCTACTCTTTATTCTTTTGCATAGATTGTTGTTTTAAATAATTGTTGGGGGCCTGCAGCCTGCAATATTTCAATCAAAATAAGTAGTCTACAGCCATACTAACAAAAGGCTGTGATGTTCTACATAACACTTTGGTAAGAGACACTACATCACCATATATAAAATCTCATAGAAAATCACTGAGCTGCCATTTCTATTTCACAGGAGTAATAAGCTAAGCAATAAACATGAAGGATTATATACTTTTTATAGATTATGAGTACTGTGCCCTAGCAGCCCAGAATACATTGAAAGAGGGGCCTGGAAGGAGCTTAAACTGTCACATTTACTCATCCCACAGATTGTGAACAGGTGTTGCAGGAACAAAAGTGGTATTATATATGAAATGGGTCAGAGGCGGTTACCTTCCCTGATTTTAGTCCTACGAACCAAGCCAGAAGAAAAGAATTATAAAGTACTCTAGACAGCAGTTTATGGCAGAATATACCAGCCAGATAATGTTTCTCGCTACCGGTAATTTGAAAGAAAGTAGACCTATTTTAACATGGGGAGGGCAATGGAGTTTTTTCACCTCTAGGAGATTCTCAGTCAGAGTTAGAAGGGGAACAGTTATGAATGAGAACTATAAACCTACAGAAATTCTCGGTACTATGTAGTTTGCCTTTTGAATGTGTTGAAGATTTGTTTGTTTCACCTTTTCCTTTCATATTATATACTTGTGGTCATTTATAAGCAAAGCTTGGATAGTAGTTTTCCTTCTACATTGTTAGAACTAAGAAAGCAGATGAATTAGGTTGTTAAACTTATTGAGTTCCTGTCCTCTTTTTTTTTTTTTTTATTCACTCTTTGATTACAGATAACTATGTAAACTATGAAATTGCATCTACAAAACAATCAAACTGTAGACAACAAGCCCTCCCCTATTATATTCTGACCTCTTTCCTCATCTGTAGTACTGGTAGTTGTTGCTGCAATTATTTATGTGGCTTAGGATGAGACTCTCAAGATCTCAATAATATAGACCAAAACTATTCTGCTGTGCTGTCCAAAGCATTTCCAATCAGCTAAGGAAACAGTCTTTAATTAGATAGCTGGTGTGCTGTGACTCTGGCTTATCATTCTAACCAGTATGAGCTCATTGCTTCCTGGTGTCCCCCTGTCTGTCCTTCAACTTATACTTAACTTGTAAGATCTTGGGGCAGAGGTTCTTTGTTACCTGTTTATAGTTCCTAGCACAATGCTACCATAATACAAATAAATAATAAAAAAATAAATAATAATCAAGCTGGTGGTGTAGGCAGCAGAACCCTAGTGTATTGGGTTTTCATGTTTCTGATCCCTATTCCTGTGGTCTAGATGTTAGAACCAGGGGGATAGGGTGAGCTGCGAGTCACAAGATATGGGTTCATAGATTCCAAGACCAGAATGGTCCACTGTGATCATCTAGTCTGACCTCCTGTATAACACAGGTTATCGAATTTCCTCAGAGTAATTCCCATAGCATATGTTAGAAAAATATCCACTCAACTTTAAAATTGCCAGTTATGGAGAATCCAACACAACCCTTGCTGAATTAATCCAATGGTTAATTACCCTCGTTACAAATTTACACCTTATTCCCAGTCTGAATTTGTCCAGCTATTGGATCATGTTATACCTTTCTCTGCTCGACTGAAGAGCCCTTTATCAAATATTTGTTTCCCATGTAGGTACTCAAAGACTGTTATCAAACCATCCCTTAACCTTCCATTTGTTAAGCTAAATAGATAGACTCAAGGAGCTCAATCACTATAAGTCATGTTTTCTAATCTTGTCCTCATTCTTGTGGTTCTTCTCTGAACCCTCTCCACTTTATCAGCATCTTTCCTGAATTGTAGACACCAGAACTGGACACAGTATTTCAGCAGCGGTTGCACCAGTGCCAAATACAAAGGTAAAATACTCTCTCTACTCCTAGTCAAGATTCAACTCAGCCACTGGTTCACTGGTCACGTTATTGGCTGTGCTTCAGTTTTCCCATCTGTAAAATGGGGCTGAAAATGCTTATCCATCTTTGTAAATAGTCTTGAGAGCTTTGGATGAAAAGCATTATATAAGTGCAAAGAATTATTATTACTCCTGCTTCCCAGAAGTGGAGGGAAGCACTAGATTGATGGCTAGTATCCCAGAGAATAGTGGCCTAGTTAATGCCTCCAACCTAAATTTTTCAGTTATGTGCTACTGTCAAAGCATGTGATAAATATTCCTACAGTATGGACAAGCAGGTGAATAATTGGGTTTAAACAGACTGGTGTGAAATACAGCATAAACTATGACCAATATGAAATGCCTTGACCAAATCTCTGCCTAGCATTTAGATCCTTTGCTTTACTGTAAGATCCCCATTATTTTCCACAATATTATTCTACAATTTAAAATGAAGTTTCTCCAAAGATCTGTTTCCCTCAAAGTTCTGACTAATATTACATTTAGTAAGGCATTCATATAGGAAGAAGTGATTAATTTTAATACCTCAATCCTGTGAGGTTGTGCTTGTGTGCTGTGCCTTAGCTAAAAGACTCCTAAATAAATGGAAAGCAGATAAAACCTATTCATGTTCTAATTTTTTTTTAAAAAGCTTCAGAGTAATTGAAAAATAAATCTTCTACTTTCATTAAACAGCATCCCTCTAATCTTAGGTATGAAATCTTCTTTATTTTCAGAGCCTCCCCTAGCTGATAATATAATTGTCACAAAATGTGGCATCCAGGCTGAAACTTATTTTTATATATGGACCAATTTCGAAATAATCAGCCAGTAGTTGTTTTATCCTAAATCTTGATAAAATGTGTGAACGCACAAAGTGCTTTTTTGGTACGGCACAAGCAGTGGCAGGTCCTTGCATTCAAGAAATGCTCCCCTATTTGTTCATGATCCTTCACAGTTTGAAATGAACTCCCATTGAGTGCTGGGAAATAATTAGCTCCTCTGCTTGAGACAGCAGAGACAAGATTGCAAAAAGTGGTAAAAAATCTGAATTTGTCTGGCCAACAGAAGGGTATTACTTGGATTTTTAAAAGAAGCCCACAGAGCTGAGCTTTCCAGCTTATAGATGTATGTCGCGGAGGTGGGGAGCCTAACGGGGTGCGGCAGGGATTGATTGTCGTGTGTGGAAGCTCTTGCGAGCTAATTTTTTCAAATGATTAATTTCTCTGACTGAAGCGATAGATGGAAGGTGCACACCCTTTAGTTTCTGCAAAAGAACACTAATAACACTGGTCTACAATTTTTGATAAGTCGTCTGCTTCAGAGATAAAATGTGCTATTTATTATGTATTTTGATGTGCTGAATTCAAATATGACAATTAAAACAACTGATTGGCTACTGTTTCTAAGGCCTGGTCTACACTAGGCGTTTATGTCGAATTTAGCGCCGTTACATCGAATTAACCCTGCACCCGTCCACACCACGAGGCTATTTAGTTCGACATAGAGGTCTCTTAAATTCGACTTCTGTACTCCTCCCCAACGAGGGGAGTAGCGCTAAATTCGACATGGCCATATCGAATTAGGCTTGGTGTGGATGGAAATCGACGCTAATAGCTCCGGGAGCTATCCCACAGTGCACCACTCTGTTGACGCTCTGGACAGCAGTCCGAGCTCGGATGCTCTGACCAGCCACACAGGAAAAGCCCCGGGAAAATTTGAATTCCTTTTCCTGTCTGGGCAGTTTGAATCTCATTTCCTGTTTGGACAGCGTGGCGAGCTCAGCAGCAGTGGCAACGATGCAGAGCTCTCCAGCCGAGATGGCCGTGCAATCCCAGAATAGAAAGAGGGCCCCAGCATGGACTGATCGGGAAGTCTTGGATCTCATCGCTGTGTGGGGCGATGAGTCCGTGCTTTCCGAGCTGCGCTCCAAAAGACGGAACGCAAAGATCTATGAGAAGATCTCTAAAGCCATGGGAGAGAGGATACAGCCGGGATGCAACGCAGTGCCGCATGAAAATCAAGGAGCTGAGACAAGGCTACCAGAAGACCAAAGAGGCAAACGGACGATCCGGATCCCAACCCCACACATCCCGTTTCTACGAGGCACTGCATTCCATCCTAGGTGCGGCCGCCACCACTACCCCACCACTGACCGTGGACTCTGAGGATGGGATATTGTCCACGGCCGGTTCCTCGGACATGTTAGCAGACGGGGAAGATGAGGAAGGAGATGAGGAGGACGAGGCAGTCGACAGCGCTTACCAAGCTGATTTCCCCGACAGCCAGGAGCTCTTCATCACCCTTACAGAGATCCCCTACCAACCCTCCCCAGCATGTAACCCGGACACAGATTGAGGGGAAGGATCAAGCGGTAAGTGCTTTAAACATCTAAACATTTATTTTTTACAAAACTGGAATATTAAGAATAAGAACAATATGTGCTTCATGATTTCTTTACCCTGGGCGCTTAAGTAATCAGTTCCAACTATTTAAAAAAAATCAAACAATGTCCGGTTGTGCATGATTCTGCTGCCCAAGCTGCTCCACTCTATAGTCCCTGCAACTGCAGCTATATGAAAATCCGGTCTATATGTCCGGGGATAGAGCAATAATCCTCCACTGACATCTCAACGAAGCTCTCCTGCAGGTAATGGGAAAGCCTGTTCATCAGGTTCCTGGGGAGAGCGGCCTTACTGGGTCCTCCGAAGTAGGAGACATTCCCGCGCCAGGAGACGAGCAAGTACTCCGGTATCATTGCCTTGCACAGCATGGCAGCATAGGGCCCTGGTCTTTGCAGGCTTTCTCGAAACATCCTTTCCTTCTCGGTGTCCGAGATCCTCAGGATAGTTATGTCGCTCATGATGACCTGCTTTGAATTAGGTAGGGGACTGTTAGTATTGGGACTGCTTGCAAGTTCCTTTACAGAACTGTAACCGCTGGTTTGCAGCCACGCGGTGGATGCGGGAGAGGGGCAGCATACAGGGATCTTTCCCTGGGACATCCGCGAGGGGGTGGGACAGGGCCAGAGTTCATGCTTGGCCGATTGCTGGCAGCAGAGACTGGCATTGCTTTCAATGTGAAAGGAGGCCAGTGGTACTACTAAAGTTTTAAGCAGCCATAAGTCTACGGCTTACCATCTTTGCCTGCTACAGAGATTACGGTGTCCTGCCACGCTTCCCAGATCTGCAGTGCAAAACCCCAGGCACTGAAGGCGAGGTCCGAAAATTCGACCTTGTCCTGAGTGCGCATGTGAAAGGTGCGGTGCATGGTCTTGTTCACAGAGAAAGACTATGTTCTTTGTTCACAACTACATTTATCTTTCGGAGGAATTCACTACCTTTTTCTCATTCCCACAGCCACATCTGCGACTGTCTCCCAACCAAGCCTGGCATCACACTCCCAGAGGCTAGCGCACATTAGGCGGAGGAAGAAGAAGACGCGAGAGGACATGTTCTCAGAACTAATGGGCTGCTCCCGAGCCCAGGCAGCACAGCAGAACCATTGGAGGGAGAATTTGTCCCAAATGCACCGGACACACATGGAACGTGAGGAGAGGTGGCGGCAGGAAGACCAGCAGGCGACTCAAACGCTGCTTGGACTTCTGAGGGAGCAAACGGACACGCTCCGGCGCCTTGTTGATGTTCTGCAGGAACGGAGGCAGGAGGACAGAGCCCCACTGCAGTCTATCAGTAACCGCACTCCCCCGCCACCGAGTCCCATACCCCCCTCGCCCAAAGTCCAAAGAAGGAGGGGCGGCAGAGTCCGTGAAAACTCTCACTCCACCCCTGCAGACTGCTCAAGCACCAGAAGGCTGTCATTCCCCAAAATTTGAAAAGTCCTTTCCTGCCCGCCTCACCCAAGCCCCCGTCCAAGTTTCACCCCCCAGTTTCATGTGTGGTTGTTAATAAAAAATACGTTTCTGTTCATTACTGTTTCAGTCATGTTCTTTTGAGGGAGAGTCTGTCTGAAGGGGGGGAAGGGGCTTGGGAATTGGACAAGACAGTCACCTTTAGCAGGGTACAGAGGCGGGGGCAGGTCCAGCAGCAGGGCACATACACAGTGCAGTGACTAGTTACCCTGGTCAGTCTGGGAGGTGGTTTTCATGTTCTGTGCGTGGGGGGGGGGTTGCACTGTGACTTTGTTGCGGGGGAGGGCAGTTACAAATCTTATGCAGCGGTCCTTGTCCTGGATCACAGAGCCACGCAGCAGGGGATCTGTAACCCTCCTCCCCCTGCCATAAACTCACATAGCCCCCACATACACGCAGCTCCGCTCAGGAGGGCTGGCAGGCTCCGTTGAAACAACCAGTCCACCACTGCGAATCCTGTCATTCCTGGAGTTTAGAAGGATCATTTGCATCAGTACACTACACCCGCTCCCCACCACAGTCTGCGTCCCAGGTTTCAAACATTCCCGCGAAAACAGTACTAAAGACAACGGTGTTCATTAACAAAATAAAACTGATTTTATTTTTTTGGAAGGAGGTGGAGGGGGTCTGTAACTGGAGAGGATAGTCAACATTAACTGGGTAAAGAAACGGTCGCAGGTTCAGCTTCTCTGTACAGAAACTTAAAAGTCACTGGTTACCCTGCTCACTGTGGAACCTAGCTTTCAAAGCCTCCCGGATGCACAGCGCGTCCCGCTGGGCTCTTCTAATCGCCCGGCTGTCTGGCTGGGCGTAATCAGATGCCAGGCTATTTGCCTCAACCTCCCACCCCGCCATAAAGGTCTCCCCCTTGCTCTCACACAGATTGTGGAGCACACAGCAAGCTGCTATAACAATGGGGATATTGGTTTCGCTGAGATCACAGCGAGTCAGTAAGCTTCTCCATCTCCCCTTGAGACGGCCAAAAGCACACTCCACCACCATTCTGCACTTGCTCAGCCGGTAGTTGAACAGTTCTTTTTCAGTGTCTATGGCTCCAGTGTAGGGCTTCATGAGCCAGGGCATTAGCGGGTAGGCTGGGTCCCCAAGGATCACTGTAGGCATCTCCACATCCCCAACAGTTATTTTGTGGTCCGGGAAGTAAATACCTTCCTGCAGCCGTCTAAACAGACCAGAGTTCCTGAAGACGCGAGCGTCATGAACCTTGCCCGGCCATCCGACGTTGATGTTTGTAAAACGTCCCCGATGGTCCACCAGTGCTTGCAGCACCATTGAAAAGTAGCCCTTTCGGTTGATGTACTGGCTGGCCTGGTGGTCCGGTCCCAGGATAGGGATGTGAGTTCCATCTATAGCCCCACCGCAGTTTGGGAATCCCATCGCGGCGAAGCCATCTATGATGACCTCCACGTTTCCCAGGGTCACTACCTTTGAGAGCAGTACCTTGACGATTGCATTGGCTACTTGCATCACAACAACCCCCACGGTAGATTTGCCCACGCCAAAGTGGTTCGCGACAGACCGGTAGCTGTCCGGCGTTGCAAGCTTCCAGAGGGCTATGGCCACTCGCTTCTGGACAGTCAGGGCTGCTCGCATCCGGGTGTCATTGCGCTTCAGGGCAGGGGACAGCAACTCACAAAGTTCCATGAAAGTCCCCTTCCGCATGCGAAAGTTTCGCAGCCACTGGGATTCATCCCAGACCTGCAGCACTATGCGGTCCCACCAGTCCGTGCTTGTTTCCCGTGCCCAGAATCGCCGTTCCACAATATCCACATGACCCATTGTCACCGTGATGTCCTCGGCGCTGGGTCCTGTGCTTTGTGACAGGTCTGTGCCACTCTCAGACTTCAGGCCCTCACCGCGGTGCCGTAGCCTCCTCGCCTGGTTTATCTGCATCTGCCTCTGGGAAAGGTGGATGATAAGCTGCGAGGCGTTGACAACGGCCACAACTGCAGCGATGGTTGCAGCGGGATCCATGCTCGCAGTGCTGTGGCATCCGCACTGTCACTGACCGGAAAAGTGCGTGAACTGATTTCCCGCCGGCGCTTTCAGGGAGGGAGGGAGGGCGGTAGTGACGGACGGATGACTACAATTACCCAAAAGCACCCTCTACCCTTTTTTTTACCCAGAAGGCATTGGCGGCTCGACCCAGAATTCCAATGGGCAGCGGGGACTGTGGGAACTGTGGGATAGCTGCCCACAGTGCACCGCTTCCAATGTCGACGCTTTCCCCGTTAGTGTGGACTCACAAAGTCGAATTACTGTCCTTAGTGTGGACACACACGTTCGACTTCGCAATATCGATTCCACAAATTCGATTTAAGAGAAATCGAACTACCCTCGTAGTGTAGACATACCCTAAGATATTTAAGTTTTTACATTTTATGTCTATGTATATTGTGTAGATAGTAGAGTTTTAATCATAAATTGTAAACCTAGGTCTTTTCATGTGTTTATGGTTGCTTTACATGATAATATTTCACCTGTCCTGTTTATGTAACACTTTAAAAATCAGCAAAAGGGTGATATAAATAAAATTTATTATGAAACAAAAGGCAAAAAACTATTATGTACCTAGTTTAGTCCTATTCAGTGTCTACCCGGCGCTTCTTGGCTTGTCTCTTGTATTCATTAAATGGAGCATCTCTTGTCACTGTCCAGCAATAGTCTGCAAGCATTGATGGGCTCCATTTGCCCTGATAGCGTTTCTCCATTGTTGCAATGTCCTGGTGAAATCGCTCGCCGTGCTCGTCGCTCACTGCTCCGCAGTTCGGTGGAAAAAAATCTAGATGAGAGTGCAAAAAATGTATCTTTAGTGACATGTTGCAACCAAGGCTTTTGTATGCCTTGAGGAGGTCCACCAACAACCTGTAGTTGTCTGCCTTGTTGTTTCCAAGAAAATTTATTGCCACTAACTGGAAGACTTTCCATGCCGCCTTTTCCTTGCCACGCAGTGCATGGTCACTCGAAGAAGTTCACGAATCTGAGGACCAACAAAGACACCTTCCTTTATCTTAGCTTCACTTAACCTTGGAAATTTTCCACGTAGGTACTTGAAAGCTGCTTGTGTTTTGTCAATGGCCTTGACAAAGTTCTTTATCAGTCCCAGCTTGATGTGTAAGGGTGGTAACAAAATCTTCCTTGATTCAACAAGTGGTGGATGCTGAACACTTTTCCTCCCAGGCTCCAATGACTGTTGGAGTGGCCAATCTTTCTTGATGTAGTGGGAATCTCTTGCACGACTATCCCATTCGCAGAGAAAACAGCAGTACTTTGTGTATCCAGTCTGCAGACCAAGCAAGAGAGCAACAACCTTCAAATCGCCACAAAGCTGCCACTGATGTTGGTCATAGTTTATGCACCTCAAAAGTTGTTTCATGTTGTCATAGGTTTCCTTCATATGGACTGCATGACCAACTGGAATTGATGGCAAAACACTGCCATTATGCAGTAAAACAGCTTTAAGACTCGTCTTCGATGAATCAATGAACAGTCTCCACACATCTGGATCGTGAACGATGTTGAGGGCTGCCATCACACCATCGATGTTGTTGCAGGCTACAAGATCACCTTCCATGAAGAAGAATGGGACAAGATCCTTTTGACGGTCACGGAACATGGAAACCCTAACATCACCTGCTAGGAGATTCCACTGCTGTAGTCTGGAGCCCAACAGCTCTGCCTTACTCTTGAGTAGTTCCAAATCTCTGACAAGGTCATTCAGTTCACCTTGTGTTATGAGGTGTGGTTCAGAGGAGGAGGGTGGGAGAAAATGTGGGTCCTGTGACATTGATGGTTCAGGACCAGAAGTTTCATCCTCTTCCTCTTCCTCGTCTGACTCAATGATTCTGGTGCATCAGGAACCGGCAGTCCTTCTCCGTGGGGTACTGGGCGTATAGCTGATGGAATGTTTGGATAATGCACAGTCCACTTTTTCTTCTTTGACTCACCTTTCCCAACTGGAGGCACCATGCAGAAGTAACAATTGCTGGTATGATCTGTTGGCTCTCTCCAAATCATTGGCACTGCAAAAGGCATAGATTTCCTTTTCCTGTTCAACCACTGACGAAGATTTGTTGCACAAGTGTTGCAGCATATGTGTGGGGCCCACCTCTTGTCCTGATCTCCAATTTTGCAGCCAAAATAAAGGTGATTGGTTAAAAAAGCCTTAGTGGTTATACTGCGCTTTTGTGATGCAAAAGTCACTTCACCACAAACATAGCAGAAGTTATCTGCACTGTTCACACAAGTACGAGGCATCTCTGCTCACTTTGGCTAAACAGAAATGTGTCCCTTTGCAAAATCAAACACTGACAAATAAGAGAGCACGACACTGTATGATTTCTAGAGCTGATCTAGGGCAATTTGTTCAGCAGAGTGATGTAAGCTTCGTTATGATTGCATCATCCATGACTTCTAGGAATAACATGATGCAATTCATATCATGTATGATGCAATACCAGCTTCAGATTGCATTATTCATTGTTTTGCCTAAAAAGCAAGTACTGTCCAATCCCAGTCATAGATTTATTCATAGATCCAGTCAAAGATGTATTTTAGTCATTTCTGGTTTAAATTGAGATCCCTTCCCTTTATAACTCACTTATCCTCCGCCATTCCCAAGTCAAGGGTCGTATATACTGACCCAATAGCATATCTTAAAAACTAGAGCCAATCAACAATTTTAAGCATCATTTTCGTTCTCAGTGACCCAGAATTAGTAACGTTTGACTACATTTATTTCAGAAGCATTTTGGCTGTAGAGCAGTGTAATGGGCAGAAGCAAGGGAGTTGAGATTTCTTTATCTCCAGAGTCTGGTGTGAGTGACTCAGCCACCCCTTTCCCCAGCTGAGACTGAAATCATGATTAACCAGGAAAGCTCCCGAAATTCTAGACAGAAGTGTGTCCAATCTGATCAGAGTGGCCATAACATCTGTGTAAATGAGACTGAAAAGCTTGACATGAACTGTTTTGACAAATGAGTGGAAAGGCTGAAAGGACAACAGAGAGATGTGCAAATCAGCTGCAACCCCATGGTGCGGTTGTTGAGAAGAACAGTGACTTACTTCTTTAGTCCTGAAGTTTCAAGTGTCAGAATATTGGAATAATTGGAAGTTACAAGTGTCAGAATAAGAGCCAAGAATACCAATGTTTGATGACTCCTAGGATGCCTGAATTTTAATACCAACCTTGAGCAGTCCAACATAGACACTACTGAAGTAGGTAGGTAGCATGGTCCAGCAGAATGAACACAGAAATGGGAGTCTCAAATTCTAATCCATCTCTCCTACTGGCTCACCATGTGACTTTCTGTAGCTCTCTGCCTCAGTTTGCCCATCTTTAAAATGGGCAATCATAGAGCTACCTGGCCCAGGTATCAATTCATTAATGTGTGTACCGAGCTTTGAAAATGTCATGTGCTAAATCTACTGACAGGAAATGGAGCTCAGAAACCCACTTTGTGGAAAGCAACACAGAGTCCTGTGGCACCTTTAAGATTAACAGATGTATTGGAGCATAAGCTTTCGTGGGTGAATACCCACTTCGAAGTGTCCCATGAGTCTGACGAAGTGGGTATTCACCCACGAAAGCTTATGCTCCAATACATCTGTTAATCTTAAAGGTGCCACAGGACTCTGTGTTGCTTTTTACAGATCCAGACTAACACGGCTACCCCTCTGATACTTGCCACTTTGTGGACTCGCTGTGGCTTTCAGATCTGGAGACAAATACAACATTTACAAAGCTGCCAGACTAAAGCGTGCTTTTACCTCAAAAGGACAGAAAACCTTGTCTCTTCCCAAAGTAGAACCAAACAAAAGAGATGAAGTTAAAACAGACTTCTGGCATGAAGAAACAGATGCAGCTGTCCAGTAATAGCCAAGTGATACTATATAGTGCCTAACAGCCAAAAGTCCTTCTATTCTGCATCAAGTCCATTGCTACCAACTTTGTTTCAAAAATTAAAATTAAAAAAACCAAGCAGAAGATTTGGATACTTAATTATAATACTGGAGGGCACAACAGCCCTTTTTCCTAAAAGACTTTTCTTTCTTAAATTACTTCGTATGGGTACTGTGTATCTAAATACTCCTATGTGAAAAATATCATTGCGTCAAAATAAGCTTGATTGTAAACTGATTAACTTCTTTAAAATGTTCATTATAGCTAGACCTAAATATTATAATGGATGTGATCCTTTTTATTTGCCTTTCAATAGACAGTAAAGGCCTGATTTTTAAAGGTATTTAAGTGCCTAAAGATGCAGATTGGTCTTCAAGCACTTTTGAAAACCCCCTAGCTGCCTATCTGCATCTTCAGGTGACTAAACACCATTAAAAAATCTGGCCCTTAGAGAGAGAGAGAAGCCTGCTTCCCCTCTCAGTTACATTAGGTTTACACCACTGTAATTTCATGGAGGTCAACAGTTACTCCTAAGCTACACCACTGAAATGTAAAAAAGAATTAGGCCTCTGTCTGTATTTTGTTTTGTGATGCTTGATACTCGGGTAGCTAAATGCAAAATCCATCCCTGCGGGTCACCATCTGGATTTATACAGTAAAAGTCTCTGAGGGAATTTTTTGAGTCCATAAAGCAATGAATGGATTACACTAATCCGTATGTGCAGCATTCATTTTCATGTTTGACAGATATAATACAGTTTTCATTGAATTACTAATCCAAGTGTAATTTAATGCAAATCACTAATATATTGGAAATATCTGCATTTTATTAGACTTTTACATAGAAGACATGACTATACAAGGCGCAGGCCAATGGAGAATCAGGGTATGTCTACACTGCAATATAAGCCCAGGGTTAGTGGGACTCGAGTCAGCTCACGCAGGTTAGAAAAACCTGGGCCTGTGCGTCTATGCTGATTCTTAACCCAATGTTAAGATTTTTCTAACCAGGGCTCAAACCTGTGGCTCTGACATCCACATTTAAGCATGGAGTCAAGCTAACCAGATTCCCTAGCACCTCAGCCTTTCTGCAGCCCCTCAGCATGCCATTGTACCAATCTTACATCCCTCTGCTTCTGATGTTGGACCTGCTTGACAGCCCTCCCAACCATACCTTCATCAAGGAAATGCTTCCTCTTGGAATGGTCCACGAAGGTATGTTGGACCAGAGGTGGAGTTCTGGCAGTACAGCTGCCAACAGAGGTGGAGGGGCCTAAAATAGGACAAGAAACAGAGTTATCATCTAAAGTAGCTCAGTGCGGTAGCACAGAATTAATTCTTGTGGAATCTCAAGGACATAAAATGTTACATTTCAAAACTGAACCAACATACCGGGTATATTGGGAAAGGGATGTTTCAGTCTATAGACCGTCCCAGATACATCCCATAGGTGTAGTTTGACTGCTATAGTTGGGGGACACGTGCACGCTGAGACCAGTTTCCTTGGCTCACTGACTCTCTCCCCTCATCTGGAGTGGTAGCTGGGCTGCCGGTGCTGAGGGTGCGGGGGACAAGCCAGCTTAATGGGGGAGCCCGTTACTGCTGCCAGCCACTCCGGCACGGCCTGCTATGTCACTGTGCTGCTGCGGCCAACTCCCTACTGGGGCTGCTGGAGAGGGCACACCACAGGCTGGGCTCCTGCTTCCCATTCCCATATCTACTTCTCTTCCCCCTGCCCTATCCCACTGTCTTTTCTCCACACCGCTCTTCCCCCAACCCCATCCCATCCCCCTTGCTCTGCCCCCCTACCATGGGCACTCACCATCGTACAGGAAACAGGCAAGCACTAGGACCAAAGAGGCGGTGTCCAGCTGCCGAGGCAGGGACGCAGAGCGCAGAACAGCTGCCCCCTCCGTTCCCTGTGAGCTGAAAGGTGTGTGTGGTGCAGGGAGCAGGTGCAGCATGGGAAGGACAAAGCCCTCCTCCTCTTCTTCCCCCACCCCACCGGAAGACCCTAGCAGAGCAACCCCTGCAGGGAAGCTTGGACCCTCGGTCAGCATGTTTTGTGTGTAGTCAGAAGCGGGGTTAGACTTGAGTGTGAGTCTGAGCCTGGGCTTACACTGAGTGAAGACATACCCTCAGTTCCTATATTCTTATCCCCAGCCCTATACAGCTATGTAATTTTTGTGCAGCTCTACAGCACAACAGAAAATGACACATCTGAAAAAGTACTATCAGCCTCTTGTGCATAACTAGACCCCCTATTTTAATTGCATATAATGTCATAACTATTTTTTTCAAATTCACACACACATTTCCTGTTCATTCATATTTTGGCTGAACGATATGGAGACTGCAGTTCTAGGTAAAAACTGTTTAATTCTCATTAATGCCAATCTCATTTACAATGCTGGTCTCGGATTGTCCAGTGGTTAGCGCACTATCCTACTACTTAGGAAACCCAGGTTTAAGTTCCTGCTCTACTAGAGACTTCTTGTGTGACCCTGGCAAGTCACTCAGAGCATGTCTACATGTGCAGTGGCGCAGCTGTACTGATGCAGCTGCAGCACATCTGGTGAATACACTATACTGACGGGAGAGAGCTCTCCCATCAGCATAACAAAATCACATCCGTGAATGGCAAACGCTGTGTTGGCAGGAGAAGCTCTCCCGCTGACATAGCAGTGTGCACACAAGCGCTTTTGTCAGAGTAACTTATGTCGCTTAGGGGGGTGGAATATTCACACCCGAATGACACAAGATATGCCAACAAAGGCTGTAGTGTAGAAATAGCCTTAGTCCCAGTCCCACTGAATGCAATGGGAGTTAGTCAACTAGGTACTTTTGAGGATCTGGGTCTTAACCGCTCTCTTCCTCAGTTTCCCACCTATAAAATAGGAATAACAACACTTCACTATTTTACAGGAGTATTGTGAGAATACATACATTAAAAGATTTGAGATACTCAGATTTACAGTAATAGGGGCAATAGAGAAGTACCACAGATAGATAATACATCAGTAAATAAAAGATTAGGATACCCCTTCTGAATTTGACATGAATGAAGCACATGATAAGCAAAAACATGTACTTAGTTAAGTATACAGGGTAAAAATCGATCATATTTGGCAGATGCAGTTGGATCTACACAGAGAGACCTGCCAGAATAAATTGCAATAGATAAGGGATTGATCCTGAAATCCTCATATACTCATCAGTGGGAGCTTTAGATGCACCAGGAAAACAGGATTGGGCTGATAGAAACTGTGGCATAGCCTTCCCATGGGAACAGAGCATTGTGGGGCAGATTCTTATTGACACTACAGCTGCTTTACACCTCTCTGGTAAGGTAAAGGTGCTTTGAAATGGATGCCAATGTAATTTATACCCAGTTTGAGGCCCCTTCACCAGGTGATGTAAAGCAGCCATAATGTAACTGAAAATCAGGCCTTCAACTGTAGATTTAGCACAACACAGTCATAGTTACTTTAAAACTGTCTATATATAAAGCTCAAGAGATTTGAGTCAGAACATTTATCTAAAGAGTTGTGGGGCTGAAGGCTTTTTGAGGGCAGGATAAACATTTTAATGTGTTTTTTCATAAACAGCTCACACACTTGACTGTAAATGAATTATACTGCTGTCTATAATAATAATTATACATCATAGGTTTGAAACTTCAGTAATCTCTCCCAGTAATTCCTTGCCTGTAACTTTTTTTTAAACAGCGTGGGCTAACTACAAACATTCTGGGCACTGTTATCACTGAGACAAAAATTGATTTGGTGAAGATTTGTAAAAGTGATGCATACCTTTCCTTAAATGCCAGTTTAGTCCCTCTTTCTTGCCCCCTCCTTCTCTGATTGTGAAGATATACATCTGAATGATTTCACAGCAGTGTAAGAAACAAGGGCAGGATGCCGTATCTATCTATCTATCTATATATATAAAGATGAATCTCCCCACATGATAAAGATCTGTGATGTAATGACATCTCACACTAAAATACTAAATAGATCATATGTAATAAAAAAGTTCACAAACAATTTAGAGGACCATGAAAAATAGAAAAATTAAGGAATTTGAGTGAATTTAGCTATGGAGAATCTCTCTGAGAAGTAGAAAGTATCACAGTTTGTTGGGGTTCCTTTCCCCCCTCCCCCCCCCCCCCCAAGCTAGGCAGCAAAATTAGCTTGGAAAAAAGTGGTTGAAATTAGCTTGAACTCTTTAACTTTAATGAGCTCAATGAGGCTAGACAAAGACACAGAAAAGTTGCACGTTGCCATGTACAATACAGTAAACAGAGTCGAGTTTTCTACCTGAGCCAAAGAAATGTAACTAACTATTACTATAACATGCAGAGTTCACTGGTTAATATATATAAACTGAGCATACTGTTACTAGGTTACACTTCATTCAGATATTTTTAATCTTATAGTGGCTGATGATGGGAAAAGATCCAAGGCAGGATGTGTGTGACACAAAACCACAAACACTGAAAAGCACATTAATATTTAGCAACCTTTCTAAAGGATCAAATTTTGTCCTACTTTATTATGTAGGAATAAAGCAGGAATAATTCAAAACCCGTAGAGTTAATGGTACTTCAGACACTGGAGCTGTGCCTAGAAGTTCAAGCACTAGCGGTTCCCTCAACTTAAGAAGTGCTCACAAAAGACCTGAGTCTGCATTCACTACCTGCTCCAAATTCCCTTTTAAGTGTGCTGGCCTATTTAGCGATCTCTAATGCTAAATGAAAGCTCTAGGTATGTTGTGAATACAGGATCAGGCCCCAAATTTGTATTTTTCTCCCCAGCATAACTGTGGCTGAGTCATAAGGAATTATTTATTACTCCACTTGTTTTAGCAGATTACAAATTAGGTAGAAACTTTAACTTTCCTGACCTAAATGCTCTAGTAGTAGCAGTTTGATTTTAGGAATTATTCTATGGTAACAATATTCATATTACTTAAATGAGGCAAAAATGGTGGTGTATCTTCTCCTTAAGGAAACCCACATTTTGCAGAGTAGTTGCAGTGGGGAAGAGATGGAAAGTATGAGCTTCACTGATCCCCAGCCTCACTCTTAGAGCATGCTTTAAGCTTCTGAAGGAGTCCCTATTTGCAGCATACAACGTCCACACTGCCAACTTCCAGTTTTGAGGCTCTTGAGGAACAATTAATCTATTCATCCTCTTTAGGGCAAGAATGGCAAACACTTTCCTTGCCTTTGTCATTACTGCTGCCTTAGCAAAAGGTTGGGACAGAGACTTCTTTCCAACCACAATACAGACAGCCATAAATGAAATATCTTTTATATTTCTTTGAAGTTGTGTAATTGTATATGGTTGATGGCAACCAACTCTCTCTGGAATCATAGAACAGACACTTTAACTTGCTGGTTTTCTTCCATCTTATTTGATTAAAACTATGTATAAAAAGTGCATCTGTCAAAACGGATCTCTCTCTGGCCAGAGTGTATTCCTTTTTTCTTCTATGCCTGACATTCTTAGACATTGGTAGGGGTTCCCGTGCAATGATTCTTTTTTGCTTCCAAGTTCTTCTTGGCTTTGAATGCTCCTGATACCTCAGGGTGAATGGAATCCAGTCGCTGCTCGCATTGAAAGGCTGCGAGGAAGGCTGTCCTGTAGTTGTTGTTCATCCAGCCATAAAGAAGGGGGTTAACAAAGGTTGAGCACATGGCAATGACATGAAACACTGTGTAGATTAGCTTGTACTCCTTCAGATCTAACACCTTACTGTCAATGTCACTGACGAGCTGGAAAGTGTGAAAGGGCAGCCAGCTTACAGCAAACACCACAACCACGCACACCAGCATCTTAGTGGTCTTCCGCCGCCGATGGTGGTAGTTGTCATTCCCAGCCCCGGGGCTGATATGGTTCTTTAGTTTGGTCCAAATACGGGTGTAGGCATAGGAGATGATTGCCAGAGGCAAAACGTATTGGATCAGGAGCATAGACACACTGTAGATGGTGCCATAGTTGAGTTGCCCCTCACCAGGCCACTTCTCAGAGCAGACCACAATCTTGAAATCAGGAATGATCTCAATCAGAGAGTACTCACGGAAGATGGCCAGGGGACTAGCCAGTAGCGCACTGACAGCCCAGGCCACTCCAATGATCAGAAAGCTTATTCGCTTGGAGATTTTGCTCTCCAAGTGATAGACAATGCAGCGGTGCCGGTCCAAGGCAATCACAGTCAAGGTGACAGTAGACACGTGCACTGCAAGGCCCTGGGCATAAGGCACCAGGTGGCACAGCACTGGGCCCAGCTTCCATTCTCCCAACAGTGTGTAAACTAAGGTGAAAGGCAGGCACAGGGTATTCACCAGCAGATCAGCTACAGCCAGGTTGGCAATGAAAAAGTTAGTCACGGTGCGCATGCTCTTGAACTTAATGACCACATGGATCACCAGGGAATTGCCCATCACACCCAGCAGGATGATGAAGCAATAGGCAATGATGAGGACTATCTGCACCTCGACCAGGTTGGTACTGTCTTTCAGTTCTGGTTTGGGGTCAGATGCCAGCTCACTGAGTGGTGTGGTGAGGCCTGGCAAGTATAGCCTGGTGTACAGCTCCATTTTCACTTCATTTGTGTGGTTCTCTTCACCCAGTACTCCTATAGGGCCCATGGTTGCAGTTATCTGGACTATTCCAAAATAAACAGTGGAGCTTTCTCTGAAACACAGCAAAAACACACAGCAAATTGGAGTAAACCAAAGATTGTGTATGCAGACTTCATCTGAAACATACAAAAAATTAAAGTTAAATTAGAACAAACTAAGTAGAATTAGCAGTAGGGTTTATTTTAGTTAATAAAGTCTGGTTTCAAAAGAAGGTTAGACTTTCAGATGAGTGACAGTATCATCTGAAGTTACAATAACTAAATTAAGACCACAAGAGATATTTGGTTAGGCTGTGGGGCATAAACGCCACCGGCTGGGTTCAGCAAGAAGTTTCCCCAAAGTTACAGTATTTCCTTCCTCTGAAGCTGGGGGCATTGGCCACTACCAGAGGTGAGATATTGGACTTCAGAAGATGGACCAATGATCTGTGCCAAGATAGCACTTGGTACGTCCACACTTTCTCACTCATTCATTTGAAGCCCAATCCTTTAATCTTTATTCAGACATAACTGTTTGCCAGAAGCTGGAATTGGGTGACAGGGCATGGATCACTTGACGATAACCTGTCTGTTCATTCCCTTTGGGGCACCTACCATTGGCAACTCTCAAGAGGACAGATACTGGGCTTGATGGACCTTTGGTCTGACCCAGTATGGCCGTTCTTATGTTCCTGCTGAAAATTTGAGATACAGCTCAAATGCAGTTTGAAGACAGTGGAGTATATTTACTTGGGCAAAGGAAGGATTTGGATCCTGCTGAGCAACACATCCTTTGTCACAAACTAATACCCCAAACCACTATTGATTTTTGCACAAAACTGCCATTGATACCAATGGGAATTTTACAAGTGGATCTGTATATCTGTGGATCAATACAGCCCTAAGTAAACACAATGATCTTCCAAACTTTCCTCAAAGTATTTTCAATATTCAAGTTTTTATTCATATAATCTTAGCTAGTAAATACAAACTTGCTGCTCTAAACCATTAGGGCCAATTCCTGACATTTTTCTTTAATAAAGCCAGTATCACAAGGCAGCTACAAACACCACTTCAACTGCATACCGCAATAAGAAGCAGAATAGCTGAAAAACATTACTAATGTTCTGGATTGTCTATGTAACCCATTAATTTCTAATTTAAACCAAGAAATAAAAAGTATGTAATGTTTCTTTTATTGTGGAAGAATACCACCATTTTTCTCAGCGGAAGTTGCCAACCAAGTTTCTGACTACAGTGAAAGAGAACAGCAGGTCACATCCTCCTCCCTTTGAGGATAATGGGACTTTTGGCACTCATATCAAAATCATATTGTTGTCTTCCTTGCACATATTGAGCCAAATTCTACTCAGCTACACCAATGCAACCCTATGATTTCGACAAGCTTGCATGGATATAACTGAGTGCTCTGTATTTAAAGCATTTTAATGTTGGTGCTCTGTATTTAAAGCATTTTAGGGTTAATTTGTAACTTGCACTATAATACTGTGCAAAGTGTGTAAGGACAAGTAAGGGCTGTAAAGCTAATTCTGTGTGAGCTGACCAGATCGATGAAAGAGCAAGTGAGCACTGTGCACCTGCTTACTCCTCCTCCTGGAGTAGGTAAGTAGTGTTGGATGAGGAACAAGCAGAGCCTTGGCTCTACTCTGCAATGCACTGGACAGCACAAGTGAACCAGTGTGGGGGTGTCAGAATTTGCTGCTGGTAGAGGCCAATTGCAAATTATTAATTCTTCCTCCCACTCCCACCCCCTACCTTTTCAGAATTGGGGGAAGCAGAGAAGGAACTGTGCTTCATAGGGGATGTCTCTGAGAAACAATGCCTCCTGGGGCTACTCCTTCACTCCTGGGATGGTGCAAATTATGCCCTACCCCTCAGTCAGGTCTCTGCCTAAAGACATAATCTTGCTATTAATGTCTGAGATTTAATATTGCTTTTATTTACATAAGGTTTACTGTAGACATTTTTTTTTTTTAATTTACAGGGGGAAAGTGTTTTAACATATAACTGAATGTCTTTGATGGGATTTCCTACACTAGTTGGATTGTCTTTACATTTGCAGTTGTTTCTGGTTATTGGGGTCTGGACACTATATCAGGCTTCTACAACTAGTGTTGTCCCCCAGCAGGCGACTAGGCCTTCTGTGCTATGGGTACATCCCATACAATATCACAAGCAAAATTTGAATGAAGGATCTTGTGGATTAAAAGCAACAGTTTGACTACATGAGCTGAAAAGTAACTTCCTTCAGGCTAAGCCAGTAAGAATTGTG
Source organism: Emys orbicularis (assembly GCF_028017835.1). NCBI lineage: Eukaryota > Metazoa > Chordata > Testudines > Emydidae > Emys > Emys orbicularis. The sequence continues at coordinate 63,702,422 of NC_088687.1, read as the reverse complement.
TTATCCTCTACATACTGTGCAACAAAAGGAGGTTTAGGCCTGATCTACATGGCATTATTCAGACAGCAGCTCATTGGGCTTCATCCTGCAACTCTTATTTACATGATCAGTCCCAAGACTTCAGAGACCCTACTTCCTGAACAAGGGTGGGAGGGCTAGGTCCCTAATTACCATATTTTTTGTCAATATTGTTGAAAAATACAGGTGATGTTTTTATAATCTACAAAGATAATGCTACGCAAAACCTCGGAACTGCCTTTTCCTTCTCACTGTGTCCTGATAACTGAGAACTACCTGTATCTGTTATTACAGTGGAGATTTGATAAGACTCCAATACTGCTAGACTCCCAAAGATCTCAGAATTATGTATTGGAGAATAGAGTAGATAATGTTTACAAATAACAGCAGGAGAATTACCGTTTGATGGGGTCGCAGGGTTCCAACCCTTTGCATCGTGAGACATTGGCCAGACCTTGGAGGAAAACATACACTATCAAATCATTTATCCTTCCTTTGCTCAAAATATGTCTCCCTATTTTTTCTCTATTCCCTTCCCTTCTCCTGCCTCCTTTCACCTTCTTTTAAGCAAAAAAGCAATTAGCTTTCATCCTGCCACTTTTTTTCTTTGTTCCTGTACTGTGTGGAGTTTGCTCCTTTTGAAGGTAGTATTTCTTGTTAACACAGCACAGTTGGAAGAGGAGGTTTGAAACTCCAGCAGAGAAGAAATAATGTTCAGTTAACAAATGAGATAAACTGGACAAGTTCTACAATATTAACTTGCACAGCTGGTGACGAATCAAGCTCTCCCACAGTACTATAGAAACTACACGTCTCTCTGATCTATACTATCTACTGTGTCCCATCTATTCTTTCCCACTGTAAGCTCTTCAGTTGTGATAGTGTGTTGATTGGCAAACTGTATCTATTACACAGCATTGTGTGTTGTGATAAATAATTTTTAGAATATCTAATCACTCAGTTCCTTTAGAGCTCTGTACGTAACTTTATATGAATGATGGAATGTAGAGGATTTACAGAGATGTCATGAGAAAAGGAGAATCAAAAGGGAATAATACATTACATTTATAAACAATCTAATCTATTATTAATATTCCTGCATTTGTAAAGCACTTGGAATTTGGCTGAGGTGAACTTGGATGTAAAAAAATGTTTAATACATGCACCACATTCCCTAATCTTAATTAAAAATCCTCTGTGCACTTTTCTAGGGATGCTGCCCCCTTACTAATTCATGACCACCTTGCTCCTCCTGATTAACAGGATCTAAAAATTTGTACTAAAGTCAGAGCCATGTATGTAAGATTGTGCCTATGGAAAATTAAAGATTAGAAGCCAAGGCTTCCCTAGTGTGTCTCTTTCTACATTTGGTGAGGTGACATTAAAAGACAGGCTCTGAGTTTGTCACTTTCGCCTGCCCATTTTCAGTCACCCAGCATCTGAAGTTAAAGGCTTTGTTGAGGCCAGCAGCGATCCAGAGGGCAAGGGCTGGTTACCCCGACTGGCGATGGGTGCTGAGGATTACAAGGGCTGAGGAGTAGCCAGTGTAAAGAAAAAGCCTCCTTGCTCCTTTGCCAGCCTCTACTGCTGGCTTGGGAAACCTGGGCTCAATAACAGGTCGCCTTGGTCGCTGCAGGGGCTGCTTTCCTGGTGCCGAGCAGCTCCGTGCCCGAAGAGGGAAGGAAGGGGGAGAATCCGCCCTGCCACGGCCAAATCCGGAGCGAGCGGGGAACAAAAGGCTCAATGGGGGGAGGCGGTGACGGGCAGGAAGGTTCCGGGCAGGAATCTCCTACCAACTGTAGCCCTAGCGCGGCTCTGTCCCCGGCCCCCTCCAGACTTACCGAGCCAGCTGCGAGCGGCGCCTCTCTCCGCCGAGCCGTGCCCCGGGAGCGATGCGCCGCTCTGGCGGGGAGGCGAGCCCGCTGCGCTCCGAGCGGGATCGCTCAAAGTTTGGCGCCGCCGCCCAGCGCCCGCATCTCCGGACTCCGTCTGCTCGGCTGGCGGCGGGGACTCGGGGCGGGGCGGGAGAGCTGCTCACCTGGCAGAGCCCGGCAGGACGGGCAGCGCCGAGCTGCCGGCACAGGGACGCGGGTGCCTCTGGGCAGCTTGCCTGCAGCCAGCCCAGCTCGGGCGGCCTCCCGCGCGTGGGGAGGGGGCGGCTCCGCCCCAGCTCGCTCCGGGTCACGGGTTGTGGGGGCTGCGGGGATGTCGGAGCCGGCTACTGCAGGGGCAGGGGCGGGGGCGGGCGCTGGCGCTGCTCAGGGAGCTGGGGCGGGGCGCTGCGTAACAGCTGGAATCCGTTGGGTTTGGAACTGAACCAAGCCCCCCCACTGGGGCCACCTGCCTGGCTAGCGATGCTGTGTAGCGGGGTCTGCAACACCCTAGAAACTAGGGTCAGTCATGCCCCAGGCTGCAAAAACTCAGCTCCAGCGGGTGACCCCGGCAGAGCTTGTCACTCCCCCCAAAGGCTGGAACAATTTGTGTAGTGGGGGGTGCAGATAGCCACTGAACCACACTGTAAACCCTGGATATAAGGGAAACCACTTCAAGCCACTGGGTGCTGCTGCATCCCTAGTTCCAACACCTATGCACGCCCCCCCCCCCCCCAAGCAGTCTTACCTCTAAAATAAATGTGGCTTCTCCTCACCCGCCAACAAAAGCCGGTCCCAGCTCCATGTGGGTGCTTTAGTGGTACTTGGCAGCCTGGAAGGGAAAAAAGGAGCAAGTCAGGCCCCAGATCCCCAAAGGTACTGGTAGTTAAGCACATACCTACCTTTGAGGAGTTGGGCCCAGGTGCTGGATGTAGGGTTTTGTGGGGCTGTTGCCCCAGAATTCATTGGCATCTGGAGTATGAACAGCTAACCCTGTTCTCTGTCCAGGCGCTGGGAACTGGAATCAAAAATCAGTAGGGGGGGGGGGGGAGGATTCAGGTAGCCCAAGTGCCCCCTTGTCTCCTCCGAGGATCCGTCTCTGGTGGTTGGGAGGAAAGGGGAGGAGGAGGGAGAGCCTGAAGGGAGGCAAGGACTGCCTCTCCTGGCAGTAGCACTTTGTTTACTCAGGAAACAAATGTTTTAGGATTTTTCTTGGCTAGGAATAAAAGGTGCATTATAAGAAATTGTTAGCTAATGTGCTAAATAACCCATTCTGACAGTCTAGTATAGACAACACAGAGTATGCGTTTAACATGTGCTAGCTGGTCAAGTCAAAGCCTGGAGTTGTACAACATGCTGGAAAATGCACTAGCTAACATCTTCAACTAACAAACAGACCTTTAAATCCCAGTCAAAACTAACCCTTAGGGCGACTTCGGACTTCCTAGCTGGGCTCACTGATCCAACCTCCTTCTCTACCCCGCCACCCTCCCCAATGTAATGACGAGGGTACTACTCAATGGGAACAATAAATCTTTATGTGTAGCATGTCATCAGATAAGTTCTTTAGTCAAAATGCAGCCAACATTGAGGGCAGGAGAAATACTAGACTGGATTTAATGGTCTAATCATTTACTTTTTTCAAGCTATGCAAATATGAGAAACAGTTATGAAACACAGGCCATGTAACTTAAATTAGCTTCTTCACTATTGATTGTGTTAGAATTAAAAGAAATAGCAGTGTGTGTATAATAGGTATATAATGAGCATACTGCTAAGGGCTGCTCCTACATCGGTTTAATGATTTTCCCATCAACCCATGCAGATTTTCTCTTACACTGTACTACTTTTAGTAGGAAATGCATATGCTTTCAGGCACAACTAAAAATATATGTGGCAACATTTTCCTATAAATAACAGGAAATATTATGGTCTGTTAGGGAGCTGCCTCAAAACCCAAGCACTGATAGCAGAGAGAGTCAGTAGACTGGACCTGTTGCAGAACATACAATATCTGCTGAGTCTCTGCCTGTAAAACAGCCCTGAACACCTTTCTTTGTGAGTGCCCGACTTACAGTATTATCCAGGTTACACTCATGCTGCAGCAGTTACTTGGTAAGGCTCATTTTATCTGTGAATTCATAGTATAAACAGTATTTCTGCACCAAGTAAATACTACTACTGCTATAGCACCAGATTCTGACCCTCTTACTCTTACATCTTAATATCTGTGACTTCAATGGGACTAATCATAGAGTAAGACTGGTCCTGAAAACCCAAAAACAATTGAAAGTGCACAAAAAAGCCTGTGTTTAAATAAACTATGTAATTATTCTCGGCCAGATCACAACACCCTTATTCTCATTGGCCAGCAGTTATTCACACAACTAGTCCCTCAGATATTGCTGACGACAATGTTCACTCAAATACGAATAACTGATGGCCAGCGTGAGGAAGTGTTTCATGATCTGGCCTCAATTTGGGGTGACGTATGAGACATGTATGAGCCATTGCTTTTGACTTCTGCACCCCTTGTACGTAGACTATGTTAGTAAATGGGGTGTAGGTGCTTCTGAAAATTTTACCCATAATGCTTAAAATGGGATCTCAAATTATAAAATTATTTAAATAAAGTATCATGAATTATCCCACACCCTGGTTGCTAGATAACAGGCCCAATCCAGTCTTCACTCAGGCCAAACTCCCAAATGAAGTAAGTGGGAAATTTTGCCTGACTAAAAACTGCCAGATCAAGACTACAAAATATTGTAAAATTTTTCAAACATTTGATTGCACGTTACCCCACCGGAAGGCAAAGCTAAGTCATGTGGAAACAGAAAATAGTTGTTAATAAATATATATTGCACTCTATTGTTAAGGCACTTACAATATATTTAGATTTTAAAATTTTAGATAAAAATTACTCCAACTATATTGTATATCTGTGGGAGAGAGGGCTTGTCATGGAAGACCACTCTGGCACTTCAAGTGCAGAAGGTGGGGCCCGAAGGATTCTAAAAATTAATACTTGCCACTTCGGGCTTGTATTAAACTCCCAAGGTTACTGCTTTTCTCTGACCTTGGATTTGTAGATGCTGCCACCATCCAGGAAGGCGCACTTGGCAATTATTTCCTGTGGGGTACCCTCAAGCCCTTTCATACACACACCCTCGGGGGAAGAGCTGAGAAGAAAACAAAGGAAATTAGCTGTTGCCACCAGCTAATTAAACATGTGCACAACCTCTTAGGACACAAAAATCCAATTTTGGTCTTTAAAAAGGCAAATTTTATTAATAAAAAAAGAAGAAAATACATCTGGGACTTAGGTGTTTGCTAGATTAAAAAAAACAATTACAAGGATTAAGCATCAAGAATAGCTCTCTTGAGGTCCAGCTTAAAGGTTACAAGCAAAACAAAAGCACCTGGGATTAGCACAGAGGAATCCACAAGCCATAAAGAAATAAAAGGGATAAATCATGTCTTCCTAGACATTTCCTGATCTACTTACATATCTGGAGTTTTCGATGAGTAGTTCTAGGTATGGTACTGATATTTTTTTATACCTGGCCCAAGCTTCTCACAGCATAACTGCTCCCTGTCTGCCTCTCCCTGAGAACGACAACAGACAGACAAAAGGGGAGTCTTGTTTTAATTTTTAAAAGTTCTAGCCTTCCCATTGGCTCTTTTGGCCAGGTGCCCACTCACTTCCTTCTACCTATGCATAGCAGTGAGACTTTTTAACCCTTTACAGGTAGAGCAATTCGAGAACAGCTACTAAGAGGGATTTTATAGCTACTGGCTGGCTGAGTGTCCATAAAAGGGAGTGCCCCCCCCCCCACTTTCATTTATCACAGAGCTTTACTGATTTTATTTTTTGTTAGATTAATTAAGGAGTGTAACATTTTTATAACCATTATATCTTTCAATGTTAATTTACAGGAGAACATAAAAGAAAGCAATTTAAGAGTACTTTAAATGTAAATGATTTATAAAGTTTACACTAACAGAGAGGGGTATTTTTAATGAGAAATTCACAATGCAATGCAGTGGAAACCTTCAACAGATTACTTGAAATATGTTGCTTCAGAAATCAAAGAAGTGCATTCTGTTAATTTAAGTGATTTCATGCATTAAATATTTACTAGTGAAAGGAAACATAATATAGATGAGATTGTAAACTCTTTGTGGCATGGGCCATCTTTTTGTTCTGTTTGTAAATAATATTTTGTTCTGTGTTTGGAAAATGAATGTTACTTGTGGAGTGGCTCATATCAAATGACTTACATGAAATCAGTCCCGTTCCTATTGTTTTATTTATTTTTATTTATAATAATAATGCCAAACTGTACTAGACACCAAAACAAACAAAGTCTCTGCTGAAGACCTTTAAACAATTTGTCATGATATGACAAACGTCACTAACAGAGGAGGAGGGCAGGATAAGGGCAACAACAATATGATTGTGCATTTACATGGTGGGACATGCACTTCTTGATGGTTCAGATAAAGATGGTGGTTTGTTTGTTTTTTATTTCATCTGCTTTCCTGTAGCGTACAGGAGTCCATCTCACATACCACCAGAGTTGGCACAGCAGTCTCAGTAAAGAGGCTAAAGACTGAATCAGCCATGGTGGTTCTATCAGGTCTGCACTGAGCTAGTGTGGGAAAGTTTAAACATTTACTGTCCATTGCATTCTTACTGTATGGATAGAGAAAGGACTTCGTTTTCCAGTACTGATGGTCTTTGGAAGTCAGTGGAGTTTACCTGCTTATGTCAGCAGTGAATTTGGCCCCAGATTAAAATGCTAAAAAATGAAGTTGATAGTTTGTCCTTGGTTTCTGTGTATAGACACCCATATTCACCGTTGGTGTAATTTCACCGAAGTGAATGGAGTTACAGCAGAATTTGATTTGTCAGTATCACAGAACCACCACAGTTGGCAGACTTTGTTCAGAAAATGCCCAGAATCAGAACATCAGGAGTGTAGGATCAGACCTGAGATACATTGGCAGAGATGAGTAAGGAAGTTTGAATAATGCCTGCTCACACTGTGCCTTGTTCAAGCCAATTTTATTTTTCTTTCACTTACACTAAATTTACTTTGAGATTGGAAAACTATTACACCCATCAGAGCTGAGTGAAATTTTTTGACCAAAAAAACTTTACAGCAAAAAATGTAAATTCAAGTCAACCAAAACACTGAGCAAATTCATGTCAATTTTGCCAAACCGTTTTTGGGCTGGAAAACTTTTTTTAAGATTCAAAAATCTGAAACATTTAATTTTGACATTTTCAAAATGAACCATTTCTATTTTTTCTTTCATTATATTAAAAAGAATCTGTTAACACTCAAAAGCTGAATAAAACTTTTAGTTTAACCTGAAATGAATTTTTTCCAACTTTTCAATTTGCCAAAAAAAAAACAAAACAAAAAAAAAAAACTTTTTTTTTCTGCTCAACCCAAAAAATGTTTGGCTCAGGACTGCCAACAAACTGAAGAAGAAAAAGGGGAGGAAAAAAATCTATGTTGGAGCACTAACCTTTAAAAGTAAGGAGTGTTCTGTAGCATGCAAATTTGGTCCAAATCCCTCAAATTCTTATTCATACATGAGTGAGGATTTGCAAAATGGAGCTTTATATATAACGCTGGTAGACCTGTTTAAAACACACACACACACACACACGCACGCACAGCATTCCCTGAAAGTGTGACCTTGAGAAAACAAATTTGTCTTATCTAAGATTTTTCACATAGTGCCTGTCACCATGGTATCTAGTCACTGCACAAAATTTAAAGCCCAGGAAAAAAAGTTTTATGACTGAAGTATCCAGTCACTTAGATTTGTAATAAAATAGTGTGTGTATATATATATATATATATATATATATATATATATATATATATATATATATATATATATATATATATATATATATATATAAACCCATTTTTTCCTATTCCCTCTTATGAGATTCAGTATGAAATATCTGATTCTCTATATATTTTTCAACCTAAAATAGGGTATAGCTTTAACTGTATGTACACACAGGTAAAGTATAATTGCCTTGGAAGATTATGACGCTATTACAAGCAAATGGGAATGGGAATAACTGGTAGACCTTCATGGGTACCAATTTCAGATTGCTAACAATACACAGAGATTCCAGCTAAAGCCCACCAGTTAACAATCACCAACCAGCTCAAAAACCACTCAGCTTGCTAAAGGCTTGATTCTGTAGCCTGTTTGTCTGCAAACTATGATTAAATTCAACAGGAGTTCAATGCACTGAACAGCTGTGGAACTGAGCACTTTGTTTTCCAATACAGTCCTTTCAAAGTATAACTTACAAAAATACTACATTCTAAGAATTCTAAGGTTGCAAAGTGAAGCACTCAAAAGTTGGGCAACCTTAATTCAGGGATTTCCTATGTGACCTTAATTCAACCTCCCTTGAGTATATGTATTAAGATAGGAAGCGATTACGTAAGTAAAGACTATTTTTTTCCCCACAGGATCCCTGCCTCATTCAGTGCACAGACTGGATAATGCTTAATTAATGGATAGCTTTTCAATATTTCTCTATCATTTGATGTGTGGCCTCATGCATTCTTTACTGCACACTATCCTAATCAACTTTTTTATTGTGCTCTAATTCTAGCACTTTACAAACGTTAATACATTTCTCTTCACAATGCCCCTGTGAGGTGCAGTTATAGGGTCGACCCCCATTTTACTGTTGGTGAGCTAAGGACTTGTCTATGTGGGGGAATTGATTGAAATAACTCCTTGTGTGGACACACTTTTCTGGAATAAAAATAATTTCTTTGTGTAGACAAGTATTGAGGCACAGAGATTAAAGTCAAAAGTGTCCACTAACTTTGAAAAGATCATATTTAGCACTCAGAGTATTCAGCATTTAATAACACTTTATATTGTGAGCACAGCTCCCATTGACCTCAGCTGCAGCTGAGAGTTCTCAGCATTTCTGCAAGTCAGATCCCAGACATCTCAAGTTGAGTACCCAGAAAACAAGGAACACACAGTGGCCAACTGTGAAAAAGTTAGTTTACATGACTTGCCTAGCATCACACAGGAATTTTGTGCAGAGGCAGGGGTATAATCAAATTCTCCAGAGTAGCATTCAACTGCCTTAGCCACATGATCAATTCTTTCTCTTCTTGCAGTTCCCTGCCTCATTCACCACACACCTTCCAACTTCTGCAATAAACAATGCAGGTGTCTCCTTCACAATTCATTCCCAGAGCATTATCTGTCCTGTGCAATACACAACCAACCTTAACTCTGGCATTTCCTAACTTTTGAGTGCTTGACTGTTCCAAATTAATGGGGTTTTTTTGTAGGTTTTATTATGTAATTTCATAAGTTTAAAAAGAAACCTTAAACACTAGAAAAAAACAATTTCATCATGTGGAACCATTTTGACCCTTCATTTCAGTCATCAGCATGGCTAGGATCCTCTACCACTTGAGCTGATGGAGTACAGTAGAACCTCAGAGTTATGAACACCAGAGTTGTGAACTGACCAGTCAACCACACACCTCATTTGGAACCGGAAGTACACAATCAGGCAGACGCAGAGACAAAAAAAAAAAAAAAAAAAAAGCAAATATAGTACAGTACTGTGTTAAATGTAATATACTAAAAAAATAAAAGGCAAGCAGCATTTTTCTTCTTCATAGTAAAGTTTCAAAGCTCTATTAAGTCAATGTTCACTTGTAAACTTTTGAAAGAACAAACATAATGTTTTGTTCAGAGTTGTGAACATGTCACAGTTACAAAGAACCTGCGTTCCCAAGCTGTTCATAACTCCGAGGTTCTACTGAATTGCTAGCAGTAGAAGGCTGTTATTGTGTATGCAAACCTGCCACTAGAGAAGGATAGAGATGCATACTAGATCAGTGCTGAGATTCAGGAATAAAGGGTTCAATTGCAGGTTTTGTAGGGGAGTGTGATCTAATAGTTAGACCCTTCTGATTGTATTCCCCCCTTGCCCAACTCCTGCCCTGCCCCACCCCCACTGTCTCCTTCAATTCTATGTCCCGTCCCTAGCTCCTGACCATGCCCTCCCCTAGCCTCCCCCATTCCATGGTTCCTGCCCTCTCTCTCTCCCCCCTTCCCCCCCCGGCTATTGCCCTCGTTCCCACCTCTGCTTCTTCCTGCCCTCTAATCCCTATTCAACCCTCTGTCTTCTGCCTATCCTCTGCCCCTGCCCTTAGCACTGTGCCGATCACTGAATTTTTAGTTTGCTGGCAGTTCTTGGAGGCGAGAGGGTAGGGGTTGGTTTGGGTCAAACTGAAACAATTTTTTTTTTTTTAATTTTTGGTGAATTGAAAAAGTAGGAAACATTTCCTTTTGGGTCAAATGAAACATTTTGTTTCCAGTCATTTAAAAAAAATAAAAGGTAATGAAGATCTCAATTCACAGCTGAGGCAGCAGGGTTTCTCCCTTAGTCCAGTGGTCAGGGCCTTGTCTTAGAATGTGGGAGACCCAAGTTTGAATTTCTGCTGTAGAGCAGGGACTGGAACCCAGGTCTCTATCTTCCCAGGAGAGTGCTCCAACCACTGGGATATAGTCAGTCATTCACTCTACTGCTCTCTGTCTGGCCCAATGGCTATTCATGTATTTTTATACAAAGTGAGACAGCTTTAAGAGGAGGGATTGAGAGACCCACCCCAGAATAGCCCATCAGCGGGTGGTAGGGCACTCTCCTGGGATGCAGGGGAAGCTAATTGTTCCAGTTGCTGCTCCAGAGCAGAGGTTTGAAGCGGAGTCTCCCATATGTCAGGACCGTGCCCTAAGCACTGGGATAAAGACTGTGAGGGAGAACTCCCTCCCCCTAAAATTCCTTTGGCCAAATCTACATTTTTTTGGCAAATAAACTGTTCATCTGAAAAATTTCACCCTGCTCTCACCCCATCTCAAAAAGATATATTGGAATTGGAAAAGCTTCAGAAAAGGGCAACAAAAATGATTAGGGGTATGGAACGGAGAGATTAATAAGACTGGGACGTTTCAGCTTAGAAAAGAAATGACTAAGGGGGGATATGATAGAGGTCTATAAAGTCATGACTGGTGTGGAGAATGTGGAGAAAGTAAATAAGGAAGTGTTATTTATTCCTTCTCATAACACAAGAACTAGGGGTCACCAATATGAAATTAATAGGCAGCAGATTTAAAACAAACAAAAGTAAGTATTTCTTCACACAATGCAGTCAACCTGTGGAACTCCTTGGCCTTCACATCATCCTCTGGCAAGGTAACAGGGTTCAAAAAAGAACTAGATAAATTCATGGAGGATAGGTCCATCAATGATTATTAGTCAGGATGGGCAGGGATGGTGTCCCTAGCCTCTGTTTGCCAGAAGCTGGGAATGGGCGAGGGGATGGAACACTTGATGATTACCTGTTCTGTTCATTCCCTCTGGGGCACCTGGCATTGGCCATTGTCGGAAGAAAGGATACTGGGCTAGATAGACCTTTGTTCTGACCCAGTATAGCCGTTCTTATGCTCTCTCCTGACTCATGCCTCTGCTATACAACCCCACAGGTTCTTATCCCCCTCTCTCTGAGCTCCTGTTCTCCTTATTCTTGTTCAGCATGAGAACAGAAGAAAGTGACTTTTCCTGTGATTCCTTACCATTATCCCATCACAGTAAATAAGGGTGGAATTTGGATCTCTGCCTCTTCATTTAGCTACTCAGAGCTGACGAATGACCAGGCAGTTTCACATGGCCCTAATTTACTGGTAATATTCTATGCAGTGCAAATGTATTATGGTCTGTTTAGTGGCAGAACAATGAATATCTGTAATAGGGGTTTATAATGACTCATAATTTTGTTGGTTTGCTACCTCGTCTCAGACTTTTATAATGAAGTTGTAGGTTATGCAAAAATCAATTGTCTAATTGAATTTACTTGGCAAAGGAAATAAAACAGGAAAATCAAACAGACCAGCCTGCAGTGTTTATTCCTTCTCCCACAAAAATCCAGCACACTTTATCTGAAATTATACTGCTAGATGGTGTCTCTTTATGACCTTTACCCCAAAAACTTGCATGGTGTGGTTTTCAGAAGAACCTAAGGAAACTAGGTGCCCATCACCTATTAAAAGCTAACAGGAGTTGGGTGCATAACATGCTTAGCCTCCTTTAAAAAGCCCAGCCACAAAGTTGTAAATCCATTATACTGTATCCAAGCCATGCACACATAAGTATTATTGCTGGCTATTCAGCAAGTAACATCTCTGTCAAGGAATGAGTCAGAAAACCCAGAAAGCGCTATATAGCTCAAGGGTTTGATTCATCACAGAAAATACTTAACTTTAGTAATTTACATCATTTTCCTCAGATCTTATAAATAAAGTCAATTTATGATGTATTTGGGACACCTAGTATGAAAATAACCCAGGTATGGAATGCAGTTTGGTTAAAAATAATAAGCACTGTTCTGCCCAGCCCAGGAATGGGGGTGGGGAAGTAGACTGCAGTGGAGGTTGGATACCAGCTTTGTGCTCTATTTCCAGGGAAGGGTGTCACTGCATACCCTAAAACTTCACAGAAAAACATTAAATAAAGCTAAGACAGACATGTTTATTGGCCCACACTTACTTGCCCTTTTGAGGTCATCTGCAGTTCTGAGGGATGGGGGCTGTACAGCTACCAAGGTTCCTTGAAGTGCCCGTTACTTCCTGGAAGCTGCTGAGCCGCTCTCAACTCCCACTGCAATATATAGTAGTTAAAGACCACATCTTGCTCCCACTGAAGTTAAGGGGTAACACTTGCATTGACTTCAATGGGAGAGGGATTGGGCTATTAGACTGTAAGTTCTTTTTGTCCAGGAACTTTGCTCAGGAGTTATTTGCTTTTCTTTGTACTTCTCTGTAAAGCACTTAGCATGTTGCTGCCACTGTGTAATGATCCTTGGGTTTGATATTTTGTAGGTACACCAGGAATATATTGCTGCCCCTTGCTGAGCAGTAGCAGCTGTTGAGGCCTTGCAGGAAACTTGGCAGTTGACTATTCAAGGAAAAATTGGTGACGCAGAGTTGGGGTATTTTCTTGGGGCAATTGGTTTATTTATAAAATGTACACCACTCTTGATTCCTCGAACAGACGTGGTCACAAACTGCAAACATGCAACTCCCTTTTGCAGAAATCTCAAGTAGGACATTGCTACCTTATCACCAAGACACAGAAGTCTTTGGCCTCCAGACTCTCATAGTTTAAACATACTATTATATGTTCCTCCCTCAACCCCTGTGCTTTTCACCTGGGAATACCCCTAACCCAAAAGCAGGTCACTAGGACCAAAAAGTGATCTTAGGCAACAAACATCCTTCTGTGCAGATGCTTTGCATAGGTACCTCAGAAAAGCTTTGGCTGTCCAGACAAAGGACGCTTTACCCTGCACAATCCCCTTAACTGTTTAAGTGTGATGCATCTTGAATGTATATACAGCAGTGACTTATAACATGTATGATATTGTCACCTGTTGCATTACCATGAGGCGAACTGAGTCGGCCGCCTCAGGTGCCAGACTGTGTGGGGGGGTGCCCCTAGGACCCAGAGTATAGAAAATGTGTCTGCTGCTTTTGCATATATATTCTCTCTGCTCTAGATGCACAGAGATGGTGGAGTGCTGTGCTGGAGGAGGGAGGGCTCAAGAGACATAACAGGCAGGCAGGAGAAAAGGTGAGAGGGAATAACAGAAAGCAGCAGGAGCTGCAAGGAGAGAGAGGAGGAGGAGCCTCTAATGTACCTCTCTAGCACCCCCAGGAGCCTGGACTGATTAACAGCAGCTTCTCAGGGAGCTTCCTGTTTCCTGCTGCTTCCTTGAACCCACTTGAGGAGAACAGGCAGTCAACTGAAGTAGTAGGAGCCAGTTAGGCCCTTAAGACGTTGATATCTTCCCTCACTGAGGCCCTGCTACCAGCCTGCTTATTTGTCCCCTTCAATTGAGTGTTGAGAGCCACTATAGCTGGCACAGAACCGCAGTCCTGAGTGAAAGAAGAAAATGCCCCTCTGGGGCAGCATTCAGAAAAAGAAAGAAAGCAAAGGAAGCTTTTCTATCTAAGCAGGAAGGAGCTCTCCTGAGATACATAGACACAAATGTTCATGGTGAGCCTTCCGGCCCCAGTGAGGATGTGAGTGGTGAGGAGATGCCTGATCTTCCAGTTAGTCAGAGTGCAGGTGACCTGGCAGCTACTGCAGCATCCATATCTCCATCTCAAATGGATGTAACCATGCACATTCCTGAAGAAAAGTGTAGATCAGAGAAGAGTGTGGTGGAGGCACAAGAAACAGCTGCTGCTGAGTTTAGTTTCTTAAGTCTAGATGATACAGGACTGTGGACCCACTTGAGCAGTAGCCAGAGGGACTTCCTTGTACTGCATGGGCCACAGCAAGTGAAAAACGTCATGTTCCCCAAAGACAATTAAAATAGAAGTTTCCATCCAGCACATTACTGGCATGAAATCCCCAATGGTGACAAAGTGGAGAGGCCAAGGCTTATGTACTCAAAACCCCAGAATGCTGCATACTGCTTTTGTTGCAAACTCTTCCATCTAATGTTCCAGCCACATTGGGTTCTACAGGAACAAAGGACTGGAAAAATCTGGCATGCCATGACAAGGCAGCAAATCACCAGAGAGCATTCCATAGGTGGAAAGAGCTTGAGATGAGACTAAGGTTAAAGGCCACCATAGATGATCAGCATCAAGAGAAGATTGCATCAGAATCTCTTTACTGGCAAAATGTTCTGAAAAGGCTCATTGCCATTGTGAGAATGCTTGCTACCCAGAACCTAGCACTGTGTGGTACTTCAGATCAGCTGTATGTGCCAAACAATGGAAACTTCCTTAAAATTGTGGAGCTGATGGCTGAGTTTGATGCTGTACTACAGAAGCATCTAAGCATCACCACCCAAGAAATGTACACACACCACTACCTTGGAAAAACAATTCAAAATGAGATCATACAGTTACTGGCAACAAAAGTCAAACAGAAGATTGTGGCAGATCTGAAGTCAGCAAGATATTACTCTGTTATTCTGGACTGCACACCTGACATCAGCCATACGGAACAAATGACTTTAATGGTGTATTTTGTAACAACAACAGAACCTAGTGAAAATGTCCCTGCAGGGGTAAATGTCAGAGAGCATTTTCTAGAATTTATTGACATTGATGATACTACAGGAGCTGATGTGCTTCTTAAAAAGCTGGAAGATACGGGAATTGCAATAGCTGACATGAGAGGTCATGGCTACGATAATGGTGCCAACATGAGAGGAAAGAACAGAGGAGTGCAGACACGGATCCAAGAGTTAAACCCTCGAGCTTTTTTTGTCCCATGCAGTTCTCATTCATTGAATTTGGTGGTAAGTGATGCAGCATCAGCTTGTAGTGAGGCTGCTGATTTTTTAAATGTAATTCAAAGCATCTATGTATTTTTCTCTGCATCAACTCATCGATGGCAAATTTTGAAACATCTGGGAACATCCTCTCTGACACTGAAACCACTGAGTGCTACACAATGGGAAAGTCGAGTGGAGGCGATAAAGCCTATCAAACACCAAATTGGAAAGATAGATGATGCCATAGTTGCCATTATGGAGGATAATCTATGACAGGAACTGTTCGTGGGAGAACAGTGGCAGAGGGAAATGGAATCACCAGAAACATACATATCTTCAAATTTCTGTGTGGCTTAGTGTTGTGGCATGACACATTGTTTGAAATAAATGTTGTAAGCAAGAGACTCCAAGGTGTTGACCTTGATATATCTGGAGCAATGGAACAACTGGACAAAGCAAAGTCTTACCTACAGTCTTACCGGTCAGATGAGGGATTTCAAAACGTTTTGAAGAGTGCACAGAAGTTGGCAGAGGATCTTCACACTGAAGCTATTTTCCCCACCCATTCAAGAATACAAGAGTCACCGAAGACGACATTTTGATTACGAGGCACGGGATAATCCCATAAGAGACCCCAAACAACAATTCAAAGTTTAATTCTTTAACCAGGTGCTAGATTGTGCAATATAGTCAGTTGAAGAATGTTTCATGCAGCTCAAGGAACACAGTAGTATATTTGGGATGTTGTGTGATATTCCAAAACTCCTCACTATACCTGAAGACCTACACCAGCAATGCAGGGCACTAGAGATAGTGTTGACAAATGATGACGTGCACGATATTGATGCGAGTGATTTAGGTGATGAATTGAAAGCCCTTTCAAGATACATTTCAGCAGGATCAACTCCAAAGGCTGTTCTGGAATATATGTGCACAAATAAGATGACCACCCTCTTTCCAAATGCTTTTGTTGCTCTGCACATACTTCTAACACTTCCTGTAACAGTTGCCAGTGGAGAACGCAGCTTCTCCAAGCTGAAGTTAATAAAAACATATCTACGCTCCACAATGACACAGGAGAGGCTGGTCGGCCTTGCAACCATCTCAATAGAGCATGAGCTGGTCCAGACCATGGACCTTCAGGAAGCAGTTCAAATCTTTGCAGCCAAGAAGGCACGGAAAGCACCACTTTGATTATTCAAACAGATAAAAATGCCAGTGTTTACTATGCAGACAAGAAAAGTTACATTTGCTGTTCAGGCATTTGAAAGTTAAGTGTTACTTAACATTTTTGAACAAGGCATTTTAAGTTGTTAGTTCTCCTTTATTGGGGTAGGTAGCAGAGCAGTACCATGAGAGGAGTAGAACAGGAAGAAGGCAGAATTGAGACCTTTCAAAGTTTTGACCCAAGCGAGGGGGAATGGGGGCGTCATTTGAGCTCCCAGCCTCAGGTGCCAAAATGTTGTGAGCCGGCCCTGTAAACCTATACATTGTAGGCAGTGAAAATTGAGTCATGTGCTGTAATTTAAGTGTGAGCATGTTTAATTCTTTTAGTGACCTTTCCAGATTTGTCTCGTTTTCATTGTTAAGTTAACAGGTTTAGTATTCAAGCTGGAGAGAACTAAGCTCCTTTTTCATACTGCACAATGTTGAGAGGAATAACAGAGCATGGGTCACCATTTATACATGAGAAAAAAAATGTTGGTTTAATAGAGAGGACACATTTAGAAGCATTGCACTCACACCTTTCCGCTAGTAAACTCAGTAGAACTGGTGCATTAATGCCATGTTTCTCATTTATGGCCAAGTGTCGGAGCATAAGGTGATGAAACAATGTTCAAACATCTCCCATGCTGAAGATTGCTTTTCTATGGAAGGCATCCATTTGTACTGGAGGGGTCCATGTTAAAAAACAATCTTCAGATGAACTTAATACAAGCTTTTAAATTCAGCTCAATACAGAAGATCACTGCAAACCCTTAACAATCAGGCAGGTGGCAGCCTCATCTATGCCATACTCCTGGTCATTTTGTTTTATTCACAGCAGGGCTGATCCCACCCACCTATAGGACAAAGCTGGGGCTGTATAAACAATCACTAGTGAGCCTGCCATTCTTTGAACTTTTATTGATGCAGGAACTGGCCCAAACTTTGCCAAAAGGTGAACAAAACAAGCTCATGATATCACTGTAAAAAGGTGAAACCATGGCAGGCCAAGTTAAAAACCGAGGGCCATATGCTTTGCTACCCTTACTCATGTTGTGTAGCAATTCACTCCAAGACTAGTCCCATTGGTTTGAATAAGATGCCATTCATTTCTCAAGTACTGCAATTATCCAGCTCCTTGTCCAGAACATGGCCCTGCCCTCCTCCAAGGAAGGAAGCCCTGTGCTGAGACACATTGCATGAGCTTCCTTTTACCCAGTTTTCCCCAAATCATCCCACAGGGGTGCCCCACAAGCCCTGTGGAACCAATGGGGCAGGGCCAGAGTACCCTAGAAATTGTGTTGATTCTGGGATCTACAGCAGGTTAAGGCCATCCACTCAAAGGCCCTGTAGTGCCTCGTCACTGGCTTGGAGAACACTGGACCTCATTCCCTGATTTGTGGTTCATATGGGAACTATGCTGCCAAGGTTTCCCACACTAGCAGCTGGCCCTGGAGCCCATGATGAAGAAGATTTTCCACAGTACAGAGTGTGATCCACAGAAAAGATAATGTGACCTTTGGTTGTATTAGCCTTACTATGGATCCCCTACAGGGCTGGTGGTGCATGTTCTATATTGTGCTCTGAAACTTTGGGATGCAGGGGCTTGGGGTAGTCAAACACAGGGCAGGGGAATATGGTACCATGGAGGTAGCTGAAACATATTGCTACGTGGAGCCGGGCGTGGAATGCGAGTGTCTAGTGGGCCACTTTTGGTAAGCAGAACTGGCGCTGCGGGATGAACCAAACGCTGGGTTAAGGCGCCCGATGCCGACGCTCATCAAACCCCAGAAAAGGTGTTGGTTGATATAGACAGCAGGACGGTGGCCATGGAAGTTGGATCCGGTGGCACAAGGCTTTCCTGGCTGCCTTCGGGCGGTGGTTGCTGCTGGCCTCCTGGTACCCCAAGCAGAAAAGATTACTTTAGGCCATTCAATGACCCTATGGACCCCACATGTGGCCCAACAACTGCTGGTCCAAAAAGGCACTCAACATTTAATCTCCCAGAGACTGACACACTTGGACATTTCTTTATTGTCCAGGACCAACTTAAAAATTGAACAATGCCATACCTTGTCCGGGAAAGGTAAAAGGGTTGCAGGGTTCAACGACCATAAACCCTCACATGATTGTCTTCAAGTAGTGCATCATCAGGCAAAACCTCGGCCAGATCTTTCAGATGTGCCCATTCCAAATGCTGAACTGGAGCTGTATACAGATGGCTCGGCACGGGTCGTGGAGGGTCAGCGGATATCTGGATTTGCAGTAACTACCCAGTTTGAGGTATTACAGTCTGCGCCTCTGGGACCCTCCACCTCGGCCCAGGCGGCAGAATTGGTAGCCCTCACCCGAGCATGTGAGCTGGCAGCAGGTCAGTCTGTAAATATATATACTGACTCGAAATATGCCTTTGGTGTTTGCCACGCCACGGGCCAACTCTGGGCAGAGCGTGGGTTTATTACCTCCAGTGGCACTAAAATAGCACATGGGCCCTTAATCCTGGAACTATTAAAAGCCATACACCTGCCATCCGAGGTTGCCATCATCCATGTTCGGGCTCATCAGAAGGGAAACAATCCCACCATTCGTGGGAACAGATTGGCAGATACAGCATCAAAAGCGGCCTCTCTACAACCTTATGTTGCCAATCAAATGGTGCTCACGTCCTCTCCCTCACCAACACCAGTCCCTTTTGTCCCTGAACCATCAGAGGTATGCAGCTCAATTTCAGTCCCTACCTGCTGATGTACCTGCTCACCAGATCAAGCCGGGGGATTGGGTCTATGTAAAGGAGTGGAGAAACGAGCCTCTCCAACCCCGGTGGGCTGGTCCTTTTCAAGTCCTTCTTACCTCCCACACTGCCATTCGAGTAAGGGACCGGGATACCTGGATCCACCACACCCGGGTCAAGCTAGCCCCTAGGCCGGGGCCAGAAGCAGACGACACCGGACTTTGAGGGAGCCCCGCCAGCTCTTCCCACCGCGACCCAGAGGAGCCAGAAGCAGACGACACCTGGAAAGCTGAACCTCTCAAGGGACTAAAACTTTTGTTCCGACAAGCAAAATCCTGAGACTTTGTGACTATGGGTTCGCAGACGGTGCTGCGGTGGCTATTATTTCTGTGCCTGCCCCTTGTACAAGCCAACCCGCACCCAGCAGCCAGATCCCTTCAGCGACTGGTCACTTTGGGACACTTATCTGACTGCTGGTTGTGTCACCAGACTCGTTCTGAGGAAGGAATAGGACTGTGGGCTGTACCTGTAAATCTCTCTGAAGCACTCTCCCTACAGATAGTACGGAAAACTGAATGGTGGTGGGATGGGGAGTACCAGTCCGATAAATATGGGAAAATGTCTGAGGTTTGGCATTATAGTTGGGAGGCCAAGGGGGTCCCTCTCTTTAATATTCTTGGGATCGGATACAAGTTGGCCCTATGTTTCGAGGCTACTGATGGAACCGGGAGGGAAATGGGTTACCTCCCCCTGGAAGCCTGTAACCAAACCCTTCAGTTTAGTGTTAGGAATGGGACCCTTTACCCCTTAAGAATTGTTGGAGACGCCCAGAGACCTCCCTGTCAGTTTCAGAAGGCCTATATTGCAGCATTGACAGGCGAGCGTTATCGGGGGAGTGGATTCTTTCATTCCTTTGTTCGTGTGCTTATTCCTGGGCTGGGAGTAGCAGAGTTGGAAAGGGCGGTAGTAAATATTTCTGCAGAGCTTGAAAAGGCAGCTAATGCCTCCTTAGATGCTTTTCAAAGGTTACAACGAGAAATCGATGAGATAGCAGAAGTAACACTGCAAAATAGGCGTGTGTTAGATGCCATGAATGCTGAAGTAGGAGGGGCTTGTGCTCGCATTGGGGAAAAATGCTGTTTTTATATTAATCGCTCTGGCTTAATTGAGGAGGATTTGCAAGCTATTAAGAATGCTGCTGTTGTTTTTCATGCTGTATCCCTTGATCATACCTTTAGCTTTGCGGACCTCCTCCCAGACCTTGGGTCATGGTTTACGGGGCTCTTCCGAAAAATTGTCAAGTGGATTATTCTTCTTCTTTTCTTTCTATGTGTCATTTGGATAATGTTACAATGTGCAAAATGTTTGTGTAGTGCTGTTACTAAGGGCTCTGCTGTCCGTGGGAAAACACAGCATCTTTCCCTCCAGCTTGATTGCAAGTTGCGCCACGGGCCTGACAATTTGGGTTTGTCAGGCCCAAAGGGGGGACTGTGACAGTCAGCAGCGACCCCCTCCCCTAACAGCTAGCAGCCTTTATGGCAGCCAGCGGCCAGTAGGCGGAAACAGACACCTTACGTACACAGCAGCCTGAACTTTTAAACTGTCTTCCCTTCTCTGCCTTGAGGCAGTGGGAGCTGGTCCCAAACCAGTTCTCACTGACCAGATAGCAGAAGTGCAGGGTTTGTTAACCACCAATCAAATGTTAACACAACCAGGGCCCGTGTTTTAGTGTGTATAAAAGATCTTTGGTTTTTGTATGAGTTAGAGTTTTTGTACTAAGGTGCAAAGCTCTCCTTTCTTCTGCAGAATAAAGCAACCTCTTCCTTATCCCTGTCTGGCTGTTATTGGCTCTCAGCTAGGCGGACCCAATATTTCGGTAACACTATGGATCCCCTACAGGGCTGGTGGTGCATGTTCTATATTGTGCCCTGAAACTTTGGGATGCAGGGGCTTGGGGTAGTCAAACACAGGGCAAGGGAATATGGTACCATGGAGGTAGCTGAAACACATTGCTACATGGGAAGGGCCAGATCCATGCAAAAAGGGATGCTCCTCCCAGTGTTACTGATCTAAACTGGCTTCATAGCGCCAATCCTTGGAATAGCACTAAGCCATCTGAACAGATTTTCTATGCTTTTTTAAATATACATATACACACAGCTGAATATGCAGTGGTTGTCAGTGGACTGACAAACTAAGAAAAACTTACCAAGGACACATCCCATTCAAAAGCCTTGCCTTCTTCATGTAAAGATTGTGGCCTACACTCTATGACCTAGACCATTACTTTGCATAGTCTAATATAGCCTGGAAAGCAGAAGTCTCCTTGGTTAAAGCTTAAAGCAGCTATTTCAGGGTAATTTCCACTCACTTCTTTTTGATTGTATTTCAGCAGGCAGTTAATGGTGAAGGGTATTTCTTGACTAGAAGATCTCTGCTGTAATTACCAAGAACAGGTTTTGGATTTGTTTGTTTTGATGGTGTCATTTTTTTCCCAACAGACCTAGGGAAAATATGAATCTCTGCCAAAAAAAAGAAGCTTTAAATAGATTCCAGTCTTCTTTTTAAATACATAGAATAGTGATGTGATGGGGGGGGGACAAATTAACATGTTGATCAGAAGGAACTGGATCAACAACAAGGCTGGCACATACCCACAAGTACAACTCACCTACTGTATGGGCCAGGTTCGGGTACCCTCACTCAAAAGGTACCAGATTGTGGCCTGGATTGTGCATCTTCATAAGGGAATAACAGGACATACTTGGGTAGCTACACACGGAAGGACAGCAGCTTTCACAGGCCACTGTGTGTCTGTCACCTAATCATCCTGCACCTGAGGGTTGGAATGGACACTAAAGGGAAGTGGAACCTTAGTTCCACCCCCTCAACATGCCAGCCAGTACTGCACTGGTATGCTGGAACAGGTGTGGTGTGCCAGCCATGGCTGTAGCCTAAGGCTTGGTCTACACTTACCCCCCAATTCGAACTAAGGTACGCAACTTCAGCTACGTGAATAACGTAGCTGAAGTTCGAAGTACCTTAGTTCGAATTTACCTCGGTCCACACGCGGCAGGCAGGCTCCCCCGTCGACGCCGCGGTTCCCCCGTCGACGCCGCGGTACTCCTCTCGTCTAGCTGGAGTACCGCAGTCGACGGCGATCACTTCCTGGTTCGACTTATCGCGTCCAGACAAGACGCGATAAGTCGAACCCAGAACTTCGATTCCCAGCCGCCGAACTAGCGGCTGGGTGTAGACATACCCTAAGTTGTTCCAGCCGTAGAGTGGACAAGACTTTTGAGAGATTGGATCCACATCCTAGGAAGTGTCTTAGAACAGGCCTTATTAGGAAGAGCACAATCTAAACATAAAGCATTTGGTTGGGATTGTCTTCCATTTTGGAGATTTCATGGGAAGTGACTGTAAGGTTTATCTCTTCTCCCTATCTAATCTTTTCCATACTGCTTAGTTTTATTTCACTGTCTACTATCTAGTTCTAAATACCCAGTGGACCAGAATGCTCTTTGGCTCCTCCCCTCCCCCCATTCCCTTTCTCCTCTAAGAGAAGAGATTGCAAAGGTTGCTAATTTCACTACACCTCACCAGATGTTTTTAAAGACTGGGGGAGGGGAGGCACCCCAACACTATACTTACCTTTAATATGCATTACATTTGTTTTTCTAAAACAAGATGCTTATGGCCACTCATTCATACTCATCAGGTGTCATACCATACCCGGCCAGTTCTCAGGCTTTGTTTTTAATGTCTATTTGCTGTGTCCTAATGCAGAGAAGAGGCATGTCAAATCATGTTGTCTGGGAATGTTAGTGCTTCAACCTTTTGATGAAATGTACTTTTTTTCTCCATGCTGGAGATTAGGAAAGCAAATAGCTAATCAAAGGGAAGAAACGATCTGACAGACTGGTTATCTGGGAGAAGCTGACATTTGAATTAATTTCTGGCTATCTGCTGTGCAAATAACTTACCAGTCATATATCCCTATATATAATAGTAGTATTAAAAAAACAAAATCAATCACTTTCTTAATGCTGTTAGATTTGGTTTGCTTTAGATTGATTCAAGCTTGACTTTCCCTGGGGCTATTATCTAACCTGCAGCACGTTGTTGTGCTGCCCAAAAGCAGACCTGGAGGGAGACTGTGACTCCAAGCTTCACCTTTGCTCCAGGATGCAGGGGGAAGTAAACTGCATCAGGTCTGTATCTGGCACAGCATATGTCCCTTGGAGCATCAGCGCAGCTATGCTATTCATGTACTTTGGAGACTGCGCCAAGGCTACACCCATTTCCACACCTCTTACCATCTACTCATCTCTACATGTATGGAAGGAACGTAGCCGTCTTGCAGAGGTTGTGCTCCCCACATTGCTGCTACCCACAGTATCAGTAGTTCACACAGCTCAGTAAGTGAGCACCTTACTCTCCTCACTCCCCTGCACATGAGCCAGGCCACAATTTGGCCCAAAGTGACAACAGCGTGTAATCTAAGGTGTGACAAATAAAAACTTATCATCCCAAGAGAGCACATGAGATCAGGCTGCTGAAGTTGCCATTGTTGCTTGTCTCTTTAGGTGAGCAAAAAAACCATAGATACAGTATTTTAAAATGCTACAATGACTTTCACCAGCAACATAAGCAGCAATCACTGTCCTTCGTAAGGTCTATGGATGGGAGAGGGAGGAGAGCCTGAATCATGATGTATCTTAATATATATATATATAGATCCTGATGGAAACTGCAGAGAAAAAACGAGCTACTTTTTTAGTAAAAACCCATAAATAAAGCCAATCATGATATATGACTGTGTACTACAAAAGAACAGAAACAAAGCAATGGAAAATTAGAAATACAGATATGTTCTTCTCTTCTATTTATGTTGACATTAGATGGTTATGTTACACTTCCACATATTGCTGCCAGACTGGGGGGAAGGAGGAGTGGAAAAGCTGGTTTGGGTGGAGATATTTACAGTGTTGTCTTTTTTTGTTGTTTTAGTGGAAGTCTTATTATTTTAAATGTTTTTTCTTAAAGCCCCAGCTTTTGGAATCAGGAGACTGCAGAGGAATCCAAGCTTTTGTGGGGGGTTTAAAAAGTCAGTTTTGAGCCCTCATGATTGCAGGGGAAAGCTTGAAAAAGTGACCCAAGTGCACCATAAAGGCAAAATACCAAAAGCAATATGAAAAGAACCCAACAATTATTTTTTAATCTCAATTTTTAAGACAATCTCATGATTTTGGGGGGCAGACATGGTTTTTGAGCATCTGGGGTTGGCAACATTTCATACCATCACTTTGGCCCTGATTCAGGAAGACATCCGTATTCAGGACAGCATTTAACATGTACTTAATGCTGTCCTGCATAGGAATGGATTTAAGCATATACTTAAGTGCTTTCCTGAATCAGGGCCTTTGTTTCCAATCTGAGCAATTCCACCCCAGTCCTGATTTAGGATTGTATGAGAGCAGGGCTCCAAACACAAGTTATTTACCTTGAAAAACTAAAAGTTACATGCACAAAATTCACTCCACCACTGAGACTTTATCTGCCAAGTTTATGCCTAGAACAGATTTTTACAGCTGAATTAGAACAGCCTAAAATGGAGTTTATAATGGAAATAGTGAGCCAGCCTCAATAATAGTAGTGACACTTTAATATAGCAATTCATCTTTCTTTTAATAACCTTTTATTGATCTGTAATACCTGTGTGATTGATTTATTTGTTTCAGAAGCAAAGAAAATTATTAACATGTTTAATAGTTGTGGAACCATTATTACTGTGCAAAAGGACAGAATCTAGGATCTAGAATATGTCAATACAAAATTTCTGTTTTGCAAGCCATGTGCAAACTGTTCATTGATTGAAAAGAGCATGAGATTAAACCATCAGCCTGAATTATTGCAAAGTGCAGCTTTCATATTAAAACACAGTGATTACATCTTAGATAGTATAAAGAGTGCACCACAATGTATACCAGAACAAACTGTAAGAGCAGTTTGATACAGGTTTGTCAGAGGGGCCCTGTCAATCTTTGCCAGGCTAGGATAATCATAAATTCCAGTAAATGCACTGCTCTTTTTATATAGAAATATCCCTATGTAGTACTCAGGAGAGAGCTGCCAATCAAATACTACAACTCAGAGCCTCCCTACATAACTGTTCTCCTGTGGACAGGATGGGTTGACATTAAACATTCAGCTGGGCTGTTTCCCAGTTTTTTTTTTCTCTCTCCAAGTGTCAGAGCTATTTATGAAATAAATCATTCTCTAAGCTGCCACATAACTTATTAGTTTTCTTTTGAATGATAGTACCAGGAAGCCTACCCATCATGTTGTTTTCACAGGTATTTTAGTAGTCTTCATTCTGCTCTTATTTTTGGAAGCTTGGCACTTGTCGTCGTTTCATTTAAACACACACGTGCCTGATCCTGCAAACCCTTCCTATCCCAGCTATTCTTACTCTTGCAGTTTGTCCAACTGAATCAATGGGATACTGCATATGTGAACAAGTGTTTGCAGGCTAACACTCTGTGTCAGTTAATTTCAATGCTTGTCATACATATTAAAGGAAAGATCTTATATACTGGACCAAAATTCTGAAAGTGGAGCTACTTCAAACTTATATCTGTGTGGTTAACATCTGTCTCTAGCACACTATATATAGGTACCTGCCTCTCTTCAAAATATCTAGCTGAACATTTTTAAACATGCTCAAACTCTCTGCAGTCACAGCAGTTGGATGTAAGAGGTTTGTGATTATTTCTCTTATATTTCTGTCTGATCTTCCAGCTGTTGATTTCCACACTTCCATTGATTTCAATAGGACCAGGATTTCACCCAATACTTGTATTTATATTTATATAGGTATGATCAAAACAAGCCCTACAAAATGGAGGAAGAATTTCAAAAATTAGTCAACACAGGAAAACAATTGATTGACTGTACTTTATGATGTCCAAGCACAATGATTAAAAATCAATACTAAAATTATTCACAAAAGACCGAAGATGGATTTATTCATTTCCATGGAGGAAATGACTATATTAGTTGTCAGCATAACTTTCAAGGGCCCTGTCTAACAGTCTTTACTCAGGCAAAACCTCCATTGACTTAAATTGGATAAAGTTCATAGAATTAGCCCATAATTACAAAAACAAATCCTTAAGAAACCACTCACGGGACCAGCAAAAATAAGTCACCTAACAGAGATGGTCTTTAACTAGAGGTCATACTGAAATGATTACAAACTACAAAGGAATCTACTGAATTTCAAGCAAAAGTCAAGAGCAGTACTTATTTGATTCCACAAGAATTTATAATTAAACTATATGTAACTGAACACAATGTTCATAAAATTAAAATACTTTATTAAAAATAAAACCACATTATAGCTTTGTGCTGTATTTACTTGACTCCCCAGGGATGAAAAATATTATATAAATGCAAAGCACTATAATTTTTGTATGAGTACAATAGCCCTGGATAGTTAGGTTTTGGTTTGTTTAAGATTATGTGAGTTTTTGAAAAGTTGCATTTAAAATTGGTAATTGATCTTAACATTTCACTGCTATAAGCAAAACCTATTCAGTGCACTGAAGTATTTGGTCCTTTCCTGGATTGGCTGTCAGATGCTAACATAAGACTTCTATTAAGTATCTGGTTGGTCTTCATGAAATCATGTTGAAGGGTTTATTCAGGCCTGATCCAAAGCTCACTGAAGATAATGGAAATCTCTTCATTGACTTCAAAGCACTAAGGATCAGGTCCTTAATATATATATTAAATTTTTCCTTTATTTTTGTTTCTTCAAAGTGGTTGTTTAAGAAAGCATCTATTGCAAGTGGCTTTTTGGTGCAGTAGTTCACCTACATGCAATTGTTACTTCACTTTTGGCTTAGACTACAGTATGTCTACACTTACTTAAAACACTACAGGGGCACAGCTGCACTACAGGGCACTGTAGCACGTCAGTCTAGACACTACCTATGCTGATTGGAGAGATACTCCCATCGGTGTAGGTAATCCATCTCCCTAAGTGGTGGTAGCTAGGTCGATGGAAGAATTCTTTCGTCGACCAAGTGCTGTCTATGTTGGGACTTGGGTAGGCTTAGCTACACCACTCAGGGGTGTGGATTTTACACACCCTTGACCAACATAGTTATGCCTAATTTTCTAGTATAGACTAGGCCTACATATCTTGTGCCATGGTCATTTGTAGAAGCTGTAATGTCAGAGAGAGAGTTACTTAACATTCTCTTCTGAGGACCACCATGCCCTAAACTACCTCCAGCAGCACCACTTCATGACTTTACACAGCACTCTTATAAAAGCCACACACAGCAAAGCCTTACTAATTCATCCTAATAGCTGGATATTGTGACACTAAAGTGCAATTATCTAGTATGAAAAATGGTAATTTGCCCAAACCAGAACTCCAGATCCAAACACTCACAATCTGAAACTAAGTTCCTGCACTGGACATGCCCAGCTCTTGCCCCTTGACCCATCCTAACAGCTCAATTTTGCTAGGGTGAAGATGTGGGTTTCAAGAAAGTTGCACTGAGCTGCCATTTGGGGTGCTTAGCATGGTGCTTTGTTACTCACAATCCAATAAAGTAAAACAAGCAGAGGGAGAGAGAATTGTGCTGTGTTCCTAGAACCTGTCGCAAGGCACTGAGCAGCTGGCTGTGTAGCATATTATGTTCTATAAACCTTCAGGCACATTTATGGCTGGTCCTGATCATTGCCCTTTTATCAGTTTCTTCTAGGTGCAGCTCTTAAATAGACTCCAATGAGCCACTGCTCCAAAAGCTTGATTCTCCCTCTAGAGGGTATGAGTGACTTCCATTGACTTCAATAGAATGCAACACACAACATAATTGCTAGGTATGTAATAAGTCATTACCTACACTTACTGCTCAGTCCTGCAGGTTGTTGAGTGCTGCAGTAAGGAGTGCAGAGAGCCAAAGTGCTAGCACTGAGCACTAAGGGACAGATTTTCAAAGATATTTAGATGCCCACAGATGCAGAAAGCCCTTTTGAAAAATCACAGTAGGTTCCTATCTGCATCTTTAGGCACCTAAATACCTTTCAAATTAGACTCTTCAGAGCCTGATCTGAAGCCCACTGTAGTAGGAGTCTTTCCATTGGGCTTTGGATCAGGCCCTTCGCACTTACTCATCACTTATGCAGAAAGGTTTTCTGAATAAAAAAATATGCATTGTTCAGCACGCAATAAATCCCCTTTGTTTGCACTGAGTTGGGCACCAGCGTATAGTAGGAAAGTGGTAGGGTGTAGCCATGGCACAGCTAGTTAAGTTCTGTCAATCAGTGCAATCATCATCCATCCTGGACATATTTAAGATTTTCAGTAACTTCTACTGCTGCCACCTAGGGGCACCCTGTGAGTCTTACATGATAGGAAAAAATGCCACTGACTTCAATGATCATTAAATAATCACTAAGGGTCATTGTGCAACCCTTCCTCACAACGGCGAGCACTTTCTTACACGAGATCTCCCACTGAAGTCAGCGAGACCACACCTGTGCTCACCAATATTGATTGAGGGTCACAATCAGGCTTATATGTTGTGCACTGGCATTTCTACTTTCTGTGCTCCTGCCAGTAGCACTCGGTGGCTTGAATAACTGAGCCATAAATGAAGCTGCTGCTCTGTGAAGATGGATTGATTATTACAGCGTTTTCAGCCTTGTACTTCTACTGCTACCATTGTTTGTCTTTGTAGTAATGACAGAGGAAAATACTGTTTAACAATGATATTCTCTAGAATTATTACAGGGCAAATCCAATCCTCTTGCTCTATCTGACCTTTGTGACTGTGTCTTCTGTCCACTGGAGACAAAGCTCTGATGACAAAAAGCAGTGTATTTATCGGAAATCTTTAATAATTGAGTTTTTAATTACTCCTTCAAAATGTAAAACGTTCATCAGACAGAACCTTCCCCCCCCCCCCCGATTAACATTCTGATTAACCATGTGTCCATGTAAATTTCAGATAAGAATGAGCATTCTTAGAAGTTAACACATATCTCACCCTGGCAATCGCTTGCTCTCCTTCAAATGATTTCAGGGCTATCAAGTACAGAAATATGTAACATTCTCCTCCCCCCCCCCCCCCCGCCCCTGATCGTGCTGCTTGAGGCAGTGGAATAGGTTGCTGATTAGAAGGCTTTTTTTTTCAAGCTGTTCTGTGCTGGACCAGATGCAACATGATAACTCCCGATGTACAATGTGTGTTAAGGACATGGAATAAATATAAGAGAATAAGTTAGCAGAAACTGGGGTTAATAAAGGAGAAAATAGAAGGAAAATAGCATATAAAGATACATAGCAGAAAATAGAGTTTTGTTGCTAGGGATTATTGTAGCCTCACTAGAAATGAATAGATTGTGTCAATTTTTGAACTGCTAATTCCACTTCTCATAATGAGAGATAACTGAACAATATCAAATTTGTAACACTTATGTCTGCACTCTAATGGAGTGCAAACAGCCATGACTTCTGAAAGAACTTCAGCTAGTGAAATGACACCTTCACTAGGGATAATGTAATAAGTTCAGAACAGAGTAGAAATGTCATGGATGCTTAGAAGTAGTCTTAATCATAAAGTGGTTATTATATTTCCTAGTGTTATTGGTTTCCTGGCTATTCTTACTTAGGCTTTGAACTGTCTCTGCTTTTTATTCCAGTTCTGCCTTCTCTTTTGCTTCTCCTGAGTCACAGAGAAATGGATCAGGAAATCAGCAGAAATCTTTTCTCTGTGTGTCTGATAAGTAAATTAAAAACAAGGGAGAAAAACATAAGAAGCCCTGGGGAGGGGCAGGGGCTGGAAAGATTATTTCTGGCATTTGCCTGGTATTGCTGGAAATATTTGAGAATAAATTGATTTCTAATGCTATCAATTAGCCAGGACTGTATGGCTCTGAATATTAGTAATGGGCTGTATGGCCATCCACCTCTGGGTTACAGATTCAAATCTGGCTTAGGCTGGTAGTTAATGAAACTTGTTAGCACAACAGCAGTGCAATCAGTGTGAAATAAATTAGTGGTCTCAGTCCATTTCCTAGCAGATAACTGTTCACATAAAACAAAAACAACAACAACAAACAATAGGCACAATTTGCAATCTCATCAAAGAGCTGTTATAAAGATACAAGAGTTAGGTGTCTAGAGATGTCAATCCACCATCTTTCAAAAAACATTAAAAATATCCTTGGGCATCTTTTTACTCCAATGTGTGTGCGCGCACGGCCACACACATACACCCTTCTTGATATACATTCCTCCCTGCTGGTATTATAAAACTGGTCAAGTTTGCCAAGAGAAAAACAATGTTATTAACACCAGTTGTGTTGGAAAAATACAGTAAGTAGTAAAAATCAACAACAGTAACGAACAGTGTCATGTAAAATCCATTAATTAAGAGGCAGAAATTAAAGGGGGTATAAACATGAAATAATTTTACATGTGGAAAAAAGTGGCACATTTATTGTTACATAATGCTTTAATTCTCTAAAAATGCTCTACATGACTGCAGCACCATTCAAACACTGTCCTCCTAAAGTTGCGTGGGAAGCACATCACCTGAGGGAAACCAATAAGATTAATTTTGGGGCTGCATAAAAAAGGTTATAATGGTAATAAGTACCTTGGCCCAGGGCTTTTTCTAAAGAATTAACTACCAAATGAGGACTATCTACTCTCCCAGCCAGTCATTGATCCTAGGAAAATGTCTTACACCTTGATTAGTATTGCCAAAGGAAAGAATGCAAGGCTATATGGAAGTATAAAACAATACTGAGTAGCAGGGAAGATGTAGAAGTGGAACAGGAGAAGAAAGTCAATTTCCTATGACCCATTTTTTTTTTTAAAAAGTTGCTTTAGCAGGTGTTTCATATAAGTAAGAAAACATACTTGCTGCACCTAAGACATTAAACTCAAATGGTTATTTAAAACCTGTTGTGTGAAACCTGATGAGTATTGGAGCTAGCTAGAAGTCCTTTTTTTATGAAAAACGCCCTTTTTTTCACAAAAAGACCATTTTCTGCCTAAACTTAGTTTTTTCAAAATGTTTCAGCTTTTCAAATGAAATCCAAGAATTTTTGTTTTTTTGAAACTGAAAACTGTTTTGGTTTTCAGTTACTGGGTCCCCCCCCCCCTTTTGTCTTGCTCCCCCCAACTCCCTTTTCAGTGGAAAAATGCAAAAAAAAAAAAAAAAAAAAAAAAGTGGAAGGGAGAAAATTAACTAATTTGGATTTGCTGTTGAGTTACATAGGGATCTGTTAACTCAGTAATAGCTAGACACTAGGCAGATACCATATTAGCCTTTGGACTGACTAAGATCATTTCAATGAACAAATAATCCTTACAGTAATAAAGTGGAGCTGAATATTTATTTACCAGTATTTTCTATAGACATTACTATATAGCTACTAATCAATCCTCCAATCTCAGACTCACTCTCTTATCACCTCAGTCTTTAATAATGGCAACATATCCCTAAGTATCCTTGAAGTCTGATATCAAATTCATATACACTGGCTGCCGGTAAAAATAAGGCATCACTTTCTCCAACTATCAAGCTTAGTTTTGTTACCAGCTTTGATGCTGGTTCCTGTCTGAAGCATTTCATCCTGTGATGTCAAAACATAAAGAAGCCAATGATCTTGACATTTCTTTTTAATAGTCTGGGTTTGTTTTGATCAAGCATGAATAAGCTGGATGTTGAGAGGGTCTGAACTTTCCCATGTTTTGAGAACACTGGAGTGAGGGGGGGGAAAAGAGAAAACAAATCTGTAACACTACTAGAAAAAACAACACTATTGCACATATTACCTAATTTCAAAGAAACAGGAAAGAGGGAACAAAACCTATTTTGTATTCTGATATTTGTAAACATGTAAATTATGCATAATGTAATCTAGGCCACTTTCTGTTTCATACAATTAACGTCATATCCCTAATTTCAGAAATATTCACACATCACAAATTCAGTGGTGCACTAGTTTAAGTAATCAAAAAGATTAAAATGTTATTAGGACAGGGTGAGAACACACAGCGTATGCAATAAATGAAATTAATGCATCTATCAGCTCAACTCAGGAATTGAAAACATAGAATTAAGCATGCAGAAAAGTCAAAATGAGCTTTTCTAAATGTAAGTTCTTTCATTAGTCTTGTCCAGTATCCAGATAATACTAGCTGAATTTCAGTTAATTTTAATATCAGAATAAAGTTTTGTAATCAAAATATATTAAGACTAAACCTCTCATTTGACTTTCACAAGCAACTCACCACTAGCAAATGTTTAAACAGTATTCACAACTCGAGTCCTTTAAAATAACATTTAATCACGTGACTACCTTTTGTATAATCATTTGTTATTTTGACTTCATTCTGATCTCATGATAATTAACATCACTGAAAGCTTATATGATAAACAACTTCTGCTAAAATGATAAGATGCCAAACATGAACATTTTATTAGTTTAATTATAACAACTGGCGTAAAATACAAACAG
Organism: Emys orbicularis; assembly: GCF_028017835.1. Classification (NCBI taxonomy): domain Eukaryota; kingdom Metazoa; phylum Chordata; order Testudines; family Emydidae; genus Emys; species Emys orbicularis. Next base: position 63,669,663 of record NC_088687.1, on the reverse strand, counting down.
CATTTAAGATAAAAATGGACTGAATCCACAACTGCAGCCAAACTCAGTGCTGTAAAAGAGGGGGGCAGAGGAGGCTATGTGCTCCCTTCACAGCTCATTGATCTGGGGGAGGGGAGTACTTTGGGATCCAGCAATAATCAGAGTATCCTCAGAGCAACACCCTCTTTTCCTGCTCACCTGTAGGACATTCCCACTACTCTGAAGGCTGGAAAAGGGTGGCTAAGAGCCACTGCCATGTTTCACTTGGGGATTCACCAAAACTGGGGGAACTTCCAACCAGTTTGTTAAACTGTCTTTCTCTCTGCTTTGCATTGATGACGTGGCACAAAGGAGTCAGATGACAGGCTGGAATTTGGTCCAATGTGTCAACTGGTCCATTCCTGCACTTAAATATTTTTGGGCTTAATACTGTACAAAGGGGAAAATCCTACTTATTACAGCAGTTTCCCCAAAGTAATATGTTATATATATTTGTATATCTAGCTACTAGAGGGCTTTTTGGGTGCTCTAGGTGATGTTACACCATTGAATTTAATAGGAATCTTGCCAAGGAATTTGGGAGAAAGATTAGGGTCAGGCATTTAGTGACCAAGGGATCATGATGCTCCCAACTGTGACACACAAGTGCCAACCTCAGGGCACACTGTTAAAAACCAGGGCACTAACGTCGAATCAATTGTGAATTCTAAACTTAGATTTCACCAACTAACTGCACCAACTGAAAACTCCTCAGGCACTTTAACAGCCTTAACATGGAGTCACAGACAGTCCCCTTGGGTACTCCAGTCTGTCATGTCACCCAGGTGAGCAGATCACTGTGACAGATGGCCCCTTACACCATGAATCACAGCAATATTCAGGTTACTTCTAGTCCCAAAGGATCAGTCACTTACCCCAGGTCAATTGCTCTTTAGGTCTCTCAAAAACAGCGCTTGTAGCCAGTCCTATAGTAAGTTATATGAAGATTTATTAAGTAGGCAAAGGAGTTATTTACAAGGTTAAAGCAAACAAACAGAAACATGAACAAGTTACCTTTTGAAACCTAGGCCTAATATAGGCTTTTGTAATCAGCTAGCTTTATTTGTCCTTTAGGGCTAGCCCAGGCTAAGCAGCTGGGGATGTTTTGCTTATGCCTAGAAACACCTCAGTTCCCCTACCCCAAGAGTCCAAGTAGCACAGAGATCCTTAGTTCCTTTGGTTTGGGGTTTTTGTACCTTTCCTGCAATGTACTCTGAGCTGCAAACTCAGCTGATGGAAGGAGTCCACTCATATGATTCATCTTCACTGGGAGAAGAGTAGAACAACAATAAGAGTTTTTTGATGACAGTTTCTCAATCCAGATGTAGAGAGTTTCTAGTTGTAAGATCCAACCATAGCCTGTCTGGTATTAATGCATCCTGGAGGTCAATGCCCGGCTGCACAGATGGTGTCACCAGGAGGGCTTTGACGTCCTTGACCATGGGATGCTGTTCCATGAAGGAGAACTGCTGAGCAAAGATAGGGTCTACCTATCAAGGAAGGGGAAGAGTATCTTTGGATACAGACTGGCTGATCTAATGAGGAGGGCTTTAAACTAGATTTGATGGGGGCAGGAAACAAAAGCCCTTAGGCAAGTCAAAAACATGGAGACCTGGGAGAAGGGTTGGAATCTGGGCAAAAACATGGGTAATTATAGCAGGGATAAAGGAGAGATAAGAGGGAACACAGAAAAATCAAATCTATAGCTTAGATGTCTCTATACTCATGGCCAGTGGGTGAACCCTGGGCTTGGGAAGGCTAGCCCCTGGTCCGGCCTGCCCCTTCTGCTCGAGGCCCTGCCACTCCTGCCAAAGCCAAGAGGACCCCCCCAGCCCGCCTGTGCGCCTCCCCTCCAGCGAGCCAGGCAGGAGGCGTGCCCCTGCTCAGCCCTGGAACACCAGGCAGTTGGGCAGGCGGTGCGCTTCCCCTGCCCAGTGCGCCAGGTGGGTGACGTGACCCCTCCCAGCCCTGGAGCACCAGGTGGGCAGGCAGCATCCCCCCACCCCCCAGCCTCAGAACACAGGCTGGCCTGCATTATCCCTGGCCCCAGCCTTGGGGGGACGAGCCCCCCCACAGCACCGCACTGGGAAGTATGGGGAATAATAAGAAGAAATAGAAATACTAGTGAATAGACACAGCTATGACACAGTCAGCATCACAGAACTTGGTGGGATAATACGCATGACTGGAATATTGGTATAGAAGGGTACAGCTTGCTCAGGAAGGACAGGCAGGGAAAAAAGGGAGGAGTGTTGCCTTCTATATCAAATACGTGTACATTTGGACTGAAGTTGGATCAAAATAGGAGACACACTTGTTGGAAGTCAGGGTAAGGATAAAAGGGGTAAAAAGCAAGTGTGATGTCATGGTAGGGGTCTACTATAGATCATCAAACCAGGAAGAAGAGGTGGATGAAGCTTTTTTTAAACAACTAACAAAGTCATCCAAAGCACAGTGGTGATGAGGGACTACAACTACCAAGACATCTGTTGGGAAAATACACAGCAGGGAACAGACATATGCGGTGTGTGAGTCTTCCATTTAGGGAAAGGGGAGAGGGGCTGGTACCTGGACTGTGGCCCCGCCTTCGAGACCCACCCCCACTCTGCCTCCTCCCCCTGAGACCTTTTGCCCGCTCCTCTCCACTCCTCTCCCAAGGCCCCGCCGCTCATTCCTGTCCACCACAGGAAGAGGTCACTCGGGGGGTGGGGCCTCAGGCCACAATCTGGACACTGGTGCCCCCCCACACACACACACTTTTAGGGAGCTTCACTTCCAGCGCTCCAAAGGCGGTGAGCCGGCATGCCTCCAAAGGGAGGTGACCATGCTGCATCCGGGGCATTTGCCTTCTGCATGGCTAGCCTTTTTTGAGGAGGCTTAGCCTCCCCAAGCCTCTTGTACGCGCCGCCCATGAGCACAGATTATCCAACAAATTATTGGAATATATCAGAGAAAAATTTTTATTTCAGAAAGTGGAGAATGGAACTAGGAGAGAGGCTGTGCTAGATTTGATTTTGACAAATAGAGAGGAACTGGTTGAGAATCTGAAAGTGGAAGGCAGCTTAGGTGAAAGTGATCATAAAATGGTAGAGTTCATGATTCCAAGGAATGGCAGGAGGGAAAACAGCACAATAAAGACATTGGATTTCAAGAAGGCAGACTTTAGCAAACTCAGGGAGTTGGTAGGTAGGATCCTGTGGGAAGCAAGTCTAAGGGGAAAACAGTTCAAGCATTGGCAGTTTTTTCAGAGACATTATTAAGGGCACAAGAGCAAACTGTCCAACTGCGTAGAAAAGATAGGAAGTATGGCAAGAGACCACACTGGCTTAACCAGGAGATCTTCAATTATCTGAAACTCAAAAAAAAAAGTGTCCTACAAAAAGTGGCAACTAGTGCTAAATGACTTTTTTGTTTAAGTTTTCATCGAAGAGGTTAGTAGCAACCAGGTGTCTGATATAGTGAATGCTAGTGAAAATGAGGTAGGATCTGAGGCTAAAATAGGGAAAGAACAAGTTAAAAATGACTCAGGCAAGTTAGATGTCTTCAAGTCATCAGGGCCTGATGAAATACATCCTAGAATACTCAAGGAGTTGACGATTATCTTCAAAAACTATACAGGAGAGATTCCAAAGGACTGGCACTATATTTCCCTCTTCTAGTCTATAAAAAGGGAAGTAAGGGAATCCTGGGAATTACAGACTAGTCAACTTAACTTCAGTACCTGGAAAGATAATGGAACAAATAATTAAGCAATCAATTTTCAAACACCTAGAAGATAGGTAACAGTCAACATGGATTTGTCAAGAACAAATTGTGTCAAACCAACCTAACAGCTTTCTTTGACAGGGTAACAAACCATGTGGATGGGGGCGGGGAGGGTAGCATTAGATGTGATATATCTTGACTTTAATAGGGCTTTTGATACTGTTTCACATGATCTTGTCATAAACTAGGGAAATATAGCCTTTATGGAGGTACTATAAGATGGGTGCATAACTGGTTGAAAAACCATTCCCAGAGAGTAGTTATCAGTGGTTCAGTCAAGCTGGAAGGACATATTGAGTGGGGTCCCACAGTAATCAGTCCTGGGTCTGGTTCTATTCCATATCTTCATCAATCATTTAGATAATGGTATAGAGATTACACTTATAAAGTTTGCAGACCGTACCAAGCTGGGAGGGGTTGCAAGTGCTTTGGAGGACAGGATTAAAATTCAAAATGATCTGGACAAACTGGAGAAATGGTCTGAAGTAAATAGGATGAAATTCAATAGGGACAATTGCAAAGTACTCTACTTAGGAAGGGACAATCAGTTGCACAAATACAAAATGGAAAATGACTGCCTAGGAAGGTGTACTGTGAAAGGGATCTGCGGGTTATAGTGGATCACAATCTAAATATGAGTCGACAGTGTAACACTGTTGCAAAAAAAGCAAACATCATTCTGGGATGTATTAGCAGGAGTGTTGTAAGCAAGACACGAGAAGTAATTCTTCCGCCCTACACTGCACTGATAAAGCCTCACCTCGAGTATGGTGTCCAGTTCTAGGCACCACATTTTGGGAAAGATGTGGACATATTGGAGAAAGTCCAGAGAAGAGCAACAAAAATTATTAAAGGTCATGAACTATAAGGGAAAATTGAAAAAAATGGGTTTGTTCAGTCTGGAGAAGAGTGAAGGGAGACATAACAGTTTTCAAGTACATAAAAGGTTGTTACAAGAAGGAGGGTGAAAATTTGTTCTTGATAATCTCTGAGGATAATACAAGAAGCAATGGGCTTAAATTGCAGCAAGGGCAGTTTAGGTTGGACATTAGGAAAAACTTCCTAACTGTCATGGTAGATAAGCACTGGAATAAATTGCTTAGGGAGGTTTGCAATCTCTGTCATTGTCTAACCTGTTCTTAAAAACCTCCAAACACCAGTCAGGAATGATCTAGGTCAGTGGTTCTCAAACTTATTTGATTGGGCCCCCCTTCTTTGTGTCTGTAGTAATTTATGCCCCATCCCCCGAGTACATATACCGCCACCCAGCTCTGAAGGCCAACTGGAGAGCAGCAGTTGCTGGCTGGGCACCCAGCTTTGAAGGCAGCGCCCCGTCAGCAGCAGAACAAAAGTAAGGGTGGCAATGTGAAAAGTGATATTTGTCAAAATCATTTTTCGCAGCAGACTTAGCGCCCCATTTCCACCCTTACTTTGGTTCTGCTGCTGTCCAGGGGCGCTGGAATAGGGGGATCTAGGGCACCATGGCATCATCACCCTCCCACTCTTTACCAGCCAAAGGGCGAGCGGGGGGGGAGGGGAACAGAGAGGAGTGAGCATAAGGCAGGACCTCCGGGGGGAAGGGTGGTGCCAGGAGTGTGGCCATGGTTTGAACACCAGTGGCCCTCCCACTTTTAGGGAGCTTCTGTCACTCCTGCTGCTGCCACACCGGGGCTGACAGCCAGAGCCCCACCACCTCCAGGTGAGGGATTGGGTGCAGAGGGGGAAGGAGAGCCTGAACCTGGGTGTTGGGGCCCTTCTGTATGAGCCCCAGCCACCTGGGGCTGACAGCCAGAGCTCTTTAAAAAAAAAAAAATAAGCACAGAGCTCACACCTCCCTTGACACATTCCCATGCCTCCCTTGGGAGGCCCGCCCTATAGTTTGAGAACAGCTAGTCTGGGTTATTACTTAGTCCTGCTATTGAAGTCCCTTCCAGTCCTACACTTCTCTGATGGGTCTCTTTTCAGGAGGGGTAAAGCAATTTCTGTAGAAGAGCAACTCTTCACACTAATGTCCCTCACCTGTATAGCAATTCATACAGTCACAGAGACTCACAATACAGCTACACAAATACTACATTACAGTATGGAACACAGATATTACAAGTAAGATTAATGCGCACAGCAACTCAGAAGCATTCAGTAGGTCTAAACATTTTCTTATCATTCTAATACCTATTATATTGTGAGCCAGACAGATTCCAGCTACATATCTGCCAGTGTTCTGTTGAGAAATGGGGACCTTGGCATGAGCTGGCACCTGCCAGCATCACAGGGAGAAGCACAGCAAGGGCTCAGTCCTGCAAAGCACTGGGCAACCCTGCAAGATCCTGAGCACCACAGGAGAGGAGGATATTCAACATCATGTAGGACTGAGCCCTAGGACCATGATCTAATTCCCATCAAAATCTACAGGAGTCTTTCTACTGGCTTCCAGATGAGATGTATCAGGGCTTAACCCAGCATGTGATGCTGGTATTTTGATAATGTTGATGCTCATTTGTGCATGCTCTTATGAGCTTGCATCCTGATCTGTGCACTTTTAAAAATGTTTCTCTTCTCACTTAAATAGTACAGGCTGTCAAATTTCCTTTAAACTCTAAAATTATACAGGTGAAATGACTCAAATTTCACCAAGGTTTTGTGAAAGGCTGTGGAAAATACTAGAAGTTTTGCAAAACCCTAAACCAAGCTGGGTTCTTCCACTAATAATATAAGTATATTGGCTTGACAAAATATATTTGAATGAAGATATAGAAACATCAGAAAGCAGACAGGTATGAATAGGAAATGAATATAAAATGTTTATTTTTCAAGTTTGTAAAGCAAGTATGTTACCAAAAACAATGCCAGTTAGAGTCCACTCCACTAACAGGGAATAAGGCACCCAACTCCAATTGAAATGAAAAGCCCAAGCTTTGGATCCAGTTTACAAGACACCTGGAGGAGAGGAGCATTAGGCAAGGAGGTAAATAAACCTTAGATTGAAAAAGTAAAGGTCAGTTGTAGCAGCTTTTCAAGGCATGGTTGTGCCATGCTTTCTTCTAGACTGATTCAAGATAATTCAGAAGTGCTATGTTTGACTATTTGCAGGATAACGGCATATTTTCCCTAAATGTGACTCTATTACATTTAATAATGGAGCGCATTGGTAATGTTTCAGAATGCCAGCTGCATACTACTGGAAGAGGAATCACAGTATACTAAGAGCGAGATTCTGTACTGAGCCTCAAAGAGACACAGCATAGAGCTTGCAGTCCAGGTGGTGGGGGGGGTGATAAAGTGGCCTAATTTACGGTGGCCTATCCCTGGCTGCTGTGGGCAGCAGTGCTGCCCCAAAATCCCTTCAGTCCTATTTGCTGTCTCCACTCTTTCCTGCCCCCAAATGGGCCCCTCCAGCCTCTCCCTGGCATGCCCCCTGTGCTAGGGTTTGTGAGGGGAAAATTCACCTGTGGTTAGATCCCAGGTTTTGAGCCCCTCTATGCCACCCCAGTTTGTTTACTGGCTGTACAGGGGGCCAGAGTAGGAATGAGAATTTCATCCAAAGAGGAAAATTTTCTGTTCAGTTATACTCTATTCATGCAACTCCACTGAATACCAGGGAGTTGCATGAGTGTAACAGAATAGATGCTAACCCCAAGAGGCTTAGAACTACATTAGTTTTCAGAAATCAGTTAGAGTCTGTGCTTTAAAACAGTACATCCATAATGCCCTTGCCATCCAAGGATCCTAGACTAAATTGTGTTGACAAAGTTAAGCATTTAAATCCATTTTTAAAATGCTTGATTTTCAGAGGGGCTGAGCACCTGCAGCTCCCATTACAGATAGATTTTGGAACCTAATTTTACATACCCAAGTATGAAAATTTTGGCTTTACTGATTTATAATTTACACAAAATGTAAACTGGAAGACCTTCTCCATTATGGGTTGATCTAATAAAACTGAGCATCAAAAATTAATGGAACATAGTACTACAAAATACTGCTCAGAAAAATTAGGTCAAGTCACAGACATGTGTGGTCAGGAAAATGTTATATACACCTCTACCCTGATATAACGCTGTCCTCGGGAGCCAAAAAATCTTACTGAGTTATAGATGAAACCGCATTATATCGAACTTGCTTTGATCTGCCAGAGTGTGCAGCCCCACCTCCCCGGAGCGCTGCTTTACTGTGTTATTGTTGTATTGGGTCACGTTATATCGAGGTAGAGGTGTATTGTATTTTTCCAATGGTTAACAAAATTGGGCAAATTGTTCTTCTTCCAGAAGTGGTGCTACTTACATTTTGCAATTTTGGAGTTCTGGTCTGTGGGAACTATATATAAAATCTCTTAACAGTATGAAATAAAGTATGTGACAAGAGGATAATATCTCCTAAGTAAAGCTGTCAAAAATATTTATTGAATAAAACTCTCAAGACTGCATAGCAAATCATACCGTGTTCCAAGTGCTAATGTTTGCACTGGGAACTTTACATTCGTAGATATATGGGAGGATATAATCATATCCATCCATCTGTTCAGTGGCTCTGCATCCATGGAAGTTATTTCATGTCCATTCTTATTCCACCTAGGGGTAGTATAACTTTTCTTAGCAATTGGTTTTCAGCTCTGATGTTCTTGGGTCTGTAGAGTGCAAAGGTTGGGTCAAAAATGGCCCTATGAAGAGATTTGTTTGACCCTAAGTGTACATCATCATTTGCATCTGAAAGCAGCCCATAGATAATCATTGCCAGATTGTAGCCAAAATAGTGTATTTCAATTGCTTAGCCAAAATCATCCATTGATCTGATGGTAAAAATCGACCTTATTCATGTAGACCTTCCCTTTCAGATATAGATATGTACATTTGCTTTCCATCCCTGTCTTCATGCACTTATAACATAAACCATATCACTTAAGAATTTTTTTCAACCCACTTGAGTCAAATCTTTTTTAACACTAGTAAAGTTCTTTCATTTCTCTAAGCAATATCAATGCTTTGGTTTTCAGAAAGGTTCACTTCTCCAGTATTCATTAAGACATGCAAATTGGCATGTTGTAACAATTTTTATTGCTCAAGCAGTAAACTTTACCAGTTTTTGGCACAACAAACAACACACTTACCAGAGGAATCAAAACCCAGCTATAGATAAAACAAGAAGGGAAACCGGTGGCTATCACATATGGTACTGTAACTTAGAAGCTAATCAAACAAGTGATGCATAATACTGTAAAGAAATTAGCTTTACCAATAGAGAGTTGCCCTCCAAAATGAGCCAATAATATCCCACTGTGGAAATGTTGATTTTAACTGAAGTCAAGAAAAGTCACTCACTTCTTCATTGCTGTATAATGTTGCCTTTTACTAGCTGGATTATCTTCTCTGGATGGGCTTCTTTATAATGTACTTGTAATATTGTGAGGGGTTTCAGAGTGGTAGCCGTGTTGGTCTGTATCAGCAAAAAGAACGAGGAGTACTTGTGGCAACTTAAAGACTAACAAATGTATTTGGGCATAAGCTTTCGTGGGCTAAAGCCCACTTCATCAGATGCATGGAGTGGAAAATACAGTAGTATATACAGAGAACATGAATAGATGGGGGCTGCCATACCAACTCTAACGAGACAAATCAATTAAGATGGGCTATTATCAGCAGGAGAAAAAAAACTTTTGTAGTGATAATCAGGATGGCCCATTTCAAACAGTTGACAAGAAGGTGTGAGTAACAGGAGGGGGGAAAATTAGCATGAGGAAATACACAAACTAAAAACTAATGATCCATCCACTCCCAGTCTTTATTCAAGTCCAATTTAATGGTGTCCAGTTTGCAAATTAATTCCAGTTCTGCAGTTTCTCATGGGAGTCTGTTTTTGAAGTTTTTTTGTTGAAGAATTGTGACTTTTAGGTCTGTAATTGAGTGTCCAGGTAGGTTGAAGTGTTCTCCGACTGGTTTTTGAATGTTATAATTCTTGACGTCTGATTTGTGTCCATTTATTCTTTTGCATAGGGACTGTCCGGTTTGGCCAATGTACATGGCAGAGGGGCATTGCTGGCACATGATGGCATATATCATATTAATAGATGTGCAGGTGAACGAGCCCCTGAAGGTGTGGCTGATGTGATTAGGTCCTAAGATGGTGTCCCTTGAATAGATATGTGGACAGAGCTGGCAACGGGCTTTGTTGCAAGGATAGGTTCCTGGGTTAGTGTTTTTGTTGTGTGGTTGCTGGTGAGTATTTGCTTCAGGTTGGGGGGCTGTCTGTAAGTGGGGACTGGCCTGTCTCCCAAGGTCTGTAAGAGTAAGGGATCATCCTTCACGATAGGTTGTAGATCCTTGATGATGCGCTGGAGAGGTTTTAGTTGGAGGCTGAAGGTGATGGCTAGTGGCGTTCTGTTACTTTCTTTGTTGGGCCTGTCCTGTAGTAGGTGACTTCTGGGTACTCTTCTGGCTCTGTCAATCTGTTTCTTAACTTCACTAGATGGGTATTGTAGTTTTAAGAACGCTTGATAGAGATCTTGTAGGTGTTTGTCTCTGTCTGAGGGATTGGAGCAAATGCGGTTGTATCTTAGAGCTTGGCTGTTGACAATGGATCATGTGATGTGGTCTGGATGAAAGCTGGAGGCATGTAGGTAAGTATAGCGGTCAGTAGGATTCCGGTATAGGGTGGTATTTATGTGACCATTGCTTATTAGCACTGTAGTGTCTAGGAAGTGGATCTCTTGTGTGGACTGGTCCTGGCTGAGGTTGATGGTGGAATGGAAATTGTTGAAATCCTGGTGGAATTCCTCAAGGGCTTCTTTTCCATGGGTCCAGATGATGAAGATGTCATCAATGTAGCACAAGTACAGTAGGGGCGTTAGGGGACAAGAGCTGAGGAAGTGTTGTTCTAAGTCAGCCATAAAAATGTTGGCATACTGTGGGGTAATGTGGGTACCCATAGCAGTGCCGCTGAGGGGTATAATTACACAGCATCAAAGAAAATCTTTGCACTAAGCACAAGTACTAATTCCAGTGTATTGATATGAATTGTAACAGAGCAAAAACCTCACTAATTCACACTAATGACTGAATGACTCATTGCGAATCACTTAATTTTGTGAATTAGCGAATATGCAAAGAAACCATTTTAAAAAAAGCAAGCTTAATGCATCACAGAATGTACTTTGTTCACTTATTTTGTAAGTTATTTTGAAAGAATAATGAAGTCTTAGTGATACAACACTTCAGGAGAGATCCTGGCCATTAACTCTTTGCGGAAAGGTGATGGAATACTGTTAGTTTTATAATACAACTGTGACATTGCACCCCATAATGCTTTATGGAAATATGCTTAGGAGTGTAAATATGACATAACTGGAATATGTTTTATGCTAGATATGCCATGTAACCTTTGCAGAGCTATGTTATGATCTACTGGATATATTCATCCTATTTGTATGCATGTATCATTTTTGTATTCGAAGTTATGAATACTGGCTATGCCCTTGTTTGATTTTAAGTAGCCTCAGTGAAGCATTTGGTCAGCTTAAGACCATTCCCAGTAAGTGCCCTGTGGCAGGGCGAAGACTCACCGGCATGGCACCTCCTGCTGGTCATCCTGGGAATTAGCTCTTCCAGCCTAGAGCGCCCTCTGCAGGCTGGTGTCTCACCTGCCACAGGCCCCCATGTCCCTCCTGGACCCTGGTGCCCCTCTGCCCAGGGGTTCTGCCCTCCACAATACCCCCTCACTCTGGGTCTCCCCTCCCAGGGGAACCCCCAATCCCCACCTTGCCTCAGTGGCTACTGCCAGTCAACATCTAGCCCCTGCTCCCTGGGGCGGACTGCAGTCTGTAAACCACTCATCATTGGCAAGGGGGTTAGGACCTGCTGCCTTTGCCTATCTCTGGGCTGCCCCTCTGCAGCCCTAGTACCTATTTGTAGGCCTTTAACTAGGCCTGCAGCCTGGGGATTTGCTAGGCTGGAGCTTCCCAGCTCCCTCTACCCTTCCCCAGCACTGCTCCACCCTAGGTACCCTCCTCAGCTTCCCAGGCAGCCAGGTCCTTCTCTCTCTGAAAGCTAGAGAGAGGGTGTGTCTGTTTCTGGCCCACAGCCCTCTTATAAGGGCCAGCTGGGCCCTGATTAAGCTGACCAAAGCAGTGGCTGCTTGCCCAATCAGCCTCGCTTTCCCCGCTGTAGCCCTCGCCAGGGTTGCTTTATCCCCTTCAGTCAGGAGCAGGGTGACCACCCCGCTACATGCCCAGTCAAGAAACACTTAAGCTAACAAAGAACTTTGGGAGACACCAATCCACATCTGAGCTTTCCTGGGAATGTGGCGTCTGGCCTGTAAAGTTCTGAGTCATGCATGGACATGTGACTTGCCCATGTGACTCTAAAACTCCATCTTGCAGCTGGATTCTGCATAGGAGAGGAGAAGGGGTTTCCACCCACAAGAGAAAGTCTATTTAAGCCCTTAGAAACGCCTTCATTTTGTCTTCAGCTGGCTCAAGAGATAGCCTCTCCACCCCCAAAGGATACCTGAAAGAAACCGTAACAAAGGACAGTAATTACAGGGGTGTGAGTAATTGCTGGACCCAGACTAGAGGGAGGCTAGTCTGTAAAAGAAGCTTATTGGAACATCTCTGAGGGTAAGATTTCATCTGTAATCACTTTCTTACTGTATTAGGCTTAGATTTGCGTGTTTTATTTTATTTTGCTTGGTAATTTACCTTGTTCTGTCTGTTATTAGTTGGAACCACTTAAATCCTACTTTTTTTATTTAATAAAATCACTTTTTACTTATTAATTAACCCAGAGTATGTATTAATACCTGCAAGGGGGGGGGGGCAGGCAAACACCTGTGCGTATCTCTCTAGCAGCGTTATATAGGGCGAACAATTTATGAGTTTACCCTGTATACGCTTTATACGGGGTAAAACAGATTTATTTGGGGTTTGGACCCCATTGGGAGTTGGGTACCTGAGTGTTGGAGACAGGAACACTTCTTAAGCTGTTTGCAGTTAAGCCTGCAGCTTTTGGGGGACGTGGTTCAGACCTGGGTCTGTGTTTGTAGCAAGCTAGCGTGTCTGGCACAACCAGGCAGGGCACTGAAGTCCTAAACTGGCAGGGAAAACAGGCTCAGAGGTAATCTCAGCACATCAGGTGGAAGTCCCAAAGGGGGTTTCTGTGATCCAACCCGTCACAACAACATATTAGCAAAGTGCTAAATATTGGTGTTTTATTGCATATTATTATCTATCTGAAATCCAAGTGAGACTGGGGACCCACCATGTTCAGTGCTATAGTGAACATTCACATAGTAAGAGACAGTCCCTGCTCCAAAGAACTTACAATCTAAATAGACAAGAGAGACGTTTTGAGAAGTGAAGTGACTCGCCCAGGTCACACAGCAGGTCAGTGGCCAAACTTGGAATAGAACACAGGTCTCCTGATTCCTGAGCTAGCACCCTATCTACTGGTCCACATTGCCTCTGGATGCTTAGACCAACGTGCCTAATAAAACAAAAAATCTCATTTTGTGTAGGATTTTAAAACAAGAAATGAATGATGGACAGATGCATAAACAGATAGGGCAACTAACCTTTCTTTGACAAATAACTATCCTGCACCAAAAAAAGTGTCTAGCTCTTGTCTATGTGGCAATTTGCTCCAATTTCAGCAATTAATGGCCAGCCACCAAAGTGGCAGCACCAGTGAAAGCACCAGTGTAGACAAGGAAAATCATTATTTCTGCTGGTGGAGTTTACCCCATTCCAAGCAGAGGTAAACACCTCTCATGCAAATAATGGCTTTCCTTGTCCAGAGTTGGTGTTTGCATTGGTGCAGCTACATTAATAGCTGGCCATCAACATCTGACATCAGAGCAAATTACCAATGTAGACAAAACTAGGGTAAGATTCTCACCCCCATGCTGGCCTCTGTATGCTCAGTACAGGGATCAGAGCAGCAAGAAAGGGGCTCTAAAAGCCCCAGATCCAGTTTGAGAGAATTTCCCCAGCACAGGCAATGAGAAATACAGTCACAGGCTGTCTCCAAGGCCACCCTCCCAAATTCTGGCATGTGAAGCAGGCTGAGGGAACATAGGGCTGGCATGTTGATGGAAGCTGCAGTACACAGTGTTATGGAAATTCTGCACTCCTTTCCAGATCCCCGAGAAGCTCAGAATCTGGAGTCTTAAAGCCACTTTAGCCCCCACACCTGGGCTGAGAGTTCTGGGCTGCTCCTCTTAGAGGTATAGAATAGAATCTCACATGTAGAGCTTTAGGCATTATAGGATTGATCCAAAGTCCACAGAAGTTTTGGTTGTATTTGCAATTGCTTCAGTGAGCTTTAGATCAGGTCATATTTGGTGGTCCTTGCCGTATTATCGAAACATTTTTACAATCTTTTCTCTTCACTCATTATGCTTATGAGAACTGTTCTGATGTTATATTTATAATCTTATGTGATTGCAGTATTGCACATCAGTATTGTCAAATGAATGGTAATAAATCCTGCTGCCATTGGAAATTACTTATACTTGCATTGGTAAAGCCCAAACATATAGTGCTATTGCATACCCTATACAGTCTCTCTAGAGTCTATAAAATGCAGTTCACTTACAGAATTTTGCAAGGTGTCGCAGAAAACAATTAAAACAATTTTATAAAGGAAATAAAATGTTCTGCACCTGTGTATCTAATCTGAATTATAATAATTTGCAAAATTAAATAATGGCTAAAATTGTTTGGTTTTGTGTGACTTTATTTGCAAACAGGACACTAAACGTAAGTTGTTAAAGAAGTAAATAAACCAGCTCTTGATTAGGGTTTATAGATGTTTCTTACCACTATAGCTTAAATCTCTCTACTGACTTCTTAGTTTAATATTTGCTAGTCCAGGAACTAAGACATTATATAAGCATGAAACACTTACTAGCCCTTTTACTGTCAGTGAAGAGTATGCATGGGAATGCATTGTATAGCATACACTGTAGCACCACAGAGTAATCTTGGCATCCATCTTTAAGAAATGATTTAAAGTAAACTTATTTCCTTTGTTTAATGGTCTTTTGATTAAAACTAAAGATGATGATTACTGATAGTTGATGATGAGGTTGATTTAAATAATTCTATATTTCTATCAACTCTTCAGGATTAGTTTTTTGAAGACAAAAACAAAATCATTCAAATCAAATGGGCAAAGACTTTTGAAAGGGTTGATTTGAGATTCTGAAGGAAAGAGTCAGGAAGTAAAGTAAGAAATAAAAACAAATTTGTGAACGCATCAGCCATAATGCCAGAACCACCCAAGAATTATACTGTATTGTATTGAGTGAATGTAAGATAAAGAATCATGCCACAACATTTCTATGAGCTGAATGACCTTGGCTAGATTGAGAGTGACTTCTCTCTTTCTGCTACTGTTATTGGTTTTTCTTTCTGATGCTGTTATAGTAGTTTCAGATATACATGAAATCAACCTTTGTGCAGACAGTTATTTCTGCAGATAACTGCTTCAGGTGCCCGGTACTCGAAGGATACATGGCTAATTGAGCGGTCTGAATATTCATTAATATTGCTGTGACAACCAAAGATACACAAAAGCTACATTTTAAACATTGTTACATTCTGGACTTGATTTCAAAGACTGCCAATCTACAATAGAGAAAGTGAGGATGTAAAAGCATTACACTCCTTTCACATGACACCTCGTTAAAATATGCATATACCAGTGAAGACAGACAGAAAACAAACAGAATCAATTGCCCTCACACCTCACCCATAAAAATCCCCAAATAACTCTTAGTTAGTATATTTGTTTCTTTTTTTCCCCACTGCATTTACACTAGCTGATTACAAGCTATTGACATGCTAGAAGCAGAATGGGAAAGTCTTGCTTTTATAAAATGGGAAGGCAATGAGGTTTCATTTCACTTTTTAAAAAGTTTTCATTTTTTCCCCCCTCACCTTTCCCATTTTCTCATTTTGGTATGCCTAGTGAAATGTCTTGGTGTATTTAATAAGGATGAAAGAGGAAGAGACATAAATAAGAGTGAGTGAATTGAGCTAGAAGGAGACACAAGGAGACAAATTTTCCTCTGAATTATGCTGGCTTAAATCCTGAAGTCAATGGAGTTATTCAGGATTTACAACTTCATAACTGAGATCAGATTGTGTCCCAAGGAGAGAGAATGTCTGCAAAAACATGAGACACGCACACATTCATGCAAGCTACACTAACATATGAGCCTTGGAGAAGGATTCTTATTAACTATATTGTTCAGCTCTCCTAAATGTAACTGCAGTACATTTGTTTACTCCTGTTCTTAAAAACCTCCAGTGATGGAGATTCCACACTCTCCCCTGGAAACCCATTCCCCTGCTTAACTATCCTGATAGCTAGAATGTTTTCCTAGTATCTAATTTGCTGCAGACTAAGCCAATTACTACTTCTCCTACCTTGAGTGGACACGAAGAGTGATTGATCGCCATCCTCTTTATAACAGCCTTTGTCCTCCACCCCCCCCAAAAGTGATAGCCTCCTCCTTCCAAACCTAAGTCCATCTCGTGTGGCTCAGTCTCTATGGGATACTTGTGGAATTATAAGGAGGAAAGCAACAAATGTAAATTAATAGAATGAGAAATACATTAATAGCTTTTCAGTGCAAAAGGGGTGTGTGTGGGTGTAAAAATGAAAGTCGTTTTCTGTCATTTCTTAATGACACATTGGTTGGACATAGCTTGCTCCTGAGTAGTACAGTTTCTATAAAATCTTTACAGCATTGCCCTCTTGCTAAGAAGCTCTGAAGCTTAGTCTTAGACTTTTTTAGTAATCCCAAACACTTGTCAAGTCAAGTGTGCAGTGTGTGAGATAAATATCTGAATTGGGGGGTGGGAGGTTAATGTATTGGAATCAGCAGTAAGGCTTACTTGAATCTCTTTAGTCTAGACATAGGACAAGACATCTCATGAAGCTCGGCATTTTTATGAGATTGCCATATGGCCAGCTTTCATTTGGGTCAGAAATACCTCAAGAATAGCTTTCCTCATCCTATTTCAGCAATATTTGCTTCCCACACTAGGTAGTGCAGAGGATCACAATCAGCAACAAAATTAAACAAAGTTAGCAGTGTATCTAAACTTGATAACAGATTACGGTTTGTAATGAAAGTTGGAGTCAATTCTTTCCAGTAACTGGTTCATCCATTCCTAATATACAGTGGATAACATTAAAGAACCATATGGATGATGTATTTTTCCCTTTAAAGGTGACCTGCAAATTGTATTAAGTCAGTTATAGTACATGCATTTTTATGTGCTGAACTCTACCACTAGCACAGGACATTTCAGGTCCCCCAAGGCCCTAGCAGGCATCACTCACTCTGCTGCAACATCCCAGCTACCCTGGAGTTCTACTGAGGCAAGGGGATGGCCTGCAGGGCATTAGGGAAAAAAGGGTTTTTATTATTAATGTTTCCAAAAGGTTTTTTTTAAGATTAATTTTCTTCACTTGCCATGATCTAGGCAGACTCCGTGCATTAGAGGGCTCCATGAGAGGTGGGATCAAAAAGCTGAGATGCCTCTTGCTCTTTACAAGGTCAGGCCTAGAGCTGTGTGACACTGAGATTTCTCCTCATGTGGGTATATGCAAATAGTTCTTTGGTTTCAAGACATTTAGATTCACATTTCTCTCATCTCCAAACAAACTAACTCTCAAAAAAAAAAAAAAAAGAACACAAGAATGCCCATACTGGGTCAGACCAAAGGTCCGTCTAGCCCAGTATCCTGTCTTCTGACAGTGGCCAATGGCAGGTGCCCCAGAGGGAATGAACAGAACAGGTAATCATCAAGTGATCCATTCCCAGCTTCTGGCAAACAGAGGCTAGGGACACCATCCCTGCCCATCCTGGCTAATAGTCATTGATGGACCTATCATCCATGAACTTATCTAGCTCTTTTTTGAACCCTGTTATATACTTGGCCTTCACAACATCCTCTGGCAAGGAGTTCCACAGGTTGACTGTGCATGGTGTGAAAAATACTTCCTTTGTTTGTTTTAAACCTGCTGCCTATTAATTTCATTTGGTGACCTCTAGTTCTTGTGTTATGAGAAGGAGTAAACAATACTTCCTTCTTTACTTTCTCCACCCCAGTTATGATTTTATAGACCTCTATCATATCCCCATCTAGACATCTCTTTTCCAAGCTGAAAAGTCCCAGTCTTATTAATCTCTCCTCATATCGAAGCCATTCCATACACCTAATCATTTTTGTTGGCCTTTTCTGAACCTTTTCCAATTCCAATATATCTTTTCTGAGATGGAGCGACCACATCTGCACACAGTATTCAAGATCTGGGTGTACCATGGATTTATATAGAGGCAATATGATATTTTCTGTCTTATTATCTATCCCTTTCTTAATGATGCCCAACATTGTTTGTTTTTTTGACTGCCACTGCACATTGAGTGGATGTTTTCAGAGAACTATCCACAATGACTCCAAGATCTCTTTCTTGAGTGGTAACAGCTAATTTAGACCCCAATATTTTGTATGTATAGCTGGGATTATGTTTTCGAATGTGCATTACTTTGCATTTATCAACATTGAATTTCATCTGCCATTTTGTTGCTGAGTAACCCAGTTTTGAGAGATCTTTTTGTAGCTGTTCGCAGTCTGCGTGGGACTTAATTATCTAAAGCAATTTTGTATCATCTGCAAATTTTGCCACCTCCCTGTTTACCCCTTTTTCCAGATAATTTATGAATATGTTGAATAGGAGTGGTCCCAGTACAGACCACTGGGGGACACCACTATTTACCTCTCTCCATTCTGAAAACTGACCATTTATTCCTACCTTTTGTTTCCTATCTTTTAACCAGTTACCAATCCATGAGAGAACCTTCCCTCTTATCCCATGAGGGCTTACTTTGCTTAAGAGCCTTTGGTGAGGGACTTTGTCAAAGGCTTTCTAAAAATCTAAGTGCACTATATCCACTGGATCCCCCTCAAAGAATTCTAGTAGATTGCTGAGGCATGATTCCTTTTACAAAAACCATGTTGACTCTTCCCTAGCAAATTATGTTAATCTATGTGTCTAACAATTTTGTTCTTTACTGTAGTTTCAACCAGTTTGCCCGGTACTAAAGTCAGGCTTACCAGCCTGTAATTACCGGGATCATCTCTGGAGCCCTTTTTAAAAATTGGCATCACCACCAGCTTCACCTTCTTTCATTATCAAAAATAGAGACATAAAATACAACAATATCATGATTACAATGCACAATCAAAAATCAGCTCCCAAGCTGATTAGTTTCACTTGAAAGTGAGGCCTGGTTTGCCAACCTTTTCAGACATGGTCTGCATTTCAAATGTGGAATGAAACCCAACACCTGGTGAATTTTGCCAGGTATCAGATTGTTTAAATTCACAGTGCTCCATTCAACATCTAAAATCATATTTGACTTGTGGAAGTGATATTTCCACATCACATTTTTAAAAAAATCAGAATCCACACTGAATGAAGACCCATTAAAGGTAGGCCCCAAGCTGTAAAGCAAAGATCTGAATCCCAATCCAAATTTCCCGAAAGTTAAGAAGTATTTGGATTCAGAGCTTTGGTTTGGGCCCATCCAGAATTTCAATTATATTGAGAAGCCAGTCAGGCAAGCAAACATTTGTAACTTAAATCTTACACATATAAGCATTTAAAGAATTTAAAAAGCAGTAAAATAATTAAGCAACTTACTAAAATGTATACCAAGCAGTTTCTGGAGATCTCCAGTTCAAACAAAGAAAACTATGATGCTTCATTATGTATTCAAATAACTTTTTTGTTTATATGTTTACTAGCAGGCAATGTGAACCTGTCACATTTGTCAGTTCACAGCTAGGTCACAGCTTGTAGCTCAGAGGAACTGGCAGACACAGAAGATACAAGGAAGTCACATGGAAAGTTTTCTGCATTCCCAGGCTAGAGATATATGTCTGGGATTCAATGGTATATTTGCAAACCATTTTTATCAGTCTCAGCCACTCACTCAAGGACACAATTCTGCATCCTTTACTCCTGCCAGTGGTCCCACTGATTTCAAACAGAACGATTCACCTTAGCAAGAATTGCAGGATGGGGTCCTTCAGCATCTGCTCCTTCTAGCTGACAGTGGTTTAAAGGAGTCATTCAACAGCATGGCCACAAGAATGCTCAATGACCCACGTCAACCCTGACCCTGCTATATCTGCGCTCCATTTCTCCAAACAAAAAATAAAAATCTCTTCTACTCTAATATCATTGTGGCTTGCATTTGCCAAACAAAGTGAGAATGGCAATTTCCCATGGATTCTCTCTCGGCACTAGTCACCATAGTAATGATCAAAAATATTATAGAAGCTGGGTGTTATAGAACAGCTCACTCTAATTCCAGACGGTGAAACCAAATGGTCTACAGACTCTTTCCAACATTGATTTGGGGGTGGAAAAGCAAATATTAGCTATACTAATTGGAATTTAAACCCGTGTTTGCCACAAATTGAGCACAGGGCGCATTCATTGCTTCCCTTTTTGCTCCCTCCCAAGTCCATAATTTACAAAAGTCATACATGATGGTGTGTGAAATTGTGAGGAATTCTGGGAAGAATTAGGTTTTTCTTAAAGTGACTCCTGCTATCCAGGCACTTCAAGGATCATTTCTGTTGCTGCTGAGCAGATAAAAGCACTTCTGAATGCAGTGAAGTAAAACAGGTCAGGCTATTGTACAAGGAACTGTCTCCAGATGATATTGACACATCACAACATCTACATCTGAAAATGTAGGGTGCGTAGTAAATGCCTGACTCGGTCTCCAAGCAGGGACTTCTTTTACAGCATATTTTCATAGGCTTTTTAATTGACATAAAATACATCTTGAGCTCAGAAAACATACAAGTACTATTTGGTCATCTCTCTGTAGCATTCAAGGATTTAAGAATACTGTTGCTGGATGGACTAATCTGACATCCTAAGCAAGACTATAATACTGCATCCTTGTCTCCTTCACCATCTTCTCATCCATCTCTGAATCCAAGTCAAAATAAGTATTGATTAATAATAATCAAATGCATGTAAATTACAGACTACCCATCTACCTGCTAAAAAACTTACAAGAGGTGCAAGCTAAGCAAGCCAAGACCAGGAGAAAAACATCCCTTTTCTGGAAGTCCTTGCACCACCGGATGTGTTCCTTCTCTTTTCAATCATCTCCAAATTGCTGCTGATTAATCACCTGGCCCACACTATCTTACCAACTAGCCATCACTCCAGAATAACTACCACTTATTTTTCTGTAGCTGAAGCAGTGCATATTTTAATACATTAGCATTCTTACATAATATAAAAATGCTGGAGAGAGAGTTGTCCAGTGTTGCCCTGGGCTTTTAATAGGAGTTAGGTGCCCAACTGTTCTTTATACCTTTGAAAATAGATTGCAAACTACAGAATAGGGATGATGCCTTTTTTGGCTTTGTATAGCCCTGTAGAGCAGTTACCGGGGCCTGTCTCTCTCCAGGGTGGTGGGGAACCCCACCACCTCACTAAACTTGGGAAGATGTCCTGTGGGGAATTAGTTCGACTGCGGAAGTCTTCCTCTGCGGCCTTTGTGAGGGCAGAAATAAACACAATAAACCCAGGTCCTAGGTCAGGGCGGGGCAATGGTGAGTCAGGCACTCAGGCAGGGGCTGAGCAACAACAGTATATAATATAGCAAGCCCAGGCCCTAGGTTCCAAAGGGCCTGGGAGAGGGGGAGACTGCCACCCGTGAGTTGGGTGGCAGGGGGGACACAGGCCCTCCCACTCCACTGCATCCCAGCCCGGGGCCCTAACAGCAGCAGAAGACCCGCTGCTGCATCAGTGGGAATCCTGGCCGCAACACACTGACATGGGCTCTGGCAGTGCTGCAGCCAGACTAGGGTCGGCTGCCCCCGGGCTACTTCCAGACTCCCCCTCTTGAGGTACCTGGGTCAGGGCGGTGTCCTCAGGGGAATTCAGCACCATGGGTTCCTTGGGATAGCTGGCGAGGGGCAGGCTCGGCAACTCCTCCCGGTAGCTGGCGCGGGGCAGGCTCGGCAACTCCTCCCGGTAGCTGGCGCGGGGCAGGCTCGGCAACTCCTCCTGGCAGCTGACGCGGGGCAGGTCGGGCCAGTCCTCGGGTTTACCGCAGGCCGCTGGGGTCTCCCAATCACGAGCTAGGCCGGAGGCGTCTGGCCTCCCCAGCAGCTGCTCTCCCAGTGAGCTCTGGGGTTGGGACTTTATACTTCCGCCTGACCCTCTGGGGAGTGGGCTCAGAGCTCCCTGGCTCCACCCACTCTGGTGTCCGGAGGGACTCGTCTCTCTCCGGGGCGGCGGGGAACCACACCGCCTCACTACAAGCCCCAAGCACACTGTCAGCACTTAAATACCAAATAGGTCTGTCCAATATGAATCTGTGCCTTTGGACAGGCTGTACTGTGAATTTTTCTTTCTTGCTAAATCACTGATTCATATTTACTGTTCAACAGAGGCTCAGCTTTTGCTTTGTCCAATATAAAAAAAAAAAAGGCAATCTAGGAAGAAAGAAGCTCTTTGTTTTACCCAGGCTTACTAGGAATTTCTCTAGAAAACATGAGCACCAGAACTGTACAAAACATGGCATCTAAAACATTTACTAAATCAATTCACGTTATTTTTTTCTGGGTGACCCTGTAGACTGACACAGACTGCTGCTGCCACTACCGTTTGCTTTAGCTCTGGATTGAATCCTAAGCATTTAAATTTGAAAGTACCTGACCTGACTCCCAACCCCCTAAGAGCTCTCTGCTTCCTGTGGCTGTCATCCAGCCAAAATAACCCTCAGAACTCATCAGCATTCACATCATCTCACTTCACTATCATCATATGGTAAGGGATTTAAACATTAGAAATAGAAAATAACCTCTCCAACGTCAGAGAAATAGTCATCAGAGCTTTCCTTTGCTGCCACTTTCATGTTTCTAATACTTGAGTCTTTATAAAGTAGTAAGAAGAATAAAAGGTCATGTATTATGGAATGAAAGCAAGCAACACTTTTTGCAAGCTTCTTTTTAAGGATAGAAGCTGCTCAGGGAATTAATGTGGTACCTTTCCAGCACTGTGGATTTGGGTCCAAAAGTGTGCATTAGATTACTAGAGTAAATGTGTTTGGCAGTTTCATCTCAATGGCTAATAGATGACTACTATGTTTATCCACCACAGATTTTGACAGTTTTGTATGACTGGCAGCCCGAGTGGGATATGATTGAAGGTCAGGATTAAGCTGCTCTCCCAAAACAATATAAGAAGACTGCACAGCATCTACATTCACTATAGTGGGCACAGGCCATGTGCTCTCACTGTTTTAATGCCATGAGCATGAAAGTCACTCTCTTTAAACACAATTTAATGAAATCTTTGCTGCATTGAAGTAGACATGGCTCCACACCACACCGCTTTCATCAGACTGCGACTCATCTGGAGCTCTTGAAACTACAAAGGGAGAAAGAGAAAATAATTTTTTTTTTTATTCAGGCTCCACAGAGGCCTGAGAGCGGTGACAGTGGAAGACATGGTCAGACTGAAGAAGCCTCTAGATCAGTCTCTTGCAAAAAAAATATTGATTTTCTTTTAAAGCCTGGAGCTCATACTGTACTTGTGGGCAACTGCTGGTGAAATTTTTTTCTATTTCTCTCTAGCTTCCCCTTTACTGCCATCCTCGGCAGTAGATAAGATTTTTTGATATCTCTTTAAATAACAAATACAGTGGAAAGTCACAGGCTCAAATAAAAAGTAGAGTCTACAAAGTTCAAATTTAAAAAAAAAAAAAAAAAAAGCTTTTATTTAAAATCAAAAGGTAAGATGATTCCCTGATGTTACCCCTTTGAATTTAATGGATTTACACCATGGATGAATGCTGCCTGTTATTTTTCTGCATTTTTCCAATGTATTTTTGAAAAGTCTTCCCAATATAATAGATTCAGTACTGTCAGAAAAACTGACCAAACAATAGCAGTGATAAAAGATATTAATTCTACATCTTCTGCAGCACACTTCAGTCAAATATACGCTATCCTAGCTGGTGTCATTTAATTATCTTTATTAATGAAAGATCATCTCATAAACAAAAATTGAGCTCACTTTTTTTAAAACTGTCTTTCATCAAACCCTACCTAAATTACACACTGCTTGATATAGGTAAGAGAATCCAGGGCCTACCGTACTGCTCATGTACATAAGTGCTCAACTTAACAAATGAACCCAGACAAAATAATGTCAGGTTAAATTGATCTGTGGTGTAACTCCCTTGACTACACCAAGGATTGATTTGGCTCTTAACATTTGATTTTTTAATTATATTGTGAACTGCAGATCTTCACAAGAATTGGTATCCCTGAATTTTAGAATGTCTACATATCCCACATACTGTAGTACAGAACATCTGTAACTGTAGGCAGCAACCTACTTTGCTCAAAACTCCATCAGCTATTTCCAGAAACTAGGGTTGCCTTTTTTCATGTAGTATTTTGTCATCAAACTTATTTAAAAAATACATTTCATTACAAAATTTTCTTAAAGAAATATCAGTTATGAGATATGGGGACTTTCGGAATGAAGATTAGTAGTGCAAAGCTATGTGAAAGAAAAGGTGGTAAGGAGGAAGTTACACAAGAGGAGGGAGACTGTGGAGCATCAGATGGAACATGGAAAAGGTGCAAGCTCCAGAGTGGGAGAAAGAGGCAAGGGAGAAGAAGAGAGGACTGTGAAGTACAAAGGGCAGAGAGTAGCACAGGAGCTTTATTTTGCCGGCTCAGTGGACACCAGCAGTGTGATTGCAAATCTCACAGTACATGAGAGAGAGAGAGACACTCATGGGTGAAATACAACTGGCTGAAGCTCAGTTAAGCAAAGAGGGATGCGAAGCTTATAGAAAGATGGCATTGCTACGAGGAGTGATCCAAGACATGGACCTCGCCCTCCACTGAAGGTATCTGACCTCCAATTGTCAACATAGTGTGAAGCTGTGAAGTAATTTCAAACTTGTTCCTCTCCCATAAGAAATCAGGTGCTAACAATATCAAGGCATGCCTTTTCCATTTCTAGTCTGGAGACTATGGCTATTTCTCTCTGACATGGGCCCTGCAACTAGTCTCCTCAAATTCAGCAACTTAAAATTGGTTTCAGGATCTTGAACATCAATATTTAGGGCATTTAGCCTGATTCCATTCCTTTATCTTAGGGGCTACTTCTTCTGAAAGGTCTCCTAGGAGCCTTCTGTGCTCAACGCTGCAGACAATTCTTGCCCAGTTTGAATCTGTCAGGAGCCAGAGGCAAGGCTTTATGTTATGGAACACCCTATTGGAGATCAGTACGTGCTCTAGTCTGAATACCCATTTACAGAAGCCTACCCACAATATCAGAAGCTATTAAAAAAACATGAGGGAGAAGAAGAAATAGGGTGAAAGGAATAGTGGGGGAACAGGGATATGATAGGAAAAGAAAAATAAAAAAACTTCAGGAAAATTCCCTACATTTTTCTGAAAATGTCATGGTTATTTTCACCAGCTTTCCACTGCAATTGGGGAAAAGACTAACATAAAGGTTGATTTAGTTGTGAAAGATCTGGAAATCCATCAACAAACATGCATATGGGGGAAAATAGGAACAGCAGAAGCCTTATATTTTGGTTCTGAATGAATGATGCCCCTTCAAGATGGAACATAAAACCTAAGGTCATCTGGGGTAAGGAGGAAATAAAGTAAGCTTATTATATTGAGTAGCTGATAGACAAGTTAAGAAAATGAAGTAGACAAAGTGAAACGGGCATTTATGTTGGAAGAAAGCAAATGAAGACTGAGTGGAAGCCAAGTTTGAGAAAGTTAATTAGATATACAAAAAAATAAAATAACTAGGCATGGCATTATGTAGCAATGACCTTGTAATATGCTGACAACAAACATAAATACAGTAATAGCTGCAATCAGAAGCAAATTCTTTTGTACTACAGGGGAGAAAACAATCGTAATAAATCAGCAGTGAATTGAGTGAGGCTGGCAGAGGCGCCATGTTTTAAAACATGGTATAGGCAACAATCAATTAGAAAGCTAAATTAGGAGTTTCCAAAGTCAATGTGCAGCCAAGGTAGAGGATGTTGCAGGTAGTGGAGGTGAAAAGCCTAATTCTTGATATTTTTGTGTTCATTAGCAACTCCATGGAAGAGGTGACGGCCCCAGTTTCCTGACCAAATTTCAGTTTGGATAAATATATTCTGTCTGCCTGAATTTCTCCTGCAGTTTAAATCTGCTATGGATATTTTCCTTCACTGCACATCCTACCCAGAGACTGAGACAGACTCTGCGGGGAAAAGCTTATTCCCCCTCCTCCCACCCATTGGGCACCTCTGTAGAACCAGCCACAACCTGTCTCTGAGATGTCATTGCTGTGATTAATAATCATTTTGCATTACTGCACATTCTATTCATTATATTACTAGACTCTGCAATTGATAAGCATTTAAGATCTATAGAAATACTCCCAGTCCAGACCCAGGGTTTCTTAACAAGACTGCAATGCTATAAAGATTTTATATCATCACTAAGGAGACAGCTCTTCCAAATATAACTTCCTACTGAGCCACTACAGAGAAGGGACCTTGACATTTACTCTGTGTACTTTGTTCACACCTGGGAGTAGTTGTTAATGACACAGAAATAAGCTGATCAGTGCTGATGACAAATAGTGCTTTTGCTATGGCAAAATTCAGAGTGTTCTGGCAGAATTTAATTTGCATCTACTACCTCAATGGCCACCAGTGTAATTGTGGTGACCCTTCTGAGACCACAGAATACTTCAAATATGCATGAAAATATGAAGAATCTGCTGACAAATTTGAACCCAGAGTTATTATGGTCCTAATGGGAAAAAATAACTAAAGTCTTCAGTCCCACTTCTGATGATTCATTATTAAACTGGAGACTGGAAATGACACACACACACCATTAAAATATTTAGCTGACTGACTGATCCTATGGCCTGCAGTGATGTATCAGACTCTTCCTATCACATTAACAATTTAGTTGTGAATTTTATGAGTGTTTAGAATAGCCCCACAGTACCACAGGAAACTTTGCAGAAGAACGGATGCATGAAGGATTCAGCTAGAACCCATAAGTCATCGAGAATGATGTTGGGTTTAGATTCCGTCAAAACTCACAGTCCATCAAGGTTCAGAAACCTGGGCTGATGCTGATCACTTTTTCCACCAGGTGAAATACCCCTCCAAATTCCCACTCTTCCTGATGTTCTCTTCCAGCTAGGACCTGGGATGTCTTTTGATATTGCCTTTGGTGTCTTTGAGAATGCGGATGGCATTAAACTTTCCACTTCACCCTCTATCCCAGTGTCATGTCCACATTCCACCATTTTCTATCTTCATTGCCAAGTAAGAAATTTGCTTCACAATCAAATATGGTCACAACAAAAAATGGGGGTCCTTTTGCTTAACCACCCAGTGCAAGATGCAGAAATGAAGTAAAAACTCTACTCCTGCTACATCTGCTGAGCTGCTCTGCTGCAAAGACCTCATATGAGCAGATGGTACTTTTCAGAAGATTTTGGCTGTTTTGGCTGCTGTCCTGGCTAAATTCCAGGTTATTTGTGATTAATTCCAGGTTCCATGTGTGGTTAATTACCTTTGCTTCTCTAAATCCTTCTTATAGTTATGATTAAATACAACCTTCTCCTTCAATTTGTGTCCTAAACTGTTCTGCAGTACAGTTGTGCACTGCTAAAAAACTGCCATGTTCTATCTCAGAGATGGCTGCCTTTCAGTGACGGAGAAAATGATTTCTGTATGTAGACTAAACTAGGTAAAATACTTTGGGATCCTTTGAGATCTAAGGTTCAATATTAGTTCTAGCATGTATTACACCGGGACTGGATATGGTTCTTAGAGACAAATTTTCAAACTGTAGGTGCTTTAATAGGATATCAAAATCCCATATTTAAGTTCTTAAGTCAGCTGGGGGAGGATCCTAGAGAGAATGAGGAAGCTGTGTGAACTCCAAATCCTGCAGCATATTACTCAAATAGATATTCATGTGCCTAAATGTTAGTTTCATGTCCAAATTCAGGACTGAAATATTTTATTTAGGCCTCCCCTCACTATTAGTTTAAAAGTGTGATAGATTTGTGGCTGCCTTGAAACTTTGTCTCGGGACCTGTGAGGTCCTGCCTGTAGTGTAATCTGCAGTCCATTCTATGACTGCAGAGTCTGTGCTAGGGGAAAAGGTGATTTTGGATAGTGACACTATATAGCCAGGTCTGAGTGTTGGGAAACAAGTGAGAATTAGGAGGTTCAGTCTGTGTCATCTTTATATTCACTGAACCAGTACAGCATTGCCAGGCTTATGTCCCAGTTTCTCACATTGTAGTTAATTAACTCAGAAAAGTGCAGGAGTAAATTTGTCAGATGATAGGCATGTATGACAAAAATCCTTGTGATAAGTTTTAACTCCCCACTGCATCTGAGAAGTGGGAATTAAAACCTTGTCACATACAGCCAGACACCATTACAGATACTGCCAGGATTACAGAGAAAGGCAGGGAAATGCCTGTGGTTCTGGTGCAAACAATTCAGCAGCAAGACCCAAGTCTTTGACAGTAGTTTCATGGACATTTTATAGCGGGCTAATGGGCAGTAAGTGTCCACTTTCCCAGCGATGGATAAGCAGCAGCAGAAGGACCACGTTTGAAGGTTGCAGAGATCTCTCTCTAAAAGTTGCTACTTTAGGTTTTGAGCTATTGGTAGCCTTTTCCTTTTCCATGTGAACTTTGGCCTACGGAAAGCTGAATCCTTTCATTTTGGGATAATGGGCTGTTGGAAACCTTACAGTTGTGGATTCAGATCCCCTTCCCTTGAGAAGTTCACCAGAAATAGCCAGATCCTTTGAAGTGCTGAGCACCCTCACTGAAAACTTACATCCACCCCTCTGAGAGAAATACTTATGCCTACCTAATCCCCAGCGCAGACAGTGCTAGGTTAGCAGAAGAATTCTTCCATTGACATAGCTACCGCCTCTTGGGGAGGTGGATTAACGACAGCGACAGGAGACGTTCTCCCATCACTATAGTGCAGACATACCCTCACCATCTTTCAGGATCAAGCCTAGAAAAAAGTGTGCCTCCATTCTATGTGACTGGGGACCCGCTGTGCCAGTTCCTCTACTGCCACTACGGCTGCATCACAATATCTTTCAAAGAGTCATTTTTAGTTAAGATCTGCACTCCAGTTAGGTAAAACAAGCTAACAAATACAGTGTGCAGGAGATGAGACACAATCATGTATTTGGTGCCATACAATTTTACCTTTTTATATTGGGTCCAATTCTGCAAGCTTCATCCACAGGAGTAGTCAATGGGATTATTTGCAGGAGTAAGTGCTCCTCAGTGTAGGCCAACCCAAGCTAAGTAAGGGTTGCAGAATCAGGACCAACACCTATAGGCTAATTTAGGACAATATATTCCAGCCTTCATTCTAACAATTTGACAAAATCTAACAGTCTCTGGTCAGAGAAAACAGCTGTGAGAAATTACAATCCCAGTGAAGTCAATGGGAGATTTGCCACTGACTTCAGTATACCCAGGATTTCACCCATAATATACACCATTCTAAATCTGTATTCTTTACTTTTCATGTTTGTTTGATTAGTATGCTTTCCTGCTGAATATGTTCAGTGGAATGCTACATCAGTGTTCCTACTCTGATTCATATGTGTATGTACACTGGAAGCAATCACACCAAATAAACTGCTATAAAACATCTTTCCCATATAGACTCATTATTTATGCATGGGGGAGAACATAAGAACAGCCGTACCGGGTCAGACCAAAGGTCCATCTAGCCCAGTATCCTGTCTATCGACAGTGGCCAATGCCTGGTGCCCCAGAGGGAGTGGACCTAACAGGCAATGATCAAGTGATCTCTCTCCTGCCATCCATCTCCATCCTCTGACAAACAGAGGCTAGGGACACCATTCCTTACCCATCCTGGCTAATAGCCATTAATGGACTTTATCACCATGAATTTATCCAGTTCTCTTTTAAATGCTGTTATAGTCCTAGCCTTCACAACCTCCTCAGGTAAGGAGTTCCACAAGTTGACTGTGCGCTGCGTGAAGAACTTCCTTGTATTTGTTTTAAATACTGCTGCCTATTAATTTCATTTGGTGACCCCTAGTTCTTGTATTATGGGAATAAGTAAATAACTTTTCCTTATCCACTTTCTCCACATCACTCATGATTTTATATATACCTCTATCATATCCCCCCTTAGTCTCCTCTTTTCCAAGCTGAAGAGTCCTAGCCTCTTTAATCTCTCCTCATATGGGACCCTTGTAAGTGATGAGTGATGCTTGTAAAAGGGACACCAAATAGAACATGCCAGAGGAGCTCTTTCTAGACTCACTATTAATGGTACTTAATAAATTATACAAGACTGAATGATAAAATATATTTCATTTGATTTTTACATTAAACCATTTTAGGGTTAGAGGATGAGAAAAAATAAAATACATACAATAATTAACAGAGTGATCCAGAAGATTTATAAAGTGTGGTTTTGTTTTAGAGATCTATTTCTTTCTTTTAAATTGGACTTTATGCTGGTGACATTTTTAGCGTGAATACTTTCTGCTTCCAGAATTTCCTTTCCAGTCATCTGTAAAACAGAATTACACATGGAGAGTGGGTTAGTTGAAGAGAGTTAACTGTTTTAAATTTGCTGTTCAACACAGACTTGTAAGTGCAAATGCAAAATCAAGGCACAGACTTGTCACCTGCCATTTTGTAAATGCTGCCACTTCCAATACTGAAAGTTTCTTGTAAAGCATAAAGTACATGGCTCATAAACGCAAACTTTCAATTCCAGACAACATTCAAGTTCCACTGAACATGTAAGTTAAGCACCCATATTTTGTCATCATAAAGGAGGAACAAACCTGTTAAAAATTACATTTCTGTGGGAGCTAGTAATTACCCATAAATTGTAGTACTCCTCAGTGTAATTAATTTTTTAACATACGATCTGAACCTCTGAACAGAATAAGAGCTGGCTACCTTCATTCTTCAAAGGGTGGGAGGGGGGGGGTGAAGAGCGCAAATTTACAATACAGTTACTTTTTATGTAATGCTTTTATGTTACTATCCATTAGGTTTTGTCCACATTAGATACAGTTTAATCGCTCCAGACTTCTTGTTTCATGGACTTTGTTGGCCAATGGCCATGCAATGTGAGTTTCACTGTCACGGTTTATAAGTGACTAGATTATGTAGCTACTTAGCAATAGCTACTGCACAGCATGATTGTGCAAGAGGTTGTTATTGTTGGGCTTTGGAGCAACAGAAGACTTAGGCAAATATCCTGCATCTAGGTCTCTGGGGACAATTCCTTTGACTTCACCAGAACTCCATGCAAGAATAAGGGTCTATTTCTTCAGCTCTGGTTGACGAATCAGGTCCATGATCATTAAGTTCTTTTAGCCATTAGGTGAATAGAGTGATTCTCATCCTGGAAATATTTCTTGCCCTCAAACACAAAAATGCCACGGTCCAGTAGTTGAATAGTAGAAATAGGTTTCTAAACAGAACTGTGGCAAAACTTGGGAAACCTCTTTTCTAATTGAGCATTGATTGCATTGTATTAAAATGGGTGCTATTGCTCTAGAGTTCCCTCTTGAGAAGTGCCCAAGAGCGCTGGGCTAGCCTTCAAATTAACCAGACTGTCTTCCCTTGGATATGCTGGGAGCAAAGGCGTTTTATACTAGTAGCTAGATCCAAGGATGGCTTTGTTTTTATTCATTAATCTATAGATGAGCAAACAGCTTGGAGACAAACCAATTGCCTATTATAAGAAAATCCATGCCACTGTGGGAGGAGGCTGGGATGTATTGTGATTAGAGCTGGATGAACAAGAGAAAAAACCTGTCAAGTAAGTTTTATATTTTTGGAATAAATTATCAAAGTTATTCAGCCACCAGCTCAAATGAGGATTAATAGATCTGTGTGAAAGTTTCATAATAAGAACTTGGAACTTGTTGAGGTTCAGTGAAAGGGTCACCAAGCATCAACTAACCATCCTGTGCATATCAGTGAGTTCCAGGCTGATAAGGGAGTTGACTTAAACAGGAACCCCTCCCCACAGGATGCCTCCTTCCCACATTATGTTTCTATTATCACTTCTTGCTGACATCTTTAGGTGACAGCCTGATGGTTCAATCCCCTTCAATTTCCTTGAATCAGCATCTCATGTGTTGAGTATGTGATCAGCATGTCCCCTTCTTTCTGAAGTAGCAAGACTAAAAAGGCCTTTTACAGGCTTGTTACTGTTGCACCTTTAAGTCTGCCACTGAGACATCCAGTATATGGGGCCATTGGGAAACACCATTATTGTGAGAGAACAGGGATTCACAGAAAACCCTGTGCATGCTAGTGCATCACATTTCCAGAATGTTGAAGAGTCATTAGCAGGGAGAGTGTTTCTCAATCCCACGGCTGAAGAGCGAGGGTAAGATTCCCACCGCCAGAAATACGCCTAAAATAGGAAGAGGGTGTGAGGAGAGGGATAGTTATACTTTCCATGACTATGTTACAAGGGGTCTGTTGGTGTCTTTTGCCCTTTAATACAAAACCCACATAGTAGTATGAAGAAACCACATGGGCATGGTGGGGGTCCAAATAACTATTTTCTAAATATGCACAACATGCAAGCCTAAATTACATATACACATTTCTTCCCTAGATGGCTTCTTAAAGCATGGAACACAATGAGCACAATGAGGCAGCCCACAAACCATTTAAGGTATACCACCTAATGCCTGTACACTGCAGGGGCAGAGGTAGAAGGCCATACCAAACCCCCATG
This sequence comes from Emys orbicularis, assembly GCF_028017835.1. Taxonomy (NCBI): domain Eukaryota; kingdom Metazoa; phylum Chordata; order Testudines; family Emydidae; genus Emys; species Emys orbicularis. The sequence goes on along the minus strand of NC_088687.1, from coordinate 63,636,981 downwards.
TCAAAAAGGGTCATGTTGAGGGAACAGACTGGTGAAAGTTTCTGGTGGAGTGTTCCAGATTCACATGAGCTAAAACCTTCTAAAAAGGTTACCAAAACCTCTATGAACTGAAGGTAATGGGGTTTCACTCAGTTATCTAGCTAGGACATTCTTATAGGGGACAATGTGAAATGTGCTTCAATGGAACAGTTCCCTAGTACATGCGATGTATGCAGTTGCTTGGGAAACAGAATGGCAATAAGTATGTTGATTCTAAATCTATTACAAGGACTTTAGGACAAATGCATAGTGCAATAGAACCAAATGTGAATCATTAACTATGTCAGGCATTTAGAATTTTTAAATCTCAACTGCAATCAAATATTGACTAGTCCTCTAAGGCAAAACAATGAAAAAAATCACATCTAAAAGCAGACAAATCATAGCATGAAATATTTTTGATACATATGGTAATGCTTTGTTATTGCACATCATCATTTTTCAATATTCTAGGTACAGACACTTAGTTCTAATAACGCTCCACATTCTGCTCTCTGCTTACCCCATGTTTTCCTTTCTTCTGTTGCCCCCTTAGCTGAAAGGCCAATGTTATTTACAGCTACTGTAACTGTTCGTTGTTCCAAGCAGCCAAAATCATCCTAATGCAAGTCCATTGACTTATACTTCAGATGAATTTAGCTTAATACCTTGCAAAGTAGTCTTATCACTTCAAAGTACTATATGGTGCCTTTCCAATGTTACTAGAGATTAGCACATTAAATGACCCTAAAGTGGGATGTTTGTTTGAACATCCACTCATGTTTATCAAAAGAAAAGAGAAGGGACTCCTTTAGCCTGATATGAATTGAGATCAGGGAACTCACTTTGCCTCTGCCATTCTAAAAGATAGTTTCCCTTGTCAAAATCGTACTTGCTTTAACATATGATCGGTGTTGGATAAGCTTTATCCTCCCTGTAAGACTATGGGCTGCAGTAATTCACCAGAACAGGTCTGGTTATGTACAGAAATATATTCTATTTATTACAGCATATAAAAAGACAATTTCTTGGTAGACATTCCAATAGTTACAATCAATGGTTGAGCATATGAAAAAAGGTTCTCCTTTTAGGCAAAGTCTCATTTTTATAGTCAGAAAGCACAGCTCAACATGGCTGCTTACTCCAATTCTTCAGCTGGCTTTCAAAACCAGATATGTCCATTACCATGCGTTCAATTAATCCAGGATGGCAGATGCAGTAGTAAGGCTGTCAGTTCTGACAATTAATCCAATAGGGCAAAATAAGATTGTGATAGAAACATTTTGAATGACATTCCCCCAAAACAGCAAGAATCACCTCATCAAAACTGGGATGATTGTGGGAAAAATAGAGCAGGCGAGAGCCCCTACTGAGTTGTCCTTGCAAACCAACCCAGCAAAGATTCCTGACAGAAGCTGAACACCTTTCATGCGTCAGACAAGACAGCTAGTAATAGAAGGAGTAGGGGAGGAAAGAATTCAGAACATAGGATTTTAGACATATTTCTTCTGTTAACTTTCTCTAAAAGAATAATAAAAGTTTTAATGGCTAAAGTTAACTAACTGAAGCCTGTAAATGGAGGGGGAAATGATAATCTGATGAGGGAAAAGCAAAATCCTACTTTTCCATCTCACTTTATAGCTTCTTTTCCTTCTTGGAAATAAGCTTTATAGCAACATTGCTACAGGCAGTATTTAAGGGAATGTGACATGTGTTGAACATTTTAAAGGAAACAATACATCACATCTGACAACATTTTTTGCAAGAAAATGTCATGAATATGAAGTGCTGAGATAGGGTATCAGAGAGATTGATGTCCTCACCATTTTGCCTAAAAACAGTTTTACGCCTTTAATCTAAGTGAATAGCTCTCATATATTATGTCTTTTTTCAATATATGTCTGCTTACAATATCAAAATAACAGAAGCTGTTGAAACTATTTAAGAATTTTTTTCACCAACTAAGGTAAAATAATGAGATATGAAGAATTACAGTCATTATTCCCTATCATAATATTCCTCCGTTGATTAGAAATGGTTCCAAGAGAGTAATCCTTGGACTACAGAAATAATTATTCATCATTTGGAGGAGACAGAAATATCATCTCTTTTAAAAGAGGTCAAATGGAATTAGAGTTTTGTAAAAGCAGTTCACAATTGTAGATGACAAAACTGTAAAAACCTGGAGATTTTTTGTGTTTGTTTTGTACAAGACAGGAAAAGTCACATTTTGCTTCAGAGCACAGCAGCCAGTTTTCCCCTAACTGAAATACACTTCTCTGTAAGTGTCTCTTTACTTTTGCAGATTCTAACATGCGTGAAACAAGATGCAGTAGAGTTCACATATTGGGCCAGACCCTCAGCTAGTGCAAATCAGCATAGCTCCTTTGAAGCTCTATCAATGAAGCCACACTGATTTACACCAGCTGAAGATCTGGCCCATAGTTTCCTTCATTAATTAGGAGTGGATCATGCCTTTAACCAGGCAGGTACTGTGCCTCAGGTTGCTCCCTGGGCAGGGCCGGCTCTAGGCACCAGCAAACCAAGCAGGTGCTTGGGGCAGCACATTTTCAAGGGCAGCATTCTGGCCATTTTTTTTTTTTTGCTTCCGGCAGCAAAAGCCTAGAGCCGGCCCTGGCAGCAGCAGCGCGGGGGGCGCCCTGGGGCCGCTGCGGTTCGCGCCGCGGGGAAGCAGCACCCACACCTTGTGGCTGGGCCGGGCAGGCTTCGAGCGGGGGACACTCAGGCTGGGGGACACCACACGGGGCACACGGAGCCGCCTGCAGGTGCCGCAGGGCAGCCGCCCCCCAGCGCTGCAGCCGGGGCTGGGCGAAGTGGCCTGAGCCGCCCAGGGACTGCGGCAGGGCGGCCAGAAGCAGAAGCAGCAGCAGCGGGGCCATAGAGGGCGGGGTGCTGCCATGTGGGGCTCGCATCCCGGTCTCCGGGGCTCCACTGCCTCTGGGGCTACCCTGCCCCGGCTCCTTCGCCCCCTGTCAGGGCGGTCCCCCGGCTCTGCCCTCCTGGGTCCCAGCCGGTCCTGGAGGCAGGAGCCCTTGTTGGAGGGACCCTGGGCTGAGGCGCGGCCCAGGAGCCCCGCTGCTTACCCCGACCCTGCCAGCGCCGGACCGGCTGGAGGTGAGGGGGGAGCGGGCAGTCATCACTGGTGGGGGGGAGCCCAGGGCTGGGGCGGCAGGGGGTGCGCATGGGGGGGGGAAGAGAGAGCCCAGGGCTTGGGTGGCAGGGGGTGCGGGGGGGGGGGGAAGAGAGCCCAGGGCTGGGGTGGGGGGCAGCCAAAATTTTTTTTGCTTGGGGCGGCAAAAACCTAGAGCCGGCCCTGTCCCTGAGGCACAGAGAACTGCACCATCCTTTAGCATATGCAAAATGGCCAGACACTTGGCTTCCCTTCTTTGAACTGGAACAAAATAATTCTTCAAAATAACCAGGACACTGGATAGCTTTAAGTATTTTGCTTTGTTATGAGATAACATCTCCTGCTACATAGACGGATTACTCACCACTATGTTGGGGGAGTTCTATCTGCTCTAACATCATCCCTCCAAACCCTTACTGCCATGTGTGTTGAAGTGGGCAGACTCACCCCCAGATAGAGAGACCAGTTGGTAGCTATGTGTGTATTTCCCACTTTTCTCTTGGATGTTGCTATAGGATCTGGTATTGGTGATTGTGGAGCTCAGACAGGTCACAGGGCTCCTTGGGCATTTATCTGTGTTCCTTGATTAGTATATTTGCTGCAAATCATGCATTAGTGACTCAGTAGTTTAAGTACACAATGTAACCCATGTACATGTCTTTTTACAAGCCCAGTTTAGGGTTATTCATGTGTCACATATTGAAAGCTGTAGGAGGGATTTTCTGCAAGGAAATCTCCAAAAGAGGTTCCTTGCTGAGACTGCCCCCAAATCATCCCATCAAGGGAACCCAGAGCCATCTTTGGAGGCCCCTTGCCCCCCCACGGTGCTTCCTCTCTGCCTCCCCATTAGTGCTTAGCTAGCAGGGTCTCCCTAGTGGCAAGTTTTATTCTGTTTGTACCCAAGCAGGCTTTGTATGAGACTACTCTAGAGGAGACAGCCAGTAGGCATGCATGCAAAGCCCACTGGAATATATAGGGGGAAAGAAGCCAGCCAGTTGGAGTCACATAAGGAAAAGTTAGTAGATGTAGTAGAAATCTAGCACCCACAGGTAGCAGGGTCATAATCGTGATTATTCCTCAGAGTCACTGTGAATCACCCATATTTCAAGGGGAAAAAAACATCATGACAAAGTTTCAGCCCTAAGTGCATTATTCCATTAGTCATTTAGGGCCCACTCCTACAAGGTGCTGAGTGTCTACTGAAAGCATCTAAGCACACTTAGGGCTTGACCGGAGGTCCACTGTAGTCAATGGAAAGATTCCCATTAACCTCAAATAGATCAGGCTCACGTTGATATCTGTGGAGTACATTTCAGGGGATGTGGGGGGACAGTTTTTTTGGTTGTTTTTAATCATTTTCATTTGCAAGGTATCAGCTTGCCCCTGAAGAAAGCAGAGAAGCAAATGTGAGCCTAGCATGCTCTGCACTGCTCAGTAGACACTCAGGCCCAGATTCTCAAAGGTATTTAGGCACCTAACTCCCATTTGGTGCCTAAATACCTTTAAGGATCTGGGCTTCAGAACTGTTCAGGATCAAGTCCTTACTAGAGATGAGCTAGTACATTCTGCTGTGCATCTAATTTCTTTGTATTGGAACTACAGTGCCCTAGCTAGGTACAGATATTTAATCTTTAGGTGTGTTTCAATCACAATAAATGAAAAAGCTATATATGGTAAAGATTTATTACAAGCCAATCAAATAGCCAGAAAAAGCACCTCTAACTCATGTTACTTTGAGCAAAACTATAGTGAAAGTATTGATCACTGTCTGGCAATTTGGTAATCAAGGCTCAAAGCAAACTGTCCAAACTCCAGTCCCCATTTGTTCTAGTGAGCATACCCCTTGCTTTTATTGATGAGTAAGAATTGGATTGTAAGAATAAAATTAAGTGATTTCCTTCATTCTCTTTCAGGAGTGTAACTTGAGCCACAGCATGCCTCTGGTCTGCAAGTAAAGAATGTTACAGTTTCCAGGAGTGCTAATTAAAGGTAATTATAATTTGATCAGTCTGCAGTGGCACCTTACTGCTTATCAGAATTTAGTCCATCCTTGAAAGATGGAGATTTTACCTTGCTGCCTTTTTGGTTTGGGATGGACCAGCATATGGTGCCAAATCAGATAAAATATCCAAGAGCAGAAAGGAGTTGCTGAAATTGATCTTTAAAACTGAACTCCACCAACTTTGAGTTGAAGTACAGGGGTTTCATAGATAAACCTAAAGGGACAATTTCTGCCCTCATTTACATATATGTAAAACTATTGATTCAAATTTTCTGCTGGCATAAATGGGTGAAATTCCACTGAATTGAGTGTAGCTGAGCCCATTTACCCCAGTAGAAAATTTGGTTCATAGATTTTAATGGGTTTGTATGAGTGTCATGTAAAGGACAATTTAACCCAGCTCAAAAGAGTCTGAAAATAGAGATTTCTTTGCTTTAATTGCTCAAAATACTTACGGTAAGTAGCCAACAATAAGAAAACTAATGGTTCACCTTATTTTTCACCTTTCTGTGTACAGTCAGAGCCTATGGGGTTCTTAAGCACTGGAAAGCATAGGTGCCAACTCTGAGGGTGCTCTGGAGCTGGAGCACCCATGGAAAAAATATAGTGGGTGCTCAGCACCCACTGAAAGGCCCCGCCAATCAGCTTCTCCCCTTCGCCCCTGCACCTCCCATCCACTACGGATCAGTTGTTCAGCGGCGGTAGGAGGCACTGGAGGGGAGGGGAGGAAGGGCAGGGTGTGCTCAAGGGAGGGGCAGAACAGGGCAGGAAGAGGTGGGGTGGGGTGGGAAGAGGCAGGGCAGGGGTTGGGCCTTGGGGGAAGGGAGAGAGTGGGGGCAGGGCTTGGGGCAGAGTGGGGGTTGAGAACCCCCAGAGAAATGAGAAAGTCAGTGCCTGTGCTGGAAAGTACACCAGATTCTTAGCTATCCAGCTCATAAGGGATAAAACAACCTTTCAAGATGGTTTTCTGGGGAAAGTGTTTAGCTTAATAAAAAAGCAGTAAGTATTCATTTTTCTGCATCCTCAGAACTATATAAGTAGTTTTCTGTATGTAGTTTTGTACCTACACCGCTGCTAAGTATTAAATACTGTATGATTTTTTTTTCATTCAGTATCCAGGTGTAACTCCCCTGATTTTTAGTAATGGAAATAGATAATACCATCTATCCTGGACCATATTTTTCACTCCATGAACAGAAGCACAGGGAATACAAAGCTAGTGGAAAGGGAGGCTATGCAAAAGGCTTCCAATCCTGCAAAAGGCCCTGCCTTTTGTGCAGATGAGGCATTGTGGGTGTGGAGAGGATGGTCTGTGGACAGGGATGGCAGAATGTCCAGTCTCTTACTCTGAAGCAATACCCTGCCCAATCTGCTGGTAACATCCTTACAAGGTAATGATAATGGTGAGCTAGTAAGCACTCCCAACTAAGAGTTCCATAAAGTGAAACTCCCCGTGGGTGGACACTTGGTAGTCAATGGGAAAGTAACTCCTGAGGAAGCTGTATTGCCAAGGTTTGGAGTAGGGTCCTGGAGAAAAGCACAGAAGGCCTGAACTTCCTCAATCACCCCTACTATCTAGGAGATTCATTTTGGGTATCAGGAAACCTACCTGTTCTCCCTTCCCTCTTTACATGTTTGAGATGGTGGTGGGGCAAAGCTCATCTCTCCCTCCTGCTGGAATGACTAAGAAGAAACTCTATCTGTTGAAATTCCAAGTTTCCTGGCTCCTAAATAGGTTTTCCTTGCATATAGGGGGCTCAGTCTCAGTGAGATGAATATAGTCTGTATGTGCTTAATTCTGTACCCTTTATTCCAACAAAACATCCCATTGAGTTCAGTGGGATTTTGCCTGAGTAGAGGGTGCAGGATTGAGCCCTATATAAATATCCCTAAATATATTTTTATTTATGATTTCCAGCTATTGAGGATTGCAGTAGCTGAGTGTATGTTGTCATTTATTTTTCTGGCCACTGACTATGCATCCCTAAAATGGTAAGTACTTTTTTCCAGCCAATAGTTAGACACAAGAACAAATAAACTGCAAAAGATTGATTTTTTCCCCAGTTACTATAGCATGAAATGTCAGCCCTTACATTTTCAGGGAAATGCATGATGATTGACCACAGAACCACCACAAACTTAAGCAGGAGTCATGTAGCTAAAACTTCACCCAGTGCTCTGAAAAGTTATAGGGAAAAAATACATATTTTTACAAGTTAATTTCACAGCCTCGCAACAGTAAAAACATGAAAGGTTTAACTTATCAAGTTGCTTTGTTTACAACTCTTTTGCTGTCAAGTTGCTAAGAATAGAGAGGGCTCAGATATGTTAAAATCAAGGATGTATTTTAGTTGGCAGTTCTTGTTTGTTAATTACAGGTGGATGAATATTCCCTGTTAAATAGTGACAGTCCCATGATATAATCTTCCTTTGCTAAGTAACACCAGAATGTAATGATAGAAGTGTGCGAACGCTCTCTATAATTAGAGGTTTTATAACTGCATCAGAGTTAAAGGGTTTCTCATCAGTAGTTTAGATATCCTAGTATCTCTGTTCCAGAGGAAAACCAGACCTGATCCATTCACTAACAAGTTGCTATATAACACCCCTAGAAGCAGCTTGTTTTAAAATGCAGGTTTGCTAAAGTTTGCAATTTTCTTTTTGGTTACATTTCCTAGAGAACAATTCCAGTAGAATGGTCTCTTGTTACAAGCATTGTTCTAATAACTATTATTTATGAGCCAGTGCCCACGGAAGTCAATGGGAGCATTTTCCAATGAGTTCAGTGAGCACTGGACTACTGGGTGCTTAGCACTAAAAAAAGCTCATTTATAAAGATGGACCCTGTCCCTCAGATTACAGTTTAGAAGAGGGTCAAGACACACTGGGTGATACAGAGGCAGAAGTTACAATTTGGTTTTCTTTCACCCCCCTTTGTCTTAATCTAATATTTTCCACCTGAAAGAGTTAGGTCCTCCGCAGGGAGTCAAAAGACAAGGTGCACACTCTATTTATGACTAAAGGTTAGGAATGTCCAGAAGTTTCTCTTGCTGAACATTCCTACTTGTTTAGGGAAAAGAGGGAAGTAGGAGACATTTCCCATAGTAAGTGTGATGACCAGGGAGGTTAAGTGCTTTGAAACAGACTGATAGATAGGAAAATGTCCCATTTTGATTTTTCCTCTTCAAAAAAGTTTACCAAGGCTGAACAGTTCATTAGCACACCAAAGAACAATGAAATATAACTAAGAAAGACTTTGATGATCTCTAACACATCTTCCAGCTTTCCAAGTTGCTTTTCCATATAGAGCCATGAAGAGATCAGCCAAATTCTGAAGTCGTGCATTCACTGAGTGTTTCAAATTGAAAGAAAATCAAGTTCTTTCTCATTTTTGTATTGCTATTTTGTGCTGGTATTAATTTTGATAAACAAACAGAGTGAACCTCTCTCTCCGGCACTTAGATTAATTCTTGCAAATCAACACCCCATTGCAATTTAAAATAAAGCATGAAGACAGTCAAAATTATTATGTCCCTTTCACTGAAACAGCTGCTGCCAGAACAGGTTGCAGCTCTATGAATCACTTTATCTATAGCACTAATGGCATTAACAACAGATACATGTGTCATAGTTCATTATCTATATTCCAGTTTTTTTCACTGCTGTTAATCAAACATACCTAAGATGGAAATGTTTTTTTTCAGACACAAGGATGGCCACTGAAGTGATTAAATAGCCTCAAAATCAACCAATATTTGTTCATGTTTATAAAGTTCTGTGGGTCAAAATTGTGTCCTATTTCAAAGTATTCAGTGCATTTACTCTGATGTAACTCAAATCACAATTCATCCCAATATATTACTATGTAGTACCCTCATTACTTTCAGAACAGATAATAGAATTATGTTTCATGTACAAGCTATATGAGCTGGTTTTAAATAAATGATAGAGAAAATTTTCTATAGGTATTGATATCTTTGCTTCTGTAGACAGCTTTGAAGATAGCATCAATTAAAGCATTATCTGGATTCCTCACTGCAATCACATACATAATATGCTATATAGCAGAGGAATGATAAGGAAAAGTGACAGCTGATGAATAGTTCATAGGTAATAAAATACTGCTGTCTGTGTGTATAACTAGAATGTTTCCAAACAGCTCCCTCCCTTCTTCCTTTGGGTATTGAAAAGAACTTTATTCTACAGTAACTGATACAAGATGGGTGTCATGAAGAGAAGTTATAAAACTTCTAGGACATAAAGGGGGAGCCTGGATATTTAAAAAGAAGAGCAGTTGGAATGAATGGGGCTAAAGAGAGATCAAAGAGCTGGTCCTCTTTCCAGTAACTCATCTCAGTGTTCATGTATTTTAGATTTCTTCAATGATCAGTGCTTTGCCCTCTACCTCATGGTTATAAACAAGCAAATACATCAGATAAGATACAGTGCTTTTATGTATCGTTAGCAATTATAAAATACTGAACAAGTGCTATACGTTACTTTCAAATCTCTATACAGTTTAATGTGCAGGGCACAAATCAAAGATCTGAGGTGAGGCTCATGTCTCTTCCATGTATAAAGTATTTCTTTTTTAGGATTAGCTGCTTTCTTTTTCTGTTGATCTCTCAGATTTCACAAAACAAATGCTGGACATGTTGGATGAAGCTAATTCTTGTTGTGTTATGTTTTCCAAAAGCTGCTTAGGAACCAAGCCTTAAAATTCTAGGATTGACCTGATTGTACTTGAACAGTAATTATACAAAAATAAGAAAATGTCAAGGAGGATTCAGTGAATATTACCTGTTAAATAATGAATGTGCCGTAATGGAATCCAGCCTTTGCAAAATGACAATGAAATGTAATGGTAAATGTACATAATCCCCACCCCCACCCCTACACATTTGGCTGCTGCATTCACAGTAAAGATGCAGTATTAGAAAGAACAGACTTGAAATGAAAAAATAAGTGTTTACATCAAATTAAGCTTGTGGCAATTTTACTGCTGCTGAGGCACCAGACATTTTACTCAGCATTTGTTCACTGTTATGTGGAGGTAGGACACAGAATATCAACTTTGTGGGGACTTACAGAAGGAACTGTGGTGAAGATCTCAAGGATACAGAAATATGGGGTGAAATCCTGGCTCCACTGAAGTCGGTGGGAGTTTTACCATTGACTTCAATGGAGCCAGGATTTCACCCCAGAGGAGAGAAGAAGCCTTGGCCCAAAAAAAGCAGAAAGAAAAGATTTAGCAATAATACCCTCAAAGGGAGAGAGGGGGGATCCTGGAGACAGATGTCCAGCAAACACTCAGGTATGTACCTAACTTTAAGCACATAATCTAGTCCTCAGGATTTGAAAAATATTGCATTCTGATAAATTTCCACTGAAAAACTATTATTCAAAATATTCCCCAACATACCTATATTTTTCATGAAATCCAATTATCTTTGTGTTTCTTATCACTAAATACCTTATTTTGAATTAAATTACACCACATAATACTGTATAAAAAGACAAAGGAAATACAACTTCTTTGCAAAAATTGAAACAACTTTGTTTGCTAGATTAGGCCATTTAGTATCCCGTACAAAAAAAAATGAATATGGCAATTTGGAAAAATATGCACACACACATTATAGTATATATCATTCTCTCCTACTCGAGTACTTAGCTGCAACACAACATATACATTCAGCAATAACATCTGTAATGGTATAAATTTCATTTGTTTCTACCTACTGTCATGGTTCTGACATTACATATCTATTAGCTTGTGCTTGTCTTCTGCGTTTTAAAATACTTGTTTGCAAAATAGAAAAAACTCTGTTCTACAGATACATTCTTCTTTTTATCCCAGGGCACAGACACAGGGAGCAGTACAGCATCACTATTCATTCCTGGCCATGGTTTGGTTCCTCCATTAAGCCCAGCCTGCTCACATCCGTGTGTACATCCCACCATCTAGTGAGTGGTCTGCCTCTAGGTCTACTGACCGTGGCTGTGTCTGCATTATTTTCTTTGGCGTCCTATCTTCTGTTCACCTTCTGCAGCATTCACACCACTGTAATTTTTTCAGTTGGAGCCAATCCTGTGCCTTGATTCACATCCTACTCTCCCTCTAACCTCATTTGTCTTAGAAATTATTCCATTTTACACCAGCCATCTTTTGAATAACTCATCTCTATGGCCTCCAGCCATCTGATGTTAGTTTCATTTAATGCACCTGCTTCCAGACCATAAAGTAATACCATTGGGACACTGGTTTGATAAATTTTTCACTTTGGTATCAACCAATGTTTTTATCAGTCCATAATTTCCTGAGTTCCTGTGCAGCACCTGTAGCTAAGGAACATCTCCTTTTAACCTTATCCTGAATGCAACCCTCAGCACTGATCAAGCTACCTACATACACATAAGATTCTACTTGTTGTACAACTTCGTGAGTTCTGTATTTCAACACTATTTTCCTTATTCTTTTATCTATTATTCATTTTTAAACCACTTCATCTTCTTGGCATTTACTGTAAGTCCAAGTTGACTGCACCAACTTTCCAAGTGAGTGAAGAGTATCATCATCAATTCAAATGCGTCTGCCAGTTGTATGAAGGTTATCTGCATAAACTAAGAAGCTTAAGTCTAGATCATCCAATGTCATGCCCTCCAACACTAATATGTTTAATGTCCAGTTTAAGAATATAATGAAAAGAAAAAGTGATTCCATGGCCCCTTTGACTAATTGCAATTATTTTATCTAGCTCCATACGATTTTGCTACTTTCCATAGTGCTTCCCTCCAAACCAAACCTAATGCCTTGTGAAGTTGATGAAAACAGCAAAGATCAGTTATCCCAGTTCTCATTCCCCCATCCCAATCAACTGCCAGACCATGAATAACTGATCAATACAACTTCAGCTGGGTCTGAAGTCGCACTGTTCCTTGCCTACTATTTCCTCTAAAACTGGTCTTAATCTGATGACAATTATTTTCTTTATAATTTTTCCTGGGCCTTACTAACATTTATACCTTTATAAATTTATTTAGATTGGCAGAATCTTCTTTCTTCAATATTCGCCAAAGATAATAGTTGCACCAATCATCTGGTACCTCCTCTTGCTCCCGTACTTTCCTGTATATTTTCTCTAATACTTTGATAGCATTTATCCTGCCAGCTTCTAGCAGCTCAGCTTTTATATGCAGCTTTTCTCTCTTTTTTTTATCTACTTCACTTCTCTGTTTCTTCTTTGGACAGTAGTTCAGTGCCGATATCCATTCTGCCTTGTAAGCTGCCCAGCTATGCTTTTAGCATATCTAAAGTGCTTGAATCTGGATAAACTCCAGGGTTCAGCACTTTGTCAAAATGCTCTCTCCATACTTCCAGCACCTCTTCAGAATTTGTCGTCAGTTCACTGGTAGCCTGTTTAAAAACCACTTATATCACTGGCCTGATTATGTTTCCATACAACTTAGTCTTTTTTGGATAATGTTTATATATCTTGTTTTCTTGACACCTCCTTTAGTTGCTGAGCCTCTTCTTTACACAACTTTTGCTTGTCCAATAATGCTTTTACTACTTCTACTTTCCCAGCAGCCTTGTTTATACGTCTTCTGTAACAGCCTTGTTTCAGTGCTTGTCCAGCTTTTCCTTGTTTATTTACCCCTTTCAAAAACTTCCTCCACTGTGTTTTGTATTCCTTCCATGAATATTTCCTATCTGGTCTATAGTGAGATGTCTTCCTCATCGCAATCAATGGCCTGTAATGCCCTCCAGGGGTCACTTTGTATACCTACCTTTAACTTATGATCAAATTTGGCTCCAGTTGCACCCAATTTATTCTTAATCTCTTCCATTAGTAGTTTATAATCACTGCCACATGGCACTTCTATAGACTAACATTCAACAGTGACCATCTTCTATGCCTTTTACTGATATTGTGGTTAATCTGGTTTTTGGTTTGACCATCTGGTGAGTTCCATGTAACCTTGTGCATGTCTTTGTGAAGAAGCCAAGTACCACTAGTAATCAAATTGTGCATCTTACAGCAAGGTCTTACCTTAGTGTGTGTATGTATGTATGTATGTATGTATATTTATTTATTTATTTATTTATGGGCTTGATTTTTAAAAAAGCAGCCCCTATTTTTGTGGGTGTGATTTTGCTCCCACCATAAATTGCTTCTGCAATTCATTTTGCTTGCACACATAAATTGCTTATACCTCTCACCAGACTATGCCCATAGATCACTTAGTGAGATGTCTTTGATGGAATTTACCCTTGAAATTTATTGAGGGAAAAATTACGCTTAGGTTCTGTTATTTGAAGGTGGGAAATAGCAGCTGAAAAACAGAGGCAAAGCTGAGACCCTTTTTATTATTAGGTCCCATAAAATTCAATGAAAACTGTTTATTTTGCTTAGTGCAGAATTCTAAAACTTCACTGGGTGAGATGTATTTTTCCACTTTAGTGTTACATTGTTGAAATATATTTCAACATTTCTTTTTAACTTCAGTTAGCACTGGTTAATCTACTCTTTGTGACAACCATTTGTGACTAGCAGTGGGGAAGCCTAGTGACCTATGGACAGTTTGTTTTCTCAAAGATTCTGCAGGGGGTAAAGGAGTAAAAAAACAAGGATGTCATGGTAGGGGTCTATTACAAACCATCTAACCAGGAAAAAGAGGTGGATAAGGCTTTTTTTAAACAACTAACAAAATCATCCAAAGCACAGAACTTGGTGGTGATGGGAGACTTCAACTACCCAGACATCTGTTGGGAAAATAACACAGCAGGGCACAAATTATCCAACAATTTTTTTGAATGAATTGGAGATAATTATCTATTTCAGAAGGTGCAGAAAGCTACTAGGGGAGAGGCTGTTCTAGATTCGATTTTGACAAAGAGGGAGGCATTGGTTGAGAATCTGAAAGTGGAAGGCAGCTTAGGTGAAAGTGATCCTGAAATGGTTCATTATTCCAAGGAATGGTAGCAGAGAAAACAACACAATAAAGATAATGGACTTCAAGAAGGCAGACTTCAGCAAACTCAGGGAGTTGGTAGGTAAAATCCCATGGGAAGCAAGTCTAAGGGGAAAAACAATTGAAGACAGTTGGCAGTTTTCAAAGAGACATTATTAAGGGCACAAGAGCAAACTATCCCACTGTGTAGGAAAGATAGGAAGTATGGCAAGAGACCAGTCTGGCTTAACCAGTAGATCTTCAATGACCTAAAACTTAAAAAAAAAAAAGAGTCCTACAAAAAATGGAAACTAGGTCAAATTACAAAGGATGAAGATAAAAAAACCACAAGCATCTAGGGACAATATTAGAAAGGTCAAGGCACAAAATGAGATTAAACTAGCTAGAGACACAAAGGGTAGCAAGAAAATATTCTAAAAATAAATTAGAAGCAAGAGGAAGACCAAGGACAGGTAGACCCGTTACTCAACGAGGGCGGAAAAATAACAGAAAATACGGAAATGGCAGAAATGCTAAATGACTTTTGTTTCAGTTTTCACCAAAAAGGTTAGTAGTGATTGGACGTCTAACATAGTGAATGCCAGTGAAAATTAGGTAGAATCTGAGGCTAACACAGGGAAAGAACAAGTTAAAACTTAGACAAGTTACAGGTCTTCAGGTCACCAGGGCCTGATGAAATAGCTCCTTAGGTATTCTAGGATGTGACTGAGGAGATAGCTGAGCCTTTAGTGATTATCATGGAAGATGAGAGTGATTCCAGAGATCTAGCACAATATTTACCCTTTTCCAATCTATGAAAAGGGAAATAAGGACAACCCGGGAAATTACAGACCAGTCATCTTAACTTCAGTTCTCAGAAAGATAATGGAGCAAATAATTAAGTAATCAATTTGAAAACACCTAGAAGACAATAAGGTGATATGTAACAGTCAGCATAGATTTGTCAAGAACAAATTGCATCAAACCAACCTAGTAGCTTTCTTTGACAGGGTAACAAGCCTTGTGGATAAGGGGGGGAAGCGGTAGATGTGGTATATCTTGATTTAATAAAGCTTTTGATACTGACTTGCATGACCTTCTTATAAACAAACTAGGGAAATACAACCTAGATGGAGCTACTATAAGGTGGATACATACATAACTGGTTGGAAAACTATTCCCAGAGAGTAATCATCAGTAGTTCACAGTCAAGCTGGAAGGGCATATCCAGTGGGGTCCCGAAGGGATCAGTTCTGGGTTTGGTTCGGTTCAATATCTTCATCAATTATTTAGATAATGGCATAGAGAGTACACTTATTAAGTTTGTGGATGATACTAAGCTGGGAGAGGTTGCAAATGCTTTGGAGGATAGGATTAAAATTCAAAATGATCTGGACAAACCGGAGAAATGGTCTCAAGTAAATAGGATGAAATTCAATAAGGACAAATGCAAAGTACTCCACTTAGGAAGGAACAATCATTTGCACTCATACAAAATGGGAAATGACTGCCTAGGAAGGAGTACTTCAGAAAGGGATCTGGAGGTCATAGTGGATCACAAGCTAAATATGAGTCAGCAGTGTAATACTGTTGCAAAAAAAGCAAACATTGTTCTGGGATATATTAGCAGGAGTGATGTAAGCAAGACATGAGAAGAAACTCTTCCGCTCTACTCCTCGCTGATTAGGCCTCAACTGGAGTATTGTGTCCAGTTGTGGGCACCACATTTCAGGAAAGATGTGGACAAATTGGAGAAAGTATAGAGAAAATCAACAACATTTTTTTAAGTTCTAGAAAACATGACCTATGAGGGAAGATTGAAAAAAATGGATTTGTTTAGTCTGGAGAAGAGAAAACAGAGGGGACGTGATAACAATTTTCAAGTACATAAAAGGTCGTTACAATTAGGAGGAGGGATAAAAATTGTTCTTCTTAACCTCTGAGAATAGGACAAAAAATGGTGGGCTTAAATTGCAGCAAGGGAGGTTTAGGTTGGACATTAGGAAAAACTTCCTAACTGTTAGGGTGGTTTAGCACTGGAATAAATTGCCTAGGGAGGTTGTGGAATCTCCATTACTGGAGATTTTAAGAATAGTTTAGACAATCACTTGTCAGGGATGGTCTAGAAAGATAATACTTAATCCAACCATGAGTGCAGTGGACCTCTCGAGGTCCCTTCCTGTGCTAATGATTCTAATAACTAATTTTCAATATATTGTTATAGACCACTAGTGTCACAGCCATTCCCAGGTGGCCTGATTCAGCTCACATTTAAATAAATGGGAAGAATGATCAGTGACCTTCACTGGGAGCTGGATCCAGCCTGCTATCCCCACTGCAAGCATTATAACAATACATGCTCATTTCCAAATACAAATCATATTTTACAAATGGTAAAGAGTCCTTCCGCTTATGTGAGCTTTTAGATTTATAGGTTTAACTACCTCAATGGACCTATGAAGCTCATCTGATATGGGGCAGAAGGAATAGCAAGTTAAGTTATTAAACAAGATGCATGATCTTTCCCAGACCTGAAGAAGAGCGGTGTGTAAGCTCGAAAGCTTGTTTCTTTCACCAAAAGAAGTTGATATTACCAAAGATATTACCTCACCCACCTTGTCTCTCTAATATCCTTAAACCAACATGGCTACACCACCATCTCAAACAAGATGCATGAAGCTAATTGAGCAACTTGATCACATTGAGGTGTTTCATAACACTGCTGAAGCTCTGAAGTAGGGAAGGGTGACCACAACAAACAAAAGCAGTCACCAACATTCCAAACAAGCTGCAAAGCTAACCATCACCATTCTTCTTTCCTCATGAGATACAAGATCTCCATACTGAGACCAAGAGAGAAGGATTTTTTCTAACAATTAACACAACTGGACATTATGAGCTCTGGAATCTATTCCTGGTTTACAGGAGCACTGTGAGGATTATCTACTGTTTGCAAAGGATTTTGGGACTTTAACTTAAAAGTGCTATAGCAGAGCAGCAAACACCAGAGCTCCTAGATGCATGAGTTTATAAGTAATTTTAATGTGCTCAAGCAACCATATCTGGGCTACTGGGGAGATGTGACAAAATAATTTAGAAGAAAAAGACGGGAAAAGTTAACAAAATGTAAATACAATCCCACTCCCACAATTCTATCATCATTTATTTGTATTGCAGTAACACTTATGATTTAGCTGTTAACAAGACTGCCATGTCTGCTTTCAGAAATCAGTTTCTAGATTTCCCAAGTGTTATATTTGTTGTCCATAGTGACCACATTATGAACAGCAAATGTGAAATATAAGTGAATGCTGTAATAGTACTGAATTTTCCTCTTTCCAGATGCTATATAGACTTAAATATTTATGTACAGCAAATCAGATGTGCCTAAATGTAAGGTGTTCTCTCTCCTTTAGTTTACTTAAATGTCAGGTAAACCCCTCCATTCCCTCAATATACAAAAAACTAGCATAATCCTTGGGATTTTATGCCATATTTTTTTCATAGGATAATACTCTAGCATTGACAAACTATTAAAGACTTGTCAAAAATACAGAGGCTCTGATAACAACTGTGACGGGTTGGGTCACTAGATGTGCTGGGATACCGCTGAGAGCAAACTCCCCTGCCAGAGAAGGCTTCCCTCCACTCCCGTCTTGCTGAGTTAGACACTCCAGTCAGCTATAGCACAGACCAAGAGGTTGGGCCACACCCCCATGCAGTGCACAGAAACTAAGATTCACTTAGCCCAGGAGTTTCTCAGTTAACAGGGCCTTTCCCAGCACCCAGTATTCAGTCTTTCTGGGAGCCTAAACCCCAAATGAATCCATTTTGCTCTGTATAAAGCTTATACAAGGTAAACTCATAAATTGTCCACTCTCAGTAACACTGAGAGAGAGAGAGATGCTCAACTGTTTGCTCCCCCAGGTATTAATTACTTACTCTGGGTTAATTAATAAACAAAAGTGATTTTATTAAATATAAAAAGTAGGATTTAAGTGGTTCCAAGTAATAACAGACAGAACAAAGTAAGTTACCAAGCAAAATAAAACAAAACATGCAAGTCTAAACCTAATACAGTAGGAAATTGAATACAGGTAAATCTCACCCTCAGAGATGTTCCAATAAGCTTCTTTCACAGACTAGACTCCTGCCTAGTTTGGTCCCAATCCTTTTCAGACCAAAGTTGTGGTTTATGGCGTGGGTCCAGCAATCACCCACACCCCTGTAGTTACAGTCCTTTGTCCCAGTTTCTTTCAGGCATCTCTTTGGGGTGGAGAGGCCATTTCATGAGCCAGCTGAAGACCAAATGGAGAGGCTTCCAGGGCCTTTTATATTCTCTCTCTTGTGGGCAGAAACCCCTTTGTTCGCCTGTGCAAAATCACAGCAACAAGATGGAGTTTGTAGCCACCTGAGCAAGTCAGATGTCCATGAATGATTCAGCTTTTTGCAGGCCGACCCCATTGTTTACATATTAGTTTGAATGTTCACAGGAAAGTTCAGATGTGGATTGGTGTCTCCCAAAATCCATTATCTGTTAAGTGTTTCTTGATTGGGCACTTACTCAGAATAGTCCTTTCTCAAGAAGCTGACCAAATGCTTCACTGATGCTACTTAGAATCAAACACATTGAGATACAAGTACATAGCCAATATTCATAACTTCAAATACAAAAATGATACACACATACAGACAGCATAACCATAACCAGCAATTACAACCTTTCCATAGACACCTTACTTGACCTACTTTGTACAAGATTTGGTGCCACTATAGGATCTTGGTTGCAACAATGATCTATATGGTCACAGTTCATGTCAATAATGTCACAACAACCATGTAGCAACACTGCATGATTCATTTGCAAACCCCACTTTAAATACATAGTATAATGAATAATGTCTAATTTACCAAACCACGATTTTTCATTGCCACCCAATGAAATGGATAACACGGGATTAATCACAAAATATGTTCAGAGCTCAATGCACAGATAAAGTGGCCAGGGCAACAACAAAAGAGATTCAAAATTCTAAAAATGAAACCTGAAACCTTATTAAATCCGTTTGCATAATATATCATTTCTAGAGTTAAGAGAGAGTATAGCTGATAAGTGGAAGGGAGTATAACAACACTAATTTTCCTTCATGGGAGGATGGAAAAAAGTGTCCTTTATAAACTAGACTTACATTTGCAGTTGGACATTTACTGGAAACATTTTAAAGACAGTCAATCTATGGTAGCTAACCACATTTATTTATTGAATTTAGTAGAGTGGGGCAATGTACTCTTGCTGCCTAGCAGGATGACCTGCTGTAAGCACCAGGGAGACATGTTTGACCCCACTTGCCCCTCCAACTATTGCTCCTCTCCCTTCCATCTCTAAGCTCATTGGATATATGGTTTACTATCTTGGGAGTTCCATTCCTTCAATTCCATCCTAGATCATCTCCAATCCAGCTCCTGCTCCTTGCACTCCATTGTAACTTCTCTCACCAAAGTCTCAGAAACAGTACTCTATCCTCATCCTCCTTGACCTGTCAGCAGCCTTCATCACCACTGACCATGCTCTTCTTAGAAGCCAAGGGAAGACCAGATTTTGTGACCTCATCTCCTGATTCTCCTCCTACCTCTCTAATTGCTCCTCCCAACAACACGCTTAAGGACCCTCTTCATCCACTCCCCTCTCCCACATCTTTCTGTGGGGGTACCACAGGGCTGTTTATTGGTCCCCTTCTCTTCTCATTCTATACCTGATCTCTGAATAATCTCATCCACAAATTCAATCACCATCTCTATGATATCAGAGGGGTAGCCGTGTTAGTCTGAATCTGTAAAAAGCAACAGAGGGTCCTGTGGCACCTTTAAGACTAACAGAAGTATTGGGAGCATAAGCTTTCGTGGGTAAGAACCTCACTTCTTCAGATGCAAGAAGAAGAAGAAGAAGTGAGGTTCTTACCCACGAAAGCTTATGCTCCCAATACTTCTGTTAGTCTGAAGAAGTGAGGTTCTTACCCATGAAAGCTTATGCTCCCAATACTTCTGTTAGTCTTAAAAGTGCCACAGGACCCTCTGTTGATCTCTATGATGATGACACACATCTACCACTACTCCAGGCCTGTCTCCTTCCATCCTAACTAGAATCCCAGCCTGTCTCTCTGACGTGTCCTAGCTGCTAGCTTGAGCTCAACATGACTAAAACTGAGCTCTTAATCTTTCCCCACTTTCCCTCCTCCCTTTTAGATCACTGTGGACAACACTGCCATACTGCTGGTCACTCAGCCCTGAAACCTGGACATCATCTTGGACCTCTCTCTTGGTCCTCACCTCTGCTATGTCTCATGGCATACATGCAGCAAAGTTATGGGTTTTTTTTTAAATCTAAGATACATTGTGACCTTCCAGTAAGAGTAACACTAATGAATTATACATATAATGCAGAAAACACACAAAAACCCAAAACAAGAGACACACAAAGCAGGCTGCTCCCTAAAACAAATTTACCCCATCTTACTCTAGGCTATCTGCTGGATTATTGTTGCTAGACCCAGATCACACTCTTCCTTACAGAGCCCCCAAAAAGACCGGGGGCGAAAAACTGACCATTTAAACTGACAGTTTACAATTTCAGTATACCTTTCAATTTACCACAACTACATATTTAGCTATGTCTAAATCTAGCTGATTTTTTTTTGCATAATCTCTCTAAGATATAGCCATTCCTGTCAATCCACACAGCTAAAACTCTGTGCAGGCTCTCATCATCTTGCATCTCAATTATACAACATTCTTTTCTCTGGCCGTGACAAATGCCCTCATATCCATTCAGAATGTGCTGCAAAGATCATTTTCTTACTCCTTCATTAGACTACGTTCTCCTTCTCTTTACATCCCTCCACTGGCTCCCCACTCTCTGTTGCATTAAACATAAACTGCTTGTCTTCACTTCCAAGGTCCTTCACAACCTATCATCTCTCACTCACTAACAAGATGTCATATCCTGCCCCTGATCCCCACATTTTTAAACAAGCACCTTTGTGCTGTCTCCCGTGCTGCCCCTTATGCTGGGGAGGAACTCCCAGTAAACATCCTTAGAGCTATCTCATTGTCTTCCTGGAGTTTCGGTCCACAGCTAGGGATCCTAGGTACTATAGTAATACAGATTAATGTGGGTTTTATTAAAAATCAAGCAATGGACACGTATTCTTTTAAATAAACAGATTGTGCTAAAATCTTAACGTTGAAATTTGAAGTTTTGTTTCTAACTCTTCATAGTTGTTTCTCCAATTGACTAACTTAGGTTATCTATAATTATGAATGTAAGTAGAAAAATATTCTAGACTCTGCAATAGCTGTAATCTCATTATTAATAAAAAACATTTTGCCTCTGTCACCAGTTTTATCTTTCTTAATTTACTGCCTGCCTCAGTAAAATATGTAGTCTAAATATACCAGCTGTTTCATCCAGTTCCCCCCCCCCCCCACACACACACACACTCTCTCCAGTATGCTCGCATTATGAGCCGAATCTCTGAGATTATGCATTTTTCTGACTATTTCCTTTCTTGCTAGCTGTGGTCATTGGCAATGTGATTAGTTGTAGAGCAGAGATGCCAGAAAGTTACTGTTTTTAACATCTGTTATATCAGTATCCATGGCCTTAATTGTTGATGCCCAAGTATTTCCAGCAATGAAGTGGGAGAAGGAAGCAGGACATGTAGTTGCATAGCCAGGAAGTTGCTCAGAAGGCACCTCCCATGGTACAGCACAAAACATTTTAGCTCTGTTTTCTAGACAGAGAAATTAAGAAAATCACTCCTTGGTTGTAGCTATCTACATTAATTCATCAAGTGTATACAATAAGGAAGAAATTATAGTTCACCACTGTGCAGTGGTCTGAGGATACAGGGCTGGATTCTCAGCTGGTGTAAATCAATGCATCTTCACTGAAGTCAATGGAGCTATGCTGATATACACCAGATGAGGTTCTGGCTCCCCAGGGTGCAGCTTAACAGACTGTTAAATGTGGCATGACTGAACACAAGTAACAAGGACATGGGGTATATTTTAGAGGTTTGTTGGCCAAGAAAGTTCAATGCTGAGCAAGTAAGACAAACTGATTTTTATTTTCCTTTGCTGCACTGTGTTACTAGTGGTGCATATGCTGTTAGGCGATTATATGAGCAACACTCTCAGGTTTAAAAATAACAGGAGTACTTGTGGCACCTTAGAGACTAACAAATTTATTAGAGCATAAGCTTTCGTGGGCTACAACCCACTTCTCTCAGGTTTATAACTTCTCTTTCTGTGTGGGTGTCAAGTCGTGCTCTCGTTTTCTCCTCACCTTGAATGTTGCGTCTTGATCAGTGTGAATGTCATTCTGCCATGCCTGGAGTTTTTATGCCTTGGATGGATCTCTCCGCTGTGTGCCAGAGGATTGTGGTTGCTTATATACAGGCCTCTGAACTCTATGAAATGGAAATAACTGCAGAATGAGACTCCTATTATGAAGTGCATACAGCACCACAGAATACACTTTCCCGGTTCTGACAGGAAGATTGTAACTAGGGGAAGCATTGAGCAGCACGCGGATGGCTCTGTAAGAGTGAGCACACGTGTGAGCATACACCAGTCTAGACTCCATGAGGGGACAGTCAGAGCTAAAAAAAAATCAATGAACCTGATGGGAAGAGAAGGAGCTGCATGGACTCCCTGCCTTCCAGCCGCACCCTATCCAGTGAAAGAGCAACCTTTACCTAAACGATGATCCTACCACATAAGGATGGGGGGGGGCGGAGAGGGTAAAGGCAGGGTCTTAACTGTGCACATGGACCACTAGCCAAGTTGGGGCTTGGGCACATAGAAACTGTTTGTAGCTCAATTAAGGAGCTGGTTTTATGCTAGCCCAGTCCATAGCAGAGATTAGAGTAGCTTCAGGGCTACTTCAAACACTGGCTGCCAAACAGCCCCCAAAGGCAGTACCAGCATCCAGGTTTGCTGTGCACAGGGACCACACTCCCCCATCCACCCCACTCTGTCGGGGGAAATCCTTTATTGGCACAGGAGCTCTGTGTACACAGGGTGAAATCCTAGCCCCATTGAAGTCATGACGAGTTTTGCCTTTGATTTCAACGGAGTCAGGATTTCACCCAGAGAATCTTCCACAAGACTAAACTGCTATGGCTCAAGCAGCTTTGCATTAGGGAAATGGCATAAAGATAACTTACAGGACATGAATCAGACCCATAATATTAATTGATGTATTGTTATTTTAAAAGGCACTAAAAGGGTAGAAGACACAATTTAAAGAAAAGTGTCTTTATCTACGCTACTAAACAGCACCTGAAATTACTGACACTTTCTTAAAAATTAATGTATACTTCTATTCTCCTTTCTCCCTCTCCTCCCCAGGAAGAATTTCAGCAGGCTGTTGCAAGCTGGGACACAAGCAACCGAGGTATTATGCTTTGGAGATTTGTGTGAAATTTTCCCTTTATGACTTCTGGAGCTATCAGGCCCCCATGGAGCTATCATGCCAGCTGGGGATTTGGAAAGCACAGTGGTGCTCTGACCTTGCCATCTTGCCCCAAACAAGCCTCCTCCACACAACCCCTATACCTGATTTGGGAGATAAATGGCTGTCACATAGCTGGCTCTACCCTAACCAGAGTTTCCTCCATGTAGAGTGAATCTTCAGCTGCTCAACCAGCTTTACAGCCCCTTTGTCATTACAGCAATGCAGGAGATGTTCCTCTCCCACAGAAACTTCACTTCTTTAAGCTCCGTCTCATAACTGTTGCCCTTAGAACCAACATTAGACAACTCCACTGAGGCCTAAATTAGCTTTTTAACAAACAAATACTAATGTGATTAAACCTCCCCTGACATCACTAAGAGCTAATGTGTCCTCTAAAAGAGATTCCAGACTGATGTTCTGGATCGCTCTGAAAGGACACTACTACATAGTGTTTGGGAATCCATAAATTAAGTTAAAAGAAAGAATGAACCATGATCAAGTGTAAAATTATGTTAAAGAAATCTTCCTTATTCTTGGCATACATTGAAAACCATGTTTTAAATCACCAGAGGAGATAGCAGGATAGCATGGTGGCATAAGATTTAGTATGACAGTAACCTAGGCTCCCTAGAATTATACAGTAGGATCCTTCCAGGAGAGTCAGACAAGTGATAAATAGAATTCCACATAGATTAATGTGCATAGGGTCTTTTAGGGAAAGCCTCAGCTGTGTGTATGGACGTTAGAGATCCTGTGACACTTTCTGTAAGAAAAAAGTTTCCCCTGTTCCCACTCTGTTACTACATTTCAGAAGAGAAGCAATTATATGAAAATTTATAATGCATGTGGCATAAAATAAATGAAATCTATGTTGCTATTAATATATAGCATGAGAATTTTCTTTGAAAACTGTTGCAAGCCCTCAAAATTTCACCTAGTGTTTCTAACAGCTTGTCTACACTTGCCAGGGGATCGATGCATGGCGATTGATGCATCAGCGGTTGATTTAGAGACCTGCTAAATCAACTACAGATCGCTCTCCTGTTGACTCCTGTTCTCCACCTGAACAAGAAGCACAAGGGGAGTTGACAGGAGAGTGTCTCCCGTCAACATAGCGTAGTGTGGACCCCGCGGTAAGTAGATCTAAGTACGTCAACTTCAGGTACGTTATTCATGTAGCTGAAGTTGCGTAACTTAGATCAATCTCCCCCGTAGTGTAGACAAGGCCTTTGACACAGTCATCATTCCTATTTAATCTCATACTATCTAATCTACTCTCCTATTTTATCTAATCTAGCCTGTCCAATTTATCCTATCCTATCTAATTTAATTGACTCCATCCTGTGTAATTCATTATATTTATATGGCACCTATCACCTTGGTAGCTAAGCAGCTTGTCTGTTGGTATTAATTTACAAACCCCGTCTTTCACTCTTAAAGTGAGATAGCAACTGAAATGTACAAGTTTGTGTTCTCACTTTCACTCTTTGCACTCTGCTGCTAATAGCAAACTATCCAGCTTCCTGAAATTGGATCAGAGGATCAAAATTAAAGTTCAATCTTAAAAGGTAAGAGTTTAACATCTTTACTATGGCTATTCCCAGAGAAACAGAACTGGCCACAGCAGAAGAGTCAATTTCAGTTTCCAGTTATTTCTGCTTCCATCTCTCTGAAACAATGTGGAGCAATGAAATTAAAATGGGAGACTTTTATAAATACCTCCATATCTTGTTTTCACTCCTAAGAACAGACTCAGAATTGGAAAGCTGGCAGTAGCAGGAGACAGCTCTTGCCCGGAGTGAGAGCCAAGACTCACCCCATCGATCTCAGCTATTAGCTACCTGCTACATTTTTTTAATATTGGGCTTCTGAAGTCTACAGTATTTCAAACTAGGAGGGTTGGGGGGTGGGAAGAGTGTTTAAGGAGCCAAACTGGCTAACACACAAGTAGATAGTACTCATGGTACAACTAGAGTATTCCAGGTATCCAGCTTATTGGAAGTTTTGCCAACCAGTCACACACTCCATCTCATAAGTAATGTCTAAAATAAGCATTAACATTCTTTTAATATATTTTATTGAAAAGAGGCAGCTATTTTTGTATAGTATGGGGATATTTATTTAGTACAGAGACAAATCCTGGAAGGTGAACACAGTTGGAGCTTATCTGAGTAAGGACTGAGGATTTGATCCAATGTGAGTTGAAGGTGCTCAGCACCTCAACAGGATTGGGACAAATATTATAATCCACAGTTCTAGTACTTGACATGGATACTGCTAGTTCTTTATAATTTACAAAACAGCAAAAATTCATGGGTTTATAATATGCATGTTCCAAGTAATAGTATTCTAATAGGAAGAATATGCTTTTCATTAATCTACTATATTGAAACGTCTTGTCCTAGAGCTAACTTCCCTGACTCAGAAATTTTAATGAATTTTCTGTTAAAGAAAATTAGAGAGAGCTGGCTGAATAAGTTCAATAAATATATTTTATTAGTTGTCATGAGTGTATGTTCCTTTTAGACCAACTTCATTATGAGTAAGGTGTAATATAATATACTAATACAGAATCCATCTGCTAAACTTTAAATGAATCCTTGGATGCTGACAGATCCATGGCTGGTGCTGTTGGCAGATACATATTCTGCATTAGTTCTTCACAGCTGGAAATCCCAATTCAGATGTGAAAGGAATCATAATTACTTCTACTTTTCCTATGTGCAATCTCTTTAGAAGCACAGAGAAGAACACCTGCTGTAGAGTCATGGTCCAGCAGAGTAATGTGATTGGCTTGAGGACATACATATTTTTGCATGAAAAAAATCTAAACATTAGCATTACTAATTTGGAGGGCAGATTATGATTCCTTCCTACATGGCAGCACAGGAAAGTAAGAGCGTGTCAGGCCCACATCCCCTAAATATTCATGAAGCACCTACCCTGATCTTGAGTATGAGTCTGGGCCTGGGTTGGGAGGAATAAGCAGAGACTGCAAAGCTGCCATTCCCCCAGGTGGGTAGGGTCTATTGGAGTATCAAGTGGATGATGGCCATGTTGTAAAGTCTCCTTTCCTGGGATGGAAGTTAGAGGAAGGAAAGGAGGATGGGTTCCTTCCCTGGACTTTTAAACACTGATAAAGGTTTATAGAAGGTGTGAGTGATGGATGAAAGGTTAGGTGGGTTCTTATGTTATTAAGCAAAGCTGTTGCCCATAACTTGTGGAAACTAGTTATCTTCATTCTCAACATAACACTTTTTTTCTGAGCACCCTCATAGAGGTTCTTATCCTGTCTGGTTCTGAATGCCTCCTGTGCAGTACTAAGCACGTTCCGCTCCCACTCAAGTGCAGCTACTTTAACAATGTGAGGCAGAGACTGAAAAGAAATACAGGAGGAAGTTGTCTATACAACATTTTCCCCACAATGTCACCACCAGGTGTAGCTCAGGGGCCCAGACTACAGCTGTTCATTTATGCAAGTAGTCCCATGAAACTATACACATGAGTAAGCACTACTTGCTTGAATATGTGTTTTCAGGATTGGGCCCCTGCTTTATTAGTGATCTATACAGTAGTAGAGATTGATTGATTGATTACACTGGTCTACAATTTTTGAGAAGTCGTCTACTTCAGAGATAAAATGTGCTATTTATTATGTATTTTGATGTGCTGAATTCAAATATGACAATTAAAACAACTGATTGGCTACTGTTTCTAAGATATTTAAGTTTTTACATTTTATGTCTATGTATATTGTGTAGATAGTAGAGTTTTAATCATAAATTGTAAACCTAGGTCTTCTCATGTGTTTATGGTTGCTTTACATGATAATATTTCACCTGTCCTGTTTATGTAACACTTTAAAAATCAGCAAAAGGGTTATATAAAAAAAATTTATTAGGAAACAAAAGGCAAAAAACTATTCTGTACATAGTTTAGTCCTATTCAGTGTCTACTCGGCGCTTCTTGGCTTGTCTCTTGTATTCATTAAATGGAGCATCTCTTGTCACTGTCCAGCAATAGTCTGCAAGCATTGATGGGCTCCATTTGCCCTGATAGCGTTTCTCCATTGTTGCAATGTCCTGGTGAAATCGCTCGCCGTGCTCGTCGCTCACTGCTCCGCAGTTCGGTGGAAAAAAATCTAAATGAGAGTGCAAAAAATGTATCTTTAGTGACATGCTGCAACCAAGGCTTTTGTATGCCTTGAGGAGGTTTTCCACCAACAACCTGTAGTTGTCTGCCTTGTTGTTTCCGAGAAAATTTATTGCCACTAACTGGAAGGCTTTCCATGCCGTCTTTTCCTTGTCACGCAGTGCATGGTCAAATGCATCATCTCGAAGAAGTTCACGAATCTGAGGACCAACAAAGACACCTTCCTTTATCTTAGCTTCACTTAACCTTGGAAATTTTCCATGGAGGTACTTGAAAGCTGCTTGTGTTTTGTCAATGGCCTTGACAAAGTTCTTCATCAGACCCAGCTTGATGTGTAAGGGTGGTAACAAAATCTTCCTTGATTCAACAAGTGGTGGATGCTGAACACTTTTCCTCCCAGGCTCCAATGACTGTCAGAGTGGCCAATCTTTCTTGATGTAGTGGGAATCTCTTGCACGACTATCGCATTCGCAGAGAAAACAGCAGTACTTTGTGTATCCAGTCTGCAGACCAAGCAAGAGAGCAACAACCTTCAAATCGTCACAAAGCTGCCACTGATGTTGGTCATAGTTTATGCACCTCAAAAGTTGTTTCATGTTGTCATAGGTTTCCTTCATATGGACTGCATGACCAACTGGAATTGATGGCAAAACATTGCCATTATGCAGTAAAACAGCTTTAAGACTCGTCTTCGATGAATCAATGAACAGTCTCCACTCATCTGGGTCGTGAACGATGTTGAGGGCTGCCATCACACCATCGATGTTGTTGCAGGCTACAAGATCACCTTCCATGAAGAAGAATGGGACAAGATCCTTTTGACGGTCACGGAACATGGAAACCCTAACATCACCTGCCAGGAGATTCCACTGCTGTAGTCTGGAGCCCAACAGCTCTGCCTTACTCTTGGGTAGTTCCAAATCCCTGACAAGGTCATTCAGTTCACCTTGTGTTATGAGGTGTGGTTCAGAGGAGGAGGATGGGAGAAAATGTGGGTCCTGTGACATTGATGGTTCAGGACCAGAAGTTTCATCCTCTTCCTCTTCCTCTTCCTCGTCTGACTCAAGTGAGAATGATTCTGGTGCATCAGGAACTGGCAGTCCTTCTCCGTGGGGTACTGGGCATACAGCTGATGGAATGTTTGGATAATGCACAGTCCACTTTTTCTTCTTTGACACACCTTTCCCAACTGGAGGCACCATGCAGAAGTAACAATTGCTGGTATGATCTGTTGGCTCTCTCCAAATCATTGGCACTGCAAAAGGCATAGATTTCCTTTTCCTGTTCAACCACTGGCGAAGATTTGTTGCACAAGTGTTGCAGCATATGTGTGGGGCCCACCTCTTGTCCTGATCTCCAATTTTGCAGCCAAAATAAAGGTGATAGGCTTTCTTAACCATAGTGGTTATACTGCGCTTTTGTGATGCAAAAGTCACTTCACCACAAACATAGCAGAAGTTATCTGCACTGTTCACACAAGTACGAGGCATCTCTGCTCACTTTGGCTAAACAGAAATGTGTCCCTTTGCAAAATCAAACACTGACAAATAAGAGAGCACGACACTGTATGATTTCTAGAGCTGATATAGGGCAATTTGTTCAGCAGAGTGATGTAAGCTTCATTATGATTGCATCATCCATGACTTCTAGGAATAACATGATGCAATTCATATCATGTATGACTCAATACCAGCTTCAGATTGCATCATTCATTGTTTTGCCTAAAAAGCAAGTACTGTCCAAACCCAGTCAAAGATTTATTCATAGATCCAGTCAAAGATGTATTTTAGGCATTTCTGGTTTAAATTGAGATCCCTTCCCTTTATAACTCACTTATCCTCCGCCATTCCCAAGTCAAGGGTCGTATATACTGACCCAATAGCATATCTTGAAAACTAGAGCCAATCAACAATTTTAAGCATCATTTTCGTTCTCAGTGACCCAGAATTAGTAAAGTTTGACTACATTTATTTCAGAAGCATTTTGGCTGTAGAGCAGAGTTACGGTCTTGCTTGTGCGCACCTTAACAAGCAAATTTTTGTTTCTAGATTTTTTTGGAGGACATGGCCATGAGGACAAAAGTCAAGCACAGAGCTCAATCCTCCAGGCCCTTTGGCAGCGTGGGAGTTGTGCCTCTGAGGATCAGTTTTGTAGTCTCGCATGGCTTTTGATTAATATTCTCTCCATGTGAATTCATGCACCAGACACTTTAAGAAGATCAGGTGTGCGCTGGCTGCAGATGAGGGGCTAAATTGAATGAAAAGAAGCTTAGTTAGCTTGATTGATCATTCTAACTGGGATGAGAAATCATGTGCCAGAATGCCAGCCGACAGACTCTGGGTCCCTCTGTACATTCCAAAGGGAAATCATCACGGTGGCACGTGCCACTGTAAGTGAAGCAGCTACTGAAACAAAAATATGCAAACCCTCCCCTGCCTTCCCTGTTTCTCCTGATCCTCCAAATCTCTCTGAGCTGGCAAGAGAGTACCCCAGTGGGAGCATTAGCAGTACAGACAGCTAGAGATGAATTTAAAACTACTCTGCCAAAAGAATTTATTCTAATTAAGACAGTTAGAGGAAAGAACTGGGAAAGGGACAGTTTCAGAGGATTAAGCAGGGGCGGGAGGAAGAAAATCAGACACGGGGTATAGGATAAGTTAACCAAATTTAAGTTAAGGAAACATGTGTTGTAAAGAAAGTCCTTAACAAGTAGAAGGAAGGCCTTGAAAATAATAAGTGATAAGGCCAGAAGAAATAAAGTAGGGATGATGTCTGACTCAAAGAATAACTAATGAGATAAGAGGAAGTTTTGAAAAAGAAGGCCTCTGACCAATAGGAGTGACTGTTTTATTTAAAACAGTCTGCAGAGAGAATCTGTCTTAAAATGAGCCAATACCGCCCTTCCCCAATCCACACGCCAATGTTAAAGCCTGTGTGAACCCAGATGCAATGGGAAAAGTGTTGGATAGCAAGAAGGAAGGGAGAAAAGGCCTTGGGAAGAAAAGCGGCTGTAAATCTTACCTGGCTTAAGACTGGAAATAAGGGTGAACTGTCTCAAATTGGTTCTTAGCTGAAGTTAGTAACTTGCAATGACTTCACTGTGATGGATTGGACCCCCCTGCTAGGATACCACTGGATATGCTGGGGTCCTACTGAGCCTGCCCACTGTTCCGCTGTGCCAGGCCCTCAAGCCTTCTCCAGCACACACACACAGGTAGGGACACACCCAGCTGCAAATGGACACAGAACTGAAATCAGCTCGGGGACTGCCCAGCACTCAAGTGCACACCTCCTTTGGGAGGCAAACCCAAAATTATATTGTCTTGCGCTGTAGAGAGATCTATATAGCATAAGCTCATAAATTTTCCCTCTCCCTCAAAGTGGAGGAAGATATGCACAGTTCTTTGCCCCCCTCCCCCAGTTATGAATTGCACAAACTGGGTTTTAGAAAACAAAACAAGTTCATTAACTACAAAGGATGAATTTTAAGTGATTATAAGATAGGTGACCAGATGTCCTGATTTTATAGGGACAGTCCCGATATTTGGGCCTTTTTTTAATATGGGTTCCTATTACCCCCCACCCCCGTCCCAATTTTTCACACTTGCTATCTGGTCATCCTATTATAAGGGATAGCAAACAGGACAAAGCAGTTTACTGAGCAAAACAAAAACATTCAACCTAAGCTTAATTCACTAAAGAAACTGGTTACAGATAGTAATTTCTCACCCTAAATGTTACACACCCCATTATAATCAGTCCTTTCTTGCTTTAGTCAGATGGCTAGTCAGGCCTGGCACAAGGCCTTTTAGGATAAGGGTGTGAAAGGGAAAATGGACAGCAGATGCAGAATGCCTCCTTCTCCAAGGCAATAAAAAGGTAATTCACAGTATGGATATGTTTTCTATGTTAACAATTAATTGCCTTGCTTTTGCAAGTTAGCTATAGATTTCACAGACTAATGAAATGTTTGCCAAAACACAGATCCTACACACAAGACAGAAGAGAGACTCCATAGGAGTGGAAGGGAATCTTGTACTGTTAGGATATGTTTACATTGCAATTCGACACTTATGGCTGGCCTGTGCCAGCTGAATCAGGCTCATTCTGGAGCTGGAGCCCAGGCTCTAGGACCCTGGGGAGTCGGTCATTTTGGGCTGGTTTCCAGCTGGAGCCCAAACATCTACAGCACAATTAGACAGCCCCTTCGCCCGAGCCCCGGGAAACCGAGTCAGCTGACACAGACCAGCCATGGGTATCTAACTTCAGTGTAGACATACCTTGAGGATCCAAACCCGTCAGTTGCAAAACACTTCCTCAGAAGGTGCTGGGCACTTGAATTCCTACTGAAATCACTAGAGGTTACAGTTGGTTAACATCTTCCAGGATATACACAGGAGGTTGCAGGATCAGGCTCCTAATTCATAGCCTATGCATACAGAACTGACACTTGGTGGTAATTATAGCCTATTTTATTATCAATATGGTGCTGAGTGATATTTATGTGCTAATTAGTGTGTGTGGTTTTTGCCAAATTTGATTTGAGATTTACTACAGGAGCAATCAAGCGGTGTCTTTTTGTTCAGATAACCATATTATAATGAAACATCTGAACAACAAGACAGTCCCTCAAGTTTATCTTACCACCACATATCACAGTAGATTTTAAATTGGGTATTCAAGTGTCCCCCAGGCACTTAGCCTGCTTAATATCAACAACAATAATGGTGTTCTGTAGCAAAACGCCTATTCCAAAAAGATGCTGCAAAGGTCTGCTGTCACACAGACATTCTAATGTTGCTACTGCAAATACTGATTGGAAAAATTGCATTTATGCAATATTTTCACTATTCTAGAAGGTGGGACAGGGAAGAGAAATAGCTATAATGTAAGTCTTATTTTGTAGAAAAAAATATTAGAATCTAAATTATACTGAAGACTGTGACCAAAGTTACACTGATTTCATTATAAAATAATCCTCTATCTTATTGCTAAGAAGAGAGATATTTCAGTGATATATGTTTACCAGAAGTTACTTCTACCAGAACTTAGATGGAGGCCACTATCATTTTATGGACAGGATGTAGCAATAGAAATTTGTATACACAATACTTGGTTCATTGCACACACAAAAGACATACAGCATCGATAAACTCTGCATTGGTAAAATTGATATAGATCATGAGGGCCCCAATTCAAGAAAAGTTCCTTATTCACTAAAGCACTTAAACATGTGTAAAAAGGTGTACTGGGCCTTTAAGAACAGAGGAGGCCAGAAGATCCCTGTTCCAAGAAGCTGGAACAAAGACCAAGCAAATGGACTTGTAGCAAGAAAGAAGCAGCAGTCCTGGGGAACTAGTAGTTGAATGGGGCAGGGGGACCTAGGATATTGTCCCTTTAAGGGCCCAGGACCAAGAGCCTATTCTGCTGGGTGGGGCAGGGCTCCCATCTCTCCCAGCCAATTGAGCGGTGCTCTCAGGAGACATGTGATCATGTAACTAAAGACTATAATAAGGTATATTCACAGGGTGGCAGAATTAACATTGCACAGGAAACCTTAATGGTGGCATTTCTTAACTGTAGAGTGCTTGACTTTGCAACCTTAATATTCTTTTTAAGAGTTTTCTGGATGTAATATACAGTGAAAGCATGTGCCTGTGGAGTTCTGTATACACTGCATGGCTGCTGATAGTTTTGTTAAGAGTGACTGCTGAAAAGTTAATGTAATTTAAAAAAATATTAGGCCAAATTCATTATGGTTTAACTCCAGTCATTGACCTCAATGGATTTGTATTAAGGATTAATTTAGCCAAGTAAGAGCCAGATTCTGTCACCCTTATCCCTGTTGTAAGGTAATATACTGAGTAAGGTACTACTCAGAAGTACGAGAGAGAGAGAGAGAGAGTCTGGCTTGAAATTTTTGCCATTTAAGCTAACCAGAAGTAAGGTTTCCAGCCTTTTAGATGCAATTCCAGCTTGCAGAGGCACTGCACCAAGCCATTTATTCTGCAAATATTTATCCTACTGCATTCTGCCTTCCTGATAAACATTCAAACACAAGCCAGCCATATCAAGTTCTGAAATGGAATTTGTGGCTGTCTGATGAGCTGTGAACTCTGTACCTTCATATTCTATCCTGAGCTCAGGACTTCCTGATCTGCTAAAGAGATTCAATGAAAAGGAAAAGGCCAACAACATATTCAGTGATATTTGTTCACATCAGACAGCTTCCGCCCTCTCTATTGTTGATCTCACCCTGACTTCTAAATAAAAGTCAAATTAAGCAGGTATGTAATAAATTGCTAAAAGTCCAGTCAGACACAGGGTAAAAGCTTTAAAAATATATATCAGTACTATAGGCACCTACAAATCCAATTAAAATCGGTGGAAGTTGCAGGTGATTAGTACCTATGAAAGTTAAGCATGATTTCCAGAGGGCCTTTGTTTAGTTTATACATCCCAAATTTGTGCAAACACTTGCTTGAATATGCAGTCTGTAGTTGTCCATACAAACATTAATTTGCACATGCAAGCCATGTTAGTGTGTACAGTAGAACCTCAGAGTTACAAACACCTTGGGAATGGAGGTTGTTCATAACTGAAATGTTCATAACTCTGAACAAAACGTTATGGTGGTTCTTTCAAAGTTTAAAACTGAACATTGACTTAATACAGCTTTGAAACTTTACTATGCTGAAGCAGGGCTGGTTCCAGCTTTTTTGCCGCCCCAAGTGGCGAAGGGGAAAAAAAAAAAAAACACCACACGATTGAAGGACCCGCCACCGAAGTGCCATCGAGGACTGAAGCGGAGCAATTGAGCTACCGCCGAAGAGGAAGTGAAGAGGACCCACCACCGAATTGCCACTGCAGACCTGGACGTGCCACCCCAACAACAGACGGACCGCCGCCCCTTTCTATTAGCCGCCCCAGGCATCTGCTTCCTTCGCCGGTGTCTGGAGCTGGCCCTGGCTGAAGACTGAAGAAAAATGCGGCTTTTAACCATCTTAATTTAAATTAAACAAGCACAGAAACAGTTCTCTTACCTTGTCAATTTTTTATACTTTCCCCTTTATTTTTTTTTTAGTAATTTACATTTAGCACAGTACTATGTTTGCTTTTTTGGGGGGGTGGGGGGGAGGAGGTGTCTCCTGCTGCCTGATTACATACTTCCGGTTCCAAATGAAGTGTGTGGTTGACCTGTCAGTTTGTAACTCTGGTGTTCATAACGGAGGTCCTACTGCACTTTAATTACTTCCACATATGTAAACATCCTCAAATTTTGTATATGAACAAAATGGACTCTGAAAACCTGGCATCCCTTTAGGCAGAATATTAAAACAAACCCAGCTGACTGATAGCAAGCATTTCTGACAAAAAGTGCTGTACTTAAAGCAACAGAACAGACAGCCTTAGATGACTGTGGCACCGTCTCTGTTGGAAAGATGTCAAAGAAACTATTAAGGACATGGAGCATTGTTGCTGTCTTCTCCTGAACAAAGTATGTTTGTAACAACTGAAAATCCAAGCACCATTATGCTCCACGACAAAATTTGGGTCATATGGTATTAGAATGTAATTGGCTAAGTGCATATTAAATTTAACAACTAAAGATCCAGAGAAATAAATGGATCAAAAAAAAAATGTCCATTTAGAGAACACTGCAAATGACCTTTTATGAAGTGGTTGCTTACCTTGCTGAAGTAAATAAGACTTGCAAATAAATGGCTCAGAGGTTTTAAATTCCAAGCAACCAATATAATAACTTAGATAAAATATGATCTGCTCATTCAAGTATGGCTTCATGGTCAAGTTAGGGGCTCAGAATTCTCACTGTAGCAGAGGAAAAAGATAGGTAGATATAGGTGATGATTTATGATGTACAGGAACAGAAGTTATTTATCAAAGTTCTGACAGCATATCATAAATCTAAAATCCTGATTCATCACTAAAGTGAATAATTTTCTAAAGTCCTGCCAGATAAAGAATATTCTTATTTTTGTTAACCTAATAGTATTTCCTTTTTATATCATTGGCAGTAATGGTGCAGTACAAGTAATTTACATTTAAATATTTAGAGTCAAATCATTTAATTGTTTTTGAACAAGAAACAGATTTATGCTCTGAAACATTGCATTTCTACCTCAATCGTTTAGACTTAACTTTTCATTACATTTGTTAATATTCCCTCCAACTAGCATGCATGAAGTTATTTCCCTCCAGGTGCTGATTTAGGGAAGGTGCTGTGGGCTTACATTGACACCAGGAGGCCAACTCAGCTGAGTATACTAAGTGAGAACACAGATATTTACTTATGGATAAAACCTAGTAACATATGCTGTCATAAAAGCTGACAAAAGTGAATACACTTAAGGGACTGATCTATGTTTACTGGTCCCAGTTAATTGACCTGGATCAGGATTACCAAAGGCTAATACTGACCCCTGACATGTGGCACTGATTTAAGTACTGTAAGGAAGATTGGGACTAGTAGTGATCAATAGGACTAATCATGAAATGTAAAGCACTGCCCTTTTGCAAACGTAGACAAGCCGAGGAATGACATGACAAGCAGAGATTAATATTGTTGGCAGAATTACTGTGTACAGAGGATAATAAATGCATAGAGGGGTCTGACAAAGATGGTTATTATAACTGTAATTTAGAATGTGCATGGCCAGCCAGAGGCATTTCTGAAGAGTAGGAGCATCATACTAAAGTGTAATTGGCTGGAGGCATTTTGCCTGTATAAGGAAGAGGCAGCATGTATTCTCTCTCTAATGCACCAGCTCTGCACAGGTGGCTGCCACAGGCAGTTCAATTGGTCTGCTAAGACAACCACAGACTCAGGTCAGTGATGAAGGTGTTCTGCCAGGTTTATTGTTAAAGTACAGTCCCAGTATCCTGTAGACTCCACAGGACCATGAACACATGTATGCCTGTTACAATGGACCAGCTCAAGCAGGGGCAGGACTTTCCTCTCACCTTTAGGCCAGACAGACAGAGATCCCCCCTGGTGACTCCTCTTTTATACACTGATACAAACAAGTTCCGTATTGCCCCTTTGATGCGAGTAGTTCTCATAGACTCATAGACTTTAAGGTCAGAAGGGACCATTATGATCATCTAGTCTGACCTCCCGCATGATGCAGGCCACAAAAGCTGACCCACCCACTCTTGGAATAATTCTCTCCCTTGACTCAGCTGTTGAAGTCCCCAAATCATGATTTAAAGACTTCAAGTCGCAGAGAATCCTCCAGCAAGCGACCCCTGCCCCATGCTGCAGAGGAAGGCGAAAAACCTCCAGGGCCTCTGCCAATCTACCCTGGAAGAAAATTCCTTCCCGACCCCAAATATGGTGATCAGCTGAACCCCGAGCATGCGAGCAAGATTCTCCAGCCAGACCCTCCGGAAAAAAGTTCTCTGTAGTAACTTTTAATATCCCATCATTGACCATTGTTACTAATTACCAGCGATGGCACGTTATTGACCTATTGACTAAAATCACGTTATCCCATCAAACCATCCCCTCCATAAACTTATCAAGCTTAATCTTAAAGCCAGAGAGGTCTTTCGCCCCCACTGTTTCCCTCGGAAGGCTGTTCCAGAACTTCACCCCTCTGATGGTTAGAAACCTTTGTCTAATTTCAAGCCTAAACTTCCCGACGGCCAGTTTATATCCATTTGTTCTCGTGTCCACATTAGTACTGAGCTGAAATAATTCCTCTCCCTCCCTGGTATTTATCCCTCTGATATATTTAAAGAGAGCAATCATATCCCCCCTCAGCCTTCTTTTGGTTAAGGTAAACAAACCAAGCTCCTCGAGTCTCCTTTCATACGACAGGTTTTCCATTCCTCGGATCATCCTAGTGGCCCTTCTCTGTACCCGTTCCAGTTTGTATTCATCCCTTTTAAACATGGGAGACCAGAACTGCACACAGTACTCCAAATGAGGTCTCACCAGTGCCTTGTATAACAGAACCAGCACCTCCTTATCCCTACTAGAAATACCTCGCCTAATGCATCCCAGGACCGCATTAGCTTTTTTCACGGCCACGTCACATTGCCGACTCATAGTCATCCTGCGATCAACCAGGACTCCGAGGTTCTTCTCCTCTTCCGTTACTTCCAACCGATGCGTCCCCAGCTTATAACTAAAATTCTTGTTAGTCATCCCTAAATGCATCACCTTACGCTTCTCACTATTAAATTTCATCCTATTACTATTACTCCAGTTTACAAGGTCATCCAAATCTCCCTGCAGGATATCCCGATCCTTCTCCGAATTGGCAATACCTCCCAACTTTGTATCATCCGCAAACTTTATCAGCTCACTCCTACATTCAGTTCCGAGGTCAGTAATAAATAGATTAAATAAAATCGGACCCAAAACCGAACCTTGAGGAACTCCACTGGTAACCTCCCTCCAACCTGACAGTTCACCTTTCAGTACGACCCGCTGAAGTCTCCCCTTTAACCAGTTCTTTATCCACCTTTGGATTTTCATATCGATCCCCATCTTTTCCAATTTAACCAATAACTCCTCATGCGGTACCGTAATCAAACGCTTTACTGAAATCAAGGTATATTAGATCCACCGCATTTCCTTTATCTAAAAAATCTGTTACTTTCTCAAAGAAGGAGATCAGGTTGGTTTGGCACGATCTACCTTTTGTAAAACCATGTTGTAATTTGTCCCAATTGCCATTGACCTCAAGGTCCTTAACTACTTTCTCCTTCAAAATTTTTTCCAAGACCTTGCATATTAGTTGCAACTCTTTACCTTGTACCTGTTGGTTTGATCAAAACATCTCTATCCATCACCCTCTCATCCTGACCTTACCTTTAGGAAAGGTCAGTGTGTCTCTGTATCATCTTCAGGAGTGTGATTATACCATAATTTTGTATTGGGGTGTTCTGGTACTACCCTTCTGGAATGTGTTTATGTGAATACTTAGTGCCTAGGAGCGCTTGTGTTTTTGTAATGCCAGCCCTGTTCTTGCCAAGTTAGTCTATCGGACATCAAACTTCAAGCAGGCATCTGTTTTGTAACAGAACCTGACTTTTGCTCATAGCCTGACTCTTGCTAATTTTGCATTATGTCACCATAGCCTGACTTTTGCTCACTTTAGTTCAGGCCTCAGGTCTTGTACCAGGCCTCATGCTTCAGGCTCTCTTTCTGCTCCAGTAACAATGAAAGAACCAGCATGCTGTTAAGCAGTGATCCATGTTATTGTTTATTATATTGCTCTCTGTCCCACAAGGGTTTTTGTTAACTGACAAGTGTTCCAGAAAAAAAAAAAAAGTATGTAGAAGCTTACTCTTGTGGTTAAGTTTACCCTTCCTAGGAGCAAAGGCAAGTTCTCTAAACCACAGATTATTTTCAATTGAGCTAAATTAATATTGATCCTCTCAAAGATCCATATTCCCAGATGCTTACATTTTCACCATCTTCTCTTAAAATGGGAGTTACTGCAGTTAACTACATATGGTGGTGATACAGATTTCCTCCATTTTGTCTTTTCTTGACTAATTTCCAAACTCAGTTAGAAATTATTGCTAAACCTCTTATATAAAATCACTGGGCAGGCAAGTTATGATAAAACTATAGGGATATGTGGGCTGATCCAGCAACCAAATGACCATCTCCTGAGAGTTGCCAAGTACCTTCAGCTCCCACTGAGTTCACTGGGAACTGGGATCACTCAATTCCTCTCAGGAGACATTCAGCACCTCAACGAACCAGGACCACAAATGAGATCTACAACACACAAATCAAAGATCAACATCAGAGACCTGTCATAAATGTCTCTATAGGGATGACAAAGAGAACCATAATTTAATTTTCATTTTTGACTCAATACCTGTTAAAATAGAGAGTTTATTATACCTATCATGTTTACCATATAGAATAGCAGTTTTATCTGATAATCTTTGTCCTAAGTCATTCTACCAACACCCCTCCCCCCCATCAGTGGTATTAAATAGCATTTTGGGCATCATAAGGGGCAACCATTAGTTTCTCATTTTTTCCTCCTGCCCACATAATACCATTCAGTTTGTATAAATTATGTTGATTGTTCTCCCTGAGAGGCATCTCAATTGTCAGAACAGAGTTTTCCCCTCTAACTCTTAGCTATTACTTCTACCACTATCCTGGGCTCTTCATTCAGAGTATGACTGGAAAATGGAGGTCACAGACAAGTAGGGCCTTTCCTGATTGGGCAAAAAAATCACTTATAGCTACACACCATTGAACCAGTCCAGTTCCTATCTCTGATACAGGCCATCTAGCTTTTAGCATGAACTGCTCAGATAGATCATTCATCCCTGATGGTTTTCCCAGTTGGGAACTATATGGCATTCTTTACTTATGTGGTTTATAACCTCTTGTGAGGTCTGTAATTTATTAAAGAAACATCCTCAAATATTGTGGCAGTTTTCATTTATTCTGGTTTGGGGCATAATCAAAGCATATAAAGTTATGGTAAATCAACTGTTTCCTCATTTTGATCTCTGATGTTCATTAATTCTCTCTATACAGTTTTCAAATAAAAGCCAGTCAGGAGTTTGCCCGTGCTCCCCCCGAACACCCAATATTCTGCTTGCCTTTTTTGTAACTACACTTGATTACCTATGAAAAATCAGGCCACTATGAGTGCCTAAATATGGATTTTAAGTGCCTTGCTTCTCACACCCAAATTTGAAAATTCCAGCTCTACCCCTCTGGTGTAAATAAAAGATCTGTTCTTGTAATTTCATTAGAAGGATAAGGAAAGACTTTGCTCCACATTACTTCCCTCCTGGCCCCAGACATATTCTTTGTGTACATCTAAAAGTAGAATTCAAGTTCCCACTAATTAGATATTGTCTACATTCTGATTATGTTTACTTAAATCTTATACTAGATGATATACTTGTGCGTTTAGCCCATAACCATTATCATCCTGTGTTCCATATTACTATTTCCAGAATTTAGAATGGTCTGTGTGTGCTAGTGTTATGAAGCAATCTAGAGTATTTAATTTAGCTTTGCCGCTACTCCTCAAGAACTATCCCTATTTTCCTAAGAATTTTTATTTTAATCTCCTACTAAACTGGTATCTTGGGAGAATGCAATATCAATATCCAGTCACTAACAAACTCTTGTTATTGGCCCATTAAGGCCTCACATTTCACGTTTGTAATGTCAGCATATACTGTGTTTCCTCCAACAATCAAAAAGAGCATTAAGTCTCCATCCAAATTCTGATATTTGAACTAGAAAATGTGTTTGATTCAAACTACTCAGTGACTTATGGCTATTTATTTAATTCACAGGGTGAACTTCTGGCCTTGAAGTCAATGGCAAGACTCCCATTGGACTTCAATGAGGCCAGAATTTCATTCTTGCACTTTAAAAGATGCTTGGCAAAAAGTTAGCTGCCCTGTGCTGGCTTTTTGATAATCAGAGAGAAATAAGGATCTCATTGTTCCCCCAACAGAAGTCACATGCTTATGGCCCATATTGTTTGTGCTAGCTTAGAATGTCTGTATCCACTTACTGTCTGATGGGATATACAGTGTTTTGTAGGATTTGCTCTTAAGAGAGTCAGGACTCTTGGGCTCTAATTCCTGGATCTGACATGGACTTGCTCTTTGAACATGAGCAAGTCCCTAATTTCTGTCAAACAGTAACATTGGTATGATATTTGTCAACTTCTCAGGGGCATTGTAAGGTTTAATAAATGTTTGTAAAGTACTTTATCTGGGAGTTTCAAAGATGCCACAAAATATTCAAATATCACAGTTATAACACAAAATCAATTATAGAATAAAAATGCTCCAAAAATATCTGCAGAAAAGCCGCCTTTCCACTTGTCTGTAGTCTACCGCATTTTACCAACAACTACAGCTTGCACAGAGGAATAGACTAAAACTAAACATTGTCCTGAATGAAATAGAAATAAGTTGGTCTCTACTTCATCTCTCTGTACATAAATATGACCCTTTTTTCCAGTCTCAGCTCAGACTATAGTTAGAGCCCATCCATGCAAGATGTCACCACACCAGAACACATTTCCCAGTGAAGACTGATTAGTTTTATTTAATATTCTTCTTCTATATTCCAGTCATTTCCTGCATTTAGTTTTATGTTCCTTATTTCTGAGGGGAATGCTTATTAAAATTGTTTCAGCTCTTCCACAGGTCTGCATAACCAAGTTGGCACTTTACTTAATTACAAAGTACTTTAAAGCAGCAGTTCCGCCTCACTCTCCCCTCCGATCAATCAAACCAAAATGCAAACGCTTCTGAAGTGTTCAGCCAGACAGCTTGCTATAGAGTGATCACTTTTCTTTTAGTGAATAGACATGCATATAACCACCTCTCCTGCGCAGTCTGTCATCAGATCATCAGTTTGGCATAAGCTCCTCCCTGTTGTGCCAAATGGGAAGAGTGTATACAGCTGTCAATTGCCTTTTTGTACCTATTAAAACCTTTGATGAAGTCAAAAACACAACCAGACAAAAAAAAAATCAATTCTTTGTTGAAACATTCATGAAAGGGTTCAGTCATTTAAAAATGAAATATAGTATGTAGGTACGAAAGAAAGAAAAAATCAGACATCCTGTCAGGCCCAGAATCAAAGTGTTTCCTATTTTTAGCTTTAGTTTCTACTAAATCAATAGTCTCCATTTTTGATTGATATATGAATGAAACTACCTTCTGTGCAGTTTAATAGCAACCCCACACTAATCTTTGGATAGACTAGAGCATTGATTCTCAACCAGGATACATGTATCCCTGGGATATATCTAGATATTTGTCTAGTTTTACAACAGGCTACATAAAAAGCACTAGTGAAATCAGTACAAGCCAAAATTTCATACAGAAAATGACTTGTTTAAAATACTCTATAGACCATATACTGAAATGCAAGTACAATATTTATATTCCAATCATTTTATTATATGGTTAAAAATGAGAACATAAGCAATTTCAGTAATAATGAGCTATGATGCTTACAAAATCAGACATAAAAATACAAAAGTAAGTAGGTTTTAAGTGCAGTGAAACTTGGGGTACGCAAGACAAATCAGTTTTCTGAAAGGGGTTCAGTAGAATCATAGACTGGAAGGGACCTCGAGAGGTCATCTAGTCCAGTCCCCTGCACCCATGGAAGTACTAAGTATTATCTAGACCATTCCTGACAGATATTTGTCTAACCGGTTTTAAAAGTCTCCAATGATGGAGATTCCACAACATCCCTAAGCAATTTATTCCAGTGCTTAACCACCCTGACAGTTAGGAAGTTTTTCCTAATGTCCAACCTAAACCAACCTTGCTGCAATTTAAGCCCATTGCTTCTTGTCCTATCCTTGGAGGTTAAGAAGAAAAATTCTTCTCACTCGTCCTTATAACAACCTTTTATGTACTTGAAAAGTGTTATCTCCCCTCTCACTCTTCTCTTTTCCAGACTAAACAAACTCAGTT
Source organism: Emys orbicularis (assembly GCF_028017835.1). Lineage (NCBI taxonomy): Eukaryota > Metazoa > Chordata > Testudines > Emydidae > Emys > Emys orbicularis. The sequence continues at coordinate 63,593,715 of NC_088687.1, read as the reverse complement.
TTTCAGTCTTCCCTCAAATGTAGTCTGAAAAGGTTGAGAACCACTGGACTAAAAGACTTAAAGCTACCTAAATATGCCCTGATTTAATTTTAAAACTGGTATGTCTGGAGGCAGACAAGCGTTCCCTTTGATAAGATGGACATAGGACAACAAAATGCCATCCCAGCCTTCTTAATTCAGAAAGGTGTATATACATGAATGATATAATGCCATTTATATTGGTTTTTAAATATTATATTTAGCTCTAATAGTACAGTTAGCCAGTTTTACACTACTTTATCTATGGTATGACATTTACACAGCTGTGCCTCAAGGGGGCTCAGTATCCCCCAAAGTTAAAGAATTAGTATGGCCACTCCCCCCAAAAATATAATATGGCTTTAAAATGAGTTTTCAGGGGTGCTGGAACAATTTTTATGGTGGGGGTGCTAAAAGCATAAGCCATGTATTTGGGCTACTACTACTTCAAGCCAGAGGGTGCAGCAGCATCCCCAGCACCACTAGTTCCAGCACCTGTGTGAGGCTTTAAACAATAGATGTTGAGTTCTTTTTCTTTGCCCTCTGGTTTGAGTCTATAGAGTGCACTTGCTTTGTGTCTTCAACCATTTCTCTGCAACCATGAGGGCTTGAAGCACAACTGTTTGGAATGAAAGCTGAGATTCTCATGCAATATTGTGGTTGCAACAGCTGGCCCTTTAAAAGCAAAAAAAAAAAAAAAAAATTAAGTACATCAGAAGCAAGAAGCCTGCTAAACAACCAGAGGGGCCACTGGACAATTGAAATGCTCAAGGAACACCAAAGCGATAAGGCCATTGTGGAAAAACTAAATGAATTCTTTTCATTTGTCTTCATGGCTGAGTAAGTGAGGGAAATTCCCAAACCTGAGATATTCTTTTTAAGTGACAAATCTGAGGAACTGTCATAGATTGAGGTGTCATTAGAGGTGGTTTTGGAACAAATTGATAAACTAAACAGTAATAGATCACCAGGAGCAGATGGTATTCACCCAAGAGTTCTGAAGGAACTCAAATGTGAAATTACAGAACTACTAACTGTAGTCTGTAACCTATCATTTAAATCAGCTTCTGTACCAAAATGACTAGAGGACAGGTAATGTGATGCCAATTTTTAAAAAGGGCTCCAGAGGTGATCCCGGCAATCACAGGCCTGTAAGCCTGACTTCAGGATTAGACAAATTGGTTGAAACTATAGTAAAGACACATAGATGAACATAATTTGTTGGGGAAGAGTCAACATGGTTTTGTAAAGGGAAATCATGCCTCACCAATCTACTAGAATTCTTTGAGGGGGGTCAACAAGCCTGTGGACAAGGGGGATCCAGTGGCTATAGTGTACTTAGATTTTCAGAAAGCCTCTGACAAGGTCCCTCACCAAAAACTCTTACGCAAAGTAAGCAGTCATGGGATAAGAGGAAAGGTTCTCTCATGGATTGGCAACTGGTTAAAAGATCGGAAACAAAGGGTGGGAATAAATGGTCAGTTTTCAGAATGGAGAGAGGTAAATAGTGGTGTCCCCCAGTGGTCTGTACTGGGACCAGTCCTATTCAACATATTCACAAAAGATCTGGAAAAAGGGGTAAACAATGAGGTGGCAAAATTTGCAGATGATACAAAACTCCTCAAGATAGTTAAGTCCCAGTCAGACACTACAAAAAGCTCTCTCAAAACTGGGTGACTATGCAACAAAATGGCAGATGAAATTCAATGTTGATAAATGCAAAGTAATGCACATTCGAAAACATAATCCCAACTATCCATATAAAATGATGGGGTCTAAATTAGCTGTTACCACTCAAGGGTCATTGTGGATAGTTCTGTGAAAACATTCACTCAATGTGCACCAGCAGCCAAAAAGCTAACAGAATGTTGGGAATCATTAAGAAAAGGATAGATAATAGGACTGAAAATATCATATTGCCTCTATATAAATCCATGGTACACCCACATCTTGAATACTGCATGCAGATGTGGTTACCCCATCTCAAAAAAAGATATATTGGAATTGGAAAAGATTCAGAAAAGGGCAACAACAATTATTACGGGTATGGAATGGCTTCCATATGAGGAGAGCACAAGACTGAGACTTTTCAGCTTGGAAAAGAGACGACTAAGGGGGGATATGATAGAGGTCTATAAAATCATGACTGGTGTGGAGAAAGTAAATAAGGAAGTGTTATTTACTCCTCCTCATAATACAAGAACTGGGGGTCACCAAATGAAATTCATAGGCAGCAAGTTTAAAACAAACAAAAGAAAGTATTTTTCCCACACAGTGCAGAGTCAACCTGAGGAACTTCTTGCCAGAGGATGTTGTCAGTTCTTGCCAAAACTATAACAGGGTTCAAAAAAAGAACTAGATAAACTCATGGAGGATAGGTCCAGCAATGGCTATTAGCCATGATGGGTAGGGATGGTGTCCCTAGCCTCTGTTTGCCAGAAGCTGAGAATGGGCAACAGGGGATGGATCACTTGATTACCCGTTCTCTTCATTCCCTCTGGGGCACCTGGTATTGTCCACTGTCAGAAGACAGGATACTAGGCTAGATGGACCTTTGGTCTGACCCAGTATGGCTGTTCTTATGAAAGTCACAAGACTCAATGAAATTATGAGAGCTGGCCAACACCATGCAGCCAGTTCTTCTGGAGCAACCTGTCTAGCAGAGGGAGGGGCCTACTACACCTTTTCACAGGAAAAAAGCAGTACACGCTTCTCTCTAGCTGATATAGGGGAGAGGTGGCATGGCCCCATCTTCCCTTTCATTGGGTTATTTCAGAGGGCTGGAGTTGTTAGTATACCAGAGCCCTACCATGAAGTGGTAACTGCATGGAGTATAGAGCAGGAACTGCAAATATGCAGTGAGCATGAGGCCAGAAAGGCCATTGTAATAATCTTGTCTGACCTCCTAGACAACGCAAGCGATAGAACTGCCCCAAAAACAATTCCTAGAGCTTATCTTTCAGAAAAAGATCTAATCTTGATTTTAAAAATGATGGTGAATCGACTATAACCCTTGATAAGTTGTTCCAATGATTGCTCATTGATTAAAAAAAAAAAAAAAAAAAAGCATGCCCTAGTTCTAGTCTGTGTTTGTATAGCTTCAACTTCAAGGCACTGGATCCTACCTTTCTTTGCTACACTGAAGAGCCTATTATTAAATATTTGTTCCCCAAGTAGGTACTTATAAACTCTATACAACTCAGCCCTTTGCCTTCTCTTTTTCAAGCTAAATAGATTGAGCTCCTTGAATCTATCACTATCAGACATGTTTTCCAATTCTTTTATCATTTTCATGGCTCTTCTCTCTGAATCTTCTCCAATCTATCATCATCCTTCTTGAACCTTCAACTCCAGACCTGGACAGAGTATTCCAGCAATGGTCACACCAATGCGAGTTGAGGTTATTTTACCACTAACTTAAAATAAAAAAAAATAAGAGGCCTACTTGAGATTCCCCTGTTTAGGCATCCAAGGATTGCTTTATTCCTTTTGACCACAGCGTTGCATTGAGAGTTCATGTTCAACTGATTGAAACAAGTTTTGGGGATCATGATGAATAGAGTCCCCCATCCTGCAAGTATTGCCTACATTCTTTGTTCCTAGATGTAAAAGAAAAACCACATACAGTTTGCTTGTGCCCAGTTTACCAAACAAACCAGATCACTGTTACTAACCTGTCCTCTTCATTATTTACCACTCTCCCCATCTGCAAACTTCATCAGTTATTATTCTGTGTTCTCTTCCAGATCATTGATAAAAATGGTAAGTATAGGGCCAAGACAGATCCCTGCAGGGCCCTACCAAACAAACAAAACAAAAAACAAACAACCACACCTGCTCAATCATGATTCCCCATTTACAATTACATTGAGACCTAACAATTAGCCAAAATTACAATAATATACTAACATGAGAACATTAATCAAAATTTTGTGTTGTACCATGTCAAATACCTTACAGAACTCTACATAGATTACATATATAGATGTGCATTACATATGTACATCTTATGTAAATCCTGCGAAAAATTCTAGATGTCAGAATTCCAAGAGGTAACTTAAAGCCATCAAAAATTTGGAGAAAGTACATAAAACACCTTTAAATTTACATTTAGAACTCAGGAAAGCAGGAGCTGCTAGAACACTCAGCCTCTGACTTCTCTATAGGAAGAGCTCTTAACTGAGAGGGAGAGGCAGTTGCCATCTTTTGACTTAAATATTAAGTTTCATGATGAAAAAACCACATAAGTTAATGCCCATCAAAAACAGCTGTATTTTTTTCCAGCTCACTTGAGGGCTATCTGCCTATGCTCAGATTTTAAGGACTAATTTCTTCCATCTAAGTTGTCACATGAGCCAAGTCAGACACAATGAACAAGTTTACCCTTATGTATATTTCTTGCCCTCCCACCTCCCCCAAAAAATCTCTCACATTTCTTATCAAGAGTATTACACAGGAAGAGGTTAGGGTGTGTTGGTAATCGTGTGTGATCTTGGACAAGTTATTCAGGGCTATATCCACAAAGGGATTTAGGAGCACAAGTCCAAATTTAAATCCTCAGACTCCTGCTCAGCTGCTACCTTACCACCAGAAACATCGTTGCCTACAGGTTAAGGCCCTGAGGTGTTTAAAAATCTGCCACTGGGCATGAGCACAGCTACCTCAGTCCTGACACCAAGACTCCCAGCTCCTGCCTAAGCCCCAACAACAGTCTCAGACTAGGTATTTCTCCTGCCTATTTTGCCTGCAGGGCCTGATCTAGTACACATTTCCAGAGGCCACCTAACTGATCAGCTCCAGCACAAAACAGAGGGGGGGGGGAAGAAGAGGAGTGACCCAGATGTCCCTAAACTGCCAGAAACTGGGACTGGATGACAGAGGATGGATCACTTGAAATGGCCATTCTTTTCATTCCATCTGAAGCATCTGGCATTGGCCACTGCCAGAAGACAGGATGCTGGATTAGAGGGACAACTGGTCTGACCCAGTATAGTCACTCTTATGTTATGGTGCTCCCATTATAACTTTTAGCCCAATGGCAAGTGCAGTCACCCAGGATATGGAAGACTTAAGTCAAATCCTCCCTTGTATCAGATTTGAACCCATGTCTCCAACACCTCAGGAGAATGCCCAAACTATTGGGCTACAGGATACTCTGGGGATGTTATAGTCTCACTCTCCTCTTTGAGGGGAAGGGCATATGCCACTCCCATTTCCTATTGGCTAACTTAGGTTGTCCCCCTTTCAGCTTGCTGGCTTTTTCAGATCCCCTTTTTAGGCACCTAAATCTCCCCATGCATTGTATAGGGAACCTTGGTGCCTAACTTAGGCTCAGCTTTACTGACTAAGGGAATCAAAAGCCCCCAGTCCTCCTGGCAGATACAGCCCTTCATCTCTTTGTACCTCAGCTCCCCATACACAGAAAACATTGAGTCCATTTTCCCTCCCACTCTGTCTTCTCTATTTAGATTTAATCTCATCAAGACCGGGATTCTCTTACTATGTGTTCGTACAGCACTCAGCACAATGGGGCTCTGATCTTGATTGGGGTCTCTAGGCACTGCCATAATACAAAAATCATATGAGAAGAGAAATTATGAAGATGGATTATATGTCTGTAAGACTGCAGTCAGCATCATTGTGGTTTGTTTTATGCAAATTTGAGCTTGAGGCAAGCATTTATCCTCAAAAAGGAGCTACAGGCCTATTTTTCCCCAGACATCTGCAATAGAGAACAGAGAACTAAAGGGCACTCTTCACTCTGGTGTATTAGTTGAGATGTCTTCATGCATGTAATCTCTTTGCTGTGAAGTGGCCTGGTAGAATAAAATGCAATGTCAAAATTGACAAGTCCAAGGCAGACAAAAAGGGAAGTGTTGCCATCCAGCTAAAGGAGAAAGATCACAAGAATTGCACCTTGGACATGAGTGAAAGCAGATGGATTACTTGGAGAAAGTAGAAAAACATGCCGATCACTAATATGCATCATGGCCACAACCAAGCCAACAAAAAACCTCACTCCAAACTCAATTGAAATTTTATAACCAGATTGTATCAAAGTTCTAACAAGTGTGGTGTTCAACAGATACCAGATATAAATATCATGTAAGAGAGGCAGCTCTACTGCATTAAGTAGGTTAAGACTTTCCGATTGTCACAGAATAAGGCAGCTACTAATTTAAGATAACCAGACTTAAATATCTGGACCAGATTGTTCAAATGCAGATGTGAAGTTGCACTCTATAGGATTTTATGAAAGTATGCTGATGAGTGTGAATATAATGTAACTAAAATATGCTTAATGCAAAAGGTCTCTTGTAAGGTATCATTACAAAGCTTATAATCTACTGAGTGTGGTCATCCTATTTGTATACATGAAATATAACTCTGAGGGCCTATTGTAATTATGCAAAGTGTGGGCCATTAGAGGTGGTTTGGAATCTTGATGGCTCCCATTAACCAGGACAATTGACTGTAGATGGCTCTGTTTTACTTGTAAGTCTTCCTGTATAAGTGTGTGCTGGCAAGTGAGTAATGAAGTCTTACAGTGACATGTGATCATGTCACCTGAACTGGAATCCATCTTTAACCTGGTGTTTTTCCATTGAGAAGGAGGGGTGGGAACCCAGAGTGACAAAGGATTCCCGCCTTATGCAAAAGATATATACGTGGGTGGAACAGAACAAAGGGGGTGGCCATCATGAGAAATCCCGTAGCTACCACCTGAGCTGGAACAAGGACTGTACCCGGGGAAAGGATTGTGCCCAGACTAGGAAGGCATCCAGTCTGTGAAAGAAACTTATTGAAACATCTCTGAGGGTGAGATTTTATCTGTATTCAGTTTTATTACTGTATTAGACATAGACTCGTGTGTTCTATTTTATTTTGCTTGGTAATTCACTTTGTTCTGTCTGTTACTACTTGGAACCACTTAAATCCTACTTTCTGTATTTAATAAAATCACTTTTTACTTATTAATTAACCCAGAGTATGTATTAATACCTGTGGGGGGGGAAGAGAACAGCTGTGCATATCTCTCTATCAGTGTTATAGTGTTATACAGGGTGAACAATTTATGAGTTTACCGTGTATAAGCTTTATACAGGGTAAAACGGATTTATTTGGGGTTTGGACCCCATTGGGAGTTGGGCATCTGAGTGTTAAAGACAGGAACAGTTCTCAAATTGCTTTCAGTTAAGTCTGCAGCTTTGGGGCATGTGGTTCAGACCCTGGGTCTGTGCTGGAGCAGATGGGCATGTCTGGCTCAGCAAGACAGGGAGCTGGAGTCCCAAGCTGGCATGGAAAACAGGGGCAGAAGTAGTCTTGGCACATCAGTTGGCAGTTCCCAAGGGGCTTTTTGTGATCCAACCCATCACAGCAGGCACCTACTGTAACCTAAAAATCATGCAGGTGAGTGTCAGAGAGGTGCTGAGCATTGCTACTCCTTTGGCTTCCTGCTGAAGTCTCTGAATTGATGCACAGACAGAAGGTGGGATTTTGAAAAGTGCTCAGAATAGGCCTTAGTCTGCTCCCATTGAAGTAAAGGGGAGTTTTACAATTGCTGTCTATGGCAGCTGAGTTAGGCCAACTTGAGCACTTCTGAAAATCCCACCTTCTGTGATTTACTCAATGTTGCCTGGAAAAACATGGCAGAATTAAACCTGGATTTGTCTCAGTTTCTCTCCCCCCGCCCCCATCCCTAGTCAATTTACCACAAAAACATATTTTCTCTCTGATATAAGGCTATTGCACGAGCCCTTAGATTACAATAAACACTGTTTTAATAACTACTGTACCCTCTAATACTGATTTTTCAGAACAAAAAAAATCAGTTTTTCATGAAAATGGATACATTTGTCTTCATTTGCCTCCCTCTAGATTCAGTTTTAGGTAAACCGTAACTGCCTTTCCTCAGCAACGGCTCTCCCCTTCAGTGGATTGTGGAAAATGTTTTGCCCGCCTCCCCCATCAGCCAGGGTTTGTTGCACTGTAGAGAATGTGCTTGCTTTATTCCCTGGATATGACATCAGCAAAAGTTTTTATATTTTATGTGCATTTTAATATAATTTACTTCTTAGGCAGCAAGAAGACAACCAAAGTGCCACCTCTTATGCTGTTAATTGTATTTATGGATACAGAGAGCTGGACAATGGAACATAGGAAATGCTGCAACAAACCAGTGCAATGGGCCATTAAAGCATTCAGATACATTGGTGATGTAGGATAGATAGCACTGATTAGCTATAGTCTCTCAAAATGGCCACTGTTGGTGATTCAGAAGAAGGTATAAAATCCCCATAGTCCACCTAATTCTGCAATTCCTGGGGTGGAGGGTGTGTGTGACTGAATTTATTCCCTACCCTATAGTCATCTGTATACATCCTAAAGCATGAGGATTGATAGTCTGTCATTTGATCCCAGTTAGTGCAACTGTTGGTGGTAATCTTTGATGGATAATTGAATTAAAGATAAAATAAGAGTGCTTCAGAATCTGGTCTTCTTCTTGGTAGTCCATCGAATCCGATGATGACAAATCTGTGCAGATCATCAGTTGTTGGTCTTATGGTGTGCCCTCTGGTGACTGTACAAGCCAATTCTAGAGGTGCACATTTTGCTGCAGATGGTGCATGGGAAGTTTGCGGTCAGTGGATTGTGCGCTGCTGATGCTCTGTGACGTCGTTTGCGTGCCTCTTGTAGACGCCGGCAGCGGTCCTCCTCAAGGGCGATGCAGGTATTTCTGACTGTTGCACGCCACTGTGTTCTGTCACTGGCGGCGTCCTCAAGGTCCCTAGGTTTGATACTGCTGTACTGCAGATTGGCTTTGATGGTGTCCTTGTAACGTTTCCGTGGACGACCTATATGCCGGATGCCCTGGGAGAGCTCACCATACAGAAGCTGGTGGGGGATTCTGTTGGCATCCATGCGGCTGACATGACCGGTCCAACGTAGCTGTGACTTCATGATCATCATTTCGATGCTTATCATCTGGGCTCTTTCGAGGACCTCGAGATTGGGCACTTTGTCTTGCCAGCGGATCTTCATGATGTTGCGGAGGCAGCGCATGTGAAATGCTTCGAGCTGCTTGATGTGACGCCTATATAGTGTCCATGTTTCGCACCCGTACAAAAGAGATGAAAGAACAACAGCTCTGTACACAAGCAGTTTTGTTGACATCCGGATGTTGTGGTGATTTAAAACTTTGACACGCAGACAGCCAAGTGCCTGGCTTGCTTTGGATATTCGTGCATTGATCTCATTATCCAGTGATCCATCACTGGATATGACACTACCCAGATATTTAAAGTTCTCCACTACTTTCAGCTGAGTGCCGTCAATGGAGATACTTGGGACAGAAGCATTTGATCCAGGTGCAGGTTGATGGAGAACTTCTGTCTTTCTGAGGCTGATAGTTAGTCCAAAAAGTTGCGAGGCCTCAGCAAACTTGTTGACAATGTGCTGAAGATCATTTTCAGCGTGAGTCATGAGGGCACAGTCGTCAGCAAAGAGTGCCTCAAGAAGGAGTTTCTGCACTGTCTTAGTCTTTGCATTCAGGCGACGGAGGTCAAAAAGTGAACTATCGTGCCGGTATTTCAAGTATATACCTCGGTCCAGATCTTTCAGTGCATGGTTAAGGACACATGCAAAGAACAGGTTAAATAGGACAGGAGCGAGAACACATCCTTGTTTCATGCCATTGGTGATGTTAAAGGGGGCTGATGTGGCTCCATCAGACAATACTTCGCCTGTCATGCTGTCATGAAAAAGGCGTATAATCTGGACAAATTTTCTTGGGCAGTCAAGTCGTGTTAGAATGGTCCAAAGGGCTTCCCTGTTGATGGTATCAAATGCCTTTGTCAGATCTATGAAGACAGCATACAGGTGCATGTTCTGTTCAATGCACTTCTCTTGTATTTGTCTGACAGCAAACACCATGTCGACTGTGCTCTGGCCAGGTCGAAAACCACATTGACTTTCAGGTAGATTTGCCTCGGAAATACTGGCTATTAGGCGGTTCAAGATGATGCGGGCGATGATCTTCCCTCCAACAGAGAGGAGGGATATGCCTCTATAGTTTCCACATTCTGCTTTGCTGCCTTTGTTCTTGAAAAGAGAGACAATAGTAGCATCGTGAAGGACCTGTGGTATGTTTTCATCCTCCCAGATGTTGATGATCACGCTGTGGAACGCTGCTAGTGCTGCTGGACCTGCTGCTTTATATCTCTCTGCTGGTATCCCATCTTTTCCAGGAGCTTTCCCTGAACTCATCTGGCTAACAGCTTTCTTAATCTCATCTATAGTGGGCGGAAAGTCAAGATCTGTCAGAGCAGGTTGTTGTGGAATTTCATTAAGGACATTAACAAATTTATTAGTCTCTAAGGTGCCACAAGTACTCCTGTTCTTTTTGCGGATACAGACTAACACGGCTGCTACTCTGAAACCTGTCATTAAGGACATTATTATTCACGGTTGATGGTCTATTGAGAAGGTTGCTAAAGTGTTCTTGCCATCTTTCGTTGATGCCTTCTTTCTTTATCTTTAATCAGCATTGTGTTGTCTAATGAGAGCAATGGGGTGGTCCTTGGTTTGGAAGGTCCATAGACAGTCTTAATAGCACTAAAGAACATGTTTAAGTTGTGGGTCTCAGCATAGTGCTCAATTTCTTTGGCTTTGCTCTCCCGCCAGTTGTCTTGTATCTGACGGAGGTCTTTCTGTGTTTTGCTCTGAAGGTACTTGAAATGCTCCCGTTTAGAGACTGAGGAGGGGTCATTCTGCCATTCGATAAAGGCTTTTCTCTTTACTTCCAATGCTGAGCATATTTCTTCTTGGTTCTCATCAAACCAATCCTGATGTGTTCTTTTCTTTGGTCCAAGAGATATTATTGCTGTGTCAGTCACTATCTGCTTGAACTGGTTCCACTTTTCGGTTACAGTACCGATCAGTTGTCCGTGGGATGTCAGTTTGTCATCAAGACTCTTCTGGAATTTGTTGAAACATTGAGCATCCTTCAATTTGGCTATATTGAAAGCAGGTCGCACATGCTTAGGGCGTTTGTGCCGAGAAGGAACGATGTAGAGTTGAAGAGACGTCCTGACTAATCTGTGATCTGTCCAGCACTCTGCGCCTCGCATTACTCTGGTAATCAGTACGTCTCAGATGTCTCGCCTTCTAACAATGGCATAATCTATCAGATGCCACTGTTTGGACCTAGGGTGCATCCACGTCGTTTTGTATTTGTCCGCTTGATAAAAGGGGATGGATGGTCTTTCAGTTCAGTGTCTGACTGTAAGAAAGATTGCTCTATAAGAAAGAGTGGCATTTAAAATAAAGAGTGCCTTAACTGCATTGAAGATTTACAGATATGGGCTCCAAACAGTTTAGATCATTTAATCGAGCACCTTCATTGTTGCAGCACCTCCATTCTCATTTTCATACAGCTTCTGGATATTCTGTAGAACCTCTCCTTAAAACACCCAACTGCAAGAAAGCAACAATTCTTAAACTAATCCCCTTTAAGTGTGGATCTATTATTCAATGCAATTAGAGAGAGATAATGAAATTACTGTTCTCCCCTCCCCTCCATTCAATGCAAAACCCCTGAATAATGAAAGGCCTTAAAAGCTACTTTTTCAAAGTGGCCTCAATCTGGGCTTCCAATTTGCATCCAATATTTTACTTTCAAGTTTTCCCATATACATATATCCACAGGGCATTTCAGTGGGAAAACGTTTTTGAACAATTGTGCAAATCAAGTTTAAGCACAAACTTAGAGGCCATGATGAGGCTGCATTGAAAATTTGACCTTAAAGGGCTAACCACTCAAAATGCTGCACTGCAGTCACACATCTACAAACTTGTATTTACATAATGAGGATTGTTTTGAAGCTGATACAGAAGGAATGAGCCAGGCAGTTAGAGATGGGCAAATCGGTTCAGACAAAATAAGGACCAACCTGAATCATCAAGTCTGAATCAAACCATTTTTGAAGTTCAAAAGAGAATTATCTGCAGCTCTTCTATCACTTATCTTCTGTCAAGAAGTTTCTTTTCTTAAGAGCCCTGCTTTCCTCCCGGGCAGCAAGTCCTCTGCAAGTATAGAAGAGATGTACAAATAATGGGGCACTGGGGGGGGGGGGGCGGTGTGTGTGTGTGAAAGAGCAGCAAGTCTTCAAATGATTTATTAGAAAGTTTAAATTTGAGTACTCTGCCACACTTACTAACTCTGAACATCCTTTTCCTCCATGGAGTAGCCCAGGGACAGTCAGTCATACTTTACTCATTGGTGGCAAGATCTGGCTTTAGATCAGTTATCCAGTTAATATTATTTAGTTAGTTCTGGTAGGTAGCAGCTGTATAGCAAGATAAAAAAAAATTCTCCCCACTGAGCCAGACTTCTTGCAAAGGAAGCCCCAGAATTCTACTAAAATTGAAGAGCTGCAGAAGTATGAGAGGTGTTACTAGGACCAAGGCCTGAGATCCTTATTCAGTTTTCTTCCAGTTGTTATTCATCAGGAAGAGTGAACCCCAGATCTTCTAAGGTATGTAGACACCGAACAGCCTTTTACGTGCCTAAGTACACCATTTAGGAGGTCACGAACACTTCCAAAGCAGCCACTCAGCTGCTACCTACCCCCAGACACCTACGTCCCAATGGTGCCTAAGTTTCTGCTTGCCGCCCCAAGCAGCCAAAAAACAAAACAAAAAAACAGCGCTGCGATCGCGATCTGCGGCGGCAATTCGGCAGGAGGTCCTTCGCTCCGAGCGGGAGTGAGGGACCATCCGCCGATTGCCGCCGAATAGCTGGACATGCCACCCCTCTCCGGAGTGACCGCCCCAAGCACCTGCTTGCCAAGCTGGTGCCTGGAGCTGGCCCTGTCTGCTCGTCAGCATTCACAGAGCTATCTAACCTCTGCCCCTACTCCATAGTAGCAAGCAGCTTGGAGGCCCTGAAAGAGGATTCTCAAACTAGATGGTGGAATGCGTATCTTGAGGCAGGACCTCATCCTAATGGCATGTTCGGAGCACACCTAAGACCCTGCAGCAGAAGGCCCAGATGTAGGCCAGAGATAGTTGGATGGGCAGCACAGCACCTGCATAGAAAGTAACCAGGGGCCACATGGAAACCTAGGGTGCTTGAGCAGAAGACAGAGAGATGGTGTTGGCTGTTAGGGCATAGGCTAACTAAGTCCAGACAGCTGCCTATGTGCTTAAGTCCAAAAGCAGGTTCATGCCTGAGGATTCCAAGTGGAGGGAGGCATCTATCTCTGGTCCATCAGCCAAGTGCACCAGGTCAGTCACTTAAGTGCCTAATCCATTCCTTCTCCCCAACCTTCTACTCAGCATTTCACTCCTGACTAACCTAAGCAGCTCCCCACTCATCTTTCTCGTTTTTGAGACTCCATTTCTTAGAGATGTCTACATAGGGATATTCAGGAAAGTTAAGGGAGATCAACTAAAGGGGTGATATCTACGCTCATAAGTAAAAGAGAGTTGAACCCTGTGACAGGGTTCAAGGTGTAACCCAGAGCAGTGAAGGGTTGAGTCACTCTTCCATTTAAACACCATACTGAGCTGGTTTATATTAAGAGTAAAAACAGGTTTATAAATTGGACAGATTAAGAGATGCCAAGTAAAAGAAATAGGCACAGAGATGGTTACAAGCAAATCAGAGTGAAACCACACATCTAAAAATCTGGAACTACTCCAGCAAGGAACAGGCTTTGTTTAAGATGTTTTTTCAATCTTCCTTCTTCCCAGTCATGGCTTACTTTCCCTCAGTCAGGACCTTCCACAGAAGTACAAGATCCTGGCTTGCCTTGGCTTCCTAGGGGAAAGATATTTGCCTAAGCAGGTTTCTCACTGATATGCCGTTTCCAGAGACCTCAACCCAGCAATTGACTGAAGGGCCCATCTTTCAGCTTGCAAGAGCTGCTCCCTTGTGTCTGTCTACTGATGGATGTCAAAGATGGCTTCTCTCTTTGCTTATATCTTCCAAAGTTCAAATGACTTTTACCAAGAGGCAGGATCATCTCATGCTGTTTTTCCCTTCCCATGGGCTTCCCATTCCCCCGTACTTCTATTGTTTTGATTTCACCATGCTTAGTTTACATAGGAGACAGGAAAATAGCTGTCTTTGTCTGGGACAGAACCTGTTTCTCTGTTTGGCCTCAGACTTTAAATCATATCATTAAGTGTCCATATTTTCCTCAATGTTAATATTTACATAGAACAATATTAAGCACAGGTGTACCATTAGCTTTCAGAAAAGACCTTGCTCATTTTTAAGAGTTATATTGTATACAATCAGTTGGCTAAATCTCAAATGATAGGCAATTGAATTGAGTCTTTATAGACCAGCAGCCCTCTGCAATGTATTCTTTCAAAAACTAAAACCCAGCCCAAACTTCTTTCCTGCTGTGTGTAGATGCCATGCTGTCTCCTCCCACTTATTTCCTTGATAGCTGTGTTTGCCTGATAATTAAAAAAACTGGATCTTCATTGTCTATGCCTGATGAACAGTGTGGTGAGAGAAGCAAATAACATTCCTTTGTCTAAAGCAGGCCTGTTAACCAACTCCCCTGATATGCCTGGTTTATAATTCCAGTACATCCATAACTCCCAATATTCATTGCATGCATACATAAAGCAAATGATACCTCAAGGTGTATTTTGTACCAAGATTACTACAATAGTGTGCAGGGTCTGAACACAGGGGTGCTTAGGGTCACACCCACCCCAAACACACATATACCCATCATGTGGATGCTCTCATTCAGGAGTAAAGTGGCTTTAAATTCTTATAGCTTACTCCTCCAAGGGAATTTTGCATACTATCTCCATTAAGCATGTTTTTTCAAGGCAACTGAAGTTGTCAGAGCCAAGACACATTCATAAAACAATCAGAATCATAGGACTGGAAGGGACCTTGAGAGGTCATCTAGTCTAGTCCCCTGCACTCATGGTAGGACTAAATATTATCTAGACCATCCTTGACAGGTGTTTGTCTAACCTGCTCTTAAGAATCTCCAATGATGGAGATTGCACCACCTTCCTAGGCAATTTATTTCAGTGCTTAACCACCCTGACAGTTCAGAAGTTTTTCCTAATGTCCAACTTAAACCTCCCTTGCTGCAATTTAAGCCCATTGCTTCTTGGCCGATCCTCAAAAGTTAAGGAGAACAATTTCTCCCTCCTCCTTGTAGCAACCTTTTATGTCCTTGTCTCCAGATTCAACAAACCCAGTTTTTTCAATCTTCCCTCATAGGTCATGTTTTCTAGACCTCTAATCATTTTTGTTGCTCTTCCCTGGACTTTCTCCAATTTGTCCACATCTTTCCTGAAATGTGGCACCCAGAATTGGACATAATGCTCCAGCTGAGGTCTAATCAGCATAGAGCAGAGCTCTCATTTCTTGCTTACAACACTCCTGCTAATACATCCCAGAGTAATGTTTGCTTCCCACCCCCCACCACACACACAGTGTTATACTGTTGATTCATATTTAGCTTGTGATCCAGTATGACCCCAGATCCTTTTCTGCAGTACTCCTTCCTAGTCAGTCATTTCCCATTTTGATTGTGTGCCACAGATTGTTCCCTTCATAAGTGGCGTACTTTGCTTTTGTCCTTTAGGATGAAATTCAATTTTACTTCAGACCATTTCTCCAGTTTGTCAAGATCATTTTGAATTTTAATCCTGTCCTCCAAAGCACTTGCAATCCCTCCCAGCTTGGTATCGTCTGCAAACTTTATAAGTGTACTCTCTATGCCATTATCTAAAACATTGATGAAGATATTGAACAGAACCGGACCCAGAATGGATCCCTGCAGGACCCCACTCGATAGGCTCTTCCAAGAGAGTAATCATCAGTGGTTCACAGTCAAGCTGGAATGGTTTTCCAACCAGTTACGCATCCACCTTATAGTAGCTCCATCCAGGCTGTGTTTATAAGAAGGTCATGCAAGACAGTATCAAAAGCCTTACTAAAGTCAAGATATACCACATCTACTGCCTCCCCCAACCCACAAGGCTTGTTACCCTGTCAAAGAAAGCTATTTGGTTGGTTTGACACGATTTGTTCTTGACAAATCTAGGCTTACTGTTACTTGTCACCTTGTTATCTTCTGCATAGACTGCGTAGACTGTCGGTCCTTCATCAGTTAAGACTGAGCCGATCACAACACGTCTTCCAATCGTCTCTCACTCTGGCCATCCTTCGCCATGTTTGTCCATATCTCCTTGTTAAGAAATCATCCCACCTCTTTGGAGGCCGACCGCGTGGCCGTTTCAGTTCTCGCGGATACCACTCAGATATAGCTGCAGTCCATCTGTTGTCACTGAGTCGGGCCACATGTCCTGCCCACCGCATTTTGCTGAGCCTGCTTTCGACAACATCTCAGACTCCAGACTGCTGCCTAATTATTTCATTGGGGATGCGATCGCGGAGCAAAATGCCCAAAAATGTTCGTTCCATTGCCCTCTGTGTGACAGACAGTTGATGTTCTTCAGTTTTCATCAGCAACCATGTTTCACTGCCATATAGCATCGTTGGAAGCACGGTCGAGTTAAAAAGATTCACACGAGTTGTTTTGCTGATCTTTCCTTGGAGGATGTCCCTGATGTTGTTGAATGCGCACCATCCAGGTTTTTTTCTGCGTGACAGTTCGCCTTTCTGATTGAGGCACATGTTGACTTCCTGGCCCAAATAAACGTATTTGTCGACCTCTTGGATCTGCTCTCCTCCAAGAGTTATTTGGGTTCTTGGCAGAACATCCGATCTCATATATTTCATTTTCGACTGGTTCATTTTTAATACGACTTGACTACTTTTCGCATTCAGTTCTTTAAGCATTCTCTCAAGCTGGACTGTATTTTCAGCTATCAGCACTATATCATCTGCAAACCTGAGATGGTTTAGCCACTCGCCGTTGATATTAATCCCGCCTTTCAGGTCTGCTCGTTGAAAGACCAATTCAAGACATGCTGTGAATAATTTTGGTGAAACTGTATCTCCTTGTTTCACACCTCTCTCGATGGGGATTCGGAGGGGAGTATCGAACAGCAATATATCTGTGCTGCAGCCAGAGTTCGCTTCCTTTAATAATGTGATATATTTTGCGCTGATGCCCTGTTCTGAAAGAACACACACACACAAAAATGGTTAGGTCACTGATGTGCTGAGAACAGAGCCTATCTTGCTGACCAATATTGTCTAATTGTTTTTGTATTCCCTTGTCCACTTCTATTAGTCTTAGATTGTAAGCTCTTTCTGTTCTGTAACTGTACAGTTTCTTGCAAAGTGGGCTCCAGGATTAAGGCTCCTACGTGCTATAGTAATGCAGTTAAATAAAATGCCTGATACTGAAAGAAAGCATGCTTGTACAACCTGACCCAAGTTCTGAAAAAATGTTTCCATCTAATTAATTTTAAAATGTTAGCTGTTATATAATGTGTAGTAGTGAGAACAGGAATGTTCCTGTTCAAACAATTTTTTTGAGTAAGTTGATGTATATTTTGGCAGAGCCATTTGACTCATCTTTTTTTCAAACAGTTTGTTTCTCAGGAGTCTTGTGAAGAAAGATGAAAGGAGGCAAGAACTCAATATTTAACAAGCTGGTAAGGGAGACATATCACAGTGATGAATATTTGTGCGTTGGGGGAATTTAATTAAGTTTGTCTGTTTCAAGGAAGCTCTAAACTAGGTACAATGCTACCACCATTGTTAATGTGCCAGATATTGATCTAGGTTTATGAATAATTATATTTGAGGAAATTTAAAATCATTTATGAAGATCAATCCAGGAGTCAATTACAGACATGCATTGAGACTCAGCTGAATTCTGTGAATTGTGGTACTATGGTAGTTTTTGAGAAGGTCTGTTGCAGATTGAGAAAAATGAATAAAAACTTCCATTTTATTTTAATAGTGTCACACCAACTGCAGTACATTTAAGCTTTTGCCAGCATTTTAATTAACCCCATTTTCCAGATGGGTTAGACTAACTCAGCCACGAAAGTAAAATGCTTCAGCATGAAAGAATCTGAAAGCAAGTGAAAACAAATTGCTTCCGTTATTTTATGCATGTGTGTAGAAGGAAGAGATTCTCCCTGATATGGGAATTTCTGGTACTTCAAACAAAAGTTTAACACTGATTAGTTCATAATTTCATCTACTCAGATTTTTTAAAAGTGATCAATCTGAGATGTGAAAGTTTTACTATAAGTAAGCGACTATAATGTAGTGATTAATTTCAGCAACTAAAGCCTATTTTCTAACATCCTTAGAGCAACATTTCAGTGTGTCTAGTTGCCTGCTGAATAATTTCTCAGGCTGAACCAAATTAGACATGCCTTACACCAGATGAAAACTCCTGAGCTGCAAGTCTCAGACGTAGCTTTGATTTTTCAAATTGAAAATAATCATATCCATTATATAGCTATGTACATCACAGGTTGAGTTCCATAGGCCTCCTACTGATTTTGACTGATAGTTTTACAAGAAAGACAAAACCAGCCCAGATTGAGAAGAGGGAAGTCTCCAATCCCCCCAGGCTAGTACCTTTTTCAAAGCCCCCCACCCTCCCAATTTATACAACTCAAAAACAACTTATTGAATTTTCCCCCATTTGATATGTTTCTTCATCACTTATTGATAAGTATAGATAATCTTCACTATTATACATCTGTGTCTGGATCTGGTCATTCTTATTCATGTAACTAGTCAACTTGAAGTCAATGGGACTGTTCATTTCACATGTTGCTAGTTTTCTGTGCTATATGAACTAGGGACTGACAACTTAAGGCCATTTTCATTTAGAAGGTGTTATTGCTTTATTTAATCCTGCTGATTTAAGAGACCAGGGAACAAATCATGTTTTTGTATTTATCTTAGTTCATATTATATACACATGTGGATTTTGCATTGTCTGCAAATTAAAAAACCCTGTATATTGTCAAAACTTACTAGAAAATGAAATTTAGGGGACCTAAAGCAAGGAATTAAATTAAGAAATGCCAGATTAGTTTCTCCAAACCAGCTCAGTTGTGCTTGGCCAGAACCAGAGGATGAGCCAGGGAGCAAAATGGAAGGTGAGTTTTTGCCTCCTTTATACGTTTTTCTGCCTACTTCCAGTCCTAGGACCAGGAAGGGGTGATTTTGGCCTTCAAAGTTTAGGGCAGCCACAAGCACTTCCAGGATTGCCCCCCCCCCCCCAAGAGAAGATATGTACACCTGGGCAACCAGAAATAGCAAAACAACGGAGACTCCAGAGTCGCTTTTGTTAATGTTCATTTAATTTCAATGTTTGTTAAAGATGGTTCATATTTTATCTCAACTATTTCACTTATCCCCACTGGTTATGCAGTTACCTGGTTGATTACAGTTAGTTCAGTTAGTACAATTACAAGTAGGTCTTCACTTCACTCTGAATGAGATTCAGTGTATCATGCAAGTTATACAATTATAAAAACTGTATAATTAGGCATTATTTAAGCAAGTAAAGTAGGATTATCTTCACAAGAAAGGTTTATCTTTCACTAAAACATTCTAAGCAGTAGGTACTTTGCTATCTAAATGTTTAAATAAAACTTACAAAAGCCAGAAAATTCAGAAGGGACAGTTGAAATCCCATTCCGTACCAAACTGTTGAGGATTTTTCCCCCTTCCAACTGAGTCAAGGACAGTATTAGTCTTAACTTTGACTTTCCATAGAATTACCTTTCCTCTAAATGTTTGAGGGCCAGGTTTTGCCCTCATGTACATCTATGCAACTTCGTTGACTGGCTTGTCTTCATGTTTGGGGTTGTAAAGGTATGGTTAGTCCCTACATGCTCGCTTGTGGTTCAGTGTGGCAATATGGGCGCACCCCACCTTAACATCCCCCAGTGGGGGCAGCAGTAGGTTCATATCAACAGCCCAGGGCAAGGAGATGCCAACACACTAACAAATAGCATGTTCCCTTTTAATAGGGTTTCAGGGACAGGAGCAATTACAATACACAGTCTCACCTCAGGGCCCTGGTTAAGCTCCCAAACTTTAATTCAAAGTCTCTAGTTGGGCTGGTCTCCTAGAGTCAGAGGAAACAGCCCACTTCAGCCTGCAAAGCTTCTACTCCTTCTTTTGCTCAGATTCTTCTTCTTCCTGTTTCTCTATCCCAGCTCTAGGATGGGGACAGGGTCTCCTTGATTATACCCCAGGCTTTCCCAGCTATAGACTCCAGGTTGTCCCTTAAGGAGTAGTACATTCCTTCACAGGACTCTTCAGACTACCAAATTAGGGTTGGGATAGGGAGTGAAAGAGTAGAGAAGACTCCTTGGGGAAAATATATGGCCATTGGCATGCAATACTCAATACAAAAACCAAATTCTGCCCTCATTTACACCCATGCAACTCCACTATAGCCATTGCCCTCATCTACGCTATGAAATGTTACTATATTTGAAGTGTTGCTAATAATCATGTCAACTGACAATGCTGCACGTGATTCAGGACCAATTATTGATCCCCTTAAGTTGAATAGTATCTTACAGTACAAACAGTCCTATGGAAATCTATAGGACTACTTGTGCAGTAAGTTGCTACACCCCCACCCCTTGAGTAAGGGTATTAGAGCGTGGACCTTAGCAGTCAGCATAAGCCAGGAGTAAAATGAGTTTAGCTTTGTATGATCAGAGATTAAACCATTAGCTTTGCTGGCAGATACGAAAGTAACATTTTGTAATGTAGACCGATCATTAGCTGTAATGAGGTTGCATGTGTATAACTGAGGGCAGAATGGAGAGTGATATTCAACATGAGCCACAGTGTTCCAGTGAGTCTTTTACACTAATTACTCTGATGCCTATTTTGGAAGTTTCCTGACAATCCTTCTCCCTGATGTGTCATTTGGTATGAAACATTAAAACAATGATTGGAAAGAGGAACAACTGAAAGGAATTGCCTGCCTCTCACACAATGAATTAACCAGACTTTATACAAAACAGAAAAAATTTATGTTGCTTTTAAATAGAGCAGAACTTTATTAATCTGTATTTATTTTTGGTACCCTTGATAATCCAACTACTAGCAGCTTTTCCCAGCAGAGATTAAATACACAACTACAGTGATGGTCTCATTTCCATGAATTCATTATTTTTGCAAATACTATCCAACACTTTCCTCTATATGGTTAGAAGCAATTAAAACTAAAGTCTGATTGCATATCATGACTATTTGCCATTCCTTCTCTTGTAGTGTAAATTTAGGCCCAGATTGTTAAAGGTATTTGGGCATTGCTCAAACTGGATTGATCCTGCAATCAGAACATAAGAGGACCCCTACATCCATGTGAAATCCCTGTGAAATCCCATTGAAATCTGTGAGACACCTTGCAGATGCTAGCACAGTTACTTGCAGAATTGGGGCTTACAGCTCCTTTCCTGTAATGGATTTACAAATTGGACCTTTCTGCCTGCATTGAATCCAGTTGATTCAATGGGTCTTCCAGGGGGAGTAAAAGTCCAGCCATTAACTTAGATGGAGCTCTGCATGGGATGCCACATGAGAGTCAAGGAGCCATGGCAGGATTAGGGTCTAGTTCACAAAAGTCAGGCATCTGCAATAAGCCTCCCAGTCAGTGAGGTTCTAGTGTATTTTAGAAGAGCTGCATGTTAACTCCTTGGTACAAGAACTGCTTTCATCTTATCCAAAGGAGAGGTATAGTCCAAGTACAACTCTTGTGCAGATCTGCATCTCCCCTTTACATAGGGCTGCGTTGATGGGCTCAATCGAGCCCTTCTAGAAGTCTTTTCAAGTTTTAGTAGCCAAGAGACATGCAAACAGTTGAGTTACTGTGAAATGTTAAGGTAATATACAATCACTACTGGTAGAAACAGAAATAATGGACCTACATTGCATTTCCAACCATTTGGGCACACTTTTAGCAGTTTGGGTATAGCGGATTTATTCAGTTAGTATCCAAGTATTGAATATACACCAACTCCATTTTCTGCATAACTAAGTGAAAAGAAATGGAGAATGGGAGATATGGAAAGATAATTAAAAGAAAATCAGATATTGTATTAGGAGTTTGAAGGACTGGTACACATTATGGAGTGAGTGAGACCAAAAACTGAAAATAAATTAAGTAACATTACATAAAGTAACAGATGGAATAAAATATGGTAAGCAAAGCAAAAACCCACTCCCTAGAGACTCAAATGAGAAATCCCAGACAGCAAATTTATTAAAAGAACTAAATCCAGTAATTGAATGACAGGAAACTCAAATATCCTTCAGAGAGATGTTTAAAACTAAAACAGATGTTTTACTAAAATTACTACAAGCCTCCAAGCTTAGCGAGTCTCATTTTCTTTATATGTAGGTGCCCATCATCCTATTGATATATGCTAATCAACAAAGGAAAAGCACTGTAAACATGGGATCCAGACCCAATGTTCTGCTGGAATTCTGAATCTGGAGTTTCCAGTTATAGCTTAATGTAGTGATGAGAACCTTAACTCATGCTGGCTACAACAGTGCCACGCAAATGCCTGTTCTCACTTTCAGGTGACATTGTAAACAAGAAGTGGACAGCATTATCTCCTGCAAATGTAAACAAACTTGTTTGTCTGAGCGACTGGCTGAACAAGTAGTAGGACTGAGTGGACTTGCAGGTTCTAAAGTTTTACATTGCATTCAAAAACAAAACAGTTTTTTGTACATAATTCTACATTTATAAGTTCAATTTTCATTAAAGGGATTGCACTACAGTACTTTTATTTGGTGAATTGAAATACTATTCCTTTTGTTTTTTTACAGTGCAAGTACTTGTAATCAAAAATATAAGGTGAGCACTGCACACTTTGTATTCTATGTTGTAATTGAAATCAATATTTGAAAAAAGTAGAAAACATCCAAAATATTTTAAATGGTATTCTGTTGTTGTTTAACAGTGCAATAAAACACAGTTAATTTTTAATCGCTTGACAGCCCTAACTATACATTTCAGTAAATAAGGTATTGGCTTATATCCCCCAGTCCGAGCTCTTCACTTTGCATACTCAATATCCCTGAGCCAGGGCATCCATTTGGCTGCTCTAACTTACACCACTAGTGGAAGGGACCTTGCAGAACTCAGCATGATGGAGCAGATCTCCATCGGCAACCTCCATCCTCCAGACAAACTTCACGGCTCATCTTTGCTCTGGAAATCAGTCAGATTCATGGGCTTTCAAAGATCATCTGTTTCCACTGGATCAGGAAGAGCAGCTTCTCAGATAATTCAGTAGTTCTACCTCTTGCTTAAAACCAAGAGATATAGAGGCTGTCCAGCACATTTAAAAAAAAAAAAAAGCCGCGATCGCGATCTGCGGCGGCAATTCGATGGGAGGTCCTTCGCTCCAAGTGGGACCCTCCGCTGAATTGCCGCGGAATAGCTGGACGTGCCGCCCCTCTCCGGAGAGGCCGCCCCAAGCACCTGCTTGGCAAGCTGGTGCCTGGAGCCGGCCCTGGTTGCTGGGATGGCAGCAGCCCAAATTTGAGTGAGTGGTGTTGTGACCTTCATTCCATCTTCTGAATCAGTTTTCAATTCTAGGGTTCAGAGTAGCAGCCGTGTCAGTCTGTATCTGCAAAAAGAACAGGAGTACTTGTGGCACCTTAGAGACTAACAAATTTATTTGAGCATAAGCTTTCGTGGGCTACAGCCCACTTCATCAGATGCATAGAATGGAACACACAGAAAGAAGATATTTATACATACAGAGAACATGAAAAGGTGGAAGTAGCCATACCAACTATAAGAGGCCAATCAATTGAGATGAGCTATCAGCAGGAGCAAAAAAAAAAAAAAAAAAAAAAAAAAAAAAAAAAAAAAAACCCTTTGAAGTGATAATTGAGATGACCTATAGAAGGTGTGAGGATACTTAACATGGGGAAATAGATTCAATTAGTGTAATGACCCAACCATTCCCAGTCTCTGTTTAGACCTAAGTTAATTGTATCTAATTTGCATATTAATTCAAGTTCAGCAGTCTCTCTTTGGAGTCTGTTTTTGAAGTTTTTTTTGTTGCAAAATTGCCACCTTCAAGTCTGTCACTGAGTGGTTAGAGAGGTTGAAGTCTTCTCCCACTGGTTTTTGAATGTTATGATTCCTGATGTCAGATTTGTGTCCATTTATTCTTTTGCGTAGAGACTATCCGGTTTGGCCAATGTATATGGCAGAAGGGCATTGCTGGCACATGATGGCATATCACGTTGGTAGATGTGCAGGTGAACGAGCCCGATAGTGTGGCTGATGTGATTAGGTCCTATGATGGTGTCACTTGAATAGTTATGTGGACAGAGTTGGCATAGGGCTTTGTTGCAAGGATAGGTTCCTGGGTTAGTGTTTATGTTGTATGGTGTGTGGTTGCTGGTGAGTATTTGCTTCAGGTTGGGGGGCTGTCTGTAAACGAGGACTGGTCTGTCTCCCAAGATCTGTGGGAGAGAGAGATCATTGTTCAGGATAGATTGTAGATCTTTGATGATGCGCTGGAGAGGTTTTAGTTGGGGGCTGAAGGTGACGGCTAGTGGCGTTCTGTTATTTGAAATCCTGACCCCACTGAAGTTACTGCGAGTTTTTCCACTGACTTCCATGGGGTCAGCATGTCACCCTTTGTCCTTGCTTTCAAAGCTATGAAGAACTTATGTCCAGCCTGTTCTCATCCCTTTTCAGTTCCACTCTGGTTTCACTGGGGTGGTCCCAAAGAAGCAATTGATTGACACAAGTGGTCAGTCTTCTCACATGTGGATCTCTGCCTGGAAAGCTCACCATGACCCTGTCTCCCCTTCCACCCTTTCTCTTTGTGAAGAAATTTGATAGAAACTAACCCCAACAGCAGCTGCTCCCCTTCCTCCACCTCAGTCAAGTCTTAATATAGACTAGCAGGACTAAGATGCATGCTGCTCATCACTACCTTGGCATTTTCATCTTGTTGCATTCCATCTTTCATCCTTTGTCTGCTTAGACTGTAAGCTTCTTGGAGCATGGATGTTGTCTCTATCTAATATTCTTGGCACACTTGGAGCTCCAAGTTGCGGGGGGGGGGAAGAAAAAAAAAAGGACGATAGATAATGGAAGATCTAATCAGAGATTGCAGGGTCCAGCCCAGAGTGAAGGGCAAGTGACATTTGGGCTCTGAAAAGTGAAGCTTTATGAACATTTCTAGGTTCAATACAATTTCTGAAGAAACAGTGGCTATCTGTGGTGGTATTCTGGTCTCTAAATTAAGCCTCCGAAAGGAAGTTTTTCAAAAATCCCAAGTATGATAACATGGGATTAACAGGCAGAGGGATACTATGTAGGGGAACTTTACCCATAGTAGTTGCCTAATTAAAGCAGCATCAGCATTTTTTAAGAAGGCATAATGTGCACACTGGAGTATGACAGAGGAGATGTTAATACAATAAGTATTATTGTCCATATGTAGTAAGTTCAGATTTGCTATTTAGAGCGTCTTTTAGAGATTCTCCTGAATTGTCAACAAACAGGATGTATTGGCAAGCAGCATATAGAGCTCCATGCAAAGCAAACTGAAAATAGTCAGTCCAGATGACATTTTTGGCAGGTACCCACAATCCCACACACCCAAAGGAAGCAGATATCCTTTTAAAAGGATGTTTCTGAAAGATACACAGAAATTCAGAGAAACTCAGTTTAAACACATTTCAGCTAATGTCTCTATGGTGAGATCCCCTTAGTCACTTCATTGCTGTAAAGTTGACATCTTTTAAAAAGTGATAGAACTCAACTGTAGTTACAGAAACAACACTCTTGACATTTCCCTCCTCCTCCCCCAAGTGCAAAGTGTTTTAAGGTCAAATGTTTGCTGGGCAAAGCATTGCATGCTCAGTGTAGCATAAAAAGACTGCATGCTTATCACTATGGAGTCCCTTAGACTTAGGGAAATGAAAAATGCCAGTTATCCCATGTTATAGAACAGTGTTTTTCAACCGGTGGTCCATGGAGCCCTGGAGGTCTGCGGACTACGTCTAAGATTGCCAAAGGGGTCTGAACTTCCATATCAAATGTAAGGTTCAGTAAATGAAAAAAGGTTGAAAACCACTGTTATAGAAGAATGAATAGCTAGATCTAAAGAAGTTCAAGGCTTAAAGTGGGGTTATAAAAATAATGACATGCCCAAACAGAAGAAATGCCTCCTTTGATAAATTCACTTGGTTATTTACCCACTACTTAATTTGTCATTTTTTATGAGATATCGCCATCTTTTTCTGCTCATTATAAGTTAGTTCCAAGTTAATACCTAGAGTCAATCAAAAAGTGGTACAGATTTTTCATTAAAATTCAGAAGTGTTGATAACTTTATACTGTAGATTTCAAAAAGGGTATTTATTCCACATTTGCAATGAATGCTTTTATTTTTAGATTTTTCTTTGTTCCTCACCCCATCTTTTTGGGTGGTAATTCAGATTTAGAGAAAAAGGAAATATGCTAGCTAAACTGTGGCAGGGGGTATGATTGAGGATAGATTTTGGAAGTGATGGTGTGTAGTGACTGTGTAGGTGAACAATGTATCCATGGACCCTAAATAGGGCATGGAGAATAACCACTGAACTACACCTACCATTTTTCTCCATACTCAATAGCAGCAGTCACAGAGCTCCTCCCAGGCCAGTACTACAATTTGGGGCTGAGGATTCCATTCCTCGGTCCTGTGACTTTTGAGTCAAGAGGCTTTTATGCAGGATTTGTTCCAAGCTCAGGATTTCACTCTGGTTCATGGAACTGCAAGTTATGAAGTTCCCTCAAACTAATATGCTTCCATAACCTCAGATTTCAGTCTTCTCTGATTTGTGCCTTTTCTATTTAGGCACCAAGAGTTACTACTTGCAGGCTAGATTTCATCTTAGACTGCCAAATTAAGAAATTTGGAAAATAACTAACTACAGGGCATACTACAGCTGCCCAGGATCACTGAAGGACATTTCTTCAAGTACTTTGTTCTTGCTTCATGTGACATGGCAATAACATATGACAATAGCAAGCTCAGATCAAATCTATCTAAATGTCTACCAGGGATGGTCTAGACAGTATTTGGTCCTGCCATGAGGGCAAGGGACTGGACTCTGACCTCTCGAGGTCCCTTCCAGTCCTAGAATCTATGAATTTATGTCCTGGGAGGAGGCAATGCTGACAAATCCTATTTGCAAGAAAACATGATCAGACTAAATGACACCAAAAAAAATACTGAACACAGAAAAATCAGCAACTTGGTAATGTAATTTTATATGCATGAGATAATGATTATCTCCAGCAAAGGGAGTAGTTGGGGGAGAGGGGAGAACCCACCAAATGTCTTCAGTTAAGTCCTTTAAGTTGTATTTAGTTAATGAGACTTGCAGGGGTAAAAAGTACTTTATTAAGACATAGTACCCAAATGGGAAGAAGGGCAGTTTTACTTTACAGATAAGCCTGAACTACATCACTGGATATGACTTCTTTCCCTCATATTTCCATACTGTATGCATTACATCACTAAGCACCTGAATCAACTGTTTCCCTATGCACTTTGAATATACCAGAGATTCAGGCTAATCTATGGAATGAACCAAATCATAATACCACGAGCTCCATTGAGGAGTCTTTTCATTGATTTTACTGGGAGTTGGATCAAGCCCCAACCTAGACCATCTATGAATCTAGACACATCTTGGATATATCTTATGCTTCAAATACAGAACAAACCTGGACCTGAATGAACTTGCTGCTAAGATAGACACAATATTGTTCCCCCCCCCCCCAGGAGCGAATTTGGCATGGAGAAATTTTCTATTTAGTTGGAGATTTTTTTTACAAGCTGGGTTAGTGACTGCACTGTGCAGACCACCCTTGAGAATCAATTACTTACTGATCTGATCTTCCAGTGCATGATATTTGACTAGGACTGAGTGAACTTAATCTGCTAAAGCTTTTGGACCCAAGATTTTTTTCTTGTTGCTACATCTTGCTTTCATAAGCTTAACTACACTTTAACACATTCAAACTATCTGTTAATAGGACAGACTGGCAGCAATACATAGAATACCCATACTTGGAGCGGGGCAGGGGGGGGGGGGGAAGAGAAAGTGGTCATCTAGCACTTTCGTAGTAAAATTTCAGGCACTACTGTTATAAGTGAAATACAGACACTACAGTTCTCAACAATGCAGTCTGAAATACAAAAAATCCCCTAGTCAAACTGGAGAAGCTAGCTTTTCATGTTTCACTCCATCACCGTAGGAAAATTTAACAAGACCACCTGCTACAGGGCCAGCCCAATAGGCTGGGAGGATCCGACTTTCGTTTAAGCTTAGTCTCTTGCTCTTTGGTCTGACAGGGGATAGGAGTACTGCAAAGGCAGCATATTTCACTCCAGAATTCAGGGGGAAACCCCTCCCTGGACTCTTGAATCACCCACTCATCTGACCCAAGAGAAGCACCATTAACAATTTCTAGGAGGCATGTTTAAGCCCTTATTAGCTTCAGTGATGCGTTGGGACTCTTATCTCACAAAAATTCATGTGCAATAGGCTTTATTTTTTGGTATGTATCTACATGTCAAAATCTGTAATATGAAAATGAGATGTAAAACAATTTTTCTCCATTCATATGTATAGTCAGATAGAACATAAACCTCTAACATTAAGCCTTTTGAAATAGGCCACACGACAGGTATTCTCCCTTTGCACTAGACATGCAGGAAGGAGGCACTAGAAGATAAAATACTTGGATTCAGAATTTTTTAAATTCAGTTTTTTACACTGTATTTGACAAATTTGTTCTGCTCTGTTTTTAAGTCTACTTGTTGCTCATGGGTACAAAGGTCATATAAAAATATCTGCTAGCATTAAATATTAGAGCATTACGTAAATGGAAACATAGCCAGTGTCATACCAGATCAAGCCAGGGGTCCATCTGTCCAGTATACCATCTCTTTTAGCAGCCAGTATTAGATACTTCAGAAGATTCAATAAGCCCCCTGGAATATTACAGTTGTAATATAACCTGCTGCCAGAGGGCAAGTTTTTTTCCTAACCCCTTGGTTAGTGGACTCTTGTCCTGGAAGGACAATTTTAATCTTATTTAACATTGCTGTTCTCATTAGCCACATAAGTGTCTAATCCCTTTTTTAATCTTACTAGGCTGTTTGCATCAATATCTACTGGCAGTGAGTGCCACATGTTAATTATGTGCTATGTAAGAGTATCATTTATTCACTATTAAATTTGATGGGACCTTCAGTGAAACTAGAAGGTCCCTTGTTCTCGTATCATGAGAATAAGTGTACCCAAGTTGCTCATTTTATATTCCTCTATCCCTCCCCCCACACACCCACCCATCTCTTCTGTAAGTGAGACAGACATTTCAAACTCTCCAGATGGAAGTATTTCCATCAATCTACATTTGTTGCTTCTCTCAATCCCTTCTGTTTCTGCTGTCTCATTGCACTCCCTTCAAAGGAAAAAGAATGATCAAAACTAACCACAAGCCAAGACTCTAAGCACTGATTCTACTCTGCGTGAAAGAACTGTCCCCGCTCACAAGCAGGGTAAATAGCATGTGATCAAGAGACCACCACTCAACCTTCAATCCCTCCTCTATGGAGGAAGACGACATCTCAAATTCCATCTCCCTAAAGATGTGATATTACTACGGACATGCCAAGAAAAGAAGAAATCTTCTGAAGATTTCCTAACCACCTCTACAAGAGCCACTAAAATGTGATAAGTATCATCAAAGGGCTTACATCACATTACTCTTACAAAAAAAGATAATTGCACTTCAAAGGTAATACAGTGGATATTCTGAAGGAATATTTCTTATAGTAACAGTTACTCATAGGACTGAAGAGTACCTTGTTCATTTGAAAATTACCCAATTGACAGCATACTACTTTGAGAAATCCAGACAACTGAAGAGCACATACCAGTATATTAGTAAGTAAAAAAAAAAAAGAAATTAAATTCATACCAGCATTCATAAACCCTCCCATTTTGGATCAACCCTTATAGGGGTTAACACAAGAAGCAAGACAGCTTCACCTTGCATTAGCCACCAACATTTGCAGAACTTTGGCTAGTGGCATCAATAAATCCTAGACACGCTAAATCGACCCCCCTGGATTGATCGTTGCCCATCGGTCCAGCAGGTAATGTAGACAAGCCCTGAGTATTCAAAACTCAGAAAAGTCCAGAACAAAAACAAATTAAGGAACTGCTATGAAATGGGGGTTGGATTTTAGTGACATGTAAAATCATACTATCAATTCTACTAGCTGAAATGTGTAGATTTGAAGAACCCCCTTTAAAGTAAAACATGCTACAAGATAAGAATGTACCCTGCCAGGAGGGTACATGTGTTTCCTTTTTGTATTGTACTGTTTGTCTTTAGACAATTAATTTGGCTGTGTTCAAGACCAAATAACTGCAAACTGTGAGAGACATACCAGGGTACAGTCCAGACCCCTACCCTGCAATCATGTGCGCCTTACAATGCCTTGTGAAGTAGCTCCCACCTGAGCCACTCAAACAACCTTCCAACCACACTTGTGTTACGCTCTGGCTCTCACCAGCCTTGGTTATACTGCAGGGTAACCAACACACCCCCAGTCTCAGATTGTCCTGTTTTGCCCATTCCTGGACAGTATGAATATTAAGTGTTATTCCATTAGGGAATATGCCAGCATAATATCTCAAATAGTTATTCAGACACTTCAGTTTAAACACACCATTAGATAAAACAGTAAAATAAGTTTAGAGTTAAAGATTACGTAATGAGGCATAAAAGTCAGAAACGGTTACAAGAAAATAAAGACAAGTTAGACATTAGTAAATCTCTTAACTATATTAGATTCAAGCAAAGTTTCTCACCACATGCTCCAGCAGATTACAGACCAAAAATCTCAGGTCAGGATCCCTCTCTCAGAGTGTAATGCCTGCTTCCTTTGTCTCTTCAAGTGCAGTGAATGAGATAGTTGGCAGGGAGAGAGGGCTGCCTTGGGGAGTTTGTCCCTCCTTTTTATAGTTTCAGGCCCCCTCTTGAAAAATGTTTCCAGCTGGGCACTAGGAGACAAAGTATCTATGTGGAAGGATGCTGGGTGTTTAGACCCTTTGTCTTCCCTTCCTGCTTGATGAGTATTACGCAGAGCACACATTCCTTTCTTTGCCAACTTCTGTTGGGGGGGGGCGCTGTGGGGTTTGGAATCTGTGAAGTTGTCAGGACAATACTGACCAGCAAATTATGAGTTTTCAAATGCGTTACAAGGCATACTTTGTACCAAGACTACAATAGTGTAGGATGTGAATAGAGGGGTGTGTTCTGTCACAGCATGTAGTCAAACAGGCTACTCCTTTTAGTCAATATATCAGACAATACATCAACTTGAGGCAGTCACTGAGGACCCAGTCCACCTTTCTCAGACACAGTCCAATCCCCCTACAATTGCTAAAGTGGCAAAGGAAAGGAAACTAGCTAACCAAAGATTGCAATAGGCCCCTCCTTCTGGCAAGGAGTCACAAGTGGCCCACAGAACAGTTCAGTACTCTCAGTAGTTCAGAGCAGACACTCAAGGTTTGGCCCATCATCTACTCAGGAGGTTCAAAATAGCCATGGGCATGCAAGTACTCCACTCCCAGAGAGAAAAAGGTGGAGGACAGATGTCTGTTCTTCTCCTAGTATTGCTCACCACTGACCTGGCCTATCTCTTTTTAAAGCCCCTCCTCCAGGCCTGACATGCCTTGCAGGTGTAGCAGGGCAAGGCTATTCAGCCCATAGCTGCTCTTAAACTGCTTCCTGGTCAGTGTGGGGTTTGTATATGCTGGCACAGGCCGCTCATCTAGATTAGACTCAAGCCTACTGATTAAACAAAGGGACTAATTCCTTAACTTCTGTAAATATTACTAAGTCTCTATCTGGGTTTATTCTTTTTTAAGTTTTTTTTTTTTATTAAACATAAAGAAGGCAATAGCCACCCCATTCCTACCCACAGTGGTCTCCAGGGAAACACAGTTACCAGTCAGGCAATGCACAGTAATGGTCCACACAAGGAAAGACACAAAAGGACACACTAAAAAAAATAAAATGCATTGCTTGGGGGGGGGGGCGGGGGGGGAGAAATATATACAGTAATCAAAGGACAAGTCAGACAAAAAAAAGCAATCAGTTCAGAATCAAAATACAGACCAGTAACATTAATTATCCCTCACATATGAGGGCTTGAAACAGGTTTGCCAACTCAGAACACAAGCAATTACTGACAAACCATCACTCTCTCAAATGAGTCAATAAGGACTGAGCCTTGGAACCTAGGTTTAGTCTGAGCAGTTGCAGATCTACTAGCTCTTTCCCTTCTGCATCTCCAAAGCTACTCTTAGAGTTAACATGGACAGGGTGCCTGTCGAGTTATGCTTTGTGATGTGGGCGGTGCAGACACTCTACCATGCAGAGGAGCCACATCAGTTCCACTGCCTAACACATGCCCATTGTGGGGCTTGTAGAGCAGATTACAGATTTAAATTTAAAAATTGCTGGGACATTTATGACCAGATCAAAGGTATTTAGGCTTTCATTGAAATCAACAAGTTAGGAGCCTAAATACCTTTGAAGAACTGGGCCTTTGAGTGAAATGGACCAAGAAACAGAATCTACCATTCAATGGTAGATTCTGTAAGTACTGCAGTGTATGACCATGACTAAAAACCTGTTGAATCAAACATCTTCTAAGGCCCATATCCTCAAGTAGTATTTAGGGACCTAATTTCCACTGAAATCAAAGTTCAACGTCTAGACCTCTTTGACAATCTGGGTTTTAGTTCTTCTAGAAGATATTTCATTTAAGTAGCTTCTGCTCAAGGTCATACATGGTGGATTCTGTAAACACTACTATTTGAATGGGTTATTTTCCCAGGTCCCATTTCACACGAGCAAGTTTTCTATCATGAGAGCGGACAGGTTTTTTATATTAATCTTTATTAAGTTTACTGTTAAAACTAGAGGCACAAGAGAACAAGATTCCTAGCATATATCTTTCTATTTTTATTGACAGATTCTATAGTGACAGGCAATTCTGGCCAGCATTTTTACTGAAGGTCTGTAAGTTTACTGACTGCTGGCAACACTGACTTGAAGATCAAAGAATCTAATGGTAGAGAATGATTAATGCAGAGGCTGATAAAGTTATCAAAAGGCTTGGAAATCCAAAACATGATTTTGAACAAGGAAAAAGGAGTGTGATGAGGTTTAAAAAAAAATAAATCCTTTTTTTAAGATGGCAAAAGCTCAGGTTTCCCAATTAAAAATATTTTATAGTAATGATCAGTAGGAAGCTAGTAACTTTGTTACACTTTGGATCAGGACCAAATTGACCTGGTGTTTATACATGGGTGCAGAAGGGAATAAGGACCCTTCCTTTACAGTTGCATGAGTCACGTAAGGGCCAGACAGAATAGCCACCCTCACACTGGCTCCACTATTGTGGTAAACCCCTCAGGAGGGGCTCCAGAGCAGGAAGTCTCAGTGGTAAACCCCTCAGGAGGGGCTCTGGGGCAGAAAGTCTCAATAATGATTCCATCACAGAGTTATTCTCTGATCACTCCATTGTGGAGTGGAGAATTGCCCTTTGGTGAAAGGTCACAGAACTCAACCCAAAATATTACTCTGCCCTCTTCCCCATGAGAGTAGGGCAACTCATGTGAAGCCCATGTGCTCCCAAACCAACTCTGGCCCTTGGTAGTCCTCCCACCCCAGTTCCCTGGAAGCACAGCTTCATTGGAGCCACATTACTAGAAACTCCCCCTGGCCATACCAGTCCCAATGAACATAGAGGCAGTGGGGAGAAAAAGAGGGTCTTCAGAAAAATAATATAGCCCTGGAAAGAGAAGTCCAAGAATCTCTCCAAGAAAGCCATTTAAACATTTTTAAAAGTTACTATTGCAGTTAGAAATTTGCCAATAAAATAATTGGGCTGGGGAGAAGGGGAGGGTGGTTTGGAAGAAAGAACCTGGAGAGTCTCTCTCCTATATCCAACTTATTTGCTACAATCTTTAAAAACTATATTACATCTTGGAGATGCTATTCTTCCATTTATGAACTGTTCTGTCTCCCTCTCCCCATCCCCCAGTCAGACTGGTTTATGCCACGCAAAAAGAACTAACTGTTCAGTTACCTGCGTTCTGGGATTTTCAAGGGCTCACTCACCGCTGGGGGGTATCCATTTGTAGCTGAATCTGAGGATCAGCTCTCATCTGGTCAAGCACCCCCTTCCGTCACATGCCCCATAGCCCTTCTTGCTCTCCAAGACTCAGGATGCGCTCTCCATAACTCAGCCCTTCAGACAGATCACTACATAGTTCTAGCATTCTAGGGTAACCCAGTCCCGTCCCTCTGGACCAGCTGTCCATACACTGCCCCAGCTAGTCTTCTGTATTTCCCAGTGCTACTTGCCCTGCAGCTAAGGGAATCTGAACTTGCCTACTACTCTGGGATCCAGCCTGGAGACCTTGTCAGTAGCCAAGGTCTACACTCACTGCTCTTTCCCTGGGCTTCCTCCTAGCCTGTGGAAGGCAGAGTTTCTTCCCTGCAATTCCTCTGGGTAAACCACTTTTGTCAGGGACAAGATGCCAGGGCTTTTGCTCCCTTCTGAAGGCACGGAGAGGTGGGTAGGAGGAAACCAAGAGCAGCTACAGACTCTCTCCCCGCAGCACCTTTTTGCTGCAAACTTTCTGCCTTTACAATTTACCCAGCTGGGTTTCATCAGCAGTTAGTAATTTATAAATCCAGCCGGATTCTCTGAGGTGAAACCTATAAGGTTAATTGGCCTTGTCTGAGTCACTTGAACCCCTTCAGGGCTGGGGTGAGTTGAACACCTCATCACAGTGTACTCCTAAATACCACCGTAAAAAGAGCAGCGAGGCTTGACTATTTTCATGAGTAATATCCTGGGTCTCAATTTTGAGCTGTACATTTCCGAGGTTAGACACTGATACAGTACTCCATGAATTCTGCCTCCATCCCTCTATCATTCTGCAGCCCAAGGAGGGTACAGATTTTGACACAATCATTGTTGGCAAGGGAGTTCATATGGAGTGTAGTCAACATATACAATATTATTTTTATGGGGCTGCGGGAGAGGGTTTTTTGTTTAGTTTTCTTATCTGATTATTTTGATATTTCCTCCTTTAGCTTGCATTTATTTTTGACAGATTTTACCACACCAGGGACCAGAAGCCTCAAAGTCTTCAGGATGCATTAAGTGTCTTACAGCAGACAGCTACATAGAGATGAAAAATGTAATTAATACAATTTCAGGATTATATTATTTATAACAGGTTAACTAGAAGTTCCTGTATAGTCAATGTAGATTTGCTCTGACTAGGACTATGAAAACTGAAGAATGGTACCATAGCAATATCGGATGTACTTAGTTGTCATGGTCCTATTATAGGTAGCATTCAACACTTAGTTAGGATATAAAGAAAATAATTTAGTCTCTATAAAGATCGCCAACAAGGATGTCAGTTTGTTTGTGATGGTGTCCCATATCCACTAGGAAACAGACTAGGACCAAAAAAAATTTTTTAAAAAATCTCAGTTTATGTAGGCCACCAAACAGATATGAGGTACTAGCTACTGTCAGTCAGTAGCAATCTAGTCTTGCTCAGATCAGTGATATAGAACTGAAAGACTACTTATTTCTTTACAAGTCTGCTTAGCCACCCAGTCCTTATTTTTGTTTAACATTAACAACCATTTTAGGATAAGTGGAACAAAGAATTTAACTAGAATTTGTTTCTTCAGGAAAAAAAGGTAAATGATATATTCTGACTTCTTTACATAAGACAAGGTTCAAATACTCATGTTGCTGTACCATTAATATGGCCTTACCTCTAATGCACCACCTGTCAGCCCAGCCCAGATCTGCAATTACATCTCTGCCTCAGTTTCCTCTAGTGGGCTTTCAATGAGTCCAATGAAGCCTATAAAACCAGGGATTCTCAAACTGGGGGTCAAGACCCCTCAAGGGGTCACAAGGTTATTAAATGGGGGGGGGCACAAGCTGTCAGCCTCCACCCCAAACCCCTCTTTGCCTCCAGCATTTATAATGGTGTTATATATAAAAATGTGTTTTTAATTTAAAATAGGGAGGGGTTGGGGTCACATTCAGAGGCTTGCTATGTGAAAGGAGTCACTAATACAAAAATTTGAGAACCACTGTATTAAACAGTACCCCTTCAGAGCATTTGTTTATTTAACTTGAAGGCAGTGCCTTATACACATAGGTTTCCACCCCAGCATCTCTAGGTGGGGAGAAAGGGGCTGAGTGAGCCTTAGTCTATCAACCCCACTTACATCCAGGTCCCTTATCAGCAAGGCCTTCTTGACCCAGAACTCTCTTCTGGAACCAAGGCCTGTTATCAACTGGGGAAGGGTCTCCCCTCTTGGATCAAGATCCCCCCCCAAAGGTCAACCACAACAAGCCTTCCTCAGAACAGCAAACAATTCTTCTAATCTGGGACTTCTGCTGTTATGGTGAAGTCCTTCCACAGGGGCCAGGTTCCACTAAGACTTAGTGCCTCCTTTGAGAGCCTCTCGCACCTAACAGAACTCTTCCTTAGCTTCCTTTCCAGGCGAGCCTCCTCTGCAAGTTTCCCCCAGAAAAGCCCTCCTCTTACTATGTTCTGGAGCCTGTTCCTCTCCCTTAAGAGAATCTGTTCTTCAGCCTATCTTTAATCAGAGTATCTTTCTTTTATCACGCCTGAGAGCTTCCCTGACTAATTAACTGCTTCCCAGTTACTAGCCAGTGAGTTAATTAGTCCCAGGTGAACCTGAGTTGCCTTGTTCCCCCTTGTGGGTTCTGTCAGAGATAAGCTGAGCCCGACCCCTACAGAGAACCAGCTATCCTCTGACAATCCTATTACAAATGAAAGCGCCCTGTGGATAAGCAATTAAGAGAATACATATCTAGGCCTCAGTCAGTGCCTTGAACACTATAAATTATCCACAGTGTCTTAACTTAACAAATGGAGAGGACTATTTCTGTCTTAGAGGACTTTCTGTCCTGTTAAGAAATATCTCCAGGAATCAATACCATGAATCAAGCATACCTTTATAGGGTAGTGTGGATGAATGGATAAGGCTCTAGGCTAGGAATCAGAAGGCCTGGGTTGTAGTCCTGTCACTGCTGTTGACATACTTTCTGACCTTGAGCAAGTCCTTCATCTCTCTATCTGTAAAGTGGAGATAATGACTCCTTCCTTTGTAAAATGCTTTGGGGTCCGTGAATGAAAAGCACTATTTAAGAGTATGACTAATATTTGAAGGTCATACAAAGGATAGTAGTAACAATGCTTCCACATTTGCAAAAGATATGCACCATATACATGCCATCTCAAATACAAACAGTTTCTAAATAGTTTATAGGCAAGCAATTAAATGTTTTTGCTTTATGTGTGCAAAATAAATGGGATCTTTTTATAAGGTTCCCACAGGACCCACTTTATGAGGGCCAATTTAACATGTGTATAGGATTAGTAGTAATCCTATATATTATGGAAGAATTGAAGAGACAAATTTACCAGTGGCACAACAGAGCAATTTGGAACACAACTTTCACTTTTGCTCTTCAAATGCCTGATCCAAAGCCCACTGAAGTCAATGGGAGTCTTTCTTCTGATGTCAGTGCTCTTTGGATTGGGTCCAAAATGCTTGAAATAAAAACCTCTCTATAAAGATCAGGACCATTTCTTAATGGAAACTTTGATTACTGATTTGTTTTAATAATAAATTTAATCTGTCCTTGTCTTGTTTTTATAAAGCTAGAAATAGCACAGTAAAAAAGCTGCATTTGTTTCTTGGCAACAGCATATTTGACTTGTCAGTGTAATATACATTTTCCTAGGTTCCATGATTGAGTTTACTAGGGAAGGCAGTGCATAACAAATTCACTTGATTTGTGTGCAACAGGGGGATAGTGGCTGCAGGGTGATGAATAATAACACTACAGTACATTTAAAAATAAGAGCACTTTAAGATTTTCAACAGTAGAATCCAAAGAACTTTTACTCTCCACAGAGATATAATCCAGAGCTGCATCAAGCTATTCTGCTGAGATTTACACATGAATGGAACCAGCCTTTCCCACGTTGTAAGATAGCTTTCATCCATTACATTCTGGGAAACTTTAGGAACAAGCAAGTGTTATCTGTATTTCCTTCTCTTGCATCTTTGAATAAGCCACTCAGTCTTCAAAATGCTGGAAGCACCAGAGTTCCCATCACTGTTAAGCCCCATAAGGTAATACTAAGAACATGAAAACTCCAACATGACTAGGGTTTTAGGTTAAAACTTATCAATCCGGATCAAACACTAATGTAATAAGTCTTTGAAAACAGATTTTTAAAAATGTACACTTCAATTACAGCTTTCATGTAATTTTTGTCCAGGAAATCTTTGATACTCTAGCAGGGTCTAATGATCTCCTGATCTCAGTAGTAGATCTCAGCTCATTCCCAGAAGCACAGGACTTTGGAGGAAGCTAGTTCTTCAAGTACACTGGAGGCATAAGCAGCACAAGTTTCCCCAGGTTGCCCCACCAAGGTACCTTGATGGAGATGAGTCCCACTTCAAGGTGAGAGAGGATAGTTCATGCTACATGCCAACTCAGTCCTTAGACCCTTCTGAGGCCTGGTCTACGCTAGGAGGTTATGTCGAATTTAGCAGCGTTAACTCGAATTAACCCTGCACCCATCCACACAGCGAAGCTATTTAGTTCGACATAGAGGTCTCTTTAAATCGATTTCTGTACTCCTCCCCGACGAGGGGAGTAGCGCTAAATTCGACATGGCCATGTCGAATTAGGGTAGGTGTGGATGGAATTCGACGCTAATAGCTCCGGGAGCTATCCCACAGTGCACCACTCTGTTGACGCTCTGGACAGCACTCCGAGCTCGGATGCTCTGACCAGCCACACAGGAAAAGCCCCGGGAAAATTTGAATTCCTTTTCCTGTCTGGCCAGTTTGAATCTCATTTCCTGTTTGGACATCGTGGCGAGCTCAGCAGCACTGGCAATGATGCAGAGCTCTCCAGCAGAGGTGACCGTGCAATCGCAGAATAGAAAGAGGGCCCCAGCATGAACTGATCGGGAAGTCTTGGATCTGATTGCTGTGTGGGGCAATGAGTCCGTGCTTTCGGAGCTGCGATTGAAAAAACGGAATGCGAAGATCTACGAGAAGATCTCAAAAGCCATGACAGAGAGAGGATACAGCCAGGATGCAACGCAGTGCCGCGTGAAAATCAAGGAGCTGAGACAAGCGTAGCAGAAGACCAAAGAGTCAAACGGACGCTCCGGATCCCAGCCCCAGACATGCTGTTTCTACGAGGCACTGCATTCCATTCTAGGTGCGGCTGCCACCACTACCCCACCACTGTCCGTGGACTCTGACGATGGGGTATTGTTAACGGCCGCTTCCTCGGAGCTGTTCGCGGACGGGGAAGATGAGGAAGGAGATGAGGAGGACGAGGCAGTCGACAGCGCTTTCAACGCTGATTTCCCCGACAGCCAGGATCTCTTCATCACCCTCACGGAGATCCCCTACCAATCCTCCCAAGGCCGTAACCCGGACCGTGAATCAGGGGAAGGATCAGTAGGTAAGTGTTTTAAACATTTATTTTGAACAGAATAGGAATGGTATCTTAACAATGGGTTTTTCATGATTAGTTTGCCCTAGGCGCTTTAGTTTTTAGTCCTTGCCAGTGCAGCTACTGGAAAATTCTGTCAACATGTCCGGGGATAGAGCAGAAATCCTCCTGGGACATCTCCAAGAAGCTCTCCTGGAGGTATTGTGAAAGCCTTTGCATGAGGTTCCTGGGGAGAGCGGCCTTATTGTGTCCTCCATGGTAGGAAACTTTTCTGCGCCAGGCTAGCAGCAAGTACTCCGGGATCATTGCCTCGCAAAGCATGGTGGCATACAGCCCTGGTGTTTGCTGGCATTCACGCAGCATGCGGTCTTTCTCTGCCTCCGTAATCCTCATCAGAGTGATATCACTCATGGTGACCTGCTTTGAATTAGGGGAATGTTAGTATGGGGACTGATTGCCTGTTCCTTTACATAACTGTAACCGGCGGTTTACAGCCACGCGATGGAGGCGGGACAGGGGCAGCATGCAGGGATCTTTCCCGGGGACAACCGCGAGGGGGGTAGGACAGGGGCAGAGTTCATACTGGCCGGATTGCCGGCAGCAGGAACTGGCCAACGCTAGGAGCATTGCTTGGAACGTGAAAGGAGGGCACTGCTATAAATTAAGCTTTAAGCAGCCAAAAGTCTACGGCTTACCATGTCCGCCTGCTAGCCGAATTCTGTTGTCCGGCCCCGCTTGTGTGATCTGTACAGCAAGACCCCAG
Source organism: Emys orbicularis (assembly GCF_028017835.1). Taxonomy (NCBI): domain Eukaryota; kingdom Metazoa; phylum Chordata; order Testudines; family Emydidae; genus Emys; species Emys orbicularis. Next base: position 63,553,286 of record NC_088687.1, on the reverse strand, counting down.
GCACTCAATGGGAAGGCCGAAAATTCGACCTTGTCCTGAGTGTGCATGTGATAGGTAATGTGCATGGTCTTGTTCACAGAGAAAGACTATATTCATTGTTCGCAAAACTGTATCTTTGTGAGGAATTCACTCCCTTTTTCCCATCCCACAGCTGCGAGTGTCTCCCGAGCTACCCCGGTAACCCCCTCCCAGAGGCTGGCGCAGATCAGGCGATGAAAGAGAAGGACACGGGATAAGATGTTCTCAGAACTTATGGGCTGCTCCCGAGCCGAGGCAGCACAGCAGACCCAGTGGAGGGAGAACATGTCGCAATACCAGCGATCACACAGCGAACGGGAGGACAGGTGGCGGCAGGAAGACCAGCAGGCAACTCAAACGCTGCTTGGACTAATGAGGGAGCAAACGGACACGCTCCGGCGCCTTGTGGATGTTCTGCAGGACCGGAGGCAGGAGGACAGAGCCCCGCTGCATTCTATCTCTAACTGCCCTCCCCCGCCACAAAGTCCCATCCCCCCCTCACCCAAAGTCCCAAGAAGGAGGGGTGGCAGGGGCCGTGAAAACAGTCACTCCACCCCTGCAGACTGCTCAAGTAGCAGAAGGCTCTCATTCCGAAAGATTTGATAAGTCCTTTCCTTCACTCCAAAAGCACCTCACCCAAGCCCCCGTCCCAGTTTCATCCCCTAACTGTGTAGTTGTTAATAAAAAATACGTTTCTGTTAATTACTGTTTCCGTCATGTTCTTTTATAGGAGAGTGTGTTTGAAGGGGGGGAAGGGAGTTGGTAATTGGAGAGGACAGTCACCTTTACCAGGGTACAGACACGGGGGGAGGTTCAGCAGGTCACACACACACACATTGCAGTCACTAGGCACCCTGGTCAGTCTGGGAGGTGGTTTTCATGTTCTGTGGGGGGGGGGCTATGTGAGTTTGTGGTGGGGGAGGGCGGTTACAGATTTTATGCAGCGGTCCTTAGCCTGGATGACAGAGCCACGCAGCAGGGGATCTGTAACCGCCCTCCCGCGCCACAAAGTCACATAGCCCCCACACACAGAGTCCCGAAAAGGAGGGGTGGCAGGCTCCGTTGAAACAACCAGTCCACCACTGCGGACCGCTCTAGGAGCAGGAGCCTGTCATTCCTCGAGTTTAGAAGCGTCCTTTCCATCACTACACCCGCTCCCCACCACAGTCTGCGTCCCAGTTTCAACCCTTTACCGCGAAATCCTTAATAAAGAAAACGGTGTTAATGAACAAAGTTTCATTTATTTTATTTTTAAAGGTGTGTTGGAAGGGGGGGAAGGAGGTTGGTAACTGGACAGGATAGTCAACATTAACTGGGTAAAGAAACGGGGGCAGGTTCAGCTTCTGTTTAAAAAACCTTAATAGTCACAGGTTACCCTGCTCACTCTGGAACCTAGCTTTCAAAGCTTCCCGGATGCACAGCGCGTCCTGCTGGGCTCTTCTAATCGCATGGCTGTCTGGCTGGGCGTAATCAGCAGCCAGGCTATTTGCCTCAACCTCCCACCCCGCCATAAAACGTCTCCCCCTTGCTCTCACAGAGATTGTGGAGCACACAGCAAGCTGCAATAACAATGGGAATATTGGTTTCGCTGAGATCAGAGCGAGTCAGTAAGCTTCTCCATCTCCCCTTCAGACGTCCAAAAGCACACTCGACCACCATTCTGCACTTGCTCAGCCGGAAGTTGAAGAGTTCTTTTTCACTGTCCAGGGCGCCTGTATAGGGCTTCATGAGCCAAGGCATTAGCGGGTAGGCTGGGTCCCCGAGGATCACTATAGGCATCTCCACATCCCCAACAGTTATTTTGTGGTCCGGGAAATAAATACCTTCCTGCAGCCGTCTAAACAGACCAGAGTTCCTGAAAATGCGAGCATCATGAACCTTGCCCGGCCATCCGACGTTGATGTTGGTAAAACGTCCCCTATGGTCCACCAGTGCTTGCAGCACCATTGAAAAGTAGCCCTTTCGGTTAGTGTACTGGCTGGCCTGGTGGGCCGGTCCCAGGATAGGGATGTGAGTTCCATCTACAGCCCTACCGCAGTTTGGGAATCCCATCGCGGCGAAGCCATCTGTGATCACCTGCACGTTTCCCAGGGTCACTACCTTTGAGAACAGTAGCTCAATGATTGCATTGGCTACTTGCATCACAGCAACCCCCACGGTAGATTTGCCCACTCCAAATTGGTTCGCGACTGACCGGTAGCTGTCTGGCGTTGCAAGCTTCCAGAGGGCTATGGCCAGTCGCTTCTGGACAGTCAGGGCTGCTCGCATCCGGGTGTCCTTGCGCTTCAGGGCAGGGGACAGCAACTCACAAAGTTCCAGGAAAGTTCCCTTACGCATCCGGAAGTTTCGCAGCCACTGTGATTCATCCCAGGCCTGCAGCACTATGCGGTCCCACCAGTCCGTGCTTGTTTCCCGGGCCCAGAATCGCCGTTCCACAGCATCAACATGACCCATTGCCACCATGATGTCCACGGCGCGGGGTCCCGTGCTTTGTGAGAGGTCTGTGCTCCTCTCAGACTTAATGTCCTCACCGCGCTGCCGTAGCCTCCTCGCCCGATTTCTCAGCATCTGCCTCTGAAAAAGGTGAATGATAAGGTGCGAGGTGTTGACAACGGCCATAACTGCAGCGATGATCGCAGTGGGATCCATGCTCGCAGTGCTGTGGCATCCGCGCTGTCAATCACCAGAAAAATGCGCGAACTGATTGCCCGCCGGCGCTTTCACGGAGGGAGGGCGGGAGTGAGTGTTGAATGACGACAGTTACCCAAAACCACCCTGTCCTTAGTGTGGATACACACGTTCGACTTTGTAATATCGGTTCCACAAATTCGCTTTAAGTAAAATCGAACTACTCTCGTAGTGTAGACATACCCTGAGACAGCTAACACAAAGTCAATGTGTGCCAAATAGAATGGTGGCCTCAGTGATACGGCCCACTTGGAACTGTATTGTGACCACCAGCTCATTTGACTTGGGAGATCAGTCATGAGATCACAATCCCATATGAGAAAGTCCTATAGAATGTAATAGGAATGAAGCCAAACAGTTTATGTAAAAAATAATAATGTTTCACAGTTCATGGCAACTGCGCCTGTATTTTCCCTCTGTGGTCCAGCAAGGCACTCACTTTTAGGCTCCTAGCTGTCACCTCTCTTGGGCAGAGACGCTCATCTCTCTTCCTCCTGTCCAGGTTTTCTCTAGGCTGCACACTTCCCCATCTACACCGTGAGTTCCCCAACATGCCAGATTGCCTAAACAGGTCAGTGTCTGTGCTTTACTTTCTCCTCAGAGGATATGAACACTTGTAATTGCCCTCAGTTATAAGTTAGCACTCAGCTCTTTCTGAGGAAGCACATTTATTCTTAAGGTGAAAGCATTACAGAAAAACATATTACAAATAATAAAACACATGCTAATCATCTTACCAAAGATCACTCCTGCTCCAACAAGGGCTCTGGTAGGTGGCCAGTCCTTCAGATTGCACATAGGTTTTTCTGTGATTACAAATTCATAACCGTTTTACCTCAGAACAACCACCATGAACCGTTCATTCTTTCTTTTATACAGCTTCAGCTTTTGATCTTGTCCTCATGTAACTGGTGATCACAGACAAAGGTCTTTTCCTCAGGGCATAGCTTCAAAAGGCTGGGGTTTTGCATAACCAAAGGGGGATAAATCTGCATTCACCTCCCCCTACAGATTTCCTGGGAAACCCATTTTATTCCAAAAGTTCATTCTTCTATGGCACATTGTTTCAAATAGTCCTTCGAAGCTCATAATACTTCCTAGGGTTTACTTTGGTCACATCTCCCCCGCTACAAAATTTATATACAATTCCAGAATAATACATAAACTTTGCATTTTTAATACAATGAACTCCAAATCTACTTAAACTTAATTCCAAAAGGTTTTTCAAGGATACTGCAGGAAATTGCCATATCTGGCACATCCAGTCCTATAGAAATTACCTCAAAACTCTTTAAAACAAAGAACAATCTCTTTTTTATAGGGTTTTCAACTATGTTATGGAATTCTATAGCAGGGACATAAATCTCTAGTGAATTCTGTAGATACTACCAACAAAAATGATAGTAAGGTTATTATTTTATTTTAAATTCTATGGGATTTTTCCATAAGCCATCAGCTTATAATAACTGCCAGCCTGCGTTTGTTTGAATAAGTAATATGATGAGCTATGTGTCCCATTACCAAGTTATAGCTCCATTTTTGTTCCTTTTGGGGGTGCTAATGACAGAAATAAAGATGAAAGAAAGTCTCTCCTGAGTTTAATTAACTTTCCCAATGCTCAAAAATTTGCAAATTAATATATTTAACAAAAAATACGAGCCCTCTTGCTAAGCTCGTTTTCTGAACTCACAAAACTGTAATTTTTAGTGAACCTGTTCCTAAATAGTAAAAGTGTTGCTTTATATATATTTGACTTAAAATGTATTACTGCTATGTTATAAATATCATCTGTGGAAATTCACCTGGCCTCCGATAGAGCTTTCAAACAAGAGACCATATTCAATGCTACTAACATAAAAAGCTAATAGATCATTTAGTGTAAAGTGTTCCATTGGCATAGTACGCTTTAAAATTCATGGCTTTATATTAAAACTACTATATAGTATATTTATTTCATAAGGCACAGTGTGTCAAATTCTGATTTGTGATATGGCTTCATGGTTGTCTTGCAATTGTAGACATAAATATCATTGAGCTCTCACACTATAAGATTTCTATCTAGCTTTTAAAAACACCTCCAAGGGACTAGAAGACAGATTATTAGGAAAAGCTGAGCTGTAATTGCTATCCTTGTATTCCAGCCAGAGATATTTTTTGTTTTACTTGGAGATCAATTATAGATTCCTGCTAAAAATAAAGTAAACCAAGTAACTGAATGAGTCAGAAACTCTACAAGGTATGTATCTTCTGTGAAAACTACATCCTAAACAAAAATACCACTAGTGTAACTTTAGCAATCTAATAATTAAAAACATCTAGGTGATCTGAAAGTGTAAAACTAAAACCAGTGAAAATGTATCTGACATCAGAAAGTTTAGGGCTAGATCCTCAGCTCAGCTAGGGTGAATTTGCCTCCGTTAATTCACTTCAGTGGAGGAAATGGCCTTTGGCAGATAAAAATGATCCCATGGGCTTTACAACAGATATTATCTTCTATTTATTTGCTCCAAAAGCAATTTACAATCTTAAACTGATCTACAAATTGTGCAGGGGATACTTCATCCACTACTGAAATGTAACCTGAAGGTGAAAAATAGCAATCATTTTAGCAGTGCATAGTGACAGAACACAATACAGTACTCCCATTTATCTGAAATCCTATTATTGGAACCTCTGCATTATCCCAATCCTTTCCTTGTCTCCTATGTATCATGCTGGGGGACAAGGAAGGGATTGGGATAAGGTGGGGGTTGGATAATAGAGCAGAGACCCCCTTCACAAGTGCTGCAAGGAGGAGAACGAGGAGCCCCCAGCCACGGGGGAGGCCAAGCTGCTGTTGAATGGCTCCTGCAGCCATGCAGGGAGGCCTCTGCAGCCCCGTTGTCAGGGACAGTGAGTGGGGCTGTGACAGCAGGCTCCCTGCACTGCAGCAGGGCCAGTGACATCCAATCCCTGCAGGTGCAAGGGAGGCTGCAATCCTGGCTGAGGAGGTCTCTGCTCTGCTTTGCCAGGACCACAGCCTTCTCTCCCCTCCTCTCCCCCGCCCTCTGCAACTTGTGGCTGCAGGGATTGGGTGTCATGGTGCCCTGCAGCAGGGCAAGGAGCCCTCTGCACCCCTGCTGTCACGGGAATGAGTGACTGAGCTGGGGTGAGCAGAGACCTCCAGCCAGGACTGCGAGGAAGAGAACAAGGAGCAGTCTGGCCATGGGGACTGCCATCCCTATTCCTGAATAGCTCCTGTTCTCTCCATTATCTGAACTCCTGATTATCTGAATAAAACTCATGTCCCCCATGTTATTTGGGAGTTTACTGTACACAGTAACAGTGAAGAGATAGCAGTGAGTGTGGCGTCAGGAACTTCTGAGTTCTCATCCCTCTCTGATGCTGACTTTCTATGATCATGTCATTTAACCTCCTTGTCATTCCCTGATGTGTAAAATGGAGATAATACCTCTTTCCCTTACAGGGACATTGTGAAGGTTAACCAATGTTTGTATAGTGCTTAGAAAATATCATTATTGGTAGTAGTATTATTACTACATTATGGTTTAGGACCGGAAGTGGAGGCTACTGAAACGTCACTGGAGATGTAGATGGCAGAATGTAATTAGTCATACTGGATGTTGGCAAAGAGATCAGAGGCTACAACTTTATTTTTGTTAAAAGTTCTACAGAACTTTTAATGATCACAAATTAGCAGGAATTTGGTTTGAAACCTCATTCAAAAGACAACAGTCAAGATTTTCAAAAGTGATTCTGGATGCCCAGTTTAAGATACTGTCAAATGAGCCTGCTTTTCAGTAAGTGCTGAGCACTTGTCCTCTGAAAACTAGGCCCCTTTAAAGTATGTCGAGTTGGACATCCACATTTGAGGAAGCCAACTCACTAGTCACTTTTGAAAATCTTGGCCAGCACCTCTAAAACCACTTCCTGAGCAGCTCTCTGTTCCTGGGAGGGCTCTCAGACAGTAACAAAAAAGCCAGACCCAGTCTAGTTTGTGGTATCTGAAGGGATCACACACAAGGCATCAGAAAACAAACCATAGAGACAGCTAGAGAACTAGCCTCAATCATTTTTAATCAGATATTCTGCTGCCATCTGAAAGTCAGTATTTCCAAACTGACTTTTCTTTTCATCCACCTCCTCTGCCTTTTTACTCCTTGCTGACAACTCAATTATCCTTCCCATTTCCCAGGCTGCAAATGCAGGGTGATCTTTGATTCTTCTCTCTCCCTCTACCCCCGTTTAATTTCTCACTAAATCCTCTTGTGTTTTTTTTCTCTACCTTTTTCCACATCTACCCTTTCTCCATGGTCCCCACAGTCCCTTCCATCACATTACCCTGCTCTTTGAATGCCTCCATCGATCAGTTTCTTGTCTCTATCTGAATAACATTGTGACTGCTCACCCTCACTTACAGTACTGAATGTCCAACAGTTACTACAGTCACCACATTGCATTTATTTCCTATTGTAAGTACAGGAAAATACAGTGGTATCTCATTATCACTATGTGGTGGCCATTGGTGAATTTTAGTGTTGAGGCATTGTTTAAGGTTCTCCATTATCCTGCCCCACCTACATCTCTTCTCCCATGTCCCCACTTCATGCTATTCCCACTCATCTGATCTTACATTTACCTACCTTTGCCTATTTCTTCCCATTCTATGCTTTAAGTGTTCTATCATGCTACCTTCTACACCTGCAACACAATCCATGTCCTCATCTGCCAAGCACCATCTTTCTCCTTCTTCAGACCCACCTCTTCAGGCAATTAGTTCTCCCATCTTCTCATAATTAAAATACACCCCCATCCTCTTTCTCCCCAAGTGCTGCCTTGTGCTTGTTTATAATCTAATAAAATGAGACAAACTCTTTGGAGCAAGGAACATGTTTGATTTAAGTTTGTAAAGCATTGTGTAAATGCTCAGCACCATATTATCATCACTACTACAAAAGATTTATAAATGCAATAATTCTTAATTGTCGGCATCATAAGCACTTTAAATTATAGAAATTCTAATCAGACCATCCCTAATCCTAAACACCTCCCCCCTCAAAAAAACTGGTCCTGCTTGGACAGATTCTTCCATGCAAATTAATTAAGGGCCCGATTCTGTTTCCCTTACTCACAAAGTAGCCTCTTACGCTGCAGTTAGCTCCACTGATTTCAATAGATCGGCTTGCAGAGAAAGGTGCTATTCAGTCTGATTCAGGCCTTCAGGACGCTTAAAAACATACAACATAGAACCAAAGTGAAGGAAGCAAGTAACATATCAGTACAAAGCAATTCCTCAGGAAATAGTATAAGAGGGAAAACTTGTTCTCTTTGTTTTAAATGCCTCAATCCTACATGGTGTTTTTGAATTATTATCCTGAGACTTGAACTATACCACTACTTCATGTAATAAATTACAGATGGAGTGATGCATTTAGTAAAGGTCAAAGATTTTTGACTTAATGTGTACATGATTCAAACTAAGCATCAGGGGGTATTTCCTACACAATGGAAATAATTTCCACTGTGTCATCCTAAGAGGTCGGGAACACAAAAGAATTGTAGACACGGAAGTTGTGCCATCAAATTTACTTTCATATGGGTTCAGAAACAGAGATCCAGATGTTCTATTTCCTCTGTTTAGACAGGAAATATGTGCTAGGCAGAATTTCAGATCTAGTAAATCATGGCTTTCAGTCTGTCTTGATAATGCACAGGAGGTTCCATGTGGCTCAATCCTCCGCACTCCTTTTTAAAAAGGCAGGAGGCATATTTTAAGTGTTTTTGAGCTATTGTGTTCTAGAGATAAATACATTAAGGGATCAAGAGTAAATAAAATGAAGTGTCTAAGTAACAAAAGGAACCTCCTGGGCCTGTGGAAACAGTACAGCTGCCTTGGGGAACAGAAGACAGCAATACAACTGCCATAGGGATTCTGCCACAGGGGATAGCTTTAAATTACAGCCACAGCTCCATAGGATATCCATCACTAGAAGAAGCCGAGAAGTTGTCTAACAGAGCCCGGGCTGCATTAGCTAGCTGTGGACTCCCCAGTGGAGCAAGCTTGAAGGAGGTTTATTCCACTGTGACTTTACTTTTGGTGAACTTTCTACCTCTGGGGCCCTACATCCCTAGTTCTTTTGGTCCAAGTAGTTAAACCAGCATTAGGGCTCAGATCCTCAAAGGTAGTTAGGTGCCTAACTCCTAGCCCTCTGGGAGTTAGGCAAATAAATACCTTTGGGGATCTCAGCCTAAACCTTTAATTCACCTGTATGTACCTATATATTGCATTTGTCTCAGAACAGCATGGGGTATTAAATACTCTATCACTTTTTCTGTAACACCAACAGAGTGTGCCAGCACTAATTGAATTAACTTAGCTTTGTTACATTTGATATTAACATTGTCATTGGAAGTTGAAAGGCAAGAAAAATGAGAATACACCTCTACCCCGATATAATGCTGTCCTCGGGAGTCAAAAAATCTTACTGCGTTATAGATGAAACCGTGTTATATCAAACTTGCTTTGATCCGCCAGAGTGCACAGCCCTGCCCCCCTGAAGCGCTGTTTTACCGTGTTATATCCGAATTCGTGTTATATCGGGTCGCGTTATATTGGGGTAGAGGTGTATTTATAAATGAGCAATTCCTGAACCAATGTGCTATGAAACTATTCAAATTGTAGCTTTATGTTTGAGCTAACCAACAAATGGACTGGATAGAAATAGAAGTGCAAGAGAAATTACAAGCAAGGAGAGCACAAGGGTGACAGTAGTAAGATCACAGTTATACTGTAAGTACATCTTAATGATTCTGCTGAAGTAATTCATCATCATTATGACCAGGGTAAGAGTGACTCCTCACAACTAAACCTAGGAGAATCCCCCAAAAGGGCCTGAGCCTGCGTTCCATACTCAGCTAATGCTCAGATTGACTTCCATAAGAATTATGTCTGAGTAAGGAGTACAGGATCAAGGTAAGGAATGAATGGTCCAGAGTACTTGGAAGGCTAAAAGCATGCTAACCTGTCTTATCAATGGCCTGTTTTTGTGCCCAGCAGGGTGAGAAGGGCAACATGGTGGTATCTGCACTGGGGAACAAGCAGGCTAGGAATCTCAAATGGATGTGTAGCCTGTGCTTGTAGCATAACATTCTGGCATGAGACCCAGTCAGTTCATTATAGATAAGGCCTCAAAATAACCCTGCAAATTTGTGGTGTAGCTTGTAAAAACTGTAAGGGAGAAAGAAATGCAGTTATAACATTTACTCATGGCATGAGGTTTTTCCCTGCATTCTTTACTCCCCCCCCCCCCCCATATTTTAAAAAACTATTATGAAGAATAGGAGATTTTACTACTCCTCCAGGGGCTCACATCCTGACTCCTGCCTATTGAGGCTGCCACTCAATTACCTATGAGACTTTATAGAAGCCCTTGGTACTGCAGGAAAATTTAGCACACAGTAACTTACTGCTGGGGAATAATCGGGGTTTTTTTTAATAAGCGAAACAAAAACTGATTGAGCTACATAAAGTGTTGGGAGAAACTTCTTTTGTATAAATATACATATAGTGAAAGGTGTCTAATAATCATTGACAGCTCAGCTCAGATGGGATAGGGCTCATGATTCTGTTCCTCAGTCATGCACACATAACTCATTTACCTGATCTGTGCAAGTGCTTGAATTTACTGTATAAAACTTTCATTCACTCTCTTTTGATCTGTTTCCATAGAAGATGGATTAGAAGAGCAGACAGCTGCTGAGAGTGAGAACTTTCATTTGTAGATTTCATCTGTTGGCTGCTACAGTGGCTGTAGCATTTTAAAATTTAAAAGAAAAACCTGAAAGCTATTGGACTCAAACCTCTGTCCTTTTTTGAGCCCCTCAATACCACTGCAGCTGGATGAAAAAGCCCAATGCAACAATGCTGCTTTGAATTAGGGATGAGCAAACCAATGTAGATATCATCACCTTCACCAAAACTCAAAATTAAGAAACTGGGTTTGTTTTTCCCCACATCCACTTATCTTCTTGGTTTAGGCTAGAGGTGATAAAATATTCCATGTGGCTATTCTCAGAATTTCTTGCCTGACTGGAAAGAATTGCTACCAGAAATGTTATGATTAAACCCTGTCCTTATGACCCTTCCAGCATGATTTCTAACCAAAGAGGTTTGGATGCATTTCAGATAAGCATCCAAAATATCTGATTTAAACCTCCCAAACAATATTCATCTATTATACTACTTAATTCTTCCTTTAAAATGCAGTACTGCTCTGAAAAGTGACTCAGTAATGGCATCTATGGATTCCATGTTGTTTGTGAATCATGGACTCTTTTCTCAATGTGTTTCATTTACAAATAAAGAGATGTTTTCTTCTGACTGCCAGTCTTGCAAACTCAGCCTGGATTCTGAGAGTCAAGCTGATTTCTTTCCATCTCCTCCATCATCACCAATAATAAAATTCTGCAAGACAAACTAGGCATTCACTGACATCTGTGCAACTACACTGCCTTCCTGTTAGACCCTCAGTGACACCTGTGCAGTTCCACCACCATCAGCGGGTATGCACAGGTGTAATGGATTGGCCTGATTCTGCTGTCAGTTATTCTGATGCAAATCCTAAACGCCACTGAAGTCAATTGAATAAACAATTTTAATGAAGATGACAAGAAGGAATAGAATCCAGCTCAGTGTCTTTACAGTGTTTGGTCTCCAGGTCTAAAAGGAGTAAAAAGCAGTAAAACATATTTGTCCTTAAAGTGAGGCCATAGAAAGCAGATTTATTGAGTAACATGGTACCATGTGTACACAGTCACTTTCCGAAGTAGAACCACACTTTAAAGCAAGAAACAAAATTTTGTAAAGTATTACACATCTGCTCCCCAGTTAGGGTGACCAGATGAGAGGAAGAAAATATCGGGACACCTGGAGGCAAAAAAAAAAAAAAAAAAAGCCAAGTGCTGCCGGCGGAACAAAAAAAAAACCAAAAACTGCTGGCGGAGCGAAATATCGGGACAAATTGCGTCCCGACCAGAGATCGGTCAGGACACAGGACAAACAGCTAAAAATCGGGACGGTCCCGATTTTATCGGGACGTCTGGTCACCCTATTCCCAGTTATCCTCTAAGTCATATCCATGTAGTTTACTGGCAAAACAGTTTTTACTACTGTCAGTATTACAGAGCGTTGCAACATATCTATGGAAAATCAAAGTGTGTTTCTTTATGCCTCACATATCAGCCAAATTGTCAGCTAAATTCTGATTACAGAATCTTTGTTGACGATGATGATACATGAAGAAAAAAGAACATAGCTTGTTTTCAACAAAGCAGATTGAGCGTGAAGAACTGGCAGTTAGAAAAATCTTGTTTTGATGTGTAAACTGAGAAAATGTAATATGGAAGTCACAGAGAATAAATATGGGACACCAAGATGTGGAGTGGGGGGTTGTTTTTTGTGTATGTGCATAATCAGATATCCTGAGCCTAAGCCACTCTTTAAAGAGTCTGGCTGCAAAACTTGGGAAGTTATGTGTAGAAGTATAAAATAATCACGTGTGACAAGAATATTAGAAACTTTGTCATGGATCACATGTGGCCGTTCAAACCTTTGTCAAGAGCTGAACCAAGAAAGGGAATGTTGCAAAGGTGGTGTCCCTTTCCATCCCTGAACCAAGAGCAGTTGCAGAAATGAATATAGCCCTTTGTACCCACCCTGACCACAGCTTCCTTGCACAATCTGTTGGGAGGAAGATCACAGTCCTTTGACTAGGTTCATTCCCCTCAAAGGCTTCATGTTGCCCTGCTTTAAATCCAGATAAATAGCTTGGCTAACCTTTGTCATATGGTGCAGATCTAGTGGTCTCACTACTTCACGCAAATGAGAGGGCCTATGACAACTGTTCCAATGTACAGGTTAGAAGAGCAGCCATATTGAGCTGTATGGCAACTCTCTACCTTTGTTCTGGTTTGTTGTGAGTATGGCTTTCATGTCCCAAACCACCCTGCACTCCATATAGAACCTGAATAACTGGGCTTTATGCCAGCAGAATCAGTTTTGCCCTACTACAAATGGCTGGTTTAACATATAATTGGTCTGCTGTGCTGTCAGTTACTTTGGTAACAATCCTAAATAACTCCAATGAAGTCAATTGAGTTCCACTGATGTAAAAATAACAGGAGTACTTGTGGCACCTTAGAGACTAACAAATTTATTAGAGCAAATTTGTTAGTCTCTAAGGTGCCACAAGTACTCCTGTTATTTTTGCGGATACAGACTAACACGGCTGCTACTCTGAAGACTGATGTAAAAGTGGAATGAGATCAAAATCTCAATTATTTATACAATAGTTAACTTATTTCTTCTTTGCTTCACACCAAAGGTTACAAGGTCAGATCCATCCATGCAAAGCTCTCTATTAAAGCCAATGGAAGTTTTGCCTGAAATACGGCTGAAGAATGAATCCTGCCAATACAAAGGCATACTCCAGGGGAGGAGCGAGGACCCAAATTGCAAACACATTGTTTGAGTTCCCTGCTTAGCTATCTCTAATTTACTTTCATTTTGTTGACATTTTAACTGTAAAATACTTGAACTAACATTTTCCTCGACAATCCTCCAAAAATGGTTTAGTTTTAAGTGTTGGCCCATCTACGGGAACAATCTATTCCTCTGGCATCTGCCTCTTCCACATCGGTGATTCACATGGCCTTGGTCATCCAAATAAGCCATTTTCCCTTAGCAATGGGAACTTTACTTCCTATGTTTAATAGACAACAGCTGACATTAATAGTACTTGGTCAAAAAATGATTAAATTCAACTCCATTTGGACAATTTGGAGATAGGTGAAGATGGCCAAAATAAACAAACAAACAAAAAACAGAGATACTTGCAGGTTTTACAGATAGGAGAGAAGAACAAACCAAATAGGTCACCTGTGCAAAGAGCCCAAAATGTTAAAACTCATATATGAGACGATGGACAGTCAATACAAAAGGAAAAGAAGATTCAAATTTCCCAATCACCTGGGTGTTTGGAGGCATCTGACCTGTATAATATGAGAAAATGAACCCATTGGTTCTAGATATTTACTCCCACATGCAGTAGGCAGCTAAACATTCCCAAGATCCCAACTGGAAAACAGTAGAAGAAAATGAGGGAACTTGAACTTTAGCATGCTGCCTGGAGGAGATAAGAATTCTACCTTGCAGACAGGGAAATGTATGATTTATTCTATAGAAATATTTTAAAAATTTTCCAGATATTATTGACTTAAACCAAGCAGAGAGATGGTAATAAAAGTTAGACTTGCAACAAGTAAAAGTATAGAAGTTGACTCTTCTACAGCTAGCTAAAATCAGATTTATATTACAAAAGAAGATGCACATTTTTACAGCTGAATCCAAACCCCACGTTGAAATTAATGGGTTTCTTTCTGCAGACTTTGAGGTGTTTTGGATTAGACTCTTAATAATTTGATCTTGCTAAACAGTTTGGCAAACTTGCTACCCATTTGTACCTTCACCCTAAAAATCTCACCACCTGCTTTTGTTAATATTTACAAAGATTTTTGAAAGGTTTCCAAAATCCCAATTGTCTTCTTTCAAATTACTAGTTCTTTAAACAGGGCCTTTTAGTGATGTTGTATTTGCTGATTAATTTAAATTAAATAATAGTAACAGTTCAGATTGTTCCATCTTCATTTGACATGTTCAGATTTAGGAGATGTTAATTTAAGTGTAATATAAACTTCCGTATCTATTCAACTGGGAATAAGAGTGAGATTTTCAAAAGCGCCCAGTCTTGGCCTAACTGCTCACACTGAATTTTTTTTAAAAGAGCAAAAGGGACAACTGTGATCATCTAGTCTGACCTCCTATCTAACACAGGCCACATGACCCGGGCTGGCCTTACCATGAGGCGAATTGAGGTGGCCACCTCAGGTGCCAGACTGTGGGGGGGTGCCACTAGGACCCAGAGTGTAGAAAATTGTGTCTGCTGCTGGTGCATGTGTATTCTCTCTGCTCTAGATGCACAGAGATGGTCGAGTGCTGTGCTGGAGGAAGGAGGGCACAAGAGATATAACAGGCAGGCAGGAGAAAAGGTGAGAGGGAATAACAGAAAGCAGCAGGAGCTGCAGGGAGAGAGAGGAGGAGGAGCTTCTTATGTACCTCTCTAGCACCCTCAGGACCCTGGACTGATTAACACCAGCTTCTCAGGGAGCTTCCTGTTTCCTGCTGCTTCCCTGAACCCACTTGAGGAGAACAGGCAGTCAACTGAAGTAGTAGGAGCCAGTTAGACCCTTAAGACGCTGATATCTTCCCTCACTGAGGCCCTGCTACCAGCCTGCTTATTTGTCCCCTTCAATTGAATGTTGAGAGCCACTATAGCTGGCACAGAACAGCAGTCATGAGTGAAAGAAGAAAACGCCTCTCTGGGGCAGCATTCAGAAAAAGAAAGAAAGCAAAGGAAGCTTTTCTATCTAAGCAGGAAGGAGCTCTCCTGAGATACATAGACACAAATATTCACGGTGAGCCTTCCGGCCCCAGTGAGTATGTGAGTGGTGAGGAGATGCCTGATCTTCCAGTTAGTCAGAGTGCAGGTGACCTGGCAGCTACTGCAGCATCCATATCTCCATCTCAAATGGATGTAACCATGCACATTCCTGAAGAAAAGTGTAGATCAGAGAAGAGTGTGGTGGAGGCACAAGAAACAGCTGCTGCTGAGTTTAGTTTCTTAAGTCTAGATGATCCAGGACTGTGGACCCACTTGAGGAGTAGCCTGAGGGACTTCCTTGTACTGCATGGGCCACAGCAAGTGGAAAAAACTTCATGTTATGCAAAAACAATGAAAATAGAAGTTTCCATCCAACACATTACTGGCGTGAAATCCCCAATGGTGACAAAGTGGAGAGGCCATGGCTTATGTACTGAAGAACCCAGAATGCTGCATACTGTTTTTGTTGCAAACTCTTCCAGTCTAATGTTCCAGCCACATTGGGTTCTACAGGAACAAAGGACTGGAAAAATCTGGCTAGAAATCTGGCAAGCCATGAGAAGGCAACAAATCACCAGAGAGCATTCCATAGGTGGAATGAGATGAGACTAAGCTTAAAGGCCAACATAGATGACCAGCATCAAGAGAAGATTGCATCAGAGTCTCTTTACTGGCAAAAATGTTCTGAAAAGGCTCATTGCCATTGTGAGAATGCTTGCTACCCAAAACCTAGCATGGTGTGGCACTTCAGATCAGCTGTATGTGCCAAACAATGGAAACTTTCTTAAAATTGTGGAGCTGATGGCTGAATTTGATGCTGTACTACAGAAGCATCTAAGAGTCACCACCCAAGAAATGTACACACGCCACTACCTTGGAAAAACAATTCAAAATGAGATCATACAGTTACTGGCAACAAAAGTCAAACAGAAGATTGTGGCAGATCTGAAGTCAGCAAGATTTTATTCTGTTTTCTGGACTGCACACCTGACCTCAGCCATACGAAACAAATGGCTTTAATGGTGTGTTTTGTAACAACAACAACAGAACCTAGTGAAAATGTCCCTGCAATGGTGACTGTCAGAGAGCGTTTTATAGAATTTATTGACATCGATGATACTACAGGAGCTGGTATGACAAATGTGCTTCTTAAAAAGCTGGAAGATATGGGAATTGCGATAGCTGACATGAGAAGTCAGGGCTACGATAATGGTGCCAACATGAGAGGAAAGAACAGAGGAGTGCAGACACGGATCCAAGAGTTAAACCCTCGAGCTTTTTTTGTCCCATGCAGTTCTCATTCATTGAATTTAGTGGTCAGTGATGCAACATCAGCTTCTAGTGAGGCTGCTGAATTTTTTAATGTAATTCAAAGCATCTATGTATTTTTCTCTGCATCAACTCATCAATGACAAATTTTGAAGCAACACCTGGGAACATCCTCTCTGACACTGAAACCACTGAGTGCCACACGATGGGAAAGTTGAGTGGAGGCGATAAAGCCTATCAAACACCAAATTGGGAAGATAGATGATGCCATAGTTGCCATTATGGAGGATAATGCTATAACAGGAACTGTTCATGGGAGAACAGTAGCAGAGGGAAATGGAATCACCAGAAACATACATAACTTCAAATTCCTGTGTGGCTTAGTGTTCTGGCATGACATACTGTTTGAAATAAATGTTGTAAGCAAGAGACTCCAAGATGTTGGCCTTGATATATCTGGAGCAATGGAAAACTGGACAAAGCAAAGTCATACCTACAGTCTTACCGGTCAGATGAGGGATTTCAAAACGTTCTGAAGAGTGCACAGAAGTTGGCAGAGGAATTTCACACTGATGCTATTTTCCCACCCATTCAAGAATACAAGAGTCACCGAAGAAGACATTTTGATTACGAGGCACGGGATAATCCCATAAGAGACCCCGAACAACCATTCAAAGTTGAATTCTTTAACCAGGTGCTAGATTGTGCAATACAGTCAGTTGAAGAACGTTTCATGCAGCTCAAGGAACACAGCAGTATATTTGGGATGTTGTGTGATATTTCAAAACTCCTCACTATACCTGAAGAAGACCTACACCAGTAATGCAGGGCACTAGAGATAGTGACACATGATGACATGTGCGATATTGATGCGAGTGATTTAGGTGATGAACTGAAAGCCCTTTCAAGATACATTTCAGCAGGATCAACTCCAAAGGCTGTTCTGGAATATATGTGCACAAATAAGATGACCACCCTCTTTCCAAATGCTTTTGTTGCTCTGTGCATACTTCTAACACTTCCTGTAACAGCTGCCAGTGGAGAACGCAGCTTCTCCAAGCTGAAGTTAATAAAAACACATCTACACTCTACAATGACACAGGAGAGGCTGGTCAGCCTTGCAACCATCTCAATAGAGCATGAGCTGGCCCAGACCGTTGACCTTCAGGAAGCAGGTCAAATCTTTGCAACCAAGAAGGCACGGAAAGCACCACTTTGATTATTCAAACAGATAAAAATGCCAGTGTTTACTATGCAGACAAGAAAAGTTACATTTGCTGTTCAGGCATTTGAAAGTTAAGTGTTACTTAACATTTTTGAACAAGGCATTTTAAGTTGTTAGTTCTCCTTTACTGGGGTAGGTAGCAGAGCAGTACCATGAGAGGAGTAGAACAGGAAGAAGGCAGAATTGCAACCTTTCAAAGTTTTGGCCCAAGCGAGGGGGCATGGGGGTGTCATTTGAGCTTCCCACTTCAGGTGCCAAAATGTTGTGGGCCGGCCCTGCACATGACTTCCCTGAATTAGAGCCTATCTTTTCGAAAAACATCCAATCTGAGTTTAAAAGTTGCCAGTGCATTATATGTCCTTCTCTTTGTTAAACTAAATAGACTGATTGACCATTGACTTCAGTGGAAACTGAATTACAGTACTGCCAACATCATATGTTCAAAAATCATAAATTAACCCCCCCCACACACACCTGCTCAAAAATAAGAGAGATGGCTTTTAATCCAGAAATATTTACAAGGTAATACACTTGAGGTTCTTTTTCTGGTTTTTGAGCTATTAGGTGCACTTGGGTCACATTTTCAAGTTTCTCTGCAACTGTGAGAATCAGAATTTCCTTTTTTTTAATGAAAGCTGAGATTTTTGCATAATAACTTGTCTACAGGAGCTGAGGCATTAAGTAACTCAAATATCACAAGACTCACAATAGATTTGTGAAGGCTGGTAATTCTGGAGTCAGGTGTGGCCCTAGCCAGTTTGCCAGCCAAGGTAGAAAATGGTTTTGGTGTCTGCCCCCCACCCATCACCACCAAGTGGTTGGGGGTGTAAAGGCCAGTCAATCAGCAGAGCAAAAACAGCTGCCAATCAGAGCAGAAGGGGAGGGGGAAAGTATTATAGCAGTATGGCGCCCTCCAGGAGCAGGCATCTTGGGTGACCGCCCTGCTGACCCGCCCCTAGAACAGACCCTTACTGGAGTTAGATCAGCAATGGATGCTTTTGAGTAAGTAAATACTTACTCTCAGTTTGAAGAATTAGAACAAATTAAAAAGTGAAACATACGTAGTGCAGTAAAACCTCAGGGTTAATTATTGTAAACATTTTGACCATCAACAAAAGCATTTATGGTTTCATCAAACTAAAGAGTTAAATTTGCATGTGTTGTAGAATGTGAACTAGTTTATTTTAACTGGGCAGATAAAGATAGAAGCACGGGACATTTCCTTTGAGCTCTATGCCAATAATAAAATCTTTGCAAAATTGAACTATATAAAATAATGTAATAAAAAAATAAAAAAATCCACGTACTCACCTAGATATATGTATATAATAAAAGACACCACATTACAGGTTGACTCCTGCCAACTGCAGTGTCACAGCAGAAGGGGTGCTAGCCAGCCATGATTTCTAGGGACATAAGAAGGCCAGAGAAAATGTTCTGTTTAGAATAATTTTTGTGCTAATGCCCCTTTTACCTGCGTTACTTGAGATATTCAGCACTTGATTGTACGGTCATCACATTTTTAAAGGCATATTCAGATAATCTTTTAAGTATTTTGGTTTGCTATACCTAGTGTGAGAAAAAAAATAGAGGGATTTGAGCCAGGCCTTCTAGATGAATATCTGTGTCCTACAAAATTATGTGCAATCGTTTCCTTCAAATTTCAGAGTGGAAAGCTAAAATTAATATTTTGACACAGACATAAAAGTAATTTCTTCCACCTCACTACATTTTCTAATAGAAGGATTGGTCTGAGATAATAATATAATTTTCTGAGAAGCTGCTACACACTCTGGATAGATTCTATGCTTTATTTGCCCATATTTGAACCTAATTTTTCATGTGAATTTAGTCAATATAGGATTATTGATTAAAAAATATTAACTGAAAGCTACAGGTATGGATTAAGGAAAAGATTCAAAGCAGTACACATTATTTATCCATGGGATTTTTGCACATCCTCCTTTGAAAATATTCCCCACAACATCAAATCATTATGCCTTATTCTTATTTCTAATGCCAGACACAGTTAACAGGTTATTGATAGGGCTTTTCTGAATTATTTATGGATTATTTAATTATTATTAGGTGCGATATCATCAAAATGATATTCTGCAACTGTTAACCAGCATTAAAGGGTATCCAATCCCTCAGTGCTAAGTAATAAAACTCTGCATTATATGTTCTTTCCTGAAGTCAGAAGTTACTTTAAAATAGTCCCCTACCTTTTCCCTTCTAAGGGAAAGTATAAAACTCTGCATATAGTAGGGGTTTGATGTTTCACTTTAAAAAATAGATAATACACCTCTACACCGATATAACACGACCCGATATAACACGAATTCGGATATAACGCGGTAAAGCAGTGCTCCGGGGGGGCGGGGCTGTGCACTCCGGCGGATCAAAGCAAGTTCAATATAACGCAGTTTCACCTATAACGTGGTAAATTTTTTGGCTCCCGAGGACAGCGTTATAATCGAAGTAGAGGTGTAATACTAGGGGTAACATACTGGCCTCAGTGAACTCAATGGTATTTTTGTCATTGACTTCAGTGGGGCCAGGATTTCATCCTAGCTGTTTTCTGTCAAATAGTGAATGTTGAATCCAGGTAGCCAGCAAGATGATGATCTTGTGTTACATATCAATAACAAGTGATAATTTGGCTCCTCACAGAAAGTGAAATTCACCCCTTAGCCAATGGCCAGCACAAGTTTTATGTATGAACTAAATCCCATTTAAACACTATTTTCATGGTTTAAGTGGATTTAAATTATGCATAAACCTTGTGCTGGCCTTCTGAATGGGTGTGATTGTCACCCACAGTGTATGAGATCTGCTTCCAATCAGTGAGGATGACATCCTATGGGGAAGATATTTACCAGCCTGGAAGGACCTTCTTTGATTTCCCGATAGGTAGTTTAGTACTTGATTTTTAGCACAGATTCCACCAAAGGAGGTAAAATACTAATCTCACTGTCTTTTCTTTTCAGTTATTAAATGTATATGATAAGCTCTTCCTCAATATAATAATGGCTTTTCTCTTTCACAAGTTCCAGGGACATCAGGCCTGTGGGGAATAGATAGAGAAACAGATTTAGAAGAGTGATAGGCTCAACCACTAGTCCCGCACCACTTGGATTTGTCTAGCAATTCTATTAGTGACGACTAAATGTAAAAGGTGGGAATGCAAATTAAGGAGGCACAGCAAGAAGAACGGACAAAATGAAGACCAAGAATCAGGCTAAAAGGCTGTATCTACAATAGTTATGCCAAAGCCTATTGGCTAAATCTTTCTTGTCTTACACAATTTGTCCCTCTGAAATCAATGGGGGGCATATATAAGAAAAGCAGGAGATAGCCCTATGGTTGGAGAAAACTTGTTGTTGAACAGACTGCCCCTCTACAAGTCTCCCCTTCTGCCTTTTACCTCAAGAGAGAGCAATGCTTTGAGGACAATGCACCTCATCTAACCTGGAGAGATATTTCCTTCCACATAATTAGCTTTTGTAAAATTACAGTTAAAAATGCATCTACCTGATATGTTTTTAGAGGCTTTTTTCCCTTTATTAGTGTCATCATATAGAACTTAATGTGCACCAGAATTTAAAACAAAAATAAAAGCCATGCTTCTTTTGAAATCACATGTTAAGACCCTGGATCAAGAGATCTGCATTTCAAGATAAGGTGCCGGATTGTTGTGGTGTATTTGAAAACTGTTGGAATTGTAGGCTGACACTTTAATTTGTATGGGGTTTCCTGGTCCTGCTTGCAGGCTAGAGGGTAGGGAAGAGTGCGATCAGAGTCAGTCTGGAGACAGCCAGCTTAGAGTAAGGTGGGGTGAGTTGTGCCTCTCTGTTTTAGGGATCAGCCTCTTTGTCTCTCTGCTTGGGGGTTCTTGGTGTGTTATTGTTCTGAATTTTAAGAAATAAAGGAGTGTGACATTACAACCTTCCAGCAAGAGTATTTATTCTTTTATCTAACTTCTTTGTGTTTATGGCATGAATTGTGCTCTTATTTGAGAGGAGTCAGTGGAGTTAATTTAAATGAAACACCTTTAAAAAAAGCCAATTTGAATCAAATATATGCCAACATAAATCAGATTTTTAGAGACTAAGAAATAAAGGGACTAAACTTGCAGAAATTTCACTGTTGATGGCATTAGAATTATTGCACAGATAGAAGGGGGATGTCTGTCTGTGTGACACTGTTCTTTGATCATCCCATTGATTTCCATTAAAACTACATTAACAGCATAGAGTCAGTGCTGAGCAGTCCCTAAATCACTTTTCTTAAAGGGATACTTCTTAGAAAACTGAAAGGTGAGCCTCACTTGTTTTCCTACCCTGCCTTACCTATTCCCATGGGCATTTCAGTGGGAGGGGGTGATTTGGCCCAGAGAGCAGAAGCCCCAAATAGGAGTATGTTATGCAGACCTGGGAGCAGTGGGGAATATATGAAGAAAAAGCTAGGCTTAGTGACTGGGTACTTTCAGTCTTTGTCTTTTGAATATGTGTTACCATCACATACGCATATGATTTTCAACATCATACATTATTTTAACATACTTGTGATGATGAATAGCTCAGTATTTATTAAAGTTCAATTGTGGAGCTCATTCTGGCTATATAATCTAGTTTATTCTATAGATCACATACAAAGTAAACAATAGCAACCTCGAGATTCATATTTCCTTTCCACTGTGATGTTTGCTCAGTCACTAAAGCTGATGAATCAGCTGCAGTACTGAGGTTTTGTTCAGTAAAAATTCATTCTGGAGTGTACTGCTGTCGTATTGAGCTCCTTTGATTATCCTAGTGTAATTGTGTTTGAACAAACATTTGGATAAAGAAGAAATAAAGCACTAAATAAGAAAAGAACTTCTACAAAAGTCTGATGCTTGAAAGGCTGATAAATTTGTAACATCTGTTACAATTATTTAATTGTAAGAAGTAGCCAGCTGTAAACAGCTAGAATGTCTTCAATTTTAGAAGGCTGTAAACCAGGGCAACAATCTGAAAGAGCCTTATCTGTCGTTCTAGGTAGATAATGGTAATTCTGTGGTGTATTGAAAACTGTAAAAAAAATCATATGCTGTCACTTTAAATCCTGGTCCTACTTACAAACTATGGGGCTCTGCACAGAACCAGAGCCTAACAGAGTCCGTTTACACACAGTCTAGAGAAAGGTGATGTTAGCTGTGCCTCTGTTTTAGAGAGCAGCCTGCTTTGTTTCTCTGTTTTTTGGGTTCTTGTGTGCTGAATTTTAAGAAATAAAGTAGTGTTATGTTGCAACCTTCCAGCAAAAGTATTTATGGTTTTATTCACGTCACTATGGTATAAACATCAATTCTTATCTGCCTGTTCTAGGTACTTATGTGGCCTGAATCACTGTAGTATTTGAGTACCATGCAATCTTTAATGTATTTATCCTCACAACAACCCTATGAGGTAGGAAAGTGCTATTACCCCCATTCTACAGATGGGAAATGGAGGCACAAAGAAGGTGGAATTCACAAAAGTAGTTAGGCACCAAAATCCAACACTTAGGTGCCTAAGTCCCAGTTTTGGCTCTATTACAATCCACAAAACTCTCCCCAAACCTTGTAGGGACCTAAATTCAATCAGCATTTAAGTTTTTAAGAGAAAAAGTTCCTAAGGCCCTTACATTCATGCCTCTTTGCACATGCACTGCTGCCTCACTGTAAGTGTCCAGATGTTAGTCTCCTGCCTAAGACCCAGAGCAATTCTTGAACCATGGAAAGACAGATATTCATCTACCTAAGTAGCATGGAGGGCCCAATCCAGTAGGTGCGCTTGGATGCTATTTACCAGACCAGGTCCCATTCAAACTCCAAGAGGAGGTGGTAGTAGCAGTAGCCACCTTATAACTTCTAGCCCAATGGTTAGAGCACTTAACTAGGATTTAGGAAACTCACGTTCAATTCTTCCCTCTCTACTGGAGAGAGAAGAAAGGATTTGAATAGAGGTCTCCCACCTTTCAGGAGAGTGCTCTAACAACTGAGCTATAGGATATTCTGACATAGGGCTCCCTTAGTCTCTCTTGTTGAAGCTGTTTTGCTATGGATAAATAGTGAAAAAGTGACTGGAGGTGAGGGGAGGGGCAGCTGGTCCCAGGATCTACCATCTCCCAAGTGAGTGTCCTAACCACTGGACTACAGAGTTAACAACTCTCACTTTCTGCCTGGACCAATCTTCACATCCAACTGTGAAGGCAACTCTTCTTGTCCAGACCTCTCCCACTGTTGTTTCCATGGTAACATTCTTCTTCCCCCACCAAAACCCCACTCTGAGAGCTTGTCACAGATCTGAGTATCTGTGTGGGGCCAGGTGGCAAAGAATATACAGGGAGGAGATTTTTATGCTCATAATTCCTCACACTACACTCATGGGTGAAAAATATAATACAGTCCCAGGTGCTATAGATTTTTCTCAGCCCCTCACACTCATGCTACAGACCCCTGTTTAATGGGTATGGCTGGCCAAAAACCACCAGAATTCCATTTCATGAAAACTTTTGAAGTTTCCCCATTTGTTTCCAGCTGATGCAGAACAAAACCATGTTTTTGTGAAAAAAAGCAAGAGACAGAAAAGCCAGGTGGTCAGGGCACTCACCTACAATGTGAGAGCAGATTCAAGTCCCTGATTTCTATGAGGCAAAGCAGGGATTTGAACCTAGGTCTCCCACCAGACTAGTGCCTATTCTATAGTGGATCTCTCTCTCTCTCTCTCTCTCTGACCAGAAATTCCATCCTGGACCCAAAAAACCTTCCCTGATAAAAGGTTAGTTAAAACAGACAGGCTTCCATGAAAAGTTTCCATTTAAACAAATTGGTATTTTCTAACAACAACAAAAGAAAAAAAGATTTGTTGCAGAGTTTCAAACCACCTCTAGTCTTGAGTGCTTTTGAAGGCAGGGAAGGCCCTGCCATAAGTCTTAGTGAGTGCAAAGTCTCTTCCATAATTTATATCACGTTTTGCTTAGATGCAGCTCTTGCTGAGAATCAGATTTACTGTGCTTTAGCTATAAGTATACCCACACTCAGAGCTTCTAGTAAAACAATGCTTTGCACATACCTAATATTAGAAGCATTAAGGATGATATTATGGCATTTACACCACAGCCCTCTGCATGGGCCAGTACAGAGCCATACAATCCCAGGAAAAGCTCTGGGGAGGCTGTGCCTCAGGACAACACAATCTTTCCTGGCACTGCTCTTTGCGCATAGGTCTGTTCCAAGCATTAGAATGAAGCACATTGCTCCCTCTAGTGGAGCCAACATGTTCCATGAACAGGAGTGATGTGGAGATGGCTGGGGCAAAATGTCACCTCCTTCCTGACCCTTTCCAGCCTCCTGCTTTCCCTGAAGCAGAAGAAAACAGACCCTGCATTCTGGAGAATCCAGAGAGTGTAAGTACTGCTATTGTGAGTAGCCCTAGTGCACCCCTCCACCCAGTGTGCCTATGAGATTGCCTGTTAATCTGGTCTTTGAAGAACAAAGCTTTGTTGCTTAGTATTTTCAAAGTAGTGCTCCACATTCCTCACCAGAATCCACCTCCAGGCTCCCCACAAATTCCTCATGTACTGAGAGTTTGCAGCTATGGATTTAGGCTATAGAGGCACAGAATGGCGGAGGGAAATGCTACCACCATGGCATGCTTCCTCAGCCCTGTAGGACACAGTTGAGTTACACAAGAAACTAATTTAGCCCATTGACTTAAATGGAACATTGATTTCAATGGGAGTTTTGCCTGAGGAGGAACTGTTGGATTGGGTCCTAGGTTACGTAGAAGAAGCATAATTATTAAATTGAAATGTGTGACAATGACTCACATTTCCATCAGAGCTGCTAGCAAGTATATGCAGCATTACAACAACTTCTTTTTAGAAAGAGACTATAAAGCCATTCATTTGATGTAATGCTTTACAAGAGCAAGATTTCCTATTAAAAGTAATGTGAATGAGTAGTTACAGCACAGCTGAGCCTGCTAGAATTAGAATATATTATCTTTCATCAACATTATCAAACTTTATTTTTTTGTACAGTGACACAGAACAAAGAAAAACTGTTCAGTAGCTTTATCTTATAAAAGGTGAAATCACAGAATTTAACTAGCAAAAATTAAATTAAACTACCATCCAAATAGGAGTTTATTAGCAGAAGCCAACATAAAAATACAGGAAGCTTGTAAATATTTGTTTTTAATATGGTAAATTTATACACAGGAGCTCATGTAAAAGCAAATTATCCTTCAAAACATTTAGTGAAAATCCAATGCAAGTTTTAAAAAGTTATAGGGAAGAACAGGTTATTGTTTCACCTTATTGATCAATTTCCCCATAGTTTATAACAATAGAAGCTTATTTTAACTTGATGCTCTTTTAGGTTTATAATAATCCCACTTTACAATAATATTACTTGTTATAAAGCTTATTTGTTACTGTAGCGGGGTGGTCACCCCGCTCCAGCCCTGAAGGGGTTAAAGCAGCCCTGGAGAGGGCTGTGGCAGGGGAAAAGCCAGGCTGATTGGGGGAAGCAGCCACAGCTGGGGCCACACCCCAATCAGGCCACAGCTGGCCCTATAAGAGGGCTGAGGGCCAGCAGCTGAAAAAAAAAAGAGTCTCTCTCTGGCTCTAGAGAGAGAAGGACCTGGCTGCCTGGGAAGCTGAGGAAGGTACCTAGGGTGGAGCTAGGGCCGGCTCCAGGCACCAGCATAGCAAGCAGGTGCTTGGGGCGGCCAATTCAAAGGGGCGGCACTCCGTCTGGTATTGGGGCGGCATGTCCGGGTCTTCGGCGGGAAATTCGGCAATGGGTCCCTCATTCCCTCTCTTCCTCTTTGAGTTGCCGCCGAATTGCCGCCGAAGAGAAGGAGGACCCGCCACCGAACTGTCACAGAAGAAGCGGCATGATTGAGCTGCTGCCAAAGTTCTGCCGCTCGTCTGTTTTTTTTGTTTTTTTTTGCCACTTGGGGCGGCAGAAAAGCTGGAGCCGGCCCTGCGTGGAGCAGTGCTGGGGAAGGGCAGAGGGAGCTGGGGAGCTCCAGCCTAGCTAAGCCCCAGGCTGCAGGCTGAGTTAAGGGCCCACAAAAGTACTGGGGCTGCAGAGGGGCAGCCCAGATATAGGCAGAGGCAGCTAGTCCACCCCCTTTGCCGATGATGAGTGGTTTATAGACTGCAGTCAGCCCCAGGGAGCAGGGGCTAGATGTTGACTGGCAGTAGCCACTGAGGCAAGGTGGGGATTGGGGGTTCCCCTGGGAGGGGAGACCCAGAGTGAGGGGGTACTGCGGTGGGCAGAACCCCTGGGCAAAGGGCACCGGGGTCTGGGAGGGACACGGGGGCCAGCGGCAGGTGAGACATCAGCCGGCAGAGGGTGCTCTGGAGCTGGAAAAGAGCTAATTCCCTGGACAACCAGCAGGAGGCGCTGCAGCGGTAAGTCATCACCCCGCCACAGTTACATTAACATTTAATAATATTTAGCAGGTCCACATGATTTTCATCATAAAACTACATTACAAAAATAAACTGATTAACTTGCAGGACAGCCTGTGAGGTAGATAAACATTCCTGTTTTACAGAGGAGGAAATGGAAGATGATAGATTTACTCAAGGACTTAAAGAAAGGCAGTGCCAGGGCTGCTTAAAAAAAAAAAAGAGTTCCTGTCAGCCCTATGCTCAAACATAGAATCATAGAAGATTAGGGTTGGAAGAGACCTCAGGAGGTCATCTAGTCCAACCCCCTGCTCAAAGTAGGACCAATCCCCAACTAAATCATCCCAACCAGGGCTTTGTCAACCTGGGCTTTAAAAACCTCTGAGGATGGAGATTCCACCACCTCCCTAGATAACCCATTCAAGTGCTTCACCATCCTCTTAGTGAAAGTGTTTCCCAATATCCAACCTAGACCTCCCCAACTGCAACTTGAGACAATTGCTCCTTGTTCTTCATCGGCCATCACTGAGAACAGCCTAGCTCCATCCTCTTTGGAACCCCCTTTCAGGTAGTTGAAGGCTGCTATTAAATCCCCCCTCACTCTTTTCTTCTGAAGACTAAACAAGCCCAGTTCCCTCAGCCTCTCTTTGTAAGTCATGTGCTCCAGCCCCCTGATCAATTTTGTTGCCCTCCGCTGGACTCTCTTCAATTTGTCCACCCCCTTTCTATAGTGGGGGGCCCAAAACTGGACGCAGTACTCCAGATGTGGCCTCACCAGTGCTGAATAGAGGGGAATAATCACTTCCCTCGATCTACTGGCAATGCTCCTACTAATGCAGCCTAATATGCCGTTAGCCTTCTTGGCAACAAGGGCACACTGTGGACTCATATCCAACTTCTCATCCACTATAATCCCCGGGTCCTTTTCTGCAGAACTGCTGCTTAGCCAGTCAGTCAGTCCCCAGCCTGTAGCAGTGCATGGAATTCTTCCATCCTAAGTGCAGGACTCTGCACTTATCCTTGTTGAACCTCATCAGATTTCTTTTGGCCCAATCCTCCAATAAGTCTAGGTCACTCTGGACCCTATCCCTACCCTCCAGTGTATCTACCCTCCTCTCCCCCCCGCTTAGTATCATCCACTAACTTGCCAAGGGTGCAATCTATCCCATCATCCAGATCATTAATAAAGATGTTGAACAAAACCAGCCCCAGGACTGACCCCTGGGGCACTCCGCTTGATACCAGCTGCCAACTAGACATCGAGCCATTGATCACTACCCGTAGAGCACGACAATCTAGCCAGCTTTCTACCCATGTTCTAGTCCATTCATCCAGTCCATACTTTTTAAACTTGCTGGCAAGAATACTGTGGGAGACCGTATCAAAAGCTTTGCTAAAGTCAAGATATCACATCCACCGCGTTCCCCATATCCACAGAGACAGTTATCTCCTCATAGAAGGTAATCAGGTTGGTCAGGCATGACTTGCCCCTGGTGAATCCATGTTGATTGTTCCTGATCACCTTCCTCTCCTCCAAGTGCTTCATACGAGGCCAAAGGTGAAGCCAAAAATGTCAGTGGGACTTATGAGATAAGATTTGCAAAAGAGACATAGGCTCTTCTCTATTTTAGTGCCTCTCCGATTTAGATTAATTTAGGTGTAAAGCCTCACAAAGCAGCCGTCCATTTCTTCCTTGGCACTTCATTTATCACTCAGTGTTTCTGCTGCAAACAATGGACATCATCACAGTTCATATAAAAACACTGAATATTAATTTAATTGTTTAATTTTGTTTTCTAGCTCCTTCAGTATAGTAAACACTTCAAAACATGTAGTGTTCATGAAGTAGTTAGTGATGAGGTTCATCTACCTGAAACTGTTCCACAAAGATAACCCTCACAAGCCAGGCTACTGCCCCAGAACAATTCCTCAAGCGGCCAGATCCATTGCTAGTATAAATCAGCAAAGCTCCAGTGAAGTCACTGGAACCATGACACCTTCATTTATTAACAGGATCACCTCACCTCTATTTTTTTATCTCCTGGATGGTGAATCCCACCCACAAACTCTTCACAAGGGAGACTTAGGCACTGAAGTCCAAAATTTAGATCTTCAAAACCCCTGCACAGCTGCCCCCTAACCCTTTAGGCACCTAAAGTCCCTAAAAGCCTAAATTTCCCCCGGTAAAGTCCTTGAGAAACCTAAATTTCTGCACACAGCTATCTAAGTCCCGGCACTACCAAGCAGCTCAGCACCAGAGCTGCAGCAGGATTCGCAAGGCAATACCCACCTATCTCACCTGAAGGGCCTAATCTGATAGATGTGCTCAGAAACTGCCCTAGAGCACATCTATTGGGTCCCACAAACACACACAGCCAAAAGAGGTGGTGCTACCCTCTTTTCATCCAATAGCCCAGTGGTTAGAGCATCCAGGATGTGAGAGACCTATGTTGAAATCTCTGTTCTGCTTGATGTAGAGCAGAGATTTGAACCATGTCTCCCAGTTCCTAGCAGAGTGCCCTAACACTTGGACTATAGGTTATGTCTCTCTGACTCTCTCCTGACCAAGCTATTCCAATTTGTATAAGATACTTAGATAGTCATCGGAGCAGGGCCTAGAATTCAGGTCCCCAGGTGAGGGTCCAAGTCATTCTCTCTGGCACAGTGAATATTTAATTTCTACACCTACCTCCTCCTTGTTTTTTCTTTAAAAACGTTGCAACTCCAGGAGGGGTTCACAGCCTTGAACCCTGAGTGCAGACAGGCACACCTCTCCAGCCCAGAATTAGGACCCCAACTCCCTTTGAGGGGTAGGACTGATGCCCACCCTTCTCCTCAGTGTTTCCTATTGGCTAGCTTAGGCAGCTCCCAACTCAGTGTGCGGCTTCTGTGAATCCCTTCTTCAGGCACCTAACTCTCTCAATGCACTGTATTAAGGAGCCTAACTGTGAATTCCAGTTGGTGGAAGGACACCTAGAGTTAGGCACTGCAATACTTAGCCTAAGTCCCCCTTGTGAATCCCAGCCTGTGGGCTTTTTCCCAGAAAGTAGCACTTGAAATGTTTAAGGCCTGAGCTGAATGCACACCTCCAGCTCCTGGAATGCTTAAGGGCTTACCTAAATGGGAAGTTATACCACTATAAGGTGTGAATTTATACTGCTATTGTTATACTGGTATAAAACTTTCCCTGGGGACTCTCTTATTCCAGAAGAAGAGTGACTTTTTTAGCTTATGTCACTTTGGATCAATGGGTGAAAAGCATTAAAGAGTTAGGTATTGTTATACCAGAAAAAGACACCCTTCTTCCAGAATAAGAGTTATACCAGTAGAACTATAGCAGTATAATAATATGGGTATAGCTTTGCCACTTAATTTCTCAGTGTAGATCAACACATAGTGTCATTCCAGCACAGTACTCCTCCACTCCTGGTACAGCAATGACTCACTCTGCCTCAGTTTCCCCTTACCTCAGTTCTCTCTGCCTTAAGCACAATTCAGTTGCTGAGGTGACAGCCCTCCATGTAAGCCCTTTACAGTAATCAAAGGCCAAAGGAAGATATCAACCTCAGTCTTCTGCTTGGGGCACAGCCCTTCCTTTGAGGATCTGTACTGTTGCACACAACAATCTTCAGCCCTTCTTTTGTGCTCAGTTTCCACTACTCCTGGTCTCCGATGAGCCTTTCTTCATCCCCTTACCGGAAGGGGTAACCACCCACCATTACCCACCACCACCCCGGAGGGTGGCAACATAGGGAGAAAACCACAGTCACTACTATGGGTGTCTGGCATTCAAATCATACACAACTCAGTTATCAGGTCCATAACTCAAACTCAATCTTCCTGTGCACCAGCCTGGTATCTTTGGAAAGACTTTTCCCTCAGGTCTTTCAAGCTCCAGTCCTGGGCTCAAACTTCTTTCCCCTTGGGACAGGGTATATACAGCCCTCCTTTCTGAGATTGTGCTTTAATCCTGGTAGGCTTCCCCAACCCACCAGAGCTCAGGCTTGGAGAGTGTCCTTGCAAATCTCAGTAGACTTCTTCCCAAGTGAGCTGAGAGCTGTCCTTTATAATACTCAGGAGGTAGTTACCTGAGTGACACCTGGCCCTCATTCCCAACTAGGTCTGATGATCCTCCCTGGAACATATATTCTTAAAGATCCATGCCTTGGAACAGGTTGGCCCTATGTACCACTGTCCTTAACAGAGACAGACGACCCTGTTACAGGTACCCAGAGATGAGGAAGAAGAGGCAATCAAAGATTCATCCAGTGATGTGGCAGGAGAGGGCAGCTCCTCAACTACCCGCTCCTCCTCCTGCAATACCCAGGTTTGATGGTGTTGCATATTAGGCTGCCCTTAGCTGAGGATCAGGGGATTGCAATGGCACCTTTGTACAATTGTTAGATCCTTGCTGAAGAAACAATCTGACAGTCTCTCTTTTGCCCCTCAAGTCAACAATTGTTGTGGACAGTTATTTAGGGCTACACATTCAAACCATTCTGAAACTGAAGCTAGTACAGAATGCAGCAGGTGGCTTCTTAAGCCAGGTTTTATGCTGGGATAACATTATACTGGTGCTGCACAATCTGCAGCAATGTCAGAGGATTCTGTGTGAAATAGGGGGTTGATTTTTGCCTTATAAGTCCCTAAATGTTTTGGATGCCATCTATTTGAAATTACTTCTTTTCCACCACTTCCTGTAGCAGCCAAGATCACTTGAAAAGTTCAAACTGTCAGTCTACTCTTGGCAGCTAAACATTCTGAGTGAGGTGTCATGGGTTTAGTGCTAGAGGGATAAAAACAGCATAGTCTAGGCACCTTGCTCACTCTGTCAGTGATCTTAAGAGAAGGAATCTATAGCACAGTATAAAGATTTGCAAGAGGCACTAACAGAGAGAGGTTAATAATGAAATGGGATATAAAGGATCCTGCAAAAAGGGTGGGGAAGACATTTTAATACAATTTAATGCTTTAAAAAAAAAAAAAAAAAAAACTAAGACTCAACGTCTGGGGCACTAGTCATCTAGCCACAACATCAAATAATACCCCATCTTTCACAGGAAACTAAGGCCCAGATCATCAAAGGTACAGAGGTACCTAACTGCTTTTTTAGGTGCCTAAAGTCCAACTTTTAGGCACCAATGACATTCTCACCTGTAGGTGCCTAAAGCCCCCTAGATGCCTACATTTCTACCCAGAAGGCATGGTCAAAGCTACAGACGTCCTGATGTCACCCCACAGTTAATGAGCTGCTTGCAGCACAAGCACAAGCCAAACCTTCAGTGGGATTCTCAAAGTAGGTGTTTCCCGGTCTCTCTCACCTGTGGGGCCCAATCTGGTAGGCGTGCTCTAAGCTCACCTTACCAGAGCAAAATATAGCCAGAGGGCAAGTAGGTCAGGAATTTTGGGGGCTGGTTGGGTGTGTAGCACAGTGGTTCAGGCACTCTCCTAGGATATGGGAAACCCAAATGCAAATCACTGCTCTGCCTGAGTTGGAGCTGGGCCTTGAACGCAGGTCTCCCACATCTCAGGTGAGTGCTTTAACCACTATCTGCACCAGGAGTGATTGTAAAAGGCCCCACCCTAAAACAGCCTGACTGTTAGAGCACTCACCTGGGATACAGCAGAGCTGGGTCCAGGTCTTGCTCCAAATCAGGTACAGCAAGGATTTGAAAACATATCTCCCACATCCCTGTTAAATACCCTAACCAATGGACTATTGACTACAATAGGGATGGCTCTGTGGTCTTTCATGAGAAATGGCTGACCTGACTTAGATGCTTAACTCCCCAAGAGGGATCATAGCTGAGAATCACAAGCAGAGATAAGCACCTTCCTCTGGCCCATCAGACACCTAAGTACCTTTGTGAATCTTGGCCTTAAATCACTGCATTTAACTCCTGGCTTGCTGAGGTGGCTCCCCACTCAGCTTGCTTGCTTCTGTTAATCACATTTATGGGTGCCTAACTCTCCCTGTGCATTATATGGGGAGCCTAGGGACCTACCTCAGGGCTGAGAATTTCACCTGGTGACTAGGAGTTAGGCACTGCAATGCCTAAAATCCCTTTGTGAATCTAGCCCTATGCAAATATGTCAGTCATGAGGAGCTCACCCAGCCTGACCACACTCGATAGAAGAGTATTCAAGATATCCAATGGGTTTTCCCTTGGGTTGTCCTTTATTCTTACAAATTTAAGAATGGGAGCATGACCTTAACATACAGCTCAAGATCTCATTTCTTTTGCCAGCTGCCTTCACTTACTCCTTTTCCTTGAGATGGCTTACCTCTTTTTTTTATGCTGGTGGTATGGCATATCATAAGATCTTCTTGTATTCTTTTCACTTACTTCTTCCATAGCTGTAGTCATCACCTTAACCCTTTCTCAAGCACAATTTCTTCATTTGTTACACCCTGAATTCTCAATAAGCTGGATCACTTCTTATCAGGTGTCTTCACAGAACCACAAAGCCCTGAATCAGAGTCCATGGAGGTAAATATAGAAGCTCTCATTTATTTTAAATGAGCTTTGAAGCAGCCCTTAAGACATTAATAAAGGATTTAATTAACTATTAACTCTTTTGTTTCTTCCTTGAATTCATTGGAAAAGAGGATGTGAAGCTCATGTGATAAAAAGGCAAATCTTTAGAAATATAGGACTGGAAAGGACTCATGAAGTCATTTAGTCCAGCCTCCTGCTCAAAGGCAGGACCAAGTATTCTTAGACCATCCCTGACAGATGTTTGTCTAACCTGTTCGTAAAAATCTCCAAGGATGAGGATAACACAACTTCCCTGGGTAACCTATTCCAGTTACCTAGCTATCTTTATAGTTATTTTTTTTCTAATATCTAACCTAAATCTTCCTTTTTGTAGATTAAGCTGATTAGTTCTTGACCTATTTTCAGTTAGCATGGAGAAAACTTGATCACCATCCTCTTTATCAAAAACAACAAGGAGTCCTTGTTATAAAGAGGATGACAGGTTTCAGAGTGGTAGCCATGTTAGTCTGTATCAGCAAAAACACCAAGGAATCCTTATGGCACCTTAGAGACTAACAATTTATTTGGGCATAAGCTTTCGTGGGCTAGAACCTACTTCATCAGATGCATGGAGTGGAAAATACATTTATACAAAAATGGAGTCATGTAGGTAAGTATAGTGGTCAGGAGATTTCTGGTATAGGGTGGTGTTTATGTGACCATCACTTATTAGCACTGTAGTGTCTAGGAAGTGGATCTCTTGTGTGGACTGGTCCAGGCTGAGGTTGATGATGGGTTGGAAATTGTTGAAATCCCTCAAGGGCCTCCTTCCCATGAGTCCAGATGATGATGTCGTCAATGTAGTGCAAGTAGAGTAGGGGCGTTAGAACAATGCTTCCTCAGCTGTCATACCCTAAGTCAGCCATAAAAATGTTGGCATACTGTGGGGCCAAGCGGGTACCCATAGCAGTCCTGCTGATTTGAAGGTATAAATTGTCCCCAAATCTGAAATAGTTGTGGGTGAGAACAAAGTCACAAAGTTCAGCCACCAAGTTTGCCGTGACATTATAGGGGATACTATTCCTGAAGGCTTGTAGTCCAGCTTTGTGTGCAATGTTGGTGTAGAGAGCTTCTACATCCATAGTGGCTGGGATAGTGTTTTCTGGAAACATGCCTCCAGCTTTCATCCAGACAACATCACACGATCCATTGTCTACAGCCAAACTCTAAGATACAACCTCATTTGCTCCAATCCCTCAGACAGAGACAAACACCTACAGGATCTCTATCAAGCATTCTTAAAACTACAATACCCACCTGGTGAAGTTAAGAAACAGATTGACAGAGTCAGAAGGGTACCCAGAAGTTACTTTCTTTGTTGGGCCTGTCTTGTAGTAGGTAACAGAATGCCACTAGCCGTCACCTACAGCCCCCAACTGAAACCTCTCCAGCGCATCATCAAGGATCTACAACCTATCCTGAAGGATGATCCCTTACTCTCACAGACCTTGGGAGACAGGCCAGTCCTCGCTTACAGACAGCCCCCCAACCTGAAGCAAATACTAATCAGCAACTACACACCACACAACAAAAACACTAACCCAGGAACCAAACCCTGGTGCCAACTCTATCCGCATATCTATTCAAGAGACACCATCATAGAACCTAACCACATCAGCCACACCATCAGGGGCTCGTTCATCTGCACATCTACCAATGTGATATATGCCATCATGTGCCAGCAATGCCCCTCTGCAATGTACATTGGCCAAACCAGACAGTCTCTACGCAAAAGAATAAATGGACACAAATCTGACATCAGGAATTACAACATTCAAAAACCAGTAGGAGAACACTTCAGCCTCCCTGGTCACTCAATAACAGACTTAAAAGTGGCAATTCTTCAACAAAAAAATTTCAAAAACAGACTCCAACGTGAAACTGCAGAACTGGGATTAATTTGCAAACTGGACACCATCAAATTAGGCCTGAATAAAGACTGGGAGTGGATAGTCATTACAAAACCTAATTTCCCCCTACTAATTACCCAATACTGTTACTCACACTTTCTTGTCAACTGTTTGAAATGTGCCACCCTCATTACCACTACAAAAGTGATTTTTCCTCCCTTGGTATTCTATTGTTAATTTAATTGTCTCGTTAGACTGACCCCACCGCCCCCACCTGGTAAGGCAACTCCCATCTTTTCATGTACTATGTATAAATATACCTGCTACTGTATTTTCCAATCCATGCATCTGATGAAGTGGTTCTAGCCCACGAAAGCTTATGCCCAAATAAATTTGTTAGTCTCTAAGGTGCCACAAGGACTCCTTGTTGTTTTTGCTGATACAGACTAACACGGCTACCACTCTGAAACCTGTCATCCTCTTTATAACAGCCCTTAACATATTTGACTGTTAGCAGGTCCCCTATCAGTTTTTTTAAGTCTAAACATGTCATTTTTTAAACCTTTCCTCACAGATCATGTTTTCTAAATCTTTCTTTTTTGTCGCTCTCCTCTGGACTCGACTTTGTTCACATCTTTCTTAAAGCGTGGCACCCAAAGCTGGACACAGTAGTAAAGCTGAAGCCTCACCAGTGCTTTTACCTCCCATGCAACTTGAGCAAGATTTTTATATAAAATCTCCTACTTCAGCTGTTTGAGCTTTTTCAAGCAGTGCGAACATAGGTCATTGTTACTTGTATTGTATGTCTCTGTCTTAAAAAATGTATTGAACTGACGACATGGATTGTAACTTGAAGATAATGAAATCTCTCTATAACAACTTTAAATCATTTCAACAGTTGACAATCTGTCTAGTTGGTCTTGCTGTCCTCACCTTCTCTCTTCTTCCACCTCAACATTCAGCAATGCTTCAAAACACTAGTAGTGTTTAAAGATTCTATAATGGATGTATTGTCATAACTCTTTTAGTGGTAGGCTATGAATTGGGATACATTTTGGTTCACTGTGCAGTTATTTATTGTCCATCATGAACGGAGTGCACTTTGTTACTATATCTTACATATTATAAGAAATATTCTTTCTGAAATACATATAGAAAACAAATGTATCTTAAAGTAATAAAGTTATTTTACAACTTGTAAAAACAAGTTATCTACACTAAAATTATTTGGAGAGAATATTCCCATTATACAAGGACATCTGCTTATATTGGCATAATTATTAATCACTACATTGATTTTTTTTTAAAAGCTTGCCTAATTTTATGAAACTGATATCTGCTTAAATGCAATTAGAATTTGTCCATCAGCAATGTTATTTAAATTTAACAGAAATGTTACCAAAAAAATCAAACACGTTAATTATCAAGTGCACAAATTGCCAATTTAGTGCTTTAATTAACTGCCATGTTCCTTATAAAGCGGCTATTGTACCTCTAAAGCAGAATTTAAAAAAAAAAAAACCCTAAAAAATGTTTAATTCTATAATGATTAAACATTATACTTAATTGGAATTGTCTCCAATAATCCATATATAGGGAATTGCATAACTATTTAGTTTTTACCCAGTTTTGCAATTCTCTGTATCTTGGATTTGGGGGATGGTCCTGCTTGGTAATTATATTATTTCTCAATAATTTTATGGTATGTAATCCTCTGTATTCAGATTGCCTGATAGTCGTTGTTAGGGATTTAAATAATCACAAAACAGTTAATTTATCAATAACCTTGTAAATATGCAAATCTCTCTACTATGATTGGCTCATGTACTCAGAATTTTCTAGCAACTTGCAAACAAAGGGGGACAGAGTAAAAAAAAATGAAAAAAATCCACTCTGTCACTTGTTTACCTTCCACTTTTCCAAGTGAAAAAAAAATAAAAGTGAGAGTGGGGAGTATACCCATCTAAACTTTTAATTTTTAAAATCAATAAAACATTTCATTTAGAATTTTTTGCCAAAAAAAATCAAAATTTTCCAAAACCCTGATTTTTCTAATTTTTTTATTTTTGTAAACATTTAATTAAAAAAAAAATCTAGTAATTGGGCAGCATTTTCGGCAATCCCAGCCATTATACAGGCTGTGCAAAGTGGAGGCTGCTTACACTTTACCACAATGAGCATCCCATAAGGTCTAAGCAGAATCTAGGCCTAAGGGAATAACTGAAAACAAGAAAGTTCAAAAGTGATTCTATTTTCTATCATGTTGGGTTTAAACAGTAGAAAAATTTCTCTCAGCGTGGTGTAAGGAACAAGGGTATCTCATGAGATTGAAATTTATCAGATAAGCATAAATCTAGTATGAAATGGAAATGCTACCTATCATCAAAAATCATTACAAGTTACAATGCTAGATATCTAGGACTGTAAGAGACTTGCCTAAACTCTGCCACGCAGCATTCCTGTGCCAACTCTTTCTCTAAACCAAGAAGCAAGCTACGGTCATTTTGGGCAGCAATGTAAAATAAAAACAATTGGATGTTGTATTCCTAGAGAATCAAATGGGCAGAAAGACCCCACTGCACTAAAATATTAGCTTGCTTTGTAATAGAATGAGCTAATAAAACATGAATTTTGTGAACTGTTATGGACATCCTTGTTTTACCATTAGAGATCCTTTAGTGTATGCATAGGGGCAGCATGAGAACGGTTTGCAAAGATTAAAGAGTACTTGAAGCTATTTATACATTATCTTCATAAGCTATAATGTTTAGGAATTTACACTTTTAAAAGTATTCCAGAAAAATTGATGAAAAACGTAAGTGTCCAGATGCTGCTTGAAGTATTATATTTACCTCTTGAAAATGTTCATGACGGTTCTTTCCTTTTGTAAACTTTGGCAACATTTACATAGCAAATTTGTCATGCCTGTCAAGCATTTTGATTTACAGCAAATACGTAAATTTCAAAAGTAAATAGCACAGCGTCCATTGGAATATTCTACTGTTCTAGTTACTGCAGTGACCTGATGGGTCAAGACCACTGACTTACACTTCCAGATATGTTACTCACTTGCTGTATGTAATGCAGTAATTTTCTATTATTTTTATTTTATTGAGAAAAAGTTTAATATTTTTATAGTGCTTAGTATCTTTCCTTCAGCTTACCATACAAGGTCAAATCCTCGCCCAGTGCAAACTGAAACAGAGCTTATAACAATTTATATCAGCTAAGGATCTACTCCCACCCCATCCCAGTGCCAATATCCACCTTCATCACCTTGATCGATCAGTCCATCAGCCCTCACAGAGAGAGCGCCGATCACAACGCATATCTGTCTTAATATCCTTGAGAATGTCTTGTATTTATCTAGATGTGTACATTCCTTTTTTCTAAGTCTAGGATTTAAATAACACTGAGAGTACAACTCTGCTTCAGAAAGTGCATAAGAAATCAAAGCACTTGTTTGCAGTAATCTTGAAAATTTGGACATGACCACAGATGCCTTGTCTTAGCTAGAAAATAAGGACCTGTTGATAGCAATGTTGGAGGCAGCAGTGCATACAGGATGCGCACATTTTCTCTATCATGCACGTTAACCTGAAGAAGGTGGTGAGCCCATCTACACTACAGCTTCAACCAGTAGGAAATGGGAAATAACTACAAAGTTGGCTAGTGCTATAATGTAAATTCCCATTGCGTCTGTCACATATGTTTTAGAATTAGGTGGAATGTCTGTAGAAACTTTATGTACAGCAGCATTTCCTAAAGCATTGGGCGCAGCCCACAAGGAGGCTTGAAGGCTAGTTGGAGAGGGGCAGATGTATAAATTAAGAAGGGCGGGCCTTTTACAGCACATGATGGAGCTGAAAAAGGGGTGTAGTTTCATTTTCCTAAACAGGGCTCAAGTTTCAAAAGTTTGGCACAAAACTGTTGTATAGCAAGCATTAAAGTATATGAACAATAAAATACAGCATTGTTTATAGTTGTTAGAGAGCTATATACAATGCTGTAACTTGAAAGATTGATCCCATTTATGCTATCAGATTTGAGAAGTGGTGGATTCTCCATCTCTTCTTGTCTTCACATCAAGCCTGGATGCCTTTCTTTAGTCAAATACATTTTCTCTCAACACTGGGGTAGTCATTTGAAATTCTATGGCCTGTGTTATACTGCAAGTCAAGCTAGATGATC
The DNA here is from genome assembly GCF_028017835.1 of Emys orbicularis. Classification (NCBI taxonomy): domain Eukaryota; kingdom Metazoa; phylum Chordata; order Testudines; family Emydidae; genus Emys; species Emys orbicularis. Next base: position 63,513,562 of record NC_088687.1, on the reverse strand, counting down.
CAACGCTCTCTTGTAGCGCTCAAGAAAATAAGTGATTTCTTGGTAGCTTAAAACAATATGCCTTTAATAGAAAAAGTTCCACTGGAAGTGTTGTTCACAACGCATTATTCACTTTACAGGGATGAAGGGAGTTTTCTCCTATAAAATCATCCAGTTGCTGGTGATGTAGAAATGAGAGAGAAAACTCATTTTTCTGTAAATGTATATTTGATCAGTACAGCTATGGGCAAAAATAAATGTTTCTTACCATGACATGATTTCATGACATGGAATAACTGTGCTGGACTGGAGCTATTATCCATCTTCCAGTATATACTCTTTTACATACAAAATAGACTTTTACACAATAAATGAATAAAAAAGCCTTTTGGATGACACATACTATTTGAATTCCATAGTTTGCTTTGAGGAGAAAGGTTTAGCGTTTTTGCTATATAAAGCTACCCCTTCCAGTATTAAAAGGATCATTTAACTTGAAGTCCTTGTTTTTATGTACTGGCAAATGCCTCCCTCTGCAGGAAATTGGAAGTCAATTGCAGCTACACCCTGTTGCAGCATAAAAAATAAATGTCCAAGAAACAATATAATTAGTAGAGGAGAATCCACTTAATTAGTTCTTTATTAATGGCATAATGTATCTAGGCTCTAGTTCTGATTTGGTCAATGATTCAATCTGTGATGTCAGGCAAGTCAATGCTTTCTGTGCCTCAATTTCCCCATCTGTAAAATAGTGATATTACCCATCTTTGTAAAGCACTTTCAAGCCTTTAGATGTTATATAGGGGGAAGTATCATTAGTTAATACTATTTTGTTTATTAAATGGAATCCCTACTATTGCCTGCAAGCCTGGCACCAGTACTGTGCTTAAAAGGTGTTAAATTTAGCACAAGTTTCCTGCTGTGCAACTTTAGTTCAGTTCTGGCTCATGCCCTAATCTATGGCTGCTAGGTGAGTCTATATTACCTAGTTTCATTTAGGCAGCGCCTGGCTGTTAAAGTGCAAGACTGAGAATAAAGACATCTGAGTTCTATCTGCCACAGATTTGTGGGACAGTTTGTTTGTTTTTAAAAAGGTAGTAGTTGGCTATAGACACTTTTGAAAATTCCACTAGGCACCTAACTCCCACTGGGGATTCCCAATAGTGGAGATGCCATTTAATAAACAGTAATAAATAATTATACTTTGCACTTATGTAGCATGTATAAATGCTCTAAAGTATTTTACAAAGATGGGAGTTAGACCGCTAGGTGCTTTTGAAAATCCTACTAAGCATCAATCTGCAGCTTTAGGTGCCTAAATGCCTTTTTTAAATCAGGCCCTGGGTGACTCTGTGCCAGTCATTTAATTGCACTGTGCCCTGGTTTCCCAATCTGTAAAATGGGGATAATAGCTGTCTTACAGAAGTTCTGTAAGACTATTATTGTAAAGCTCTCCGAGTTCCTTGGATAGAAAATACTTTGTAGGTACAAATATTCAGTTAGTATTAAGGAATTAACTATATGGAGTACTCTGGCAGCTGCTCTCCCTGCTTCTGCCACAGAACCCTGCTATAATACTGCATCTGCAGTAGCAGGCTGGTCGCAAATATGTTAGGCAATTCTTTATGAAGGAGCAATATTCTTGATAAGTAGCATGATGCTGTTGTTTAGAGTGCCAGCTTTCAGCACCAAGATTCAAATCCTGAAGGGGTCACTTAAATATTTAATTACAATGCCCCCCATCTTCAGAAGTGTCAGAACAGTACTCAGTGCACAGGACAGGGGCAGGATGGGAAAAGGTATTTTGCAACCAACTTTGACACGCCAAGCCCCAGAGCTATTCAGCCATAACCATAAATTTTAGGCCTCGGGACTGCTCCAAGTTGTGGTGGCTTGTAACAGCCACACTAGCAGAGACTGCCAGAATGCCACAAACTCTGGCCATAGCCTGTGGCTCCCAGCATACACCTTAGTAGGAGATGGGGAGGGCACAGAGTTGCCCATGTCAACTTCCCTGATGCTGGGGGAATTCTCTGATTTAGCGCAGCTTTAATGGTTAATTGGTACAAAGGGGGCTTAGCACAGGATGACCTACACACACAAAAATAAAGAATCTTTCCAAGATGTGTTTTATACCCTTGCAGTGTCCACTCTCAAAACTAAACTATTTATTGTATCGCAGATTTGTAAATGGATTCCACTTTTTTTGACCAGCATGTACAGTATTAGTATAAATCACAGTACACAATTCAATTTTTTTCCTATAGTTTTTCAAAATTCAATGAGAAAAGCTTTGTGACAACTGTCCTTCCTGAAGATTAACAGGTTCCATTGAGAGATTTCTCAATTATCTGAAGATTGTGTAATCAGCACATTTGTGTCAAGTATCAAAGGAGAAGGCACTCAGGCAGATGCATTTGTTGAGATTTTTTAAAATTGCGTACTCTATATAAAGTGTATAATACACATGCTACACGACTTCAAACCCACAAATGGATCAACATTCACTGTGCATCAGCCATTTCTTTAGCTTATTCCTTACAACATTGTTAACTCCAGAATGATCAGATGAACTTTCCTTTCAGAGGAACTAAAATTTCCAGGAATTAATACATTCAGCTTACATACAGCCAAGTATTGCTAATACAATTCAATTTTAACCAGTTCTTTTTAAGACTTTATACTTTTGGTCAGTCAGCATTTTGTACAGCAACAGTAGCTTGAATTACCTTAGGGAAAATTATGAATCTGGTTACTAAAGTCATAATGATAACTGAAAAGGATCGAATTCATTCCCCTTTGCAAAGCCCATGTAGTCTTTGCTCAGAGTATGAAGTGGGGGTGCACAGGTTTAAACTGCCATTGTGGTTGCATGGCTGCAATGTAGACCCTGCAATTATTATTCTATCCTACAGGTTTCATACAAAATGTCTGATACCCCACCCTGCTCATTAGATGAGTAGTCATGAAATCCCTTAACCATCCCACAGCCTGCCCCAAGAAACCCTCCCTGCTGGCCTATTGGTAAGTGGCAAGGAGGCCCCGCATGTCCTCTACACTCGTGATCACTCTACATAGACAACAGGCTTTAATGTCCCAGAGGGCCTTGCATGGCCCACCCCACACAGGAAGATTCCCTCAAAAGCATTACAGGAATTTTTCACACTTTTGTACAGACTACTACAAGTGTTATGTTTAACACTTATGGAATGCTAATCCCGGGGGAAGGGTTTTAAAAGGTTATTAATAAATATACTATCAGTATCAAATGAAGTGTGTTTTCTTGTATATGTACAAAACTCAGCATATTTTCACATATGCACAACTGACTGGTTAAAGAGTGCTTCAATATTAAAGAAATCATCATGAAAATTATTCAAAAATTAATCTGAGCGAAGACAAAGGATTTCTGATACCCCAAATTCAAAATTGCAGATTATACCAGGCAATTTGTGCCTCACTCTCAGGTTAAGATTCCCTGTTCTAAGGAATCAATTTGATTGAACATTGTACAATATAATAAAAACTGAAGTACTTTTTTCTTATACCAAAAGCAAAAGTGTGCTAGACTGACATTTTGAATTCCTCTCCTATACCAGCCATCCATGTTATTCCTGAACTGACAGATAAACGATATTAGCATTCTGATTATATTTGCTTCGTGTTTAAGCTTCACTGACCAAAGGAACAAGAGTCCCAAGGTTGGTCCACATCAAATTTTCTTACGTAACAGTGAAACATGCCAAGCTAGTTTATGAACCTCCACCCCATTCACACACCATCTCTAAAATAAAGTTATTTTACCCTCAAAGCATGTGCTTAAAGATAAGTTCATATATGTAAGTGCTTCCACTGGGGGGAGAATGAGGCCCTGTCTCTAAAATTACTGTAAACAATGTTGAACATTCAACAATATATGCAAACCCCACAAATATCTTTTAAAGAACAGCATAAATTTAATGTCAAAATATTTGAATTCAAGTACAGAAAGTAACACATGATTTCAACATTAAAAAAACAAACAACAGCACAACTCTTTTTTAAAACAGAACTATTATACAGGTAATACCAAAACACAGATGAAGCTTAACAATTTTAACTCTGAATAAATTAACAGCACAAAAAGTAAGATAATTTACTCTATTACTAAAACTATGCAAAGGACCACAATAGTAAATTATTTCTTTAAAGTTTAAAAAAAAAAAAAGTTTATTAAAATCTCTCTTTTGCATCATTTTCCGGCCACATAATAGTTGCCTTCTCGCTAAATAACTACTAATCTTCAACATAACAGCGATCCTTGGTAACAAGATTACAACCAATATTTGCACAAATTAAATTAAAGAGATACTATTCAGTAAAGTAATTATTAGAAAAATTCTTAACATAAACCACTGGGTTCTATTGCCCACACTTAGACCAGGAACCATAAACAGATAAAAGAGCATCAATCTACAGTACACAGGCCAAGAAAAGAAACTTTTTTGAACTTTATCTTTTGACAAATGCTTAGTAAAATACTTATATTTACTGAAATGTGAAAAGTTCCCTATATGGAAATAAATATATTTTACTCATGAAAATGAATAGTGTAGACCCAATTAAAAACTAAAATTGAAAACTTTCATATTAATGCTGTGCAACTTTTTCTTCAAAAGAATGAGGCCTCATTAGAGATATATACTCGCTGTCCAACATGGCTGCCATTAGCAAGCAGAATTGTTGGTGATAAGGGGTAACTTGGATAAAAATAAGGCCTTGATGTGTATGGAAGCACGCTGGGTGTCCCAGAAGAGAGAGAGGCACTAACAGGGGAAATGCTATTTACTGAGCTGCGACGAAAATTGTAGTCTGTAAATAAATATATGAATAGTTACTTTGCATGTAAGTCTATAAATATAAATTTAATTCAAAGAGACAAAATAGACTACTACACAAAAAATCATTTTCTAACATGTTTCAATCCTCAATATTTTGATGATAGCAATGGAGACTATGCTGATTTGTCGCATTGCAAATCCTGTTTTACCAGTATGAGACATAAATACCTGCACTTCACTGATATACTTCTATACCAGGACCACAGATTTGACTGGAAAGGTATCTTTCCACTAACAAATTTGTTTTGCATCTTTCTACCTTTGCAGAAACAAATCTCTGATTTATATTACTACCACAAGATACTAATTTTCTTCCAAATTAGATCTGGTACAGAAATACTGGGATTTCATCTCTGAAAGAAGAGGTGTAACCAGTTCATTTTTGCCTTTTTTTAAGATTTATTATTATTTACAATACAAACTGATAGAATCTTCTCTAAAACTACAGAAATGTGGAGGGTGAGGTATTCTAACTAGATTACTTTGCCAATATTTGATTTACATATTACTGCAAACCTTTTATAAAAGTCTAGTTTTACTTACCATTTAAAGTATTACTGGTTAATACAATTTTAAATAAATCATCCCTTTAAAACAAAAACTATATTAATCAAACATTAGCAAAAAGACAAATAAAATGTAATAAATTTCACTAATCTTTAAATTAAACCATTTAAAATACAGAGATGCTATTTGTAGAATTGTTGTTTCCCAATAAACACATATTTTATTTCCCAGTAATTCTCGTACACCATACAGTGTTATCCTTTTCTCCAAAATAATAAATTCTGAACTTTTCAAACATGCAACTATGCTCTTCATGGTAGTTCAAGCCAAACAAGGTGCAGAGTTGATTCTAGAAATAAGGAGACCTTCTGGCTTCCAAAAAGCATTGTACACTATCTCCAGAGGGAATTGCAAATAAAGTCAGTTTAAGGTGAAGGTTAAGGTCTGCACTGCAGTATCTTCATAATTCTGTAAATGCTGTACCTCAGTTTTTTGGCAAGCATTAACTTAATGAAGTCAATGAGAATAAATGTTTAGCCAACAGGAATGAGACCAACAGCAGTAGTGTAAGCTCAAGCATCATCAGAAAGGACCTAGTTAAGAAAAAAAAATGGGAGAAATTAAAAAAATGGAAACTATTTAGAAAGTTTAGTTTCATTTTCAGTATTGAGACTAAAAAAAAGAATTTTTTTTCAAAATTTAATTTTCCAACAAACAACATTCACGGTGAAAATTAGCAAAAACGTATACATCAGTAAGTGATGAGTTTGCAAGCAAAGGCTCTGATCCTTCACTGACAACTGTGCAGGCAGACCCATGCACCAGAGTTCCAGTGCAAGATGAGAGTCAAAAATTAAGATACTTTTCATCAAGCAATTTTTAAAAAAGCGTCTTTATGACTTCCAATGACCAGTTATTACTAAGTTATCCAGAAACATTTCTTTACACTGTTCTGGCTCTGAAATGGGGTCATGTAAATTAACATCAGGCCCATAACGTCTTCTGATAAATACAGAATATAATTTGTTTATACTGTATAGAAGATAAATGCTTTATATTCTATTATTCCAGTTATTCATATATTTCATGTGCTATATATCAATTTTGTATTATCAGCCTTTTCATTTTACTTGTTTTTATTAAACACATTAAATAGACATTCTGAAAATAACACATTTTGGGGTGCCATATTCTGCCACACTGAGTAATTATTCATGAACTATCCTACTGATTTCAGTGGGACTACTCAGAGTAAGGTTGTAACTCTGGTGCCATAACCTGGCCATTTAGCAGCAGAGTAAAATGAGCCAACTTCATTTCTACTAAAACTCCACTGAAGTGAATCAAGTTATGCCAGGGATGAATTTGACCCAATGTCGCCAAGTTTATATTTCTTACCTGTTATTTATTTTCTCCAAATTCTCCTACACAGATCCAGACTGATGAGGTTATGTTCCCTGTCTGTAAGCAGTGGAGACAGAGAATAACTGAATCTTCAACACAATGTTGTGATCCCTACTTGAAGTATATGGAACCCTAGGAGACTCGGTTACAAAAAATTCCCAACAGTATAATTAATACTCAGGAATGAATAAAAAACTTCATATTTTCAAAATGCCTTAAAAGCATTTGACTATTTAACCCTGCAACAACTCAGTTGAGTAGGTACAAGTATCCCCCTTTAAACAGATGGGGAAACTGAGGCAAAGAAGTTAAAGACATGGTTCTCAGAAGTGCTGAGCACCCACAACTCAAACTGAAATAATTATTAATAATCCAGTCTTCTAGAGAAGATAAGACCTTAATTTCTAATGTAAGAGGCAGTATTTGAATTTTTTTTTTTAAAAATGATGCTTTCTTTATACATCACAAAGAAACAACAAAAGGTATTAGCCCAATTTCTTTTCTTTCACATCACCATTAAACTTTAGCACTCTGTGCCCAAAAAGGAAGGCAGAGATTGTCTTAGTACAATGAAAGCCTCATAGCACAAGAAAGTATTTTGCATCTGTATGTATAAGGCCTGATTTTCAAGTGAGAAGCTCCAAGTTTGAGCATAAAATTGTTTGTGGTTGCAAAATGCACTCAAAATTGGAGGTCGGGTTAAGGTCCTTTTAAAAATCAGACCCATAAACTTCACCTGTGCAGCACCTAACATATTCAAAACCTGACTGCAGACTAGCTAAAGCAATTGCACAGGTGAGCAATGGGGCTCTTTGCAGGTAGCAGTACTAGAGGGAGAGCAATCTCAGTGGGAAGGGGTGGGGAGTAGCCTTGGCTTCAACCCCTCAACACACTAACCAGTGCAACTGAGTTAGTGCACTGGGGAAAGTAATCTGTACCAAATATAAACTGGTGCAGATTATTTGCCTCCTGGATTTCTGGGGCACACCTATAAACTGCCCTTTGCTCAGAACTGTGACAAAGCCCTGACCTACTAAATATTCACAAGCTTCTAAATTACAGACCACTAGCACTCACTGTAAAGAGCACCTTGTAACAATACAAATCCTTCCAAATAAACTAAGTCTTCTCTTTACAAGAGACTTTTTGAAAAAAAGACAGAAGAATCAATTTCTGGTGTACAGTGTATGATTAAATTACCTTCAGAAAAAAAAAAAGAATAATGAGTTTGAGAGCAACTCATTTAAGTCTGTAATTTTAACAACAATCAAAAGGATACAAATCTTTTTGTAAAAATTCTAACAACAATAATGTTTCAAGAAAGAATCAAAGTAAAGCACGGGATAATATTAGTAGCTTAAAAAGTCTGGTGATATCAGGATTTCAGACTATGGAAAAGGTTCCCTACTTCGCTCTAATTGCTCCAACAAATACATCTTGAATTTTGATAAAGCAAACTGAGACCAGACCATATTGAAAAAAAGTATAAATCAATTATATGGCAATATGAAAGGCTTGGTGTTTAAATTATAGCACCATGAAAGAAAAGGTTTCTTTATTCAATAATATGTAGAAAGATGGATCCTACTGGTATCTTCAAGGAAATAATAGGATTAAGTATTTATGTTGAAATCATTGCTTTAAAAGCCAGACCAAGAGCAAAAAGTTTCTCGGGTGAATTATCTATTTTGTTCTTGATTTATAAGGACTATGTTGAACACAATAACTGAATTTATATTTTTAGATAGCCACTCTGTGCTTCAGTTCCCCATGCTTCTGAATTTATACAGCTAGCCATACAACATGAGAAAATGATGAATTGGAATTAAAAACAAGAAAGCTGTCATTTAGAAATTGTAATGAAGATAAACTTTCTTATATACTCATTACAATGAGCAGGAAAATAAAAAATAAAAAGCATTGAAGAAATCACTGAAAGATTTACTGCAGGTAAATTCTAAGATCACTGTAACCTATCCATGACAATCAAAATCTGTGCAGTCGGCAGTGTTTATGTTTCTGAATATTCCTCTGAATTAGGATGAAAAGACACTGGCGTAGGTAGTCTGTTCCCACATTAAAAACCATAGGCAGCAACTATGAGTCAAGGAATATTCACAAGGATTTTCACGCCGAGGTGACCCTGCATTGTCATGTTAGAGGAAGGGAACAACGTATACCTTCCCCATGGAGCAGCCACCCGCAAACCTGCTGTATCCCCTAGGATTCACAGGAGGACACAAATCCTCACAGCAGCGCCAACCCTCTGCATCTCCCCCCCGTGAAGTGAAGCTCCATTACAGCCACAACGCCAGGGACTCCACCTCTAGCTGTGGAGGCTCCCGAGGACCACCAAAGGCTCTGCAAGAGAGTTTATGCAATCTGTGGTAAATGGTGGAAGTGTTGGGTGATAGCGACATGCTTCCCCTGCTCCCCCAACCTTTCTCCCTGCAAGAATCTCTGATCACAAACATATCATTCTGCAGGGCTGTGTGAGGGCAGTTTGGGGCACTGATACAGAAAGACTGAGCCCCTCTTCTGCACATAGGGAGATCCACACATGGATCTCAAGATGAATGATGTGGTCCAAGAGAAATGGAAATCCCATTTCTAAAATAATGCGTCTATTCTCGATACCCATCAGTATGTTAAAATACTACACTGACTTTCACTTTTCTGTGATGGCTATCAGGTTCATTTGTTGGGTGCCTGATTGATTTTAAAAATAATCTGATGATCCAAACATCAACTGCTAGTAAGCCAGTGAACATGGGAGTTCAAAAACCACGCTACAAAGGACCTCGGAGGGAGGGTTCCGATAAAAGTTTAAGGAAGACAACATGTAAGATGGAAAATATTTTTCTTGAACTGTGTAAACAAATGCCAGAACTACAAGACTGCTGTCTTCTCTGGTAAACACAGCAAATAATTAAATATATCAGATTTCCAATACAGTCTAAGGCAAGTTTCCAGAAGTTTCAGTTTCTTTCTGTCTCCACTACTTTCATAGAAGGAATATCATCCCCTCAGTACAGACCTATGTAAGAGAATGAAAGAGAAATATGTTTTAAGAATTCTATATATATACATATATATAAAAAAAACATAAAAAGGACAATTATTTACAAAAACTTATATCCGCAGTAAACGTTTTCATATCTGCCATTAAAAAAAAAAAGAGAGAGAGAGAGAGAGATCAATAAGGGCCAGAATTTGATATCCTTCCTCATGTTGAGCAGTACCTCAACTCTATAAATAGTCACCCTGGGCTAATTGTGAAGCCAGGTACTAAATATGAATAACGATATCAAAATTTGGCCCTTAGGTATTATCACTAAAATTGCTTTACAAACTCATGTCACAAGATTCTGACAGGATTAACTGAGAATATCCATCGAAGAGTTCCAAACAATTTTCAGTACAATCACACATGTAGGGAGACTTGTTAACTAGATTATCCACTTCTGACGTTAAAAAAGATAAAAGCAGTCACCTTCATTAAGAAATTAGCCTGTACAATACCACCAAAATTTCTAGGACAATATTTGGCTTTGGCCTCGTGCCTTGCAAAGCACTTGAAGTCCAGGAACATCTTGTTATAACCAAGCACTGTGTTACTGTTTACACAGAAACTTTAATTTATTTAAACTAGTGGAAAAGTCATAGTTTGAACCATGAATGGTTCAAAACTTCTGTCTAATTATACTTCAAATTCAGTAAATTACTAGACCAGATTTTCAGAAAACCTGGTTATGAAATTCAAGGAAGTCTCAGACACACAGTATAATGGAACAAGTGACGACTCTTGGGTCCTTACAAATATTGAAAAATGGCAAATTGACCTCCCTTATTTTATTCAGGTATCTCACAGGAATATCAAATGATTATTTATTTTGTGATACCAAAAAGCCAAATAAAAGACTATTATTAATGCATGAATTACTCTATGACTGCCATGCATGTAAAGATCTTTTAACTATGAGAATATCAAAATCTTAAATAAAAAAGTTATTACATGGAAAAACAGTCCACCAATTTAGAGAACTGAGAAACCCTGGGTTACTAACATGCACTTGGATATGCTTTTTGTTGGGGGGGTAGATGGCTCTGAGCCAGGCTTAAAGACACTGGAAGTGTAGTTTTGCTAAGGGTGTCACAAATATACAGGGTGCAATATGACCCAGAAGTTGCAGGCAAGCCTCTGCTGTTTGCAGGCTCTGCTGTATTGTAGAAACAAGGCTGATATAGCTGCTAGGGTTACCATTCTGAACCACTCAGAGTGGACAAAGATGTTTTCTCTCTTGAGGTCCAGATATAAATACTCAGAGATTGTAACATCACCTGGGTGCTTTAAGAGAGTAAAGAGTACCTTCTGTGACATCACTAAACTTGGGGCTCTCAAAGGGAAGATCATCAACAGTGTTTTGCATCTCCTGAGACAGAGCACAGGACTGCAACCAAGCAGCCCGATACATTACTACTGCTGTAGCCATGGAGAGTGCAGCTGTGTTGGCAGCATCTAATGAAGCCTGGAGAGATGCCCTGGTGATTGTCTGGCCTTCTGTTCTGAGGGATTAAAATCATCCTCTGATCTTGTGGCAGGTATTCAACAAAAGATGAGAATTTAGAATAGTTTGTAAAGTTACATTTTGTCATCAGGGCTTGGCAACTGGCTACTCTGAACTGTAGCAAGGCAGAGGAGTAGCTGTTCCATCCCAGGAGATCCAGTCTTTTTAGCTCTTTATTGGATTGTGTAGAGTGGAACTGAAGTTGTCTGTTCCATTCACTGACTGCCTCAACCAGGGAGTTGGGTGCAGTATGGGAGAAGAAATATTCCACGCCTTTGGGTGGGATGTAGTATTTCTTAATAGCCTATTTATATGTACGTGAGATAGTGGCTGGCACTTGCTATATAGACCATGCAGGGATCAGGAGAGCATCATTGATGGGCAAGGCAATTTTGCCAAGGAGATGTGTGAAGAATATCCAACAAGTATTGGGGTTCCTACATCTCCTCCAACAGAATATGTAGGGTCTCCACTATACATTTCATAAGATCTTGAAAGGCCCTCAAATAAGCCAACATAAGTGATGAGGGAGACATGATAGCCTCGTCCAGTGGAGGAAGAGGAGGATTTCTTCGCCCACAGGTGGCTCTTGCTCCTCTGTAAGAGCTTGCCACATGGAAGGGCTTAAGAGTAACAGATACTGCTCCTGATGACCCCTCTTATGAAATGGGAGCTGTAGAACTGTCCATCATAAAGGGGCCAATAGATTCCAATAAGACCACTGTGGTGGAGCACAAGAAAAGAGGTCAGGATCCCACGGATGTCCTTGCCAGGGTTGCCCTGTTAGAAGTTTCATAATCAGGGCATACCTCAAATGAGGGAGGTGGAAAGGGGGAACCTCATATAGATCCCTTAGAATCAGAAGAAGTGTCATCGCCCATGTCAATGGGAGGGACAAATGGTGTCAGTACTGGTGATCAAGTTGGTATGGGAGCCCGAAATGGATCCTGCAATTGCATGGGAACCATAGATCGACAGTGTGAAGATACTGGAGCACACTGAATTGGTACCAGCCTGAAATGTGTCTCTGTTATCTCTAAGAATTTGTGAAGGACTGGAGACTGTGATGGTACCTGCGGACAAACACTACTGAATATGGTAGCAGAGTGTAGGTAGGCTTTGGGAGGACAGGCCATACCAGGTAACGTTTTTCAGTACCTTTCAGAAGTGGTGATTCTGTCTCCTCCAGGATCCAAAAGTCCTCAGGGGTTAGAAAATGGACAGTACCAGAGACACCAGGTGGGAAACATCAGGAGTCAGAATATCTGGTGGTACCAGAGATGGTACTGCAGTACAATCAGTGTGTCCTTCAAATCTAGATACTGAAGGCACTATGGATGTCTATTTTGACTTGGCTCTGGAATCCTTGTGACACGGAGGCACAGACTCTGGTCCCAATGCAGGTATTATTTTAGGTACTTTAAAAGACAGTCTCTTGGTACACAGCATGGTCTTCTTAGCTGATGCCCTGGTCGCAGTACCAGAGAGGATGGGTGTGTCAGTGGTACCCGTGATGGGACGCAAAGTCTCCAGAGACACAGATCAAGACAGTAACTTTCCTTTTCTCCTCTCCAGATCTGGAGAAGGTAGTCTTTTCTTCTTTTATAGTTTACATGGTTCTGAAGGCCCCAAGGGTCTTTTCTTACCACTACAGTATAGACCGGGGTAGGGAACTTATGGCACGCATGCCAAAGGCGGCACGCGAGCTGATTTTCAGTGGCACTCACACTGCCCGGGTCCTGGCCACCGGTCCGGGTAGCTCTGCATTTTAATTTAATTTTAAATGAAGCTTCTTAAACATTTTATAAACCTTATTTAGTTTACATACAACAATAGTTTAGTTATATATTATAGACTTATAGAAAGAGACCTTCTAAAAACATTAAAATGTATTACTGGCATGCAAAACCTTAAATTAGAGTGACTAAACGAAGACTTGGCACACCACTTCTGAAAGGTTACAGACCCCTGGTATAGACGGTAACTGGAGCTCTCTGTGGATCCAATGTACAGCAGGATGCCTTGCATCCCACAGGTCTCAGCAAGTGCTCCCTTAAGAAGAGTTTGAGCCTGTCCTCCCTCCATTTCTTAGATCTACTCTTAAAGCCTGATCAGATCTTACATTTGGGAGGGGACAAGAGAGTCCTCAAGGCAGCAGCGGCAGTTTGAATATCCATTGCTATGGGAGAAAGACCTATGGAAAGTCTAGCAGGGTTTGAAGCCAAGGGTCTTGGGAATAACCCACACTCATGACCGTAGATTAAGGCCTGAGAAACAATGGCTCAAATTGGGCAAAAAACAGAAGAAGGGAAGGGGAAACCCCTTCACCTTTGAAAAAGCACAAACTCTGCTAAAAAAAAAAAAAAGAAAGAAAGAAAATTTAAGCAAGTGTTGTAGCGAGCTGAGGCTAACTAATGGATACTGCACTACTCCATGACAAGCTGCAGGCATCTGAGAAGAAACTGGAGTGGCAGTGGGTCGGCTCCTCCCAGTATACTCATATACTGGATCACAAGGGCATCTAGCACTCAGGCAAAGACCCTGCTGACAAAAATCTCTGATCACGAGTGCACAGACATGCGCAGATTCTGACATGGAGCACCTATACTTGAAGAAAAAGATGATGATGCACATACATAATGCCTGCTGGAGCAGGCCATTAAATATTAAAATATCAATTTTAGATGTATTTTCCTTTGCTCCTTTCTTGTAACATTAAGGTTCAACATATTACCAAACTCACTTCATGGTCAAAAAGTAAGAGAAATTTGAATCAACTGTTTTGGGGAACAGGAATCACCATTTCTATTAGAATGATTGTCATGTTACTTTAAAAAAAAATAAACCTGTACAGTTTAATTGGCTGTTTTATTCCAGGCTTAAACTTTATAAAGAATTCAACAACTTTTGATTATTTTTTCAGTATTTTTTTTAAAAAACTGTATACACCATTAAATTTTTTTTTTTTTTTTTAATTCTGAATTGCACTTTTGGGTTTTTGTGCAAAAGTCTTCCCAGGTGGACTCCAAAAGATCTAAATAATAATAATCCTGCTTATGGGAGAAATTGAGATTTCTACATTGATAGTAATAGAAATTAGAGATATTGGACAAGATCTTCTTGTGTGTCCAAAAGTGTACACATTAAGTCAGGGGTATGTGTGCAAGTGGTTAAAGCTCATTTTTGCAGTTCCCTAAACTGGTGATTCTCTTGGCAGACCAGTTCCCTTGTGCTGTACCAGCAAAAACAGTATGAAAACTAAACAGGTTTGGAGTAGCATAGGAGCATCCCAGCCATGCTTCTTCTCTGTTATGCCAGCAGCAGGGAAAGTGTGAGGCAGAAGAGTACATTGTCAACTCAATACAAGCACAGGATCACCCTTACACTGAAGTATTGTTCCCCAGTTTTATGGCAGATGATGCCAACAGTGCAGTGCATAAGGGCCTTACCCTACTGGAGGCTCTGACCCTTTAAGTTCACGTGACAAGTTGACTGTCACATTCAGCTGCTCTCAAAATGCTTCTATTTATAGTCATGATACTACAATAATGTCTATTAAATGTGATATTAAAACTATATAAGCAATGTCAAGAGCAAGATAAATTTTTACAACTTTTCTGCAGTCATTTACTTACTGAAGAAATGCATTGTGATTTCGAAACAATCAGGAATAATAGAAAAAAGGGAACATCTGTTAATTTTGTTTCTGTATCCCAATGATTGACAGCTAAAAGCACCAATGAATTTTTTTGGGATGACTGGGATTGGTAGCTTTAATACAGAACATACACAATTCATGTTTATGCATCCTCAGTGTACTATTACAGAACTGATGAACTCTGACTGGCAATCACTACTAATACCGGGCCAAAACTTAACAGGGAGAAAAAACAAAAACATGAGTATATCTAGGGTGAGATACAAGACATCTTTTAGCCGTCTAGAAATAGTGACCAATTTAAGAAGCTCCCCTATGAAGTACAGGTGATCCCCACAGACACTTGTCAACAAGATGAGAAGTATATTAGTCAACAGCCAAAAATCTAATCAAATATATTTCAAGTTCAGTCCAAGCCTGATATACAATACTTATTCTAAAATGATACTGTGTTGTTTTCAGGCACTATATTTCTGCATACTGACAGATCTAATAATATAGGGTTTCAAACTATAGTCTGTGAAACACTTGGTACTCTACGATGAAGTAGCTGGTCACATGGTGCAGGCTCTCTTTGTTTGGAGGTACTAAACTGCACTAAAAGACTGCTAAAATATTACTTTCCTCATATAAGCAATTATCACAGGGATACTGTGCAATTTTAAGTGGGAAGTGGAAGGACTGTCCAATGGTTAGGGCACTGGCTTAGGATATGTGACACCCAGTGTTGCCTAGTGTTTGGATATTCTCTCTCTCTCTCTCTATTCCTTAACATAGCAGAGCCAGAGGTAAAAGACTTTGGTCTCCTGTTCTCGCTGGCCACACCCATTGCCTAGGCAGTTCAGTTTTCAATTCTTCCAAAACAGTCCTCTCTCACCCACATATTTTTAAACTGCTTATATAGTTAAAAAAAACCACTAAATTTAGCAGTAGGTAAAGAGAGGTTACTTATCAGTAATTGTTGTTCAAGTCACCTCTCTGCATTCTCATTTATAGTGAGTTACACAGCAGCAAAAGCCACATATCTATTGGTGGGCTCATGAGCATCCTTGAGCATCATATGTAAGATGCCTAGTCTGTATAGGAGCGTGCACCCCAACCATCACTTCAGTTCCTTCTCCACTGCCACAGAGGGACCCTCTGTCGTATCTGTCAGCTACTCATTCTCTTAGGTTTCGCTTCAGACATATTTTTATACATTACTAAAATAGAACACTAAACGATTTTTAACATAGTTTAGGTAAGGTTGGAAGGATTTCTCCATTTCCTCAGATCCCTAGATGCTCAGTTTCAGCACCACATCTATGCCCAGTACTAACCCCAAAAAGCTTTAATAGAATGCACGAGACATCTTTCTTTCCAGAGTCAAATGTGAACACACACTTTGAAAGAGTTCTGTATGCTCTCTTCCAGTGGGTAACTCCCCATAAGCGGGTATACACAGAGACTGTCAAAGAAGATACCTTTGATCCATAAAAAAAAATACAAACAAGAAAACTTTATGAACATCTCTCAATGACCACTAAGTCGATTGTTTGTAGCCAGAGTCTTGGCTACAGGAATCAAATTAACAAGTAAAAATGCATACTGTTTGTGATGTGTAGCTATCCTATGCATTGTACTATATTGCAAAGAACTCTAAAGAGGACTTCAAAAATCCTACTGTGCCTGATAATGTTTTCCCTACTATTGTTAGAAGGAGCACCTACAGTTACTACACTGAAAATGATTAGAGAAGAAATTACTTCTCTCTACTCCCCCCCCTCCCCACCCCCTCCACATACACACAGTTTACATTTTGCATTTGACCTTAGTCAGTTTCACCATAGAATCAGGCATTTTGCCCCAGTTGTTTATGCAGGTTTTTCCACACAGTAACATGGGATACAAAAGCCATTTTAAAAATTAGGAAAATGTGACTGTAAAAACCGCAAAAACTGGCAGGGGGACTCATTTGTAAATATTAACTGAAACTATCTCTAGTTCATTTTTTTAAAGTGACAATGGGCTTGTCTACACTGCCTCACAGTTCGAACTGTGGGAATGGGAACAGCAGTGTGCACAAAATGGCTGCACTGTAACTCCCCTGTGTGAATTTTCTGGGTGCCAACTAAAAGGTTCCTGGTTTGCATTAATGTAACTGTTTGAACAGAATTACATTAATGCAAACTAGGAACTAGGGCTGTCAAGCAATTAAAAAAAATTAATCACAATTAATCACACTGTTAAACAATAATAGAATACCATTTATTGAAATACTTTTGGATGTTTTCTACATTTTCAAATATATTGATTTCAATTACAACACAGAATATAAAATGTACAGTGCTCACTTTATATTTATTTTTGATTACAAGTATTCGCACTATAAAAAAACAAAGAAATAGTATTTTTCAATTCACCTAATACAAGTACTGTACTGCAATCTCTTTATCATGAGAGTTGAACTTATAAATGTAGAATAAGATACAAAAAAACGCTACATTCAACAATGTCAAATTTTAGAGCCTGTAAGCCCACTCAGTCGTACTTCTTGTTCAGCCAATCGCTCAGACAAACAAGTTTGTTTACATTTGCAGGAGATAATGCTGCCCGTTTCTTGTTCACATTGTCACCTGAAAGTGAGAACAGGTGTTCACATGGCACTGTTGTAGCCGGCGTTGTAAAATATTTATATGCTAGATGCACTAAAGCAGGGGTCTCAAACTCCCAGCCCGCGGGCCCTCTGCGGCTCGAGAACCTCCCCACTGCAGCCCGCGGAGGAAAGACACATACAGCCCCGCTGCTGGCTCTGACTGCTGCAGGCACAGCCTCCCGCAGCTCCCATTGGCTGGGGGAAAGGGACAGAAATACCATCACTAGTCGCCGGGCAGAGTCAGCCATGGAGGCAGCATCACTTTTTTCCACAATGAATATAAACAAGTCAAAATACCAAACAACTATCTGATGCACACCTTGCTGCAATCCTCAAGGTTTCGACTACTCAGTCACTGAGGCCAAACAACAAACTGACAGAACTGAAGTGTTGCCAGGTGTCTGGCAAACACTAAAAAAATCTCTGGCAGGCAAAGAATTGTATAAAGTTGTATGACAGTTGTATTATTTCTATGACATTCAAAATAAAAAATACAATATAAATGTTTTCTTTTCTGAACACCATCTTCAGTGACATTATTGGCCCACTGGGGGGATTTGAGGACTGGCACTGGCCAGTTTGAGACCCCTGCACTAAAGATTCCTATGTCCCCTCATGCTTCAACCACCATTCCAGGGGACATGCGTCCATGATGATGATGGGTTCTGCTCGATAATCCAAAATAGTGCGGACTGACGCATGTTCATTTTCATTATGTGAGTCAAATGCCATCAGCAGAAGGTTGATTTTCTTTTTTTGGTGGTTTGGGTTCTGTAGTTTCCGCATCGGAGTGTTACTCTTTTAAGACTTCTGGAAGCATGTGCCACATCTCGTCCCTCTCAGATTTTGGAAGGCACTTCAGATTCTTAAACCTTGGGTCGAGTGCTATAGCTATCTTTAGAAATCTCACATTGGTACCTTCTTTGCGTTTTGTGAAATCTGCAGTGAAAGTGTTCTTAAAATGAACAACATGTGCCGGGTCACCATCCAAGACAGCTATAACATGAAATATATGGCAGAATGCAGGTAAAACAGAGCAAGGGACAAACAATTCTCCCCGCAAGGAGTTCAGTCACAAATTTAATTAACACATTTTTTTAACGAGTGTCATCAGCATGGAAGCATGTCCTCTGGAATAGTGGCCGAAGCACAAAGGGACAGATGAATGTTTAGCATAGCTGCCATGTAGATACCTTGCAATGCCAGCCACAAAAGTGCCATGCAAATCCTGTTCTCACTTTCTGGTGATATTGTAAATAAGAAGAGGGCAGTATTATCTCCCGTAAATGTAAACAAACTTGTTTGTCTTAGCGATTGGCTGAACAAGAAGTTGGATTGAGTGGACTTGTAGGCTCTGACGGTTTACATTGATTTTTTTTTTTTTACATAACTGCACTCAAAAACAATCTACATTGTAAGTTGCACTTTCACGACAGATTGCACTACAGTACTTGTATGAGGTGAACTGAAAAATACTAATTTTTTTTCATTTTTACAGTGCAAATATTTGTAATCAAAAATAATATATAATTATTTCAATTACAACACAGAACACAATATATATGAAAATGTAGAAAAACATCCAAAATATTTAATAAATTTCAATTGGTATTCTATTGTTTAACAGTGCGATTAATCACGATTAATTTTTTTGAGTTAATCACATGAGTTAACTGCAATTAATTGACAGCCCTTCTACAAATCTTTTAGTTCACACCCTCAGAGTCCACACAGGGGAATTACAGCACAGCACTTGGGTGCACAGTGCTATTTACACTTCCATGGTCCAAATTGTGGGGCAGTGTGGACACAGGCTGTATTTCAAGTTAGTGTTTTTTTAAACTTTTGATTAGTCCCAAACTGGATTTGGAGTGGGAATGCCCCTGATTTGCAGAGTTCTGAGGACAGTGGGAAGAGATACTGAACTCCCGGGATAATAGGTGCTGACTCCGTGGGTGCTCCGGGGCTGGCGCACCCACGGGAAAAAAATAGTGGGTATCTGCACTCACTGGCAGCCAAGCTCCCCATGCCCCCCGCTCCATCTATACTTCCTCCTCCTCCCCCCGAGTGCACCGCATCCCCGCTCCTCTGCCTACCTCCCAGCGCTTCCCGCCCAGCCACAGCCAAACAGCTGTTTGGCAGCGTTAGCACGCTCTGGGAGGGAGGGGGAGGAGCAGGAATGTGGCATGCTCAGGGGAGGAGGTGGGGAAGAGGCGGGGCCGGGGAAGGGATTTGGGGAAGGAGTTGGAATAGGGGCAGGGAGGGGGCGGAGTTGGGGCGGGGACTTTGGGGAAAGGGTTGGAATGGGGGGTGGGGCCTCATGGAAGGGGTGGAGTGGGGGCGGGGGGCAGAGGGGAGGTCGAGCACCCACAGGAAAAAGGGGAAGTCGGTGCTTATGCCCGGGATGCATCTCCCAAAGGCTGTTAGCAGATGCAAAGTTGACCAATTCTACAGCATTTAAAAAAAACAAGCACAAATAACCAACTTGCAGCCTTTCTATTTTGTACATTATGAGCCAAGGATACTCTGACAAAAGTATTTCCCCAGAGATGACCAACAACATGTAAATAAAACAAATCAGTACTAAGCTGGTGGGAAGGAACAGGTTGTACATATTGGACATTTCCTTGCATAAGACTTTTTGGACAGGAAGGCTAAAATCAAAGAAAAGAAGAAATCTGAAATTGTTTTGTGCTGTTTCTCTGAAGAAGACACAACTGAACTTCACACACAAGGTGTGTGTCCAGCAATAAAAGGCAAAATCGTTAGCCTCCAAGTGACAACCAGCTATGTTCCGGAATTAAAACAACAACAACCCAAACAAACATTCTCAGTAGCTTCCTGGAATAAAAAGATATTTTTGGTTATCTAATTTCTCTTCTATTTCTCATGTCCACAAGTTCTACAGTGTTGTACAGGGAGAAAAGGAGAATTGTCATTTCAAATCTGAATTAGGCCCTATCTACTAAAGGAATGACAAAGCAGAGAATTTCTATGCCCATCAGAGAATAATTCTAGATTACTAGCCCTTTAACACACACACACTGTATAAATTATTATACTTATAGAAATATTCCACTTTACTCATTCTATCAGGGGATGGGCTGTGATCTTGCTTGGGGCTTCTGAAAGCTACAACACATCCACCACCACAGAAGAGGAAAATTGCAGTGTAGAATACATAGGAAATAGGTTAGATGCCTATTTATATAAGAGTGTGTATGGGTATCTAACACACACACACACACACACACACACACACACACAAATGCAGTATTAGAACTCCAATCAACTGATTGGCTAGGACTGACATATCAGAAGTAGGAGAAGATAGAGAAATTTTGATGGAATTTACCATATTTCTCCTGCACTCATACATAGTTCAATACTAAAGTGGAATATATACAGAAATGTGACGATCCTAGGGTAGGAATGTAATTAAGTATAACTATATACATCTTATTTTTTTTCATTTGAGAAGAATTTTTTTAAATAATCATGAAGTCATTAAATTGCAGCACTCTTTCATCAGCTGAGACTTCCAAGTCATTCTTCTAGAGCTTTGACAATGTATGTATAGAGGAATCAGGCAATTGCTTTCCAGATCTAACTGTTCAACTGAATATGGATTATTAACCAATTTTGCTTTCCTGTATACCCAAACAAACAGTTTATCATTCCAATAAACCTAGATATTTAAATCAATTCTCAGCAGGGTGGATAAAAATCAATGATTTTTTTTAAAGTGTCACAAAAATCTTCTGTATAGAAAGATTAACCTAAATAATCTATTTACCCAATTGGACTCACTGCTCAGTCAGGAAGATACCATGAAAGATGCTTAGTTTTGCAGTTCTCAATCTGTGGATTTGTGTCTCCAGAGATAACATGCTTGTTAACAGCAAAAATGTTTTAAAATAAATAAATAATATACAGAG
The DNA here is from genome assembly GCF_028017835.1 of Emys orbicularis. Lineage (NCBI taxonomy): Eukaryota > Metazoa > Chordata > Testudines > Emydidae > Emys > Emys orbicularis. The sequence continues at coordinate 63,491,993 of NC_088687.1, read as the reverse complement.
GTGAGAAATAACAGACCTAAACCCTATTGTCCCTCTGCAAATTTGTGTACACAGAGTCAATCCCTTACCTCTCTCTAAAAGTGCAAAGTTTCAAAAAGTTCAGTGAATAGAAGATCGTTGGGGGCGGAACAGACCTGGACAAGGAGAAGAAGTCTTGAGATAAATGTGAGAAGGGAGGGACAGGCAGTAGAAACAAAAGTGAAACTGTTTGAGCAGCACATTCCAGAAGTCTTGAGGTCTTTCTGAGTATAGCCTTCATTGATTTGAGATCTACCATACCATTCTCTCATTAGAAGGGAAAACCTATAATGGCAGCAGGCCGTAAAAGAGACCCAGTTGGGGAATATTTTAATGAAGTTCCTCTACCTGCGAGTAAGACAGGCATGCGTGCAAAATGCAAACAGTGCAACAAAGAAATGCAAGGCCTCGTTGCCCGAATGAAACAACATCATGAGAAGTGTTCCTTCTCAGGAGAAAGCTGTGTTGAAGATGATGAAAAGAACATGCAGGATCTTCAGGTTGGTAAACTTTTTTATTTCATACTTCTTTCTTAAGGACTGCCTGTCTTCCTTCTGGACTATTCTTGAATGCTCATGTTTGAGCAAAAAATATCGTTATTACTCTATGGTATGTTTTGTTAAAAATATTATATGTCTGCTGTTGAAGAAAAAAATCCAGAATACATAATATTGTTTTAGTTAAATAAAACAATTTAAATGTCTGTCTGGTGATGTTCTCCTCCTAATACAGCACAGCAAGAAAATCCTCCAAATATTAATGATTAACCTGTTGAATTGGAGATAGTTCACCTCCCAATGACTTCATAAATATCTGCTTCAATTACCTTTGGTAAATGAAATAACCATTCATTCATTCATTTTCTAATATAGCTGTAAAACTAATCTGAAAAGTTTTCAGAATAAATCACTTAAAAAATGTATAGTGTGTACCTTCTAAAAATGAAACCTACATCTATCTCTGAGTTGTGAAGAATATGTATTAAGGTTTTAACAACCAACAAGAATGCACTTTTATGTAGAAATCCATGATTAAATTGAGTCTTCCTGACTAGTGATTTAAATCAAATCCACTGATTCTCAGCTTCAGATAGAGCTCTATCCTTTTGGTCTAGCCAAGTTGCCTGTGGCACAGGACCCAGGACGAGGCAGGTGGTTGTAAAGCCACCTTTCTATTGCCACAGTCCTCGGTTCTAAAAGACAGGTAAGTCAATCCCTCCTGAAGGCAGCTATAGCTCTTCCTGACATGTAACTATTTCTTCTTCCTGGTAAGTCTCCTGTAGCTTATGGTCTAAATCAGGGGTAGGCAACCAGTGGCACGCAAGCTGATTTTCAGTGGCACTCACACTGCCCAGGTCCTGGCCACTCGTCTGGGGGGCTCTGCATTTTAATTTAATTTTAAATGAAGCTTCTTAAACATTTTAAAAACCTTATTTACTTTACATACAACAATAGTTTAGTTATATATTATAGACTTTTAGAAAGAGACCTTCTAAAAACGTTAAATGTATTACTGGCACGCAAAGCCTTAAATTAGAGTGACTAAATGAAGACTCGGCACACCACTTCTGAAAGGCTGCCAACCCCTGGTCTAAATCATTCCTGTGGGCAAAATGTATACCATCTGATGATGAAACTCCTATTGGAGCCCAATTTGTACTCAATTCAAAAGAGAAGACGAAATGGGGAAAAGTATAAAACAGATATAGGGAAAAGATCAAAAATAAGAGATGCATTGTTACAACCTGCATTCATGTGAAGGAACTAAAGCAGAAAAATGGCCCTGGAAGTGTGAAGTTGAAGATTTCCTTACTGCTGTGCTTCTGGTTTATCACGAGCAACAGTGATACCACCCTAAAGTTATAGACTGGTGAACTGAGAATACAGGAAACAAGATGCACTTGGCCCACAGGCAGCAAGTACGTAGGCCAAGGGTCGGCAACATTTGGCACGCGGCTCGCCTGGCGGGCCGGGCCAGTTTATTTACCTGCTGATGCGGCAGGTTCGGCCGATCGCGGCCCCCACTGGCCGCGGTTTGCCGTCCCGGGCCAATGGGGGTGGCGGGAAGCGGCGCAGGCGAGGGATGTGCTGGCCGCGGCTTCCCGCCGGCCCCAGTGGCCCGGGACGGCGAACCGCGGCCAGTGGGGGCCGCAATCGGCCGAACCTGCCGCGTCAGCAAGTAAATAAACTGGCCCGGCCCGCCAGGGTGCTTACCCTGGCGAGCCACGTGCCAAACGTTGCCGACCCCTGACGTAGGCTATTTACACACAGAACAAATTTAAAGTAAACTTCTCTGGTTTCAATTCTTAAGAACTAATTAAAAATAATTATTAAACTTACCTAAATGTAGCAGTGTAAATTGGGCTGCCAATTCCTTTGCATCTTCTAATGTTGTGCAGAGTTTGTCTGGCATAAAATAACTCTGGGATCCATTTGCAATAGTAGGAATAACTATTTTATATACCAAGAGAACTTTTCCATCCTGACTTGTTGTTGAATATAAATAATATTCTGGTGGTGCCCAGTTATTTTTGTTGCAGTAATAATCCAAATGCATTACTGCAGAACTGAAATGATTGGATTTTAAAGAATACATGCTAATTGGAGTAAGCTTTGTCCCTGGAAAAAATGGGTAAGTACACCTTTCAATTTCAGGGGGGCTTGGACTGTGCTGACCATTAAGACGAATTGAAAGATTTGCTGGTTTTCCTAATGATTTTTGATGACCATCTTCCTTGTTAGCAAAAACTAGAATATTTTCAGAATTGGGACTAATTTGACCATTAAGATGCTGTCTCCAAGTGCTTTCTTTGTTTACAGGTTTTGCCAGTGTTACCTCAATACTAGCACCATCAATGCATTTTCCATTCATAATTGACATAGCTGCAACTGCATCCTCTCGGTTGAAAAAATGAACAAAAGCATAGTCTCTCAGTTTCTTTACACGTTCAACTGCTCCTGGCTTAAATTTGTTAAATTCAGCTTTAATTGCATCCTCTGTAGTAGAGATCATTAAGTTTCTTACATACAACACTTTAACCCTCTGCATTGTTTCTTCATCCACTTCTTTCTCTGGGTCTGCCCAGTCTACTTGAATAGTATGTCCCCATAGCTGGAACGTTCCTAGGACAAAGTAGTATTAAATTTAAGTAAAATGCATAATACTGAAAAAAGAAAGCTAAGTGATAAATAATATTCATTAACCATTCCAGGAACCAAAACACTGGAATAAGCCTATGTTATTTATAATACTAAATTTGAAACAAGCCACGATGAAATGTTTTATTTGCATTCACTTCGCTAAACAAACATTGCTTGAAAGTATAGAGGTCAATAAGAAAAATAAAACTTTGCAAAAAATTCTTCAGCAATGTTCATCTGTTTAAAAAGTACTCAGTCTGCTTTTGCTTAAACCACAACCAGTGCCAGTTTTGCTAAAGATGATTGCTTTTGTGAAATCTATGTGGTTTCAAGTAGTCCAAAATTTTGCCAGTTGATGATGCAATGTATTTTTAAAATAGTCATACTTGGGGGGGGGGGCCGACGACAGGGAAACAAAATACAAAATAATGTGTGTCCATGTTAGAATGAGCCCTGTTAATTTATTTCCCCAATATGCATTAAAACAAATTCACTGAAGATCATAAAGCATGTTATGTTTCTAAAAAGTTCAAATTTGAGTGCCATGCCATTTTTTCCCTTACATTTGTTGAGTTGGCCTTATTATTTCTCCTGTTACTTTTCAAGGCTTAGATAAGCTTCTTTAAAGTCAATGCTTCTTGTCTGTGACCAACATAAGACTTTGGGTGAAGTCAATAGGAGTTCTGTCAATCATTTCAATGGGACCAGGATTTCACACATTTTCTTTGCCTTTCTTTCGTTTCTCCAACTCTGCTTCCCCTGATCTCTTCACTCCTTTTCCTTCCAACTCTCTCCCTTGCTACTGAACCTTTTGCTCTCTCTCCCCCCCCCCTTTCCCAATTCCAGTATCTTCATCCCTCAATTTAAAAAAATCCCTGTCGAGGATAGAACTAAGCGTGTGTCAAGTCCCACTGAAATCAACTGAGTAAGATAAAGGTGGTGTAAGCACAAATCTATTTTAAATGCTTTGATTTATAAATTGCACATTTAATATTAAAATTAAAGGCTTACCTGGAATTAGTTTTCTTCTAGCCATAGCAGCCGCTCTGTGAGACTCATATTCTACAAAGGCAAAGCCACGGTTTTTAGTTTTATCAGTAGCACTTGGATAAACAATAACATCAACCACTCCTTCTGTAACTTTCTTCATTTCATCCAAGATTTCTTCTTTCTTTTTCTCTTTTGGAATAGCTCCAATAAATAATCTGCAGTTGTCTAAGCTTACACAGACACCAATAAATTTTCCTGGACGAATTTCATAATTATTAAGGATCCTGATAGCCAGCTGGGCTTCTTCTTTAGTTGTGTACATCACAAAGGCATATCCTCGATTCTCACCACTAAATTCCATCATCAATCTGAATTCATAAATCTTCCCAGCTCTCTCAAAAACAGGGACTAATTCATCTTCATACATATCACGAGGAATCTTTCCCACAAAAACTTCACAGCCACGAGGTGGGGGAGGACCTTCCCAACCTTAAAAAAATTGTCCAGCAACCAGTAAGTATGAATGCCATAACCACAACTTTCTCAAACAATATTTTTTCAGAATTTGTAAGCACATTTCTGATGTATTGATAATACTGTACAGTATGTTACAAAGGTTATCATCGTATTGATTTATGTCATCTTTTCTTGATTCCCTACAGCTCTGAAAACAAGACAACCCCATTCAGCATTTTCGGTTTGTTTTTTAAGAACTTTTACTAAGTTCAATAAAGCAATTAGAGGAAATACATTTTACACAAATAATTTTCAAAGGTAAATCCCTAATGCTTTGCCCAAAAAAAGTCAGTTACATTCTACTGTAAGGGAGATGTGTCAAATTTCCAAACTACACATATCTCTGCATAAAATTAATCCAAATCCTTCCCAGACTACAACTGAGATATAGTTATGGCAAAGGTTTCCAGATACATACTGCTTAAACATACAGAACGTATTCATCCAAAAGCTAGCTCTTTTCCTGGTGCTGTGTTTATGAATTGCAAGAGTGTCATACTTCATGAAATGACAACTTCAGCTTCTCTTACCTGGCTTTATAAATAGCATCAAATTGATATTAACATTATCTAGAGCACTTTTATGAATGAATGTGACCTGTCAATGACTTATACCATAAATACCCGATTGACTCTTGGGGAGGGGGTATTGTGAGGGGGGACTTTGGAGGGTGGGGAGGAGCCTGTGGCACCAGCTACCAAGGGGAAGAGCGCCGGGGGGGCACCTGCTGCCACTCCTGCCATGGCTGGGGGAGCCCCGTGGGGCCAGTAGCTGACCCGGCCGCCCTGGGATCACTGCCGGGAGTTGCTCAGCTGTGGCTGCTCCCACTGCCCCCAGGACTGCTGCTCAGGCGGTCCTCGGGGCCAGCCACATCGGTCACTGCTCAGGCAGTCCCTGGGGCCAGCTGCCTGGGGCCGCTAGAGCAGCAGCTGGCTGCGGGGCCATCCAAGTGGCTGGCTTCAGAGCCGCTCCAGCAGTGGCCGGTGTGGCTGACCCCAGGGCCACCCGGTGAACAGCCACACCAGCTGCTCCAGAAGTTACGGTGCAGAAGTTACAGTGGTTGCAGGAAGTGACTTCCGCAACCTCCGTGACAAACATGGAGCCTTAATCATAATTAAATCACTTGTGCACGTTCACACAACACTCCTTGTGTCGGTGGAGTGCGTCCACAGTTGGTACTCTAGCACTGACAGAGAGCAGTGCACCATGGGTAGTTATCCCACTGTGCAAATCACTTTCTCCGGCTAGGAGTTCTGGATTAGTAGTGGATTACAGTGCATCATGATGCAAGATCACTGCCCCCCATGATGCAGTTTTCTCCATCCCATAATTCCAAGGGCTTCCAACTGCATTTCATGCTGTTTTTCAACTGCCCCTGTAAGCTTTGCACTCATTGCTGTGCTAGGGCCAGTCTTGTGAGAAGTGTTATGAATAAACAGAAATTCATGCTGCCTGCCCTGCTGTGTGCTATGGAAAGAAACAATTCAAGACTGATATTGGCATTCATGGAGCAGCTGCGCTTGGTGGACCATTGCTATTGGGCTTGAGAAACAAGCACCGAGTGGTGAGATCAAATTGTGATGCAGGTATACAATGACACGCAGTGGCTACAGAACTTTTGTACGCTCAAAGCCATCTCCTTTGAAGTGTGTCCATTTAAAAATGTCATCACGTCCATGCTCAAAAACTGATAGCTTGACAGGGAAGAGAAAAGCTCAGGCTTAAACTGCATATTGGGGAAGATTATGCAAGTCTGTTTGAGGGAAAATGGAATCGTGCAGCTTTAAGTCATCAGTCCTTCTTTCCCTTTGTCAAATCTTCACTTCAAAGGAGATGGCTTTGAGCGTACAAAAGTTCTGTAGCCACTGCGTGTCATTGTATACCTGCAGCGCAAAGACACCAAAATGAGAGCTGCCCTAATGGTGGAAGAGCAAATAGCAATCGCTGTGTGGAAGCTGCCAATTCCAGACTGCTACCACCCAATCGCGAATCAGTTTGGACTTGGGAAGGCCACCATAGGGGTTGTGGTGATGCAAGTGTGCAAGGCCATTAACGGCCTCCTGCTACGAAGAACTGTGACTCTGGGCAATGTGCAGGAAATATCAGATGGCTTTATGGCAATGGGGATACCTAACTTCGGCAGGGCAATTGATAGCACGTGTATCCCAATTTTGGCTCCAGACCATCTTGTGATGGAGTACATCAACAAAAAGGGCTACTTCTCTATGGTATTGCAGGCACTGGTAAATCGCTGGTGTTGTTTCACTAACATCAACACGGGCTGCTTAGGAAAGGTGCATGATGCTGGCCTGTATAGAAAGCTGCATGCAGGAACTTTCTTTCCAGACCAGAAGGTTCCAATAGGGGATGTGGAAATGCACAGTGATCCTGAGAAACTCAACTTACCCCTTACGCCTGTAGTTCATGAAGCCATACACTGGCAGCCTTGACAGCAGCAAGAAGCACTGCAACAACACGCTCAGCAGGTGCATAATGACAGTAGAATGTGCTTTTGACAGATTAAAGGGTCGCTAGCACTGCCTTTTTGGCAGGTTAGACCTCAGTGAGGAAAATATTCCCATGGTGATAGCAACTTGCTGTGCTCTTCATAACATTTGTGAAGCTAAGGAGGAAAAATTTCCCCAGGGGTGGAGCGTTGCAATGGATCACCTGGCAGCTGATTTGGAGCAGCAAGACACCAGGGCTATTAGAGGGGCTCAGTAGGGGGCAATTCAAATCAGGGAGGCTTTGAAGCAGCATTTTGACAATAAGCCCCTGTAATGTGTCTTTCTGTAATGAACTGAGCCAGGCATTGTTTACTTGCCATCTTGAATGACCCGTGTAATGATTCCTACCTGAGCATTAATTATAATCTGCAAACGTGGTGATTGCCACCATATTTGAATTTATGTTGCAACCACCCTGTGTAGGTCACAAATAAAGAATCACTGACTTTGTAAGACTCTATTTTTATGAAACAGCAATACACAGATTAACATTTCTTACAACGGACATGACAGTGAGCAACACTAACTGAAGTGAGGATCTCACAGCTGCATGTAAATCCACCTGTCTTTATGGAACATGTGCCTAGAGGTGGAGTGCAAGAGGTTCCAGCCCATCGCAGTACATGAGAGAAATGTAGGGGTGGGGGGAATTTGGGGAGGACAAGGAATGCACATCTCTATGGGCTGCAGGGGGAGTCTTCTGGTACACCTGCCTCAGCTCCTTTATCTTAGCACAGCACTGCTGTGTGTCCCTTTCATGCCCCTCCTCATCCATGCCATGAGCAAGCTGCTCGTAGGCGTCAAAGTTCCTATGGCTGGATCAGAGCTGCTACTGTACAGCCTCCTCTCCCCCCAGACCCAACAACTCGGGTGTACTCCACACGGGAGTCGTTTGCTGCAGAAAGCCAGCATGGTCAGCTAGGAAGATGTGATGTGAGCTGTCCACACCAAGTAAACTGTAAGTGGAATTTCAAAAATTCCCAGGGCTTTGGGGGGAGGAGGGAAGGGAGCGTGCACATGTATATCTGGCTGCAGAGCAGCTGAGCAGAAACTGCAATGATAGCCATTGTGCAAGGCCTCCTTGAAGCCACTGTGCACTTGCTTATGTTTCCCTGTGTCTACAGTGACACAGTATCACTAATTTTGTCGCCAAAAGCTCTATGCCACTCGTCGAGATGGATTTATTATTTCAGCGTAGCACAAGTTAAATCGGTAGGGGGAGCATTGTTGTGTGTACACATCCACTATTTTGTCAGCAAAACTACATAGTACAGACAAGGCCTAAGTTTGGATTAGATTTTTACATTTCAGCTATGCATTTAATATAATAATGGTTAACTGTACTGGCAGTGAAAGAAACTCATATTTCACATCCTAACCTGTAAAAGTTGCTTCTCCATACCTCTTCCCCCCGCCCCCTTTCTGTTTTTCAGATTCCTGGTTCTCCTGGTGCTCCTTCTCTTTCCCCACCCCACCTCCCAAAAATCCCACACATTTTCGTTCTCCTTTCCTTTTCTACCTAATGTGGGAGACTGGCTACAACCTTAATTTGAGCTGCCATAATAGATTTTCGCTACTGAAGTAGGCTGTGAGCCCACGCCATCCCCAGAAGCCACAGGGAGAATTCTCTTCCATCTCTTGATGGTAGTGAGAGGAGGCAGTGTCTGAGGTCAGACTAACCAGCCCCAGTCCAAGAGCGATCTATTCCGTCTGCAAACTTGGCTTCTCCTTCGGAATGGCTAAGCATGAAACTGCTCCCATGCTCACAAGTCCTTCAAGCTAGCATCTGAGCTGGGAAAGCCTATTAAAGCACTTCAAGGGGTTTAAAAGACTATGTACACTACACTACACTACACACACACACACACACAATGATTATGCAACAGATTTAAAACTCTGGAGGATTATTCCAAAATAAAGTATCCTAGACTGCATAGCCAAAAAATGGCATTTATCACAAAAAAGTCAAATATTGCATCTCTCTTACGCTGAAGATCAATACATATTCCTGTCAAAGATGTAAAGTTCCAAAACAATTGCAAAATTCTCCTCTCCAATTTGTGCTGCAAAATTAATGCACATCCCTATGGCACATTCTCCAATTATTCAATATTTCAATTGAAGTTCTGAGAAGAGGATATGCTTCATTATTTTCTAAAATGACTCCTGTTGCTCAACCCTGTAAACATTATGCTGATCTGAATGTGCTATGTCAGGTAATATGTTTGTGGGCCCTCAGGCTGTGCTATTCCATATCTTGCTCGCGGTATGAAACAGAACAAAAGGCTTGTCCTTGCTAAAACATGAACATATGGCATATTTTTCACTTTGCTGACATAACAAAATTCTGCATCCTTTGCATATTTGATAATTTGCAGTCTACTGTTTTCTCTCATTATATTCAAAAAAATCAAGAAAATTGTACCCACTTTGCTCATCCCATTATTCTCCAGTTTCACAAGCTGATGCCAAATTAAGTTTCATATACACTTTACGTCTGAGTTTATTTATGCTAACAGGTGCCTTATATTTACAAATTTGAGAATGTTTGAAGAGTATAGGTGAATTTTCCTTTGGAAAATATTAAAAAATTGTATCCTGTCCCATGTCAAATTTTGAATATGCAACTAAAAATCATACAGTGATTCAAATCCATAGCATATTAAGTACCACTGTGTGCACTAGGATCTTTACACGAATAGCTGTAAGTATTCATACCGGTTTCCATACATCAGTTATTTCAAATTGACTGGAATAACCATTCTGATTTAACTGTTCTTCATTTCAGTCACTCTCAGAACAAAAGAATCTGAATCAATGGTGCCCCAGACTGAAGAACAGTCTTTCCTAACACTGAAGAAGGGAGAAACCAGACAAATCCTTAGTTGGTGTCTGAAAGTACTCATCAAATCCATGTATCTCTCCTTTAGCCAAGCTAAGTCTTCACATGCACTGATTATCTGGTATCACCACAGATCTGATATAACGTTATCTTTCACCACTGCATACAAAATATCAGATGTTTTAAAAGTTATAGAATGAATTTTGCAGACCAATTTGAATAGTGATCAACATCCCCTTGTAACATATCCTTCCTCTTTGCACGCTCTTCCACAACTTAGAATGAATGAGGAAAAAAGCTTTGAAAACTAAATTGCATCTACATGTAAAACCAAGAGCATATTTGAGGATTAGGAGATGACAGACAGCATGGAGAGACAGGAGAAAGAGGAAAGAAATAAAACAGGGGAAAATAAGAAAGAGGCAGGCTTGCGAGCCTCCAGAAGGCGAGCAAGAATTTGCCTACATTTTACGTGAAAGTTTATCAATAATTAAGACACATTACAATAACTTTTGTAAATAATGTTATAGTGATTAAATGTGTACAAATGTAATATTTAGTGGACCAGGTAATCCTCATCTTCAGAAAAGTCCCAGAGATGCAACAGCAGAGATGAAAACTCTACCAGATTGGCTGGGTGAGGTTAGCCTCCAAACAGAATGATCTGATTTGCCTGCTGGATTGCCCAAGAACTGCACAGTACATAGGGAATCCGCCAGGGTTATCAGCATCCATTTGGAGCCACATCACCAGGGTCTACATAGCACTTCATTGTCCCCAAACTTACATAGCATGGAAGTGCACCACTTAAATGTTAATAAGGCTTAAGGCTTTATTAACATGCAAGACTTCTCCTCAGAGGACTGATCAGAGGACAAGGCAGCTAACACAACTGGCAATCTAACACTGCTACCACTTGCCCCAAGCAGGCCCCTTTCCTACGTGCAGATAGATGCCTGATTTGGGGACAGAGGAGGCAATACGGATTTCAATCTTCACAAAAAGGGGCAGATACATGTGCAAGCTTTGTATTGTCAGGAAATCATAAAGTTAAACAATAATGGATCCTTTGTTAATGTGACTTGATTTTTTATTTTTACTCTCAATCTACCCAACCAATTAAGTCCTAAATAAAACTCATGTTCCCATCTCTTCTCTTTTAAGACAATGAACTGATCTAATTGCCTTTTTCAATACACTCAATATTGCAAAAAAATTCAAGTTATATATACACTGAATCATTCTTCCACAGCTATTCAAAATTAGTTTAGCTGGGTTCACCAAATACTCAGTGTTTATGCAAAGTGCATTAGGCACTTAATGGTTGCAACTTTAGACCTGTTAGTGCCAAGGGGTTAAAATTGCATTAAAAAAAAATCAGCAAAGCCAAACTATACTGCTAGCAGTATCTGTCAGCACCTTCACTGGTCAGTCTAATCTTACATGTCAAAGAATTAATGCAAAATACATACCATAGTCAGAGACTGAAGCAGCACATCATTTTGCCAAATGCAGTTAGGCTATGTTGTCCTCTGCATTTTTTGTCATTTGACATACTGCTGATGCTGTTTCGGAGAATGGTGTATTTCCAGCATGGTCAGAGTCGGTATTTTTTTTTCAGACGTTAGCAAAATTAGTATGTGCTACACCAGTGCCTCAAAAACTGTGACCCATGGCTCCCTTGGAAAATCATGAGGGGTTCATGGGAGAGCCACAAGCATATGAGAATTTTTTTTTTAATTTTTTTTTTTAGCAGATATGCCCATTTTGGGTTTCCCCCTAATTAAGAGACTATTAAACTAAGCTTAGAAATCACTGGGGTCTTGTCCTGCTGCTGATACTGTGACTGGAAGCATCTCCATGCCCTCCACTCCTGCAGGGGGCCCTCAGCAAAAAGACTTCCTGCTGGGGGAAATATTCATCAGAAATCTCTGCTGAAAGCCCCTGCTGAAGCAAAGTGCACAGAAAGGCTCCCAGTGCCAGCAGCAGCAGCACCACTGCATTAGCGGGTAGGGGGCTGAGGCAGAGACAGGTGAGTTTTATTTTTATAATGGAACAATTTTTACCAAGTGCTAAGCGTACATGTAAGCAAACATTCAACTAAAGACAATTTTAATAAAGTTAAACAGAAAAGGAGGGAAATAGACAATATGGTGATAGTTACATTATGTTTGGGTTTTCAGGTCTGGATACTACTTTGGAAAGTCCACAGCCACAATGTATCATTTGTTTTGGAGCATTAGTAAATGAAAGTACAAGGCCAGGGAAACTACAGCAACATTTAGAAAGCAAACACCTAGAATTTGTAAATAAGAGCTGTGACTTTTTCCTTCGGAAACAAGGAGAACTAAGGAGGCAAAAGAGTAATGTCTAAATAAGCAATTGTTCCTCAAAAAGCCTTAGAAGCATCTTATGTTGTAACCATGCAAACTGAAAAACATAAACAAGACCTTTCTACCAGCAATAGACATGCATAGAATTATGATTGGGAGACAAGAAACCATAACACTGAAAAACATTCCTATGTTAAATACCACAGTCCGTCAACATGCTGATGGATCTTGCAGAAAACATCCAGGATCAGCGGACAGAACAAGTTAAGAACAAAATCCTCAATAAATTCATAGTGGATGAAAGTTTTGAATGGACTGTGTGGGGGGCTGTGCACTGATGGGGCAGCAGCCATGACGGGATAGAAGAGCAGGATTGCAGAATGAGTAAAGTTGCACCAGCAACAATTTGGACTCACTACATGATTCACCTCCAAGCTTTGACATTTAAGAAGCTGCAATGTGAAGTATGTGAGGCCCTCAACAGTTACCAAATTTGTTAATTCCAGGCAGCAAACACACATTTTATTATGCTGTGCAAACAGATGGGCTCTTACCATACTCCACTTGTTTCACAGAGAAGTCACGTGAGGAAGTGTTACAACATGTCTTTGAATTGAGTGACAAAAAAAATCAGAATTTTCCTTCTTGGGAAAACAGACCTTGCAGATTACATGTGTAATGCTGACTTCTTAACTATATTAGCTTACCTAGTGGAAATATTTGACAGACTGAATGCACTGAACCTAATACTTCAAGGAGGAAAGCAAATATACTAGATATGAAAGGAAACCAGGCAATTCATGAAGCAACTTTGTCTTTGGAAATGCCACATTGAAAAGGGAGTTACCAAGATGTTTCCAGGGTTATCACGCTTTTTAACAGAACAGAGTGAAAGTAATCAAAATGCCACTAAAGACCAAATATTGACTCATTTGTCTGAGTTGTATTCCTATTTTGATGAATATTTTCATAGATTTGAACATTAATTTTGTTACTGATTGGATTAAAAACAGATTCTCAGTAACACACGACTCCATGCCAACCTTAAGTATCACACTGTCAAGTGATCACATGTAGAAGATCACATATTTCAAATATAACAATCCAGGAATTCTGGATTTCTGTTAATGGACAGTATAAAGAACTCAGTGATGAATCCATGAAAGTGCTGCTCCCAGTTATCTTTGAGTCTAGGTTTTTACCTATGATTTGTGAAAACTAAACACATAAATCATTTAAATCTGGAAAACACTGTGCAACCATGCAGTTTGAAATAGGACCATTCTTCTCATTAAAATCTTCAGTTGTGTCCAAACATGTCAAAAATTCATAATTTTCAAATTATTGTTTTAAAAATCTGGATTAGATCACATTATATAATTAAACCAACTGAATAGTTAAATAAAGGTCCCAAACCAACCAAACTAGTGGTCCCTCTTGAAGTTAGTGTCCTGAGACAGTAAAAAAAAATAAAAAAAATAAGATGGTATTTAGTTGTGGGGAGCCACCAAATTGTACAGTATCTGTAAGGGAGTTGCTGTACTAAGAAGTTTGGGAACAATGGTACTATACACATTGTTTGACAGACTATATTAACATCTCCAAATTATAAAACAGTCTTTGTTCTGTTGAATTATGCTTATTGTATTTAAGAATACATCAGGGGTGACGTATTCTACCGAAAAGTGGGGGGGGGGGCACAAGGCCCCACCCATTCCATGATCCCACCCCTGCCCAACCTCTTCTCCTGAGGCCCTGGCCCCCGGCCAAACCAGAAGCCAGGCTAGGGAGCCCAGACCCCTCCACCTGCCAGGGGTGGGCCCCCCCCGAGAGCAGTTCCCAGCCCGTCTCCCCACCCAGGGCAGATGGAAGGTCTGCGGCTCCCCACAGCTGCCCACGCAGCTCTTACCCTGACCCAGTTCCAGCTTCCAGCCTGACCTGGGGTGGGGCTTCGGGGGCCAAAGAGCCACAGCCAGGCCATGGTAAGAGCCTCCCGGGCAGCTGTGGGAAGCCATGGACCCCCCATGTGCCTTAGGCGGGAGGTCCAGGGGACAGGGACACAGACCAGGGGCTGCTCTCGGGCCCCCCCCCACCCTGGGCAGGTGGAGGGTCCATGGCTCCCCACAGCTTCCCATGCTCCCCAGGCTATTCTTACTCAGGCCAAGCTCCAGCTTCCGGCCTGGTGGGGCGCGCAGGGCCGCGGTGGGGGATGGGGGGGGAGAGACTGAGAAGGGGACCAGGCCTGTGGTGGAAAGTGGGTGGGCTATGGCTCCTTGACCGCCCCCCTTCCCATCACCCCTGGAATACATTTGTAATTTGGTTTCTGAAACAAGGTTCTAAGGCCTAGATCCACAAAGGAACCTATTGCTCCACTCAGCATTGCCACAACTGCCATCCAGGAGAATCCTCAACCCAAAGTTAGGCCCCATGGCTCCCTATACAATGCAAGGGAAGAGTTAGGCACCTGTAAAAGATTCACAGATGCCAGCATACTGAGTGGCAAGCCACTAAGATAGTAGGAAATGCTGAGGAGAAGGGCATGGCTTAAGTCCTGTTCATCAAAAGCTAATTAGGCAATATCAGTGCTAAGGAGTCACAGCTGTGAACCCTCTCCTGGAGTTAGGTGCCTAAGCCAGGTAAGCCATTCCTCACAAAATACCAGAGAAAGAAAAAGTGAGAGCAATACCCCCCCACCCCATTATTGCCCTAACCACTATGCTGTTGGCTCTCACCTGGGAGGTGGGAGACCTGTTTTCAAATCCCCACTCTGCTCAGTTTGGTGCAGGGACTTGAACTTGAGTCTCCCATATCCCAGGAAGTGCTTTAACAGTGGGGGTATGGAATCACCCTGCTCCTGTCTGTCTTTTCTGGTTTCCAGATTGGGCCATGATAAGAGGGAGAACAGCAGCATTAACTCGAGATACAACTCTAATGTTGTTCCTAACCCAAATCCTATGCACACACACAAGTCTCCAACTCAAGTGGTGGTTTAAACTCGAACTAGCTCACCTATGGGGGGGAGGGGAAGTTGAAGGCCAAGTGCTGCTGATGCTTGAACTAGTAATACTATAGGGTCTTGGGTCCAGATTTTTTTTAAAGGTATTAGGCATTACTCAGCTCAACATCACAGTGCCTTTAAAAGTAAGTGCGTCAGCCACTCTGCACTGCTAATACATACAGGCTATGCTGCTCGAGTGATGTTTTGCTGCTCTCACTCAGGCTCAGCTAACTCAACAGGAGTTAACTCATGGGTAGATAACTTGAACTAACACTGCAGTGCAGTCAAGCCCAAAGCCACTGAGACTTTCAAAAGTGACCTGCAACTGCTATAGAGCATAAATGCAGTTTCCACTATTGTCTGTAATTTTATCAATAAAATCATTTGTGCTTAATATTCAATTATATTATTCAGCATAAAAACATTTTTTCTTCAAGTCTGAGCAAAATTCATTGAGCTGGTTTTTAATTATCCAAGTAAGAAAAACTGCAGTTTCCCTACTTGTTCCAATCAGAAATTCTTTATCCATATAACTTTAAAAGTATGAAATAGTTCAAAATTTGGCTGTAAATCTCATGGTGACTTAAAAAAAACAAATAAAATTTGAGGAAAACTGATTCAAAATTAAAATCATATCTGTTTAAAGTTGACCACGTTGTGCCTGCACAGCAGAATTTTAAGTGCATTCTTAAGTGAAGAAATAGTTATTAATAGGACTGTCGATTAATCACAGTTAACTCATAGGATTAACTCAAAAAATTAATTGTGATTAATCGCAGTTTAAATCGTGCTGTTAAGCAATAGAATACCAATTTAAATTTAGAAGTAGGACTGAGTGGACTTGTAGACTCTGAAGTTTTACATTGTTTTATTTTTGAGTGCAGTTATTTTTTGTACATAATTCTACATTTGTAAGTTCAACTTCCATGATAAAGAGACTGCATTACAGTACTTGTATTATGTGAATTGAAAAATACTACCTCGTTTTTTACAGTGCAAATATTTGTAATCAAAAATAAATATAAAGTGAGCATTGTACACTTAGTATTCTGTGTTATAACTGAAATCAATATATTTGAAAAAGTGGAAAATAACCAAAAATATTTAAATAAATGGTATTCTATTATTTTTTAACAGTGCGATTAATCACGATGATTTTTTTAATAGCGCAATTAATTTTTTTAATCACTTGACAGCCCTAGTTATTAATAAGTCCAAACCTCCACAGCCCTGCCCTGCCACCATTCTTAAACTAAACATGGATCCCCCCGCCCATCCTTAGAACAAAAAGAGGAAAATTCTAAAATAAATAACGCCATTAATGATATGTTAAATTGGGAAATGAAGCATTAAATTCAAGAAGTTATACAAGTTAAGGTATCTTCTTCCAGGTCACCTTAGTCTCACTGCACACATGTGTTAGTATATAGGCCTGTCTCTTAGCTTGGGATAGAATTTTGGGTTTGATTTTTGATATTTTTATATCCTTACTAATATGTGAACAAAGAACACACACACACTGTGTTGCTTCTGCCTAACCAGATGGCGTTTATAGCACAATGAGAAGAGATAAGGAAGAGAGTTTAAGCGTTGCTGGGTATGGTGGGAGCTTAATATACGAGTGTACACTTGAAGACTGCCTCGACTCCTATCTCAAGGCAAGGTCAAGAAACCAGTCGGGAAGGGCAAGAGGGGATGGGGGCAGAGGAGGGGAGGCATAAGAAACACTAAAAATCCAGAGAAAAGGTGACCCTGGCCAATACATAGCCGCACTCCTTACCCCTCCCATGGGGATAAAGGGGGTGGTACCGAAGTCCCCAGTCTCGCGACCCTCCAAAACAGAACATGACCATAAATTGTAAGGGATGGGACCAGGGGCATGCACTACAGGTATAATCAAGCCTGCCAAGAAGGAGGTGGGAAAAAAGGGGACATGGAAGGCTCTGTGGCGTACAGAACTATGGATATGCTTGCTTGATTAACCCCAATAAACATTGCATTGCCTGCACTTCAGACTTCAGGACTTCTGCTTTCTGTCTGCATGACAAGAACCAAGGGAGGGGCAAAGAGAAAGCCCTTAACAATATGATGTATTCTCAATTCCCTGTTTTCTTTGCTAAATGTCAATTTCAGTGGTTTAACTGGGAAAAAAGTAAAGGCAGAACTTGGCCTGGTATTTTTATAATTTCAAACAAATGCTCACCTGGTGGAGGACCACCAAATTTTCTTTGTCCATTTTCTTGAACCATGCTGTAGCCAGTCTTTTCCATCAAAGCTAATAAGGCAGCCTCATTCTGAGTACCAGTTCGGATTTTGCCACATCCATTTGTTACATCTGTACTTTCGTCATGCATATTTGCAATATCTTCAACAAAACATTAAGATAAAATTTCATAATACAGAATTCTAAACTTATCCACATACAATAGCTACTAAAAGCCAGAAAAGTAACAGCATAAGTTATTTCAACTTTACCTCATGAAATTCTTCCCTTGCAGGAGTAAGCTTTTTTGTTCTAAACTATCAAGTTATCATCTATATATTTTCTTGCAAATATGGTCTCATTACAATAAAATTACGCATGAGAATACAGTACACATAAGCATTAATAATCTGTAGGATATAGCCTGAAAGTTCTGTTTTATGTGGTTTACTCGCCAATGGAGTGTCACACGGTGGCCAAGTGCAGCACTTTCTGCCACAGTTTCCTCTAGTGTCATTAATAAGTTCACCAAGGCTTTATGTAGGGAACAATGCCCCTTCTGAGGGGTCTAGTTTATTAACCTAAAACCCAATGAAAATATAAGTAAGACTTCACCCCAGGATCTTATAGTCAAGTATCAGTTTATCCATTCCCACCTGGGTCCACCATTCCCCTCCAGCAGGGTTCTCAGCTCAGTACCTTTCCTGGAGTCAGGACTCCTGCCACTATGGAGAGCCAGAGGTCTGCAGAGATCTATTCACTGCAGCTCTTCTCTGGGGCAGCATGTAGTTCCTGACAGGCTGAGCTTCCTGCTACTGTTTGGGAGTTTCCTATCCCTCAGAGAACAGCTTCCAGGCCCTTGCTCCATTTACAAATCCCCACAAATGCATGAAATAAGGACCCTGATCTTTTTAGTAATACCATCCTGGATTGCAAACAGCCTTACTTATATTCTTCATTAAAAGCTGTTAAAAGTGACTTAGTTCACAACTAGGTGGTATTTCAGGGGCCTGGAAACTTGTAAGAGGGCCAGAGGGTGCAGTGTAAGAGGCAACAGTGAGGCAAGGTCAAACTGGAGTCAGGACAGCCTCTGTTAAACCTCAGGATGCATTTTGCTGCTTCTGAACATTAATTACCACTCACTTTCTTCAAACATAGCCTATTTTGTAGCTCTCAACAAGACTTTTAAAAAATTTTGAAAAAAGTGGGGTTAGTAATTCTATCATCATAAATATTTCAAGTCAGCATGTCATGGTACAACCTCATCTCAGTTTAGAAGGATTTAAACTAGAGTACTTCAGAGTTTCCCCATAATATTTAAAACATACTCAATTCCAACTGGTCTTTAAAGAAAAGTTCAACTTGAATTTAACAATCAATTTTAAAAACACTAAAATGATTTTTTAAAATTTCTATTAACAAACTAAGTTTGCTAATTTCACTATTATAATTTTAATGTCAGCAATGTTTAAAATGAACAAACCAGTTCTGAAGCAGGGATAGACACTGTGCTTGCACAAGTGAACAAACATAAAAAACAAAATGCGTACATGCTTAATATACAATCTTAAAATACTAACAAACGAAAGTCAAAAGAAAGTCATTTTTTCTATGCGAGCAAATGTCCTACTCCTCATACAGAACTATTAGATAGATTAAGTAAATTAGATGAATATTTATTATACCTCAAAATTTTAGGGAAAGCATTTTGTATGAAAAAATTTTCTAGGAACAGTATTTTCTTTAAATAAAAATAAAAAATAATTGAAAGAGAATTACTTCAAAAACCACTAACATTAAGGGCCTGATTTCCAAAGCAGCCTCCACTTGGAAACCTTGTATGTATACATTTTTCAAGCAGCAAAACATTGCATGGGCACATGTTAGGCTAACACCTACACAGACAGGTAAGTTACTTTGCCTTTGTTCATTGAAATTAACATACACATCTGGAGGTATAAGTGTTTGAAAAAAGTATCCATAGAAAGAAGGCTGCTATTTGAAAATAAGAACTTAAATACATATCACACATAAATAGACCAATGAATTAAAATGTCTTTAGTTATTATTTTATTACTATTTATTATTGCTCACCCCACTCCCTCTGCCGTCCCTTTGCATTAAAATGGAGATTAAGTCGGGCATGAGGGAAAAGAAAGTGGAATAATTCTGTCCTGGTAATTCCTGGATAGTGATGATGATAGTGGTGAGCGTGGCACGACTGCAGCTTGCCACACTAGCTGTTAGGGCTGATCTATGCTGAAAATTTACATTGGCATAGCTCTGTCTATAGGGGTCCACACCCCTGACACATTTATGCCAGCCTAACCCCCAGTGTGGACGGTGCCAGGTTTACCAAAGAATTCTTCCATCTATTTAGCAACCGCACCACTTCCCAGGGAGGTAGCTTATTTACAACAAAGGGAGAACCCCACTGTAGAACTGGCAAGTGGCTGCGCTGAGGAGCTGTAGCTGTTTAAGTATAGACATAGCCTGGGTTACTTTTACCGTGGTTGGCAGCATGCAGGCCACGCATGCCCAGAAGGAACAGCACTCACTTAGCAGACCCTGGCTTGGCAGACACACGTCTCACTGCTGATAGGACACCACACGGGACAAATAGATTTTCCTCTGCTTCACCCAGTCCAATCAAGCTGGCAGGAAGGGGGTGGGTATATCTGTGGAAACATCAAGACCTACGTGGCAGGGAAGGGGCACGTTATATTTGATGCAGGGGGAAGGGCTGGCTGGCAGGGCACAGGGAGCAGTGGGATTGGGGTGGCTGTACACAGCGCTGGAGGCTGTGAGAAAGGGGCAGGGGAGGCGGACAAAGGCCCGGGTGTGGGGCAGGGGTGGCGTGGGAGTAGGTCCCAGGGTGAGAAGGGTGGCAGGGGAGAGGCTCCCTGGGTCTCTTGGTGCTGCCTTGGAGTCACTGGAGCAACAGTCACAGAGGCGCTTTTCCATCCAGAGCCATAGGTGCCAAATCTGAGGGTGCTCTGGAGCTGGAGCACCCACGGAAAAAGTATAGTGGGTGCTCAGCACCCACCGGAAGGCCCCGCCAATCAGCTTCTCCCTCCCACCCACCCCGGATCAGTTGTTCAGCGGCGGGCAGGAGACACTGGAGGGGAGGGGAAAGGGCAGGGCGTGATCAGGGAGGGGCAGAACAGGGCAGGAAGAGGCAGGGTAGGGGTGGAGCCTTAGGGGAAGGGGTGGTGTGGGGGCAGGGTCTGGAGCAGAGCGGGAGTCGAGAACCCCGGGGAAATGAGAAAGTCAGCGCCTGTGTCCAGAGCCCCCCGCCCGCTTCCCCCCATGGGGCTTCTGGGGCCGCACCCGCGCTGGGCTGTCAGCCGCCGCCCATCCCAGCGGCGCGGCAGGGACTTCAGGCTGAAGATACCCGGCCCCACTCGCCGAGGTGGGACCGTTACACAGAACGTTGAACAGCCCCCCTCCCGAGAGAGCCTTACCGCCAACGGCGACTCCCGGGACTGGGGAAGGGGCAATGGCAGCGCGGGCGCCTCACCTACCACCGCCCTTCTCACGCGCGTGGTATTCCGCACCACCACGACGACCGACTTTCCCACTCTTCGGCGCGTGGCACTGTCTGACGCCCCAGCGCCACCAATCAGCAGCCGTCCGAGTAGGCACCTGACAAAATTGACGGGCGCCAGCAACCAATCAGAACGTGTCGAGAGTCGAGTAGGGCGGGGAAAGCTTTTAAAAACCTTGGAGGTTGAGGGAGGGTGTGCGACCAATTAAAAGGAGGGTACGAAGGAACCAATGAGAGAGGTGTTACCATGTGAGTGCGGCGTGGAAGGAGAAGGGAGGGGGTGTGAAGTAGGCTTGGGAGGGCGTCTTACCCTGATGCTGACAAAATTCATAGCAATGTTGGAGCCCCTCTGTCCCATGTGAATCCCAGCCTGCTAGGGTACAGCGTGTTCATCCCTAGGGCTACAAATCCACTGTTACCTCTGCTCCTGCAAATACAGACAAACTGAGGGAAAACCTCCGCAATTCGCGATTTTTGCTCAGCTTAGTGTGACTTCAGTTTTACTAACGTATCGCAAAAAAGTGCGGGGGGGGGGGGCACGATGGCGTGTCTGAGAAATGTTGAGCTTTTCTGAAAGTCACACCATTGCTGAGTGAAAATGTAAAGTTGCAATCAGACTAAGATATGTTTTCACATGTTTTGATTTGAAAGTCCAATCTTAAACAGTCCTGCAAAAAGGTAGCACATATAGCAGGTGCAAAGTTACCTGAAACAAAATTGCAGAAACATTCACAAAAAAATTCAGCTTTATACAACCCCATTGGTACCAGTTACTAACCACCACAATTACAAAATAGGTACATAGCAAGAGAGAGAAATTTAAAATTATTTTATCTCTCCATTAAATTAAATTAAATAATGGAGCTAGGCATCTCTTAAATGCCACAGCAATGTTGTGGCAATTGGAGGCCATGTATTTTTTACACAATACTCAGAACCCCAACAAAATTCCTCAGGGGTCAGAGCATGGCTGCAGAACCATACCCATGTCATATACATTTGATGGGCATCCATCAGCTGCACCAGAAGTCTGTAAAGTTTGTTGGTTGTGGGCATTTTAATTTGCTGTTATCAAAGTATTGTGTACTTATTGCACCCGGATTGCACAGCAATGAGGTCATTAAAGAAAAAGCATACAACTTTTAACTCATTAAAGAAGTTCCCCAACTTTAATATTTAAATGCTTAATTTCATATTCCAGTGAATCAGAGAAATTATAACTCTAGTCACTATAGTAACATGCTTCAGTACTTTTAGTCTAATTTTAAATGGGTGCCAATTTCTAAGTAATTTCTAATATGTCATGGTAGACAATTCAGCTAATCAGTTTATTTTTTTTTTCAAAAGAGATGGTTTGTTCCATTATTGTTATTTATAGAATAATGCTTTAATGATATGTTTGACATTTAATACTTTTAACAGTAAAAGCTTAATAGTGTACCCAGTGATATCACTTTTCATGGAGGGGCACCACATTTTTCAGTGTAGGTGCCTACAATTATTTTCACCTCATTCAAATGAGTCATGACATCTCTAACATGAGGGAATTGAGTATATGTAATGTTAACAAGCCAGTGCATTTTGGCAGCAACTCAGGCTTTCCACTGCCTGAGATCAGTCACTACCCAATAAGAAATTCCATTTTAGTTATTGCTATTTTACAGTATGCTAAGTATATTTCTTTTCTAACTTTAAAAAAAAAATCGGAGTGTTTTCTCTGGATTCCATGCACGTGAGGTCTCATTGTGTGGGGCTGTACCAGACACTTCCGAAGTATTGCTGTCTGCCATTGAGTGTACAGAAACTGAATAATATTCCTTTAAATAGTAAATGAATATTATCTAATTTCTATCCACAGTAGCCAATAGATTGCACAAATTTATGGTCAGACTTCCCTTTATTTTATAAAATGGCTTGAATGAAAGGGAAAATCTAATTGGCTGAAAGTGTTCCAAACCTATGTCATTATTTTGCAGTAAACACGGATGTCAGAACTATGCAACCTCTTCATCAAGAAGATTACTAAAACACATTTTTATTAAACAATTTTAAATCTAGTTAATTTAAATCTTCTATGCACTTGTGTAAGTATATCAAATAAACAGCAGTATGTGCATGAGAAGTGAGTTCCGTCTCCTTTTCTTCTCCTCTGTCTCCTTCCTTTTACCTTCTTCTCTGGCTCTTCCTTCTTCAATTGCCTCTCCTCCTTCCTTCTCTTAGGTAACACTTGTTGGGAGTAGGTCTTTAAAAGAGAAGCTGCTGCCCTTGCTCCACTCAAGTGTTTGTCAGTAGTCAAGCTTCAAAGAACAAGTGATATAAGCAGAAGGGTAATTAAATCTTCATGCCCATCTCTACTAAAACTGCCAACAAGAGTGACAATATCAGCTGGGATGACTGTTTTTTGACATAGACACCTGTCCACTGGAACTGAACTGAGACCAAACTAATGCCAGGCTTAACTCTGCTGGTTTTGATGTACAACTATTTGGAGGATAGGAGAACAAGACCCTGATTCAGGAAATCATCATTAGTCAGCAAAACACTTAATGCTATGCTTAAGTGCTTTGCTGAATCAGGACTTAAGTACAGCTATGTTTTAATCTTTTTAGTCTTGATAAGCAAAGACTTAAATAAAGATGTGTAAAGGGGGCATTTTACAATAGAGTTACTTGCTCTTTACAAAATACATTTGGCATAAGTTCTAGCTAAAAACGTACTTGGAATCTAAGTAAAATGTGCCGTTTGCCTAGGTGCTATATCCTGCACCCATCGATATCAGTGGGCCCTAAATTACTGTATGAATGTGACAGATCTGTTCACAACTCTCACTGATCTGAGGCATGTAGAACAAGGATAGAACATGGCATAGATCATTCCATTTATTCCCTTGGGTATGTTTGAAAATATCTTTTCCCATTCATCTTACTACTTAGTATCAAGTGTGACAGTTGCTTTTCTTTTCTTCGCCAGCTGTTTTAACTAACTATAGTACATAATTTTGTTCTGTTTTGTTTGTTTGGAATGTCAGCAAGTCTCATCACATTTTCCTAGAGTAGACTATTATTACAGTTATAATACATTTTATAGAAAAATAAGGTTTTTTGTCAGAGTAAATTTTACTATGTCCTGGAGCTGGAAAAGCTGGTATGTAGCATTTCTGTACTCTGACAAGTTTGATGTGAAGGTAGGGCAAATACTTTAAAAGGAAGCAGACATCCTTTGAAGTTTAGACAAAGGTCTCTACAGAACCTAGACCTAAAATGTAATCTATGTAATTGTAAATCTAATTATAGTAAACAGTCTAGAAAAAGCATTCACTTCAGTCCATCAATACATTTTAATTTAGTTTCCATTTGATCAGGTAGCTGCAAACGCCTGTTTAGTGGAATCCTCCTATGTAAAGTTATACTGCCTCAAGGGTCTTTCTTCTTCAAGAGTGCCATTTACTCTTGTACAGTTTGCTTCTTTAAAAGAGTGGATTTTTTTCATTATGAGCTATGGAATTCTGATACTATTGAAGGAGTCATTAGAAGAAAACATTTTGTAGCACTTTCTTCCTCTTTTGATGCGATTTCCTGTTCTTAGAGCGAGGAATACATCTGTGAAGAATGGGTCAGTAGAATCTGAATTTGCACATGTATACGTACAGTAAATGTTAAACATAGATATTGGGGGAAATTCTGCACTTAGTTACACAAGCATCAGTTCAGAGTAATTTCAGTGAAGTAAATGTAATTACTCCATATTTATGCCAATACACCTGACAGCAGAATTTGTCCCGTAACTTTTTTTATTTCAGCGGCAAGAAGGATTTTAAAAAGAAAACCATACATAAACAGATGTATAAAACTTTTAGTAATGTGTTTGTTTTATTTCCCACACTGCAGAGTTCAAATTTCGTATCAGCATAGTAGATACCTACTACCTTGTATATTAGCCTGTGGATTACAGCACCTATTGGTTATTGCCACCTTGTATATCTGCCTCCAAAATCTATTGCCCCTATGGCCAAGCAGTGCCTTCAGTCAATCAATAAGAAAAATCATTGTTTCCTGATGGTAGCTCATGGAAGTAAAGAAGCTGACTGGAAGAATTGGGAGGATGGGGGAGAAAAAAGGAAAATGGTGATAATATGAAACAGAAATGACAGTCAAAAAATGGAAGGGAAGAAAAGGAGAAAGATGACCTAAAGGACTAGGGAGGTAGAGAACAACTTTCTTTAGCTACTTTCTGTCAATTCTTTCACATCTTTATGGCCATAGAATGCTTTCATTTCTATTTCTAATTATTTTTTAAAATCAGAAATGTTAAATGCAGTTATGAATAAGGGTGATGGCTCCAAACCTTAATTATGTCAGGAATCCAACAGCGATGAAACAAACTGCAATGTTCAGTACTTTTTTGTGGTTAATTTCACCTTAACAAGTGTCTACTTTTCTTTTAACTTTGGATCCTACTAATATAAAGTAATTGTTCCTTATTTATGTTATGGAAAGAACTATGGGTTTTGCTGTATGGGTAGTGGTAGATTATAAGGAGGGGAAGCTGCAATGATAATAATGGCTTCTTATACCATATTATTGCAGTAGATAATGTCACTTCCTAGCTAGCCACTAGGTGGGGATATTATGTTATTTTAAAAAACAGGGCTGTGCAAAACTAGGGCGCTTTGGTTTGCAGCGACTTGTGCAGATGTTTCTCTAGTGCACATGGGAACAGTCCAAATCCTTAGTGCAAAATGTAATCAGCACCAGAGTTTCACTTGATTTTGCATCTCTCCAGCTGACATCTACAATAGACATTTTTGGGAACAGTGGTGGTGTAGCTGGGTTGGTCTCAGGATATTAGAGAGACAAGGCAGGTGAGGTAATTTTCTTTTTTTTTATTGGACCAACTTCTGTTGGTGAGAGAGACAAGCTTTCAAGCAACCCAGAGCTGAAGAAGAGTATCTTGAAAGCTTGTCTCTCTCGCCAACAGAAGTTAGTACATAAACAATATTCCTCATCCACCTTGTCTCTCAACTTTTTGGGAATGTCACTGTTCTACCACCACCAATGCTGCTCCTCCAAGCATAGGAGCTCTGATATAGACTGAGCACTGGCAACTTTAACTAGCATTTAAAAAAGTGAGCCGGTTCCCGTGCCATATAGGAAGACATAGTCCCTGCCCCAAAGAGTTTACAGTCTAAAAGACAAAATCAGACAGAGTGGAGAAAAAAGAGATACAACATAGAAGCATAATGACCAGCATGATAACAAGCATCTACCATGTTGGTTTTACATCTCTGTTTATGTGTTTATATTATTTGTTACAAAAATTCAGGGTTTGGGGGATACATTCAAGGCTGAAGTGGTGGAGAAGAAGGGATTGAATCGAGAAGGAAATGAATAAAGAGGGCATCTGTGGGCAGGAAGTTTCAAAGGGAAGGAGGAAGAGGGGGTAGGAAAGAGAAGGAATGTAAGAAATATAATGGGCAGTGAAATTGGGCAGCTGAAGTGTTGCAATGCTAGAAGAGAAATGGGATGAAGGAAGACCAATAATCAATAGCAATTCAACAAATAGGAGAGAATTAGAGTTGAGAGAATGACGATGATGTCAAGAGGCCTTATAAGCTCCTCTCCCACAAACCAGTTCTTGCAACTGTTCTCCCTTTAGAGGAGACTAGGGAAGGTTGCTGGACAACATGCCCCAGGTGGGTCCCTCAGGGTACATTGTGAGCTGCAGGAGGGAGTAGAAGGCCTTTCTTATCCTTTGCACCATCAATGATAGCTGGTCTTATTGTTTCTTAGTAGTTTAGTACTTAGTATTTTATTTCAGCTGGTACATGAAGGCCCTCAAGAAAAAGTTTATACCATAACAAAAAAGTTTTACAGTATATAGTGATTGTATCATGATCAGTGGAACTGGAATCAGCAGACCCATGTGCTCTGAAAGGACTCTTATTGATGGAACGCCAGTAGAATAAGGAATACGGGGAGCTAGGCTGGAAGCAACTCAGCCACATAGTGCAGTGCAGAGGATTTAATAAAGTTCTACTTGTTCAACTTAACCTGTATTCAGCTTCGC
This sequence comes from Emys orbicularis, assembly GCF_028017835.1. Classification (NCBI taxonomy): domain Eukaryota; kingdom Metazoa; phylum Chordata; order Testudines; family Emydidae; genus Emys; species Emys orbicularis. The sequence continues at coordinate 63,464,833 of NC_088687.1, read as the reverse complement.
TCTTTGCAAGTGAAACACTGATAATTTAAAATGGATGTCGTGGTGCTGCCTACCATAAAGTCAAGTGAATCTTGTTAGAACAAAAATACCAGTGAATTTTGCTTGACATCAGCCCAAAACTTACCACATAATTATAGATATCTTGGGACCATAAGACTTCTCAACTTTGGATTCTCCTTATCTGTCAAACACATGGGGTGGTGGGCTGGGGGAGAACACACAGAAACTTAGGACAGACAAGAACAGGCAGAGGCAAAAATCAAGAAAACCAAATAGTGGCCTGTGAGCAGAATGTAACCCTAGAAAAAGCTATAGAGAGAGCTTTAGGGTCTGCAAGTTGAAGAGGCTTGAGGCTAAGAAACTGCTTCTTTTATTCTTGGTTCCTCCTCTGTTTGGAGAAGCTGGACTTTGTACATTCCTTGTAAACAAACAAGATTTCATCAAAGAAAATACCAGATTTCATCAATTTCTACTTCCAACTTGAACATCCCTAGAGCCATGAACTTTGATTAGCTGTTTGGGATATAATCCAGATTTTACTGAAAGATTAGCAAGAATTAAATGTATTCATAGATATATTAACTGCAAACAGAAAGTTCAAGACATGTTACTGCACCTTGGAATAAAGGAAGCAGATTGCCAAGAAAGAAAGGGGGGAGGGATAGCTCAGTGGTTTGAGCATTGGCCTGCTACACCCAGGGTTGTGAGTTTAATCCTTGAGGGGGCCACTTATTTAGGGATCTGGGGCAAAATCAGTACTTTGTCCTGCTAGTGAAGGCAGGGGGTTGGATTTGATGACCTTCCAGTTCTAGGAGATAGGATATATTTATTTATTTTAAATTTAAACAAGTCATGAAACTCAACTGAATATCTTTCTGGCTATACAACAGGTCTTTCCATCCCATGTAAAATACAACCATGTTTCCTGCTGCACAACTACATGAATGACAACCTAATTGACCACTGAGCCCCACTGTTAATTTTTCTCTTAGTGACAAATTGGCACATTAGTGTTGAGTCCAAAAGAAACTCAAGGAACTTATTTGACATGAAGAGAGGCACTAAAAAAACCCAGCTTCAACATAAGTGGATATGGGATGTAATTATACATGTGTGTGCAATATCCAAAGAAATTCCAGCTATTACTGATCAGAACTTCAGAACAATCAAAGGAAAGAGAAAACATGCATCTCAGATTTTACAGCAGACTTGGCACATTTGGGGAGTGCTAAATCAGCACCAGCTGGATGCATTTAAATAAAGCTACTAAATCTATACATTAATTATGAGTCATAATTTAAATCAAGGCTCATAGTGATTAGGGACTGCAGCTCTGAACATGTCAACAAGATTTCTGTAGGGATTAGCAACAGAGACTGGGGAAAAAATACATATATGAGCTTGCTCCCACTGACATCAATGACAGAATTCCTATTTATTTCAATGGGAACAATCACGAAGCCCATACCACTTATTGTGTGTGCTCAGTAATGAAGAGACTTAATTCAGCTGAATGGATCTGCTGAGTAAATGAGGGACTTTCATACAGGAGAACGCTTTAGATTGATCATACTAATCAAATGAATCTTTGGATCATTTTAATACCTTCCCCTTGCTATTTTTTCTAATGATCAAAGGTTGGTTTTTTTGTGTGAGTTTAAACAACTGTCTCCCTCACAGCCCATCTTCTTTTCCTGCTTAATCATGCAGTCAAGTCATAATACTGAAGTTGTGACATCTTAACCCTTCCCATGGCAACAGACCATGTTGTCACAAACACAGAATTGTGACTTTGTTGCAGGATCAAGTAGTGGCTGTCAAGGAGACACCTTGTACTCTAACACAAATATCCCCAAAATAGACAAATTGAATTCAAAAAGTTACTGATGAAGTTAATTAGTTGTCTACAGCTGTTATTTTTTAGTTTGCCCATAAGAGCTTTAAGTCCTGAAGCTTTATCCTTCAGACTAATTCCAAAATATTTCATAATTCTATATGAGACATGCTTCTTGAGCAATGTCTGCACTCTGATACCATTGGATTTATGGGTTCCAACATAGAAATTACAGGTAGAAAAGATCTACATTCAGAGAGTTTCATCTCACTGGCAAAGCAAGATTATTACCTACAAGTTCTTGTGCTTCCTCCAGGCTAATTTTTGAATAGCCCTCATTCCCAATCTAAAGTCTGTCTATTAAATTAGTAATAATTGAATTATGAACCTTCCCTGGCAGCTGAACCACCCCTCTTGTTCTGGCATCTGGCCCCTTAGCTTACCTATCCTGTGGCAGAAGCACTACCACTAGGAGTAAGCCAGGAGGTGGGATAAAAAAGGGAAAATAGAATGATGCTGGATCCTGTGATTATTAGCTCCTAACAGCTAGTTTATAGTATGAAGAATGCTACTGCTGCCTCCATTTCTTTTGGTCTACGTGACTTTGTCAGGGACATATCCTAACTTACTACATGTGCAGAATTCCAAATTAATTCAGTGCAAGTTTTATGTAAAGACTGTGGGAATGATATGGCCACAAACTTGTAGGATATTGACCTACTTGGTCAATAGGGAAGTAGGCCTGTTTGGTTCTAGTAGTTCTTGGTTCTTTTTCCCCTCTCTTATGCTGTATGCCATTTTGTGTGAATAGTCTTTCTCCTGCTACCCCTGTCATTGATTGTGCCCAGACCCCACATTCCCTTACTCTTTTGGTTATAATTAGTTATTAAAATATTTTTTCTTATGTGTAAGTACTAGGCATGTCCTTCCAAGAGTTACTACACAGTGCTGAATGGAAGTACCAGGAACAGCCTCCATAGTGTAATGCACCCTGCAATGCCACACATGGTTCAGTGTAGGAGTAATGGGTATATTCCCCGCAGTACTGCATAACCAATCTGTTACAGTAGCAGCAGAACATCAGATTGTAGTAGGGAAACTTGCCTATGTGACCTGGGCTGGTAGTTCTATGGTTCATGGCAAAACAGGGCTGGCCCTAAGTCCTGTATTGGAAATAGCTCATGGAGTCCTAGCTCAGATGATTGGGTGTCCCCTGCTTCCACATATCCCAGCTGTTTTAGTTTGGTCTACAAACCACTCTTTGGGTTGTGCAAATCCTCTGGAGCACCTGTTTAGGACTCTGCAGAGGGTGGTTACTAAAGGGACCATGAAGCCAGGAGGTGGAGCTGAAGCACAACTTTCCAAGCAAGGAATTGGAAAGAGCAATTAAATATTTTTCTCTGCTTCGACATTTTGTGCAGTTCCTTCTGTAATATTTTATGCAAATTATGTAATGAGAATTTTTCATATTGAAAATAATTTGCATATAACCACAAACTTCAGTGTAAAAAATTGTATGAATTTAGTACTGGGTAAAAGAGTTGGCCTATTTGACCATCAGTGGTGGAAGGAGTTGAGTTGAGAGTTCTGCTGAATTAAGTCCTCCATTTATCACACAGTGCCCTGTCAGCATGCCTCACCTTTTATCAGGGGATAGAGGAAGGACTTCCTCTAGAGGTAGGTCAGTCTCCATGAGTAAACAGGGTTAGTTCAGTCTCCATGACTCATGCAGTCCTTGGCCCCTTTGCAGAGTCTGCCAATTATTGCAAAGTATGGTGGTGTGTTTGTGATGTGGGAGCTCAAACTAAGACCCATCCTACACATCTCTTATGATAAAGCACCAGATATCCAGTAGATGAGAACATCTTTTGATCCCTTCTCACATGGGCTGGATTCAAACTAGTGATGTAAAAGTGAAAGGCTCTATAGCTTTTAGCATTGCTCTGAAGTACCAATAAATGCTAAATTTCATACCTTCAAGAACAAGGCTTGCTTTTTTGAAAGAAATGTTTATTAAATCAAGTTCTGACCTTTATGGAGCTTACTCAAGCAAGGTCTTCCACTCTGTAGACACACATGAAAAACTTTCAGTATCCTGAAAACATACCTCACACTGTACTTAGAGTCAGCTCCCACTAGCCAAAATACAAACAATAAAAATACAATAATAAAAAATTAACATAACATCCAAATCCACATCTAAATAAAATCATTTCAACAAGTACATTATTTCTGGATTCTAACACTAAAGAGGGATCCTATATTATATAACATTAAAAAGTGTATTAAAAGAACATTGTCTGCAAAACCAAGCATTCAAAAATTAGAATTGCCAGAATTAAGGTTGTCTATGCAACTTTAATTCTGCCTCCATGTGATTATACACTAGGAAACAGTCTTTAATTAGACAATCAGATTTTCCCTGTATTAATACAACTGGGTCAGGCCTTATAACCTTTCGATCCGGACAATAGCTGTACGTCTTTCATTTGAGATAAAGGCACAAATAGTAGCAGATATAGGCTGTTATTTTCTATGTGGAGCAGGCCTGAGAGCAAAGGCATGACACACTTTTGCCAATGGCTTACAAAACTGTTTTTGAGACAACACTAAGATGCTGGGCATCAGTCATTCCTGGCTTTAGGAGCAGAATGGTCTACAGTGGTTAGAATAGTAGTTGCAGATAGACTAGCCACACTGATAGATTTGGTACACATTATGAAAGCCAATGTGGCTGAGTGACTGCATCTTGGTTCTGTCCAATTAGGGCATGCCTACACTGCAGCTGGGAGCAAACCTCCCAGTCCAGGTAGATAGACTCAGGCTAGCCTAGCACAAAAATAGCAGTGTGGATCCTGTGGCTTGGGCTACAGCTCAAGTTCTCAAGCCTAGGGGGTTGGGTGGGCTTCAGAGTCTGATCTGCAGTCCCAGCTGCAACATCCATACTGCTGCTATTTTTACTGCACTAGTTTGAGCCCCACTTGCATGAGTCTGTTTGCCTTGCCTGGGAGGCTTGCTCCCAGCTTCAGTGTAAACATAACCAGGGCCGGCTCCAGGCACCAGCGAAGGAAGCAGGTGCCTCGGGCGGCCAATCGAAAGGGGCGGCATGTTGGGGCGGCACGTCTGGGTCGGCGATGGCGGCACTTCAGCAGCAGCTCAGTCGGCCCACTTCTGTCTTCTGCGGCAATTCGGCGGCGGGTCCTTCACTCCCTGCCTTCCTCGGCGGCATTTCGGCGGTAGCTCAATCGTTTTCTTTCTTTTTTTTTTTTTCCCCTTGCCGCTTGGGGCAGCAAAAAAGCTGGAGCCGGCCCTGAACATAACTAGAGACCTGGGTGTTCTGTTCCAAGCTCTGACTATAATGACATCATGCAACTTCTCAGTTACCTTAATTATGAGACCTTTAGTCAGTTAGAAGTGTTGTGAACAACCCATTAATATTAAAAGATGTGAGACCAGATACTTGATTGTGCTGTTAGAAGTACCTCAAAAAATGAAAAATGTGAATTTATGTTGACAGCTTTCTCCTTCAGTATCTGTGGAGCATAACTCTAAGAAGGTGGATGATTCCTGCCCCCACTAATTAAGCTTTATTGCCTCCAAAGGGGAATAGTTATGCAGCTCTGAATTAATGATTTGGAGAATCTTTAGAGAGTATCTACAATTGCCAGAGTATCTCCATGATGAGTTACTTCTTTCAGAGTTAAAATTGGGATGTGGCGGAATCCAGCAAAGACTCCAACACTCAGAATAGCAAAAGTCAATATGTGCATTTGAAGTGCTGTAGACATTTGTTCTCTCATAAAAATGTGATTATACAGAGCTGTTTGTGTTACGCACATTATGTGTCAGAGTTACATAGGAATGCACTGTGGAAGAATGGGTCCTTTTACAGTGATTAGATTCATGAAGAATTATAGATTAAAGAGCATTCATGTACTGCAGAGGAAGATAAATTGTAGATCCTTGCAAGCCCCATTTTGGCAATTTTAGAAAATATGTTATTTCATTGTGCTCTGGCTCTGAACACTGTGTCCACTATCTATAATATATAGGTTTATTACATGTATGAAACACAAATTTGGGTCACTTTGGTTTTTAGTACTTGGGTGAATATATACTACTTCTCTACATCTGGAAGACCTTTATGTATTGATTTTGGCACTATAGCCTTGATTTTTAAAGGTATTTAGGTGGTGCTGTGCTTGGGATTGCAATGTCTAACTGATTTAGGAGGCTACATCTCATTTTCAAAGGGGATTTAGGCACTTAGTCTAAGTCCCATAGACAGTAGATGGGATTTAGACTTCTAAGTGCCCAAATTATTTTGAAAATGAGAGGCTCCTAAATCAGTTAGGCATTGCAACACTGAGTGCAGCAATACCTAAATACCTTGAAAAATTTGGGCCTATAACGTTTGTGGTGTTGTGGCCAGAAATGTATGAAGTTTGCAGCTTCATAATGGCCCAATTATATGAAACTTTACTGAATATTTTGTATTTATATATTTTTTCTATATTTATATATATTAATTTATAGTATTATTTCAAAGATTTTGGAACCTCATGTGAAGTACAGGTGAGCATTAGGGGAGGTGAGAGATAAGAATTGTTTTAGCATCCAAACCAAAAGTGGTTGTAACTATCATCAACGCTGAAGGGGTTAACATTAGGTGTTTACTAATACACTGAGCCACTGTGAGTATTTAATGGGAGAAGAGGTGGTTATGATTAAGCAGGTAAAAATTTAGATTGAGATACAATGGAGAAGCAAGCTGCATTTGAGCTTTGATCCTCCTTCCCCCTCCCACTATGATTATTCTATTACCTATATTTGTCATCCTGTTTTCTACTATTAGTAAAAAGTTTATTTGAAAAGCGGGACATAAACATTCATCTGTTCCTGCTGCTTATTCCACACTTAAGGTTCTATTCTTCTATGCCTATGTCTACACTGTGAGGTAGGGGTATGATTACCAGCTCGTGTACACATGCTCACATGAGAATAAATAGCAGCGTAGCCACGGTCATATGGGCAGCAGTGACATGTCTCCGCCATGCTGAGTACTTACCCACAAAGTACTGACCATGGCTACACTACTATTTATACTTGAGCTAACATAAGTCTCTGTCTGCTGGCCTGGGCTCATACTGTAGACATAGCCTATGGCATCACAGTGATTTCCAGAGAGAGTAATTGTGATGCCACTAACAGGCAGAGGGTCTGGAACTAAGGGTGCAGGGAGGAGGGGTGTGCTGCATCACCCCCTGGCTTGAAGGCGTTTCCATCATATGCAGGGTTTACAGTTAGGTTCAATGGCTCTCAGCACCCCCACTGTACAAATTGTTCCAGCGCCCCTGCTAACATGAACATTTTGCTTTTGGTAGAGATTAACATTAATAGTACTTACATAGCACATTTCATCCAAGGATCTAAAAACACTATACACATATTAACTAACCAAGCCTCACAACACCTCTGTAAGGAAGGGTATGTATTATCTTAGTTCTGTGGGTAGGGAAAAATGAGGCACAGATGATAAATGACTTGTCCAAGATCACATAGCAAGAGACAAAAATAGTGCCCATGTTCCCTGTCTCTATGCTCTAACCACTCTCTCTCTCTGCCCCTTACTAAGCATCAGGAACAGGAGTTAGCCCACATTTCTTACCAATAGCCTTAGCAACAACAGGCAAAAAGGATACAGAACCTCACTCTCTGCAGAATGGATTCTAGTATAAAGTGATGAATATAGTAGGTCTGATCAGGAAGTCCCTATGCAAATAATACACTAATCTTACATTGACATTGGTGAAATAAGGTTGCAACTACAGGTTTAAATTTGACTATAAAGTGACTGATAGTAATATGTTAATTATTTAATATAAAAAGCTCAACTTAAACCTCATTTGAATTGTGGTCAAACTATGACATTTTCAAAACACAAGCTCACCAGATTTCCAGCTGATGTAAACTGGCATAATTTGGTACTGAAGTCAATAGAGCTTTGCCAAGTTACACTAATTGAGAATCTGACCCCAGATGTTTAAACAATGTAAACTTTTTTATTTTAATAATAAGATTTGAGTTGGCAGTTTATTTCAACAGCATAAGGTCATGCAAGATCACTACAAAAATAGGTACATCACATACACCCTTGCTGAATGAATCATAGTATTACAATGTAAGACCTCTTTCCTGCAAACACACACTTACTTGAAATCAATGCGACTACTCAGGTAGTAAATTTAAGCATATGTTTGTGTTTGTAGGATTGGGGCCTAACGTATTACAGAGCTTGAGCAGTTTGCACCTCCAGGAGCCATTTGTTATCTGGTCACTTCCATTTAATATTCAAATATAAAGTCAGAGCATACTAACCACTGATTTCCTAACATAGGAAGCATTCTCAGACAACACTATATCATCATACTGTGTTGTGAGACCCTTTGATTTAATTACATAACACATACACACACAATATGGACAAACCAGACCTACGGTTGCCATAACAGAGAATATGTCTTGCTTCTATAGCTTTCTTTCTGAATCCCACAGGAGATGCTGTCAGGTCATATGTCGCCAAAAATGTAGTTTCATTTTTTCCCCAAAACCTAATACTGACAAATATTGCCATGATTTCTCCCCCTTTAAATCTCAATGGTATCTTACTTACACACACACACACACTTTCCCTAGCAGTTTTACAACCTACACATTGTAACAGAGTGCTAGTGCATAAGGACCTGAAAAAAACTAGAAACTAACTGTACACAAATTGAAACTGACTATTTTCATTCATCAATCTAAAATACAAAAGTAAATATAGCATCAAGTGATTAAAACATTAGAACTTGAATTTTAATAATCTAAGGTTTTTTTAAAATATTTTTCTACCCTGGCATTGTCCCCTTATATTTTTTTTTGGTTTTGTTTACCTTTGTAAGGTAATAATGAAATGTGTCCTTTTAACCTGACGTCTTTACTACTAACAGGTCCCAGCAACACAAGACTCATGTCCTTTTCAGTCCCCGCATTGCACATTAACGTTCCTAAAGAAGATCCACCACCCTCAAAAGCAATCATACAAAGGACCAACTAAAATGAAATGCAACTTCTGTATTTCCACTCCCTATCTACTCCATCCTCCACCGTTCATAGTTACCAATATATTGTGCCAATCCTGCACTTATAACACATGCAAAATCTCAATGACGATACTGCCCTGTGTTTTGTCCTTTATAATTCATATTTGAGCCTCGGCCTGAAAGGCAAACTCTATTCATAATCCCTAAATAGATTATTATATTAGCAAAAATAGTCATTAGAAAAATAGTTGGTGTTGAAATTTAAAGTTTGAGACTTCAGAGCAAACAATCCAAGGGGATGAACAGGAGAATTCACACCAGTGTTAGATCTGTTCAGTCTATGGCCCCAATTTAGCAAAGCAAATTAGCATATTCTTAATTTTAATTGGACTTTGCTGAATTGGGGACTGTATGAAAACTCCTAAGTGCATAAGGGCATAACTGAAGTCCTCCTGTGAATCAGCTCTGACAAAAAAATACAGCAAGTGTATCACAGGTTTAAAAGGTTTAGTCTGAGCATGTCTGAAGTATTCCTTAAAGATACTTTATGGAGCAATTTTCACTTACTAGATCTGACTGAACAATAACCCAGTGTCTGTTCCAGGTGCCCTGTGTCATCTAATAAAGTTTTCAGACAAATCACATCTTGCCTGTCCTGTCTTCTTGCTCCAAATATCCCTGGTTGTCCCATCCCCATTAGCGAAGAGGCAACATCAGTCCTTTGATATTACAGCTACTGTGAGTACACTCACCTCATAACAAGCCTAACAATGATTAGCTTATTGGTCATGGATCCATTGTTTATTCTGTAACTGACTCATGAGAATTACCGGAATTCTTACAAATCCCAAGTAAAAGGGAGGAGCGGACATATAATGTAATTAGATACCATATATGTCTCAATGGATTGCTCAGTATCCTATTGGGAGAAACATTGTTAGGGAAGTGCTATTCCATTATGCTCATCAATTTCAGAACACAAGTAAACATATACAAATGAATTATATTTATATAATTATGCAGTGCTGACCTTATGTACAGTAAATAAAAAATACAACAGAATTTGTTTAGAAGTTATGATACATACTTGATGGAATAGCATTTCACATTAATTTAAAAATTTGCTGTAGGTTGGCACCTTAGGACTCTCTTCAAAAGAATGTAAGTTGTTTATAACAATTTAGTGGTAGTTTAAATCCAGCTGCTTTGGAGCATGACTGCAAGCTGAACATATAATTTATTCTAAATACAGTTCTGCATTAGTATTGAAGTCTGGGGTGAAATCCTATCTCAATTGAAATAAGTGAGAGTTTTGAAATTGACTTCAATAAGTTTAGGATTTCATCTTTGGTCTTTACATTTTCAGTCAGTTGTAGCGGAGTAGACAAAACGAGACATTGCTATTAGCAACAGAACAGACACTTAATTCAAGATACCACATTTCAAACAGTTGGGGTTTTTTTGTTTCTTAAATAAAGATAAAGCAAATCTTATTGTAGAAATGGAAGTAAAGGAGGCATTTTTTGTTATTTAATATTGTCCTTAATTGACTGTCGTATATTGAGCTTTCACTGTTAAGAGAGCCAAGGTTTGGAGATTATGCATGCTTTAGATTTAAAAGGAGAGGCAGAATAATGCTTAAATGCCTAAGTACACAGAAAAGGCATGTTTACAAACAGCAATAAACATTGTAGATAAATAATAATAATAAAAATAGAATAGTCACTCAAAATGAGTGAATAGATAGGTTTGGATTTTGAAGGAAAGAATCCTTAGAGGTCTGAGATTAAAAAAGTATCAGCCTGAGTTAAGAATAGTAATATTTTCCAAAAAGCCCTTGAACCATATATCACATGCTCTTCAAAAAGTTGCTGGCTTGTAGATAAATATTCACACATTCAGTATATGAAAGACGTATAATTTTTAAGGGGTATGTGGTATGTTTAGTTGTTAAATTACAGTAGCTTGATTGTAATATCTGCCACAGAGACTCATGATACTTTATGGCACCCACACTGGTCCCATTACTGAGGGAAGAGAAAAGAGAAAAAAGGCCTCTTTCCTTCTCCCCTGGAACATAGGAAAATTCTTATTGGTTTGCATGTTACTAGTTTTCACCAACCAAATTGCTTTGTTCCATATCTTCTGAAACCCCTGTAGTGAATTATATTGGCTGCACTGACACTTATTAGCAAGGGAAATTCTGAGGAATTGCAGGCTTTCCTTGCAACCAAACCCAGGCAAAAAACTGTTCAGGATGGTATAAAGTGTTTGTGCAATTAAAATGGATATATGATTTGTGAACACCTCTCAGAAAGGAACTGAATGGGCAGTACTGATCTGGCCACACAGTAGTACGGGAAACAATATTTAACTAGGAGTTTTTACCAACGCAGAATACAATCCTGAGGCTGCTTTTATTCCCCATTAAAAGATATTTCTAGGCTTAATACAAGTTGATTTAGAAATAGTAACTTCCCTGAATGAAAAATACATATATATGGAAGTGAAATTAGCTTGTTTTCATCTTCCATCATTTCTACCTAGGTACTTAGATGGCCTCTATCATCCACTTTCAGGATGAAACTCTAATCTTCACTATTTTATATGGCACTTGGATACACAGAGTTAAGAGAGAAAAATACTGGATAAAATACATTCACTAGATTAACTTATGACTGAAAGCAGGGAGCAGAACTATATCACCCCCCACCCACCCACACACACACTCTTTCATGGCTTGGAAGGTGTGTTAAAATTTACCTTCTGTGAGATTTTCAGGAAATCTGGTTATTTGGCTTACACAGTAAGCTACTCCTTGTACATTGTGTTCTGGATAAAGATGTGATTAAAATACTACACAAGTTACAGGTCACATTTTTTCTCTTTACACAACCGTTGATAAGTAATTTGTGCTTTTATAAATACAATATTATACATTCTATGTACAGGCACTGACAGGCGCTGGTGCTGCTGTTAACCAGCCATCCACAGAAAGAATGGAATAATGATAGTGGGCAGGGTGGTGGAAGGTGCCAAACCCAGACAGACTATAGATGCTAATCCCAGGAGCGCTGAAGCAAGAACACTTCTCTGGTCCCGAATAATCATCTTCACTGTTTCACAGAACTGCAAAAGTCAGAGGGAAAGGTTCACAGTTAAACATGAAAGTCATTCCAAACTGATAGGTATTGGAGAGGGCAAGGAGAAAGCAGACCATCAAAGACTGCTCTGTACCAGCGATTCAGCTCCTGTGGGCTAGAAAGGGATGCCTGGGTGAGTGAAAAGGGATGTATTCCCCTTAGAAACTGCCCCTGCCCCATTGAAGTCAGTAGGAGCTACTGACTGCAGTGAATGCAGGATCGGGTCCTTAGAGACCCCAAGCCTATTTTAAGAGTTCATTACTAGTTGTCTAATAAATCGTGCTTTATTTTCTAGATGATCGAAGTCACTGTGGAGAGGTTAAATTTAGCTGCCAGTTAAGTTATTTCTAAGCAGCTTGGAAATTGTTTTAATGACTTGCAAAACCTGTAACTGATTGTAATTTGGAGAACTGACTGTTAGCATCTACTGGAAAATTACGCTTTCATAGAGATACTCCCCGCTCCCCTTCACATACTACAGGTTTCAGACTGAAATGTGCCTGGAGTCAGTCTTTGCAATCCCTTAAAATGCCATTAATTCTGTTTGATCTCTTGCTGAATAAAATATCCAGGATCCTGCTTGGCGTTGGGTGGGGAAGGGAGAGACAGTGAAACAGTGTTTTGCAGAGTGGCTGCAGTGCCAGTATATGGTAACTTCGAACCAGAGAGCTGAGTATTGACTAGACTGCTCAAAAGATTGCTTACTTACGGAAACCAGGCCTCACCACCAAGTGACCTACTTCTCAGGGAGCACACTTGGAAAAAAAAACAAGTTTTTGTTGTTGTTGTTTTTTTAAGAATTGTGAAGATTGAGTCCGATCAAGATTTTACACAGCCTAGCCTCTCACCAAGCTGTTTGTTGGACTATTCAAGCCACACACAAAAACTCTATTATTCTGGAGGTGCTAAACAGTAATGCCAATTAAAATCTGTTCTGCTTCTGTAAAACCTGGCAAAGCTTTCACTGATGGAAAGTGCTCCATTGCACAGATTAAATATTTTACTTATAAATATATTACAAGAGTCTGTGTTTCTTCCACTAAGTTAGCATTTAAGGTGGTGGGGGGGCTTGATTTGCAGCAATAACAATGCTTGGAACCAGACATCCTTGCGTTTTAACCCGTTTCCAAGCATTCTAATTGGGTTTGAAATGGGGGAGGCTCCCTTTGGGGGCAGGCGGAAATGATCTACAGCGGGGTGAGTTTGTAACTTCTACCTGTATTTACACATTTTGGGCCCTCTGCGTGGAAAGATCCCTTTAAATTTGTTAGTCTCTAAGGTGCCACAAGTACTCCTGTTATTTTTGCGGATACAGACTAACACGGCTGCTACTCTGAAACCTGTCATTATGCAAGGCACTGCATTTAGCCGTATGGAGTGGATAAATTTGTTAGTCTCTAAGGTGCCACAAGTACTCCTGTTATCCCTTTCATGCTGAGTCTAGCAAACCATTAGCAGTCAAGGACCAAAATCCCTTTCAGCGTTAATGGTCCATTGCAGGATGTCAGGTCATTTGACCTCGTGGGAGATTTGAAGTGTTAAGACTGTCTCTTGCCAGTTTTCAGGCTCCGGGGTGTGAGGAAACACTAGACAAGGGACTAGAAGTATGTAGACAAAATTCAAAACCTCAGGCAAATGATGGCTTCAGACAACTCCTTTTGCAAGCAGCTTTTGGAATAGCAGCCAACGAACCAAGGGGGAGGAGGAGAAGAGAGCCCTCCCGCGAGAAGGCTCACGTTAAGCTACTGATGCTGCTCTTGCGGGGGCAAAGAGGCTGAGTGAGCTCCCCTTTCACACAGGGGAGCGACAGGCTAAAGTTACAGCAAGATCGCTGCGGCTCCTGCAAGGGCAGTTTTCCTCTCCAGTCCCCCCCACCCACCAGTCTTCCAAGACTCTGCGTCCTCGCTCACTCCAGCTGGGCAGGTGTTTGGCTCACATGCCGGGTGGGACCGCGTGGGAGGCCAGGGGGCACTGCCGTTCGCCAGGTTATTCTAGAGCTGGTGTGCCTGACCCGGGGGAGGTAGCTCATCCTACCGTTTAGGGTTTCCACGGGACGTCAGAAGGTAAGAGGGGCCGCCACCAAAGCGAATAGATCTGCTCCGCTTTGCTCCCCGCACCCCCAGACACAGAGCGGAGATTTGCAGAGGACCAGCACCGCAGGGCAACCCTGGGTGGGTGTGTCCCCTCCCCGGTGCACCCTGCTAGCGAGGCAGGGCGTCAGGCTGAGCGGGGCCCCGGGACCCTGGGCGGGGTTTACCTTGTCGGTCTGGAAGCTGACCGCGGAGCCGTATCTGCAGTAGGTGACGAAGTGCTCGCAGTTGTTCCACAGCAGGCTGTACGCCGTGGCCCCCACCAGCTTCTCCGCCCGGCGGGCCACCTCCTCGTCGCACAGCGCCTTGTTCGGGAAGGCCTCGTCCATGTGGTTCACCAGGATGGAGCCGCCGTAGGCAAAGTCCTCCACCGTGTCCACCCGGATGCTGGCCATTCTGGCCAGGACGCCCAGGATGAGCCTCTTGTTGGTCACCACCTGCTGGATCTGCCGCTGGTCGTCGGTGAAGGCGGGCAGGATGTCCGGCATCAGGTGCGCCACCCGGTTGTCCCCGAGGTAGATGCCGAAGTGGACGAAGAGGGTGCGGTGCACCTCCAGCAGGTCGCCCCGCTTGAAGTAGGTGGTGTCGTAGTAGCTGGCGTGTTTCTCCTCTTCCTCCGCCGCGCCGGGGCCCACGCTGCACAGCTTGAGGTTGGCCAGGAGGAGCAGCTTCTCCAGCAGCAGGGAGGCCACTTCGTACATGGGGTTCTTCATGCTGCGGACCTGGGGGCTTTTCCTGGCCTTCCTCCTGCTGCGGGATGCTGCCACCCACCCCTGCATCCTGCCTTTTTATCCTGGCGGGCGGGAGTGGCGGGGCCACAAGCAAGCACAACCCCGATTGGTTGAGAGGGAAGTGGGCGGCTTCCAAACGGCAGTGAAATAAACCTTTATTCAGAAGCAGCGCCTACAAAAAGTCTCCTGTGCCAGCCCTGATGCTGCTGCTCTGTTAAAGCCTCTGGGAGGTAGAGATCCTCCCCAGAGCAGCTACTGGCTTCTCTATTGCATGTTCGAGATGAGAGGGGCTAGGGAACTGGGCAATCGAACAATTTGTCCGTTTGCACCAATTTACCACTCCGCTCCCAGGTTTTTCTTGCCCAGTGACCAAAGCTGAGAGAGGGAAACGATGGAATAAAGTGAATGGCCGTTGAGGGAAGTTATGAATGACACAAGTGCCATTGATTTCGTTATGGGTGTAAACTGTGTACAGCTACAGCCTGTAAGTGGGGACTTCAAAGTAACGCAAACTGCTTCCAAGATAAAAAGTTGCGTTTTCTCCCGCGTTCAAATTTTTTTTTCAAGTTTTCACGGCGTTAAAATAGAACATTATCATCTAGTTGGGCCTGTAGAATAGAAAGGTCAGTAAGACTGCCCGAGAATTTCTCCCGTTGCATTTGGATCTCTCCAACTACCACTTGCATTCGTGTGTTCTGTTTTCTTTGCAATTCCTTTTAATCGCTTTAAAACGAGCATCAGCTATCAAATGCATTTTAATATACCGGATTCTATTCTATACCAGGATCATCCGTTCGTCATTGTAGCAAACACCGCATTCAACATTACAATGCCTAAGAGCTACTACGGGCATTTGTCTGCTTGGACTATATGTAGTTATAAACATGCACGTGAGCAAGATATCTGTCCTCAAACACTAGCACTCATTTTTGATGTTGTGAGTGGCTACAGCCTCCTTGGAGTTAAAATGTCCCCTGATAGATGTATTCGCTAAAGGATTAACTGGCCGGGATAGAAGCACACTAAATTACAAATTACAGTTCCCCCTGTTTGTCATACTTCGTGACGAACGACAGTGCCAATTTGTTTCCTCCTCCCAAACAAAGCTCTTTCCACTCGCACTGAGTTCCTCAAAGTTCAAAGGATTAGGCTGGCACAGTAAATGTTTATTACACAGCCCAGTGCACGAGGAGAGGAAATTGTAGTGACAATGACAAGTGATCGTGCACTTGATTCCTTTACAAAACTATTTGCATGTACATCGATCGATAAGTGCCCGCTTATCTGGGAAGACAACAGGTAGCGAAGCGAGGAGGGGAGTGGAACTCATATTTACAAATTAACTTGTCCTAAAATCGGTCGGCTAAGAGAACGGAGGAAACGTGGCGAGCCATGCCTCTGCGGCTTGTTACCGCTAATCCATTATGTAAATGTATAAATCCCCGGAACAAAGCCCACAAAAGAGCAGCTCTGTCAGGGCAACAAAGCCGCCTAGTCTGAGGCTAATAAGTTTCAGTAGCCCAGCAAATTCCCGGCTCTCCCTGGGGGCTGCGCGGGATGATTGATGGGAGGACATTCATCTTACCTGGAAAATGACAGGGCCTTGGAGACCAGGAAGGGAGGACGGCCAAGCTCCCCACAGCCTTTCTCCCAGACCCTGCAGTCCTACTGTCCCCCAGACCCAGTGCCATTGACTTTTGTTCATGTCACAAACACTCCCGATTCAACCTTTTAGTTCCGTCTGGAGAAAGAAACTCCGTCCAATTACACATGAGGCAAGAAAGCGGGAGGGAAGAAAAAGGAGGAGGGGCAGGACCAGCTTTTCACACTGTCCTCCTTTCTAAGGAAGATTGCAGGGCTGGGAAAATTTTATGAGCTAATTTCCTGAAGTTTTGTTTGCCTGAACATCTGCAAACAAACTGATTTAGCGTGTCTTGGCCACTTGCTGAGAAGCGGGCAGGAACTGTGTATGTATAAAGGTTCGACACATTTCTGTGGGCAAAGCAGGACCGGCTTAGAGCAAATAAATATTTCCCCTTTTCAGTCATTGTACCAGTGGCCTGGGGGGGCGGGGGGCGGGGGGCGGGAGGGACGACATAGCATAGACCGGGCATTCCGGAATGGATCCGAAACCCAAACGTTCTGGAAGCGTTTTTATAATTAATCTAATTAATTACTTACCACAAAAGTCTCTACCCTAAGGTCAAGTGTTTGAAACCCAAAAGAAACCACTCTATAAAACCCCGCCGTAGAGCAGGCATATTGGAGGACGAGTAGGACAGACCAAGACAAGGGATCATTTGAGGATTAGTCCGTTTTTTGGCCTTTCCTTTCCCCTCCCCAGGGCTTTTGCCCTGGACGATCAATATTTTTCTGATGGTTCTCTGTGATTTGGTAAATGACACCTCACAGCCGGGTGCAGCAGAAAGGAGAATAAGAAATTGGAGAAGCTTCTGCAAAGCACGCAGTGTGGTGCCTATCCTAAAGTCTGCTACTCCCCTTTTCACTCCTTGGAAGAGGCTACATTTCAGCAAAGGGGTCATCTTCACAACTATGGGCTTGGAACCGAAACGTGGATTTCATGAAATTATTATTATTTTAAAGGGGCATTCCCTACTTTTGAACCACTGGTCTGATCTTGCTCAGAAGTAACAAGCAGCTTCCGTGCTAAACGAAAAGTACTTTCACCTCTCTAATCTGCAAACCGAGTGACAAACCAGCAGTAACCTCCTGCGTAGCCATTCACTGCTGGCCCTTGCCCCAGCACCTCTGACTGGTGGGGGATGGAAAGAATCAGGCTTTAGGGAGTTTCTTTTGGGAGTCCCAGCCAAGTTATTATATTATGCAGGTTTAGCCACGTCGCGGATCAGCTCCAAAGCTTGCCCCGTATACAAGAGAAAATAGCTCGAGCCGATGTTCACGTTATTTAATTGCGGGGGGCGTTTGCTTGTTTGTTTGGTTCGTAACTGGTTCATCCCCCTAAACAACATTGCTGCAAAAACCAGCTTTAAGCGAAGTGGTTTTAAGGGATTGATCTATTTCTAGGTGCAACTGCACTGAGAAGAAGTTTGTGGGAACTTCTCGGATAAACTGCAAACTTTCAGCCAGCCAGCCAAACGGCAGAAGCATCGATTTCAAGGATGCAGAGTTATGCTGTGTGTGTTTTTTAAAGGTTTATGTTTCAAACCTATGCTTCCCTTCCCGTTCGATCGCCAACCGCAGTTGGTAAAGCTAAACCAATAGGTACGTTTCTGAGTGCATTTTCAGAAAAGAATAAATTGTTTACTCCGCATAAAGGATCCCCAGGTTTAGTGAAAATAAGGAGGGAAATCGGAATGAAGAACGTTACAGAAAATGAACAATATAAAACACGCCCGTCAAAATCACCAGATTACACTTAAATGCATCGACATCCCTAGAGCAGGCGGCGAGGGAGGTTCCCTTGCTGGGGTACAGTAAAGATTCAAACAGAGAGAATGGAGAGGGGCCCTTTTCTTATTCAGATTGGTACGCACAATTACAACTGACGAACATGGCCCTTTTCTTTTGCTCACTTGTCCGCTACTGCCATCCCCTCGGGTTTCTTCTCCTTTCTAGACAAGCAGCGTGAACCCTGCCATCATTTTATCCCAACAGAATCACTGCCGAGAAGATGCGAATATCCCTTGTCCCAGAAATCCCTCCCGCTCGCCTTTGATTCTGCACAGAAAAGAGAAGATCGACCCAATCCTGAGGCGCTGAAGACCCATGTCTCCCACTGAAGTCAGAGAAGGTGCTCGGCGCATTGCAGGACTGGCCCCAGCGCTTCTTAAATCCTTATTCGGAGATTAGAGCAAGAGCCAAATTTTAGCCCAGGCCAGCTGCCCCTGTACACCTGCGCCGCCTCCTCCATCTCTTCTTCGGGTTCAGCTTCCCCCACTTACTGCACTTCACACCCTCACCCTCCTGCACCATTTCCTAGCGGCTGAAGACGCTCTCCCAATGCCAGTGCACCTGAGCACCCGAAGACGAGGCATCTTGGGTCAGATTCGGCAAAGGGCTGATGGCCCCCAACGTTAGGCTCAGGTCCAAGGGGAGAGGAGGGCGCTCGGCACCCTATAGGTGCTCTGGGGAGACAACCCTGATTTGCAGCATCCCCATGACCAAAGGAGGACTGGACTGAAGAGAAAGGGGAAATACAGCAAATCCTCCCGCTGCCCACTGATTTCACCGGTGTCTGGAGCAGACACGGAGTTTCCCCAGCAGGATCACAGCAGAAACGGCTCCATTTATACTAAATAAGGAGGCGGCTCCCTAGAACCCCACTTACACCCCACATTCCCCCAATGCCTTGCTGCATCTTCCCCCACCCCATAGGGCTGATTCTCCTGCCTTTATCACATCACAGTAACACCTGGACTCCGCTGGCAGGAATTCCTGCAGGTTTTTTCCCAATTAACTTGAGGTGCTCAGCAAACCAGGGGAGGCCTCCGGGGCCCCGAGGGTCTCCCCCTCAGAAGTAGCGTTAGGTTGACTGCAGAGGGAGCGGTAACTCCTTGGTTAATACTAATGTTTTCACACTGGATCATCTCACTGTTTAGTCAGACAGCCTTTGTTTGCTTGTTGAAGGCCATTTAGTTTTAATCCCCAAATTGTCAGGGTCCATTACAAGTAAATCCGGGACGGAAACCCAAGGTGAAACCCAAGAAGAGAAGTGGGGTGGTCCCCACAGGGAGAGGAGGCTCAAAGCCTTTATGCTCCTGAGTTTCAAAGGAACAAAGTGAAGACTGTGGCATTACTGCACTGAGTAACCCCCACACCCACAGAGCAGTGAAGCACCTGAAGCATGAAAAAGCGGCACCTTTCCTGACAGCTGGCTTATACCGAGGGCTGGAAAGCCACCGGAAGGCATCAGATGAACAAGAAATCAATGAAATGTACCATTACTGCTCCCAGCCCAGACACATGGCCCCAGGGCAGCGATGGAGATACAATCAGATAACTGCCTCAAGGCAAGCCTGTTGAGAGATTTCATTTATTAATGCTCATAAAGTTTCAGATCTTTGGATAGAAGGTGCAATGTAACTGCTTATTATTACAAAAATATACATTTAAACTTAGTAACTTGTATACTGATAACATTTTTCTTTGTTAGTAAATAGACGATTACACGTATTTTGAAAAGCAGCAAAACCTTTCAAGTCCTGCATGGAAATCTCTGGTTGAACACCTATATTAGGCTTTTTCTAACTCTGGCTCCTGCACGCCTAATCCCTTTCAACCAATAGGGGAGCAAAACAAGACATAAAATATATACTTCAACACTTCCCCTTTCTATTCTATTTTTCAGTACAACAAAACAAGGTGTGTTTATATCTATTACTTGAAGTTGTCCATGGTTTCTGTTAGACATAAACATAAGAAACTAACCTCTTGGAAATACACATTTCTCCAGAAAGAAAATACTTTAGTGAAGAAAAAACATATTTGTTTAATTTATTGAATTATAATTAACATTTAAAAAGGCACTTTGCCTCTAGTCCAACTCTAGAACACACTACTTTTCCAGCCTGTTTTGGATGGTCATTGCAGTACATAATCATTCTGTGCATTGTTTAATGGGCAGATTAAATTGTCACAAAAATGGCAAAACTATCTCAAAATATTGGTTTTAAATATGATAAATTGTACCATCTGTTTTGAATGTTAGGGACCGTGCAACATTTTAGGATATATTTTATTTTGAGAATTAGAGCTGTCATAAGAAACAGTAAGAATAGAAAGCTCAGAGGCAAGTGATAATTTACAACTTTTAATTTAAATTACTGTGTTTTGGAGATGGGTTCATAGATTATGATGACACAAGGAACCACTGTGATCAACTAGTCTCTGTTCCTGTATAACACAGGCCACAGAACTTCCCTGAATTAATTCGTGTTTGAACTACAGCACTGTAGATTTTGAGCTAGAGCAGGTGTGAACAATTCCCACCTTTGTGGCATGGACTCGCATCTATTATATATGAACTCCGCGACACTAGGAGGGTGCCTACAAGGCCTCCTGCCTAGAGCCAAACAAATCTCCATGGAGTTTCATATTAATCCCTGTTTCCTTGCCCTCATGGCCAGCAAAAGACAGGAAGAAAAAGAGTTGGAAAAGTAAGGCTTTGTCTACATCAGAAAGTTGCACCAATTTAACAACATCTATTTAAACTAAACGAGAGCAAACACACTTGTTTTGATCAGTTTAAATCAGAAATTGGGTTGCGCTACACTGAAATAAGCTTCTCAAAACAAGAGTACGCACACAGGAATTTCCACTGATTTACACTAAATTGGTTTAACATCACACTTTTAGTTTAACTGGTGCAACCACTCTTGTGCAAATAAGGCCTCAGGTAGGATAGGTTGGCCGTTTATGGGCCCACACTTATTTTCATGTTACAGATGGTTGCATAAGAACCCAATGCAAAGCTGAACAGCTCTAGTTTGTCTAACCTGAGAATGCCACTCTCATAGACAGCAAGGGCAATTATCAATACCATCATGCAACCATCAAGTTTGGAAAAAATGTGATGTCTTGAAACTGTTCAATAAGGATTCAAATTGAAGAAATGTAATTAAAAACTAAAATAAAAAGTGAAGCCTTCTCTCTCCCATGGTGACAATGAAATGGTCTGTTGGATAATCCGTTGCACAAATAACTTTTGTCCTAATATAGGGGTTAGAATCAGAAATAGGCCTGACCTGCACTTTCCAAACCCTCAAAGACTGAGGAGCAGTTCAGAATACAGAGAATTTAGTGATCTTGTTGGTTGAATATTCCTTGGTACTTTAGAATGATGGTAAACCCCTAACTATGCTGGTTTATCCCATCCTTTAGAGTAACCAAGCTATTGAAATACACAAGAAGACTGCTCTGAGAGTCACTCTAATAAGTGGGAAATATTATTCCAAGTACTGGAGGTCATTTGCAAATTCTGTTTGTAATTATTCAGTCTTCATTCTAGATGAAGAAATAAATGCAATTTTAATATAGCTTTTCAGGTCAGTTCTGGATTGTTAAGATAGGTACAAATTCATGAATTAAACTAACTATTGCACAACTATGGTGTTAGGGCCAAGGAATAACATCTATGTCTAAGGGATTTTGACACATTCCCCAAGGAAATATTATGAAAATAAATGCCACTTGGTGCAATCTAGTGTGTTGCAAAAGCAAACAAATAAACAAAACCCAACCATAGATCAAAGTTATCCCTATTGGGGATGGTTTAGTGGTGTCTGGAGGGGTATGAACTCCAACAGAGACAGAGAAACCCCTTTCCATTCCCTACCCCATCAACATGAACACTGCATGGTTTAATTCTTGAACAAACTGTGCCTCTGTTGTACAGTTGTGAATGGTCTGCACCTCCCAGCCAACAGGCCACCACTACCAGTGGGTCTAAAGTGTTCATTGTTTAGTCGTTCAATTTTCATATTAACCAACAGTGAATGTTTAATTTGGTACAGAATTGGGTGAGATACAATCTAAAGTGGGAACTGAACCAACATGCAAACTCAGAAAATGTCAAAAAAACCCCAAAACAATTAATATTAAAAACCTTTCTAAATTAAGTTGCAATTGGAAAATATACTAAAATAAACTATTTAAATTACTGAAATATCTAGTTTTTTTACCCGTTTACTTTTAATATCAAAGTAGTTGCATATAGAAATACAAAATCACTTAAACAGCATAATGATAAGGCTGTATATGTTTGGCATAGCCATGATTTCCATGACCAAAAATGTCATTTTTAGGGTATTATAATAACATCATGGGGCCAGATCCCCAGATGGTGTAAATAAGCATAACTATTAAACTTTACTGAGTTGCACTGACTTATACCAGTTGAGGGTCTAGCCCATGGTCCTTTTTCATCTTTGTCTGTCTGCTACAGAGCAAGACTTTCTTCCATTCATTATTGTTATTAACAAATTTGACTATTTGGTGGGTTTTTCTGTTTTCCTGTTTTCCTGTCTTAATATGGTTTCAGACTATTGATGACAGCTGTTTAATACTTTTCTAATGGAAAAGAAATGTAAACAATTTAAATATTGTGCAACTCCCCTCCCCCCAACCTTTTTTAACCCTCATCCCAATGGTCTGAATTTTCCATATTTTTCTGTGACAAAGCCATGGTTTTCCCATTTTTGCCTTTACAACCAGACTTAATAATGATGTACAAATAATACTACATATGACTAGTTGACACAGTAATTAGTATATTATCTTCTTACATTCTGTTTAGGTCACAAGGGAAAAGAATACGGGTGAAATTCTGGCCCCATCAAATTCCATGTGAGTTTTGTCATTAACGTTAATAGGGTCAAGATTCCACACATGATGTTCTCAACATAGTCCTCAAATGGACAAAACCACAATGCAAACTGGAAAAATTCAGTTACAATCCTTGCTAATGATAGGCTAGCAAATGGAGAACAGTGATAGAACGGATTAGAGCTCAGAGGCACTGCCAAAGATTTCTGATGTGGCTTATAAAGCACCTACACATCATTCATAGTTGTAACCACTATTATTAAAGTCTCAATTTTATCAGCACTAAACAGTTAATAAATTCTTCTGAAAATAAAGGAACATACTTTTATATTCAGAAATGTGTATCTAAACATTGTCCACTAAGAGATTTAAAAAACCCCAAACATACATATCTTTCTGCTGTGGTAGGAGATACAGAGAATTATCAGGCCTGAATCTCTATTAGGCTGAGTTTCTTTTCAGGGAGCTGGATACAATTCCCTAATTCACCATTTGGCACCAGCTCTGATGCAGTGTACTTTTGGGAAGCTGAGGATAGATGGAATACAGTGCATATCAGACATGCCTCTTTTCTGCCCCCAACATGCTCCCCCTCCAGGGTTGTGGAGAAGAATGGTGCAAGGGACAGCTAAACTGACTCAGCACCTGCTGGGAACTCCCGTGCCCTAGGGGAATCTCCAACAGAGGTGATAAGACCAGATTCCATCCCTTTTGTAGCACCACACAAGAGAGAGTGGGGCATCAAATCTGGCTGTTAGCGTTTTTTCTTCTTCAAAATAATCCACATGACAAGAGCTCCATTTTGTAATTACTTCAGTGCTGTTCAAATAAGGGTTATAGGCAATGAGAGAAGTTGGGGATAGAAAACACTCAGCTTTCTCTCACTGACTGCAGAATACCCTGAAGTATAGTGGTCACCATTCAAAGTCAATATTCACCATCAGTCACCACACAGTGGTGCTTGAGTTACTGCAGCTATATACTGTCCTAATTAGAGGGAAAAACTGACCTCAGCTACCACAGTTTGACAGTTGTTGGTAAATGGAGATTTTTTCAATAGACGAGCACCAAGTTATCTGACTGTTCTGTATAAATAAGGGATATACTGTGCAAGATCACAGTGCAGACTGAAGGTGGTGGACTTGAGCAGTTAAGAGTTCAACAATATTATTCCTCTTAATTATTAAGAGTTCTAAAGAAGGACGGAGAGGAGGGCTGGATCAAAAGGTAGTTTTCATTTTGGGAGTGTGGTTGTCTGGTTATCTCACCGTAAAATTGTTATTTTTTATTTTATTGCTTTATTATATTTTACAGGAAATAAATTAACTCTTTATCCAATGTACTAACTAGACAGGAAATGCTATTAGTCACAGACAAAGCTACTTGTCTGGTAATACTCAAAATATTCACTTTTCTGTGCCTTACAGTTAAGCCTGAGAGAGAGAACTGTCACCACCACTTTAGTTTGCAGTTTCTTGAATTTGACTCAAGAAGCTAGTTTTTGTTTAGCATGTTTGTTTGTTTGTATTCAGAGTTTTAAAAACAGATGAACCCAAAAATCATTATTCTATTAAGGACTTTAAATCTGGAACATTTTTTATCTGGAAATCCAGTAACATCTGTCCAAATGCCTTGCCCTGTAGAGAGAACAAAACAGAAAATAGATTGCATTGGATGAACCGTATCTAAAATTAAGTTACATATTTAAATATACCACCTTTGCAAAAATACATTTTAAATTAAAAAAGTTGTTTGAAACAAACAGGATATCAGACTTCTACATTACATAACATCCCTGAACTTTGGTGTATTCAAAGTCTGGATCTGAATTTTGCGGCTAAGCCAATAGCCAATTATATAATGTTACAACCAGCTTTTAGGTAATTTCCTCAACCCTTGAACTGCAAATCCACATAGGTTTTCTTTCTTTTATTTGTTTGACTTTGCTACTCACGTAAGTTTTTCCTAAGTCAAGTTTTTTAGCTTTTACTTAAGATTTGCAACCATTTAAACTTTGGTAGGTAGAGCTAAGCTTTTCCAGTACTTATTTATTTATTTAAATTACTGCATGCCAGAGTTCAGTGAGCTAGATCTCTTTGCTTTATGTTTTTTTTTATTTAGGACTCAATTCTGACACCATATTCATGTTGAATTGTATTTTATTCTGTGAACCGTCCAGATGATTTCAGTGAGACTACTTGTGAAGTAAGGTATTTCTCACCATGAGTAAGGATGGCAGAATTGGGCTGTCAACACCGTGTGTGTACTGTTGGGGCTTTGTGCACAGTTAATGGAGGTATTTCTGATCTTTAATGTCACTTAATATTTGGGATGTAGGTTTTGAAAGTGCTTTTTTCATGCATCCCCAATAACATGAAACTAATGCACATACAAAGTTGGTCTCATTTCTACCATCTGGGTTGTACTTGGAGAAAAACAGTATATGTGGAGTACAATGTGAAAGCTGTTGATTTCATTTAATTTTGGATGATTTGACTGACTCCTGGCAAAATGTTATCCTAGTCTCTCGGTCAATGTTGGGTCCAGCGCTGCCTCCTATTTTTTTTTTTTTTTTTGCACTTTTTCAAGAATTTGATATCAAAGGAACTTTCCAGGCTAAAAATCATCCTTTATTTATTCACATCTATCAAAGAGCCTATGCAAGGTTTCTGGGGTGGGGTAGACAGGCAGAAGGTCACAGGATCGTGGGGAAGTAGATGAGGAACGCAAAGAGCGGAACTTTTTACAAGAGCTGCAGAATAGTTTAATGTGCATTTCCACTCAGGATCACAAAGGCACAAGACTCTCATCACACCCATAACCTATAGGCCACACCCCTTGTGATGAGAGAGTGCCAGTGGACATGACAGCAATAGCAAATTATGCTGGGGTTGGGAGACTAGGAGTATGTCTACACTGCAGTTAAAAAGCTATGGCTGGTCTGGGGCAGCTGACTCGGTCTTGCAGGGCTCAGGCTATGGGGCTGTTTAACTGAGGTTTAGATGTTCAGGCTCTGACTGGAGCTCAGGCTCTAGAACTCTGTGAGGTGGGAGGGTCCCAGAGCTCTGGCTGCTGCCCAACCCCAAATGTCTACACTGCAGTTAAACAACCCCTTAAGCCTGAGCCCTGCAAGCCCAAGTCAGCTAGCATGGGCCAGCTGCGGGCGTCTAAATGCAGTGTAAACATACCCTAACAGACTTCCTGTGCCTCCATCTTCTCTTTGCACACCTACACAGGATTAACCAGAATTAAACCCTGGCCAGCTTCTCAGTTGGTGTGGATTGGTGTGGCTCCATAGAAGTCAGTCAAGTTACACCAATTAAATATTGGATCAAAATCAATGGAGTTACACCAGTTGGGAATCTGGTCCTATGTATACCAGAATACACTCAAAACCAAGTTGTCTAGTAAACACTTGCTCTCCAAAAATGTGACCACATTTTTCTGAGTAGCTAAATTCATTAGTATGTCAAAAACACAGCTGACACATCACAAAGCATGGCAACTTCACCTTTCATAAAGCCTGCAAATCCATCATTTCACATGTAAAACCAAATCTTTTCCACCAACTGAGCTATGCATAACTGCTTAGTTTTCAAACTTGGAAGAATGAATGAGAGACTATGTTTTTGTGAAATTAAAAGGTAGCTATCAGTCAACAGCAGATTATTACTCCATCCCAGTGTTGGTTAAAAAGAGTTTGTGCAATACATAGTTATAAAAAATAACTAAAATCAAAATCAATGCCTGCATACGTACCTGTGGGTCACTTCTTAAGGATGCAATACCGCCACCACCAAGGGAATTTTTCAGAACAAAGTTTAATCCATGTATTCCTGGCAATTCATATCTTTAAAGGTAAGATTTAGAATTATGTTTGTTTTACAGTAGATTTAGATTAATTTCTAGTGAAAGGCAGCATTTAGAAATTGAAGATCCAAAGTAATTTTTTAAGGACTGTGATGATGCCCCCATTTTGATTCAAGCACACAAATCAGAAGGAAAAAAAAAAAACTAAAACTCCACCTTAATAGTAATAAGGTAGGATATGAACTTGGTTGGTCTTTTCTGATTAAGCTGTACAAGTATTTTGATTATATCATGTCCCAACATTAATAAACTAAGGTTGTTTTCTGTTAACTAGGTAACAACTGTAGCCTAAGTTTGATGGGCAAATTGCAAAGTTTTAGTGCAGGAGCCAATTCAAACAGAGGGATTATAGTGTTCAGAGTAGGAATGATTTGAATATTTCATAGTCCTGTTACTGAAAAGTATCTGTACAGTAATTACTCAAATCTCTGATATTTCTTTGGCTAAGAATGGCTTTTAGCCAATCAGGAATTCATATGCTATCAGTTACTGAGAAATAGCCATACTATGATTCTGCAAATCAGACATCCAGAACCAGTTAGAATGTAGGGAATTTTATTGAATTAAAAATGTAGATTAATTCTTCCGCAATTCTTTGGATTTGTGAACTTTGATAAGGTAAAACAATTTTGCTTAGGATAATAGATATTCACTTAGAAGAGCAGTTAATGGCTTATTTACTTCAAGGGCTTTGCAATAATTTTTTATGACAACATTTCTAGCTACCATGAGAATTACAGAAACTCTATGGAAGGCAGTATTTTCAATATCTGCGGGTCCATGTGTTTGTGCATACAAAACACAACATTTGCATGTGTACAGTAATTAATCAAATCCTTGATCTTTCTTTGGCTAAGAATGGCTTTCATCCCACCAGGAATTCACACGCTATCAGTTATTGAGATACTATGAGATAACCACACTATGATTCTGCAAATCAGTGCATAAAATTGCAACTACTCTATTCAGATGCACAAACAAAAGCACCTGGAAATATTATGGGTACATTTGTGGAGGTTCAAATGTGAACATGCTTCAAACACAAAAAGTCTGTAATGATGGATTACAATGCACATGCAGTTATACTACATCAACAAAAATACGTTACCCAGTGTATTTACCTAGCATTGATATATACTGTAATTGTGTAAAATCTAAAACAAGCCTAAGAAAAGATTATATATTTGTACAATTCACTCAGTATTTTTAAAATCTGCTTTTAAACAGCAGAAACCCTCCAAAAAACAAATAAAAACACGTCAAAGAACATTAAGATTGTGACAGAAACTAATAAAATAAAGAAAATTCACTGTTCTAACTGAACTCCCATAACTAGGCACAACAGGGTGCCTCCTTAATTACTTCCTCTAAAGTGCAGTGCCTCGGTATTTCATTAGAGATAAGACTTTTCCGTGAGTTCCCAGTTAACTTTGGCCACATTATACTTTGCATGTATTTTTGCTTAGTGAATTTATACATCAAGAGAAAGAGAGCACTCTTCCTAGTTAAGAGTGAGCTGGAGGTGAAATGATAGGTTTCAGAGAAGTGATGTTTGTGTAATAGGTGTGTGGTGGAATAATATAGGAGGTTGATTATTGTGCATTAAATATATGGATAGAAATTACAGAGGATTTTGAGTCTCAGTATGTAAATAAGTATAGTTTTCTCATTGCTTAATTTTATGTAAAATGACTGGTAATGGCTAGTAAACATACATCTGACAAGTATTATCTTTTTGAACATGGGAACCCTTATCCACCAGGAAAGAAAATAACCCTGACCCAAAGAGAGAGAAAGAAACCAGAAAATGCTCACAGAGCAACTTTGTTACTCTCACTCATTCAGGAAAGTAGAGACCTCAGAACTGTAAATATTTTTAATCTTGTTTCCTAAATTGAGCCATAATTCTGAATAGAACAGTTTGTGTGTATGTTTCTGATATTTTCCTTTACTATGGATATATGTACAATTAGAAGCATGCAGAATTAAAAGTGATAAAAGCTAGGTGCAGCTGAAGTGCTGACAAGAGGCTCACAGAATGTATCTGATTAATAGTGTAAGAGGGTATATAATGAGCTAATTAAGACAAAAGAGAAGGATTTCATTAGTTTGAGAAATAATTTATTATTTCCTTTTGAAAAATGTAGTGATTCACAAATAACCCTCCATTGGCAGGCGGGGGGCGGGGGGGCGTAAAGTGACTAGCAAATCTTTTACATCTCTAAGTTCTATGATTCTATATGTACTACAGTGCCTTGCTAACAAATTCACACTGCTTTCAACAGCAGCATTGCTCAGACCTGTCTTTTTGCAGAGTTCCAGAGACTGGCATCCTTTTCTAGAGTTAGAGCTAGTTTCTGTGTGTGAATGTTATATCTTCCTTGCTGTCAGGAAGTATATCCAAATTTGTCTGACTATTCCATTTTGAGGTTGCATATCACATAGAGAAGGCAAAAAGTACAATTAATTCAAGACAAATTTGCTTTATAAGGAAAAAAGCAAATTCCCCATATTGCTAGAAATAATACCTTTGTTGTTATATGTTACCCGAAACCCTGAAAGCTTCAGAATGTGTGCAATTACAGGTATAATCTAACAAAAATAATTTCCCTTCCAGGCTGTATGCCTATTTATTTTACCAGCCTTAAAGAAATGCCATGAAAGGCAAAATGCTGTTAACCTCTGATCTGCAATGAAGTAGAGCTGTGGCTAGAACACTTTTTTAAAAAAAAAAAAGTACAAAAATATTTTGGTTTTCAAATTATAATTTTCAAAAAGTCATTCACATTTCCATATTTCCAACACTGTTGGTTTAAACAGCAAGAGTGCTTGGTTTATATCTAGTTTTCACGTTCATAAAAATGTGTTGTAGTCTAAAAAGAAACTTTCAGATCTGAAACATGTGAGCATAATCCTTATAATCTTAAAAAACACTCTATAAAAGGATCCATTATTTTCCCCAGTAGCTTTTCACGCTACTCACAGAGTCCCATTATCACATCATTAAAAGAAGCCCAAACCAGAGATGATCTAATTAATCAAAATAAACGGTTGCTATCCAGAACAGAGGGAAACTTTAGCCTGTCTGTGAACATAAACAGCACTAAGAAACAAGCAAACCTCTATTAACTAAGCAGAAAGGACAATGCCAGTGAGAGTTGTTTGATGTATAAGCAATTCTTGTAGCAGATTAAATGTGTAGCATTTTCTCATTTTTGTTTCCCTCTGCTGAGTTATGAAACCATTTTTAAAATTAACACAAAATGTTTATCAGTAAATTCATTTGGTAGCACTTAATAAATAGCAGGTGAGATTCTGTGCTGTCTCTCTAATGAGTACAGAACTCACAGAACTCACAGTACAGAACTCACAGCCTGGCAGGAGGGTGAGTGGGGGTGTCACTAAGGTGAACTTTAAACCTCCTCCCAATCCTGAGCTGCTCCAGGAACTAGAAAGGCCCTTGGTGGAACTTAGACAGATAGAAATATATAATTATTTTGAGGACTGTAGTCTTTGCAGATGGCTATAGAACCACCCCCTTATATAGAAATGGATTCCTAAGACAGTTATTGCAGACTGACATGTTAGAGGCCCCACAATATGGGATAATGTGGCTTCTTCACCATCATAAGGGTTAACATTTTACTTTCTTAGCTTAGATTCTAGAATACAGTTCTGAGGCAACGGGTTGATGTTATGACAAATTCTTCAACCATCAAACACATGGGGGCCTGATAGAAAGCAGGAAAACCACCACTGCAATGTACCCTGCTCTCTGGCAGAGGATGCCCTATTGTGGATGAAAGCCATATAAAGAGTTCAGTTTATTTTTTAATCCAGGAAAGGAACCAATCTGTGCTCTTTCCTTTAAATGCCAAATTCAAGTATGTAGTCTTTTGCCAGAGTGTGACCGTTTATACTGGAGCAGAGCTGGTTGAAAAAAATGTCAACATTTTTTTTTTTTTTTAAATCGCAAATTCATTGGAATCTCCAGGTTTCATTTAGACATTCCAATGCAAACCATGCAAAGTTCCATTAGGCTTCAAAGGCTACCTGGTTTCCTGCCAGCTCGTCTGCCTGGCTCCCCAGTAACTTGTTTGGTAGGCTGAAAGCCTGGAAGTCCCGGGTCCCAGCACTAACAGGTCCCCAGGACTCTCAGGATCCCCAGTTCCGGGGCAGTCCATGAGATGGACTGCCAACCTCCAGGTCAGCCTGCTACGTGGACTGTCCCAAACCCAGGGCTTGCAAGCTCCCATGCCCTGGCCTGGCAGGCTGCTGGGGCTCTGGACAACTCTGGAAGCCTTGGAAACGAAATGTTATTTTGGTGTTTCTGACACAAAACTTTTCCAGATTTCTGTTCTGCAGCGAATGCAGACATTTTTGGGTTTTGGTTTCAATTGGAACAAAATCAAATTCACAAGTGGAATTACCATTCTCTATCCAGCTCTATACTGGAGTTTTTTTAAGGTGGAGCGTGCCCAGCCTGTACATTTAATTATGCCATGCAAATGATGTATGCATAAAAATAAAAGATTGCAAACCTGAATTTATGCATCTTTACATTAAAACAACTGAAAATTATTTCTCTCCTGCCACAATGCCTGGATGTGCTAATGTGGACAAGTCAGAAAGATACATACCTTGTGACTAACTTCTCTTCAGGTTGTTCTCTCTCTAAAAGATGCTGGAAATAATCCTCCAGAGCCTGAGCAGTTAAAGTTTTCTTTAGGTATGGATAATAGAGGGGATGTCGTGCTATCACACCTGTAACATGTGACACAGTTAGTTAGAATACAACCAATTTAATCACGTTATATTTTTATTTTTCAAAACTGACTAAGATCACCTGTCATTTGAAACTGTGCATATGGGTCCTTGTTAATCAACAGCTACACAAAAATAGCTAGAACAACAGATTAATGCTCTGCAGTGGAATGGAGGTCTAACTAGGTGCATGACATGTAGGAATGCTGCCAAGCTGTGTGTTGCTATTGCAACTTTTTTTCTGGTTGAGGACAGTCCTTGTCAATTCAGGAAGGATAAAGGACAAAGGGCAGGTAAAGGGAGTGTGGTTCTTTCCCCAGGAGGGAAACTCATGAAGTTTGGAGAACGCATTATGATTAGCCCTCAGAGCATGGTAGGATCAGTCATGGAGGTAGAAGATGTATCTATGGTTTTGCCCTCTCCATGTATGAGATCTGTTATCGGGGCGGACATAGCTCCATTGTTCTTAAGGTATAGCAGATTCCCCAAAAGCTGGTTTAACTCTACAGTGAAGCTGAGTGTCTCCAGTGGGTCAGTCAAGCAGAACGTTAGCGTCTCATACTAATTCGGTTGCCTAGACCGACCTTGGGATTTGCAGACCTTGATGTTACTTTAGCTCTGTAGAACAAGGACTGTTATTTTAAATTTCATTGAAGAAATATTGTCTCTGAACATTTCAAGAAAGTCCATGAATTATGTCTTTCATTCATTGTTTCGCAATGCTATGAAGCCACTGTGTGATGTTATACAACAGAAATCATCAAATTCCATCACTATTGAACAGGAAACAATTGTACACACAGGGAGAAGAATGTTGGTCTCTTTACAAATAAATTAATAAATCTACTTTCAGTCATAGCGTGACACCTGTTAGCAAATCAAATCCCAAACGCACCTTTAATTCATAATGAGCTTTGAACATCACACACTCATCTTCCAACAAGTAAGAGAGCCATTTGATGCTTGCAGAAGTAAGGAACAGAAGACATTTTTTTTTCAATTAAAAGGCATCTAATCAATATAATGAGTTTGCAGCACAGGCATACAACACTTCTTGGTGTCAACATGTAATTAAAACAATTACTTACATGTAAATAGAGATTTTAAATTTCCAAACACTATTTTTTTAAATTTATATTTATAGATATATACATACAAACACACACACACACACACACACACACACACACGTTATATGATTTACATGGAGAAAAAACAGTATGTGATCATGTAATTAATAATTTAAGTGCATATGCACAAGAAAATAGAAATAAGGTTGCACAGACAACTTTAATTCTGGCATTTCCTAGCTTTTGAGTTCTTAACTTTGCAACAACAACATTCTTTTAACAAAGGGTGTGTGTGTGTGTGTGTGTGTGTGTGTGTGTGTGTGTGTGAGTGAGAGAGAGAGAGAGAGAGAGAGGGGTATTGTATGCAATACAATATACAGATATTTTATATGTACTTTATATTTAAACACATATTGGATAAATGTCAATTAACTAAACAGCTAACACACTCTCATGGATATTTAAAATAAACTACAGAGAAGCAAACATATTTCATTAAGAGAGCACTTGTACTGATGTTACAGGGTAGATTTCCTTTTCAGCATCCAGCTAATAAGGAAGGAATCAGATTACGGGGGAGGTTTTCAAAGGCACAAATGACAGTTCAGCACCTATTACTGAAAGTCAATAAGAATTAGGCATCTAAGTTGCCATTTGTGCCTTTGAAAATCTTCCCTACATTACAATATTAGAATAGAAAAATACCTATATTTGCAGAGTCGCCTTTGTCTCCACTTCTAGTATAAGCAAGATCTTCTAAACAATATGTATGTGGACCACATGGCAGATCTGTGTAAAAATACAAAATAAATTATAAAATAAATAAATAAATTGTACATTTTGATGGAATAGGTGTCTTTGAAGTTTGTGTTTTGTATACTTCTATAGTAGTTCCACTAAGATCAAGTTATAAAGGTTGTACTTTTAATTGTGTAGGAAATAAGGATTTTTTAAGTGAATAATATTGTATATGTTTTAGTATTATAGTCTATTGGAAATTTATTCCTTGGAGAAAAAGTGCAAGTTAGTTGGAGTAAAAGTGAATGATTGAGAGGATTAATGGATATGGGAAAATTATTGACCATCTTAAATGTTCATTTCTAGACTTTCTAACATTTTAAGTTTTTTCACGTTGAAGTTTCCTAAAGGTGTAACATTTGGGGGTGGGGAAGATGGGTTACCTGAACTCCATTAAAACACACTTTCAAACTTCACTCTTTTTGAATAAACTTTTTTGTGGGGCATGCACCTCTCTGGTTGTTTTGGCTGAATCTGCAACCCCATGAGTCATCCCACTTGTAGTCATTTGTACCTATTTCATAGTTGGTAAAGAAAACTAAATGTAGTGCTCCTTTAAAAATTAAAATATCACAGTTTTTAAACTTATTTGATGCATGTATGGTAACTGCAGTATTGCTCTTTCCATCAAACAGTATTTTACATGAATCAAGTCTTTGACAACGTCCCTTTAAACAAAGCAGAACTAGAAAGTGTTCTGGTGTTTCCATTGATAAATAGATGAAGGATATATTAATTTGGCTAATAATCAGTAAGTTGTTTTTTATTTCATAAACTTCTCAGAAAAACTACCAAAGCAGCATTCTCTCTGAAGCTAGAGCAAATTGTGAATTCCCTTTCCACCCACCTAGAGCCACAGCAAGCAGCATTGCTGAAATCCATTTTCACATATTTCCCTTATCTACTAATTTAAAGACAACGAACAGTCCCTCACACTCAAGATAACCAAGCAACATAAGAAAAATACTTCTCATCTCCTTGCTAAATGCTGACAGAAAAAATGCAGCTAAAGTTATTCCCTTCAGAATCTGCTCTATTGGTCTAAGTCTCATACATAATGACAACAGTTTAACTCCTCAGAAGTAAGTAAACCTTGAGCCACTTTTATGCATTAAGGGCCAAATCTTACAGTTCCTACTCAGAGAAAACTGACACTGGAGTTCATTTTTGAGAAGTCAATGTGAGTTTTGAATAAACATTGCAGGATTTAGAATTTAACTGTTGATGTCAAATATCTCAGGAGACATGATCTCTCCCTGATGCTGAGATGGCATTTGATAGCAATGAGTTTCATTAGCATTTAGCATTAACAATTTCCTTGACAGATTGGGGACATAATAGACTGCCAGCACTTATTAAACAGGGCAATAGCTTCTTGTTTCCTAATTAGACCAAATTGCCATTTCCTAATCTTAATTTAACTCTCCCTGGAACCCCCAGCTATAGATTAAATTCTGCCCCCAGACTAGCATTTGCACCTGATTTAAATGAGAGTTCCAAGGGTATAATTTGGTTCTATGTTAGTTATAAATAACCACATATTAAAAAGCATCTATTTCAAAGGATAAGATTGTAAATAGAGGAAGATATTTTTGAAGGCACAAATGGCAATTAGACACTGATCTCCGACTGACTTTCAATCCTGCCATCTTTACTCAGGCACAGTCATCCCCGGTGGTGTGCTCCTCAGAATCAACCGTTCTATACCTGCTCCAATACCACAGAACATGTTGGCCAGTTTTGAGAATACTGCATCAGCTGACTTAGACCTGGTACCCAAGATATATCAAACATCTTGGCAGATCTGTACTTTGGTATTTTCCTTTAAACTGTTACGAAGAATTATATACCTTACGAAAAACAATTCTAACATGAAATCTAGAGGTTGAGACTATCTGACAACATAGAGCTCAAGAGCCTGATAGAACATCTCACATTTCTCTGGTGGGCAGACCTGAAATAATGACAATCCTGGACTGACTTGAAGAGGATATTCAGATCTATTATGTGTTATTAAAATGCAGTGGGCAATTTTGTCAATAAATAGTGTATGAAAAGCCTTCAATTTCCAGCTAATTGCTACTTTCAGGATAACTAGCAGCCCATCACTATGACTTTCAGTACCATACGCTCCCATCAGTTTTAGCTCTGAACCTCAAATTCTCTAAATATATTTATTTTTATGGAAAGTTTTGTCTTGATGAAAGATAGGTCAGGCTCAGCCACTGCTTTGCCCTCCTTGAATTTCTTTGGCACTCCCTCAAAGAAGTAGCTAAGTTTGACAGGAACATAGGAATTGGTTTCCTGTGAACTCCATGTTTGTCTGACATGGGGTGGCCTCATAGTGGCCCTTTCCAAATTCCAGGCACTCTGAGTATCCCTCTTCCCAGGGGCCAATCGCCTGCCCACATTTCTCCTGTGGCAAGCTGCAGTACAACAGATAAGCCTGCCTCAGTTTCTCCTTTCTTCCTGAATCTGCAGTAATTCCACGCAAGCTTTTCGAGTATAACTAGCTCTGTGGGGTAATTTATTACAAAATTCCCACAACCATAATTCAGAATTCCCTAGCACAGTCCAAAGAGTAAATTAAGTCTTTCAAGTCCCAATAGTCCATTGCCACATCCAGTAGGTGTCTGGTGTCTCTCATCACTTTCCAGCTCTCCAGTACAGCTCCAGCATCTCTCACTCTGCATAGACTCTCAGGTATGGCTCTGGCATCTCTTACTGTCTCACCTCTCAAGTATGGCTTTGGCATCTCTCACCATCCCTAACCCTAGCCTCTCTAGCTGGGGTGCTTCTCATACTTGTTTAATTCTCAGGTCTGGTTCTAGCTTTCTCCTGGAGACATCAGCTAGTTCACCTCTCCATCATTCCCCAACCTTCAGCCCTCTCTGGCTGTCCCTTCTGGTCATGGCTCTGTGGCCTGGGGAAGTTTGCTGGCGATTCTCTGACTGCCTTCCTGCCTTCTGCTTGCACCAGCCTGATCTGGCTCTACAGCTCAGCCAGAGAACTCTCGCTACTCTTTCCAGAAGAAAGGTGGCGTGAGCATTTTTTGTTCCTTATTATCTTTCCGTAGTGGTAAATGGAATTCTGTGGGTGAGAGAATGGGTTGTAAGAGGAGATGAAGAGCTTGTACATTTCAACAACTGTGGGACTGGCAAAGTAAAGGTGTGAGTGTTAACAGGGTTGTTGAAAGAGGGCAGAGTTACGGTTACATTGGAAAACAATGCTGTATTTCCTGGTTTTCAGAAGTTGCTCAATTCAGTGTTCTGCAAGGGCATGATGGATCACAACGCAGAGGTAGTTTTGCTTCAGCAGTTTGTTGCCATTGAATTTCCTAGTTTTCTGGACAGGGAAAGATATGTTGTTGGTAGGAGTTAGTCATTTCGGTAGTTGTAAATATTTCCTTCAATTTGCATACCAAGCTAGCCAGGCCCCCCTCCATCAGCTGTGCCTCAGATTTAAAAATTCGGAACTAGCCTGGCTTTGGCTATGCATCCCACAATGCACAGCAAGAAAAATCCCAGAATGCACACTGCTCAGCAGTGAGGCAAAAGGAGCATAGGATATCTTGGGAATACCATGCTGTTGATTTACTGCAATTACTATTGTCTGGGTAAAATTTCTATGTGTAGACAATATTTCAACTTAGTAAATGTAATTAAATTTACAAAGCAGACTAGAGTAATATTAGCAGTGCTTTGAGATCTACAGATGAAAAATGCCACATAAGAGCTAGGTATTATTATGAGTACAAGAAGTTTGGAAGAACAAAAGGAAAGTAAATAACCATTCTTTTTCCAATATATATCCTCAGGTCAAATTATAAATGAAAATTAATGATATATATTCACATTTGTTTTGTTTTCCATCCCGTTTGGCTTCTTTTTGAAACAGAGGACCTCGGTAGATAAACCAGGAGTGTATTTTGTTCAGTAATCTGTGACCAGAGATGTATAACAAAGTGTATGTCTACACTGCAATCAACAGGAGTGACTGAAGCCCAGGTAGCTGAAGACCTGAGCTAGCTTTGATCTAGCTAGCTCAAGTGATTACTGCAATGAAGCTGCAGCAGCACAGGGCCCTCAAGTGTACTCATGCTCGAGTAGCTAGCCTATGCTGAAGTCTGTACTGCCTGACTCCACTGTATTATTATTCAAGCCAGCTAGATCAAAGGTAGCTTAAGTACATCCATGCTACAATCACACGTCTTGGCGTAGACAAACCCAAAGGGACTCAAAGGCTGGGGACTCTTACAGAGGGGGGGAGGGATAGCTCAGTGGTTTGAGCATTGGCCTGCTAAACCCAGGGTTGTGAGTTCAATCCTTGAGGGGACCACTTAGGGATCTGGGGCAAAAATCAGTACTTGGTCCTGCTAGTGAAGGCAGGGGGCTGGACTTGATGACCTTTCAAGGTCCCTTCCAGTTCTAGGAGATAGGATATCTCCATTAATTTTTTTTTTTTAAGTGGTTAGCCACATGGCTTTTTGCCTGCTCTACACCATCATTTCCTCTCTTTTTCTCCCCCCGTCTCTCACTACATGTAGGTGTCACACTCCTGTTTCAAGCAGGAGGTGCTCCCAGTGCAGTGCTTTCCACTCTCTGTTGCCATTGGAAAAAGTTTGTTCTGGTCCCTGCATCTAACATGTGGACAGTGCCATGTGCTACACAAATCAAAACTTTATGCAAGTATTTCTCATGACATTGAGGTTTACACAGAGACAAAGATGAATACCTAGTAAAATGTATAAATAATAGCTAGAGAGAAAAGTCAGTGATATTAAAGACAAACATACCTTTTAACTCATCATCAGTCTTTGGTGAATCAAGGGAAACAACTGCATCTGACGTAAATGTAAGATCTTCCTGAAATGTTTCAACATGCTGTCCATTCAAAAAGATGTTGATCTGAAAAAATACCCATTTTTAAACTATTAAATTACACAAAGAGAAATGCAGTGTAATGCATGTGAATTTTATTAAACTTTCTGCTTTATAATTCTCTATTCCTAAACCCCATCTTCAAGTATGGTGGAAAAAGTGATGGACTGTATGGCTTATTTTAATATAGGAACATAGAAGTTGCCTTACCAGGTCAAACAAGGGCGCCATCTAGTTGGGTATCCTATCTCTGACACTGGCTAGTACCATATGCTTCAAAGGAAAGAAATGCCATAATAGACAATTACAATACCTATAAAGGACATATTCTTCCTAGCCCCATGAAGTTAATGGTTGGCTTATGCCTTGAAGTCTGAAAGTTTATAGCCTTTAAAATTGTAGATACGTTTTGTAACTGTGAATGTTCTTATTATCCATATTCATATGTGGGAGAACTGCATGGTAACTTGCCTGCCTGGTGTGAAGGTTGCAGATCTCTCGAGACTTCTAGTTAGACTTATATGTAGTGCTGGGGAGAAGCCGGTGGTCGTGATACATGTAGGTACCAATAACATAGGGAAGGATAGGAGAAAGGTCCTGGAGGCCAAATTTAGGCTGCTAGGTAAGAGATTGATGTCCAGGACCTCCATGGTAGCATTCTCTGAGATGCTCCCAGTTCCACGAGCAGGGCCAGTTAGACAGGCAGAACTGCAGAGTCTCAATGTGTGGATGAGACGATGGGGTAGGGAGGAGAGGTTTAGATTTATTAGGAACTGGGGAAACTTTTGGGGAAGGGGGAGCCTATACAGGAAGGATGGCCTTCACCTAAACCAAAATGGAACCAGATTGCTGGCACTTAGTTTAAAAACTGCTCTATGACCTTTTTAATGTTAAGGGCTGGGGGAAAGCCGACAGGTGCGGAGGAGCACATGGTTCGGACATCCCTTAGGGGAGGATCTATTAATAGAGAATCTCTATGTCTTAGTGAGGACAAGAGGATGGAAAATGATAAAATACAGGCAGGGTCTGATCAGAAACAGTCAAATGAAAAAAAGACTCATTCAATTACAGCTAAAAAGTGACAAGTTTTTAAAGTGCTTATATACCAATGCTAGAAGTCTAAATAATAAAATGGGTGAACTAGAGTGCCTCGTATTAAATGAGGGTAGTGATATAATAGGCATCACAAACTTGGTGGAATGAGGATAATCAATGGGATACAGTAATACCAGGGTACAAATATATCGGAAGGACAGAACAGGTCATGCTGGTGGGAGAGTGGCAGTAAATGTGAAAGAAAGCATAGAATCAAATGAAGTAAAAATCGTAAATGAATCAAACTGTACCATAGAATCTTTCTGAATAGAAATTCCATGCTCTAATAATAAGAATAAAGCGGTAGGGATATATTACCGAGCACCTGACCAGGATAGTGATAGTGACTGTGAAATGCTCAGGGAGATTAGAGAGGCTATTAAAATAAAAAACTCAATAATAATAATGGGGGATTTCAACTATACCTATACCTATATTGACTGGGTACATGTCACCTCAGGACGGGATGCAGAGATAAAGTTTCTTGACACCTTAAATGACTGCTTCTTGGAGCAGCTGGTCCTGGAACCCACTAGAGGAGAGGCACTTCTTGATTTAGTGCTAAGTGGAGCACAGAATCTGGTCCAAGAAGTGAATATAGCTGGACCGCTTGGTAATAGTAGCCACAATATAAAGTTAATATCCCTGTGGCAGGAAAAACACCACAGTGGCCCAACACTGTAGCATTTAATTTCAGAAACGGGAACTACACAAAAATGAGGAGGTTAGTTAAACAGAAATTAAAGGGTACAGTGCCAAAAGTGAAATCTCTGCAAGCTGTGTGGGAACTTTTAAAAGACACCATAATAGAGGCTCAACCCTAAATGTATACCCCAAATTAAAAAAACATAGTAAGAGAACCAAAAAAGAGCCACTGTGACTAAACAACAAAGTAAAAGAAGCAGTGAGAGGCAAAAAGGCATCCTTTAAAAAGTGGAAGTTAAATCCTAGTGAGGAAAATAGAAAGGAGCATAAACACTGGCAAATGAAGTGTAAAAATACAATTAGGAAGGCCAAAAAAGAATTTGAGGAACACTTAGCCAAAGACTCAAAAAGTAATAGCAAATGTGTTTTTAAATACATCAGAAGCAGGAAGCCTGCTAAACAACCAGTGGGGCCACTGGACGATTGAGGTGCTAAAGGAGCACTCAAGGACGATAAGGCCATTGCGGAGAAACTAAATGAATTTTTTGCATCGGTCTTCATGGCTGAGGATATGAGGG
Organism: Emys orbicularis; assembly: GCF_028017835.1. Classification (NCBI taxonomy): domain Eukaryota; kingdom Metazoa; phylum Chordata; order Testudines; family Emydidae; genus Emys; species Emys orbicularis. The sequence goes on along the minus strand of NC_088687.1, from coordinate 63,423,946 downwards.
AGATTCCCAAACCTGAGACATTCTTTTTAGGTGACAGATCTGAGGAACTGTCCCAGATTGAGGTATCATCCGAGGAGGTTTTGGAACAAATTGATAAATTAAACAGCAATAAGTCACCAGGACCAAATGGTATTCACCCAAGAGATCTGAAGGAACTCAAATGTGAAATTGCAGAACTACTAACTGTAGTCTGTAACCTATCATTTAAATCAGCTTCTGTACCAGATGACTGGAGGATAGTTAATGTGACTCCAATTTTTAAAAAGGGCTCCAGAGGTGATCCCGGCAATTACAGGCCTGTAAACCTGACTTCAGTACCGGGCAAACTGGTTGAAACTATAATAAAGAACAATATTTTCAGACATACAGATGAACATAATTTGTTGAGGAACAGGCAACATGGTTTTAGTAAAGGGAAATCATGCCTGACCAATCTACTAGAATTCCTTGAGGGGGTCAACAAGCATGCGGACCAAGGGGATCCAGTGGGTATAGTATACTTAGATTTTCAGAAAGCCTTTGACAAAGTCCCTCACCAAAGGCTCTTACGCAAAGTAAGCTGCCACGGGATAAAAGGGAAGGTGCTCTCATGGATTGGTAACTAGTTAAAAGATAGGAAACAAAGGCTAGGAATAAATGGTCAGTTTTCAGAATGGAGAGAGGTAAATAGTGGTGTCCCCCAGGGGTCTGTTCTGGGACCAGTCCTATTCAACATATTCATAAATGATCTGGAAAAAGGGGTAAACAGTGAGGTGGCAAAATTTGCAGATGATACAAAATTACTAAAGATAGTTAAGACCCAGGCAGACTGCGAAGAGCTATAAAAGGATCTCTCAAAACTGGGTGACTTGGCAACAAAATGGCAGATGAAATTTAGTGTTGATAAAAGCAAACTAATGCACATTGGAAAACACAATCCCAACTATACATATAAAATGATGCAGTCTAAATTAGCTGTTACCACTCAAGAAAGAGATCTTGGAGTCATTGTGGATAGTTCTCTGAAAACATCCACTCAATGTGCAGCAGCAGTCAAAAAGCGAATAGAATGCTGGGAATAATTAAGAAAGGGATAAATAACAGAACAGAAAATATCATGTTGCCTCTATATAAATCCATGGTACGCCCACATCTTGAATACTGTATGCAGATGTGGTCACCCCATCTCAAAAAAGATATACTGGAATTGGAAAAGGTTCAGAAAAGGGCAACAAAAATGATTAGGGGTATGGAACGGCTTCCGTATGAGAAGAGATTAATAAGACTGGAACTTTCCAGTTTGGAAAAGAGACGGCTAAGGGGAGATATGATTGAGGTCTATAAAATCATGACTGGTGTAGAGACAGCAGATAAGGAAGTGTTGTTTACTACTTCTCATAACACAACAACTAGGAGTCACCAAATGAAATTAATAGGCAGCAGGTTTAAAACAAATAAAAGGAAGTATTTCTTCACACAACACAGAGTCAACCTATGGAACTCCTTGCTAGAGGATATTGTGAAGGCCAAGACCATAACAGGGTTCAAAAAAGAAATAGATAAATTCATGGAGCATAGGTCCATCAATGGCGATTAGCTAGGATGGGCAGGAATGGTGTCCCTAGCCTTTGTTTGCCAGAAGCTGGGAATGAGCAGAAAGGGGATGGATCACTTGATGATTACCTGTTCTTTCATTCCCTGTGGGGCACCTGGCACTGGCCACTGTCTGAAGACAGTATACTAGGCTAGATGGACCTTTGGTCTGACCCAGTAGGGCCATTCTTATAACAAACCTCTTTTTGAATCTTAAGCTCTAACACTCAATGATATTTTATGGCAGTCGGTTTCACAGATTAATTTTTGTGCAATATAAAAGGAAATGCCTTTTATTAGTTTTCAATGTGTTGCCTTTCAGTTCTGTTGGAAGTCTCATCATTCATGGCCAAGTTCACTATTATGATAGCAGCAGTAAATCTCTGTGTATGTATGTATGTGTTTATCAGTGGAAACCAAATTAATACCTAAACTACTTACAAGAAGTTTAATAAATGTAAGTGAGAAGCAAGTAGGTCTTTTAGCATGCAGTTCAAAACTTCCAAAAGCAGCATCTGCACCTGTGCATCCAATTTTAATGTTTAGGAAAGGTGTGCACAGAGGATCAAATACCTATCTTTGCAGATCTCATAAAATACAAAGGATTTCTCTACCCATTGACACAATTCTGGTCTAATGTGCATTTGTTGTTTTGTAAGCTTCAACATGTATAGTTTTAATTGTGGATTTCAAAGTTTTAACTGCAGGCTGACAGAAGATGAATTGGAAATGAATTTCTGAAGGCTTTAGTCCTTTTTAGATAAATTAGGACAGCGCTTATATTTTTTTCCATTAGGATGAATGATCTTGGGGTAAAAGGAAGGATAAACTACACTTCTTAAGCATGATGGGAAATTGTGTCTATCTTAGGGATGAAGACTGATCCAGATGAAGTGCTATTTTGCATTAAAAGTGAAGTACTGAGGTTCCACAGATAGTCTCTTTAGTTTGGAAATGTACCAGGCTGAGATGATTGCCACTACAAATGCCACTTTAAACAGAAAGACAGTACAAGAAATCTAAATGTAGAGATCCAAATGATGTTTTGGTGAGAGCATCTGGAACTAAATTCAATCACCAAGGAGCAACTCAATATCTTTCTTGTGGGTTAAAAAAGTATTGTAGTTCTTAGGAACCTTTTGACAGGATGAGCCTTGGCTTGTTTACTCCTAGAATGATGAAAAGAGTTGAAGCATGTTGCAAAGTATGTTCACCTTCAGTCTCAGGGAAAGTCCATTTTAAGGGAAATATTTTATTTGGGCAATATTGGGTGACTTAGCTTTATGCTTTTTAGCTCTGTACCCACCATGTACTGAACTTCCTCCATATTCTGCAATATAATACAGTATTCAATTTCTTCCTGGAAAACAATTTTTTTTTGTCATTTGGACAGAGTAACTTCTATTTTTCTTTCTTCTCTCTGGGGACAAGTCTCCTCCCCTGAATCATTAGGCAGGTATGACTAGAGTCAGGAGAAAGGTTGGCACTGAGAGAGAGATGCTGGATTTTCTTCATGTTGAGATGAAAGCAGAAGTGAAATATAAATATTCATGTTGTTTACCTTGGATGAACAGAACATGAAAAGGGGAAACTCCCAGGAAACTCGAGACAACCTTGTTTTGGTGCTCTACTTAAAGTGTGACATAAAAACTCATTGTCTAGTTGGAGACCAATCACGTTCAGACTGAAAAAAGTTTGCTAGGCCACACCAGTTAACGTTATCCATTTCTCTTGTTGAAATATGTCACAGAAGAACTCCTAATGTTGGTCTGAAGACCATGAGAGTATTGCCTGGTAAGCAGTAGTCAGTTTGGAGCAGCATACACAATTTGTGAACTTTTAACAAGATCTCTAAAGCTTACGTGAAGAGATCATAAGTAAAAAAATATTCTGGAAAAAACTATTCTTGCCTTAGATATTTTTGCTGGGATTTTGGCGAGTTCTTTTTAAAGTTAGGTTGACAAATGCTTTCAGGGTTTTTTTAAATGAATGTATTCAAATAAGGCCATCTTCTAACAAAAGTTAAGTAACTTTTTCAGCTGTAAAGCCATAAATGCTGTCTGCTCAGTTGGAACAATTGTATGTGAGCAAAGAAATAAACAAGAAAAGAATCCGCATTTTTCACCAAAAAAGGAAACAAAAACTAATTTACTGAGCACAAAGCAAGAGAATTCATTGTATCAACATTAAAACATTCAAAAATCTCCTTAAGTAATACTTTCTTTTTAGGGCAAATGCTGAAGTATGTTTATTTCAATGGGAGTCAGACTCTCCCTAAGTGAACTCCTACATTATAGAAGCAGTTAATCCATCCCATACCTGCGCTACAGTCTACATGCAGACTATTACTGTTGATGCATGGCTCCAGATTCTTAATCAAAGACTTGTATTTATGTAATGACACCCTCTAATGATGGTAGGTCACATACAATTTCATTGTTGATTAAGCCTATCAATGTATCAAATAGAGAACGTACAGGAGATGAGGCTGAATGAGTAAGGTTTTTGAGATGCTCTGTTTGAGGGAAGAGGAAGTAGAAAGCTGTTGCTTTTCCTTCTCTGCTAGGCTATGTCTATACTTGCAGAGTTTTTGCACTGTAAGTTTCACCAGTGATAGGGAACCGGTGAAAGTAAAGCACTGGTTTGTGTACTCACTTAATTTCTCAGATGTCAGAGAGTGTTTACATTAGCAGCACTTCCATCACTGATGAGAGCAGCGCTCTAGGGCAGCTATTCCACAGTGCAGCTCTCTCCAGTTTGATGATGGGTCTTATGGGAAGGGGGGGATGATTGAGGGGCATCCTGGGTCCCTGCACAGACTCCTCTCCCCAAACACTGATCAGCTCCAGTAGCTCAGCATTGCTCCAAGCAGGGGATTGTTTGTTCCCTCGAGCTGGCATTGTTACCTGGCCAGATAAGTGAGCACTTGCCAAGAAAACAGAAAGGGGAGTTTCAAAGTTCCCGGGGCGTTACAGTGGGAGGGGTGGATGTCTGTTTACCTGGAAACAGAGCAGCAGAGCTGCTGGCTAGAGTGGTCACCTAGGCACTGTGGGATATCCTCCGGAGGCCAAAAGCTGTGTAAACAGGAAGAACGTGTTTTCGCTTGCACATCACCGCAAAAGCATCACCGGTAAAGAGCTGTACGCCTCTCGTGGAGGTGGTTTTCTTTTTGCAGTGAAACTTCTGAGTTTCACTGCAAAAAATCATTGGCAAGTGTAAACGCTCCCATGGTTTTTGCGCAAAAAAGGGACTTTTTCCGTTTTAAATAGCAAGTGTAGACTTAGATTAGGTTACTATTTAATCTCAATAGGCATTTTACCAAGCCTGGAAAATAATTAACTATTTTAGGTTTAATCTGATCAATTTAAACAGTAATAGGCTAAGGTCTATTGTACATCAGATTTGGCAACGACAAGATATTTGATAAAATACCTTAGGCTGTATTGACAGTCATTTAAAATTTAATCTCTAGTAGAGGCATGTATTTTACTGAACTACGGTTTATCAGATCAAGTCATAATTCATATAGTGAACAAATGTGACAAACAGCCTGCTCCTTTTTCTGCTACTGCAGTTCAAAAATTGCTTACAGTATTTTAATTACTATTAATTTTACATTGCAGCAATACCCCAAAAAAAACCCAATCAGAATCTGGGCCCTATTGTGCAAAGCACTGTATAAACTCACAGATGCAATCCTTGTCTCAAGTTGCTTACATTCTTTCAGATTATTTGCACATAACAGTCTCCTGGATCAGGACAGCGAACCTGACACTTTATTGTCATCTTTGCAGTGTTAAATTTGCCTTGTAACCATTTAGGCCTGGTCTACACTAGGAGGTTATGTCGAATTTAGCAGCGTTAAATCAAATTAACCCTGCACCCGTCCACACAACGAAGCTATTTAGTTCGACATAGAGGTCTCTTAAATTCGATTTCTGTACTCCTCCCCAACGAGGGGAGTAGCGCTAAATTCGACATGGCCATGTCGAATTAGGGTAGGTGAGGATGGAAATCGACGCTAATAGCTCCGGGAGCTATCCCACAGTGCACCACTCTGTTGACGCTCTGGACAGCAGTCCAAGCTCGGATGCTCTGACCAGCCACACAGGAAAAGCCCCGGGAAAATTTGAATTCCTTTTCCTGTCTGGGCAGTTTGAATCTCATTTCCTGTTTGGACATCGTGGCGAGCTCATCAGCACTGGCAACGATGCAGAGCTCTCCAGCAGAGGTGACCATGCAATCCCAGAATAGAAAGAGGGCCCCAGCATGGACTGATCGGGAAGTCTTGGATCTGATCGCTGTGTGGGGCGATGAGTCTGTGCTTTCGGAGCTGCGCTCGAAAAGACGGAATGCAAAGATCTACGAGAAGATCTCAAAAGCCATGACAGAGAGAGGATACAGCCGGGATGCAACGCAGTGCCGTGTGAAAATCAAGGAGCTGAGACAAGGCTACCAGAAGACCAAAGAGGCAAACGGACGCTCCGGATCCCAGCCCCAGACATGCCGTTTCTACGAGGCACTGCATTCCATTCTAGGTGCAGCCGCCACCACTACCCCTCCACTGACCGTGGACTCTGAGGATGGGATATTGTCGACGGCCGGTTCCTCGGAGATGTTAGCGGATGGGGAAGATGAGGAAGGAGATGAGGAGGACGAGGCAGTCGACAGCGCTTACAACGCTGATTTCCCCGACAGCCAGGATCTCTTCATCACCCTCACAGAGATCCCCTACCAACCGTCCCCAGGCGTTAACCCGGACCCAGAATCATGATTAGTTTGCCCTAGGCGCTCTACTTTTTAGTCCTTGCCAGTGCAGCTACTGGAAAAGAAGGTCTATATGTCCGGGGATAGAGCTGAAATCCTCATGGGACATCTCCACGAAGCTCTCCTGGAGGTAATTGGAAAGCCTTTGCATGAGGTTCCTGGGGAGAGCGGCCTTATTGTGTCCTCCGTGGTAGGAAACTTTTCCACGCCAGGCTATCATCAAGTACTCTGGGATCATTGCCTTGCAGAGCATGGCGGCATACGGCCCTGGTTTTTGCTGGCTTTCACGCAGCATGCGGTCTTTCTCTGTCCCAGAAATCCTCAGCAGAGTGATGTCGCTCATGGTGACCTGCTTAGAATTAGGGGAATGTTACTGTTGGGACTGCTTGCCTGTTCCTTTACAGAACTGTAACCGGCGGTTTACAGCCACGCGGTGGAGGCGGGAGAGGGGCAGCATACAGGGATCTTTCCCGGGGACAGCCGCGAGGGGGTGGGACAGGGGCAGAGTTCATGCTTGCCGGATTGCCGGCAGCAGGAACTGGCCAACGCTAGGAGCATTGCTTTGAACGTGAAAGGAGGGCAGTGCTATAATTTAAGTTTTAAGCAGCCAAAAGTCTACGGCTTACCATGTCAGCCTGCTACCCGAATTCCGCTGTCCTGCCCCGCTTGTCTGATCTCCAGTGCAAGACCCCAGGCACTGAATGCGAAGGCCGAAAATTCGACCTTGTCCTGAGTGCGCATGTGATAGGTGCTGTGCATGGTCTTGTTCACAGAGAAAGACTATGTTCATTGTTCACAAAAAATTATCTTTGTGAGGAATTCACTCCCTTTTTCCCATCCCACAGCTGCGACTGTCTCCCGACCTACCCTGGCATCCCCTTCCCAGAGGCTGGCGCAGATTAGGCGGAGAAAGAAAAGGACACGGGACGACATGTTCTCAGAACTTATGGGCTGCTCCCGAGCCGAGGCGGCCCAGCAGACCCAGTGGAGGAAGAACATGTCGCAAATCCATCGATCACACATTGAACGGGAGGAGAGGTGGCGTCAGGAAGACCAGCAGGCGACTCAAACGCTGCTTGGACTAATGAGGGAGCAAACGGACACGCTCCGGCGCCTTGTGGATGTTCTGCAGGACCGGAGGCAGGAGGACAGAGCCCCGCTGCAGTCTATCTCTAACCGCCCTCCCCCGCCACAAAGTCCCATACCCCCCTCACCCAAAGTCCCAAGAAGGAGGGGCGGCAGGGGCCGTGAAAACTGTCACTCCACCCCTGCAGACTGCTCAAGTAACAGAAGGCTCTCATTCCCCAAAATTTGATAAGTCCTTTCCTTCCCGCCTCACCCAAGCCCCCGGCCCAGTTTCATCCCCTAACTGTTTAGTTGCTAATAAAAAATACGTTTCTGTTAATTACTGTTTCCATCATGTTCTTTTAGAGGACAGTGTGTTTGAAGGGGGGGAAGGGGGTTGGTAATTGGACAGGACAGTCACCTTTACCAGGGTACAGACAGGGGGGCATGTTCAGCAGCAGGTCAAACACACATTGCAGTCACTAGGCACCCTGGTCAGTCTGGGAGGTGGTTTTCATGTTCTGTGTGTGGGGGGGCTATGTGAGTTTGTGGCGGGGGAGGGCGGTTAGAGATCTTATGCAGCGGTCCTTATCCTGGATCACAGAGCCACGCAGCAGCGTCCTCCCCCGCCACAAAGTCACATAGCCCCCACACACAGAGTCCCGAAAAGGAGGGGTGGCAGGCTCCGTTGAAACAACCAGTCCACCACTGCTGACCGCTCTAGGAGCAGGAGCCTGTCATTCCTCGAGTTTATAAGCGTTCTTTCCATCACTACGCCCGCTCCCCACCACAGTCTGCGTCCCAGTTTCAACCCTTTACCGCGAAACCCGTAATAAAGAAAACGGTGTTCATTAACAAAGTTCCATTTTTTTTATTTTTAAACGTGTGTTGGAAGGGGGGGGGGGACGGGGTGAACGGGGTATGTAGCTGCAGAGGATAGTCAACATAAACTGGGTAAAGAAACAGGGGCAGGTTCAGCTTCTCTTTAAATAAAGTTAATAGTCACAGGTTACCCTGCTCACTGAGGAACCTAGCTTTCAAAGCCTCCCGGATGCACAGCGCGTCCCCCTGGGCTCTTCTAATCGCACGGCTGTCTGGCTGGGCGTAATCAGCAGCCAGGCTATTTGCCTCAACCTCCCACCTCACCATAAAGGTCTCCCCCTTGCTCTCACAGAGATTGTGGAGCACACAGCAAGCTGCAATAACAATGGGGATATTGGTTTCGCTGAGATCAGAGCGAGTCAGTAAGCTTCTCCATCTCCCCTTGAGACGTCCAAAAGCACACTCCACCACCATTCTGCACTTGCTGAGACGGTAGTTGAAGAGTTCTTTTTCAGTGTCCAGGGCACCTGTATAGGGCTTCATGAGCCAGGGCATTAGCGGGTAGGCTGGGTCCCCGAGGATGACTATAGGCATCTCCACATCCCCCAGAGTTATTTTGTGGTCCGGGAAGTAAATACTTTCCTGCAGCCGTCTAAACAGACCAGAGTTCCTGAAAACACGAGCGTCATGAACCTTGCCCGGCCATCCGACGTTGATGTTTGTAAAACGTCCCCTATGGTCCACCAGTGCTTGCAGCACCATTGAAAAGTAGCCCTTTCGGTTAATGTACTGGCTGGCCTGGTGGGCCGGTCCCAGGATAGGGATGTGAGTTCCATCTATAGCCCCACCGCAGTTTGGGAATCCCATCGCGGCGAAGCCATCTATGATGACCTGCACGTTTCCAAGGGTCACTACCTTTGAGAGCAGTAGCTCAACGATTGCGTTGGCTACTTGCATCACAGCAACCCCCACGGTAGATTTGCCCACGCCAAAGTGGTTCGCGACTGACCGGTAGCTGTCTGGCGTTGCAAGCTTCCAGAGGGCTATGGCCACTCGCTTCTGGACAGTCAGGGCTGCTCGCATCCGGGTGTCCTTGCGCTTCAGGGCAGGGGACAGCAGCTCACAAAGTTCCAGGAAAGTTCCCTTCCGCATCCGAAAGTTTCGCAGCCACTGTGATTCATCCCAGACCTGCAGCACTATGCGGTCCCACCAGTCCGTGCTTGTTTCCCGGGCCCAGAATCGCCGTCCCACAGCATCAACATGACCCATTGCCACCATGATGTTCACGGCGTGGGGTCCCGTGCTTTGCGAGAGGTCTGTGCCACTCTCAGACTTCATGTCCTCACCGCGATGCCGTAGCCTCCTCGCCCGATTTCTCAGCATCTGCCTCTGGAAAAGGTGGACGATAAGGTGCGAGGTGTTGACAACGGCCATAACTGCAGCGATGGTCGCAGCGGGCTCCATGCTCGCAGTGCTGTGGCGTCCATGCTGTCACTCACCAGAAAAGCGCGCAAAATGATTGCCCGCCGGCGCTTTCAGGGCGGGAGTGACGGTTGGATGATGACAGTTACCCAAAACCACCCTCGACACATTTTTTCCCCCAGCAGGCATTGGGGGCTCGACCCAGAATTCCAATGGGCAGCGGGGAATGCGGGAACTGTGGGATAGCTGCCCACAGTGCACCGCTTCCAATGTCGACGCTTGCCCCGTTAGTGTGGACTCACAAAGTCGAATTACTGCTCTTAGTGTGGATACACACGTTCGACTTTGTAATATCGATTCCACATATTCGATTTAATTAAAATCGAACTACTCTCGTAGTGTAGACATACCCTTAGAAAAAGGCATTTTTCTTCTATTAAAGAAAAATATTTTTACCATGGCAAATCCTGTAAAAATATTAATTCAATTGTTCTGCTAAAGGTGTAATGTCTTTCACAATTTCTAGTTTGCTTTTACTTCTTTCATTTCCTGCCTTTGCCCATCTCCTCTAGATTTCCCATCTTCACACCATTTAGAAGACCATCACTGTGGAGCTTAAACTCTAGCCAAAGGTCAATATATGTTGGTCTACCTCATGATATTGGATAGGCCAAGAAGCTTTTGTATCATCTGCAATTTCACTTAGGATGCCTTATTATGAAATTTAAGTAATAGCCAAAATTTAAGGAGCAAGTCAAATAAATGATCAGGAGGAGGAAGGGTGTATATGCAGTTTGGTCTTCAGTCTCCACAGGGTAAAGGAGCTAGTTCCTATCTGAAGAGCAATGACACCCACACTTTCTTAGAAGAATAAGTACACTATATTCACAAAAAGACTAATCTCCTGTTCCAGCTGCTCTCACAAAGACCTAAATCTGCTGCATGGAAGTGCAAGCATAACAAAAAAAGATGTGGGGCTACATCACATCAAGTATGTCGACACATGAGCTAAAGGGGTAATTTCCAGCTTGTATAGACATACTTGTGCTAACTCTGATTGAGTTAGAGCACTAAAAATAGAAGTATAGCCATGGTGACATTACAGGTGGGATTGACTAGCCACCCCAAGTACAATCCTGTCTGAAACCCTAAGTATGTAATTGGTCGACTAGCCTCTCCCACCGCTTGCACCGCAATGGGTACACTGCTACTTTTAGTATGCTAGCTTGACTGAAGTTAGTGCAAGTATGTCTACCGCCACCTCTAGTGTAGACATGCCCATCCCCGCTGTAATTCTACAGATCATTCTGTCCAGTCACCTGAACATGAACTCCACAGGCTGAAGAAAACTCTTATTGTGAACTAAACATGACCTATAGGACATAGTTTGACTTTTATTCATAGACATTTCTATGGAACTCCTCCACTCAGATACTACAGTAGTGAGTTTCTCACATTCATTATTTTAGTCTTACAATGCCCCTATGAGGTAGGGAATTACAATTCCCATTTTTACAGATGAGGAACTGAAACACAAAGGACCTGATTCTTCTCTCACTTACACAAGTTTTACACCAGTGTAGCTCTATTGATTTCAGCAGTCACTCCTGACTTGCACCAGTGTTAATAAAAGTAGAATCAGACCCAAGGAGATTAAAAGATTTACCCAAGGTCACAGAGGATTAGAATACAGATCTCCTGATTCCAAGTTCACTGCCTTTACAACAAGACCACTAATTTAAGTTAATATATTGTAGTATTTATAAACTATAATGTTTGCAGTGTTGTTGTAGCCATGTTGGTCCCAGGATCTGAGACACACAAGCTGAGTGAGGTAATATCTTTAATTGTCTCTTTCATAAACTCTCTTTACATTCAAGTGTATATGCAAAGACAGGAGTCCTAGAAACCTATTGGGAGAAATCTAGTGTTTCAGTAATCACTAGAAAGGAAGTATTTTAAAGTTAATCTATGATAGATGGCTATAACACTTTTTTGTGGCACAACAATCTGCTAGGAAAATATACTTTTCATAAAACTCACTAATAGATTTTGCAGCTTTAAGGCCCGATTCTGTTCCCAGGCAATCAATATTATCTTTCCATCAACTTCAACGAGAAAAGGATCACACCCTTAAAGAGTAGCTCTTACCTTGACATTTCTTTTGGGATAAAGGAAGAAAAATGGTTTCAGAACTGGAGACCTGGACATACAAAGCAACAGATATAATGAATATAAATAGAAACAAATGCAAATGTCAGATTATTCATCTTTAAGATCATTTGGCATTTGAAAATCCACAGTATAGGAATTAAAAGTCATGATCAGAAATGCTTTTCTGAGCTATTTTGGTGTATCTGAAAAGCGTAGTAACTCCCTAGAAATATAATGACTGAAATGCCTTATTTTTTATTAAGAAAGTGAAATAAAAAAGGGAAGGAAAAGGGGCAAGGCAGCTTTAAATGGTATCATTAATATGCTTATAAAACCGAGGATGACCAATCAAAATTCATGTACCTTCTGAATATCTGTCCAATATGGTATTGTATTTTGCAGGTGGTTAGGCAAAACTGACACAAATATATGCTCAGAGTAAGTTTATGGTAGTTAAAGATAGTACCCAATCAGAGTACCCTGACCATCCTGAGGCATTTCTACTGTGACTGTTCACAGTTAGAAGTAACTGTTCTCATGAGTGAGAGCAGAAGTGCGAGTTTGTACATTTAAAACAAAGGTTTAAGTCATCAACAGAGTTTTAAATATGAAAAAAATACTGATCCAAAACCAGTTTATAGGGATGCTCACAATTACTCTAAAGCTAATCTGCTTCATAGCTTTCAACCTATGATTGCAAAAGGAGACCGTTTTGTAAGCATAAATGATCTAAGTGCAGTTCTTAGCTGGTATAAAGAGCCAATTCCAGCTGAAACAAAGTTAGCACAGTTTTCCTTATGGCTCACCTAGTAGAGATGTTGCCACTAAGACCCTAGATAGAGTCTCACCTTAGGTAAATATGGTGTGACCAACAACCACATAGAGAAGTCTGCTAATTTAACAAGAATTTTGCAGTATGACTGTTATCTTGTGACCAGTAGTAGACATAACACAAGACACAACTGGACTTTTTTTTTTTTTTAAAAACGATACTATATGCACACAGTAAAACAAGGGAAGATCAGAAGTGAACTTACACTCTTGGACGTCCTCCAACAACTGCAGTAAGACCAGGTGCTAAAAATGGAAACGAAATAAAACAGGTTAATTTCTTAATAGATTTTTTCCCCAAACCACTGTAATTCAGATATTACTGCACCCTGAACTCTTCCTATGATTTCCTCTTACAAAACGCTGGGGAGATTGTGTGTAATAACTCCCTAGAAATATAATGACTGAAACGTGTGTTACACCAGACGTACGAAACAAAATGTTTTTATGAAATTGATGAAAGAAATTGCAATTTTCACAAAACATCTGAAATGGTTTACAAACATTCATGAAAGTCCCTAAGCATATATATGAATTTATTTTCAAAACCCAAACATATATAAATTTGATAGAAAAGGAACAAACTATTTGTTAAAAAAACAGACAATTCTGAACCAAACTGTAGTTTGTTTAATGCAAATAATTGTTATCCTTTTCATGAAAATGATTATAGAATTGTGAATAACTTTTGCTATTTATTTTTAGAATGACTGACATCATGCATACATAGCATTGGTAAATTATAGTCATATGCCAAAGGGAAATGCTTTACTGGTTAGTTTTTACCTAGAAATCAATCAGTAAACCATTAGTAAGTTGAGTCCTTAAGGTATGTCTGCACTGCAGCTGGGAGCAAGCTTCCCAGCCTGAACTCATGCTAACATGCTAAATATAGCAGGGTAGATATTAGTTGCAGGGGGTAGGGTGGGTCCAAGCTTGGGTGGCTAGCCTGAGCCTCCATCTATGTCCCAATGTCCACACAATTACTTTTAGTGTGCTAGTGCAAGCCCTACTAGCACAAATCTGCCTACCTGGGCTCAGAGGCTTGCTCCCAGCTGCAGTATAGACATACCTTTAAATAACTGTGAAAAGCAACATGTGCTTTGGTAGATTAATTTCAAAGGCATGCAGCAGTATATTTCAACTTAGTCTTTACATGACAGCATCCTCTGAAGAACAGTAGAGAAGTCTGAGCACCTTTCAAATCTCTAGTTGCTTCCAAAAGAAAGCTAGTACACCATTTTTAGACAGCTAAGCTTTCAGTTTGGAAATTCACTTACTTCTAGCACATTAGCTGAAGTTGATTTCTATGTGGTTATGACTTAGGAGTCCTGTGACATTTAGGAGTCCCTAATGGCATCCCTCAATTATATTTACTAGTAAGAATTCAAGGATTCCAAGATTACTATGCCAGAAGGGAGCACTGCAATCATCTAACCTGATATCCTATATAATACCGGCCACAGGACATCCATGAATTAATGTTTGAATTACAGTGTTTCAGGAAAATATCCAATCTTAATTTAAAAATTGCCAGTGATGGAGAATCCACCACTAGTCTTGGTAACCATTCCTGTTAAAAATTGTGCCTTATTTCTAGTCAATGTGTCTAGCTTCAACTTCCAGCCATTGGATTTTGTTATATTTTATCTGCTAGATTGAACAACCCATTATCAGTTTTGCTCCCTATGTAGGTACTTACAGACTGATCAAATCACCCCTTATCCTTCTCTTGGTTAAACTAAACAGATTGAGCTCCTGGAGTTTATCACTATAAGGCAAGTTTTCCTATCTGCTAGTTATTCTTGTGGCTTTTCTCTGAACTCTCTCCATTTATCAACAGCCATCTTGAACTGTGCATACCAGAACTAAACACAGTATTCCAGCAGCAGTCGCACCAATGCCACGCACACAGGTAATATTACCTCCTTACTTCTACTCAGGATTCCCCAGTTTATACATGCAAGGATCACACTAACCCCTTCGACCACAGCATAGCACTGGGACCTCATGTTCAGCTGATTATCCACAAGGACCCCCAAGTCTTTTTCACAGTCATTGCTTCTCAAGGTAGACTCCCCTATCCTATAAGTATGGCCTAAGTTCTTTTTTCCTAGATGTATAACTTTACATTTGGCCACTGTAAAATGCATATTGTTTGCTTCTACCCAGCTTGCCAAACAATCCAGATTGCTTTATATCAGTTACCGGTACTCTTCATATTTACAAATCACTCCGAACTGAGTCATCTGCAACCTTTATCAGTGATGATTTTATGTTTTTTTTCCAGGTCATTGATAAAAATGTTAAATAGCTGGGGGACAAGAACCAATTCCTGTAGGACCCCAACAGAAACACACCTGATGATTCTGTTACAAATACAGTTTGATTTAGCAGCCTCCTGAGCTGCCTCTTTAGCACATAGTGACAAAAATATATCCTATATTTAGACCCATTAACTGACCCATCATGAAGTGCTGATCCCAGACAGGATCAGCTTTCTCAAATATGGAACAAGCTCATCCTCAAGTAAATCTCTTGGAATATTGCTGGACAAAAATCTCTGTACTGACAAAAGGATATTGTCCAGAGTACACACGTTCTGGAGGAGGGACGACCATGCTTCCTCTGTCCACTAGTTACATCAATGTGTAACCTGTTCCTTTCAAGAGTACCTTAACTTTTTCTTCATCTTGCTCTTTACTACTCTGCCACCTTGGTCCCCTGTTTTTATCTCTGCATGTGTCGTCTTGACATAAAAAAAAAAAGCACTATTGTTCTGAACATGTGAGACGTTAGGGTCTTTAAAGTGCTGAAGCGCTGCCAACAGAGCTTCTTTATTAAATTCCTTTACAACTTCAATAGCTCTTTTATCTAGATCACCGTGTGCAACTAGCCCCACAAGGTAAACCCCATCTAATTTTTCAGCAACTTGCAGTTGTAAACCAGCATCAAGCAAAATCTGGAAATGCTCAGAATGGGTAAATGTAGCAGAAGTATCCACGGGCTCTTCAGTACCATTCCCATTAACATGTTCAGTAGCCATGTTTCCGGATATATGTTGGTGTGGGGGAAATGCCAAGCAAAACGGGCTCAGGGTGCAGCTGGCAGCTCCGAGTGCTGAGAAGCTGCCCCCTGTGCTTCCTCGGTGTGTCCAGACAGTGTGCTTGAGCTGCAGTAAAATGGCTGCCACTCAAGTGCTCATGTTGCTTCTGGCACCAACCCCAGCCCCTCCCTCTCAGCACAGAGGGAGGATGCATGTATTTCCTGTGGAGATAGGGAAGGTCTTTTCTACAGTTCTACAATCTCTTCATGAAATCATGAACCCTTATTTGCAATAAACACAGCTCAGTTCAGAATTGAATTCTCCTGTTTCACAAAAGTCTGCTCAAAGGATGGTAGTTTGATGGTTCTCAGTGATAAAGGCTTTGTTGTAACTACACTGTATGTAATACCCAGTCTAATCAGCACTTGATTAATACAGTAAAACTGATTTTTTAAGAAGCGCCTCACCCCTGACTTAGAGATAATTCAAGGAATCAATCTCTTTACCTATTCATAATACTAAAGAGTCATCATGTGATGCGTAGTGCATTTTAACTTGCAAAACCTGTTGTGGAAATTTGACTAAAAGCAGCTCAGCAGTAGCCACTCATTTGTTTTACACAAGCTTCAAATTTGGTGTATTTTGAATAAAACTCATCTGAGTATTTTAATTTTGACTCAAACGCATTATCTTTCATGTATTTCTTCTAAGACTCTACTTCCTATTTATTTATATTAGAAGCTAAGGAGCATGTTGTAGCAGATGGATATATGTCTATATTAAATTGTAATCTGCAAATGACAATACAACTGCCATTTTGAAGAATGTGACCTACATTTTGAGAATATAACTAGCTGCCTAGTGCTACAAAGAACAGACCAAGGGGACAGCTTATAATTCCTGACACCTCTCTGAAGGGCTAACACAGGAGTCATCAATTGTAATTGTTTCCCAGTCAAGAGGTTCACCCCTGGTTTTGCCAGAGAAGAGCTGGGCTGGATGAAAGGGGTTTTTGCAGTTCAGACTCCATGGGAGCTCGGACTTCCTGGCTAACCAGCTGCAGTTGATCAGTTGGTCACATGGCAAAGGGGAGAGAATCCTTATTTAAAAGCAGGATCTGCTCCAGACTCTCTCTTTCACTGTCTGACCATCATCTGCCAACAGAAGAACTGCAGGAGGCAGGAAGCCCTACTTGCCTGACACACTGACTGGTCTAGGACTCACAAGAAGTGAACATGAACTTAGGAGACAGAGCATTTAGGCTTTTGTAGTTTTTCTTACAGATTTGTATGCTTTAAAGGTAAAATTTACTGTGCTGAAGAAACTTGTGTATGAAGCCTGTGTTCCCTACTTTACCTGCCATGCAGTCCTCAAGGAGTTAAACTATACACTGCAGAGCCCATGGTGAGGTGGACCTTTGGGGACAGCATGCATAAGTGACTGGAAAGGCTGGGGGGAGGGGCTCAGCACTGGTTTCAGTTTTATTAAAAATATGTATTATATCTTCACTAAAAATGAATTTAAAAATATGTATGGGGGGGGGGGAAGTCAGTGCTAACAAGGCCAATTCAACTCTGTTGATATTCACCCCTTCTTGTCAACTGTTGGGAATGGGCCACATCCACCCTAATTGAATTGGCCTCGTTAGCACTGACCCTCCACTTGGTAAGGCAACTCCCATCTTTTCATGTGCTGTATATTTATACCTGCCTACTGCATTTTTCACTCCATGCCTCAGATGAAGTGGGTTCTAGCCCACGAAAGCTTATGCCCAAATAAATTTGTTAGTCTTTAAGGTGCCACAAGGACTCCTCGTTGTTTTTGCTGATACAGATTAACATGGCTACCCCTCTGAAATGAATTTAAAGTATATTGCACAAAGAAGTAGAATTATCAGGCAGCATGTGAAGCAGTTTCTTATTTATATTATATTTAACTTGCTTGGAAGATCCAATTTAGATACAGTTCTGTACATATATTTGTCCTATGTTCTGTCAAAAGCAGTGACAGGCTATTGTAATTATGCTTACAATATAGGAGAACGACAGTTATGTTACTGCACAACACTTGGTTAAGGCTTTTTCAAGATGGCAAGAATATCACTTGTGTTTGAGAGCTATCTGCATTTAATAATCTCTACACAAAGCACAGTTTAAATTAACTAACTTCATCAACCTATCTGTGGATTGTCATATGGACAACTTCCTGGTAGGATAATTTTTAATTAAGGATACCATATTTGCTCTGAAATCAATGTTAACTTCCTGAAAAGTCTACAAAGAAAACTTTTCACTAGCATGCTCTCACACAATTTCATTTGGCTTCCTATAACCAAGCAGTTCTCTAACCATTATCAAGAGAATAACTGACCAAAGAGCAACAAAGTATGCTCACACCATGGAGCTAAGAGCTCCTGCTATTCCAAAGCTGTTTGCTGCACTGGTTTTACAAGGTTCAACCTACACCCTACATCCTTCTCTATCACCAGGCCTGTCTCAGTAGACGTTGTAGAATACAACTGCAGAGCAAATCTACAAATCCAGATTTTAAAGATTTATTTATTTTAATCCTGGGTTCTCCATAGCCATTATTTATACTAACACTAATGAGTATTTACCTGGAAGAATTTAACTATAATTTACTTTACATATAAAACAATATTTAAATAAAATATTAGATTATAATTATTAGGGAGAGAAGACAAGTCCTAAACAGATAATGGTTTATGACTAATGAGAATTGCAGCGGCACCCACCGACTGCAATCAGGATTAAGATCTCATTGAGCGAGCACTTAGACTGTTCCCATGTGTTTATCCTCCTTCCAAAGACCTTATCTTAAAAAAAAAACAAAAACACACACATCTAGAAAAAGGATATATAGAGAGCCAGTCAGAGCTTCCCAGTTGCTCAGTAGCCCAAGGTCCCAGGCTCCCTAGCAGGCCACTGGCAGACTGACCCAGAGTCAGGATTCCCAGCACAGCTGGGCACAGAACAGTTAATTCCATTTCTTGGAGAATTTCAAAAAATTGCTTTTTATTCTAATTCAGTAAAAAACCAAATTTCAAATGGAATGACTGTTCTTTACCCAACTCTAGATACAACAGAGAAGCCGAAAGATGGTTAGCAAATTTCATGTACTCCCTCCCATATTGTAGAAGCAGTAGCAAGGGAGTGCGTCAGCAGGGGGGGAAAAGTAGGAAGGAAAAGGCTTTGGTACACTGAGGGGGGAAGGGAGGGAAGTGCAAGTACGCAAGGGGCAGAGGAGGAAGGAAATTTGGAGAGAAACAGAAATGAGAAGGGCTCATAGCAAAGAACTAGTCAGAACAGTATGTCCAAAGTTCAAACTGACAAAAGCTGAGTCTGTTGCCAACACCACTTGTAATACAAGGGGTTCTGAAGATATTAAAGGTATGGCCCCAACTGGGCCTTATGCTCTACTTTTGGGGACAGTGTCCTTTACTCTCAGGGCTGTGTCTGTCCTGGTAGTCCAGTTTTTCTTCCCAGAGACCATGCGACTGCGGGGAAGGGAAGCCACTAGGGCCTTATATCCTGGAGATGGGGGTCACCTACTCAGGCCCAGGACTAGGGAATAAGGTGATGGGGAAAGCCCTTTCCTCTGTGTGGGGAAAGAGAGGAGAAAAGATCAGAGACAAAAGTAGAGTGCTCTTCCTCTCCATAACCCACTTCACTAATTTCAATTTCTTACTTGCCAAATGATAGAGAAACTCAATGTCCTTCTTGACTTCTTCCCACCATATCAATGTATGCAATAATGTCCATACCTGACCTTATCTTTACATTAGCCGACATACTTTCCCATGTCCACATTCCTGCCCATCTCAATTACTGCAATTCTCTATTTGCTGGTTTCCCTAAATTTCTTTGAACCAAACTCCAGCATATCTAGAAAATAATTAACAACGGTGTCTTGAAAACCCACTGAGATAAGTTCACTTTGGCCAAAAGTTTCAGACAAGTTAGGCTCCTAAATCTATATTTATTAATCTATAAATTGCATGTTTTCAGAAATGTCACACACCCACAAATCCCACTGAAGTTAGTAGGAGCTGCAGGTGTACAGCAGCTTTGAATATCAGGCTACTTATATTTAGGTGCCTCAGTACTGATTTAGGAGCCTAACTTTAGGTGCCTAACTTTAGGCATCCAGATTTGAAATTGTTGACCTTCGGTCCATATTGACCTTCATGGAATTTCATACTCTCTAAAGAATATAGTTCTTTATCTGCTTATGTTTGTTCAATTCCTTGCACAATCTCACCTTATCCACTGGTTTCATCACTCCCTCTAGCCTACTTTCAATTTCCTCATCCATCTTTCCACTTATTGATGGAACCTGAAGCCAATATTGTCCCTTTTCCAGAGAACAACCCCTCAACGAACTCTGTCACAATATCTTAATCTATTCCAGCCCTACCTAAAAAGCCACATCTCATCTGTCTGATTTTGGTTTATTGCCTTTAGTTCCTACCCTCTTTAATTTACTTTGTCAGTATATAAGCCTTGGTTATTAATGACTACATAAATATCAATTTATATTTTGTGCAAATCTATATTTTGCAACAGAATAAGGTATTTTGCAATACTTAAATGGTGGGTGTTAGATTATTTTGTAAAATGCTTTAAGGCTAAAAATAGTTATATACAGAAACAATGTTTTGAACAGTTAATATTTCATAGCAGATTGAAACTTCACAGAGTCACACAATGTAGCCATGGCTCTTGCCATGCTGACTTACCTTTTTTTGATCTGACATTCCTCCTCCTTCATATTTCCCTTGGAAGCGAAGAGGCTGAACCAAATGTTACCAATGAACTTGCAGCATGTTTTGGGGACTGACATTCCTTTGTAACAAACTGGTTTTGAAGCATTATCTTTTTAAATTACCAAGCTACAGGAATCTGAAATCCTGTGTTCTGCAGTGAACAGCACTTATGTTATAATAATACTGTACAGCACATAAGTATAATCTTTGTTTATTGAGATCAATTATATGTTCTTAATTATTCTATTCATTTCCTCTACATTTAGCAGATAAAACATCCTGTGGGATATTATCCTCTAACCAACATGGGGACTGGAGTAAACTTACAACTAGGACATTTCTTGAAGTGTCTTCCAACACACTTATGAGATCAGTCATAATATTTACATATACTCAAGCACTTTGAAATCTCAAGCTGTATTAACCAGCTGTCATTTTAGTGTCAAACTCCGGTCACTTTAATGTGAAATAAGGGTCAGCACTTGATTTTTTGCTATTAGTAAAATATTTCTTAGCTACTGAACTCTTATTAAACCACAAAACCTGAAGAAGAGCCTGTATAAGTGTGAAAAATTGTCGCTCTCACCAACAGAAGTTGGTACAATAAAAGATATTACCTCACCCACCTTGTCTTGCTAATATCCTGGGACCAACATGGCTACCACAACACTGCATACAACAATGTGCCTTACTGACACTCTTAAGAACTCTACAGTGCCATTTGGTTAGTGCTAGTATATGAACAAGAAAACAATTCAGACTAAAAAACAAACAAACAAAAAAACCCCAAATCAACTACAACAATTATTTAACTGTTAATGGTCTGACTTAAAATCACTATGAAGACATTTTCAATTAATATTAAAAACCTGTCTTTTTCCTTTTAACCATATTTTCAGAGGTCTCAAATAAAAGCTATTGTTCTCAATTCCATAATTATTGGGCGAATTTCTATGGCCTGTGTTATGCAGAAGATCAGGTCAGATGGCCATTAGCCATTCAGGCTTTAAAATTTATGAATCTATGATCCTAGCCTCTAATAATGTCATCACTAAATTTCCATGTGCATCAAAACTCTGATATGTATTTGCAAACTGCATCTTTTTGCTACTGCTGGATAGCCATCAAATTACACATTTTTGCACATGCAAAATATCTGTTAGATTGAAAAATTTGTGGCTATATTTAAATTTTTGGCTATGATAATTTCATCTTAAAACACTATGCCCCTAGGCCACCCAGGAATTCAACTACTGGGATTAAACACTATATAGTTTTGAAATTCAAAAATATTTTGTTTTGTAAAAAGAAACTAATACTAGAAATATTTAGATGAAATGTAAAATATTTAGTGAAAACATTTTCTTTTTTAACACCCCCCTGCCTTTTTTGTAACCCAAATATTACAATACTGTATTTAAATACATGAAGACAAGTAAGTGAAGTTGATAGAAATTATTTTAAAAAATGAAATTTACTGGTCTCTTTTAATTTAAAAAGCAGAGGGGAAAAAAAGGAATAACCAAAGAACACATGGTAAAAAGTAAGGCAGGGTTTTAAAAAAATTCTTTCAGGTTTAGTAATCTCGGGTGTTAATAGTCATATGTAGATAAGGGCATTGGTTTTGTCTTTATAAACAACATTTTATTTGACCGCAGCCTTTTAATCTCAATAAGATCAGCCTCATTCAAATAAAATCTGAGCTAGTGTATAAACTGGCAAACTAAAGCTAATGCTCAACTAAACTGTACAATAAAGAAGTTTCCTTTTCAACAGAGAAAAAGGAGTAACAAACCAGTGTCTAACTTCTTCAATATATCACTTATCCACAGATTATAATTTCGAACTTTTCACTAAACTCAGAAAGAATCTCAAATTTAATTTTGACAATGCGAAATTAAAATTTGTATTTAGATAGCATTACTGATAAAGTATGTTTGCATCTGCAAACACTCTCTTAAAAGAAACATTAGGCTTTAAAAATAAAGATTAGGAAGAATATGTTAGGAATTAGCTCTGTGGATTTTAACTCACTCGCTTTTCATTATGGAGGTATACATTTTTAAAAGGTGCTGCTCTCCCAACATTATCTTTGACAGATCTAACACCTTTTATTTATTATAAAGCATAGGAACACATACACAAGCAAATTCCAACACACAGGCAACATTCCTATAGCTTCTTCTCAGACACTGGTTTTTGCTATGGAATTCCAGTCTCCGTTCCAAATCAGCATAACTACTTATGGCACACCTGTCTTATTTTAAAGTCTCTCTATACTGATTTTCAAACAAACAATGTAAACCACCAGAGAAGAAAAAGTTTATTTCAATAATCACTTACTGATCGGCAAGTACAGTGATTCTCTCTGTTGTGACTATCCATATTTTTTTTGTCCCCCTAAATCAATGTGTAGCTATGTACTACATCCAAAAATACTGCAAGAATGTTAAGGTAGCAAAATCAAGCACTCAAAAATTAGGAAACACCAGAACTATGATGTCATTGGAATAACAGAGACTTGGTGGGATAACTCACATGACTGGAGTACTGTCATGGATGGATATAAACTGTTCAGGAAGGACAGGCAGGGCAGAAAAGGTGGGGGAGTTGCATTGTATGTAAGAGAGGAGTATGACTGCTCAGAGCTCCGGTATGAAACTGCAGAAAAACCTGAGAGTCTCTGGATTAAGTTTAGAAGTGTGAGCAACAAGGGTGATGTTGTGGTGGGAGTCTGCTATAGACCACCAGACCAGGGGGATGAGGTGGACAAGGCTTTCTTCCGGCAACTAGCAGAAGTTACTAGATCGCAGGCCCTGGTTCTCATGGGAGACTTTAATCACCCTGATATCTGCTGGGAGAGCAATACAGCGGTGCACAGACAATCCAGGAAATTTTTGGAAAGTGTAGGGGACAATTTCCTGGTGCAAGTGCTGGAGGAACCAACTGGGGCAGAGCTCTTCTAGACCTGCTGCTCACAAACCGGGAAGAATTAGTAGGGGAAGCAAAAGTGGATGGGAACCTGGGAGGTAGTGACCATGAGATGGTCGAGTTCAGGATCCTAACACAAGGAAGAAAGGAGAGCAGCAGAATACGGACCCTGGACTTCAGAAAAGCAGACTTTGACTCCCTCAGGGAACTGATGGGCAGGATCCCCCGGGAGAATAACATGAGGGGGAAAGGAGTCCAGGAGAGCTGGCTGTATTTTAAAGAATCCTTATTGAGGTTACAGGAAAAAACCATCCCAATGTGTAGAAAGAACAGTAAATATGGCAGGCGACCAGCTTGGCTTAACAGTGAAATCCTTGCTGACCTTAAACGCAAAAAAGAAGCTTACAAGAAGTGGAAGATTGGACAAATGACCAGGGAGGAGTATAAAAATATTGCTCAGGCATGCAGGAGTGAAATCAGGAAGGCCAAATCACACTTGGAGTTGCAGCTAGCAAGAGATGTTAAGAGTAACAAGAAGGGTTTCTTCAGGTATGTTAGCAACAAGAAGAAAGTCAAGGAAAGTGTGGGCCCCTTACTGAATGAGGGAGGCAACCTAGTAACAGAGGATGTGGAAAAAGCTAATGTACTCAATTATTTTTTTGCCTCTGTCTTCACGAACAAGGTCAGCTCCCAGACTGCTGCACTGGGCAGCACAGTATGGGGAGAAGGTGACCAGCCCTCTGTGGAGAAAGAAGTGGTTCGGGACTATTTAGAAAAACTGGACGAGCACAAGTCCATGGGGCCGGATGCGCTGCATCCGAGGGTGCTAAAGGAGTTGGCGGATGTGATTGCAGAGCCATTGGCCATTATCTATGAAAACTCATGGCGATCGGGGGAGGTCTTGGATGACTGGAAAAAGGCTAATGTAGTGCCCATCTTTAAAAAAGGGAAGAAGGAGGATCCGGGGAACTACAGACCAGTCAGCCTCACCTCAGTCCCTGGAAAAATCATGGAGCAGGTCCTCAAGGAATCAATTCTGAACCACTTAGAGGAGAGGAAAGTGATCAGGAACAGTCAGCATGGATTCACCAAGGGCAAGTCATGCCTAACTAACCTAATTGCCTTCTATGAGGAGATAACTGGGTCTGTGGATGAGGGGAAAACAGTGGATGTGTTATTCCTTGACTTTAGCAAAGCTTTTGATACAGTCTCCCACAGTATTCTTGCCACCAAGTTAAAGAAGTATGGGCTGGATGAATGGACTATAAGGTGGATAGAAAGCTGGCTAGATCGTCGGGCTCAACGGGTAGTGATCAACGGCTCCATGTCTAGTTGGCAGCCGGTTTCAAGTGGAGTGCCCCAGGGGTCGGTCCTGGGGCCGGTTTTGTTCAATATCTTCATTAATGATCTGGAGGATGGCGTGGACTGCACTCTCAGCAAGTTTGCAGATGACACTAAACTGGGAGGAGTGGTAGATATGCTGGAGGGTAGGGACAGGATACAGAGGGACCTAGACAAATTAGAGGATTGGGCCAAAAGAAACCTGATGAGGTTCAACAAGGACAAGTGCAGAGTCCTGCACTTAGGACGGAAGAATCCCATGCACTGTTACAAACTAGGGACCGAATGGCTAGGAAGCAGTTCTGCAGAAAAGGACCTAGGGGTTACAGTGGACGAGAACCTGGATATGAGTCAACAGTGTGCCCTTGCTGCCAAGAAGGCTAACGGCATTTTGGGCTGTATAAATAGGGACATTGCCAGCAGATCGAGGGACGTGATCATTCCCCTCTATTCGACATTGGTGAGGCCTCATCTCGAGTACTGTGTCCAGTTTTGAGCCCCACACTACAAGAAAGATGTGGAAAAATTGGAAAGAGTCCAACGGAGGGCAACAAAATTGATTAGGGGGCTGGAGCACATGACTTATGAGGAGAGGCTGAGGGAACTGGGATTGTTTAGTCTGCAGAAGAGAAGAATGAGGGGGGATTTGATAGCTGCTTTCAACTACCTGAAAGGGGGTTCCAAAGAGGATGGATCTAGACTGTTCTCAGTGGTACCTGATGACAGAACAAGGAGTAATGGTCTCAAGTTGCAGTTGGGGAGGTTTAAGTTGGATATTAGGAAAAACTTTTTCACTAGGAGGGTGGTGAAGCACTGGAATGGGTTACCTAGGGAGGTGGTGGAATCTCCTTCCTTAGAGGTTTTTAAGGTCAGGCTTGACAAAGCCGTGGCTGGGATGATTTAGTTGGGAATTGGTCCTGCTTTGAGCAGGGGGGTTGGACTAGATGACCTCCTGAGGTCCCTTCCAATCCGGATATTCTATGATTCTATGAACCAAACAGAGCAAAATTTTCACAGACAGCAAAAAGCACATTGCCAACACTAGGGAGACCCCACTGCCAAATTCTAAGTCCGTGCTCCAGAACATGAAGGCTTTGGAGCGTCTCAACAAACCTGTTGTAAGAATTTTTAAAAATAGATAATGCAACAAATTCCCCCCTAATCTTCACCTCAGAAACTTCCCCCAAAAATTCAGCCTTAGGCAAATACCCAGCTTTGAAAATTTTGACCTGAGTGGTTTACACATTTGACAAATTTATAAAAAAATTGAAGCGACTCCTAAATTAAAAGTGTTGGGCAACTTTAACTAGAGGTGTCACTAGCTGCACTGCCTAGAATTTATACTACTCTCACCACGGTGTTATCTCGAATAAGACGCACAATCAGTCTAGTGTTAGGAAAGAGGAATGGGAATCTATAATTCTGATTTCTATTCCTCATTCTTGCACTGATTCTCTGTATTAGCTGAGAAAACCATCTATACACCGAAATAATAATTTCCTGTCTCATCAGATGTTGCAATGCTTAGTTTGTTTGCAACTAAGCATTTGTGATGAAAGGTGCTATAAGTAAAAAGGATTAATTAGGCACCCAAGTGCATGCGTGCGCGCACACACAATATAATGTAATGTCAACTTGCTAAGCAGGTGGGAAAAAGAAAAAAAAATAACACTTTTCCAATTACTATTCCTTTTGAACATCTGGTACAGAGTAAATCAGTACACTCTCTCTATGTCTCCTACAAAGCTTAGTCTCCAAATGTGAAAAAGAAAGAGGAAGAAAAGCTTCAATTCAGACCAAATCACCTTTGAGTTTAATAATATAACCTTTTATTCTTTTTGGTCCCAAAGCTTTCTTATTTGTTACCTTTTACAATAATCTTTCTGTAGACCTGTCATCTAGAAAATATATCATTTGTTTGGCAGTATTACTGTAGCCATTACTCCTCCTCCTGTCATATAAGACCAGGGGTCTCAAACACGCGGCCCGCGGGCCGCATGCGGCCCGTGGGGTTCTTTCATGCGGCCCACCAAGCTCCCCGCGCCTCCCCCTCCCCGCCTCCCCCGTGTCGCCGTGAGCTCCGTGCCGCTCCCTGAAGCGGCTGAACTACTGTATGTCCTTGCAGCCCCGGGCAGGGGTGTGGGAGGCGAATAGAGGGCTTCGTGCTCTTGCAGCTCCCATTGGCCGGGAACTGGGAACCGCGGCCAATGGGAGCTTTGGGGGAGGTACCTGGAGGAGCAGCAAGAGCAGCACATGGTGCTGTTTCCCCTCCCCTCCCAGGGACTCCGGCTGCTTCCTGGAGCGGAGCGGGGCTGGGGACAGGGCAGGCAGGCATAGAGCCGGCCGTGGTGCACGGCGCTGCCACCCCGGATCCGCTCTAGGTAAGCGGCGCTGGGCCGGAGCCCGTACCCCGCACACCTTCTGCACCCCAACCCCCTGCCCGGAGCCCCCTGCCGCATCCCACACCTCTCCTGCACCCCAACTCCCTGCCCTGAGCCCCCTGCCACACCCTGCACCCCTTGCCCCTCCTGCACCCCAACCCCCTGCCTGGAGCCCCCTGCCACACACTGCACCCCAATCCCCTGCTGCACCCCTCACCCCTCCCGCACCCAGGGCCGGCTACAGGGTTTTTGCCGCCCCAAGCAGCAAAAAGAAGAAGGTGGGGGGAAGCCGCAATCGCGATCTGCGACACTTCATCTCTACCACCGCTGCTTCAGTCTTTGGCGGCAATTTGGCGGCTGGTCCTTTGCTCCGAGAGGGAGTGAGGGACCCGCCACCGAATTGCCGCCGAAAAGCCGGACGTGCCGCCCCTCTCCGTTGGCCGCCCCAAGCACCTGCTTGCTGCGCTGGTACCTGGAGCCGGCCCTGCCCGCACCCCAACTCCCTGCCCTGAGTCCCCTGCTGCACCCTGCACACCTCCTGCACTCCCTGCTCTGAGCCCCCGCCGCACCCCTCATCCCTCCTGCATCCCACACCCCAATTCCCTGCCGTACCCTGCACACCTCCTGCACCTCAACTCCCTGCCCTGAGCCCCCACCACACCCCACACCCCTCCTGCACCCCCTGGGGGCAGGGAGGGGGCAGAGTTGGGGTGAGGACTTAGGGGAAGGGGTTGGAATGGGGGCGGGGAAGGGGTGGGAAGAGGCGGGGCAGAGGCAGGGCCTCATGGAAGGGGTGGAGTGGGGGTGGGGCCAGGGGCAGCAAGTGGGGAGTGTCAGTGATGCGGCCCTCGGGCCAATGCACTAGTCCTCATGCGGCCCTCGGGATCATCTGAGTTTGAGACCCCTGTATAAGACTAAGTTTCCTTCACTTGGTTTATATCACAGAATTCTAGTCTGGGTTTAATATATGGGGTGAAATCCTTTCCCTCATTGGAGTCAATGACAAAACTCGCATTGACTTCAATGGGACCAGGATTTCACTAATGGACTTTATTAGTCTGTCTTATCACATGCTGCATTTAAATTGTTGCCCTGGTTCCGCAGACTGGATAGCACAATAACCCATTGCTTGTCTCTGCTCCTTAAAGGAATAAAGTCCTGTCCCTCTTCAGATACCGGTTCTCTTTTGATATCAAAGTTCAGTAGAGTGCAGGTAAGAGATTTTTCCCGTGAAGGCTGAAATATCACCCCTTTGCTTTATTTTCAGGCACTCCTAAGATTCCAACATTACCTCTATGGATTTGACACTCAAAGTTCTTCCTGAGTCTCTTTTCTTCCACCGGCTATTCTAAAACAGCCCTTGAAAATGGTTGATGCTTTAGAGTTTTTGTATTTTGAGAATAATCATTTTTCCAATCTACTAAATTGGGCTGAAACACCCTGTATTTTTCCCTGCAAACCTGTGCAGGCATCATAAATTATAACATTTTAAAAATCATTAAATAAATAAAACATTTCTTTGCTAGAATTCTATTTGATTGAAATGGTTATCAGCAACAAACAACTGGAGTTAGACAGGTGAATGATTGGAAATCTGAGGTCTAGGCCTTAAGGTAACAGCTCTCCTTTAGGTATCTGAAAACTTAAAATCAGAGTGTTTTCAAGAACATAGTATCTACACAGGAGAGTGGAATATAAATGTACATCCTCATCAAGGAAATAATTAATTTGAAAGTGGCATCAAGCCAAAACTGTGGATCTAAACCCACCCACCTTTTGAAAATGTTTCAAATCTGGATATAGATGCAAATTTTGCAAATGGCCCTATCTTCGTAATGACTTAACCAGACTCTTGGATTCTGGAGTCTGAGTCTCTTTGTAAGTGAATTACAATACCTAGGACCAGAAGCCTCTCAAGTAAACAATAACAGCTACACTAATTGCTGCTTGGGTCTACCCAATGCCCAGCACACCTGCCTTTTAAAAGCATAAATCATCATATACAATTATGTAACCAATTGCAAATCAAAACACAGAAATTAAAATCCTCTACCAACTTGAACATCCCTATATAAATTTAATAGAGTGTCATCTTAAAAATTATTTTGCATTGAAAAGATTTTTTCAGCCATTTATTCCAGTGTTGCAAACATTTATAAAAGACCCCAAATCATATTGGATTGCCTAAACTAGCATAGTACGGAGTATATTATTTGTATTACTATAGTGCCTACGAGCCCTAGTCATGAATATTAACATATGCCCTAAAGCAAGTCTTTTTCTAACACAGTGACGTCTTGTTCTTAGCTGCAGTTAAACAATTAATTGCTTTGCGGTCTTACCAGATGGTCATAATGCACCATTAACAAAAACAACAACAGAAATAAAGAGCACATCTTAAATAAATCAAATCTGGAAGTGATAATTCGGAAGATGTGCCTTGCCCAAGCAATAGTCTTTACACAAATATACACAAAGAAATATGAAAAAGCTTTCACCTACTTCAAAATAGATATCATTACTGTATACATACCGGTGACCACTAAGCAAACCAAAACCAGAGTAGAAACTCTAAATGGTAAAACGTTCCATTAGATTAAAAAAAAATATCTTGTCAAATCTAACAGAAAATAAATGCAAAACTAATAATTAATTATTATCTTTACAGCATCCAAAGGTTTTAGGCTATTCACAGTAGAAACAGAAAGACATGGTCCCTGCCCCAGAGAGCTTCCAGATTAAGTTTAGATGTGCCAAGTGGGAACAACACACTAGGGAGGTAATAAGGTCAAGATATAAAAGTAGGGCTATTAAAAAAAATTAATCGCAATTAATTGCAGTTTTAAATCACATTGTTAATAATAGAATACTATTTAAATATTTTTGAATGTTTTCTATATTTTCAAATATATTGATTTCAATTACAACAGAATACAAAGTGTACAGTGCTCACTTTATATTATTTTTATTACAAATATTGCACTGTAAAAAGAAAAATAGTATTTCAATTCATCTCATACAAGTACTGCAGTGCAATCTCTATCATGAAAGTCGAACTTACAATTGTGGAATTATTATTATTTTTACATAATTCCCTTCAGCTGAGTGAGCCCTTGTTAATTTTGTTTTCAGTTAATTGCAGGTGTTAACTGCGATTAATAGAGAGCCCTAAATAAAAGACATTCCTACTTTATCCAAATGAACTCAATACCATTCACACATCAAGTGGAGATCTTACCACATTCTCCTTTGTTCTTTTGGTTATTAGATGTGTGCCCCAAGGACTTATAGTGAAGAATTTTAGCAATATCTGAATCTTCCTTATGAGCTGCCAAAATGTCTTCTTGTGGAATAGGCTTTATAGTGGCTTAAACGCCCATGGAGAAGTTTTCCATTGCCAAAGTGTTGATAGCAGTTGTTGTCCTTCATCACCAAAGATGCTGATGACAAGCATCATGTCTTGTGAGTACAATCGTGGCTAAAAAGGCCAATGCGTAAGTGGCAGTCCTTTCCCACACTGAGTGTGTATGTAGCTTGATACAAAGAAGGGATCAGTCTGTGCCTGCTGAATCCGCTACTGTTTACAATTCAGCCTCAGTGCCTCAAGATCCATACGGTGATTAATTTCGAACTGAGTAACCCCATCATTGACTGCTGCTCATCAGTGTGATCTATCTGTTGCTAACGACTCCCAGCAGTTGGCATCAATGTAGCACTGCTTCAAGTTACGCTTCAGTGTGTCCTTGAAGCATTTCTTCTGGCCATCTCCTATGCAGTTATCTACTTTCAGCTCACTGTACGGCAATTGCTTTGGCATTCTGGTGTCATCCATCCTCAACACATGACCAGCTCAATGTCATTGTGATGCACAGAGCATGGCTTCAATCCCTGTGGAATGACTGTTTCAGAGCCTCATTACTGGTAACTTTATCCCACCATCTGATGATGAGTATGACATGCAGATATCAGAAATTGACCTTATCTAGAAGCTTGATGTGATGCCTGTAGCAGGTCCAAGTCTTGCACCCATTCAACAAATTGGACAATAGAACCATTTTATAAACCTTTCAGCTTTATTTGAAGCTTAATACCATATTGCTACCAGTCTGCCAAATGATGAACTGGCTCTGTTGATGCAACCTGTCAGCTTCTTGTCTATAATAGTATAATTTGACAATGTGCTACCAAGATAGCTCAATACTGTTGCAGACTTCTGCTGTGTGTTGCTGATGGTGACATTTGGTTTTCTGTAGGGTTTCCATGGAGCAGGTTGATAAATGACTTCTATCTTTCTCAGACTGATTGTCAGCCTGTACCTTTTTCCAGACTATAAATCTGTCCGTAATCAATTGTATCTCTTCTTGAATATGTGCCTCTAGAGCACAGTCAGTGGCACACAGAAGCTCATGAACAAAAGATCTCAAAGATCTTCATAAAAGATCACAGCCTGTTCAGGTTGAATAATTTTCCAGAGGTTCAGAAATGTATCCTGAAACTGGCATTCAGGTCTTTTGTAGCATCATCAAGCACTGCTGCATAGAAGAGACTGAACATGGTTGGAACCATTATGCAGCCCTGCTTAATACCATTAGTGATAGGGAATGAGTCAGACAGAACACCACCTACACAGACTTGTCCCTAGCATTCTGTCATAAAATAGCCTCAGAAGGTTGGTACATTTTTCAGGACAACCAAACTTATGTAATAGTTACAAAAGTCCAGGTTTGCTGAAGACAGTGTAAAGGTCCTGTTGCTATTCTCTGCATTTTTCCTGCATCTCACAACCTCCCAATATCATGTCTGCCATTCCTCTTGTTGGCCTGAAATTACATTGTGACTCTGATAGCACATGGTTAGCGATGTTGCATAACAGACAATCAAAGAAATATTCTGGCCTGAATTTTTCCAGCAATCCAGAATAACGAGATACCATGGTCGCTGCCACAGTTGGACTTTTTATCTTTCCTCCTGTATATGGTGACAATGGTAGTATATTTGAAGTCTTATGGTACATCTTCAGTAATCCATATATTGAGAAAGAGTCCATGCAATCACCTCAGCAAGGTTTCACCTCCATACTTTGCCTCTTTGGTGCATTCTGTTATTTTTCCATATCAAGGGACATTCTGAATAAAGTATCTGCCTCCATATTAGGTTTCCTTGAATGATATTTAACTTTGAAGTTAAAGCTAGTTCTGCAGCACAGTGGTGTGCTGTCACAGTCAGCCTTTCAGAATGAAAACATATGTTAAGGGGTTGTTATGACTGTAAACCCTGAAGGATTGTGCATAGTAGAGGTAGTCATGAAATTTGTCAGCTACAGCCCATTTCCAAGATAGAAACTCTACCCTTTTTGAATGAAGGTGAAATTCTTCTCATCTGCAGTTACTGTTCTTGACCCATAACAAATGATTCTGTTTAACTTCTTGACATTGTTATAAGAATACATCTAGTCCTTTATTGGAAGCATCAACATGTAGGATGAAAGGCAAGCCAAAACTGGGATAGACACTATTAGTGGCTGTATCAGACAGTCAATCAGCTGGTTTAAAACTCTTTGATGTTGCTCAGTCCATGGACCAACTGGCTGTTTGAAGGATATCCATCCCATGTCTCCATCAGCTCTAGAGAAGGCATGGTACTCCTCTTTCAGCATCTGCCTGGCCATTTCTCTTTGCATCTCTGATAAATGGCTCAGGTTCACTGCTGGTTCAAACAGATCTCGATCATCCACTCTGCTTAGAGGCACTTCTCTTTGTTGATCCTTGTACTTCCATTTCTCTCTTTTGGCACTAATGCCACCTGTAAGAGTTTTATTTGTTGAGTATCCATTGGAATTTCAGAGTTAATCTTATGTAAACTTCCCAGGACAGTTCATCCCTTCAAAATAATGTCACATTTTAAGTGGTAATTCACACGGATATTTAACCAGCAAGATGGTCCTTTAGGTATTTTGACTAGTGTCTCATATACGTCCAAATCCTCAGACCACTGAGCAGCAGCATCTGGCTCAAACACTTCCGTTAAATTTTCAGTACCCAGGGCTGCAGGAGCCCAACATGTTATATTACTGGTTTTTCCTTCAGAGATAATGACATCCTTTCTCCCCATTTTAACCATGCACAGTATGTCTGAATAGTTGTTTCTGATGTTCACAAGAGCTTCCACTTTTGACATACCAACATGAGGAAATACACATTTCACATAGGCCTGGTCTACACTACGAGTTTAGGTCGAATTTAGCAGCGTTAATTCGAATTAAGCCTGGACACGTTCACACGACGAAGCCCTTTTTTTCGACTTAAAGGGCCCTTTAAACCGGTTTCTTTACTCCACCTCCGACGAGGGGATTAGCGATAAAATCGGCCTTTGCGGGTTGGAATTGGGGTAGTGTGGACGGAATTCGACGTTATTGGCCTCTGGGAGCTATCCCACAGTGCTTCATTGTGACCGCTCTGGACAGCACTCTCAACTCAGATGCACTGACCAGGTAGACAGGAAAAGCCCCGCAAACCTTTGAATTTCATTTCCTGTTTGCCCAGCGAGGAGAGCACAGATGACCACGCAGAGCTCATCAGCACAGGTAACCATGATGGAGTCCCAGGATCGCAAAAGAGCTCCATCATGGACCGAACGGGAGATACGGGATCTGCTCGCCATATGGGGAGATGAATCAGTGCTAGCTGAACTCCGTAGCAGTGAACAAAATGGCAAAATATTAGAAAAGATCTCAAAAGCCATGAAGGACAGAGGCCATAACAGGGACGCACAGCAGCGCCGCGTGAAAATTAAGGAGCTAAGGCAAGCCTACCACAAAGCCAGAGAGGCAAACGGAAGGTCCGGGGCAGAGCCGCAAACATGCCGCTTCTACGCGGAGCTGCATGCGATCCTAGGGGGTGCAGCCACCACTACCCCAACCGTGTGCTATGACTCCGTCAATGGAGAAACACGCAACAGGGAAGCGGGTTCGGGGTATGAGGAAGATGAGGATGAAGATAATGTAGATAGCTCACAGCAACAAGGAAGCGGAGAAACCGGTTTCCCCAACAGCCAGGATATGTTTATCACCCTGGACCTGGAACCAGTAACCCCCGAACTCACCCAAGGTGTGCTCCCAGACCCTGAGGGCACACAGGGGACCTCTGGTGAGTGTACCTTTGTAAATATTACACATGGTTTAAAAGCAAGCGTGTTTAATGATTAATGATTAATTTCCCCTGGCAATCGCGGCCAGTACAGCTACTGGAAAAGTCTGTTAACGTGTATGGGGATGGAGCGGAAATCCTCCAGGGACATCTCCAGAAAGCTCTCCTTCATGTACTCCCAAAGCCTTTGCAAAAGGTTTTTGGGGAGGGCTGCCTTATCCCATCTGCCATGGTAGGACACTTTACCACGCCAGGCCAGTAGCACGTAGTCTGGAATCATTGCATAACAAAGCATGGCAGCGTATGGTCCCGGTGTTTGCTGGCATGCAGACAACATCCATTCCTTATCGCTCTTTGTTATCCTCAGGAGAGTGATATCATTCACGGTCACCTGGTTGAAATGGGGTGATTTTATTAAGGGGACATTCAGAGGTGCCTGTTCCTGCTCGGCTGAACAGAAATGTTCCCCGTTGTTAGCCATGCGGTAGGGGGGAGGGGTGAAGTGATCATCCCAGAGAATTGGGTGTGTGGGGGGGTAGTTGGGTTTGTGCTGCATGTTAACCCGGAAACCGCAGCCCCCTCCTTTTACATTGCAAACCCATTTTAAATGGCCAACCCAAGGGGTGCTTGGTATGGGAAATGAGGGCGCTACTGTTTGAAACCATTCCCACATGTTAAGAAGGTTAAAAAAGCCAAAAGACTGTGGCTTACCATGGCTGCCTGCAAGCCGAAATCTGTTGCCTGACACTGCGTGAGTGATCTCTCACACCAAACCGGCAGGCCCTCAATATAAGAGGAAAAATGCGACCTTGTAACGAAAGCACATGTGCTGTGTAATGTGAACAGCAAAATTTAACGTGAAAGAGTGTACCCATTGTTCTATAAAATGTGTCTTTTTTAACCACCTCTCCCTTCTCCTCCACCAGCTGCAAATGTTTCTCCTTCACAGAGGCTAGCGAAGATTAGAAGGAGAAAACGGCGGACTCGGGATGATATGTTCTCGAAGCTCCAGATGTCCTCCCACGCTGACAGAGCACAGCAGAATGCGTGGAGGCAGTCAATGTCAGACTACAGAAAAGCACAATATGAACGAGAGGAGAGGTGGCGGGCTGAATCGCGGGATGAACAGAGCAAGTGGCGGGCTGAAGATGATAGGTGGCGTCAGCTTGCAGACAGAAGGCAAGAGTCGACGCTCCGGCTGCTGGAGCATCAAACTGATATGCTCCAGCGTATGGTTGAGCTGCAGGAAAGGCAGCAGGAGCAGAGACCGCCGCTACAGCCCCTGTGTAGCCAACAGCCCTCCTCCCCAAGTTCCATAGCCTCCTCACCCAGACACCCAAGAACACGGTGGGGGGGCCTCCAGCCACTCAGTCACTCCACCCCAGATGATTGCCCGAGCATCAGAAGGCTGGCCTTCAATAAGAGTTAAAGTTTTAAACTGCAGTGTGTCCTTTTCCTTCCCTCCTCCCCCACCCATCCCGGGCTACCTTGGCAATTATCCCCCTAGTTGTGTGATGAATTAATAAAGAATGCATGAATGTGAAGTAACAATGACTTTATTGCCTCTGCAAGCGGTGCTCGAAGTGGGGAGGGGAGTGTGGGGTGGTTGGTTTACAGGGAAGTAGAGTGAACCGGGTGGGGGGGGCGGAGGGTTCATCAAGGAGAAACAAACAGAAGTTTCACACCGTAGCCTGGCCAGTCACAAAACTCGTTTTCAAAGCTTCTCTGATGCGCACCGCATCCTGCTGTGCTCTTCTAACTGCCCTGGCGTCTGGCTGCGCGTAATCAGCGGCCAGCGCCATAAATGTCTCCCCCTTACTCTCACAGATATTGTGGAGCGCACAGCAAGCAGCAATAACAATGGGGATATTCTTTTCGCTGAGGTCTGAGCGAGTCAGTAAGCTGCGCCAGCGCGCTTTTAAACGTCCAAATGCACATTCCACCACCATTCGGCACTTGCTCAGCCTGTAGTTGAACAGGTCCTGACTACTGTCCTGGCTGCCTGTGTACAGCTTCATGAGCCATGGCATTAAGGGGTAGGCTGAGTCCCCAAGGATCACGATAGGCATTTCAACATCCCCAACGGTTAGTTTCTGGTCCGGGAAGAAAGTCCCTTCCTCCAGCTTTCGAAACAGACCAGAGTGCCTGAAGACGAGAGCATCATGTACCTTTCCCGGCCATCCCACGTTGATGTTGGTGAAACGTCCCTTGTGATCCACCAGGGCTTGCAGCAGCATTGAAAAGTACCCCTTGCGGTTTATGTACTCGGTGGCTTGGTGCTCCGGTGACAAGATAGGGATATGGGTTCCGTCTATCGCCCCACCACAGTTTGGGAATCCCATTGCAGCAAAGCCATCCACTATGGCCTGCACGTTTCCCAGAGTCACTACCCTTGATATCACCAGGTCTTTGATTGCCCTGGCAACTTGGATCACAGCAGCCCCCACAGTAGATTTGCCCACTCCAAATTGATTCCCGACTGACCGGTAGCTGTCTGGTATTGCAAGCTTCCACAGGGCTATCGCCACTCGCTTCTCAACTGTGAGGGCTGCTCTCATCCTGGTATTCTGGCGCTTCAGGGCAGGGGAAAGCAAGTCACAAAGTTCCATGAAAGTGCCCTTACGCATGCGAAAGTTTCGCAGCCACTGGGAATCGTCCCACACCTGCAACACGATGCGGTCCCACCAGTCTGTGCTTGTTTCCCGGGCCCAGAATCGGCGTTCCACGCCATGAACCTGCCCCAGTAACACCATGATTTGCACATTGCTGGGGCCTGTAACTTCTGTGAGGTCTATGTCCATGTCAATTTCCTCATCACTCTCGTCACCGCGCTGCAATCGCCTCATCGGCTGGTCCTGGTTTTGCTTTGGCATGTCCTGGCTCTGCATATACTCCAGGACAATGCGCGTGGTGTTCATAGTGCTCATAATTGACGCGGTGATCTGAGCGGGCTCCATGATCCCAGTGCTATGGCGTCTGGTCTGAAAAAAGGCGCGAAACTATTGTCTGACGGAGGGAGGGAGGGGCGACTGATGACATGGCGTACAGGTACAGGGAATTAAAATCAACAAAGGTGGCTGTGCATCAGGGAGAAACACAAACAACTGTCACACAGAATGGCCCCCACAAAGATTGAACTCAAAACCCTGGGTTTAGCAGGCCGTTGATTTCACGGAGGGAGCGGGAAGCAAATGAATACAGAACAAATCTATTTTTTACATCTTAAGCTGGCAGCCGACGGTGCAGCATGACTGATAGCCCTTGGCATCTTCTGGGTGCTTGGCAGAAAATACTGGGCGCTTGGCAGAAAATAGTGTACTACGACTGATAGCCGCCATCATCATTGGGAAGGCAGCAGAATATGACTGGGGGACATATGGAGTTTCAGCCATCATCTGATCGAACTGCAGTATGACGACGACGGATACCAGTCGTAATACACCATCTACTGCCAAAAGGCAAGGGGCTGCTGCTGTGTAGCAATGCAGCCCCACGTCTGCCAGCCCCACATCTGCCAGCACCCAGATCGCCGATGAAGGCTACCAGTCATACTGCACCATCTACTGCCAAAAGGCAATTAGCTGCTGCTGTGTAGCAATGCAGTACCACGTCTGCCGGCACGCAGATGACATATGGTGACGGTGAGCTGAGCTGAGCAGGCTCCATGCTTGGCGTGGTATGTTGTCTGCACAGCTAACCCAGGTAAAAAGGCGCGAATCGATTGTCTGCCGTTGCTCTGACGGAGGGGGAGGGGCCTGACGACATGTACCCAGAACCCCCCGCGACACTGTTTTGCATCATTC
The DNA here is from genome assembly GCF_028017835.1 of Emys orbicularis. Taxonomy (NCBI): domain Eukaryota; kingdom Metazoa; phylum Chordata; order Testudines; family Emydidae; genus Emys; species Emys orbicularis. The sequence goes on along the minus strand of NC_088687.1, from coordinate 63,385,880 downwards.
AGGCATTGGGATCTCAACCGAGAATTCCAATGGGCGGCGGAGACTGCGGGAACTGTGGGATAGCTACCCATAGTGCAACGCTCCGGAAGTCGACGCTAGCCTTGGTACTGTGGACGCGGTCCGCCGACTAGAGCACTTAGAGCATTTTATGTGGGGACACACACAATCGGCTGTATACAACCGATTTCTATAAAACCGGCTTCTATAAATTCGACCTAATTTCGTAGTGTAGACATACCCATAGTTAATAAGTTTAGATGCCTCATAAAGTGAATTGCAGCAATCATGTTTGACTATCTGCTCAATAACACGGTAGCCAATGATTACGTTCTCTAATTTGTGTGGACTGACCGGCACAGGAACAGTCTAGATGTCATAATTTTTGCTTAATTAAAACTGGACTTCAATCCACTCTTTGTAAGGGATTTGATTCTATAGGCTGCTCTAAAATCAAGCCCATCTTCCATTTCCAATAATGTCAAGCTTTCTAAGATGTGTTTGTGGGAGATTATCATTTTACTCACTGATAATCGAGATTTACTCGAGACCAAGCATGCCTGTGCCCCAGTATCCCATAAGGCTTGAGTTTTACTTTATTGAGGAAATGGCACACCTCAGATCTCTTTCCAAATAAATTACTTACTCTCTTTTGCTGCCTGGGTATTAGATGCCAAATGTAGGCTACTCCTAGTAAATTAGTCTTAATAGAACCTTAAGATCCAACTCAGTTTTGATAGGCTCAGATCAGTTTTCCCTCTAAGGAGTTTCTGAGGCTGAGACCTGGGCAAACTGGCCTGATTACAGCTTCCATTATCTCTTCCTCAGTGTACCTCTTTTGAATCCCACTTTCAATTTGACTGCTCAGACAAAACTCAGGCTTAACCTATTCCTTTTGCAGAAAGCTGCCAAAGTCTTTTTCAAAACCTGGTTCTGTTTTCTGGCGTGTGGGTGACAGATTTTTCACAGGGAGTTGATTTTTAATTTCCTCCATGCTTTCCTGAAACTGCATCAAGTCATTTTAATTTTTCAGCATACTGTTTCTGAATTGTCTCTATTTTAAATTGATTCAGTTTGCTTCTCTTTTTCTATAGCACTGAGGACTACAATCTGATTTATTTTTAACTCCAGCATCACAGACAATCCCTGATCATCCACCTGTTCCCTGGCAGCTTTTCCTGGAAGAATCTACAGCAGCTTCTAGGCAGGTTCATATCTTGGACAGGTCAGGTTATTGCAATTCAACCTCTCCTGCCTGGTTCCGTAAATGTTAGGAAGTATGTAACCCATTGGAGAATGTGCTACAGGGTCTTCCTTTGTGCCAGAGGATCTGAGTTGTTATAACCCCCAACTATAAAGCATTGGCGCTCTAGCTCAAGCTGTAGCAGCTCATAATTTTAGCTTGGAGGTCGCTGGTTCAATCTCCACTGTGTAGGCCAAAAGCCTACATTTTCCCTTTCTTTTTTTGGGAGTTGGTGGGGGTGGGGGGATAGGGGAGCAACTGGTCACCAGAGCTGACTTCTCTACCTTTTTTGACTGCACAGGACACTAGCAAGGATTTACTTTGCTCCCCAGAGCAGTAGAGAGAAGTTCGTTTGTGGTCTGTGCGGTGGAAAGAGGACACTTGTGTAATCTTGTTAGAGATAGAGCCTTAAGTAGTATCTAAAGCAGTTTCTGCTGCCTTAAGACAGTTTAGCAGTGGATACCGCTAGTCCTATAGGTACCATAAAGCATTCAAGATCAACCAAGCAATTATTTCTAACCCATTCTCTACATACACTGGGCTCAGTGGGTCATTTTAATAAACATTTATATTATATTTTAGTTTACATACACAAGCAGCATGCAATAACTTGAAAATCCACCCCAGAATGTACACACTTTATAATGGTAAATGAAACACATTACTGTGTCAAATCATTTCAGGAAAGAAGTCATATGTATAAAGCATACTTAAACTAACATTTGGGAATGCCCTTCTCAAGTAATAAGCTGCTGTGGTATTAGGGGTATGAATTGCATAGTCTGTAAACAGCCTCTGCTATACTTAAAAACTCACAGCAAGCAGGGGTTTAAATTAGGAGGTCAAAAATTATACACTTCCCGCCTGGCAAGAGGAAAGAAGAAATTTTGTTTATAGCCCCAAAGTATTCTGAATTTGCATTGTTCTTAAATATGGTTTAGCAGCTGTTCTGCAGGTAAGACAACATATTTCCTGCACACGTACATGTAAAGGGTCAAATGTTTCTTTTATAAAGCAAAAACAACAACAATCTGATGGTCCAACTCACACTGCTTAAGCTTCCATCCGATTTCTTTGCCTGCTTCTTTTCCAGAAGCTCTGGTAATGAAAACTGTTAGGAGGCCCGCCAATCACCCTGGATCACTCTGACAATCACAGCTCACTGTTAATCTCAAGGATTTTGATAATATACACACTCTATCCTTACTTCAATATCCTGAGTAACTCAGCATTCTGGCCTTTTTTATTCTTTGGAGAATTATTTGAAAGAAGAAACTGCAACATTATAAAACTCCAAGATTGCAGCCTGCAAACAGGGTTTTCTTAGACAATAGTTGCTTTAGATGATAAGAGACTCAGATTAAGAATTTGGAAAGACAAGTATAAATGCATGAACTTCAGGTCTTATAAACATTAAATTATTTTAAAATTCAATCAGCCTTTCTTCATTTCAATGAATAAAAGACAGAGAAAGGTATTAAGGAGACAACGTACATAGTCTATCAGCTATGTTACATTGCTGGAGGTGATATTTATTAGCTTTTCATTCCATTAAACAACGGAAACACTTAAACATTTGAAATAATGAAACTAAAGGGTGAGTTCATGTCAGTTATGTCTGAATTCCTTGTTTACAAAATTGTATGTTTGAAGACTTTAATAATAAAGTAAAGTAAATACAATATTTTGTCCCAAACAACAATAAAAGGTTACCTTATTTCCTCTATATTTTTTTTCTGGAAGCAAACTACATCTGCAAACTATTAATTACCCCTAATACTTGCAAAACCTTTTATATCTTATATAGGAATATTTCCTTATGAGTCCTGCATTGTGTTCTAACTAGCAGAAAAATATATTATTTGCAGACAGTGACCACACACTGACCCTGCCTCTGTAAACACAACTTTAATATCAACAAACACTGCATTACTCATATCTCCACACCGCTGAAAAGGCAACAGGAAATTGTACAGTATATTCACATGCACAAATATCTAATTTTGAATGCACTGAAAAACTAGGGTTGTATTAATCATTCAGTTGCAAAGTAAAACAAACAAACAAAAACCTTGCTCAATATTCCAAAGTTGTCATGAAAATAGAAATGTTCCAGGTTCAGCTCATGTAATTAAAGTTTAAAAATCCAGGTATTCTGTAAATTTGATCTATTGCAAGTTACCTGGAAGTAACTGGATGTTTTGGATAAGCTCTACTTCTTACAGGTAAATCAGCCAAACAGCAAAATCCTAAATTAATTAGTAAAACAGGCTCTGCATACTTTAACTAACATGACCTGCCTGATTAAAACAAAAATAAGACTAATTAGCAGCCTAAATAGAACAGTATCAATATTAAAGGGAAAAAATCCATGTACACCCACTGTTACTACATAATGGAATCTGAAATACCGGACTTTTAAATTCAGGTGAGAAAGGGAGGGTAGATTTTCAGTAAATAAAGCCCTATGTAAAAGAGTGCATCACTTTAAAGCTAGGAGTCTCTCCAGCATTTACAAAAAAAGTAACAGTTTTGGGGATCACTTGAGCTGCTTTTCAAAAGCAGCACTTTGGGGTTGGCTGGTGTCAGTGGCAAACCAGGAGCACCGCCAGCTTTTCTGCCGCCCTAGGCGGCGGAAGGTCCCGCCCCGAAATGCCGCCCCCGACAGAGGCAGCGGAAGGTCCCGCCCCCAAAATACCGACGACGACCGGGGTGGCCGAAGATCCGGCCGCTGCGGTCGCCGCCCCCCAAATTCTAGTGCCCTAGGCGACCGCCTAGGTCGCCGAATGGGTTGCGCTGGCCCTGGTGGAAACTCACGTATAGAGAGTGTTGGTATGCAAAGCACACAGCTACGGGTGCATGTGTGTGTGTATATATATATATATGAACACAGCATAGGTTTTCTGTATTCACAATTCTTATGTAGTAGCAACCTCAAGGAGTTCTGTACCACCCCTGTGGCCCATATGCAGACTGCACAGTCAAGGTCTGATAGAAGGCAAGTGCGGGGGGTTTGAGGTGTTGGATTCACTACAGGCTATGGTGATAGTACAGTGCTCTGCAGTGTTACTGTCTAACTTCCCCATGTAGACCCAAACTGTGGCTTGGGCAGTGAATCCTGGGCTGTGAATCCAGGGCCCCAAACTCCACTCAAAATCCCTGCAGCTTGCATCCTATCTGACCTGGACTGCACAGTCTGTGGAGGAGGAGAAGTGGAGGCCCTGGGGAAGTAGGAAGAAAGGCCCGACAGGCAAGAGAAGAGCCCCTTGTAACAATCCCATAGGCCAGAGGCTATTATGCCAACCATAGTTCATTCCAGATATGCCCTGGCATGCCCAAATGCTGGGGAATGAGAAGGAGTTGCTGTAGAGCTTGCTCTACCAACCATGGATTCTCCCATGCAGAGAAATCCTCAGCTACCTTTTTTAGAGCAGCTTTACAACTACTATGTACCACTCAGATGGTACAAAGAGGCCCTAGGATAGGACTACCTGGCCCTTGTTGTTAATATTAGCACATGACAATAAAAATTCATCACAGATCTGTATACTAAAGTCAAAAGGGAATCAAATAAAACTTATTAGAAATTAACACCAAGGATTTTCTAGGACAAGGGGATAACTAGGAGAGGAAATTTGCATTGTTTCAAAACAAGGTTCAGGTGACCCCTGCATACCAATTACAAAATAGGCTAAAAATATAGTCTTTCTAAAATGTTATAGATCAGTGTCTTGCTGCCAGGATTTCTTGAAACTCAATGCTCACACTTAATATGTAGGACTGTCTTCCCAAGGAATACATTAAAGAACAAGTCAGTAAATAAAATTGCAGATGGACAGAAAAGACTGTTCCCATTACAAACATCCTGGAATTCCCAGTCATATGAAATTAAACACACAACTGACTGTTGTTATAAGCATGTAAAGAATTTTTATAGTAGTCATGTGAAACTTTCATCTTTAAGAAACTATTTCCAATATATCCAGAGTACACTGACAATGCTGACGTGTAATGAAATCCTTGCATTTTGCCATTACCTCAGAAGCCAATGGAAAGAATCAGGCTCTAGATAAAATGTACTGCAAACTCATTATATTCAAGTGTTAATATCAGATTAGTTTTATGCTGTTTTACTACAGTAGACACAATCTGAAAGTCAGTGGGAGTCTGCATGGATGCAAAAGTCTGCCCATGCATATCCTATTGCAATATCCGGGGCTAGGTTTGGACCTTCCTGTAATAGCAAGTAAAGAATTATTCACATCATTATCAATGTAGCATATTATATTAAACAAAAATTCCATATCGTTCTAACTGATGGTGAATCATATTAAACAAATTACAAGTAATTAGCCATTCACAAGGATCTGTGCGCTAACTTGTTATTAAGTGCGTAGTAGATAGCCTTCCACACTCTAAGACATGGGTCAGCAACCTTTGGGAAATGGTGTGCCAAGTCTTCATTAATTTAAGGTTTCGCGTGCCAGACCGGCAGCGCGGGCGGCAGATGGAACCCCAGACCGGCAGCGGGCTGAGTGGCTCAGCCTGCTGCCGGTCCGGGTTCCATCCATCCAGGCTGGCAGCGAGCTGGCAAGAGGCTGGGGCCCCGGCTGGCAAGGGGCCGGCAGCCAGGACCCCAGGCCAGCAGTGGGCTGAGCGCCTCATCCCGCAGCCGGTCTGGGGTCCTGGCTGCTGGCCCCGCTCAGCCCGTTGCCAGCCCGGGTTCCGTCCATCCAGGCCAGCAGTAGGCTGAGGGAGGCCGGCGGCCAGGACCCTGGCTGGCAAGGGGCCGAGCGGCTCATCCCGCTGCTGGTCTGGGGTTCCGTAATCCAGGCCGGGAGCAGGCTGAGCGGGGCTGGCAGCTGGGACCCCGGCTGGCAGCAGCGTGCCACTAAAAATCAGCCCGCGTGCCACCTTTGGCATGGATTTTTGAGGAAAAAACCTATCTAAAGATAGTTTTAATTAAGATACATTATAGCTCAAAGATAATTCATCACAGAATAGGGATTATAAATTCTAATTCTATAGTATGAGACAATATATTCATGTAATGTTTAAGAAAAGTTTTGTAAATGAGTTCCAATAGTTCATGGATTAGGGACCCAATCTTATGGGGCTCCAGGGGCTTCTGTATAGATTATTTAGGTTAATCTTTCTATCTACCCAATGAGACTCAGTGCTCAGTCTAGAAGATACCATCAGAGATGCTTAGTTTTGCAGTTCTCAATCTGTGGATTTGTGTCTCCAGAGATAACATGCTTGTTAACAGAAAAAATGTTTTAAATAAATAAATAAATAGAGGTGAGAAATAACAGACCTCAATCCTATTGCCCCTCTGCAAATTTGTGTACACAGAGTCAATCCCTTACCTCTCTCTAAAAGTACAAAGTTTCAAAAAGTTCAATGAATAGAAAATTGTTGGCGGTGGAATAGATCTGGACAAGGAGAAGAAATCTGGAAATAAATGTGAGAAGGGAGGGACAGGCAGTAGAAACAAAAGTGAAGCTGTTTGAGCAGCATATTCCAGAATTCTTGAGGTCTTTCTGAGTATAGCCTTCACTGATTTGAGATCTACCATATCATTCTCTCACTAGAAGGGAAAACCTATAATGGCAGCAGGCTGTAAAAGAGACCCAGTTGGGGAATATTTTAATGAAGTTCCTCTACCTGTGGGTAAGACAGGCATGCGTGCAAAATGCAAACAGTGCAACAAAGAAATGCAAGGCCTGGTTCCCCAATGAAACAACATCATGAGAAGTGTTCCTTCTCAGGAGGAAGCTGCTTTGAAGATGATGAAAGGAACATGTCTGAACATGCAGGATCTTCAGGTTGGTAAACTTTTTTATTTCATACTTCTTTCTTAAGGGCTGCCTGTCTTCCTTCTGGACTATTCTTGAATTCTCATGTTTGAGCAAAAAATACTCTATGGTACTATCATTTTAGATGCAGTTGCAATGAAAAATAAATAGCTGAAATAGGCAGATCTTCCTTTTACAATTTCACCTCTAAAGTAGTACTGAGTGTCAGTGAATGCAATGAGTAATACTAAATGAGCAGTATGGTAATAATAATTAAATAACTGCATTGACTTATTTTATGAGAATCCATCCTCAACATACAGGATTCTGAAGACTATCCACCTTCAAGAGCACCATCGTTTTCTATAGTTTCAATTATTCATTTTCTGATATCGCTGTAAAACTAATCTGAAAAATTTTCAAAATAAATCATTTAAAAAATGTATAGTGTGTACCTTCTAAAAATGAAACCTACATCTATCTCTGAGTTGTGAAGAATATGTATTAAGGTTATAACAACCAACAGGAATGCATTTTTATGGAGAAATCCATGATTAAATCGAGTCTTCCTGATTAGTGATTTAAATCAAATCCACCCCGCTAGAATCTTTAGCCAGATTATTTGAATATTAACCTGATCCTGAATAAATAATGTACAATGTAGTATGTTAACATTTTATAGCAACTTTGCCTTAATAAAAATTTTTTTTTAAAAAAGGTAGCAGCAGCAGAAATGCTGAGAAACATGGAAGGAGTAAAAGGTGAATCTCCAAACAAAATCAACACTTGAAAAGTCTGTTAATATCTTAGGCCCCATTTCAGCAAAGTATACGTTCAAGTTTGTGTTCATACAGCACAAAGCACCATGGGACACCAACTGGGTCTTTGTGTTCATAGAATATCAGGGTTGGAAGGGACCTCAGGAGGTCATCTAGTCCAACCCTCTGCTCAAAGCAGGACCAATCCCCAAATCTATCACAATATTAATTATTCTATCACAATATTAATAAACAACAACAACAACGACAAAGTAAGTGGCAGATACTAAGAGAAAGTAGTGAATATTTACCCATTCCAGTTCCAGCTGGTGCAATCTCTCTGGAGAAGATTTCCACAGCCTTTTTCTGCTTATGGTGTACAGCAAGCCAGATAACAGCTTCCCGTGGACCCTATTTGCAAATATTATGAGTAATGGGTTCAAGAATGATAAGCAAAGGTTAACTTACATACAGAGTTCTAGTAAATTTAAACATGTAGAATCATACAAAAGTGAACTACCACTATTGCAGTTGAGACACTGCAGAAAGCCAATCACTATACAATATTACTAAGCACTATAACCATGTGCATCCAATGACATTCAAGCCTGGGGTTGCATTCTAATATATCTTAGAGAACTTTTGAATTTAATTTGATCTCAACCAGTATTTAAGTAAAAAAAACACTTACTTCACTTTCAAATTGGGGTGGGCAAACTCATTTTTGTCTCATTTTGAACCTATTGAAAACATTGTGGGGTCAAAGCTAATGGGCCAGGCTCAAACCCTACATGAGGAGAGCCTGCTGTGCCCGGAGGGATTCACTCATGGAGAAGAGGGCAATGAAAACACTGTGCCCGCTTTCCTCAGTAGTTTCATAAGATGAAGGCACTTTTAAAAATCCATCAGGCTGGGGGAAAGCCAACAGATGCGGAGGAGCACGTGGTTCAGACAGAGACATTCCTTAGGGGAGGATCTACTAATGGATATTCTCTATGTCCTACTAAGGAGGAGAGTATGGAAGATAAAATACAGGTAGGATCTGATGAGAAACAGTCAAATGAAAAAAAGTCTCATTCAATTACAGCTAAAAAGTGACAAGTTTTTAAAGTGCTTATATACCAATGCTAGAAGTCTAAATAATAGGATGGGTGATCTAGAGTGCCTCGTATTAAATGAGGATAGTGATATAATAGGCATCACAGAAATTTGGTGGAATGAGGATAATCAATGGGACACAGTAATACCAAGGTACAAAATATATCGGAAGGACAGAACAGGTCGCGTTAGTGGGGGACTGGCATTAAATGTGAAAGAAAGTGTAGAATCAGATGAAGTAAAAATCTTAAATGAACCAAACTGCACCATAGAATCTCATGCTCAAATAATAAGAATATAGCAGTAGGGATATATTACCGACCACCCGACCAGGATGGTGATAGTGACAGTGAAATGCTCAGGGATATTAGAGAGGCTATTGAAATAAAAACCTCAATAATAATGGGGGATTTCAACTATCCCCATATTGACTGGGTACATATCACCTCAGGATGGGATACAGAGATAAAGTTCCTTGACACCTTATATTACTGTTTCTTGAAGCAGCTAGTCCTGGAACGCACCAGAGGAGAGGCAATCCTTGATTTAGTCCTAAGTGGAGCATAGGATCAGGTCCAAGAGGTGAATATAGCCGGACCGCTTGGTAATAGTGACCATAATATAATTAAATTTAACATCCCTGTGGCGGGGAAAACTCCACAGCAACCCAACACTAGCATTTAATTTCAGAGAGAGGAACTACAGAAAAATGAGGAGGTTAGTTAAACAGAAATTAAAGGGTACAGTGCCAAAAGTGAAATCTCTGCAAGCTCTGTGGGAACTTTTAAAAGACACCATAATAGAGGCTCAACCCTAAATGTATACCCCAAATTAAAAAAAACATAGTAAGAGAACCAAAAAAGATCCACCGTGGCTAAACAACAAAGTAAAAGAAGCAGAGAGAGGCAAAAAGGCATCCTTTAAAAAGTGGAAGTTAAATCCTAGTGAGGAAAATAGAAAGGAGCATAAACCCTGGCAAATGAAGTGTAAAAATACAATTAGGAAGGCCAAAAAAGAATTTGAGGAACGGTTAGCCAAAGATTCAAAAAGTAATAGCAAATTAATTTTTTTAAGTACATCAGAAGCAGGAAGCCTGCTAAACAACCAGTGGAGCCACTGGATGATCGAGGTGCTAAAGGAGCACTCAAGGACGATAAGGCCATTGCAGAGAAACAAAATAAATTCTTTGCATCAGTCTTCATGATTGAGGATGTGAGGGAGATTCCCAAACCTGAGCCATTCTTTTTAGGTGACAGATGAGAGGAACTGTCCCAGATTGAGGTATCATTAGAGGAGGTTTTGGAACAAACTGATAAATTAAACAGCAATAAGTCACCAGGACCAGGTGGTATTCACCCAAGAGTTCTGAAGGAACTCAAATGTGAAATTGCAGGACTACTAACTGTAGTCTGTAACCTATCATTTAAATCAGCTTCTGTACCAAATGACTGGAGGATAAATAATGTGACACCAATTTTTTAAAAGGGCTCTAGAGGTGACCCCGGCAATTACAGGCCGGTAAGCCTAACTTCTGTATCGGGCAAATTGGTTGAAACTATAGTAAAGAACAAAATTGTCAGACATACAATGAACATTATTTGTTTGGGAATAGTCAACATGTTTTTTGTAAAGGGAAATCATGCCTCACCAATCTACGAGAATTCTTGGGGAGGGGGGTCAACAAGCATGTGGACAAGGGGGATCCAGTGATTATAGTGTATTTAGATTTTCAGAAAGCCTTTGACAAGGTCCCTCACCAAAGGCTCTTAAGCAAAGTAAGCAGTCATGGGATAAGAGGGAAGGTTCTCTCATGGACTGGTAACTGGTTAAAAGATGGGAAACAGGCTAGGAATAAATGGTCAGTTTTCAGAATGGAGAGAGGTAAATAGTGGTGTTTCCTAGGGGTCTGTACTGGGACTAGTCCTATTTAACATATTCATAAATGATCTGGAAAAAGGGGTAAACAGTGAGGTGGCAAAATTGGCAGATGATACAAAACTACACAAGATAGTTAAGCCCCAGGCAGACTGTGAAGAGCAACAAAAGGATCTCTCAAAACTGGGTGAATGGGCAACAAAATGGCAGATGAAATTCAATGTTGATAAATGCAAAGTAATGCACATTGGAAAACATAATCCCAACTATACATATAAAATTATGGGGTCTAAATTAGCTGTCACCACTCAAGAAAGAGATCTTGGAGTCATTGTGGATAGTTCTGTGAAAACATCCACTCAATGTGCAGCGACAGTCAAAAAAGCAAACAAAATGTTGGGAGCCATTAAGAAAAGGATAGATAATAAGACAGAAAATATCATATTGTCTCGATATAAATCCATGGTATGCCCACATCTTGATTACTGAGTGCAGGTGTGGTCACCCCATATTAAAAAAGGTATACTGAATTGGAAAAGGTTCAGAAAAGGGCAACAAAAATGATTAGGGGAATGGAACGGCTGCCGTCTGAGGAGAGATTAATAAGACTGGGACTTTTCAGCTTGGAAAAAAGACAACTAAGGGGGGATATGATAGAAGTCTATAAAATCATGACTGGTGTGGAGAAAGTAAATAAGGAAGTGTTACTTACTCCTTCTCATAACACAAGAACTAGGGGCCACCAAATGAAATTAATAGACAGCAGTTTTAAAACAAACAAAAGGAAGTATTTTTTCACACAACACACAGTCAACGTGTGGAACTCCTTGCCAGAGGATGTTGTGAAGGCCAAGACTATAACAGGGTTCAAAACAGAACTAGATAAATTCATGGAGGATAGGTCCATCAATGGCTATTAGCCAGGATGGACAGGGATGGCGTCCCTAGCCTCTATTTGCCAGAAACTGGGAATGGGCGACAGGGGATGGATCACTTGATTATTACCTGTTCTGTTCATTTCCTCCCGGGGCACCTGGCATTGGCCACCGTCGGAAAACAGGATACTGGGCTAGATGGATCTTTGTTATGACCCAGTATGGTTATTCTTATGTTGCTGGCAGAAACTGCTGTGGGGACACATTAAGTCAATGCACTGCCTCCACCCTCCCATACCTTCTTCTAGCTCCCTAGCCATACTCCACTTCCCAGGCCAACCATACCCACTTCTCACTTCGATTTTCATTCTGCAAAGTCTGTCCTGAAATGGACTTTCTGCCACTGGAGGATCCTCTATTGGGGTCTACACTTTGGCGAAAGCTTTAGGATGAAACCTTGGCTCCCATGAAGTCAATGGCAAAACTCCCATTGACTTCAATGGTGCCAGGATTTCACCTTTAAAAAAAATACAACCCCCCCCCCCAAACTCCCCTCTCTATTGTATATTTTTCTCTTTATACTTAACAATTTTTGCTTGTCTTGTGCAGATGTAATCCCTAATTGTATCTGCCTAAACACAGCATTTCTAAATACTCTCCTTTTTTGCAGCTGGGATAAGATTCCTTCTCCAGCCTCCTCTGATAGTTTTCTGCTTTTACTCTCATTTCAATGACAGCCTCTGTCAGCTTTAGGTTTCTTTTTTTACCACAAGCAATCAGCCATACCTGTGTTTTTTCAAGTGGGAATTTATGTTCTTCAGTAAGGTAAAGGCTAGGGTCAGCTTTGATTCTACCCTTTTGATCAAATTTCCAGTACTAAGCCCTATATCAGTTATTTGGAATACAAATCTAATATACCATCCTCAGTTCCCTAGGAACAATAATAAATGTTTCTACTTTTTATATGAAATGGGATTGCACAAAGTTATAACCCTACAGCTCAGATTTTTCTCAAATGGAATTATAAAGTGTTGTGAAATATTTCCTCTTCCTGATAGTCAGCTATACTATACAACACGGGTCAGCAACCTTTGGGAAGTGGTGTGCCAAGTCTTCATTAATTTAAGGTTTCGCGTGCCAGACCGGCAGCGCGGGCAACAGATGGAACCCCAGACCAGCAGCGGGCTGAGCCGCTCAGCCCACTGCCGGTCTTGGGTTCCGTCCGCCGGCCCCGCTCAGCCTGCTGCCGGCCTGGGTTCCATCCATCCAGGTCGGCAGCGAGCTGGCAAGGGGCTGGTGGCTGGGACCCCGGCTGGCAAGGGGCCGGCAGCCAGGACCCCAGGCCAGCAGTGGGCTGAGCGGCTCATCCCGCAGCCGGTCTGGGGTCCTGGCTGCTGGCCCCGCTCGGCCCCTTGCCAGCCCGGGTTCCGTCCATCCAGGCCAGCAGTAGGCTGAGGGAGGCCAGCGGCCGGGACCCTGGCTGGCAAGGGGCCGAGCGGCTCATCCCTCTGCTGGTCTGGGGTTCCGTAATCCAGGCTGGGAGCAGGCTGAGCGGGGCCGGCGGCTGGGACCCCGGCTGGCAGCAGCGTGCCACTAAAAATCAGCCCGCATGCCACCTTTGGCATGCATGCCACAGGTTGCTGACCCCTGCTATATAATTTACAGTTCATGCTAAGTTCTTCTTGCAACCCCTCTAGGTCTATCCAAGGTCATGTTAGACTTATACAAACTTTAATTTCTTCACTGCTGTGTTTGTGTCTCAAACCTAGTTTTGCTAAGAGATTTACTCTGTTTGTTAGTGAACATGGAGAAAAATTCTAAAAGTTTATTTGATAAGTTCACATGAAATCATGATCCCATTTAACACAATGGCAAAACTCTCATTGATTCAAACAGGAGCAGGATTTGGCCTCTCAAGACGAGGAGGGGTTTTTCTCATTTCCATTTTCTTCTGTCCTTTTGCTATAAAGAAATTTTCACAGGGAAAGGAGATGTTCTATGAAAACACACCAACATTAAATATTAAACATATTATTAGTTTCTACAAAACCCATAGTGCTTTAGACTCTGCTTCTGGAATGTTGTGCATAAAGAATATTAGACTCATGATATATTCTAGCAAAAAATGGGCAGAGAAAAGAAGTAAAGCAACCAAAAAGGGAGAATCCAACAAAGTGGCGCCAAACCAGTCAGAGATTATCCTCATTCTCTGTTTGTTCAATGCCCTTTTTGCTTTTTACTTCATTAAGTTGTCTCTTCCACATTTTATTTCCGTTTCCCATTAGAATCATCCCTGCAGGACCCTAGAGAGAAGAAGGCACCATCTCTGCTCACTAGGGTCTACCCTTCCTTTAACTTCCTCCTCCCCAACAGGTACTGGGTCGTACACTTCTTCTGCCAGTCTACTATTACCTTCTCTCCTCCTCACAGGGAACTGCTCTGAGTAAATGGGGAGACCATGTTCCTGCTTCCTCTGCCCACCCATATTCCAGCAGCCTGTCAGCTCCTTCACTGAGCTTTTCCCCCCTTATAGCTAGAGGCTGCACTAGTAACTCACAGGAGGAGTTGGCTCAGTTGCAGGTAGCAAGCCAGTGGCTGGGGGGGAGGTTGCAATGATCCTAATGCTGTCGGTGGAAACCCAGATGGCTCCTTCACAGCCACAAAGAGGTCAGGGATTCCTCCTCTCCCCAAAATGGGGAGTCCCCCACTACAATCCTCGTAAACATCAAAGATCAGGCCTGGATAGCTCTGTGCATGAAAGTTGAATAACCCATGTTATTTAGAAAAAAAATATCATCAGTCCTATCGTTTATAATACAAAAGCTCCCCGTGAAGCAGGAAGGACTAGGTACCTACTGGCATTAGCAGCAACTACACACGACTCCACAGAAACACTAACCCAGGAACCAAACCCTGTAATAAACCTCGTTGCCTACTCTGTCCTCATATCTACTCTAGTGACACCATCAGAGGACCCAACCACATCAGCCACACCATCAGGGACCCATTCACTTGCACATCTACTAATGCGGTATATGCTATCATATGCCAGCAATGTCCTACTGCCATGTACATTGGCCAAACCGGACAGTCTACATAAAAGAATAAATGGACACAAATCGGATATCAGGAATGGGAACATACAAAAGCCAATAGGAGAACACTTCAATCTTCCTGGACATTCTATAACAGATTTAAAAGTAGCCATACTTGAACAAAAAAACTTCAGAAACAGACTTCAAAGAGAAACTGCAGAACTAAAATTAATTTGCAAATTTAACACCATTAACTTGGGCTTGAATAGGGACTGGGAGTAGCTGGCTCATTGCAGAAGCAACTTTTCCTCTCCTGGAATTGACACCTCCTCATCAATTACTGGGAGTGAATTACATCCACCCTGATTGTATTGGCCCTGTCAACACTGGTTCTCCACTTGTGAGGTAACTCCCTTCTCTTCATGTGTCAGTATAACAATGCCTGCATCTGTAATTTTCACTCCATGCATCTGAAGAAGTGGGTTTTTTACCCACGAAAGCTTATGCCCAAATAAATCTGTTGGTCTTTAAGGTGCCACCGGACTCCTTGTTGTTTTTGTGGATACAGACTAACACGGCTACCCCCTGATACTAACAAATAAGATACTCTTGGGTTTGTATTAATATACCACTAGGGAACTTCCCTAGTGCTTAAAATCACATAGCTGATACACAGCCCAGTACCTCTCAAGATACAGTATTTGAAATATGCACCACTGTGGCTCATTTCAGGAAACATCTGATTGCTACAGTATGTTAGTTTTCCCTACTGCTAGATGCCCACTGCAGGGTTTACACACACTGATAATATTTTCAGAACTAACAGAAACAGTTTACTTTCCCCAGAGAAAGCATTTGCTTGGTGCTATTACCAGGATTCTGGTAAGACTGGTATAATGATCCAGAAGGTCACATTTGTTGCTGGCTTGGTGAAAACTAATTACAGAATACACCCATCAGCTTGGGGTGTCTACTCTGGTTTCTGAGAGTCTGCCCTGAGGTAGGCATTCTCAGTTGTGAGGCAATCCAGACAGCATGACACAGCTTATGACTGATGCTGGAAGATTGACAAGTATCTTTTTTTTTTGTTTAGCTTTTTTAAAATCCAAGCTAGTGTTTACATTTTTCGAAGATGCAGCATCTACCTCAATCAGATTATGTGGCAATGAGTTTTACAACTGGACTGTGATTTGATTTTAAAAGCATTTCCATATATAAATTTTAAAATTTGTTGCCTTATAATCTCATAGAGGCCCCACTTGATCATATTATCAATGGGCAAAGTAAATAGGAAAGTTTTACTAGTTTTCTTTATGCTACCCATTATTAAATAGTCTCAACTTTTCTTAATCTTCTTCTTTCCCAACATTTTTAATGTCTTCTCACATCAAAACCTACGATGTCCCAGATCATATTTGTTGCCCATTCCCTTGGGATGAATGGAGGGCACATGGAGCATATTAATGCTGTGAGAAAAAAAACCTAGAAAAGCACCCAAATGCGCTCTTCATTCAAAGGACAAACACACTATAGACTACCCAATGCCCTAGCAGTGCCATCATCTCTGGAACCTTCTTGTAATGCTCAATCCAATCCCCACTAAACTACACGGAAATACTCCTATGAATTCAATGGACTATGCATCAGGTTCTTAATGAACAAGAGGAGACAGTATGAATTCATTTGTAAAAATTATCTTTAATTGTTAAGCAACCTAAACTTGCTAAATAAGGCAATCAAGTCAATTAATTCATTCCACTGTTATCACATTCAAGACATGAAGATCAATGATTCAGCTACTCCACAGCTAAAATCACCCAACCATAAGCTTTCATAATAAAATTATAATAATTTGACTTTCTTTTTTCCCCTTTTACTCAAACACAGGTATCTGATTGATACAAGCCTGAACTAATTAACTACCTGTTTATAAAGTTGGGACATTTTCACCCTCTCCTATTCTAAGAGCATGTCTACACTGGTGCACTCAGGAAAGTGAAGCCAAATGAATTAAAGTTGCAAATTTAAAGTGTGTAAGTTAAATCACATTAAACCCCTGTGTGGACACTTTCATTTAGAAGTAAAGTGGCCTTAATTCACTTTAGTTTAGTGTACTAGCTAAAGCGCTGATATAGTCCCATGACTACGTTAATACGAACTAAGAATCTTTTAGTTCGCGCCAACAGGGTCCACATGGGACAGTTACAGCCCAACACTTCAGAGCACTCTACAATTCACACCCCTGCAGTCCACATTGTGGCACTATGTAGACAAGCTCTTAGACCACTTTACCTCTGAACGAAAGCACCCACACAGGAGTTTTAATGCACCAATAGTTAATTCGGCACCAATGATTAATTCGGCTTAACTTCCCATGTAGGACAAGCCCTACTAAGAGTTATCAAAACAGAATTGAAATTACAAAGTCAATTTTTCATAGCTCCCATTACATGTGATAGTGTGCCATGAGGGCAAACTTTAAGGATATATTTTATAAAGTGTACCAACAGCCGGTGCTCTGACCACATTTATACAACTGAAAAAAATCAAACAAAGCAGCAATCTTCAGGCATCTTCTTAAGACCTGTTACTACACAGAACAGGAGGGAGCCTCCAGCTCAAATTTAACAAGTAATGTATTTTTCACATCCACAGCTTCAAGACTTAGGGACTAAATTAGTGCAATTAAGTCACCTGGTAATTAGTAGGAAACATGTCTATGCAAAATAAAACATCTGTTTCCGGACTATATCAGGCCTTCAATATTCCTTTTATATTTCCATTTAGCCTTATGCTTACTTCCTAGCCTTCAGATAAGGATGCTGCAGTGATCTAAAAAATAAAAAACACAAAATTGCTGTCTTTTTCAGTGCCTTAATCCAATGTTGGGAACTGCAGATGTATAGTATATCTGCATAGTTATTAATACATCCAGATTTACATGGTCATGTTTAAAAATCTAGTGGACACCTATTTAGCAAAAAGTGCTAGCTAGACAAAGTTAAATATTTCAGTCATATCCTATATTAAGGATATGTATATAAACAGTATGTGGAGCATTAATAAACAATTAACAGATGTTTCAGTAAATGATTAATCAATTGTTATTGAGTTCAATGGTTGCTTATAACCACCTATAACATATAATATTCATATCTATAACACGCTTATAATATCTAGTTAATCATTTATTACTTCTTAATAAAAACTATGTATATACGTACTCTTAATGTAAAGTGTGATTGATATGTCTAAATTAAAGACTAGTTGATGCTACAATACTTCTTTTCTATATAAAAGAAACAGTTTCAGAACAGATATTGTAGGAAGTATGCAAAACTTTAACTACAGACATTGGGCCTGGCTAAATCTGCATTATGCCTTGGCTTGAAAACTACAGAGGCTAACCTGAAACCTGAAGAAAGGCACCATAACCATGCTGTGCTCATGCAGCCAAACCCCTCTCTCCTCACTCCACCCACCTCAGCAGACATTTATGGAAAGTAGGCTCAATGGTTATCCAGGGGTGTGTGCTGTGACTGGGTTAATTATACCATACATAACTGTTTCACTATTATCACGTCTATCATACAGACATCTTGTCTCTCATCTTAAATTTAGATTGTAAGATCTACAATGAGGCTTTGGACACTACTGCAATACAAACAAACAAACAAAAACAACAACACCTTCCCAATAGGGAGGTATATTACTCTCTGTCCAACTTGACACCTGGGCAGACTGAATGGTTGCACAGCCCACAGAGCACTGTTTATAGTTAACAGCTCAGAAACTGAATTGTCAACAAGGGAGTACAAATGAGTTCTTGGCCCTTTCAGCTTTAATACTCCTGGTAATCATAAGGTAGGGGCAGAAAAGCCATCCCCTGAAATTTCTACCATCCTCAACAAAATTTTGGGTCTCCCCCCCCTTTAAAGAAGAGCAATCTCCCCACTGGTGCTGTCCACTTCCACCCAGGAGCTTTGCAGGGGCTACAGTAACCTACGTGGCCCCAGTGGGAGGCCAAGAGGGCGTCAAGATCCACAAATGTCTGCTTTTACATTTTCATCCCCATCCCAAGCAGCTCTGCATACGCCACCCACAAAATCTTATAAAATAAATAAATTAATTAATGGAGATATCCTATCTCCTAGAACTGGAAAGGACCTCAAAAGGTCATCGAGTCCAGCCCCCTGCCTTCACTAGCAGGACCAAGTACTGATTTTGCCCCAGATCCCTAAGTGGCCCCCTCAAGGACTGAACTCACAACCCTGGGTTTAGCAAGCCAATGCTCAAACCACTGAACTATCCTCCACCCCCTAGGGAAAAATATGATGTTTTGTCCATGCTTAAAAATTCTGATGACCTTTTCTTTGAGACGTTCTTGTGCCCCCGTGCTTTGGAGCAGGGATTTGAAATTTGGTAGGGGAATGGCCTGTGTCAGGGATGTGTTTTTGACATCCCCATGAAAATCTGCCAAAATTTGGCCACATTATAAGGGGGGGGAGGGCTGGGATTGGCTACACAAGGAAACTGGGGACAATGATCTGGTGGTGAGGAAAAACTGGGAATGTATGGACTAGGACAAAGGAGAAGACTAGGCAAGGAGACTGGGGCTGAGATGAGAACCATGAGGAATGGAACTGGAATTAATTAGGTGAGGAGAATGGGACTGAGCCAAGGGTGGGGAAGAGTCAAGACTGAGTCAAGGACAGGTTGGAATGGAAAGTGAAGAAGAAGTTACACCTGTGGGAAATAGTCAGAAGAGTCTATGCCCTCTAGAGCATTCTTCCATTCAGAGCCTGAAATGGAACTCAAGATTGCTCAGTTTCAGTTTCTCATTCCATTGGAGTGCTGGTTTCCTTAAAGGATGATAATCTACTATGGCTATCAGTTATTTTGTTAGCTCAAGTGCCAGAGGTCTATGGGGTAGATCTAAGAGTTCCAACCCTGTTGATGAACCAGGTAGGTGTCAATATGGTGCCAAATGATGAAATTTCTGTTGTTGTTTTTTTTGTAATTTGCTTTAAAAGAACATTAAGGTTCCAAGCTAAAGTCAAGCATTCAAAAATATGGAAATGCCAGAATTAAAGTTGCCTTTGCAAACTCAGTTCAGTCCCCCATGACATATGCACTATGACAACATCTCTAGTTACACAATCACGTATTTTTTCCATAGGATCTCTGCCTCATTCAGTGCATGGTATTGACCTGCTCTGAGGATGAATAAGTAGTGAAGGAAACTCTCTGTAGGACAACTGCATAATTTGTTCCAGAACTTGGAAGATGTGTAGTGAACGAGGCAGGGGATTGTAGGAAGAGAAAGGATGGTCTTAGGTTGAGGCAGCTGAATGTTGTTCTGGAGAACTAGATTCTATCCCGGTCTCTACCAAAAACTTTCTATGTGACGCTTAAGCTAACCTTTCGACAGATAGTAACTAATCATGTGTTCTTCATTTTTTTGGCTATTTGAGTTGAGACCAGGGGGTTTGATGATCTTATATTCTCCGTGTGTCAGTTCCCTATCTGTAAAATGGGGATTATAATAGCCACTCATCTCATAGCGGTGTTGCAAAAATAAATGAATGTTTATGAAGCACTCAGATATTATAATGATGAGCGCCATAGAAAAGCTCATGAAGAAATTAATAATACTGTCTTTAGAGCAGGATTTTAATATTGTACAGTAAATAAGAAGTGAGGGCTACAGATGGAACAAGGAGTAGAAAACAAAAATACTGAATAGCTGCTAATTAAGTGAGCACCCTCCATTCTGTGTACTAACTGAGAACATGGGTCCTGAGGGGGGGGGGGGGGGGGGGAGTATTATATCATGTAATTAAAGACAGCACCATAATGCACAGGCAACTTTAATTCTGACATTTCCTAACTTCTGAGAGGTTGACCTTAGTAATATTATTTAATACAGTTTGTGTGTGTTTAAAATAGAGAATCAGAGCATATGATCCTGGAAAGGGAAGGCATAGGTCCGCCACATAAGCATTACACTCTGATTTAGCAGAGGGAGTTTTGCTGCACTGCAGAATGAAGTTAAGCATAAACATTAAAATAAACAGTTACACTGATAAGTTACCTAGTTCTATTGTGGAAATTGACTCTTCATAAACAGTTTATTAACTTTCTACATAACACATGTTCTTGTCTCCTATAAACATATATATTCAGCAATTTTAAAATACTGACACATTCCTCACATCAGATTCATAGACTGAGCTTTGCCAAACATGTATCTTGGAATTTTGCAAGACTTTGCAACTGACAAAGAAGAATTAGATGCTACTGTTTTGGAACAAGCCACACAACCTAAATATTTAAGTGTATGACTTAACTCAAGATTTATTGCTGTCTTTTACAGACCTTCATATGTGGATTTAGTTGCAGCAGATGCGTGGTAGTTGCACCCACTATGGCTACCATTCAGATCTGTACATATGAATTTAACAAGTCACAAAACACAGCACATTATCATGTAATTAAAGACTATCATAATGCATATACACGAGGGGGCCTAATTAAGGCAACCTTAATTCTGGTATTTCCTAACTTCTGAATGCTTAACTGTGTAGCCTTAACATTCTTTTAAAGTATTTTAATATAATTTAAATAGGTGTAATATGTGATCACATCAAAAGAACTCCTACTATTATGAAGTTTGCTCTTGGGCAGATATTTATTTACACACACACAAGTTAAAAAGTGTTTCTTTAGATTTCATAACAATGTATTTGTTGCACAGCAAGGTCTCAATCCTACAAAGATTTACTCATTACTTAACATTTGAGTACTCACATTAGGTTCATGTGTAGACCCGTGAACATCAAAGTTAGGCACGTGCAAAAGTCTTTGCAAGATGTTGTCAGCTCAGGAATTTCCCCCAGTAAGTAATCTCTTTAAAAAGTTACATAAAGATAACATGGGGGAATTAAAATGGGTCAGAAAAGGCTTCATATTCTTGTGCTTAGTACTTACATCATCTATTTTCTTTTTAGCATGGGGTCCATATGTATCTTCAGAACCTAAAATTTGTATGTTAACTGCACAGTAATCTTCATACCCAAGCTGACTGAAAATAAGGCGAGTCCTGCAACAGATTATTTGTTATTATCAAACTGCTTAAAAATTATTATACGCAGTAACAGTGCAGTCCATCAGTTTTAGTTCTGTTCTAGTTAAATTTGGATTTGAATACTTCTTATCTGGGCAAATTTACTGCTATATCATATGACAATATCAAGTTAGTCATACTCAAAATACATCCTGACCTCTTGATTCTAAATTTCTATTTATTTAAGTTATCTTAAAGATGGCCTGCAAAGGAAAAAATAAATGGGCTTGTACTTTTTTACTTGCTTCATTCTGATGAATGAAGAAAGCAGAAAATGTTATTAAAATTAATACATTCTGCTTGCTTTTACATTAGAAATTCAGCTCCTATATTTGCTCTTCCTGGAAGACACTATGAATAATTAAGAAATACATGAATGACATCACAAGTACCAAAGAAGTGAAATCTACTTAACTGAGTTCAGGAGGAATTTTTATTCAGACTTTAAAATTCCTTGTTTTGTGTTAATCCCTATGTAAATTAAATGCCTAAAAACAGTTAGAAGAAAAGTTATTTGTTGAATTTTTACCACCCCCAGCTCTTCAGTTAAGAGCTGAGAAGCTCTCAATACATTTTTCTGGGTCCTTCCCAGTGGAGACTGCCACTAAACACCAGGAAGACAAGACTTGACATTCCTAATGTGTCTATAGTTAACAACGAGCAGGAGGGAGAAAAGGGGGAAAACAGTGGAAAAACATCTTTCCCGCTTTCTTCATACTGCATTAAAAAGAAGTATATACACATTTTTTTCCATTGCAGGTCATATTGAGCAGAGCCACAGATAATATAGGTTAACCTATATTTACCAGATGTCAAAACAACTGGAAGTGAGAAAAAATAATAGAAGTTACACTGTTCCAGATTCCATACAACATGGTCTAGAGTAAAGAATCAGGAACTCTTGAGTCCTAGTATGAGCTCAGCTACTGACTCACTGTGGGTACGTCTACACTGCAATGAAAGACCTGAGGCACCAAGTCTCAAAGCTTGGGTGAACTGACTCGGGCTTGCAGGGCTTGGGCTGCAGGGCTAAAAATTGCAGTGTAGATGTTTGGGCTCAGGCTGGAGCCTGGGCTTTGAGACACTTCTCCTACCCCAAACCATAGTAGTAGAAAATTTTCACTCTGCTAGGAAGCCTGCAGCCAATCAGCACAGCCCCCAAAGTAGGCTGTTCTGACTAGAGATGGGGAGAAGCCAAGATGGCTAGTGGATGCATTGATTCAGGAGACTCCAGAACAACTTGCACATATAGCTATGTGCCTCTAATGGATCCTCCAGAATCTGAACAGGTCTGGGTGGTATCCTTGGAACATGGGGCAAAACACTCTCTTTCTTCCACACAGAGCTGGGAAAACCCCAGTGGCACTTACAGTTTGAATGTGTCTGTGTCTAAAATCCTCCAAATTCTTTCCTCAGGCTCAAATCAGAGACACTATATAACCTCTCAATGCAAAAACCTCGAACTGTTGCCAGAGGTTGTTTTCTCTCTCACAAGTAGCAAAACACTCTATATAGTCATCTAGTGACATGGAAAAATACACACTAGAAACAAGCTTTCAGAGCTTTCACGGTGATTGGTGTAAGAGAATCCATAATTCTTAGTTTCTGCAAAGCCATTCAACTAGTAGAGGTGACGTATTTTACCCTATTCACAGAACTAGATCTCTTCAATTTTGCAGTTACAAAACCAGGGAAGTAACCAAACTAAAAATTGTCATAGTAATTCCACTCCATTGAAACTGCAAGAAAATATCAATATAAAAAAAAAGATGATAAAAGGTCAAAATTAGTACAGACAGAAAGTTCAACTTTGTGAAGGCAGTCAATAGGAGGGTAGTATATATATAAAAAAACCAAAACAACAATGTAAAATGCCCTTCTGTTTCCCTTTACCAGTGTCAATGCTTCCTTAACACATACCAAGTATATGAGGCAACACCATATATCTGGCACCCTTACATAGTTCCACCAGATTAAGAGATTTTATAGGGTCAAAAAGGAAATTACATTAAAACCGACAGAATCTTTCACACCAGTGGAAGATTTTAAATACACCTATTGTATATGCTCATTGAATTGTCAATATTACACATGAGACCAGCAGTAAAGTGACCAATGTATTTAAGATTAATTTAAAAGTGATTCATAAATATGATATTCCCGTGTTACTCATTATGGTAAAAATTTGCAAACTTGGGTGCCTAAAATCAGGCACCTAAATTCATATTTATGACACCAAAATACAAGTGGCCAAGATTTTTCGATGCACTGAGCAACCCCGCACCCAATGAAGTACAGTGAACTCCTCACTTAAAGTCGTCCCAGTTAACGTTGTTACATTGCTGATCAATTAGATAACATGCTTGTTTAAAGTTGCGCAATGCTCCCTTATAACGTTGTTTGGCAGCTGCCTGCTTTGTCCACTGCTTGCAGAAAGAGCTGCTCATTGGAGCTAGCTGGTGGGGGCTTGGAACCAGGGTGGACCTGCAGCCCCCCTATCAGCTCCCAGCTTCCCTAAGTTCCCTGTGCAGCAGCCGCCCAGCAGGCTATCAATTGCCGGGCAGTTCAGCTGTCCCTCCCCCCACTGCTATGTGCTGCTCCTGCCCTCTGCCTTGGAGCTGCTCCCGGGAGCCTCCTGCTTGCTGTGCAAGGGAGGAGGGGGAGAGGGGGGCTAATGTCAGGGTGTCCCCCTCCCCCCCGCTCCTGCCCCCCGCTTACCCCATCTCCATAGAGCAGGGCGGGGACAGGACAGGGCTCAGGACGGAGGGAGCTTGCTGGCAGCAGTTGCTGTCTCAACTTGCTGATCTACTTAAAAAGGCAATGTACTTAGAGTGGGGTCAGCATCTCTCTCTCTCTCTGCATCTCTCACACACAGGGTGTGTGTCTCTGTCTGCCATGCTGTCTCCCCTCCCTCCATTTGTGCTGCCTTGTAGAGTGTGAGGCTACATTAACAACGTGTTAACCTTGAGGGCTCAGCCGAGTACTAGTTCATCATTTAGCAGTAAGGCATTCCCTGGGAAATATCCCAGCCTCTGACTTCACCATCTCAACCAAGCTTCACCATCATCATTGCTGTATACGGTATGAAATTGTTTGTTTAAAACGGTGTGTGTGTGTGTGTCTGGTGAAAAAAATTTCCCTGGAACCTAACCCCCCCATTTACATTAATTCTTATGGGGAAATTGGATTTGCTTACCATCGTTTCGCTTAAAGTCGCATTTTTCAGGAACATAACTACAACGTTAAGTGAGGAGTTACTGTAAACAGATACATATAAAATTTAGGTGCTTAACTTTGAAATATGTTCTGTGGACAGCTTTCAGTACATAGCTATGTCCATGGGTCCTTTGACCCAACCCTTGTTGTGGGATTTGCAGTCGTTCTACTGCAGCACTAATAGCATTGCTGCTCTACAAAGTGCCTATCCAAAGCAGCATGATGGCTTTGTTTCTTGGCTGGGTTTCCTGTAGAGGCCAGCTCAGTCCTGACTTGGCAGGCACTTTAACTCAAACATGGGTGAATGGATTAAAGTGGAGATGGAGGGAATTTCCTTACTTTGAATGAAATTCATTCCCTTCTCTGGATATTATCCAACCATGTACTTACCTGGGATAACCTGCTAGCAACACAATGATAATTTTGAAGAGCACTTTATGTGCCTTTGCAATGCACTACAATGCACACACACAAAAAATCCCAAGGGGAGACACTCAAAACCACTCATAAGGCTTCTGCAAATTATTCATTTTGAACAATGGAGAGGAAGGAAGGGAAGAATGAAGGAGACAGAGATATCATTTGTCACTAGCTGAAGCTAGGATTCTAAGGGCAGTCTACACTAGAAGACTGCTGTAGCCTGTCTGCTGAAGATGCTCTATGCCAATGGAGCTCTCCCATTGGCATAATTACTCCAACTCCCCAACAGGCAGAAGCTATGCCAGAGGGAGAGCATCTCCCCATGACATAGTGCCTGTGTGGACCACACTTAGGTCACTGTAACTTGCGTCACGCAAGGGGATGTCTTTTTCACACCCCTGGGCAACCTAAGTTACATCAACTTAAGCGGTAATGTAGAACTGCTCTAAGTGGAGTTGCACATTAAGAGCACGTTAGCCCAGTACTCTGGGATCTGCTCTGGATTCCAATACATTTCTGGATAGAATTCAAGATGTTGGTTTTAATCTATAAATCCCAAAGAGTTTGAGACCTCTGGCTTGTGCACACAGGGAAGTTAGTGAGCAATAAGCTAGGGTGTGAATTTGAAGTGTACTAGTTACTCCGAATTAAATCCCCCTGTGGACACTCTTACTGAGCACTAAGAATTCCCTCCGGTGGTTTAACTTAGCATATTTTGTGCATCGTGCATTAAGCTAATGTCCACAATGGCACTCTTAGTGCGTGGTAAAAATGTCCATAGTGGGAGTTAGTGTGGAGTAATGACTGCGCACTAGCTACTGTCGGCTTTTTCCCTATGTAGCTAAGCCCCTATTTACCTGGGAGACTGCATCTCTCCCAGTCTAGTTCTGGCAGAACCAAAATCAGCAGAAGCACTTGAGCTGGAGCTCCGTCAATATACACAAAAGGGGGCTGCTGGCAGAGTATTCTCTGATGGGGTCATTGATTGTAGAACTCTCTTCTCCACCCTTGGTCCTTCAGAGCTCAGATGCATTAAACTTCTGGGCATCTATTTAATCCCCTTTTTGTTCAGGTGGAAGTGGATATGTTTATAAGCAGTCCTTTATGTTACAATTTTTAAATGTATGGGAGGATATGTGCCCAGAGCCCTGGATGGACAGCTATAGTTTTTAAAGTTTGAAGAAATCAATAAAATAAGTAAAATGTACTCAGGTTCCAAAATGACTAATAAGGTCCCCAGGGTGCCTTAGGACAGAAACTGGCCCCTCGTCAAAAGTTAGCAAGCTATTCAGTTCACTAGGTCACCAAGGTCTAGGACCAAAACTGGCTAAACAACAAAGTCCAACTTCTCGCACTATTCAGAAACAATCTATTTGCTGATAAATCATGTCACTAGTATTTTGTAGCTGTATAATAATTTTATGGAGAAGTAAATTATAGAACCTTTTCCTACCATTTATATCTTGAAATGTCCTTCCATGTAAAAGAATGCTATCTTCAAGGATATCTCCCAGTTGATATGGCTGCCATCTTATTAGTACAGTTTACCATTATATTTTGATTTTAAATTTAAAAGGCAAAATAAAGCATATCTGTAATAAATACTCACCTTTTCAGAATGCTTTCCGCAGTTTGTCTTCCCTTTTCCACTGCCTTTGGCCCTATCACTGGGCAGACAGCTGTAGCTCTAAAACCATCCAGGTAAGTGGCATTTACCTAGTAATTAACGGTTATAAAATGAATTGAGGGATTTCTCATAGTTTACCGTAAAAGATTTTTTTTCACTAGATATTTTTTCTTCCTGCATTTTCCTCCACCCTTCAAACACTTCTAGTCTATTAGCATGCCCCTCCACTCACCACTTACCAAAGCTATACATATTTAGATCTTTCCTCAGAGGTCACAAAATAAAGCCTAAGTTTTTGTTTTGGGTTTTCGGGGGGGGGGGGGGGGGGGGCGGGACGGGACGACAGGGGGGAAGAGTATGTAAGAAATGGTATCTGAGATTCTGAGTAAACAAAATGTTCTACAAAACTAATACATAAATATATAAACAAGTCTTATTAATGTCATATTGATTTTTCAGAACATTAAGTAAGGCCTCCCATTTTAAATGATATTTATCATTTTAATTACAGTATATATTCTAAAAATGTCTCTAAACAAGTATATTTTAAATGGCCTATTGACTTATTTACAATTATTTTAGTACTATTTTAATGTCCTGTAATACATGAAAAAGAGAGTGCATATTTTAATCAAATTTTCTTTATCTAAAATATTTTGTATCTAAATTATTTGCTGGTTCATTCAAATGTGGAATTAAATGATTCTGACACTATCCTTATATGAAATGTAATAATTTGTTTATCCAGTGTCATTTTTAGAATATATTTATTCTTTTAAAAATGATATATTTTTTAATCAAAATAGGCAATGATTAGTCCACAATGAAGAATACTCACTAATGAAATCTGATTCTGGAAAACAAAGCAATCTGAGTTCTATCAGTGGACAATCAGAAATCCTCTCAATTATTTATTTTTAAAGGTATTCGTAAAGTTCAAAAACAACTGAAACTTTCCCCCCCCCAAACTTGAGGAAAAAGTTTGCTCTCAGGCACAGACCACACAGAACGAGTTTTTTTATTCTAACATTATGTAATTAGAAATCTTGATCTAATACCCATGGCGAATCCAGTTATA
This sequence comes from Emys orbicularis, assembly GCF_028017835.1. Taxonomy (NCBI): domain Eukaryota; kingdom Metazoa; phylum Chordata; order Testudines; family Emydidae; genus Emys; species Emys orbicularis. The sequence continues at coordinate 63,357,734 of NC_088687.1, read as the reverse complement.
GAGTATGTAGCCAATACTGTGACAGTTAAGGACAAAATATATTCCTTTATAAAGCAGACATAAAGATGATTATTAGAAAAATAATGCATGAGCGGAAAACTTAAGGATTGTTTGCACACCTGAGAAAAATGAAATAGGAGCTATTCATTTATCTGAAAAAGAGTTAGTAATATACTCCAACCCAATGACTTCAGAGATTACTTTGGCTTCTGCACTGAGGCCACCTATGTCCAAAACCATACCTCCATCTTCTCTGAAAACAATACTGCTTATTTTTTAAATCTTAAATAATTTTTATAAAGTGGTCACTTAAACACTACCTTTAGATATTTTTATTATATTAAAAAAAATTAAAAAACAAACTTTCAAACTGGTAGAAACATTTTAAATGTAATGACTGGACTTTTAAAAAGGTATGTCTGAGCTATAGTTTATCACACAAACAATAGTGTCAGCGTATTTACAAATTATACATCTTTTCTAAAAAAGAATTTAAAAGTTTTAAATGGATCCAGTCAAATCAACTCTGCTTTGCTATCTCACTATTAAGAGCAGTTTTAATTTATGGATCCAATCTTGTTCCCACGGAAAGTCAGTTGAAGTTTCGTTATTGAGTTAAATGGGATTAGGCTTGCCCTATTTGTACTTTGATGTAGTTGCCTAAATTGGTGTCCCTGCAGGGAGTAAAGACTATAACAACACATAATTAAAAAAAAGCTTTGCACTTATGTAGCATCTTCCAATAGGGGGATATCAAAAGACTTTACAAACATTAATTCATTAATCTTTCACAGCACCCTTATCAAACTGTAAAGAATTATCTTGATATAAGTGATTATGCAGTGTTTTGTCTTTGAGAATCATGTGCTTAATATGTTTCACATTGAAGCAAGACAAAAAATAATGACAACTATAATTAAAATATGATTTTGTGACGGAAAGCAGAATTTTATAATTAAAGAACCATCTCAATCTTAATTACTATGGTGTACTGTGGACTTCCCCAAAGACTTTTAACATAACCTCAATTTTGTATATAGCAATTTCACTTATGTGTGTTAATATACTAGGTGTGGAAAAATAAGGGTTTCACCTGGTAGTAGTATTGCCTTTTTCTCCAAAATACCAACATTTCATAAATCAAGAGCATTTCATTCTATATAATTATCAAAGCAATAAGAAAAGAACCTTATAAAACGTTGAAGGAGGTGATCCTTTTGCTCCATGAATTTTCACTGCCCCACCTTCAATACCTACAATGGTTAAAAAACATCTATTTTAATTACTTCAATATAATTTCTGAGAAAGTACTATCAATTCAACTTATGTGACACAATACAAAGCAAAAAATGTTACTGATACTCCTATCATCAAGATCCATGCAAAAGAGAAAGTCTTCTATTGAACAGCCATGTCTGCATTAGCAACTCAAGCATCAAATCTATGGAGTATAAACCCATGGACTATCTTCAATTTCCCTTTTAACATAACTGTTGAAATATTTACACACAGAATATTTGAATATGTAACACATGACATGGCCTTAGGACTCAACTGTTGTCTTCTGTTCGAATGCAAGGATGACACACATCTACAATTCTCAGCAAATTCAAGGATTGAAGCTTTTTTAAAAAAAAATCATATTAAGCATATTAAGGTGAAATTCTTGGATCTTTGGGATTTTGACCCGATCCCTTCCCCTGACTGAGGAGGCCTTCAGAGAAAGGGTGTTGGAAAGAGAGCAGCAGGTGGCAATGTACCACACCACTGACTGCAGTTGGCTGGGGTGAGTTGGGCTGCCTCACTTGGGAAGATTAAGGAATTAATGTTAGGAGAAAGACCAGAGTCTGTCTGAAGAAACATGATTAGAAAATGTGTCCTGGCTGGAGCTGGATGGCAAAAGTTGTATAGATGTAGGCCCTATGTAGCCTTAATCTTTTTGTTGATAACAGTAACAAGATAATCTAGAGAACATTTCAGGGCAAATAATGTACTTGACAATGCACATCGTAACACGAGCGAGGAATCAGTCAAAGCACTGCCTGTCTAGTCTTAGGACTTGATCCTGTACCCACTGAAGTCAACAGCAATGTTCCCATTGACTTCAGTAATGCAGGATCAGGGTCTTACTCAAATACAGTATGTATAAACCCACCTACATCTAAATAAGATGCAGTTTATTTCTAACAAATCTATGCCTGCGAGTGTTTAGCAAAATATGAAAGCCATCATACAAATACTCTGAACTTCGTAAAGACCAAAAATAAAGACATTTTCTGAAGAATGAAAATTTACAATAATCTTAAATGTCACTGTCAAAACTACAACAGCAAGGTTCATTTAGTGTTAATTTAAATTGCCCCTCTGCTATTATAGAATAATATCTCTACAATCAGATGGAAGATTTGCAGGATTTTTACATGAAGTGAAAAAGAAATGCATGACATCCATCAACAAAAAGAAAACAGAAAGAAAACCTCTTAGTTCAAGCACGTATTGTAACTAATCCTGCAGTACAACAAAATCAGCAATGTGAACATCAAAAATAGATAGCCTGCCCTGTTCTTTCTGGTGTACGTGTCAAAGCACTTAAAACTAAAAGTATTTAAGAAATCTGCCTATCTTCCATCTGTTATATTTCTAAGAGGAGGACTAACTGAAAGTTCATGTGAAAGTTCATTTTAAGTTCAAACGTGTCATATCGGGTCATTTACAAGCTAAAAGTTCATTGGAAGGTTAAGGTTCTATTTTTTAAAAAGACTAGTGGCTAAAAGCAACAAGCTGGCCTTATCAGACTATTTGTCATTTGATTATGTTGCATGAGCAGAAGGTTCACTGTACAATTTTAAGATAGAAATGTTTTGCTTAAAAATAAGGCTAATATGAAGTTTAGGATTTTATCCTAATGAGTTTTTAGTTTGAGTTTTAATTGTTTTGGGTTTTATAAGGGAACTAGATTCCCATATTGGATAAGATCCATAAAAAGCAAATTCCTTTTCACACTGGTTTGTCTATAAAACATGGGGACTAAGAACTAAGAGATGTCAAGTTACTCTAAATGAGCAGTTTAGCAAGGTGGCTTGTCCACCCTTCTGATCTTGAAGTCTAGTACTCAAATTTGGGCCTGAAATTAAAGTATTTTGGAGGGTAGTGCGGTGGGATTTCTGTAACAGCTGTTCTCTAGCTGAGAAATCTTACCCTTTTAAAGGTGACACAGTCAAGTGGCTAAAAAACAAAGGTTTATCATGTGTTGTCTCAAGCAGAGTGGTGGCTACCCATTGCCACTAGAGAGAGAGACTGTGTGTGTGTGGCAGTGGGGAGGGGGGGCTGCATCAGTAACTAGGAGGGTGAACTGGATTAAAATGTAGTGAAGTCTAATAGAGATGGGGAGTACTTCCTGAAAGTCACAGCAAAAATATTTTTAAGTGCTACAGAAATACATGATTTATTAAACTAGGTAATTATTATATATGTATTTTAATAAAGAAAAAAAATTAGGTTACTCAAAAATCTGCTGAATTGCTCACAGCTAATCTAAATTTCCAAAGAATGGCACAAAGCAATCTGGATATCCTTATGAGACAGCCCATCTTAATATCAGGCTTCAAAAGAACAGACTTAACAAGTAAAGTTACATGGAAAAATTGGAAACTACAGTAACTACTTTAGTCTGCCAACACAACTTACTGAATAGATTTCCTCAATATAAGGGTCCTCTGCCTGCAACAGCCACTAACCTGGAATTTCAGTAATGGAAACTTGAGAAAAGTCACATGTGACATCTGGTAAGAGATAACACTGAGGGTTGCCAATTTCATACACCAACTGTTCAGCCACGGTGCCAAAAGAGATTAGGCCCCCTGTGTCAGGTGGTTTGGATAGAGTAAAGCGTCCATCAGAAGAACATTCTACTATGGGAAACCCCATGTTATGCCTAAAGAATTAAAAACATTAAAAATGTTAAGAGTTCAGAATAAAAGAAAAAATATTATTAATTACTTCATAAGTAATAACTAACACATACCAACATTTTTTATAGAAGCAACTAAATTAAAAATTAGCCAGTAAGATACAGCACAGAGCCTTTATAGACACAAACTCAAGAAAATACTGAATAAACTGTCAAGACAATCAACTAACTGTATTACCTGCGATAAGACAGATAAAACCACACACTTACATAAATTATGTTGCCCAGTAATAAAATGTAGAAGTAACCATAGACAGAACCCCCAAAGACACCAACGACTAAAAGAGGGGTGAAGGAGCCGCCATAGACTACGACACTAAACTAGACTACGCCATAGATTACGGCAGTGGTTGAAGAGGTGGGAAGAGAATCAGAGGAGTAAAGACTCATGAAAACCCAAGGAAGAGGTAGAACACAGAAAGAAGGTCATGACCAACAGTTCTGAATGTAGACAGGCAGATACAGGAAATCAGAATGGAAAACCGGCTCTACAACTTGGCCATGAGGTCACTGGCGATTTATTAGAGCAGGTAAAGTGGAATGGAGGGAGGAGAAAACAGGAGTGTACTAGAGGAGCAGTCAAAAAAGCAGAAGCAGACTGGGCTCATGGATCTTGGAGGCAAAGGGACGTAGGGAGTTTGAGTTAATTATATCTTTTGAAGATACTTTTGTGGCCTTTGTAATAAATAATAAATGGAAAATCAGCATCAGAAAACTGGAAGTATTTAAAGACACACATAAATCATAATTCAGTGCAGTAAAATAATAAAACCCAGATGGGTAAGAGAAAACAGTGAGGCAAAATAAGGAGAAGAGCAGTATGACACAGAGAGAAACAGAAGGTTTTCATAAAAAACAACGTAATTGCACAAGTAAAATATTGGGAAAATGATAAACAAACAGTAATAAATACAGTTCCAACACTGCTAAAATGTGGTTGACTTTTCATGGACATCTGGACGAACTCTTGAATACAGTAGAATCTCAGAGTTATGATCACCTCGGGAATGGAGATTGTTTGTAACTCTGAAATATTTGAAACTCTGAACAAAACGTTATGGTTATTCATTCAAACAAACGTTATGGTTATTCACAATACTGTACTGTATTTGCCTTTTTTTTTTCTTTTGGTCTCTGTTGCTGCCTGACTGAATACTTCCAGTTCCAAATGAGGTGTGTGGTTGACACGTCAGTTCGTTACTTTGGTGTTCTTAACTCTGAGGTTCTACTGCAGTTGCTTTCCCAGTTTTAAAGGCTTTTCTTTCTGTTCCAAAGAACTTCTCTGAATACAAGCAATGATCAAGAAAGACACTTAAAACAAAACCAACATGTTATAGCTTCTAAAGAGGCCACCTGGCTCGACTCCTCTCATAAGAAGGTGGAGATCTGTCCAAAAAAATTTTTCCAAAGAGAGGAGAAGAACAAATGGTGGCACAAGAGGAGCTAAGGTGCTATATAGTCCCCCAAAGCTTCTCTCTCAGGGCTTGCTTTTGATAGAGGCTGAGCATCACAATTCTCATTGAAATCAGTGATCATCAAGCTCTAAATGTATACTTAAAATTGTTTTGCCTTTGGAACAGTCCTCCTGAACTAATTATGTTCTTGTTCTAATATAGGCAGTGTACTCCACACAACAAAATTGGTTATAGAAAAGTTAGATGCACAAAGTCTGGAGAACAGATATACATGAAGTTTTAAGGGAAGTAAGCAAAGAAACCAGTGAACTCTTAATTGACATTTGTAAAAGTTCACAGGAGTTTGGAGAGATTCCTTAGCATGGGGGAATCTGCAAACATAATTCCATTATTTAAATAAAGGATTAAGAGACAAGCTCTGTGACTATAGATCAGCAAGGATTGTTCAGGAAACTTAGAAAAGCCCACCATGAATTCAAACAGGAAAGGTAATACTTCATTAATCTGGTCTTTGAAGCTATTTTAGCCATAAACAGATAAGGGAAATTCACTGAACATAGTGCACTGAGATATTGAGAAGTTATTTGATATGGTCTTAGATCAGTAAATAATGGAAAAGGAAATTAAATAACCTTTAACACTTACTTAGCACTTTATAATGTACTGTAAAAAACACAAACATTAACTTCACAACATTGCTGTGAGGCTGTACACTATCACATGTAATTATCTCAAATTGCAAGTAGGGGAAACAGACACAAAGGAAGGCAAAGTGACTTGTCTAAGGCCACACAGCAAGTCAGTAGCAGAATCAGAACTAGAACTCAGGAGCTCTTGGCTCCTGCTCCATGCTTACTTCACTGGACCATGCTGCCTATATGTGCTGAACAGAACAAACGGCTTAAAGCAGTAATGCAAACATCTTGCCTGTAGATTGGATCCTGCCTGCTTGAGGCACCCAGGCAAATCCAAATTCTGCAGAATGGAAGTTTTCATTTCCTCTGGGATCTCCTAACAACCTAGCCCAGCACAGCCACAAGACTAGCAGGAGCAGGGCAAGGAGGAACTGGAACATCCCAGCTTCAACCCATCCTACCACCACAGCACCAATTAACTATGGGCCCTACTATACACATGGAAATAATGATCTTCTCATACTTCGGCGTAATCTGGCCAATTTCAGATGGACATTAAAGGCAATTCTTCAACCCCAGGACTGTATTGCTGATGAAATTCATGTGACGGGTTGGATCACAGAAACCCCCTTGGGAGCTGCTACCCGATGTGCAAAGACTACCCCTGCTTCTGTTTTCCCTGCCAGCTCAGGACTCCAGCACCCTGTCTTGCTGAGCCAGACACTCCCGTCTGCTCCAACACAGACCCAGGGTCTGAATCACTTGTCCCAAAGCTGCAAGTTTACCTGAAAACAGCTCACAGAAGTGTGCTTGTCTTTAGCACTCAGATGCGCAACTCCCAATGGGGTCTAAACCCAGATACATCCGTTTTACCCTGCATAAAGCGTATGCAGGGCAAACTCAAATTGTTCGCCCTCTAGAACACTGATAGAGAGATATGCACAGTTGTTTGCTCCCCCAGGTATTAATACATACTCTGAGTAAATTACTAAATAAAAAGTGATTTTATTAAATACAGACAGTAGGATTTAAGTGGTTCCAAGTAGTAACAGGCAGAACAAAGTAAGTCACCAAGCAAAATAAAATAAAATGCGCAAATCTATGTCTAATCAAACTGAATACAGATAATCTCACCCTCAGAGATGCTTCAGTAAGTTTTTTCTCAGACTGGACACCTTCCAGGCCTGGGCACAATTCTTTCCCCTGGTACAGCTCTTGTTGCAGCTCAGGTGATAGCTAGGGGATTCTTCATGATGGCTCCTCTCCCCCTCTGTTCTCTTCCACCCCTTTATATATCTTTTGCATAAGGCGGGAACCCTTTGTCCCTCTGGGTTTCCCCCCGCCCCACTGGAAAAGCACCCAGGTTAAAGATGGATTCCAGTTCAGGTGACATGATCACATGTCACTGCAAGACTTCATTGCCCACTTGCCAGCACACACATATACAGGAAGACTAACAGATAAACACAGCCATCTGCAGACAATGGTCCTTGTTAATGGGAGTCATCAAGATTCCAAACCATCATTAATGGCCCACACTTTACATAATTACAATAGGCCCTCAGAGTTATGTTTTATATTTCTAGTTTTAGATACAAGAGTGGTACATTTCTACAAACAGGATGATCACACTCAGTAGATTATGAGCTTTGTAATGATACCTTACAAGAGACCTTTTGCACGAAGCATATCCCAGTTGCATTATATTCACTTATTATCATGTTTTTATAAAACCATATAGACTGCACAACGTCACAATTCAACTTTCCACTCTAAACCACTGAGACACTGAAGCTTGTCAAAAAGAAAAGCTTGCAAAAAATTAACATTGAACAAATTGCATTTTTCCCCTACAAACTTCATTCTCAAAAACAGCTGAACCATTTTTGCTCAAACTTTCAAAAAACAAAAACAATAAAAACCCACCCTGAGGCAGAGACAAAGCATGGAAAATTTCAGCTCACAAGGTTAAATATCTGACAAAGTCACACAACTAAAAACAGCATTATAATGGAAAATGTCAGGCAATCTAATAGCAGCTATTACCATTCAAGCCCTTCAAAACATATGAGAAAGGGAAAAAGTTTTGTGAGGGCTGTAAATGGCCCTTCCACTTGTTCACTCAAAGTCATGTTTCTGAAGGCTTTTAGCCTGGACCCTGTGTAACATGAGAAGGTCGTCAGACAACTTTAGACATGTATCCCTTTTGCTTCAATGGAGGGATGATATAACTTTTGTGAATATCCATGTAGAAGTTACATGTCCAAAAGTGGAGCATTGTGTAAATGCTTGTTGGGGCAGAAGCTAAAGTATACCTGGGTGACTCTCCCTGATTATATCTTCAGTAATCTCCAGGAGGTTTATTTTCATATTCTGAAGTTTTGGAAAGATAAGGCCATGATACATTTCAGTATTTCCACGAGGAATATTGATCTCCTTGTGGAGAGAGCCAAGATCCAAAATGGACTACCTGCCATTGTCTCCCTTTGTACCACAAAGTCTTGTCTCCTTCAAAAAAAGTGTCTCTCCACAGAACTGGTTCAAGGATTCCAATGTGTAGGAAATGGACTGTTGTACCCTTCACCATCTAAGAAGGTTGCATTGATAGTGTCAGTTGATTTTAATTTACTTTGCACCAATTTTCTGAGATGATTCACTCCCAGCTGTGGGTCCACCTGTAAGCACCCCATTTTTCACATGTGGTCACTAATTGTGTGTTCCTCTTTTTATAGGTCCCTGACCTGAGACCGTGGGGTCTGATTTGCAGAACCGCTGAGCACTTGTAGCTGCAACTGAATGTGCTTTGAACATACTAAGTGTTATATAATGAAAAGTACTCTGAAAAATCAAATTGGACACCCAAAATTAGTGGAAACTTTTGAATTTAATCTCTCAATTCACCAAACATATAATGGAGATAATGCCCACTCATTTCCCAGGGGAGCTGTGAAAATGAATTCATTAATGTTTGTGAAGCACTCAGATACTATAATGATGAGCACCAGAGGAAAGCTTATAAGAACATTAATAATTCTGTCTTCAGAGCAAGGATTGAATAGTGTAATTAAATAAGGCGTTCACACATTGAAAAGAAAAGAAAATATTGAATAGCTGCTCATTAAGTGAGCATCATCCAATCTGTACACTGAATGAGATGGGCCCTGTGGGAAAACAATATGTGATCATATAATAAAAGACTGTGTCACAAATGCATAGGCACAAAGGGGTCGAATTAAGGTTACACAGATAACCTTAATTTTGGCATTTCCTAACTTTTGAGTGCTTGACTTTGCAACCCTTAATAATGTTCTTTTAATGTTTTAAGAGTGGTTTTAATGTAATTTCCTCCGTTTTAAAAAAAAGGAAACAGAAATTCCATTATGTAGCATCATGTTAAGAGCCACATGGGTCATCCACAGTACCAACCTCAGCAACTTGAACTAAAGCAGTAACTGATCAAAGCAGTAAGTTGTAGGGCTTCTGTTTTTCAGTGTTTATTAATTTCATTTTTCAGGATTTATTTTTAGCAATTTTTGAGCTTCACGTAGATATCCAAAAATCTGGGGCTGGGTTTTTCAGAGTTCTCTCTTTGTATAGGTTGTAATGAGTAATGTATATTATATACACATTATTCATTACAGTAGTGTATATAGTCATGAGTAATCTCTTTGTAATGTTCCCTATAGAATTTTAATGTATTACTGTTTCACACAGCACTACATTAAAGCGGACTAGGGAACCTTTAGTGTGCACCAGCAGGGTCTACATGGACCAATAAATATGTAACACGTCAGTGGGCTTTAGAAATCACATGCCCATAGTTGGCATTACGGCTCTGTGTAGACAAGCCCTTCCATACAAGTAACTATTTCCAATGTTTTTCCAATATTAACTGGATAAATGCTTTTTTTTTATTCAAGGCTATTTTATTGGTTAAAACCAAAAATAAAAAGCCCTAGAAGTTGCTGTCCTCTAGTCAGCACTAGAGAGGAATGAGACACTTTGTCAGTGGATTTCACAGATGATACTTGCTGGCAGCAGTGGAATGGTGAGATTCAGGAATCTTGGGTTCCATTTCAGGCAATAGATGGGAGTTTGCTCTGGTGGGAACAGACTTCTTCGCATTCCCCACAAGCGTGATCCCCTCTACCCTTTCCCCTCCAACCTGTCCCTGTCTCAATCCTGTCTCTACCTCACCACTGGCTCCTTGTCCCAGTCCCATTTTCCCCACCTAGTCAACCACAGTCTCCACTCCTCAGGCTTCTGATCCCAGTCCCAGCGTTCATGCCCAGTAAATCCTAACCTCAACCCTTCCAGACTCCTTATCCCAAGTCTCTCCCACACCCACTCTTCTGGCCTGGTCAGTCCCTCCAGTCCCAGTTCCCTCCACCATTCGCTGATCTGTCTCTCTCTCCCACCCACATTCTCCATGCCCTTCGCTGATCTGTCTCTCTCTCTCCCACCCATATTCTCCATGCCCATCTCCTCCCAGTCTCCCTCCCCAGGCTTCTCATCCAACCTCACTGCCCTCACCTCCTTCCACTTCTCATCCCAGTCTCTTTGCCCAGTCCCAGTTCTTCCCCTGCATCCAAGCTTGTCAAATCTGTCTCCCTTCCTTCCACCTCACAGATTCCCAGTTCCAGGCTCCTTGCCCTGCCAATCCCCATCTCTGCCCCCTGATTCCAAAGTCCCAGTCTCTGCCACCCAGGTACCTTGTCCCAGTCTACTATTACGCACTAATTCTATGCTACCAGCAGTCAGCACTAGTGTCATAGAAATACCATGATTTTAGATAGCCGTATATAAGTACATCAATATTCACAGATACATATACCCATACATAATGTGTGTGTATACATACACACACCAAGGTAAGTTAACTATACCTATATACATGTACAAGTGTGTACATGTACATCTCATGGAGTTTTATATATTTGAAACATGTTTTCCTTTTTTATTAAAACCATTCACCTCTGTTATTTAGCATTAAAAACTCCCAGAAACAAAGATCTACTAGCATTTTTACAGGAAACAGCATTTTCTTTGGCTCACTTTAGATAACAAAGCTCTTTTGGAATCCAGTTACATAGGATTTTTAAGCAGTTTCATGGTACTGCAGGATACAAGGGGATATGCCAGTAAGTACGATTAGTTTTATAATGTTGTAAGCTGAACAGAACGTCTTGTTACCACAAACACTAACTCTGTCACTTGATTCTCAGGCTAAACTGTACAATCATTAGGATTATTTTGTGTAGGAGAACACTATCCATTAATGAACAAAGGTCTGAAAAGAGAGTATCTGACCCTGCGAGGTGCTAACTCCTGAGGTACTGAATGCTCTCTCCTGAATGGGAGTTGGAGGCATTATGTAATGCCTTGCAGGATCAAACCCGGACTAAGAAATATATTTTGCAATAGAAAAAGCATAGTAGCCTGGGTGATCCAACTGAAGGATTGGCATAGCAGTTATAAAGTATACAATTGCCAGTATCAAAGAACACAAGACAACAGACAGTAGAGAACCAAGAATAATACCAGATCATTCTAAAAAGTAGAAGATACAAATATATTTTAGAGAAAACAATACCAAGGACAACAAACATGCAGATAAATGCCCCACAGCTGCATTTATCAAAATCGATGACAAGACTCCATTTGGAGCATGACAGGCCCTATGAAGTCAGGAAAGATAATAGAAATACGGAGGTTGTGTATCTTAAAGAGGAAATATGACAAAATACACAGACAGGAAAAAGCACAGAGTAGAAAACTGGGCCTAATGGCTACACACAAACACTTTTATATCAGTATTACAGCTCCCTACCAGTCTGGAATAGTATGCCAGTCTGTGAATATTCCACCTGTACACTGAGCACCACATTCAATGAGATGGCCTGCAAGACTGGAAAACAAAGAACACTCCAATGAGTAACTACGTTGAAAAACAAACTGCCACTTATTCACAAATATAACAGTACAGTATAACCAGGGTTAAATAAGACAGAAGGGAACATGCTGGACACCTCCTTCATAGCTATTTGATGCAGTTTATATATCAAAGCCAAGATTTTCAAAAATGACTAGTGATTTTGAGTGCCCAGCTTGGGGCTCTGAGGCTCCCTGCTGCACAGCTGGGAGCCTGGCAGACCTGGGAACCCCCAGCTAAAACCAGAGCTCCCAGGATTTCTAGGGACCCTTCTCCATGACAGGGAATCCACTGGGGACTTTCCAGGAGTTGGGCAGCTGGCTGGCCTATTTTGTTTGGAATAGTCAAACCAAAATGTTTCAAATTTTTCCAAAACAAAAACTTTTCAGAATGTCTCTTCTGAAGGAAATTCTGACATTTCAAGTTTTCATACCAAATAAGGTTAAAAACTTTTTCAAAGTGTCAGAATTTTCTGCAGAACAGACATTCTGAGTTTTGACCAGCCCTGTTGATGAGTCCACTGGGATTAGCTGAGTGTCACTCTTTCATACATTTCAAAGCCAAAAAAGGGACACGTCTGATCGTCTAGTCCAGGGGTCTCAAACTCAATCTACCTTACGGCCAGTGCCAGTCCTCAAATCCTCCCAGCGGACCAATAATGTCACTCATGCTGCCCAGAACTCACCCCCCAAAACTCCACCCCCCACCTGCCTACGGCTCTGGGAGGGAGTTTGGGTGGGGGAGACGTGGGGGGAGCACCCAGGTGCAGCAGGCAGGGCCAAGGGAGAGACCCGGCCCCAAAATTGCTGGAGCCCCGCGGGCCACATTAGGGAGGTTCTCGGGCCGCAGATGGCCCGCGGGCCGGGACTTTGAGACCCCGGTCTAGTCTGACCTCTTGTCTACCACAGGCCATAGAACTTTACCCAGGAATACCTGCATCCAGCCCCATTCCCTTATTGTCTATAACATAAGGTTTCACTCCTTTTCTCACAAAATGGACACAAACCATCTGTATAGTTTCTTAAGCATATTTTTAATTTTTCTCATTCTTTTATTAAAATTTAAGTTCCAAAGCTTCACAGAATGTTTACTTTTTTAAAGAGCTAATTGTAATAAATTATAACATTTTTAATAGTTATATCATTTACCTTCCAGCTGCTAGCAAGTCAAACTCATCCCTGTTCCAGCCAAACTAAAAAAAAAAAACAAATACATTATGTACACATACACACACACAGAGGCTTCAAGAGATAATAAAGTTAAGTGGATGCTCTGAGTAATAAAGCATTGGCAGCAGCCCAATCTTCCTTGAAAATCTGAAGGGATTTTTGTTTTAATTGTATAGTGCATTAATAAATTAAAATTAACACAATACAAGTAATGAAATATTCAGCATTACTCATTTTACTTTTTTAACAGAGAAGACAAGCCATATATGAAAAACCACATACAGGCCACTCTGGAGTTAATAATGGCAACTTTCTGTGAGAGAAACTAAATAATTTTTCTCTCGCGTATTTAAGTAAGTTATGGATAGAACTACTACTAATGACCTGAACTAAAAAAGGAAAAGTTTAGCTAGACATTCTAAGCATGCAGTCAAAAAAGTATAAGGTTTTAAAATGAACTATTTATTATTCTTATATTCATACACACACCTAGTAATATTTTAATATGCACTAAAAAGAAAAAAAAAGATGTCAGCATTCCAAGGTGTGTGGTCATAAAAGGTATTATGTATATATAAGTGCTCAAAAAACGCCACACATCCTGTATTGTGTTATTTCTGTAGCTAGATTAATCTGAGAAACGTCACATTAAAATTCAACTTAAAAAAAAATTGTTTAGCCCTAGAAAACAGACCAGCACAAGAAGAAAAAACTGCTCACCAGTATTTCATAAACAAAACAAAAAAGCACTTGTGCCACCTTGTGGCAAAGGACATTTTCCATCTCACAATCTTGTGCACTACAATTTGAATGTAGAAAAGATTAAGAGTGAAATCCTGGCCCCATTGAAATCAACACCAAAACTCACATTGACTTTAATGGGGCCATGATTTCACCCAGTGTCTCTATTTTTTTGTACTTCAGATAAAACATTATTTGAACAATAAATCCCACATGGAACAAGAGAGCTTGCCATGACCAGGTGCCTCTTGAATGCCCCCCTATGGCCAGAGATCACTCTCTGGCACCCTGCCTGTGTTTCCCCCTCTTCCGGTCCCCTCAATAATTCACTCAGTCCAAAGTTAAGTAAGTCACTCCCCTTCTGGGAGTACAATTTATTTAGTCCTCTCAACACACACTGGTCCTCCAGACCCCAACCCCAATTCATTGTCTCTCCCCTCTTAGGTACGGAGTCTCCAGCCCTTCTTTCCAGAGCTGGGTCCCAATTCTCTCTCCCACCCCACCCCACCGCCCCGCCCCACCACTTAGGTAGGGAGTTGAGTTCTAAAATTTCCTTCACAAAGCTGGGTCCTAATTCACATTCACTCCCAGGCTTTACCTGGCTGGAGTTCAGCCTCCTGGCTCAGGCTACTACATTCTGCTGGTATTATGGTCTTTCCTATAGGAGAAGCCTTTCTCACTTCCTACAGTTTCTTTACAACAGGGGTTCTCAGACTTTTGTACTGGTAACCCCTTTCACACAGCAAGCCTCTGAGTGCGACCCCCCCTTATACATTAAAAACACTTTTTTATATATTTAACACCATTATAAATGCTGGAGGCAAAGCAGGGTTTGGGGTGAAGGCTGACAGCTCACGACCCCCCATTTAATAACCTCGCAACCCCCTGAGGGGTCCCAACCCCCAGTTTGAGAACCCCTGCTTTACAATTACCTGAGCTTCTACTTTCATTGCAGCCACTTGCTGCCCTTTATAGGGAATTACCTGATCCAACTCAGGTGTGCCTCTTTAGTAATCAGGGTTGACTAGCCCCATGCCCTCCAGCCTTAAGGGGGGCTTAAGGGGTCCATTTTAACATATGTATTAAATGAAACTGAAAAGATGGCATGTGCCTTATGGCGTATTAATATGAATGTCAAACGACAAAGAAAAGGCCAAAAGCTACATGACCTCATTATTTTTATTAAAATGTAGATACTAAATTAAAAAAAAAAGTACTTGACAATGATTACTAACCGTTCATTCATATGTATTCACAATACAGTACTATGAAAAGAGGGTTAAGCCCCAGTTATGAAAAACCGACTTATACTTACCGAATGAATGAGTGGTCCTAATACAATGCCACTGTCAACACATCTACCAGTCACAACAATATCAGCTCCAAGGTCAAGAGCCCTGCTTATTGGTCTTGCTCTGACATAACAAAAACAACATTTTTTGAGTATTTAATTCACACTTTTAAAATAACTATTTTTAAAATTTATTTTAAAAATTAAATTTATGCCAGAGGTATCATATTACATCATGCACACATCCTTTATGATATTAACTTAAAAACACCCATTCTAGCTATCTGAATATGTTCATTATATAAAGGATCATTCATTAGAAACACAGGGCAAACTAATAAAGCTAGCCACCTAAATTATGCAGCCAAAGTTGTCTTCACACACACTAAGAGGTATGTGTTATCTGTGGGTTCCATTTTTTTATTAACAACAATAATATTTAGCACTCTGATCTTCAGATTTCAAAGTGTTTTACAGAGGAGGGCAAGTATTATTTCACAGAGGGGAAAATTGCAAAGGGCAACAAAAATGATTAAGGTTACGGAACAGCTTCTGTATGAGGAGAGATTAAAAAGACTGGGACTGTTCAGTTTAGAAAAGAGATGACTAAAGGGGGATATGGTAGAGATCCATAAAATCATGAATGGTGTGGAGAAAGTGAATAGGGAAATGTTGTTTACCCCTTCATATAACACAAAAAATAGTGGTCACTGAATTAAATTAAAAGACAGTAGGTTTAAAACAAACACAAGGAAGTACTTCTCCACACAATGCACAGTTCACCTGCAGAACTCATTACCAGGGGATGTTGTGAAGGCCAAAAGTATAACTGGGTTAAAAAAAAATTAGATAAGTTCATGGAGGATAGGTCCATCAATGGCTATTAGCCAAGATGATCAGACAACCCCATGCTCTAGGTCGCCCTAAACCTCCAACTGCCAGAATCTGGGACTGGATGACAGGGGATAGATCACTCAATAAATTGCCCTGTGATGTTCATTCCCTCTGAAGCATCTGGCACTGGCCACTGTCAGAAGACAGGATACTGGGCTAGATGGACCAGTGTGACCATTTTTATGTTCTGTACCGCTACCTCGTGTATTGTGACTTTTCCTTTTTTATATATTGAGGGTCAATAAGTAAACAAACCAAGAGCAATTTCAAAAGAAAATATTGACTGACAAACTAAGAAAGCTCTCTTTCAACATTTTTGTTCCATCTAGAAAAAATATGTATGCTGCATTAAATACTTACTTACTATCTTTCCTTGAATACTTGAATATTTTCCTAGACGGTAAGATGTGCAGTCATGTAGTCTGCATACAAGTCTGTGGAAACCATTTATTTAACGGGACCAAAAGAAAACTCCACTTTCACACAGCAGGAATGTGGATTTTTGCAGTAAGAAAATGTTTGAGAAGTTGAACAATTAGCTATTTTTGTTTGGGAGTTTTGTTTTTTTTTTAAAACATGTAATGACTTTTGGTGGCCTATGTGAAAGAAACGGGAGGACTCCCTGTGCACTTCACTGTGGGCAGGTGGCTATTTTTTAAAATTACCATTAGACTGGGCAGCCCTTTGGGAAGTCACAGCAAAGAGGCTAAGTGAGATGGATACTATTCTTATCCACAGAAGCTGTCCCTACGGAACAGGGTGAAAGCAAAATAGTGGGGCTATGTGGGGAATACTGAACTGCTTATGTTGTACCTGGTATGTTAGGAGATCACTATATATAGTAAGGGCTAGAACTCTGGCAGCTTTCATCAGCAGTAAACTTACAACAAAAAGCTTACAATATATTTGTATTCTTATCTGGTTATGCTACATAGAATCATATATTTTCAGGCCAGAAATGACCATTATGATCATCTAGTCCAGGGTGGGCAATAATTTTCGCAGAGGGGGGCACTCCACAAATTTTGGTAAGTTGCCATGGGCCACACATGTCTACTATATTAATGGAGGGGATGTGGGGTCTGGGAGGGAGTTTAGGTGCAGGAGGGAACTCTGGGCTGGGGCAGGGGATTGGGGTGCAGGAGGGGGTGCAAGGTGCAGGCTCTGGCTGGGAGGCACTTACCAGAGGCAGCTCCCGGCCGGTGGTGCAGCAGGGCTCAGGCAGGCTGCCTGCCTGCCAGCCATAGCCCCACACTACTCCCAGAAGCGGCTGCTGGTGGCTGCTGCTGGCACGTCTCTGCCTGTCCCTTGTGGGGGAGGGGCAGCAGGTCTCCGTGCGCTGCCCGCGCTTGCAAGCACCGCCCCCGCAGCTCCCATTGGCCAGTTTCCAGCCAATGGGAGCTGTGAGGACAGTGCTGGGAGCAGGGGCAGCGCGCAGAGCTGCCTTCTTTCCCCCCCCCCCCCCCCCGCCAGGGGCACGCAGAGACGTGCCAGCAGCAGCCGGCCACTTCTGGGAGCAGCGTGGGGCCACAGCAGGCAGGAAGGCAGCCTGCCTGAGCGCCCCGCTGCACCACAGGACTTTTAGCGGCCTGGACTCGGAGATCGCGAGGGGGCACAGGAGGCCGGACAGAAATGTTAGTCAAGGCGGGCTGGACAGAAATGTTAGATGGACCGGATCCGGCCCGCGGGCCGTATTTTGCCCACCCCTGATCTAATCTGACCTCCTGCATAAAACAGGCCACACGATTTCTCCCAATGATCCCTGCATCAAGCCCATAACTTATGGTTGAGCTAAAACATATCTTATGCTCTCTGCAAACAAAAGACTTTAGACTGCCAAAAATCAAAGAGAGAAGAGTTACAAGAGTAGTATTTTGAAAAAGAAAAGTGAACTAAAGACATTTAGTCTTTTAGAATCATATGCCAACACATTCATTGTCTTCAAGTAAACCAGGCATGTATGTATACTTATAACTGTACAGCTATTAAAAAATTCTGAACAGTCAAATAGTGATATAGAATAGGAATGATGGGCCAACTCACCCCTTTCCACAAAAAAGCCTGCAGAAGTGAGACAAACGGAAGAAAACTCTTGAAAGTTCCTCTTCTGAAGTTTTCTCTGAACCTTTCCCCCAGGAGGAAAGAACAGTTATGTTCCCCATGGGACAGACAGGAAGTTTGGTTCCCAGAATCCCCAGATCCATAAAGGTTCTGGAGGGCAGGGCCACCTACGCAGAGACTTCAGGACAGCCCAGCTCCATCAGGAGTTTCACAGCAGGGAGAGGCGCCACAGAAAAGCTAATGCAGCCTAAGATTACATTACTTTTTTCACAGATTCCAATACTTTTGTTTAGGGATGATTGCTCCAGAGCAGCTGCCCCCTGTCCCACCACCCTGTTCCATGCAAGGAGAGGAGCCTCTGTACGTGGATTTCAAGGGATTGTTGGCATTGTTTAAAATTAAACTGAACTAAAATTTTTTGGCATGAAATAAAAGCTGAGGACGAATGGTGAGTGATGCCAAAGAACTACAACAGGAAAATCTCAGTGCTAAATATTTATGAGACAGAAAGCAAATAAATCTGGCTTTGCAGGCTGCCCAACAACATTAATTCACTACATTATTATTATTTTACTTGCAAACCAAAACAAACGATCTTGATGCAATCAACAGAATGTGTATGACATCAACATTTTTAAAACAACATACAAAACATACAACTTTTTAAAATATCTCACCCAAGATATGCATTCATGCTGTGAATATTCTCTGGAAATGGCTTTCCACTCTCCATATCTGTGATACCATCTCCTTTTAGGTTGTCTTTCTGTTAAAACATCCAGGTCTATGAATATTTTACAGTATTAAATATCAGACAACAGCGAATATCCATCTTTTCGTAACTCTAGGCAAAATGGTACTGTTAAAATACCTAACAAAAAGTAAATCACTTTAACAAACACTGTCCAATAAGAGGCCGAGTTAATCTTTTTTCATCAGAGCTTTCGTGAAATCGGAGGAAACAAAGTCTTCAACTTCAAAGACAGTAAACCTACACAATTTATCAACTCATTGTAAGTTACAATTTCTTCAGATGTCCTTAACACATTTAAAATTGAACATAATCAAACCCTTTCCACAGAAATATCTGCTGTAATCACAGTAGTTGCAAGGTCAGAAAATGAAGCTAGTGTTAAGGCTCAGGCCTCACCTCACTGGTTTCAGTAGCACAATATCAATTCAGTCTTACATTGGATAGCTGACAGTTCATTAATTGTGGAAGAACTCTGGGATCACATGCAATATTTGGATCTGGATTACCTATCTAAACAACCTTTCTGAGAACCTAACTTCTAATCCTAGACAGCTGTCAACATTACAGGTGCCGGCAGGCCTTCTGTATTGACCCAGTTAATAAACTGGATTTTAGTGGCTTGATCTTTGACCTTTTCTCTTCAGTACATCCCTATTTCTCATTACCAAAGCTAATAAAGACAGAGACTACTCTAATTGATTAGCAATTTAGCATTTGACAAAAATCTTCACTTCTGCTACATTTATTTTTATTAAGTGTAAGATTGGAACTTTACACACACTAATTTTTTATCACACTGCATTGATCAATTTAAAATGTTTGGTGTCAACAATACATATCATTAGAGCCCTGCAAATCTACAGATATCTGCTTTACATCTGAGGACCATGTTCGTGAATCGTGGATCGGATGCAGATACAAATTTTGAATCCGCACAGGGCTCTAATTATCATCTACATAACTATGTGTCACTCATTTGATAACTGGACTAACAAATAAGAGAATCTAAATGCTGACTGCAGATCAGGAATGTCTAATCTGTGATCATGGGATGATCAGAACAGCAACATACCAAAGGTGAATTCCTGGCTCCATTAGAATCAATGACAAAATCCCCACTGACTTCAGTAGGGTCAGGATTTCACCCCAGAAGTCAAAGGGTTGCACCTAATTTGTAAACAATGGAGCAGATTCCAGCTTTCTTCACATTTAATGGCATGCTAGGAACTGTACAGGGGCGGCTCCATGTTTTTTGCCGCCCCAAGCACGGCTGTCAGGTGGCTTTCGGCAGCGTGCCTGCGGGCGGTCCGCTGGTCACGGAGATTTGGCAGCATGCCGGTGCCGCGCCTTCGGCGTCCCCGAATTGCCGCCGAAACTGTGGGACCGGCGGACCTACCGCAGGCATGCTGCCAAAGGCAACTTGACTGCCGCCCTCACAGGGACCAGCAGGCTGCCCCCTGCGGCTTGCCGCCCCAGGCATGCGCTTGCTGCGCTGGTGCCTGGAGCCACCGCTGGAACTGTAGTGTCTGTTGGCCATGCCCCTGTATTAATAATTTGAGAGGGTGCAGGCCAATCTGTGACACTTGAAGTACATTTGAACAACACTGTGGCCATCTCTGTCTTAAGTTATACCAGTTTTCCCATCAAGTGTAACATACAGTGCACTGAAATATCTAACAGTTTTCTGCTAGACTTCCTGAGTTAAAGGGAAAATAATCACATCTGCAAAAGATACTATATGAAACACAGCATTTTCCATTCTAATTCTCTTGGTTTTTGCATAGGCGGTCTGCATATAGAGGAAAAATGCAGACTCTTAGCACAATATTACCTAGATTACAAATGTCTTAAGGCACCCAAACGGCAAACCTACCAACCATAAACTACCTTAGACTTAATTACAATAAGTTGCCTACTAAAGAAACCAGCTAGTACTTTATAAGCTACAGTAGAACCTCCGAGTTACGAACACCTTGGGAATGAAGGCTGTTCGTAACTCTGAAATGTTTATAACTCTGAACAAAACGTTATGGTTGTTCTTTCCGAACTTTACAACTGAACACTGACTTAATACAGTTTTGAAACTTTACTATGCAGAAGAAAAATGCTGCTTTCCCTTTATTTTTTAGTAGTTTACATTTAACACAGTACTGTCCTGTATTTGCTTTTATTTTATTTTTTTCTCTCTCTCTCGGCTGCTTCCTGATTGTGTATTTCCAGTTCCAAATGAGGTGTGTGGTTAACCGGTCAGTTCGTAACTATGGTGTTCGTAACTCTGAGGTTCTACTGTATTGGAAGCAGTCAACAGACATGAAGCTTTGAGTCTGTGCAAACTATGGAATGTTCAATTTAAGAGATCAAAGAGTCACTATTATTTAGTCTATACGGCAACTAGAAATTAAAAATAGCTTAGGGCTAAATCCTGCCTTCTCTGCACTTAGAGAGCCTTATATACAGTGGCTGAGCTTCTGTGCAAAGTGAACAAGGACTTGCAGACCTGATGCATGTGGGGTTACACCTTCTGCAGACTGCCAAGTCTAGGTACTACAGTGTTTGAAGCAGGCCAGGGTATCTGCCATTAAAGGTATCCTCAAGGCAAAAGTAATTGAGCAATTCTACAATCTCTCCACAGCCAAAAGCAAAGTGACTACTCAGATTTGGCACAAGGGGAGTTGGAGCAGATTTGGGGTGAAATTCTGGGCCCCCTGAAGTCAATGGCAGAACTCCCACTGATTTTCGTAGGGCCAGGTTTCACCCTTGGACTTTATTATTAACTTTTATTTTAAATGGATCTGAAGCACACAAAACATTCCCTTTAAAATGAGTTATTTTTCTAACACACATAATTTATGTAGCATCATTCATGAACAGCTGGGGAAAACTGGACATTTTTCTCAATGTTAAACATACTAGAAATTCAAATGTCCTGTCTGATTACTAAACATTTTCATCTTGCCCCCACAAATAAATATCTACTTTTGTAACATGATCCACTAGAAATACTAGCATGATTAGAAATTTGTTGAACCACAGACAAAAAGACAAGGTAGAATAACAGAGGGCCTGCTATTAGTACATTAGAATCCAAAACTAGTCTTACAACGTCAGCTCAAAAAGCAGAATTCATTAGCTTCTAGGCACACGCAAGTTACTATTTATCTATACTAAACAGGTCAGTTTTGTGAATATACCACTAAGAACTGAAACACCAGAGCCACTTTAGACTCTTGCAATCTCTCAGATCAGATAACTCATGCCTTCTGAGTTTAACAAATAGAAAACATGATCCCTAGTAGTGATTATGGAATCAGCTGTGTCTGCAATCAATCTAGCTCGTTTAAGTTAAATTTGATTTGAGTAATATACATTTAACTTTGTGCATGCCATATATAAAACAGACCAAGGATAGAGGCTATTTTCTCAAATAATGATGCAATGTATAATAATTAATTAAACAAAAGTGAAGCTCCCAATGACACCACATATTTTAAATGTCATCTCTGTGCTGTATGAAAGAATTAATCAAACTTCCCACACTTTTACTGAGCCATAAAACATCAATAAAATACCTCGCCCATCAGATCATCTCCAGCAACAACAGCTATTTTCAAATCAACATCAGCTTTCTTTGCCACCTCTTGAAGACGAGCAGCACACGCAAGTGGATTCATTCCACCAGCATTACTAATGACACGAACACCTTAACAGAACAAAAAGTTCAGTGTTAAAACCACCAGTTATACTACAAAAAAGGCTTAACACCCTGAGCCCCAGGATGCCCTGTTGCATGTTGTCAAACACTTGATCAATCAGAACAATAAACCAAATGTTGTGCTTTCTTATCAAGTCTACAGATAAACAGAGTTGTGACTGGTGCAACTCTGAAACCTAATCATAATTTAAACGTCTACACTGTTCACTACTTCACTGAAGACTCTTGGGCAGAAACATACAGCTATTCTAACATTGCAGGCATAATCTGGAATTGTGAGAGGATCTTAGGGAGATTAGTACTACCTTTTACCCACAAATCTGACTTCTAAGGAGTTGTGAAGAAAACTGGTATGGCTGCATACTATTAGTATAATCCTTCTATTAGTATAAATCAGTATGTCTCTTCCACCAACAGAAGTTGGTCCAGTAAAAGTTATTACTTCACCCACTTTGTCTCTCTATTAACATAAACAGATAGAGATGGTCAGGAATTTTTAATGACATGTTTTTTCATTGGAAAATGCTGATCTATCAGAACCAAAACTGTTCACAGGAAAGGGTTTGTTTTGATAGATTTTTGATTTTAGACAAAATTTTGAAAAAAAGTTTAAAATTGTCTAAACATCCTGTTTTGACACTTTCTAAATGAAAAAGTTGTTTTTCAGTTTGAAATGACTTTTCATTTTGAAATGTAATTTATAGTAAAAAAAAAGTAGAAAAATAAAAAAGTTGAAATCAAAACAAAATGTTTCAGAATTATCAAAGTGAATCATTTCATTTGACCCAGTCAATTTTTCCCCCCGAATTTTCTGTTCACTAAAGTTTTCAAGATACTTGCCCCAATTCAGGATGGGGAATGGTTTGGATTTTTTTTTTTTTTTTCAAATTCTGAAAATTCTCTGGGATGGGAAAACCATTTCCCACCTCACTCATTAAACAGTTAACATGAAACTGGATAAAAGTACATCTCAAAGGAGACAAGAAAAATGCAATTTCCCTTTTAAAATAAACGCATAGCTCAATTTATACAGTAAGTAATATATAGTGTATTAGGTAAGGGAAAATGAGAATTCCCTTTGTTGAATGTTTTCATTCAAACCATAGAAAAAACAGTCAGACTTCCTATACTCAGCTTTGAAGTAACAAAGTACACAATGAAGATATGAACACTAAGAGTCTGATCTTGTGAGGTCCTGAGCACCCCCAACTAATACTGAAGACAATAGTAGTTAAGAGTGATGAGCACTTCAAAGATCAAGCTATAAATTATTAAAGTTATCCAACCCATATTATTCTATAACATACCTTTCCTGTGAATGTCCTTAATATAGGGACCCATTGCAGTCAACACAAAATCAGGAGTGTAACCCAAATCCTGAAATAATAAAAAGTTATATAATGTACTTGCCAAATCTTCGTCATGGGTAAATCAACTCCTTCTCTTTATTGGCTCTTAGATTGCAGAAAAGATTGAAAAACGGCCTACACTCATTTTCTTAATTCTATAATTAAAAATGCTGGATTTATTTTTCTAAAGGAAACCTGGAAAACATTTCTCTAAAATAAAAAAATCCTTAAGAATATACACCTCTACTCCGATATAACGCGACCCGATATAACACGAATTTGGATATAACGCGATAAAGCAGCGCTCCGGGGGGGGCAGGACTGCGCACTCCGGTGGATCAAAGCAAGTTCGATATAACGCGGTTTCACCTATAACACGGTAAGATTTTTTGGCTCCCAAGGACAGTGTTATATTGGGGTAGAGGTGTATAGGTTAACATAAATACAACACAAATGGACATCAGATTATTTTCACAGGAGTCTAATTATATATTTCAAATACCACTATTTTTAATTAGCTTTTGGAATCATATAGGGAACAAATGATCCAATCAATTCCATTTATAAAGTAAAATACAAAATATTGACAACATCCAAAAAAACTCTTCACAACTATCCCATTCAAGGAGAAGTTTTATTGAAGCCATATGAATTGAGACAATGCATTCAAATTTCAAGCCACGTGTGCCTAACTCTCTGCTGGCGTAAACTGACGGAACTCCTTTGAAGGCAATGAAGTTCTGCCGGTTTCATTAGCAGATATTTGGCCCATTGTTTTTAACATTAAATTGAATTCATCCACAATCTAATGGGACTACTCATGTGACTAAAATTACTCATATGCCTATATCTTTGCAGGATCAGGGCCTAAGGACTCAACCCTGCTCCCACTGAAGATAATGGGAAAACTCCTTTGGAATTCAATAGGCCTGACCTTATGAGGGGCTGACCAACTGCTGAAATAATAAAGGCTAATGATGTTTAGTACCACTCAAGATTCCACCCTGAAATTGATATATGAATGGTGAGGGATAATTTCCTCCTCCACTGAAATGCAGTGATCTCTGGAGCAGCCAAGATCAAATATTTGAATCTCAAATTTTGTAATAATATGTTTATTAAACTTATGAAGCTATTGTACTATTACTATGTTTATATTAAATGGCATCTTATATTCAGACATGACTATAATTTACAGAATAAGAATGAATAATGGAAACTACAATGACTACTCCTGAGGGCATTCTGCGCCAAAAAAAGAAAAATTATGCGCACAATATTTTAAAATTCTGCAAAATTCTGCAAATTTTATTTGTCAAATAAATGTGGAGGCTCCAGCATGGCATTGGGGAGCACAGGCAACTGGCTACACAGAGGTGGGAGATCACTGTGCAGCTCCCCCCCGGGACACGGACTCAGCGATGAGGCTGTACCCAACCCTGATACAGTGCAAGGACCGGGCCTGTCCCCAAAACACCCCAGGGCCCTGCCCCTCCACGCCAGGTGAACCATGCGTGGGCAGGCAGGCTCAGCAAAGCAGGATCCAAGTGTGGAGGGGCTTAGAGTGGGGGGATCCAGGTGTGGATTGAGAGGGTTCTGATTTGGGAGTGGGGGCTCAGTGGGGGATCTGGGTGCGGGGGAGATCTGGATGCACAGGGGCTTGTTGGGGGGTTCTGGGTGCAATGGTAATGGGACTCTGCAGGGGGATCCAGGTGAAGGTGATTGGGGCTAAGCGGGGGGAGTCTGGGTGTGTGGGGGCTCAGTGGGGGGGTCCAGATGCTGGGGGAGTGGGGCTCAGTGGGGTGGGGATCCAGGTGCAGCTGGGTGGGGCTCGGTGGGGTGGGGATCCGGGTGGCTCTGTGGGCTGATACACATGCAGGGGGAGTGGAGCTCATCAGGAGGGTTCTGAGTGCAGGTGGGGGTGAGGCTCAGTAGGAGGGACTGGGTATGAGGGGGTCTGGATGCACGGGGTAGGGTGGATGGGGGAGCAGCTTCATGTATAGGGATCCCTCCCCCTGCAGCTGAGGAGCAGGGGGTACAGGAAAGGAGGGGGAGGGAGGAGTTTGCAGAGCTTCCTGTAGCTGGGGGAGAAATCTGGTGGTGGTGGTCTGACCCGGCCCCAGAAGTTGTGCAGGGGAAGAGGAAGTCCTGTCCTCTCCAGCCTAGCCAGCACTAGCAGCTAAGCCCGGCGCAGGGTAGGAGCCACCAGCCGGATCTTCCCCAGTCCCGCTCCCTGCCCCACAGTGATTTACCTCTCTACCGGCTGCCCTGGGCATCCGAAACATACTGCTGGGGAGGGTTGCATGACCGCTCTTGTGGCTTCCCTTTGCTTCCCTGTCAGAAATTCATTTTCCTGCAGGGAAGCAAAGAAATCTGCAGGGGACATAAATTCTGTGCATTCATAGTGGCGCAGAATTCCTCCAAGAGTAAATAACACTCTGATCTTCCAATATGTTTGTATTGCAATTAACAGTGTCTTTCTAATAGAGCTATATTGCTGATATTTTCTTAGATTTTATGGTTAGTCAATCAAATCAGATCTGCCGTCTGTCATCTCAAATTAAAATAATCAAGACTAAATGTTTGCACTGTAAGACTATTAACATTCTCCTATGTAAATACTAAGTACCTACTCCTGCAGATTCTTATTCATGCAAGTAGTCCCACGAGTGTTGGCTGGATTGGGCCCGATTTATTTTAAAATCTTAATGTTTGTATGATAATGCTTTCCAGCCAACTGTCCTGCATCACTCAGCAACTGCAAAGATTTGAAGCACTTTTAAAACATTGATCATTTTGTGATGATATTTGAACATTTCAAACAGCGCAAACTGTAAAACGTAGTTAACTAAATCAAACCATCAATTATACAATTCTTGTGATTCCTTTCTCATGTGAAATTGCTTGAATTATTATTTCATAATTAAAATCATTCTTTCCTTACCGGTGATTTGGCTTTTGCAGCTGTCAACAGAGACATGGTAATTTCAGAAAGATAATCAAAAACCAGAAAATCCAGTTTTCCTCCATAAAGAAGCTGAGGAACTAATCAAAAAGATATTTAGTAACTCTTAGTTGAAAGTCATATTTTATAATAAAAGCCATTTCATTTTCGAAAAACAAAATCAGAAAAACATACATTACTGCAAAGCATGAGACAATATATTAATGATAGAAATATCACTTTTAAGATTTTGGGCCCAATCCTGCAAACATACATGCAAGGTATTTTACTCACTTAACCAATTCCGTTAAAGTCAACGTGTGAGCAAATTACTCACATGAGTCAGTCTGTAACGTTGGACACTAAATATTTTGTTGTTTGGGGGCTGATGCTTAGTGTTGTGCTGTGATCACTGTTTTATTTATGTATTGGAGAGGAAGGGGAAACTGTTTTTAAAAAACAAACAGTCCAAACACAAAGCACCGTACCTATATCTAGAACTATACCTACAACATAGGGGTGGGGGAATGAGGCCCCATGCTGGCTTTGCCAATGCCACTAGAGATGCTCATGCCAATCAAGTTGGGCTGACACTGTTCTGAGCTTAGGTATCCCTTGCTGGGAGGCGCCTCGCGCGGGACAGGAACTGACTGAGGGCGGGCTCTACAAACCCCCTCTCGTGGGGATGTGTCAGCCCCCACCCCCGCGGCGCTGACCCAGCTTTACTCCTGTGTCTGGGCTCGAGCGGAGCAAGGCAGCGGCTCTCATTTCGCGCGCCGCCGACCCCATCCGCTTCCGGGGACGAGAGGGTTGTTTTGCTGAGCTTATCACCCCACCCCAGCGCCATGGGCTACCCCAGCCGGGAGGCCGTGCAGTGTGCGGCCGTGCGGTGCGCGCTGGGGTGCGGGGGGGAGCTGGTGCATCTTCCCACCCCTCTGCCCGTCCCCCCAACCCCGGTACCTGAGGCCGCCGTGTCTCCCCAGAAACCCGCAGCGCAGCCCACCCGCACGGCCGCGCCCGCCTGGGGCTCGCAGGAGCCGCCGCCCAGGTTGCTCCAGCAGCGGCGGCTGCTTGTTGCCCGCAGAAGCCGGGGGGCAGCGGCGCCCCTCAGCCCCAGCAGCGCGGCGGCGCAGCTCATGGTGGCTCCGGGCGAGCGGGGCGGGAGGCGGAGGCGAAGGGCTGGGCCGCTGCTGACTCAGCCCCGGGCCCGATCCGGCTCCCGCCGCCTCCCCGCGGCTGGATCGGTGCTTCCTAGTCCCCACCACCAGGGCCGAGGGGAGCTGGCCCTGCCTTGGCTCCCGGGCAGAGGCCCTGGGCTGGCAGCACTAAGGCCCCTAGAGCTAGTGACAGATTAGCCCTTCCTATCTCCTTCTACTGAAAAGTGTCACCAACCCGGCCTCTTCGACCGTGTGTGAAAAACAACAACCCAACCCCTGGCTCCTGCTGCAGGCCACCTCGGTAGCCTGTGGGCAAAGAGACAAAAGCAGGAGGATATGCTAGTTATTGAGCCACCAAAATGTGCTAGGCCCTGTACAGCAATAGAAAGGCAGAACTACAGCCTCAAGAAGTTTGCAATTTAAAAAAGCTGCAGCCAGACAATGATTGGGAAAAGGGATGCAAGGTGCAAGCAGAACGATCAGGGTGGAGAGTGGCTCCGCGGTGTTACTTTCAGTGGAAGGAGTGGTGTCTATATTTTAACATATATGATCCCAAGTCCTCCTCTAGAAAGCCTGCACATGAACACACTTGATGCCACAAGGTGATCAGGGAACCATTCTTTGCGGCATAGCTAAACATTTCTCACACCTTGAAGAATGAAACTGAACTAGCCAGAGTCCCCTTTTCTTCAGTTAGCTTTACTTTATAATTTTTATGCATGCACAGTAGTGTAGCTGTTTTTAATATTACAAATGAATGTTTACTTTAAAAATTTGATTTTTATCCAATATCACTGTAATATCTGAGCACATAAGAAACATAAATCAATTTGTCCAGGCAACAACACTCTGTAAAGCAGAGATGATGTAGATCGTTATCCCTGTTTGAC
The DNA here is from genome assembly GCF_028017835.1 of Emys orbicularis. Classification (NCBI taxonomy): domain Eukaryota; kingdom Metazoa; phylum Chordata; order Testudines; family Emydidae; genus Emys; species Emys orbicularis. Next base: position 63,328,820 of record NC_088687.1, on the reverse strand, counting down.
AGATGGGGAACTGAGGCAGAGAGAGAGTAAGTCATTTGCCCAAGGTGACAAAAGAAGCCTGTGGCAAAGACAATAATTGCAGTCAGAGCTCCCAAGTCCTAGTCCAGTGTATTTACCACAAGACCATCCTTAAAACCTACATTTTGATCCTAAACTATTTCAAAGTGTTTCTTTAAACCAGGAGCTAATGTAACTCACATTCTGTCCTAATTGATTCAGAATGCTGGCTGCACTCAGGGTGGATTGATTTAAATCACCAGGTGGAAAGCCTCGATTTAAATAATCAATTTTTATCAGCTTTTCCATTTGTAGGTCAGTTATTTTCTAAGAAAGGTGCATTCTCATTGGTTGATATAATTATAAAAACATGTTGGTTTACAACATAATAGAGCCTTTACCCTACATTTTGTACATCTTTTTGCTACCTAGGAGGTACACTATAACTATATATATTTATTTAAGCAATTATATAGCTTAATATTTTCAGATTCATATTTAATTGTACATGTTTAGTATGTTAGAAAATGGTGAATAATCTATTGCTTATTTACTAGATAAACTTTTTGCTTATGATTTGTATAAAGCTGCATTAGGATGGCAACTGGAATTTAATTAAACACACAAAACAGCATATAACATTAATTTTTATTTAACAAAGCAACCTTAAATTTTTCTGATACATAAACTTCTCTTATCAAAACATGTTTCATATTTACAATGAAATGATTTATTAAATGGGGATTAACTATTCTTTAATTTAAATCAGATTTTTAATTTTGTTTAAATTTGTTTTTATTTTTTAAAATAGTTATTTTTAAAAAGAAAAACTTATAGTGTAAATAAAATAAAATAAATGCAATTTAAATAAAAAAACCTCTGGCTTCACTTCATAAAATATTTCAGGCCAAATTCACACCTTGTGTAATTGGGTACAAGCCTAATGCAGTCAGTGGATTTGCACCTGCTTACATCAGGTCTGAAATTGACCATTTATTGACCTCACTCTCCCCCTCTCCCCTCCTTCCCCCCCCCCCCCCGACACACACACACACACACACACACTTACTTTTGTATGTAAGCTAATGGAGAAGCTAGCAACAACAACAAAAAATCTCCAGTGCCATGTATTGACTGCCAGTGTCCTGGATCCTTGTCAATCAGGCTTCAGGCTATGGCAATGTCCATCAACAGCACTTGTAAACAGTACTCATTCTGCTAGACCTGTCTGAGTCACTTGATACCATGGTGGCCTCAAGTGGAGTATTGTGTCCAGTTCTGGTGCCACATTTCAGGAAAGATGTGGACAAGTTGGAGAAAGTCTAGAGAAAAGCAACAAAAATCATAATCAGCTGAGGATAATCATAATCATACATAGCATAATCATAATCAGCTGAGGATCTAATAGTGTTCCTCCACTGCAACCTTATTCATGTCTGTGGTTGAGAAATATCCAAGAGACATCTCAGTCACTAGTATAAAACTATATACATTCATATACTATGGAAGTACCAGGATGAAATCCTGGTGCCAATTAAATCAATGGCAAAACTCCCATTGACCTCAGTGAGCCCAGGATTTCACACCAAGAAAGATTATTTCCTGAGTTTAAAAAGCACACTATGCAAACTGATGGTGTTAATAGAAAAAATTATTTTACTAGGATGGCCAGTAGATGGCTGTGTTGCACCACCTATTACATCCATCATCCTGGCCTAACACTGCAAAATAATTATCTGGTCACAAAAAGAAGTGGCTTCATCATGCCAATAAATGTCAGTTGTTCCAGTCAACACCAATTGTAATTTGTGATATAACTGGTATATTATCAGGCAAATGTATGTATTGCTTGGCAGAGTTAAGCATAAACATGAATTAACTTACTTTGATGTTTTGTATAGGGGATTCACTTGGATCCCAGAGAGACAGAGAATGCCTCACTTATTCTTGTAACTGCCTTCAAATACTATCATACCATAGATTTTGACAGCGATTGTCCACAGATCTTTTCTGATTGTCATACCCTTATGCGTGGGTAGGCACCTATAGGTCTACGTGTGCTAAAGATAAACCAAGCACTTAATCCCTTACAGTAGTCTATGCATTCATCTACTTCAGTGGTTCCCAAACTGGGGTTTGTGAACCCCTGGGGGTTCGCAAAATGTTACAGGGGTTCTCGGGAAAAAATTCCCTAATTGTGGACAGAGCTGTCCCTAGGGACCCCGGGCAGCACGGGGCCAGCAGCACGGGGCCCCTGGACTTCCAAGAACTAAGCAGACCAAAGCAAGCATATCTATCACACTGAGGAGATTTAAACTTCAAGACTCCTTATAAGAAATGGAAAGGGAGGTGGATATTTTTTGCTGTTTTTAAAATTAAATAGGCAGCTAGTATTGTTTTTTAAAATTATTATGAAAAACAAGTTTAAGCTTTGTTGTAACGTGTGTTGTTTGCCTGGACTGCTCAAGACCTGAATGCTTGTGTAGGAGGAACTCTTTGAGTTGGCTTCTAAAATACCTTCATGCTGTTTCACATCTGATATTCCTTGATGAAACATAGGAGACTTGTCTTATAACAGGCTTATTCAAAGTGATACAAGCTACAAAAGTGAGATCTTGGAAGAGTGTTGCCGTTTTCATAATGTAATAAAAATACTGCAATGATAAATAATAATTAATAATAAATAGTGTGTAATAAGATTGTCATAAAAACAAATTTTATATTTCCAAGATCACTGGTTTTATAATTTATACTCAGGTAAAGGAGAAAATCCCTGGAAATATTCATTTTTAGGGGGGCGTTCACGAGACTTGACATTTTAGTGAAAGGGGTTCACAGGTTGTTAAAGTTTGGAAACCACTGATCTACTTCATTTAACTTGAGTGGAGGGCTACATTTTTTTTTGGATTTACAGTAATTAAAATTGAGTTAAAAATGGTGTATACATTTACAAAGGACAGGCTCTTTTTTACAGCCAGAAGAAGCGGTGACATACGATACCTAGATGATAGGGGCAACAAAAGAGAGCTTGGTGGATATTAAGGGCAGTCATTTGCCAGTTTTCTTAGAACTGCAGAACTAGAGCCAGTCCTTACTATTAGTATTATTATTATTATTTATTTATTGATGAGGTATTTGTATTCCAATAGCACCTAAGGCCTTAGCTAAGATCTGGGTCCCACTGTGCTAGATCCGTCTATCTTTGAGTTTTATACTGCTGCCCATCACTGTAGTATCTGAGTACAAACTCATAATAACAGATGCTTTCCTGGAGAGCTTACAATCGAAATAGACAAATGAAGATGGCGGGAGGGGAAACAGAGGTATAGAGAGGTGAGGTGACTTGCTTAAGGCCACACAGGATGTCTGCGGCAGGGCTAGAAATAAAATATTGGTGTCCTGATTCCCAGTTCGGTGCCTATTCACTAGATAGTAGCCCTGCATAAAGAGCTCATTTTGGTGAATCATGTCCTTCAGAAAGTACCTACTGTGTCTTTGAAAGACTTGGTTGGGTAGCAGTTGGGATGCAACTACAAGAACCACTTAACTGTCAACTGCAACAGTATTAACATACTTCTTTATGCCTTAGTGAAAGTATAAATGAGCTACTTACAGGCCATTTTCATGCTGGGTTTGGGAAACGTTGCAGTGTTGTAAGTTTTAATTTTGTAGTTTGTTTTTTTATGTGAATCACCTAATACAGACTTGAAAAAGTAAAATTGCACATACAGGACATTAGATGGCACTATATGGTTATTACTGAAGTCCAGTAGTGACTGTATAGTTAAGTTTATGTAGTAATGGTCTGATACATAGGGTTGCTGATAAGAAATAGATAGAAATATCTTTATTTCCAAGCCATAGTCACATGAGGGTCAGCATTACAAAAGGTGATAACCTGTTATATGGCAAGGGCCAGTCACCACTGACTCCGGTGCCTACTGTGACAGTTTATAAAACACTTACTGTTCTGAGCTTGATTTTGAACCTCCTCCCCTTTCCCCTAAAATTTGAGAGAGGAAAAAAAATGCCTTTTGGCCTGAAATTTTGCTAACCTAATGTTTATGTCAGAGAATACTTTTGGGGAAAAGTCATTGTTTCAAGTTAGGGAACATAAAATAAACTGTGTGTGTGTGTGTGTTTGAAAATTATTCTAAATTCTCTCTCTACAACTCAAAAACAGGTTGACCTAAAAACTTCAAAATTCTTTTGTAGATTTGTTCCCACTGACACTTATCACACACAAATTATTGTTCTCTGTTTAGAGTTTTAGACCCGGTTCTGTAATGAGCTTCATATAGACAGACCCCATCATCACCCCAAAGCCACACTGAAGTCAGTGATAAACAATAAAAGCTCATTACTAGCAACAGTTAGAACCTCAGAGTTACAAACACCAGAGTTATCAACTGACCGGTCAACCACACACTTCATTTCGAACTGGAAGTACACAATCAGGCAGCTGCAGAGACACACACAAAAAAAGGCAAATACAATACAAATGTTGTAACACAATGTTCCACAAGCCAAACTCTCCTATCCAGTAATAAATTTTGCTACGTTGCCATTAGTGTTATTATCTGTCTGTTCCTTTCTGAAAGTACTATATCAATAGCTACCAACATTTAGTTCAGTTTATTGGACGCCCTGGCTTCAACTAATTACAAAATATTCAGCAAATATTTGAATTGATTTCTTATCTTATCATTACAAATTAGTGCATATTTTTGTTTAACAAATGGAGTTCACTACTCTTCTACTCAAGGTAAAGTACACATTGTAATCTCTCTTTTGAAGATACTCTAAAAATTAACCTTTTCTAAATGAACCAACAGTCTAAACTGTTCTTTGTAAATCAGTAAAAAGCTGGAATTTGCTATCCAGCATTTCATAGAAAAATATTGTGTCACAAACTCCCGAAAGCATCATGATTCAATGCTAATGATCAAGTTGTTCCCAGCAAATCCTGTTGTGTTCAGGAATTTTAGCGTATACAAATTTAATGTTGTCACATGCTCTGTGACCCAGATAAACCCCAGCTACAACAGAGCAAAATAATAACACACAGTCTTTTGTAAGCACAAACTGTATTACTCTTGTTGCCTTGTATCACATTTCTATTGTTATTAAAGCTATCTCCTCTCTTAATTGCTTGGGATTTGAATGGTACTTAAACAAAATCACTAGTGTTTTTTATCATGTAAATGTGTAGATGGTTAAAAATGAATATGAGGAGACTTTTCAAAAGATTGATCATTCCTTCAAATCATCATGTTATTAAAAACCTGTTCCTAAGTTCTTCAGGGCTACCCGGGGGGGGGGGGGCAAGTAGGGCAATTTGCCCCAGGCCCCGGACCCCGCAGGGGCCCCCATGAGAGTTTTCGGCGGCAGGTCCTTCAGTGCCGAAGACCCGGAGCGGAAGGACCCCCGCCGCCGAAGACCCCAGGCCCCCTGAATCCTCTGGGCAGCCCTGAGTTCTTTTGTGCCTTTAGGATAAATTTTTCAAAAGCACTTAAGTAATTTAGGAGCTTAAGCCCCATTGATTTTCAGGCTCCTAAATCATTTTGCTGCTTCTGAAAATTGTATTTTTAATACTTTTTAATGTCAAAAGGAGTATTGGTCATTGAAGGAGTACAGGACTGGGCATATAGAAATTTTTATAATCTTCTTCCAAAAAATTGTAGGTACTCCGTAAGGGCCTGTTATGTAACTCTGTACAATTTTCAAAACATACACTGCAGAGAAACTGTAGTTCTGTAGAATGCAGGAAAAGGCAAGTGAGTCCAGAAATAGATTGTGGGCCAAATTCTAACCTGACTTACACCAGGGCAACTTCATTGACTTTAGTTGACTTCAGGGGGCATTGCACAGATGAAACTGAGTTAGGAGCAAACCTACTCCTACCTCTCTGGCTGCAGAGGATTCCGTCCTTGGTAACATAATTGATGTGGTTGCACTGCCAAAGGGGGACAATGTTTTTGGGAGTCACCCATTGCATGAGGGGCACACCCATTGCACATCATGGAGCTCAGTCCCATGGTGGTTTTGTGTGTGTCAATATGCAGTGGTTGAATATGAGAGCAGAGACTAGAAGGGGCTCAGGGTCATAGGAGCTGCTGCTACATGGATCTTTCCATCCTCTTCCCCCAGGGAGAAGATGCAGAAGCTATCTCAGACCGGCAACAGCTTAGTGTTAAGTCTGCTGTCAGCACTCTAAATGAAAAGATTATCAATTTTTTAGATATAAATAGACATTGAAATAAATATATGGATTGGAGACAGACTCTGCCTTGTTTAAACTGTAAATGTATTTATCAGAGAACGGATATGGGAACACTGCCCACAGGCAGATCCACATACACAGAATTGTCTAAACTGGCAGTGTTTTTGCTGTGTAAGCTGTACTGTCCTTCTAGGGCAGAGATACACCTACACTTTCTACTTGTTTGCTCTTCTCAAACAAAAATTAAAACAACCCGTGCCTGTACTGTCCTTAGTTCATGATGGACAAGGTGTGTAGGGTACTATCTTTTATTGGACCAATTTCTGTCAGTGAGAGAGAGAAGCTTTCGAGATTACACAGAGCTCTTCTTCATGTCTGGGAAACGTACTCAACGTCACACCTAAATACAAACTGGAACAGATTGTTTACCATAAGTAGTTAACACATATTCTAAGGCAGTGGTTCTCAACCAGGGGTCCAAGGCCCCCTGGAGGGCTGCCAAGCAGGGCCAGAATTAGACTTGCTGGGGCCCAGGCCAGAAAGCCAAAGCCCTGCCACATGGGGTTGAAGCCTGGACCCTGAGCTCCTCCACCCAAGGCTGAAGCTGAAGCCTGAGCAATGTAGCTTTGCGGGGGCCCCTGTGGCATGAGGCCCCAGGCAATTGCCCTGCTTGCTACCCCCTAACGCCGGCCCTGACTTTTATATGCAGAAAACCAGTTATTGTGACACAGGTGGGCTGTGGAGTTTTTATAGCATGTTGGGTGGGGGGAGGCTCAGAAAGAAAAAGGTTAAGACCCCCTGTTGTAAGAGACTATTCAAGGTGAAGTGTGGTCTGTTAACACCTCTGCAGTCATGGGACAAAAATAGGTGATTTAGTGAGTTACAGATTGTTGTAATAAACCAATAAATCCAGTGTCTTTATTAAGACCATGATTGTAAGTGTCTAGCAAAGTTATGAGTTTAAGCTCCCAAGGTTGTATTGTGAAGGTGTTATTCAGGTTTCTTTACAAATGAGCACTGAGGTCAAATATGGCACGATCGTTTTGTGAAAAGTGTTCCCACATGTTATATGGTGTTTTTGTCTTTTATAACTTTTCTGTGAGAGCTCATTCAATTAAGTAGTGATTGTCTGGCTTCGCCCACATAGTTGTTATTGAGACATTTACGGTACTGGAGGAGGTACACCACATGTTGTGATAAGCATGCGTAGAACCCATGGATCTTGAAGAGTGTGATGATATTTATGATTAGTTCATGATGGAATTTCTGTTAATGGCACTGAGATTTGCTTCCACAGATGGTGATACAACCCTTAGGCTCTGATCCTTGATTTCAGTGTATATATATATTACACAGTTTTAAGAGATTTGAAAATATCTTTAACTAGTAATTTTTATAACAGGTATATGCAGCTAAATATATTATAAACTCTTTAAAAATGGACCAAACAGAAGCTGTCCAATGACATTAAGCTAAGAAATTTCACACTTTAAAAATTTTTATTTCAGACATAAATTTCCAATCTGAGTTTGAATGGAAGGGCACATATGCCATGCCGTCAATGTCTATTTGTAACATAAAGGGAGGGAACAGTTTCTTATTAGTGAGAAAGAGTAATATTTGACATTACCCATGGAGCCATGCTAACAATTATTTTCCGATTCACAAATATTTCACATATTTTATTTCAGGAAGCATGTGGCAGCATGTCGTCTGCAGGGAATGGACTATTGAATTGGCAAGGAAATGTTCCTTTTACCGCTTTCCCCTGATTTACAAACTGAAACAGAAAGTGTACATTGGTGAAGTGACTCAGGAAACTTTTTTCATTTTCACTTTTGTATAGCTATTTATAAATGAAGTAACAGTTCAAATAGATAGGTCTGTAGTACACTGACTCAGCTTTGCTATTATGCAGTATTTAAAATGGCAGTCAATTAATTTTTAAAATCATCTTTATTTCTTGTCACTATTACCAGTCCACACAGGTATCCAGTTTTCTCATGTAGTATCTTTGACTTGGGAATTATGCACCCTTATTAGTACAGATGATTTGTGCTTCAAGCAGGAATCATATATGTTGGTGAGTGGTTGTGGGGTCAGAGGCAAGGTTTGCCAATTAAAGGGCCAGATTCTGGTATCCATTACAACAATGTAACTTCACTGATTTAATCTGAGTCTGGATTTACATGAATATTAGTGAGATAAGAATCTACCCCAAAATGTGGGTATAAAATAATACTGCTTCTGCACATTAATGTGTGCCCACTTAAGTGCATTTGCTTTTATGTTTGGTAGGAAGCTACAACAACAGGCCTTTTGCAATGTGATCAGTGCAGCAATGATTAGATACCACAGTGATAAATGCTATGTACAAAATCTAAGAGAGATAGATAAGTAGAAGCTAGTTTATTTTTTCCCAAAATAAATTAAAATAATGTCCTAGATATCAGCAACTATTTCACAATCACAGACACGTTTCATGGTTTTATTTTGTTTTTCTGAACATAAGGATTTATCACCAATAACAGGAAAGTGTTGGATAGCTTTCCAATGATTCTTTGACAAAACACTCACACAAAAAAAGCCTCATGATTGAATTAAAGCTGTGTTTGCATAACAAATGTACCCACATTCTGTCACCTTATCTGATTAATAAGTATGCCACTCGGCTTTTGAACTAGATTAGCAATCCCCTTTTAACTAAATACTGATTCACCTTTGCTATCTACTCAAAAAATAAACTCCATGGAAAAAGCAAACTGAATTTAAGAAATCTTCCTTCTGTCTGCATTACATTAATCATTGATCGTTTCTTGGCAAATCAGTAAATAAACCACAGGAAAGGTAAAATTGCTCAAAAAATCAATATAGGCAAGTTAAATTGGACACATAGTAGAGCAAATAGATCTCCAAAAACGTGAATAATCCATTCTCTAAGAGAACATTCAATTTATAAATGGATTAACTCTGCTGGGGCATAAATAACACAAAGAAAGTGTAATTTTAGGGAGGTAATAAAACACTATACATCTTTTATGCTAAGAACACATCTCATTTTCAGGTTTGGAGCCAACAGAAAGCCAGGAATAAATAATTTCCAGGTTTATGCAAAGTGAAAGCTCAGAAGGAGAGTGTAGGAAGTGGAGATACAATAGATTAGATCCAGATCCTCAACCATATTTAGGCACCTAACTCCCATTTGGCCAGATCATGACCACATAAACAGTTGCAAAGAACAGGAAGAACGTATATTTCATGAGGTGTAAAACCTGCAGCTCCTGTTGAGTAGTAAACTAGGTGCTAGTTGGGAATGAAAAATGGCAACATTTAAAAATTAAACAGATACCTGACAATCATTATACAGATGGGCCAGTTATTCTCTCCATACACTTTAACTCTATAGACCTAATAATATCTCTGTTGTGTAATACAAGCAACTCACCATAAATTTAGTTCTCAAATATTCTGTGCTAGTTCTTGTAATATCATGTGCAGACCCCAACTTGCCAATTATCTATGACAGTCAAACTCTTAGCAGTGGATGGTTCCTTAGTAAGGGTAGCAGAGGATAGTTACTTCCTTAAGAATTATTGCATTACCCTCAAAACCATTTTCAAGCTATATATTTTGGAAATAATACCTTTACCCCCAAGGGGTGCTAGTAGTTATCATCACCAATCTAGACTCAACATTTTTTCTGAACCCTGAAACTTCTGCACAGAATAAATAACACCTCCCTTATGCTTGTCACTGAAGGCTCCTTTGGGGGCCTCAAGCCTGGATAATATCCCTTCTGTGGAGGAGACAAAGTACAGAATATATCTATAGTTTGTTATATGGGTCAGGAGCCTTCTCCTGTCATCAAGTCCATTTGTGAGTGCACAGTTATAACTCAGGTTAGTCCAGTGACTTTTCATAGGTGTTTTCAATTTACACTGCCTAGGCATTGAACCATTCTGTTCATAGTCTAATGGAAACATTGCAATCTGTGTTGTCTGCATGCATTGAAACAGTGCTTTCTAGATGCCTCTGGACCCTGCATCAGTCTCATTCCAGGAGGTCACCATGACTTACAAATGATGTGCATCTGATGAAGCAACAAGGGAGAATGTTGGAGCACCAGTGGCAGGAGACTCACTGCAAGACAAATGGAACGTATTATAGGCAAAGATTCACATTTGTATACCATAGCTGTTGTCTGCTTGACCATTTCTGTGTGAACAGTGCTGGTGAGGTGGTTGGGGAATACACAAGTGCTGCTTGGCTTTTACCCATTTTTATTTACACAAGCTTAAGTGTCCAGAGAACAGAACAAATTAACTATGAGATGGAGCCATATCCTTCATAATTTATTAAAGCCAGCTGAGTCCATTATTGATGAAGATGGCTAATGCCATTCTTTGGAAGGGAGAGCTGCCAGCACTTGGCTGGCATTTTCAAACAAGCCCAAGGGAGTTAGGTACCCAACTCTAATTGAATTTCAGTGCAACCTCTAGAAAGATGATCCCCCCACCTATGTACACAACTTTTATACCATCTTGTTGATGTCCCTCTCAGCTTGATTGATGGTATCTATATGTATATATTTCCTGCCAATTTTGTATATGGTAGGATCCAGGCTGGGCCAGACCAATATAAAATATGTCATCAATACATAAAACTTTATCAGGATACAAATAAGATTTGATATTTACCCGCCCACAGTTATATTAGATAGGATAAAAATATAGCGGCTATAAACCCTCATGTTTTTGGTGCATATTAGCAATGATGTCTAGCATAACTTGTCTATAGATCTCAAAGCATGTCTCAAAGAAGGTAAGTGTCATTATCCCCATTTTACTGAGGTGCAGAGAGGTGAAGTGAGTTGCCCAAGGTCACATAGTGGGCTAGTAGCAGAGCTAGATATAGAACCCAAGACTCCTAAGTGCCAGCTGAATGGGCCACATTGCCTCTCCCCAACTAGTCAATTATTAATTGCACCTAGAGGCCCCAGAATGCTTAGCATTATACCTTCTAACATAAGATTTACAATCCTAATAGAAGAGATAAGCAAAGAATGTGAGATAGCTATATTATTATCCCTATTTTACAGACGGAAAACTGAGGCACAGAGCGGTAAAATGACTTGCCGCTGGTTATACAGGAAGGGGTAGATCAACAAAGGACTTAGGAACCTTCCTGCCATGTTAGGTGCCTAGGTCTAACATGTAAGCAACATCAAGAGCTTCAAAATCCCTGCTCAGATGCCACCACATCCTGGAAGTGCCTAAACTCTGTGGGTACCTAAATTTCCACCAGTAAAGACCCCATGGGCATCTAAGTTTCTGCTGGTGGGTTTGTGCAAAACCACCTAAACCCTGATGCCCCCAAGCCGCTCCATGCTTTAGTTCACACCTAAGCCCTGGCAAGAGTCTTAAATTAGACATTCCCCTGCCTGTCTCATCTGTGGGGCCCAAACAGGCCTCACACAAAAGAGAGCTGAGGGCAACCTGACTGCAAATTTTTGGGGCTGCCTGGTGTAAGTGTGTGTCCCAGACTACCCAATAGCTAGGGCACTCACCTGGGATGTGGGAGACCAAGATCATGTCCTTACTCCTATGAATATTGAAAACAGGTCTCCTAGGCAAGTGCCTGAACCAGTCAGCTATTGGCCATTGAGAGGTTCATTCTTTCTGTGGTTTTTCATGAGAAAGGGCTGACCTGGCTTCGATGCCTAACTCCAGGAGAGGGCACAAGCCTGTGAATCCCAAGCAGAGATAGGCAATTCCCTTCGGCTCAGAGTTAAGCACTAACTACCTTTGGCTGGCATTGCCCTCTGGTTAGCTTAGGTGGCACCCTGCTAAATTGCTGTCTTTTGAGAATTCCTTCTGTAAGCACCAATCTTTCCCCATCCATTGTATAGGGATCCTAGATACCTAGCCTGGGGCTGTGAATTCCACTAGGGGGGCAGGGCACCTAAAAAGGAGGCCTCGCAGTGCTGAGGATTGGAACACCTAAGTGCTTTGCGGACCTAGCCTGAAATCTGTAGCAGAGCTGGGAATGGAGCCTAGAGTCCTTGTTCAATATCTGAACCACAAGACTGTCCTTTCTCTAGCCCTATTGGGCAAGGCACTGTACGAACATAACATACAAGACAGTCCTTGCCCCTAAGAGTGTACAATCTTGCTTACAGAAGGAATGCTCTTTTCAAAGCATGGGTTCTGAACCAGTGGTGACTAGAAAGGAAAACACTTTGATCCTACAACTGACACACACAATTCCCCAGAATGGAATCTGTGGATTGTAAGAACGTAACTGCTTGAAAAATAGCAGCCTGTCCTTATTGAATAACCTGTGCCTCTTACATTTAGGCCCTGAGAGTAACTGGGGCTTCTCCTTGAACTAAACAACCGGGGCTCATCTCAGGCACCATTCCAACATTGTCCAGAATCATATGTTAGTTTTATTACTCCAGTGTTACTGGAAGCGATTGCTCCATGCCTCCCCTTAGCTTTCTCCAGATCCTAACACTGCCCTGGCTGCAAAGGACATAGTGTGGGCAAGTGGGAAACTGCTGCTAAAAATGGGAGGAGCAGGAGCTTCAGTGCAAATTCTGGGAATCCAGGACAAAGGCACTGAGAAGTTGTTCCTCCACCACTGTCCCACCCCTACACATTGCATCACGATGCCCGCCCCCAGGTTCAGCCAGCTCCCTTAAACTGCTGCTGTGAAGTGCAGGGGAGTCAGGGCAGATTCCAGCAGCCCGTACAGCTGAATCTCTCAGTCACTGACTCTGCATACACACTAGCTGGAAGCACACTTTGGTATAGACACCATGGTGCCGAAGTTACACAGTTGGGCTACTGCACATCTTCTGTCCTTACTCTTTTCAGCTTGCATGGCAGTAAGTGAAACTGTACAAATGGACCAGTAAAAAATTACAATGCCCCAAAAATACCATAAGGAGAACAATAACTAAAAAATAATGTTGTTTTCCCCCTTTCAGTATATTGCTACCAGAGAAAACTGCTGCATCTTAGATGAACGATTTGTAAGTAGATGTGTGATTCCTTTCTTCTAAATTAAGGAGCTGAATAAAATATTGTTCCACTTATAATTAACATTCATTATTATTTTGTTTTATCATGCATTGTTATTTTCAATATCTACTGTTATTAAAAGTAATATTATGCTTTACGGTTCACTCTTAATAACAGCATTCATTGTTTTAAAATGTACTGTAAATTCCATTAATAATACCATGTATTATTCTAAAGTATACTATTATCAATAACATATGTTGTTATTTTAAATATTTAATAACAATATGCATTATCAGGACTGTCTCTACAGATTCTGATACTGCAAGCACAGTAGCAAATGCCCAGTCCTACGTGTCCACAGTTACCTACATAAATCCTTATTGAATGTTGGGCTGCCTTTAATATTTTCCTGCCCTGAGTGACCATCTCTTTTGCCTCACTGTAGAACCTGGACTGGTCCTTTATTATTTTATTATTATTATGTTTAATTATTCTTTTCCCTTTAGGGTAGCTATTGCCCAACTACATGCGGCATTGCAGACTTCTTGACTAAATACCACCCTGATGTGGATAAGGAGCTGCAGGTCCTTGAAAATCTCTTGCAGCAGATCACTAACTCTTCCACTGTAACAGAACAGTTGATCCGCCAAATCCGAATCCACAGCCTCCCAGAGAAACTGGATCTGCCAGGTGAGAACATAAAGACAATTACAAAACCGAGAAAAATATGCATTAATTTAGTTTTCTTACTTTTACATGTAATTGCATTAATATATTGTTCCTGTTCTACAGATGTGATCAACGGTTTTACTCAAAAAAACAGGAAAATAATTGATGAAATTATCAGATATGAAAACACTATTGTGGAACATGAAAATACTATACAGTAGGTATTTTCCACTTTTGATATTGTCTAACTATGCAGATCTGTTCCTTTATTTTATTTTATTTTACCAGCTGCAATTGAAGTTTTTTCACAGCACTTCATTTCTGCATATAAAGACCATTTTGGTGTCTTTTCACTCATAACTGCATAATTAGGATCTGATCCTGCATTTCTTGAATACCCACATCTCCCACTGGAATACAAGACCAGGCTGTAAGAACATGGGAAAGTTTGGCCGTTCTTTTTTTTTTTTTTCCAATCAGTATTTTTGTTTAAGTAATTGTTCAAAAATTTTCCATTTATTATTCTTAGACTTCAGAGATTTTAGTAATATGAAACTGTAACATGGATCTTACCAAAGATTTGTTTAGCCAGTTGATACTTTTTTATTGGTTTTGCTGAACACGCATCATGAACCAAATTCTGCTCTCTGTTTCATTGGAGTGAATCCAGAATAACTATTAAACTCAAAGGTGTTCATCTTAAATCTATACTGTTCTATATATTTGAAAACATATTTAACTTATCTAAATTATAATAATGAATTATTTATAAATTGTAATTGTACTATTTAACTTTAAATGCCAAAGTCACTCCTGTGATAACATTATGCCAGGAATCACTGAGAATTGGTTAATATACAGTAAGTCTGAGTTTTTGACATTTAGAATTAATGTAACTATATTTTATCTTAAATGCCTTTGCATCACCTGGTCTGAGAGCATTTTTTATTTAACCACCCACTGATGACAGTTTTTAATTTTCATATTAGATTTAGGTTTATATTGTTTTTAATTAATACACTCTATATAATGTTGGAATGAATTGCTCTCAAATGTGTTTACTCTTTTTAAAACAGAAATATGCAATAGTTAATTTTCGTAATATGTAGGGCCATGGATGCAGACTCCTGTTATTTTTTCATGTTATTTCAAGTTCCCATAATTTTATGAACTCCCAGTTTTATGAAGGTTTCAAGAGTCCTCCAAACCTTCATAAAAATCAGGTTTCTGTTGTACTTTCTTGTACCTTACTATATACTTTACCTCCAGAACTCAGACCTGCAATTCTCACAAAATAAAAATTCCCATAGAGCTTTGTCCATGCACTGACTGCAAGAATGGGCTTTACTGGGTAAAGAGATACTGGTCCAAGTAAAACATGTCCAAGTTAAGCATGTGCTTCAGTGATTTCCTGAATCAGGCAATGGGCCTGCTCAAAATTGAGCATGCATGTAAGCACTTTGTTGGATTAGGGCCAGAGTGCGCAGTCCGTTGGAGGATTGACAAGGCAAAAGACATTCAAACAACAGGGAGGTAGTGAAGGGATAAGATCTGGAATGGTCACGTAAATACAGTTTCAGTTCTGGATACATGTAATAAACATTGCATCAAAGCCAAAATTCTAGAAAACGTATATATACATGGAAGCCCTAATAGGTATTTACAAAGGGCTGGAATGTGGCTGGCCCTTATGCAACAGCATAGTGAAAATGAGAGCGCAGAGGGAGACTACCCGCCTTGTACAGCCTTCTTATGGGCTACCCAGAACAGTAGTATTTGCTCTCAGGAGAGTGCAAAAACTGCTACCAAGTTGCTCCCACTCAAAAGCAACTTGCAATAAAGGGGGCAGATAGAGAAGAGGAGTAGGCAGAATCTTGGCTCCACTTTCTTGTGCACCAGCCAGGCTCTGATTGTAGCAAATTATTGTCCTCCCAGTGCAAACGGTTAGCTCTGTAAGGCAGAATGCCCAAATGCTTGTATGGGGATGGGGCAGCTCTGCACTGCCCCACAGTGTAGGGCTGTGGCTAAATACCACACTGTAGCCCAAAATGATTTACATTGTCTCATTAAATAAAGCAACATATTTTAGATTAGTACATTAGATATGTAAGGCATATTTCAGGGAAATATGTATTGTTCTCATTAAGAAAAACTGGCATAACGTGTAATTTTTATGTTTTTATCTCTAGGCAACTGACAGATGTGTTGATGTTAAACACTAAGAAGATTTCACAACTAAAACAGATGACTAATCAGCTTGCGTCACAATGTCAGGAGCCATGCAGAGACACAGTCCAAATACTGGAAACAACTGGAAGAGGTACATAAAATGCTTATTGTGTGGCTTAAATTAATTCTTAAGTGTTATCTGTCGACAATATAGTGGTGAGGGCCATCTGAGTACTTAAATGGGTGATCCTGCAAAACTTTCTTACAGGAGTTATTCTTAATCACATGATCCATTGATTTCTCTAAGAATTACCCATGGGAATAAGGGACTCGGCATCATGACCAATATAAATAATGCTTTTCCATATTTACATTGTATTACTGCTATTTTTATGTTTGTTTGTTGTTGGCTAGTGCGTCATTCAACAGAAATACTAGACAGGTGTTCTGCATCTAGGATATTGTGGAACAAATCTTATTTTCGCATTTGGGCATGATTAGCCAAGATTTGACTATCCCAGTAAACCCTATCTTTATTGTAGTCCATAGACCAGGCAAGTGCTTTTATGGAGTTATAAGAACAGAAAGGATACTATATTATAATATTTACGCTCAGCCACACAGAAATAATTAATCTAATACATTAGACCTAAAAATGCCCTTTTTATGACTGCAGAAACAAATAAAATTATTGTATTTTACATTCAAGTTATGCTACCTAGATATTTACTAATAGTAAAATCCTGCTCATCCTTATACAAGTCCCGTTAACTTCAATAGGACTTCCTGTATGATGAAGACCTAGCCTACAGAGATAACTTTGCCATAGTAATTATTATATGTACTGTGTATGTTGCACTGTACTAGAAAATGATCAGATACTTTTAAAACCACCTTTAAAACAAGATGAGACTGTAGCCAAAATACAAACAATGGTGTTTGTTTATTGCAGATTGTCAAGACATTGCAAATAAAGGTGCCAGACACAGTGGTCTTTACTTCATCAAACCTCTGAAAGCTAAGCAGCAGTTTCTAGTCTATTGTGAGATTGACACATTTGGCAATGGATGGACAGTGTTCCAGAGAGTATGTAATCTGTAAATGCAGGTCATGAATAATTCTGACTATATAACAGTATTTCATTTACATGGGCACAGGTTGCTTTGGTTGACTTTCTTTCTTTCTTTCTTTCTTAATCTGCTACCAGAGACTTGATGGGAGCGTGGACTTCAAGAAAAACTGGGCTCAGTACAAAGAAGGATTTGGACACCTGTCACCAGATGACCAGTCAGAGTACTGGCTGGGAAATGAAAAGATTCATTTAATAACCACTCAGTCTACTATTCCATATGCTTTAAGGATAGAACTGGAAGACTGGGAGAATAAAAAAAGGTATTTCACTAATGAGCCTTCTAAAAAAGTCAACTTAAAATACACACCTGTCATGTGTACTGATTTTTTTGGTACAGCCACAGATATCTGTCTCTACTACCAGATATCAGACACCTGTCTCCACTGCCAGATCAGTTTGTACAACTTTCAGAAGAATGGATAATGCAGAGTCATTAGCCTATTTGTATCAAACTACCTTCTCTATCAGTTTATAAAACCATAAATATATTTGCAGTTGAATTTTCTCTCACTACCTGCAACTTTGTGATCAAAAAGGAAGCAACGTATGCTCATGAAAGCTCCATGTTGGCATCTTCCTTGGAAAATATAATTTACTTTGTAGAATGTGTCTGTTTCTTCCTTACACAGTTTCTTCACAACCCATGTGTAGCATTTAAGATGTTCTACTTTTCCCCCTGGGTTAGCCTGCCATGACACCCTTGACATCCCATTTGATAACTCATCATTCTAACTGCTGGAAATTAGATGAGGTTCCATTCAGAACCTGTTGTTGTCATACTTCGCTATTCCATAGAAAGAGACGGGTGTTGAGTGGTGCAAGCCATTTTCTCCTTCCAGGAGCAATTTGCTCTCACCATCCCCATTTCATTCCAGCATGGACAATGAGAGACTGTGATTATTTATCCAACTCAGATCTCCTGAAAGCCATCGCAAAGCACTACTCTAAGACCACTGAGATGACCCAGTTTACCTGTCCTTGACTACCTAAAGTTGGGGGGGGTATAGAAGGGTTCATAATGATTCATTAAAGTGACATATTATAATCTGGCAAGGAAATATCTAATTAGATATTAGATATGTCTTCTAATTAGACATAGAGTGACACAGGAACCGACTCTAAAATGCTGTCATTTATAGTCTAATTGTGTATGTTTTGGGAATCCAGTGTACACAAATTCACCATTATTTTTTTAACAGTACTGCAGACTATGCTGTGTTCAAAGTGGGACCTGAAGCAGACAAGTACCGACTGACCTATGCCTATTTTGTTGCTGGTGGTGAAGCTGGGGATGCCCTTGATGGTTTTGATTTTGGAGATGATCCCAGTGACAAATTTTTTACATCCCATAATGGCATGCAGTTCAGTACCTATGATAGTGACAATGATAAATTTGATGGCAATTGTGCTGAACAGGATGGAGCAGGATGGTGGATGAATAGATGTCATGCTGGTAACCTCAATGGCAAATATTATCAAGGTAATACATGCTTTGGGTACCTACTTCATATAAAAAATAACTTCATGGCTTTACAACAAATTCTAGTGATGGAGAAAAACATTGTGTAGATTTTAGCTGTTTATTTATTTTTGGCCATCCCATTCCTTACACTTCATAGCTGATCCTTGCTGCTGAGCAACACAAATTGATACTCTCCCAGCCCTTATATGTTACTCCAGGTAGCTTCTGCTGAGCCTGGGGGGAAGCATTGTATGCAAGAGCTAAAGCACAGGTGCTGTCTTCCACTGCTGCTAGAGGCAAAGACAAGAAGTTTCTCCCTTTTGCTTTGCGGTTACAAAAGTATTGTCTCCAGCAACAGAGTCCCAATCATAATCCCGTTGCCAGAGGACAGGCAAAAAAACCCAAGGCAAGGCGGAAAGATAAGGAAAAAAGGGTGAGAGATAGGGAATTCAGGAGAGAAACAGACTTGATAGTACAGAAGTTTGTACAAAGGGAGAAGAGGAGAGGGAATCTGCAATCGCAGTGTGTTTGGGATATATACATGATGATATGATGTAGTAGAAAGAGTTTATCAGTATAAGTTTGGGATGGCTACATTACTCATAAATCATGTAGCCATGAAGGAGTTATGGAGATCATGTTCATCAAGTACCAATAAAACCTTTATTCCACACCATACCATCATGGATTCATGGTTGATCTTGAGATTTTAGACCTTAAACCTGTCACTCATGCAGGACTGAATATTGGCTGTCTGTACCTAAGACCAGTGTAATTTGAGGGGAAATCTACATTTGGAGAGGAGAAGGAAACATTCTTCTGGCGGGCTGATATTTTTTTACAGTGACAGCAGTTCGAAGCTGCTCAGAGATTTGGAATGTTAGAATAAATCCTGGGGGAGATAGATTAGTAGGTAGAGGCAGTCAATGGTGCACGATAAGTATAGTTTTGCACAGGGATTTCATTACTACATACATGTATGTGCATATAATTTATTTTACAAACAATTATATATTCTGCTACAATGTATATTTTAGGTGGCACTTACTCAGCAAGAGAGGTTGGTCCAGCTGGATACGACAATGGGATTATCTGGGCAACCTGGCGTTCTCGGTGGTATTCCATGAAGAAAACTACGATGAAAGTCATCCCATTCAACAGACTTTCAATAGGAGATGGACAGCAGCACAACTTAGGTGGCTCCAAACAGGTTGGATCAGATGGCCGAGGCGATATTTAGAAAGATAATAGACAGCAGTTATCAGTTCTAACAATAATATATTTATAGCTCCACTTGGCATTCCAATATAGCCTATAAAAGTTATCACTGTGCAGCATTTTCTCAGAAACCCATTTTTACTTTTATGTTAGTATATTTGTACAATTTTTATTTCAGCTGACTGACAAATAAAGGGATATGGTCTTGTCATCAGAAATGACTCTTTGCCTTTATATATTTTGAGCATTGTCCCTTTTGAAATTCAACTTGTCTAAATATGCATGACCACCATAAACATACCATCGTAAACATACATAGTTCATCCTTTGGTGGAGAATATTATAATACTTTCTTTTTTCTTCTGTTGTAGGTTGGAGACATTTAAAGAGACAGTTTAACAAAGATTTATCTGGACAGGAAAACAAAATCTTTTACCTCTGGGACACTGACTTCATCTAAACTTCTTCAGTTCAGCTCTGGCTGTTAATTGATGCTCACTATTAAAACAAAATCATTAAATGCCCAAGCTTTTCTGCGTGAGCAAGTTACTGTGTCTGCTCTGTGTGGGGTTATTTTTCTGTATGCACTTTCAATAAAATTTGATTACAAAGAACACATAAAACTTGTCATTAATGATCCAGTGGCATGTAAACAAATCAAAACAATTACAGAAGTTGTCGTAAAAATCTGTTCCAGTTCACCCATCCCAAGTTTATACACTGGTACTTTCCTATTATTCATTTAGAGGCAAGCCACATGCAAACCATTAACTGTTTTTCTCACATTGTTATGGATTCCTCATAATGCTGCCTTAACACATTTTTAACTACTTAGGTACCTGTCAGAGGCAGGTACAGCCCACCCAGGATTTGGTTACACATGGTGTTTGTGATCCTATGGGTCCTTGTTATTACTGTCCATTCCTTATCTGGTGACAGATTGCTGTAAAACATGATGACATCTCCCTTCTCCCCGAGTCAAGCCCAATTTTTCCTCATTGTTTTTAATTAGATTTTTTATCATGGTAAATTGTAGTTTGAAAAGTATCTTTCTTGCATTCCCTCATATTGTATGGGGTATCCATGTGGCCTAGTGGATAGCACAGTGAATTGGGACTTGCATTGGGTTCTATTCCTGGCTCTGTCAAAGGTCTGCTGGGTGACCTTGGGCAAGTCACTTCATCCCTCTGTGCCTCAGTTTCTTATCTGTGAAATGGGGATAATGATACTGATGTCCTTTGTAAAGCACTTGGAGATCTGTGGATAAAAAGTGCTATATAAGAGCTAATTTTTATTATATTTCGGACACGGGAGTAGAGTTTATCGCATTCTGCCCTTGGTCACATTGTTAGCATGTTATGTTAGCAACAAGAAGAAAGTCAGTAAGGGGCCCACACTTTCCTTGAATGAGGGAGGCAACCTAGTGACAGAGGATGTGGAAAAAGCTAATGTACCCAATGCTTTTTTTGCCTCTGTCTTCATGAACAAGATCAGCTCCCAGACTGCTGCACTGGGCAGCACAGCATAGGGAGGAGGAGACCAGCCCTCTGTGGAGAAAGAAGTAGTTCAGGACTATTTAGAAAAGCTGGACGAGCACAAGTCCATGGGGCCGGATGCGCTGCATCCGAGGGTGCTAAAGGAGCTGGCGGATGTGATTGCAGAGCCATTGGCCATTATCTTTGAAAACTCATGGCGATCGAGGGAGGTCCCGGATGACTGGAAAAAGGCTAATGTAGTGCCCATCTTTAAAAAAGGGAAGGAGGAGAATCTGGGGAACTACAGACCAGTCAGCCTCACCTCAGTCCCTGGAAAAATCATGGAGCAGGTCCTCAAGGAATCATTTCTGAAGCACTTACAGGAGAGGAAAGTGATCAGGAACTGTCAGCATGGATTCATCAAGGGCAAGTCATGTCTGACTAACCTAATTGCCTTCTATGACAAGATAACTGGCTCTGTGGATGAGGGGAAAGCAGTGGACGTGTTATTCCTTTAGCAAAGCTTCTGATACGGTCTCCCACAGTATTCTTGCCAGCAAGTTAAAGGATTATGGGCTGGATGAATGGACTATAAGGTGGATAGAAAGCTGGCTAGATCGTCAGGCTCAACGGGTAGTGATCAATGGCTCCATGTCTAGTTAGCAGCCAGTATCAAGCAGAGTGCCCCAAGGGTCGGTTCTGGGGCTGGTTTTGTTCAATATCTTCATTAATGATCTGGAGGATGGCGTGGACTGCACCTTCAGCAAGTTTTCAGATGACACTAAACTGGGAGGAGTGGTAGATACGCTGGAGAGTAGGGATAGGATACAGAGGGACCTAGACAAATTAGAGGATTGGGCCAAAAGAAACCTGATGAGGTTCAACAAGGACAAGTGCAGAGTCCTGCACTTAGGATGGAAGAATCCCATGCACTGCTACAGACTAGGGACCGAATGGCTAGGCAGCAGTTCTGCAGAAAAGGACCTAGAGGTTACAGTGGACAAGAAGCTGGATATGAGTCAACAGTGTGCCCTTGTTGCCAAGAAGGCTAACAGCATTTTCGGCTGTATAAATAGGGGCATTGTCAGCAGATCGAGGGACGTGATCATTCCTCTCTATTCGACATTGGTGAGGCCTCATCTGGAGTACTGTGTCCAGTTTTGGGCCCCACGCTACAATAAGGATGTGGAAAAATTGGAAAGAGTCCAGCGGAGGGCAACAAAATTGATTAGGGGGCTGGAGCACATGATTTATGAGGAGAGGCTGAGGGAACTGGGATTGTTTAGTCTGCAGCAGAGAAGAATGAGGGGGGATTTGATAGCTGCTTTCAACTAGCTGAAAGGGGGTTCCAAAGAGGATGGATCTAGACTGTTCTCAGGGGTAGCAGATGACAGAACAAGGAGTAATGGTCTCAAGTTGCAATGGGGGATGTTTAGGTTGGATATTAGGAAAAACTTTTTCACTAGGAGGGTGGTGAAGCACTGGAATGGGTTACCTAGGGAGGTGGTAGAATCTCCTTCCTTAGAGATTTTTAAGGTCAGGCTTGACAAAGCCCTGGCTGGGATGATTTAGTTGGGGATTGGTCCTGCTTTGAGCAGGGGGTTGGACTAGATGACCTCCTGAGGTCCCTTCCAACCTTGATATTCTATGATTCTGTGACTCCACAGATCGTCTTCTCTGGGTTTAGATGGGTGTCTCCTGACTTACATCTCTAGTTTCTGGTTACGAATCTGTATTTGGTGAGAGTCTGTCTTAGTTATGTACATTTCACTGTGATGAGGTAGGATGATAGTGGATTGGTCTGTAGCAGTCCAGTTTGATACTGTTTTTGAAGTTTCTTTCCCTGTGACTTATATAATGGTGTTTTAAGTGCTGGTCTAGCATTTTGAACATCTTTCAGTTTTGGTTGTGGGGCTGTCCAGAAATTATGTAACACATTTGTGGTGATTTTCAAGACTCACTCATCCCTTGTAATGCTTTGTAAAACTGCAACAAATACAAAAATGAAGGACTCAACCATCCCCTAAACATTCCATAATTTATGGACAGTCCCTGTTTACTTCACTTGTCCAGGGGCTAGAGTGGTTGAATCCCAGGATCCCTGCCTCGCTGTATATATCCTATGCCAGGGTGTCTTTGGAAGCCCAGCCTGCAGCTTTCTTCCTGAATTCCTGCACTGGGGCATTCTCCTCTAATAGTATCCAGGCTTTTAGAGCCCCTTAATGATGCTTCAGCCCCTTTACTCAGCATAAATGGGATTATAGGCTACTCTATGTTCCTCATTTTATGGATACACAACTTGAGACCCTGGAGTTGAGCATGACAGATAATACTGAATTCAGTGGGAGCTGTGCTTTGAATATGTAAAGTGCTATAAAATGCTGAGTGCTCAGAAAAATCAGGATCCAGACATCTCAGAATAAGTGGACACTTTGGCCTTAACCTCCCTGGGCCAGATCCACAAAGGTACTTAGGCATTGTTCTGCTCAGCAGCATAATACTTAACCCCTAGGCACTCTGTCATCTACTGGAATTCTCACCCCTGAGCTAGGCACTCTTCGCTCCACATACAGTGCATGGGAGCAGTAGGTACCTAAGGAAGGGATCTTCAGAAGCCAGCAAACTGAGTGGGGAGCTGCCTACACTAGCGAGGAGTGAAATGCAGAGGAAAGGGGCAGGGCTTAGACCTCACAGGTATTTAGATGCCAAATCCCATTGATTTGGGCTTTCAGCACCTGAGTGATGGGACAGATGGAGGCACCTCCTTCTGCTTGGGATTCTCATCTTGTGAATGGTCTCCTGGAGTTAGTTGTTTAGGACAGATCTGCCATTTATGTAACCCATGCCTGACTAGCTGAAATACAGACAAGAGAGCTAGCCTCAATCCAGTATAGCCAATAGACCAGTAGACTAGCCCACATGGGCTGTGAAGACCTGAGTTTAAGTCTCTATTTTTTCTTGATTTGGAACAAGTATTTAAATCCTTATCCTAGGTGAGTACCCTAGCTGTAGAGGCACTCTCATTTTCTCTCTGACCCAAAGAACATTTAGTTATATATGCAAAGTAGAACAGTTTCACAACAATAGAGACTGACAGGGACCAACCATAGAATAACAAATAGTCTGCCGATTAGGGAACTCACTTGGGAAAGGGAACTGCAGTCTTCCACATCCCAGTGACTGCCCTAACCACTAGAATGTGTGAGACCCCCACACACACTCAAAAGATTCCTAGCCTGTTTGCTGCTAACTGTCTTCTGTGACTTCTCTATCAGGTCTTGGGTGTGCTCTGAACATGCTTATGGGATCCGATCCTGCTAGAGAGAATTGCCTTGGCATGCCTAGTTTAAGAATCTTGCTTTGGGGCTGCCAGGGCTATGGATGCTCATTAGCTGTGGGGTGGTATCAGTGCTTAGATGGCTTTGGGAATGCCTACAAGTGCCCACTTCGACACCTGAACCCCATAGGCACCTGCAGAATTGGGCAACAACTGAGTGGTGGCTTTGAGAATGTTAGTGGCACGTAAATGCTGGACTTAGGCCCGCAGACACAGTTAGGCATCTAAATATCTTTGTGGCTTTAGGCACCTGTGCCTTAGTTCCCCATCTCTGAAACAGGAATAATACCATCTCAACTCATAGCAGTCTTATGAAAATAACTAAATTTAAGTTTGTGAAGCACTAGATACTATAGAGATGAGCACCACAGGAAAGCCCAGGAGGATTTGAATAGTGCATGGTAAATAAGGTCCAGAGCCATGCACTGAATGAGGAGGATAAAACAAAATATTGAATAGCTGCTCATTAACTGAGCACTGTCTATCCTGTGCACTGAATGAGGCTGGCACCCTGTGAGGAAAAAATAGTATGCGATCAGGTTCTTAAAGACTATATCTTAACGCAGACTCACAAAAGGAGACTAATGAAGATTGCATAGGCAATCTGAATGGTGGTTTTTCTTAATTAGTGAGTGCTTTGTTTTGCAGTCTTCGAGATCTTTGCACAGTTTTTATGTGCCATTTTATATATATGCCTCGGTCTTGCAGTCTCTTTGAGCCTAATCTAGACCTCACTGAAGACCCCAGGGGTATGTCTACACTACGAAATTAGGTCGAATTTATAGAAGTCGGTTTTTTAGAAATTGTTTTTATACAGTCGACTGTGTGTGTTGTAGCCTGATTTAGGGTGTACTGATAATATTAATTTGGATAATATGGGAATTTAGTTTATGAATGTAATTTTATTTGATTTTATAATATTAATAATAATTATTAATATTTGGTATGGGTTTAGGCTTGCCAATTTGTTTGATTAGAAGATAAAAGTTTTTGTTCTGAATTAGGCTTCACAGAATTTATAAAGGACCCTCGGGGGTATGACAGGAAGCTTACACGGAGACAGATATAGCCTTAAAGACTTTTTATTAAAATCAGTAATAGTAAGTAAATTGTAAAATACCCAGAGTTACAAAGTTACAATTGCATTACTGCTATTTAAAAGATGCATTAATACTATATTATCATATGTAACAAAGCTTTGGTTAACATACTTACACCCGTTCTTGATAACCTGGTGGTAAGAGACACAGGACCAGCCTTGTGGTTCAGGTTTCTTAATTTTTGAGTGAGGGATGCAGTGCTTAGAAAATGCTAAGCGCTATTAAAGCTGACTAGGGTTTACTTGACTAACTTAAACTTAAAACTTAATAAACAAATTAAGAATAAAACTTAGGGAAATCAAGCTTAGCCTAATTTCTTTGAAACTTAAAAAGTTTAAGAAGAACAAGTATAGCCTACAAATAGTAGCAGTTATCGTAGATAGAGTGGAGGAAGTAAATGAGAATAGAGTAAAGTGAGAATGGAGATACTCTATTGAGGTGAGTTACCTCTTTTATAGGGCAAATGCCGGACCTCCTTTTTTTTATGCCCAAATTTTATTCCTTACCTACAGAAATGTTAGGGTACACTTACCCCATAGGCTAGTATGTATGTGCGTATTGATGACAGGTATGTACGCACATCAGTTTGTGGTGTACTTGTTAAGTCTGTGGGAAAAACCCCCTATGCCATTTTTTATTGTCTATTGGTTTAGATAAAAAGGTTACAGACATAGGCGTGGGTACTTATTTATTTAGGTAACAAGCTATAGGTCAACTTTGTTTTGAGTAAAAGGTTTTAATATAGGTATGCTAACTTTGCCTTGGCTTAACATACAGGATACAGCCTGTAGGTTTTTTGCATTACAGCTATACTTTAATATAAATTTATAATCCTATTACAATACATTAAATACTTAAACTATAAGAAATTGTGTGTGTGTGTATATATATATTATATATATATACACACACACACACACACACACACACACACAAGCAAGCAGGTTAGTCCTATAGGCTACAGCGTCCCCACACAAAATGCTCGAAGTGCATTAAGTCGGCGGACTGCGTCCACAGTACCGAGGCTAGCATTGACTTCCAGAGCATTGCACTGTGGGTAGCTATCCCACAGTTCCCGCTGTTTCCAATGCCCATTGTAATTCTGGGTTGAGATCCCAATGCCTGATGGGGCAAAAACAGTGTCGCAGGTGGTTCTGGGTACATGTCGTCAGCCCCCCCCCTTCCTCCCTACCTCCGTGAAAGCGACGGCAGACAATCGTTTCGCGCCTTTTTTCCTGGGTTACCTGTGCAGATGCCATACCATGGCAAGCATGGAGTCCGCTCAGCTCACCATACGTCTCCTGGGTGCTGGCAGACGTGGTACTGCATTGCTACACAGCAACAGCTCATTGACTTTTGGCAGCAGAAGGTGCATTACGATTGGTAGCCGTCGTTGTCATACTCCTGGGTGCTCTTTTAGCCGACCTCGGTGAGGTCGGTCAGGGGCGCCTGTGCAGACATGGGAGTGACTCAGCCAGGTCATTCCCTTTTCAAGTTTCATCTCCTGGAGACTCAGTCCTGCCAGCAGTCATACTACACCGTCTTCTGGTGAGCAGCCAGGAGAGGATGATGGCTAGCAATCGTAATGCAGCATCTTCTGCCAAGCACCCAGGAGATGACGATGGCTAGCAGTCGTACTGCACTGTCTGCTGCCAGCCTAAGATGTATAAGATAGATGGAGTGGATCAAAACAAGAAATAGACCAGATTTGTTTTGTATTCATTTGCTCCCCCCTCCCTCCGTCTGTGAAATCAACAGCCTGCTAAACCCAGGGTTTTGAGTTCAATCCTTGAGGGGGCCACTCTGTGCGACAGTTGTTTGTGTTTCTCCTTGATGCAAAGCCACCCCCTTTGTTGATTTTAATTCCCTGTAAGCCAACCTGTAAGCCATGTTGTCAGTCGCCCCTCCCTCAGAGCAACGGCAGACAATCGTTTCACACCTTTTTTCAGCGCAGACGCCATAGCACTGGGAACATGGAGCCCGCTCAGATCACCACGGCAATTATGAGCACTGTAAACACCATGCGCATTATCCAGCAGGATATGCAGAACCAGAACCTGCAAAAGCGAAACCAGGTGAGGAGGCGACGGCAGCACAGTGACGAGAGTGATGAGGACGTGGACATAGACTTCTCACAAAGTACGGGCCCCAGCAATGTGCACATCATGGTGTTAATTGGGCAGGTTCATGGTGTGGAACGCCGATTCTGGGCCCAGGAAACAAGCACAGACTGGTGGGACCACACAGTGTTGCAGGTCTGGGACAATTCCCAGTGGCTGCAAAACTTTTGCATGTGTAAGGGCACTGTAGCGGGGTGGACACCCGCTCCTGCCTGGGAAGGGTTAAAGCCAGCCCTGCAGAGGGCTGGGGCTGTGGGAAAAGCTACCTAGGCTGATTGGGGAAGTAACGGCAGCTGGGCCATGCCCCAATCAGGCCTGTATAAAGAGGCTAGGAGCCAGGAGCTCAGCAGTCTCTCTCTGCACTCAGAGAGAGAAGGGCCTGGCTGCATGGAGCTTGAGACAGGGTACCTGAGTGGAGCAGGGCTGGGGAAAGGCAGAGGAGCTGGGGAGCTCCAGCCTGAAAAGCCCCAGGCTGCGGCCTAACCTTGGGCTAAAGGTACTGGGGGTTGCAGAGGGCAGCCCAGAGGTAGGCCAAGGCAGCAGCTCCAAACCCAACCTTGCCTGTGATGAGTGGCTGATACTGCAGTCTGCCCCAGGGAGTGGGGCTAGATGGTGACTGGCAGTAGCCTTATTCTGAGGTGAGGTGGGGTTAGTGGGTGGGGGTTCCCCTGGGAGGGGAAACCCAGCATGTGTGGGTACTGCCAGGGGCAGCACCCAGAGCAAGGGGCACCGGGGTCCTGGGAGGGACACAGGGGGCTAGTAACAACAGGCAGATCACGGGCCTGCAGAGGGCGCTCCAGGCTGGATTGAGCTAATTCCCATGTGTAACAAGGTTGGGACTCACCACCATGGCGCCTCCTACTGGTTACTCCGGGAATTAGCTCAGTCCAGTGGAGCGTCCCCTCTCGGTGGTATCCCACCCATTGTCTTGCCCTCGGTTGGCTTCTGAGCCCATGTCACTCACCAACTCGCGGCATCCTCTTCAGGACCACTGCCCTCCGGCAGTGCCCCTCAGTCCTTCCACACCCCCTTCCGGGGGGGGGGGGTCAATCAGCAGTCTCTATGTCCAGCCACCATGGTCAACCACACACCCTAAAGTCTAATCCCTCCTGTCAGGGATCTGGCGTGGTCTATAATGGCCACTTCTTACGGCCAATGGCTGGGTGTATTGCAAGGGGGGGACCCAGGCCCGCCCTCTACTCTGGGTCCCAGCCCAGGGACCCTCTGGCGGCAGCCTCGCTGTCCTCCTTCTCTCCCCTCCATCTGCCTACTTCCCTGGGCCGCTTCCCCTACTGCCCCTTGCACCCGCTAGGCCCTTCCCTTCAGGGCCTGCAGCCTGGCAGGCCGCAGGCTAAACCTCCCTTTTTGCTCCCCGAGCCTGGCCAGCACTGCGCTGTCCGCGGTGCTAGTCTCCCTGCTCTGGAGACATACCTTCCCCTGTCGAAGGCCTGGGACAGACTGCCTGCTCCCTTCCTGGGCAGCCTTCTTATAGGGCTGAGCCGGGCCCTGATTGGCTGCCTCCAATCTGGGCCCTGATTGGCTCCCAGTAAGCCCTTCTCCCATTGGCTGTGCATCTGCGCAGGCCCACTGGCCTGCCGCAGCCCATACTCTCAGGGAGTGGGGCAGCCGCCCCACTACACCATGGATGACCAGCAGGAGGCACCACAGGGGTGAGTCCGACCTCTTACAGGCACTTTCATGGAACTTTGTGACTTGCTTTCCCCTGCCTTGAAGCGCCAGGATACCAAGATGAGAGCAGCCCTCATAGCTGAGAAGCGAGTGGCGATAGCCCTGTGGAAGCTTGCAATGCCAGACAGCTACCGGTCAGTTGGGCATCAATTTGGAGTGGGCAAATATACTGTGGGGGTTGCTGTGATCCAAGTAGCCAATGCAATCAAAGAGCTGCTGATATCAATGGTAGTGATATCAAGTGCAGGCCACAGTGGATGGCTTTGCTGCAATGGGATTCCCTAACTGTGGTGGGGCGATAGATGGAACCCATATCCTTATCTTGGCACCGGAGCACCAAGCCAGTGAGTACATAAACCGAAAGGGGTACTTTTCAATGGTGCTGCAAGCACTGGTGGATCACAAGGGACATTTCACCAACATCAACGTGGGATGGCCGGGAAAGGTACATGACGCTCGCATCTTCAGGAACTGTGGTCTGTTTCAAAAGCTGCAGGAAGGGACTTTCTTCCCAGACCAGAAAATAACCGTTGGGGATTTTGAAATGCCTATAGTTATCCTTGGGGACCCAGTCTACCCCTTAATGCTATGGCTCATGAAGCCATACACAGGCAGCCTGGACAGTAGTCAGGAGCTGTTCAATTATAGGCTGAGCAAGTGCAGAATGGTGGTAGAATGTGCATTTGGACATTTAAAAGTGCGCTAGCGCAGTTTACTGTCTCGGATAGACCTCAGCGAAACCAATATTCCCATTGTTATTACTGCTTGCTGTGCACTCCACAATATCTGTGAGACTAAGGAGGAGATGTTTATGGCGGGGTGGGAGGTTGAGGCAAATCGCCTGTCCACTGATTACGTGCAGCCAGACACCAGGGCGGTTAGAAGAGTACAGCAGGGCACGCTGCGCATCAGAGAAGCTTTGAAAACCAGTTTCATGACTGGCCAGGCTACGGTGTGAAAGTTCTGTTTGTTTCTCCTTGATGAACCCCCTCCCCCCTTAGTTCACTCTACTTCCCTGTAAGCTAACCGCCCTCCCCTCCCCCTTCGATCACCGCTTGCAGAGGCAATAAAGTCATTGTTCCTTTACATTCATGCATTCTTTATTAATTCATCACACAAACGGGGGATGACTGCCAAGGTAGCCTGGGAGGGGTGGGGGAGGAGGGAAGGATATGGCCACACTGCACTTTAAAACTTTAAAACATATTGAATGCCAGCCTTCTGTTGCTTGGGCAATCCTCTGGGGTGGAGTGGATGGGTACCCGGAGGCCCCCCCACCGCATTCTTGGGCATCTGGGTGAGGAGGCTATGGAACTTGGGGAGGAGGGCGGTTGGTTACACAGGGGCTGTAGCGGCGGTCTGTGCTCCTGCTGCCTTTCCTGCAGCTCAACCATACGCTGGAGCATATGAGTTTGATCCTCCAGCAGCCTGAGCATTGACTCCTGCCTTCTGTCAGCAAGCTGACGCCACCGATCATCTTCAGCCCGCCACTTACTCTCTTGAGCCCGCCACTTACTCTCTTCAGCCCATCACTTCTCCTCACGTTCATATTGTGCGTTCCTGCACTCTGACATTGTCTGCCTCCACGCATTCTGCTGTGCTCTGTCAGTGTGGGAGGACAGCATGAGCTCAGAGAACATTTCATCCCGAGTGCATTTTATTCACCTTCTAATCTTCACTAGCCTCTGCGAAGGAGAAACATATGCAGCTGGTGGAGGGGAAAAAAAGGAGAGTGGTAGTTTAAAAGACACATTTTATAGAACAATGGGTACACTCTTTCATGGTAAACCTTGCTGTTAACATTACATAGCACATGTGCTTTCGTTACAAGGTTGCATTTTGCCTCTTATTGAGGGTATGCTGGTTTGGTGTGAGAGATCACTCATGCAGGGCCGGGCAACAGAATTCGGCTTGCGGACAGCCATGGTAAGCCACAGTCTTTTGGCTTCTTTAACCTTCATAACATGTGGCAATGGTTTCAAACAGCAGCACCCTCATTTCCCATACCAAGCAGCTGTTGGGTTGGCCATTTAAAATGGGTTGGCAATTTAAAAGCAGGGGCTGCGGTTTCCGGGTTAACGTGCAGCACAAACCCAACTAACCCCCCCCCCCACACACACACACACAATTCTCTGGGATGATGGCTTTACCCCTCCCCCCACCACCTGGCTAACAGCGGGGAACATTTCTGTTCAGCCACAGGTAAACAGCCCAGCAGGAACGGTTGTTATAACATTTTTGAGTCAGAGGGAACAAAATTGAAGAGGATTCAAAGTGAGAATGCACCATGAATCATAGTATTGCTGAAGTTAGAAGCTAAGGTCCAGATTTTTAATGGTATTTAGGCATTGCTGTGCTCAGCATTGCAATGCCTAATTGATTTTACAGCCTAAATCTCATTTTCAAAAGGGGTTTAGGAGCCAAAATCCCATTTATAGTCTGTGGGATTTGCATCCCTAAGTGCCTAAATTACTTTTGAAAATACAATTTAGGCTCCTTAATCAGTTAGATGTTGCAACACAGAACACCAAAATGCCTAAATACCTATAAAAACCTGGACCTAAAGAGTCTGTTTATTTGTGAGAATGATTTAATCTGATACCATGTTTATACATGAAGAGCCTTACATACTCTTTTCTGATGTAATCTGCCAACATAATCATTATAGACTGACCTGAAATTTATGAGAATACAGTTTAGGGATCATTTTACACATCCACTGCTGAAGCTAGAAGAGACTATTGAATCATATTACTGTTATCTACAGACTAGACTTCAATAGATAATTTTACCAGATTTTACCAGGAGACAGAAATGAAACATTTACTTTCAAAGCAGAAAAAGACAAGGTCCCTGCCCCCAGTGAACTTAAAAATAATAAATCAAACAGAAAGCAGAAAGACAGCAGTGGAAGGGGAAGACACTGGAGGGTTCACCTCCCCTGGCAGGGCACCCTCTTGTGGCCAACCACTGCAAAATAGGCAAGTCCTGCCTCAGTTTCCCCTTCATCTCTCCTCCTCCTAGGGATGATTGAGTTGCACAATTTTTTCACCATGGATCAGCTTGATGGTCACCTTACTCACCCAGGCAAGGAGTGTTGTCCTTCTTGGAGTCCAAAACAAGCCCTGCTTCCAGGCATAATTTATTAGAAAAATGTAAACCTTCAACAAGTTCTCAAAGTAAGACAATTCTCCAAACTCCCAAAGTAAAGCAGGTTAAAATGCAGCAGCATTTCAGCCCCACACTCCAGGGTCACCATCTCCAGGATGCCCACCAAACGGTCAACAATCCCTCTTGTCCAATTCCTATGCCACTGTTTCAGGGACTCCACAACTCCGGCAATTCTCCATTCTTCTTCGAGTGATTGCTCATGTGTATTCCACAGTAGGTATGCGTGCTCACCACGTGCACCGGTGCCGGAAGTTTTTCCCTTAGCAATACCCGTAGTGGGGGAGCCCTGCTGCGACCCCTGGAGTGGCGCCTCTATATCGCGCCATAAAGGGGGCTGCGCGCTCCCCCCCACCCTCAGTTCCTTCTTGCCGCCTGTGAAGGTAGTCGGAACTTTGTACTCCAGCTTTGCTGTAGCGCCTCTAGCCTTAGTGGTACGATTCTTCGACCGTAGATAGTTTCTCTAGTTAGTAGCCTGGCTCGGGGCATGCCCCGTGCCCCAGGCTTCAAGTCGTGCGACTCTTGTCACAATTCCATGCCCAGAAGCGATCCACACTCTCCGTGTCTTTGCTGTCTGGGCGAGAGTCACGTAAGAGAGTGTTGCAAAATTTGCAAGTCGTTCAAGCCTCGGACGAAGCGCGAACGAGATATCCGACTCCGAGCTCTACTCATGGAGTCGGCATTGGCCCCGGCACCAGCGCGCCGACCTGACCCAGCGCCGGGCACCGTGCCCTCGGTGTGGAGCGAGGCCCCATCTACCAGTCGGCACCACTCCCCCTCTAAGAAGCAAGGGAAGACCCAGTGGCGCTAAGACAAGGATAGGGGTGAAGCCGGACCCGAGTTGGGCAGCCCACAACCCCCATCAGGACCTAGACCTCTGACTTGTGCTGAGCGGAGTAGTCTGGTCCCATCCGCGCGTGCCTTTCCTGCGGTGAGGATACCATCGACGCCGGAGGCAGCACAGGCAGCGCATGACATCCTCGTCCTTCCGGTGCCGGGCGCGCCACCTGAGTTGGGCCCCCGGTCCCGAGGGAAACTGCCACTGGGCGCGCACCAACCATCTCCAGCCAGATCCGAGACTGAGGTGCCTGCCCATTCCGAGAGGCCCTCCCATAGCCCGCGACAGACCTCTACTCCATGGGCCGGGTCGCCTGAGAGCGAGTCACCGGAGGCCTCCGCTGCCCAGAGGGGCCGCAGGCACCAGGACAGAAGTGATAGGAGTGATAGGAGTAGTCCTCGACGCCGTCGGCACCGCCACTCATATTCGAGTGTTCGCCGAGACAGTTGCCATACTTGGAGTGCATCCTGACTGTCACCGGCACCGAGGTGTCGTAGCCACAGTCACCGGAGGGATTCCAGAGACAGTACCTCTGATGTATACAT
This sequence comes from Emys orbicularis, assembly GCF_028017835.1. NCBI lineage: Eukaryota > Metazoa > Chordata > Testudines > Emydidae > Emys > Emys orbicularis. Next base: position 63,294,650 of record NC_088687.1, on the reverse strand, counting down.
GTCGTCGTCGTCAAGGTCCAAATCCCGAGGTTGGCGCCGACATGGCCGGGACCAGTCCAGCCGCTCGTATGGCACCGTGCGTTCATCGGTGACCTCAGCCTCGGCTCCCAGCCATCCTTCCCCGGGCCGCAGTGCCCCTCAAGAGCAAGTGGCTCTGCTAGGACCCCATATGGGTCAGTGGCAAGGGGCGCTCTTACAAGGACAGTGGTGCCAATGGGCACCGTGGCCCCAAGCAACCGCACCGGCGAGACCCCGTTCTGTGGCAGGGGCATCCCAGGTCCACTCGGCGTCCCCGTCTCGGCACCGAGATCAGTCCTTGGGCACCGAACCACTGGCATCGCACCCGGGCCTGGATGCGGGTTTTGAGCCAACAGTACCGCCCGACACCCTGGAGGCAGCACCGGTCGCCTCGTCGGCACCGGATGAGTCCACAGCGGCACTGCCCCCTGTCTCGCAGGAGGACTTTAGGGCTCATCAAGAGCTTCTTAGATGGGTGGCCTCGAATCTCCAACTCCAGGCTGAAGAGATGTAGGAGCTGTCGGACACTTTGTTTAATGTCTTGTCCTCCTCGGCACTGGGCCGTGTGGCCTTGCCTCTTCACCAGGGGGTAGCCAATATTTCTACCGGACTTTGGCAGACCCCAGCTTCCCTGGCACCCATTTCTAAGAAGGCAGAGCGGAAGTACTTCGTGCCAGCAAAGGGGCACGAGTACTTGTACACTCACCCAACCCCAAACTCACTGGTGGTGGAATCCGTTAACCACCGTGAGAGACATGGCCAGCCCGCACCCACCCCTAAAGATAAAGATGCCAGGAGACTAGACACTTTTGGGAAAAAGGTTTATTCATAGGCAAGCTTCCAGCTCAGGGTGGCAAACCACCAAGCGCTGCTGAGCCGGTATGATTTTAACTTGTGGGGGTCTCTGCCGAAATTCAAGCCTCTTCTTCAAGACAAGGACAAGAGGGAATTCAGAGCTTTGGTCAACGAGAGTGCGGCGGCGGTGAAAGCAGCTCTTCAAGTGGCTTCGGATGCGGCAGACACAGCGGCCCGTTTGATGGCCTCGCTATTTCCATGCGAAGGGCGTCGTGGCTCTCGCTGTCCGGGCTGTCCGCGGAATCCCAGTCCCTCATGCAGGACCTGCCCTTCGACTGGAAAGCCCTGTTTGCGGACCAAACAGACACTCGTCTGCATGGGATGAAAGACTCCCGCACCACCCTGCAGACCCTAGGCCTGTATGTCCCGCCACTTAAGGACAAACCCAGGCCTCAGACCTCAGCTTCCCCAGTTAGGGGCAGATGTGAACTCCCGCCTAAGAGGCAGAGGGAGCAGAGGCGTAGATCTCAGCGCCAGTCCCGTTCGGCCTCACAACCTGGCCCCTCGAAGGGCAAGAGGCAGGGGAAGAGGTGCTTTTGATTTTGCGGGGGACCACCGGGCCTGTTGCCTGAGAAGCCCCCCAGTTAATAAAGTTGGTGTTTGGCAACCGTTTATCTTCCTTCCGAGTGCAATGGTCCCGTATAACGTCAGACTGCTGGGTCCTCAGTATCATCTCCAAGGGGTACATGTTGCAATTTGCCTCGCCCCCTCCCCACCATCCTCCGTCCTGGGAGGTCCCCAGAGACCCAGAGCACTCCCTCCTTCTAAACCAGGAGGTGGCGCACCTCTTCACCCTGGGCGCGGTGGAGATGGTACCTTGGGAATTCCAGGGCAAGGGGTTTTACTCCCGGTATTTCCTGATTCCGAAGGCGAAAGGCGAGCTCAGACCCATCCTCGACTTGCGGTATCTTAACCAGTTCTGGTCCGTTGCAAGTTCCGTATGGTGTCCCTGACCTCTATTGTTCCGTCCCTAGACCCGGGGGATTGGTTCGCAGCCCTGGACCTCCAGGATGCGTACTTTCACATCCATATTTTCGAGGGTCACAGGCGCTTCCTCCGTTTCCTGGTAGGGCAGGACCACTACCAGTTTACGGTCCTTCCCTTTGGCCTCTCTATGGCCCCTAGGGTTTTTACCAAATGCATGGCGGTGGTGGCAGCCCACCTCAGGCAGAACGGGCTGCAAATCTTCCCCTACCTGGACGACTGGTTACTCAAGGGCAAGTCTTCATCCCAGGTACAGGCCCAGGTGGAATTCCTCCTGGCCACTTGCAATAGTCTAGGCCTAGTGGTAAACAAGGACAAGTCCACGTTAGTCCTGGTTCAGCGCATACACTTCATAGGGGCGCTGTTAGACTCAGTAGTGGCCACGGCCTCTCTCACCCAAGACAGGTTCGAGACGCTCAAAGGTCTCATAGCTTCAGTCACGGCCTTCCCTGTGATGACGGCAAGGGTGTGCCTTCAACTCTTAGGCCATATGGCGGCATGCACCTCGGTGGTGTGACATGCAAACTCAGGATGTGGCCCCTTCAACTTTGATTGGCCTCCCAATACTCCCAAACCAGGGACGGCCTGGACAAGGTCGTCATGCTTCCACCCGCGGTGGTGGCCGACGTGGAGTGGTGGTCCCTCCCGAGCAATATGTTGCAAGGGATTCCCTTCCGAGAGGACCCTCCCTCGATACATCTGGTGTTGGACGCCTTGGACCTGGGAGCCCACGTGGGGAGCTTCCAGACCCAGGGCAGATGGTGGGCCTCAGAGTTGTCCCTGCACATAAATGTCAGAGAACTCAGGGCGGTGCGCCTAGCCTGTATAGCCTTCCACCGGTATCTGCGGGGGAAGATGGTCAGAGTCCTCACAGACAATACGACCGCGATGTATTGCATCAACAGGCAAGGGGGCACGAGGTCCTCGGCCTTGTGCCAGGAAGCTCTAGACCTGTGGGAGTTCTGTATAGCCCACAACATCTCCTTGAGGGCCTTTCACCTATCTGGCATGTGCAATACGCGAGCCGATTGCCTGAGCAGGGTTTTCTCCCAACAGCACGAGTGGTCACTCCACAGGGAGGTTGCCAGGCAGCTCTTCCTAGAGTGGGGCACTCCCCAGGTGGATCTTTTTGCCACCGACCAGAATCGCCTCTGCCCTCAGTTCTGCTCCAGGGCAGGAGGGGGCGAAGGAGCGATATTGGACGCGTTCCTGATTCCATGGTCAGGCTGCCTGTTCTATGCCTTCCCGCCCTTCCCCCTGATAGACAAGGTCCTACAGAAAGTGAAGGCAGACGGGTTGAGGGTTATCCTGATAGCGCCGGATTGGGCCCATCAACATTGGTATGGGACCCTCCTACAACTTCTAGTGGCCCTTCCGCGCAGGCTGCCGCTCTGACCGGACTTCCTCTCCAAGGAGGGAGGATCCCTCCTCCACCCCAACCTGGCCGCGCTTCACTTGACAGCGTGGCTGCTCCATGGTTAAACGAGGAGGAGGGGAGGTGCTCTGAGGATGGTAGGCAAGTTCTGTTGGAGAGCAGGAAGCCATCCACACGACGAACCTACCTGGCCAAATGGTATCGGTTCTCCACGTGGGCGAGGGAGAGGGGCTCCTCCCCCTCATCCACATTGCTCCAGCTCATCCTCGATTACCTCCTGTCCCTTAGGACCCAAGGACTGGCGCCCGCCAGGGTACACTTAGCGGCAATTTCGGCTTTCCAGCCTCCGGTGTCTGGTCAGTCAGTATTTTCCCACCACATGACTTCCCGGTTTTTGAAAGGTCTGGATTGGGCATTCCCTTACGCCAGACCCCTGGTCCCGCTCTGGGACCTGAACCTAGTGCTCTCCCGCCTCATGGGCCCCCCCTTTGAACCCTTGGCCACGTGTTTCTGGTCCCACTTATCATGGAAAGTGGCATTCCTGGTGGCTATCACCTCAGCCCGCCGGGTCTCGGAGCTTAGGGCCCTGACCTCTGATCCCCCGTATACGGTCTTCCATAGGGACAAGGTACAGCTCCGCCCGCACCCAGCCTTTCTGCCAAAGGTAGTCTCGGCTTTTCACATGGATCAGGACATCTTCCTACCAGTTCTCTGTCCCAAGCCCCATTCCTCCAATGAGGAACGACGCCTACACATGCTAGATGTGTGTAGAGCGCTGGCTTTTTACCTAGACCGGACTGGGCCATTCCGGAAATCCCCTCAGCTTTTCATTGCATCGGCTGAGCGCATGAGGGGACAACCAGTTTCCACCCAGCGGATCTCCCGCTGGATCGCCTCGTGCATTCGCACGTGTTACAACCTGGCAGGGGTACCCCCGCCTCTTCTAGTGAAGGCTCATTCGACGAGAGCTCAGGCTTCGTCGGCTGCCTACATGGCTCATGTCCCTATTCAGGACACCTGCAGGGCTGCTACATGGTCCTCTGTCCACACCTTTTCATCACGCTATGCGATCGTCTCCCAAACGCAGGATGGCGCCAGGTTTGGTAGGGCGGTACTCCGCCCTGGTAACCCTTAAACTCCTACCCACGTCCATCAGGTATAGCTTGGAGTCACCTACTGTGGAATACACATGAGCAATCACTCGAAGAAGAAAGGACAGTTATCTGTTCCGTAACTGGCGTTCTTCGAGATGTGTTGCTCAGGTGTATTCCACATCCCGCCCTCCTTCCCCTCTGTCGGAGTTGTCTGGCAAGAAGGAACTGAGGGTGGGGGGAGTGCGCAGCCCCCTTTATGGCGTGATATAGAGGCGCCACTCCAGGGGTCACAGCAGGGCTCCCCCACTATGCATACTGCTAAGGGAAAAACTTCCGGCACTGGTGCACGTGGCGAGCACGCACACCTACTGTGGAATACACCTGAGCAACACATCTCGAAGAACGCCAGTTACGGAACAGGTAACTGTCCTTTCTTCTTGCTGCTCTTCTCCCACAGCCCTCAACTCACATCTTCTGGTCCCTGCAGTGTTCCACTCCCCATTCCCCTTTGCCTGTGAGTCCTACCCCTGCTCATTCAAACTTCCCTCCAGAATCAACACTCTTGTTCCTGGGCTCAGCCTGCCTCTCTGAGTTCTTCCCTTTTACTTAGGGGCCTTTTACTCGGCAGGATTTCTCCACTCTGGTCAGTTCTTCCTGATAGTTTTCATCTGCAGCACTCTCCCAACAGCTCTCAGCAATTCTCTCTCAGTCTCATGCAGCTCTCTCCTGGCAACTCTCACTGGGTCTCTGCTGTTCCTTTCTGTTCCCCTTTTTCAACTGTTTCCTGGGTCTTTGATGGAATTCTCAAACTAGGTGTTCCCCTGACTATCTAACCTGGGGTCCTGATTCAGTGGGTGTGCTCAGACCACACCTGCTGGATCGTATATATACTGGATCAGGCCCCAGCCAAGAGTGAGCAGGTCAGTAATTTTTGTGGCCGGGTGTGTGTCCCAGAAAACCCAATAGCCCTGTGGTTAGGGCACCTAAGTTCCATTGTGGTTGGTGGCTTGAACCCTGTCCCTTCCCTCTGCATTTCACTCCTGTCTAGCTTTGGCACCTCCCTGCTCAGCTTGCTGGCTTCTGAGAATCTGTTTGTTAGATGCCCAGCACTCCCCAGGTGTTGTATGGGCATCCCGGATACCTAACTCAGGGCTGAGAATTCTACAAGGCAGCAGGGTGCCTAGGAGTTAGGCATTACAACACCAAAGTCCCTTTGTGTGAATCTAGCCCTTTGTTGACAGTCATAGGAGCAGCATGAAATGGTGCATGAAGTTAAGAATGGGAGAAGGAGATAAAGGATTCAGTTCAACTCCCTTTTTTCACGAGGAGTTGAATTGACCCCTCAGGGAACAATGAACAGGAGGAGAAGCAGGAGCATAAGAAATGAGAGGGTGAGAAGGGGAACATGAAAGGACTGCTGGATCAATTAGAAGCAGTTATTACGAATTAAATTCGTTGCACGCAGTTAGCAGTAAGTTTTAACATGGTGCTACAGGATGGCACACAGATACAATGGTGCAGCTTCAGCGTGGTGGGGATGTTTGTGAATGCCTAGTGTGGTGCAGTTTTAAAAACACAAGAGAAAGTTTTATTCACTTTCTAAACTGCATAGTCCCACATCTGCATATGCTAGATTTTGTTATATTTTGGTGACACTTTTTGTTCCAAAAAAGAAATGCTGTCAAGTATTTGACAGGCAGTATAATATTTACTTCTTTCCCCACATCCTTAAAAATTCTAAGTTTTGTTTTGAAATAGCTATCATCATCATCATCTTTGTTTTATATTCCAGTGGCACCCAGAACCACAGATAGAAAGACATGATTCATATATAGAGGAGTTCACAGAATAAGATCCAATTCCGGCAAAGACACATGCATATGCTCTGCTCTTAAGTTATTATGGCAGCTGATAATGTTCTGCCTCTTAACTGAAAGAAACAGGTCATTGCCAAAGATGAGTGGAAGAGATACATGGAATATACATAAGTGAAGGAGAAACTCTCCTACTATTTAAGGACAAATGCAAATCTGTTATCCAGTCTGAACCCAGTTCTTCTTTAATCCAGTAGGAAAGGTTCAGCCAATGAAGTTTATAAACACCACAAGCACAGTATTTCACCAGCAGAGTTTATAAACTGCTAGTGTGTTGGACTTACAGTTAAAATATGCTCATGTCTCTGCTCAATATACAACTTCATATAAACTGATGAACCATCGTTATTAATTCTGTAGCAACGTCCACATGGACCGGATCTTAATAACTTTGCCAGGAGTCCTATGTGATTTATAAACTCCAAAGACCTACAAAGCAAAATATAAAAAAGGTGAACCAGTAAAAGCATAAATTCTAAATGAATATATTTTCTTTTGTGTGACAGCCAAAGCACATTTAATAATACAACAGAGCCTTCATAGACGAATACCTACTGAATAAACAGACACGTTGAAAGAACTTTTTGTGCCACCAGGTTATTCGTTAAAGGGTTTCCTTGGTATTATTACACATATTGATATGATTGCAATAAGTCACCATATCACGCACTACAGGGATTTTAAATGGGATGTACTAATTCTAAAAATATTTCTTCTATGCTAAAGCTCCCACTTCAATCAAAATATGAAACTATGCACTAAGAATAACTACATTGCCATTAAATCAGCAATACTAAATAAGACTGAACCAATCCCTATTTCCCCAGCAGAAAAAATGACTTGAGAGAAATAACCCTCCAGCACCTAGCCCTATCTCATAATATAGGACTGTTCTTATATTTTCTGTTCTTCATACTTTCCTTTAAAAATGTCTGATTCTTAAAGTGTATGGTCTACATAAAAGTGGGTGTCATTAGGAGACAGCTTTATCCTCTATATTTGTTCCCAGCGATTCAGAGGTACTAAGCTGCTGTACAATTGCTGTTTATAAATCAATGTTTATTTCAAAGGAATCAAGTGGAAAACATAGAACACAGGACACTTGCTCAGGGAAGATTTGGTCAGCCATATATTGTATCTTGTATCTAGCAGTGCAAGTTGAAAACAATGGGAAAAGTTTCAGACCCAACTTCTACTTTTTCTTTTCTTAATTTAAATTATATTTTAGTAGCCAGATAAAATAAAGCATGGGGATATATACATTTCATACTAAGCAAATACAGTTTAATTATATAAATGTGTAAACAGCACAGTTTTACAACTAGGGTCCGCTCTTCAGTCCTTTTTTGACGTCAATGGGAATTTTGTCTGAGTAAAGAGCGCAGGATGAGACTGACCCAGAATTATGAAAATGGCAGAGCTGAGCATGGGACGTCCATAGAAACATCCCTCAGTAATTAGTTTATGTCGATGACCATATATATCCTGAATTAACATTTATTAGACTATGATCTTGCTTCCTTTCCTGCAATAAGTAGCCCCATTGACTTTGAAGTCCACAGAAGATAATCATACAATTAAGGACAAATTTATGATTTTATGATTGCTTAATTATGCTATTTAAATACCAGATTTGCAGCATGAATATCTTCCGGTGGTTAAGTATTGTTGGCTATTTTACATACACGTTATTCCAAAATTTAGTTACCAGAAATGAAGCTGTAGACAATTTCTTTCCTGGAATGTGGGTTCTACCCCACCCCCAGGCTGGCATTGCACAAACTTATCTAGAGCAAACAAACTCAGGAGCTTGTGCAAGAGGCCTCAGGTAACCAACTGGGGGCGTGCTGCATGCAACTCTTCAAACAGAAGAGAACATAATGATTAATCTAAGCAGTTCAGGAAGGTTTAAAATGAACCAAAAACCAAGTGGAAGGTATCCTTTCTGTCAGACTCCTCCTCAGCCTGCCACCGAAGATGATACTTCTGAGGATCTTGGGCACATGGCTGTGCCTCAGCGTAGTCTGGGTATGATTTCACTTTATTTGACTCTTTTGATATCTTGGCTTTCTCTTTTGAAAAAAGGGCATTTGATTGAATGAATATTCACGTAACAAACTAAAACAAATACTCTTTGGTTATGACATAGCTTGAAAAAGACACAGACACACACGCACACAAGCCTACCCTAACCACTTCATTACTGGCCCTTCCCTCTTGAGTCTCTTCTGCATTTTATTGCCAATCTGGTTCCTCAAGAAGCACTGGAGATGAATTTTGCTGAAAGTATCTGGCAGCGCGAAGAAGATAAATGGCCAATAATCAGTAGATTCAGAGGTGAGGCTGTAAGTCCTTAACCTATTCCACTGCACCTAGGTACAGAGGTCTCCAAGCACTGTGTGGGATTTTAGATGTTATTAGCCAAATTCTACTCTCAGTTGCACCCCTGGATCCCAGTTGCCTTCAGTGGGATTCTCTGGTTGTACATGAGTCAGAATTTGGTCCCATCTTTGCTGTAGTACATAGGCACAGAATAGGAACATTGCCATTGATTTCAGTGGCAGCATTGTCAGGCTGAAGGAGAGCTAAGGAGTAATATCTTTTTCAATAAGAAGAGCAGTAGCCTTAACTCCCAGCTATGCTAATTTAAACCTGTTGTTGGCTAGTTTAAGATTCAGCCTATAATACTCTGGTAAATTCTTATATACACATTTCCTTATTATTCTTTTTGAAAGAAATGAAGAAGTCAGAGTGTGTGTGGGTCATCTGATGGAACAGAAAGGGTCAATTTGGAGCTATTACAATCTATCATGTACTTGTGTGTAAAGTCAATTTTTAAAAGCCCATGGAACATATTTAGGAACTTAATTTTTTTTTTTGCTCATTAGATTAAAGATATGTATGGGCCAGATCCTCAGTTGGTGTAAATCAGTAGTAGTCTGTTGATTTCAACGACTTTACCCCAAACTAACTGAGGAGCTGGCTCTGGAAGCTAAGATCTTCCTCATCTCTGAGTTAATTTTTATTCTACTTTGATAATTTGTAATGTGGTCAAAGGTACCCAGTGACACCTGATACCTCCCAAAGACATCTGTACTATCTGTTAGAGAAATAGAAATATTGCTGTGATCACTTTCCTGAACAAAGATTAGTATGCGTGGTCAAAAATCCTTATGACATTTTGATTTAGAATTGGTGAACAAGGACTTTTTCCTCTTTCAGGATTAAACAAAATCTTGGTATGTTTATTTCCTCCCTCAGACACCATATTAGTATTATTTTCCTGTGCTTTTAAAGCTATGCCTTCCAATAAAGAGTTATAAACAATTTTGACCCCTTGTAATTTAAAACCACCAGAAATAATAAATAGAGATCACCACATAGCATTTCTATGCCTAGTTGTAGCCTAAAGTGTAGACTGAAAATAGAGGTTTATTTTAGAGACACTCAGGGGCTTAATTAAAAGACTATCAATTCAGTTTAAAGCAGCTGTTTTTATGTAAACATATAATATTAAATGCATGCTTAATCATTCTGTTATTAAAAATATCTTAAGCATCATCCAATACCATAGTCATATGCTTTAACTAGATTAGAAGGAGACTCTTATTTGGACAAAACAAAACAATTTCATGCAGGAAACTTATGGACTAGATTACTTACACTGACTGATTATATTTTTCCACATGCCTATTTCTGCCATAGGCTAACTGTTTCATAGAATGTTCAGTGACTTCAGTTTTATTACTTCATTGTACTGCTGTCTGTAAAACTAATCTCACTTTTGCTTTTTTCCCTTGTCTCTATGGCAGGCAACAGATGAAGATAGCACATTTTTGAAGGAGGGAGGAGGTGTGCGTGGCCCGAGGGTGATGGAACATGGAATCCAATCCGAGTGCAAACAGGATAAGAGCTGGCCTTTCTGTGCAGATGATGACTGGGTAAGAAAAGAGGAGGGAAGCAGAAAGCTTAGCTAATCACTGCTACTCAAATGGACCTTAGGTGTACTACACTTCCTTGGTGCCATGAACGTTTACTAAATATATCTTAGATCCGACATGGTATATCTGTAATGCATCAGTTATCACAGCTGTTTTACCTGATTTTCAGGAAAAACTGCTTCATGGGTCAGCAAAGTACTTGTAAGTGCATCAGAGTTGTTTTCATAGTTACAGTCCCACCACCACACCACTAGAATCCACTATATCACCAATAGTGCATTCATTATTGGATCTTCAGAGCACCAGGATCCAGGCTCAGTGAGTGCTGCAGGGCTACCCTTTGCCATGTGCCAAGCGAATAGTGGCACAGAGCCTCCCACTTCCAAGCATTTTGTGTGGAGAGAGGGAAAAAGAGACAAAGGGATAGAGCAAGGAGGGTGAGAAGATCACAGAGAAATTAAAAATGAGCCAGTGAAAGAGAGGGAGAAAGGAAAGGAAAAAAGAAATTGAAGTAAGTTTAGAGAAAGACAGAATCAGAAAAGTGCCTTAAAGAGAAAGAACAGATAAGAGTGGGAAATTTTCAAGAGTATTGATACCCAAGGACTAAATGGGTGGTGGTGGGGAGGAATATTTACTGGCAGGAAAGAAATGTGGAAAGGAAGAACAAAAAGAAGTTACTTTATATAAAATCTGATGACAAAATGTTCAGTAAAATATACACACTGTTTGATTGACTGGATGTGTGTTTGTATAAGCACCCAATCATAAGGGGTCAGGTCCTACACCATCTGATGTCAATGGGAGTTTTGCCATTAACACCAATAAGAGCATGAGCATTATGTATAGTGATTGTTGCTTTGAAAATAGTAATTTGTGCTCCTCTGAGTCCTCTCAATCTTAATCCTCCTCTGGGAACTTGCCATTTGTACTTTGGCATGTTTCCAAATTTCCTTGGTTTTCTAGGAACATTTTGCTTTTCTTAGGCAAACTTCTCTTATAGAGGTGCAGATTCTGCCACTCTTCCTCAGACTGAATAATGAATTAATTCTCACAGCACCTCTGGGAGGGTTTGTCATTATCCCCATATTACAAATGGGGAACTGAGACTGAAGGCCTGATTACCCACTCCATCACAGCAATTTTACACTGGTTTAACTCCAGTGATTTTGATGGAAATATACCATTGTAAAACCGATGTAACAGGATGAAGAATCAGCCCCACCTTAAATTTCCAAGGTCACAGAGGAAATCTATAGCAAAGCTAGGGACTGAAAGCAGGTCTTTTGAGTCCCAGTCCAGAGTCTTAACCACAAGACCATCCCTCTTCTACTGAAAATAATTGGACTAATAGTGGAATGAGTGGAATATGTAAGATAAATGAGGGAATGAGGCAGAATCTGGCCCTGAGCTCATTAGTGGGTTTCCAGGTTTGTACAAAACTTGGTAGTCATAATACTAAAGATATTTATCTTTCATTTTTGCTCATTTTAGGGTCACAAATGTCCTTCAGGCTGCAGGATGCAAGGGTTGATTGATGAAACTGATAAAGATTTTCATCACAGAATACAAAGAATTAGGAACCTGTTGTTAGATAATGAAAACAAGTACAAAAAATCTAACGTGTTAACTGTGGAAACAATTAACATCCTGAAAGGAAATGTGGCCAGTGGCCACGGTAAGTATTAACATGCGCTGTTCTAAAATATATACCAACGTTATGTTAACTTCTGCTAAAAGCAGCCAGTTGAAAGCAGGTTTACTTTGTCCTTCTTGTAAGATCACCATGACTTAAAAATATTGGGCCTGACTCTTCTCCGGATTGCACCAGTTTTATGTTAGTGTAACTACATAGAAATGGAATAATACATCTTAAAGACCTGTACTTTATGCCTTTCCTGCAGTTAATGAGATTTTTGAGTGTGCAAGAAATGCAGGATCAGGCCCTAAATCTATATCTGAAAGAAATATTTCGAAAGCAGGCCTGGGGGGAGAGATAGCAGCTGTTGGCTATGGCAGGTGCAGAATTAGAACAACAATAGTCTTCTGCAGTATGGATCTTCAAACACAGCAATTTACATGGGGCTGAATCCTGTAATCCCTTTGAAAGAGAAACTCTCATTGATTTTTTTAAAAAATCACTTGTTCTTTTACCATAGTTTTGAGACTATTGCTGCATCCCTGTAGAAGAGAATGCTTAATTATTTTTGAAAACATGGATGTTTCCTTTTCAGAATTATACTTTTGCAAGAAAAATATTTGTGCAAAAGCAAGACTATATTTGCATCTTGTATCTAATTTCACATATCTAAAATCTTCATGATTATAGTCCGTTTGTTTCAACCACATAAATTTCATATGTTTATTGCAATATTTTCTTTTTTAAAAATGGTAATTCTGTCCTACAAAAGGAATCAAAATGTGTTGTTTTCTTTCCAGCACAGCTGGGCTAATGTTTCCAGAACACACTAGGTTCCTTTCCTGCACTATTTTGCACAACCAATTAATATTTAATTAAAATAAATATGCTACAATACTGCTTATTATCAAAAAGGCAGATCATACATAATAACAAGACTCTTAACTAAAATAAAATCTTGTGCTAATTTCTACCTATCCAATATTATGGTATACATATATACTTAAAATTCTAAATGGATCTTTTTCCATGTTAATTTGGATCCTTGTAAATGTATTTCTGATTTTTATTTATTTAATTTGTATCTGCTATTCTTGGGGGAGAAATCTCCCATGAGGCTGACAAGAACATTTTTCTGTTCCAGAGAGTGACATTAAATATGGACAAGTTTCAGAAGATCTGAGAAGGAGACTTGTGACATTAAAGCAGAAAGTTCTTGTCCAAGTAAACAGGATTAAAGAACTGCAAAACAGTATCCGAGATCAGGTTGTAGAGATGAAGCGCTTGGAGGTAGGTGACTGTCATGTAACTTCTGTTATTTCCAAAGCACAGCTACAAAAAACAGGACCTATCAGTCCTTACATCCAGAGGAATTCTGCAGCTGAAAAGAAAATGGACCAATAATTTCACACTCTGCCTATATGAGACAGATGTCCCCTCAGACTCTGATAGGCTTGGTTTCTGCTCAATGAGGCTCAGATCCTCCTATGTGAGATTCAGATGCCCCTGTGGCCTTAGCAGGCTTGTAGGCTCCCTCTGAGTTATTGTCTGTGTAGTTGTTCCTCTTGTGTTACTGGGAGAGCTTCTGCCTACTGCCCTCTCTCGGGCAGGAAACAAGAATAGTTAGTGCTGCGTTTCCCTACAACTGGCACTGATGGGCCTCAGTGAGTGATGCTCCTCCTTCTCCAAGGAGCTGCAGGTGTGGCTGATGAGAGACTTGTGAGCAGCTAGCGTAGGAGGGAGCACCTATAAAAGTATCTCATCTCTCTTCTGGGCTCTCACAGCTGGAGTATAGCCCATCTATGTTTGTATTAAGAACTTTGGCCTTTTGATTAGCTAGTTGCATTGATGACAACACAAAGTGGCTGTAAGGCAGCAGTAGGACAGCCTGAGGAGCAAAACCAAAATGATGGCCTGCCAAAATATGTCCTGGCTCACCAAGCAGGGCGAGCAACATCATTTTGAACCCTGATCCAGAGGCTAATTCTTCTTTTCATCAGTCACTCCTTTGAACCAGTTATTCCCACCACCATTATACATACCAGTAGAGTTAGGGCCTTACCAAATTCACAGTCCATTTTGGTCAATTTCACAGTCATAGGATTTTTAAAATCGGAAAATTTGTGATTTCAGCTATTTAAATCTGAAATGTCATGGCTTGTAATTGTAGGGGTCCTGACCCAAAAAGGAGTTGTGGGGAGGTCGCAAGGTTATTGTAGGGTTATTGTAGCAAGGTTATTGCTACCATTACTTCTGCCTTCAGAGCTGGGCAGCTGGAGAGTGGCAGCTGCTGGCCGGGATCCCAGCTCTGAAGGCAGAGCTGCTGCCAGCAGCAGCGCAGAAGTAAGGATGCCATGGTATGGTATTGCCATCCTTACTTCTGTGCTGCTGCCTGCAGTGCTGGGCACTCAGTTAGTAACCGCCACTCTCCAGCCACCCGTCTCTGGAGGCAGCAGCACAGAAGTAAGGGTGGCATGGTTTGGTATTGCCACCCTTACTTCTGCACTGCTACTGGTGCAGCATTGCCTTCAGAGCTGAGCGCCTGGCCAACAGCCGCTGCTCTCCAGCTGCCCAGCTCTGAAGGCAGTGCAGAAATAAGGGTGGCAATACTGCAACCCCCTCTGCAAAGCCCTTTTGGGTCAGAACCCCCAATCTGAGAAATGCTGGTTTCCCCATGAAATCTGTATATTATAGGTTAAAAGCACACAAAAGACCAGATTTCACGGTCCGTGATGTGTTTTTCATGGCCGTAAATTTGGTAGGGCCCTAAGTATAGGCATGTGATTTTTTGACAGGTATACTGTAGGTTCCCCTTCTCTACTAAGGGCCCAATTCTGCCACTCTGCCTTGCTCTGAGTAGTACCTTACTCCAGGAGACTCCTACAGAAATCAGTGGGACCATACTACACAGTGTGAATAAGAATGGCAAAAATTGGGCCCTTGCAGGGATGATTCTAGGGCTCCAGTATTGCCAATTATACATGCTGTAACCATCAGTGGATCTTTGGTGCTTCAGATTTAAAGACTGAGATTTGGAGTAGCCCAAGTTCAATTGTAGGCTGGAGCACAGACAGTTGAATGAGAGGCAGTGGGCTCTAGTGTAATCACCAGAGTTCTCACTCTGGTAAAAAGAGAGAGTTGTTTGAAAGAGACAGGGATCACCATCTAAACAAATGTATTTCTCTCTATCTCTTGTAAAGGTGGACATTGATATTAAGATACGTGCCTGCAAAGGATCCTGTGCTAAAAGTTTCAGTTACCAGGTGGACACAGAGAGCTATGAAAACATCCAGAAGCAGCTCACACAGGCCAGTTCAATCAATCTGCAGTCTGAACTTGAAACTAGTTCCTTGAAGGTGCTGAAAATGAGGCCACTGAAGGACTCTACTGTTCCTGGGCATTATAAAACTCTGCGTCTGCCAGAAACCCAAGAGCTAACCATCCTTGATGATATTAAACAGGTTGTGATGACCCTAGAACGGCCAGAAGCAGAGGCAAAAGGCTCCTCAGTAGAGACTTCTTCACATGTTTCAGTAGGATCAGGTGTAGGTGGAGGACCACGAGATGGCAAAATAGTGACTTCTGATTATGGAAAGGCATCTGGTGGTTTGGGAGAAAGACCTAGCTCCTCTGTAATCCACCGTACATGTACCAAAACTATCACCAAAAAAATTATTACTGGTCCTGGAGGCCCTAGAGAAGAGATTGTTGAAACAATGACTTCATCTGATGGTTCTGACTGCTCCAAATTTCAAGGTTTAGGGAAGGAAGAAGTAGCAGAGCACGGGGGCACCTTGAATGTCAGAGTGACCTCTCAGGGTGAGAGAGGAGACTTCCCTGACTTTGATGGTTTAACCCCAGAATTTGAAAAAATTTTTACCCCAGGGTTTGGGTCTACTGGTAGCAAATTCCATACCACCTACACAAGCACTAGTGGCACTGACCGTGGAACTGGAACTGGAAGTTTTAGCAGTGGTGGAACTGCTAGTCACACTACGAGTTTTGGAGGGTCGGAGAGTTTCACAGATCTAGGGGAGGGGGAAGAGGATGTCTTTGACACACCTAGAGTCCCTTCCAGCAAAGTTCAGAGTGGCAGTTCGGCTCATTCCAAGACAATAAAGACCAGCAGCAGTAGCAGCTCTACTAGTTTCAACAAGGGTGGCTCCACTTTTGAAACCAAATTGCTAAAGAGCCGAGCAGTGACTGAGGAGTTAGGTGGGTTGCAACATGATGAGAGTGGAGAGGATACCCCAGACTTTCGGGCACGCAGCTTGAGAACAGGAGGAGAGAAGCTTGGAACAAGCTACACTGGGACAGGTATCCATCCACATGACTGAAAATAGATCCTGAGTTAGCAGAGCCAGATTCAGTCCACAATCAAACTGACATGCTGGTTACACTGCAATCCATTTAATTTGATTATACAATGCAAGCAATGTGTCTGTTTGTTGCCATTTAGGATAGGTAGAGACAAAATTTTATATCAATAATTGGATACTAAATGAATTGCACAGAGAATGTTATCTGCAATTTAAATTGCATGTAAACTCTATTTTTTAATGTTGCATGGCACATTTCCCAAACTATGGTTAGCAAGTTCCCCTCAACATTATTACTGTTTGGATTCCCATGAGCCTATGTAAAATTTTACCGATAACTTCTGTCAACCAGATCAACTTTTTTTTTTAGACTGTGATGATGTCCGCCAGAAACACACTTCTGGTGCCAAAAGTGGCATTTTCAGAATCAAGCCAGCAGGATCCGATAAAGTTTTTTCAGTTTATTGCGACCAACAGACCACTTTGGGAGGATGGCTTTTGATCCAACAGAGATTGGATGGATCAGTGAATTTTAACCGGACCTGGCAAGACTACAAGAAAGGTTTCGGCAGCGTGGATGACAAAGGGAAAGGAGAGTTCTGGCTGGGCAATGAAAACATCCACTTACTGACCCAGAAGGACACTGTCCTTCGAGTCGAATTAGAGGACTGGGCTGGCAATGATGCTTATGCAGAATATAATATACATGTAGGTTCTGAGTCAGAAGGCTATGTCCTCAGCGTCTCTGCTTATGAGGGGACAGCTGGGGATGCACTGATCATAGGCTCAGTGGAGGAAGGTAGTGAATACACAGCACATGCTAACATGAAGTTCAGCACCTTTGATAGGGACAGCGACCAATGGGAGGAGAACTGTGCTGAAGTGTATGGAGGGGGCTGGTGGTACAACAACTGTCAAGCTGCTAATCTCAACGGCATTTACTACCGAGGAGGCCAGTATGATCCAAGGAACAATGTTCCTTATGAGATTGAAAATGGAGTGGTCTGGATACCATTTAGAGCCTCAGACTATTCTCTCAAAGTTGTTAGAATGAAAATCAGGCCCATAGAAACCCAGTAGGCAAACTACAGGAAGACAGATTATTTTATTTTTGTTTAATATACCTCAAAATACATGGTGTGTCTTTACCCAATCAAACTGAAGGCAACTGAGACACATTTGTGCTTTAAAAAAATAAACATTGTTTAATTGTAAAAGCATTTCTTCTGTCTTCTTATTCACAACCAATACAGCTTGCAAAAAATGTCAAGTTTTATAAATCTTTATAAAGAATAATAAAGCTATGATATTATAGCAAGCATAGCTATTACAGGATTTCAGGAAACATATATTTCGATGGGGAAAGTGTTTCTCTGCTGAATTTTGTTAAGTATTTTCACAAATTAAGCAAACACATACACTTAAGGTGATAAAGTCAAATAATGATTATAGCTTGCTGGTCTCTTCTACTCAGTTACCGATATTCTAGAAGAAGTTAATTAATAAAAAATACACTAATATACAGTGATTTTTTCAGGACATAGTTGGAGTTCAACTTGCTGATAATTCGGAGGGGGCAAGCTAATAGATAGATAGATAGATAGATAATTTCTGGGGTCAATAGATCACATTTGAAATCAAGAATTACATTCAATACACAGAAAAAATCAAATAACATCAAAAGGTGGAATTTGAACAGTGCTTTGCAACAAGCCAGCTGGTTCCCATAATAGTCCCTTTCCATTCCACATTCTTTTTAAGACATACCATTGTCTGGCTATGCCGAAAGAATGACAGGAGACATTAGATATGGGTTTAATCAGGCTGCAACTTTATTATTAGACAGATGTCTGGGACTAACCCGGTGGATAAAATGTGTGCAGTACAGGTGCAAAATGTATGTCCCTCCAGCAGATTCCCTGCTGGGACCTTACTAATTCCAGACAATTTTTTTTGGGGGGGGCTTCCACAGCTCCCTCCCCCCCATTTATCGAGATCCCTCCAGCAATTCCCTTGCTGGGAACTTACCACTTCCAGCCAATTCCAGTGGGAGGGGGGGCTTTCACCAGCTCCCCCCCCTTTTCATCCAGGTCCCTCCAGCAATTCCCTTGCAGGGACCTTACCAACCACACCCCCTCATAGGAGGGGTTAAGGTGGACTATAATGATGCGGGGGTTGGCTCCCTGCTGTACCAATCATAGGAGTCCCCAACTGCCCCCGGTTTGCTCAATTACCAAGCACCTCTCCTTAATTCCTTTTCCAAGCCATTTTTTCGTTCTTTTGTGCCTTAATTTATTGAGTACCTGCACTGAACATCCGCTATACACTTAAATAAAGAGTTGCGTTCTGAGTGAAGAGGGAGTGGCCAGGCCCAGCTGACCTTTTTAAACCCATCATTCCTAGGTGGTAAGTCATCTACCATGCTGGCTGCTCTTTCAGCAGCTTTATGTCTCCCCTCCTCCCCCAAGCCAAAAAGCATTGCCTTCTTCTCCCGGCCAGCCAGCCAAACTCCTCCCTGCTTAAGTGCAGGGTGGCGATTTGCTGAACTTAATCATTTACCTCAACTACATTGAAGAATTTTTTAAAAGTCACACAAACTCTTATTGCAATATTCTAAAATATTCCTTGAAAAGGGACACTTAGGAATGGGAGCCCTCCTTTAACAAGTTAGAAAATGAGTGGGTACCCATGCCCAAAATTATACAATACATCACTTACAATACAAAGTTTATATTTTTGTAGTAGGCTTCCTTTCAGAATGAATTGTTAGACTAACACTGGGCCTTTTCAATGGTAAACCCACAAAATCTAGAGTATCTTCTCCTTTCCAACACATGAACATCCTTTACTCACAAGTAGGACATCACATAAGTCACATAGGCAATTTATAAAACCTTTACAACCCTTTACAAACGCCCACTAAATTAAAATGCAATTATTGCTCTTGAAAGTCACTGTACAAATAGCATTGTTGGATCCAGTATTTGCCTGTCATAAACTCCCAACATAAGAGCAATTCAGTTAGAGAGGAAGGTTGCTTTTGTGGTGAAGTCACTGGACTGGGACTCCAGGAATGTGGGTTCAATCCCGTTTTGCTTCAGATTTCCTGTCTGACCTGGGGCAAATCTAAATGACTTGCCTTGGGTCAAACATGAAATCTGAAGCATTCTGTCCCTCAGTTTCCCATCTGCAAAGTGTGGATAGTACTGTATTATTTCCTCTCTGTGTATGTTTTGGCCAGTGGATTTGTGTAGTCAACAATTGAACAGTCTCATTCTGCGCCCCTCCCAAAGGTCCCTGCACACTGTGGTGAAGTGAATCTCCACACAGCGTACAGTGTGGTGTGCTAGGAGTGTCCCATCTTGCACAGCAGAACAACATTGTTTCTGTTGGATTCAGAGTCTCTCATAGCCACAAAGGGGGAAGGAAGGCAGGCTTTACCTTTAATAAATGAAAACACTTATGCATTTGGGGGAATGACTTCTAGAAGGCTGTGGACATCTTAGTTCCCAGTCCTGCAAACACTTACACAAGTGGCACCTCCACCCCATCTCTGCCTGGTGGCTAGCTCACCATAAATACTACAGTTTTAAAATAAGATACATCACTGTAACTCACCAAAGCAAGGTTCCCAAAACAACCTTATTCAGGGTGTGGAAAGCATTTGATTGAAAGCCTCTACATTCTGTTAGGGCCTGATTTTGCCACTTTTACTCAAATTCAGTAGTACATTGCTGTGAGAGGAATCCCATTGACTTTAATAGGACTAGTAACAGAATACTAGTACTCAGTGTGAATGGTTCATAATAGCATACTAGATTTAATAGTACATTTTTTCTTTGTATGTTTCTTTCCTGTAGTGTGTAGCTAGGGTTCATATACAAATGTGCTATTTTTTATACAACGGCGTATTGATAAGAATTTTTTTAATCAAAAGCTTATCTGTATGGAAGAACAATTACATCCTGTGAGTAACAAGGATGCATTGTGCTTATCCTGCAGATGTTTACCTTTAAGGTTAAAGCTAACCAACAAATATGTACTGTGCATGAGTTTTCTTTGTGTGACTGATAACTGAAAGTGTGAGTGGACTCTCCCTGTTTCTAATCACATGGATTAGCATGTATTGTAACAATATCTTTAGGTACTGACACAGGGGTAATCGTGGACACACTCTTGTAGTCCTCACTCAGTTCTTGTCAGACTAAGCTTCTTGGCTTAACATCAGTGGAGCTTTTGCTGAAGGACTGAGGTCCTCTCCATGACCAGGTGTGGACAGGAACCTGTGGCCATAGAAAGAGGGCTTCTGCCTCCCTATGGAGGCTGTAACAGGGCAGTCTGCCCCTCTATGGGCCAGGGACCTTAGCCAGGCAGGTCCAATTCTAAGACCCAGCTGGGAAGGGGTCAGGTGATACTTATAAAGGGCTGAGAGATCTCAGTTGGAGGAGGGCTGCAGGAGTGAGGTTTGCTTCTGGGACTGGTCCTGAAGTGGAGAGAGGGGTGCTGAGTGAAATGTCACGAGATCCCTGTAACCTGTGTTGGTCAAGGAAATAATTTTGTTTTGTGCTACTTTGTGCATTTTTCTGAATAAGAATACATTCTTTTGCAGCAGTAGAAAACATTTAATGAACATCAATATATCTTCTGCCACCTATTTGAACACATTTGCTTATTCACTGGTAACATATAAATAAGTATAATTTATAAGACACTTTTGTTTTAAGATTTTAGTTACTTTAAACATTTTCTGTGAAGATAAATTATTCTCTCCCACCTCATATCTGATTTTGAATTGTTTTATAAGAAAAAGGAATGGATATTTTTGATATTGATCTATTTCTGGACTAACAAGATAGCTGTCAGTTACTTCCATCCTGGGATCAAGTACAAATGGTACAAAAGACACTTGCAAGTTTTTTTTAATGGGTCAGACATAGGTTTATATTCAGCATGACTTCTCCAATTCAAGTCACAATATAGTCAGACATATAAACTTTGGAATTTTTGTTTCTCTTATGTAAAGGCAAAATCAAATACCATGCACTAAAGAAGTTAACTTCGATATGCACATGAAAACATTTGATGTTGTTCATTTTAATGATGATTATTGTGGAAAGAATGGTCTAATCTTCATACTCATCTTCTTCAACGAATACCATGACCCTTTCCAGTTCATCCATACAACTCCATCATCTGTGCCGTGTTTTGCCATATCCCAGCTGTACTGCCCTCCCCAATAGTATCTGCCATTGGGATTGGCTGAATGGCATCGATTGTACCACCAACCACCACCATCTTCTTTAGAACACTGTTTTCTTGGATCTGCATGAACCCTGGGAGGTGGGGGGAGGGGAGGGAGGGAAACACACAGTTAATAGTGACAGATGCACTGTAGCTAAACAATACAATACATTTTTACAAAATACAAAATTTAAAAAAAAACAAAATTACTAAAGATAGTTAAGACCCAGGCAGGCTGCGAAGAGCTACAAAAGATCTCTCAAAACTGGGTGACTGGGCAACAAAATGGCAGTTGAAATTAAATTTTGATAAATGCAAAGTAATGCACATTGGAAAGCATAATCCCAACTATACATATAAAATGATGGGGTCTAAATTAGTTGTTACCACTCAAGAAAGAGATCTTGGAGTCATTGTGGATAGTTCTCTGAAAACATCCACTCAATATGCTGTGGCAGTCAAAAAAGCGAACAGAATGCTGGGAATAATTAAGAAACGGATAGATAATAAGACAGAAAATATCATATTGCCTCTATATAAATCCATGGTACGCCCACAGCTTGAATACTGTGTGCAGATGTGGTCGCCCCATCTCAAAAAAGATATATTGGAATTGGAAAAGGTTCAGAAAAGGGCAACAAAAATTATTAGGGGTATGGAACGGCTTCCATATGAGGAGAGATTAATAAGACTTGGACTTTGCAGCTTGGAAATGAGACAGCTAAGGAGAGATATGATTGAGGTCTATAAAATCATGACTGGTGTAGAGAAAGTAGATAAGGAAGTGTTGTTTACTACTTCTCATAACACAAGAACTAGGGGTCACCAAATGAAATTAATAGGCAGCAGGTTTAAAACAAATAAAAGGAAGTATTTCTTCACACAATGCACAGTGGAACTCCTTTCCAGAGGATGTTGTGAAGGCCAAGACCATAACAGGTTTCAAAAAAGAAATAGATAAATTCATGGAGAATAGGTCCATCAATGGCTATTAGCCAGGATGAGCAGGAATGGTGTCCCTAGCCTCTGTTTGCCAGAAGCTGGGAATGAGCGACAGGGGATGGATCACTTGATGATGACCTGTTCTGTTCATTCCCTCTGGGGTACCTGGCACTGGCCACTGTCGGAAGACAGGATACTGGGCTAGTTGGACCTTTGGTCTGACCCAGTAGGACAATTCTTATATCTTATATTCTTATTTGTGTGTGCATGTGTGCATGTATGAATCTGTTTTTTCTGTTCCTGAAGATGTAGTAAAAGTTATCTCTGAACTTTCCACAAATGATTAATCATCGAGTGTGTTCTATACACTTCATCTGGGTATGTGTTATGCATAATAGCATATGGTCTGAGCCCAAACAGCCAAGGAATCGATAATGAAAAGTCTAGGCTCAGAAGAAACATCCATCTACAATGAATCTTGAATGAGAGACCACCCCATTAGGCAATCTCCTGTTTTAAGAAACTATCCCAAAGAATTTGCAAACAAATTGTATACAATTATGCTGCATCTTTTTTGAAAGATCATTTTAGCTTATCAACCAATACCTAACAGTTCTGTAAATGGTCACAGGATAGACTTAATTACATTCCTAACTAAAACTTATATGGGACCTGGTTTCAAAAAGAGGCTGGACAGAAACAAGGTGTCAGAGTGGGTTCATGCACTAGACTTTCATTTCTGGATACCTGGGTTCAAATGCAACTTTGGAAGGAAGTGAAAATTATTCTGGCAACCTTATTCTAGTCTCTACTGTATGTTTGTTCGCCACATAAGACTCCCACAGAATTAGAAAAATCTGCTTCAGAAAAATCAAAGATTTAAATAACAGGGATGCTGGAGGTGCATTGGTAGAAATGCACAGGAAAATTTGCACTATACCTGATTCCTCATTCTGATAAGCATAAAAAATGACACACATTTTAAAAATAACAAAGTGGAAAAGTGCTTATGATAGATCACTCCAATGCACAATTTTTTTGCATGTCTACAGCTGAAAAAGATAGTGGTAGAGAAGAGAGCTACCACATCAAATATTCTATAGCTACCATTGGTACTCAATGCGTAAGTCCATGCACAGTAATAAGGATTCACCTACTGAATTTAATTAAAAACTAAGAAAACTGGCACACAACGTTCCTATAGTATGTTATATTATGCATATGTGTTTCTAATGCAAATATCATTGTAATTTAATGGTACCGAACAATACGTACCATATGGATTTGCCAACACAAGCAATTCCTCTATTAGTAAATATTATAATAGAGTAAATGACTATGTAAAAGGGTTAGAGGGCATTTTACAGGTATAGTGCCAAAGAGATTCTAAATTATGCACTTTATCACTAACAATTGAAATTCTTTCTATTCTTGATTAGGTAGAATTTATCCTTTAGAACAGGATATTTTGCTAATTTCAGCAGCAGATCTCCTTCGTTTTTGGCTCACGCTGAGTAAGGCCCAATGATCCTGCTCCTATTGACTTCAGTGTCAAAATTCTCATTGGCTTCAGGGACAGCAAGATTGGGGCCATAATCTCATGAGTTAATGTGAATGATAATACAGTGTCCAAAGGTGCCAGTCTGTGGACACTGATGTGATTTTTAGAACAACTTCAACCCACTACTCCATTGTGACATTTTGCAGAATTAGCACATATTAGCCTGTTCTAAAAGACTGTGGAACAATCCATATCCAGATGCACATAAAGCAGTAATATCTCCAATTTGATAGCTTTATCTTGATATTAAAAAAAATTGCTAATGCAAGTACATACCATCCATCATTGTCTCTGTCAAAAGTGCTGAAGAACATGCCATTGTGAACTGTCATTGTTCTGTTCTCGCCATACAGTTGTGAAGCTCCATCCATAAGAGCATTGCCAGCTGTGCCTTTATAGTTACTAACTGATATCTGATACTTGTTTGCCTCATTTTGTATGGTGAATCCTCCATAATGAGCTGAAACCTTATCACCATTCCAGTCCTCCATTTCAATTAAAACTTCAGTGGGTCCCATTTTGGTAAGCTGGCTGATTTTGTCATTTCCAAGCCAATATTCACCTGACAACCAATAAAAGGAAACTCAGTGAAACCACTTTCAGAATATGTTTTAAGGCAACTTTACTATTTTCCCATAAATCTGCTACAGTTAATGAACATCCTTTGACTCAAGTGTGGACAGTTTTAAGAAACCTGAGAAAAAAGTTTTAATAAAAGAAGCGCTTTAAGGTTTGTATTCAGAATTTTACCTGGAGTATCACAGTATTTTTTCCCTCCACTTTTTGCAATATTTCCAAATCCTTTTTTGTATGCATCCCATGTTCTCCCAAAGCCAACACTGCCATCTTGGCGGTTCTGAATCAAAGTCCATCCTGCAGGGGCAACAATATTTGAATTAAATTGCAATTAACAAGAGAACAAATAGTGTTAGCGTGTAATCCTGCTCCTGTTTGTGTCAAGGAGTGTGTAAGAGGAGCTGGAGGGTCTGGGACTAGCCAACCCTGATTACTGAAAGAGGCACAACTCAAGAGACATCAGGTGATTACCCTGGAAAGAGCAGCTGGAAGCTGCAGTGAAGGGGGTGGATGGATGGGTGCTCACTCAGGGAGAGCAGAGACTGCTAGGAGTGTGCAGGTTCCAGCAGAGTCCTGGGATCTGGGACTAAAACTCCAGCTAGGGAATAGCCGGCTAAGGCAGGAGAGATCCTGAGCAAGCAGGGGAACAAAAAGAAAGGGACTGCAAAGCTCTCTAGGAAGGAAGGCCTGGGAGAGACCCGAGCAAGCAGGAGGCAAAAAGGCCTCCCTAGGCAGAAAGGCCTGGAAGTAGGAAGAGAAATGTTTGTCTGTTGGACTTTAATTTGGGACTGTATGTTTTATTTTTAGTTTATGTTCTGTGAGTAAATCCAGACCCAAAGAATGGGTATTCTGACCACAGAAAAAATGTATGGAGTCTGTGTAAGGAGTTTTAAAAAGGGGGAAACAGAGGCAGGGCACTGCAGAGTGACCTCTGACCACAAGGGGGCTCTCAGGAGAGAGTCAACCCTACTACAGGGAGCTTTGCCATTGACTTCAACTGGAGCAGGACTGAACCCTTAGGGTATGTCTATACAGGAAAGAAAAACCTATGGCTGGTCTGTGACAGCAGACTCATGATTGCAGGGCTCGGGATCATGGGGCTGTTTCATTGCTGTGTAGACTTCTGGGCTCGGGCTGGAGCTCGGGCTCTAGGATCCTGCAGGGTGGGAGGATCCCAGAGCGTAAGGGCCTAGTTCTACCACCCTACTCACATTGAGTGGTACCATATCCTGTGAGTCAGGCTGGAAGAGGGAGGCCAAAAGGGACATGTTTGGTCCCTTATTACAGATGTGATCACAGTACTAATGAAGCAAGAGTGCAATCTTTGGAGTGTGCACTCTCTGAAATAATCTATAAATAGTTAAACTGCTGTGCTGGCCTGAATGCCTATCTTCATGTCAGAAGCAAAGAATGCTTGTAACATTTTCATATTTGGCTAGATATTTACTTAGTTGTGAGTTGTGGGTGACGAGTAGCTATGCTGCCCCAGGAGGAGCACTGGGAGGCAGAGAAAGTCTCAGAGGCACAATTCTTCCCATTTTCCCCTCTTGCTTGGGGCATAGAGGGAAGAAGTAGAATCACAGAATCATAGGAATGTAGAACTAGAATGGATCTCAGTAGGTCATCTAGTCCAGTCCCCTGCACTGAGGTAGGACTAAGTATTTTCTAGACCAGCAATACTCAGACCTCAGTAGTTCAGGAGCCAAATTAGTGATCAACATTACCCAAAAGAGCCACTGTATGTGAATTCATTGTTTCATTCACTATAGTACTATATGTTCATATTTAAACAGTATGATGGGGAAATATTTAGTTTATATCTATATTATTCTCACAGCAAAATGACTGACCACATATTATTATTTTATTATCAACCACAATTGGTTAATAACATAGTAAAAGCATCCTGATTGGTTAATAACTTAGATTGGTTAATAATTAAATCACACAGCATTTTCATATCATGTGCTGCAAAGAGCCACAGGAAACACATTAAAGAGCCACTTGCAGCTCACGAGCCTCAGTCTGAGCATCACTGGTCTCGACCATCCCCAACAGGTATTTATCTAACCTATTCTTAAAAACCTTCAGTACGAGAGATTGCACTGTAATTTGTTTCAGTGCTCAACTACCCTTACAGTTAGGAACAAATTACCCAGTGAGGTTGTGGAATCTCCATCACTGGAGGTTTTAATACATTGCAGGCCTTGAAAGTGTGCAAGATACTCCCCTTCATGCACCCAGCCAACTCCTCTGGCCAATGAATGGGGCAAGGTGGGGAAGGAGTCAAAGCTCCCCTATCTGCCCATTCCCTTCCACTTGCTCCAAATTGGGAGCATCCGGGGCTCAGTCCTTGCACTCTGCACAGGGCCTGGACCCAAGCTCCAGGAAGCCCTAACACAGCCAACCTGGAAGATGTGGAGATGGGGGAAGTCATACGCTTTTCTTGCTCCCTAGAACAGTTGTGATATTGCACTTCAATCTAGCCACAGTAAAATATACGAGTCAAAATTTCATCTACCAAGCCCAGTCAGTGACTATCCAACAATTCTTTCTCCACTTTATTAGAGAAAGATCCTACTATGCATGGGCCACCTTCCACTCCAGCACTCAGATCCCTCAGCACGTAGTTCTCAAAACTTTCTGTAGATGACATTCTGCAATGGTTCACAAGCCATAGCATGAGAACAATTGCTTTAGATTAACTAATAATTAGTGCCAAAAGTTATAATCTCAGATGAGCACAAATGCAAAGAAATACAGGAGAAATGCAAATTCATTTTTGTGAATATTTATAGTTATCCCTGTCACAGCACCATAGTTCATCTCACACTTACCTCCTTTTGCTGTGGTCATATCACAGTAAACCTTGTAAGGTCTGAAGAAAGCATCAGGCTGAATGAGGTACATTTCAGATGAATCACCTCCTTTTCTGATAATGTCTTCACATTCTACAATCATAAATCAACAGTTTATGTTTCTGAGGGACCTATGAAATTCTAGTAGAACAATCCTCTTCATAAAGACAATAATTAACAGAATAGATTTCTATTTGCTAATTATACAGGAATATCTTACAAACATCTAATTCTGCTTGATTTCACTTTGATTTAAATTATAAATTAAAATGACATAAGAGGGAATCACGAAAGAAAGAAAATTATACCTGTATTGTCCCACAATCCCTTATAAGATGAGATTTTCAAAAACTCCTTAGTGACAGGTCCCACTGACGCACAATGCCTTTTTGAAAGTCAGTGGGACTCATGCTCCTAAATCACTTAGGTGCTTTTGAAAATCCCACCCACCATAGATAAATAAGACAGGTAATACATATGATTTTCCATACTGGATCAGGCCAGTGGTCCATCAACTCTGGTATCCTGATTGGTGACTGGTGTCAGATGCTTTGGAGGAATGTGAACATGTGCCCATAATGCATCTGTCCAGTTGTACATTGATATAAAGGACGGAAGGGAGAGATTTCTGTACATGTAAATGAGTTACCTTTGCCTGACACCACTGGGATATTACAGGAAACAATGCACGAAGAGCGGCAATTTTCCATTTGGGATGCTATCGCATTTTCCAGTTTTTGTATCTTTTTGTGTAAGGTATCCACAACTGAACGGAGGACTCGGAGGCTAGATGGGATGTTGTTGTCCATGTTCTCTCTGATGTATGTATAGTGTTGCTCTATCTCTGTGTTGTACTCAGAAACTACATTTTCATTATCTAGAAAAGAGAATGTATAACAACTGTCACAATTTTCAACGTTTTCCAACTAGCATATTCTAATCCAAATTATAAACCATGATCCAGTCAGTATTATTTGAGATTTTACTTCTGCTGTAGAAATGAAAAGAGTGCTCTGTGTGTCCTTTCCCCCTCTTCCCTGATTTCACAGTGTGCAAAGAGCTTTAGCCCCTGTAACAGGGACATACTTTGTATTATGGCTCAGTATAAATGGACAAATTTCTTGCTGTGATTATATTCTCATAGACTCATAGACTTTAAGGTCAGAAGGGACCATTATGATCAGCTAGTCTGACCTCCTGCACAACACAGGCCACAGAATCTCAGCCACCCACCTCTGTAACAAACCCCTAACCTATGTCTGAGTTATTGAAGTCCTCAAATCGTGGTTTAAAGACCTCAAGGTGCAGAGAATCCTCCTGCAAATGACCCATGCCCCACACTGCAGAGGAAGGCGAAAAACCTCCAGGGCCTCTGCCAATCTGCCCTGGAGGAAAATTCCTTCCCGACCCCAAATATGGTGATCAGTTAAACCCTGAGCATGTGGGCAAGACTCACCAGCCAGCACCCAGGAAAGAATTCTCTGTAGTAACTCAGATCCCACCCCATCTAACCATATTCTGCCAAGGACCTGTAGTAAACACCCTCACAGAAGCTTATTATGGCTGTCCAGGAGCTGGGGACATCTAGGGTATGTCTACACTGGAATAAAAGACCTGCAGCACGACTGTGGCTGGTCTTGATCAGCTGACTTGGGTTCACAGGGCTCAGGCTGTGGGACTAAAAATAGCTGTGTAGACGTTCAGGCTCAGGCTGGAGCCCAGCAATTTTACAGTGCCGCAGCCCGAGCTCTGCGATCCCGAGTCAGCTGACCTGGGCCAACTGCAGGTGTTTAATTGTTGGGTAGACACAGGCCTAAGGGTCCAATGCAAGTTTTACCTTTGACTTCATCAAAAGCAGGATCAGGTCCTTGGCCCCTCAGCTAGGATTTTTTAGATTTAGTTTTATGGACTTGTGACACCTTAGCTACTTAGACTGATGCGCCTATCTGTAACCTTTTTAAATAAGCCCTATATATTTAATACTTGTAGCAATGCAAATTTGTCTGTAATACTGATTTACTGCAATGATGCATAACAATAATGTACCTTTTATTTGTTTTTGTCTTCTTTGCAGTTTATCTTCTAGTGTATTCATGTACTCATAGAATGTTGAAGAGGTTTCGGACTGTTTCTCTACTTTGTTCTTTAGGTCCCGAATGTCGGATTTCACACTTTGTTCCTGTTTTACCAATGCAGTTTGCAGCTCACACCCAGTTGGACACAACACTCCCTAAAAAAGCAGGGGGGGAAGAGTCAACTACAGGTGCTGTACATTAGAGCCAAGATTTATAAAACTGGGTGCCTAAAGTTAGGTTCCCAATCTCATATTTAGGCACCTAAACAAGTAACCAGATTTTTAAACGTGCTGAGCATCTAGCAACTCTAGGCCATTTATTTAGTTGTCTCAATATGGTCTCAAAATACTTCAGACATTCAATTTATTGGAAAAAAACTGCCATCTTAAATGGAGAAAACAGGCTCAAGCTCCAGTTGGGGATCCCTTCTGATAACTCATTAAAGTTCTGGGAGGGGGAGACCCCCTAATATCTGTGATCCACCACATGCTTTTGGCTAATTTTTCTGGATTACCAACTGTTCATGGTTTAACCATCTGCAGCTACAAAATTATGACTCATCAAGCACTACAGCCATATCAGGTACCCAAAAATATTGAGATATATGTCCCCCACATAATCACAAAATTAAGTATTAACTTTACTCTGGTACATAAGGTATGAGTATCTTTCATGTGAAACAACCATACACCAAAAGATTTAAACAATTATCTCCTCTGGAAGCTTGCACTATTATTATAGCATCAGTCACTATTCCTCTGAAGGATGAAAATATACCAAAACGGATGAAGAAAATACAAAAGCACCAAATTTCGAAGCAGTATGAGACCGAAAGTACCCAACCTACTAAAGGCCTCCAAAATAATCCTGCGTTTCTGATTAACTGAACTTTAGCAAACTTGTTTGAGTCATCTCTAGTTAGAAGTAATAAGTTCTCAGCTACTAAGATGCCTAGCAGCATGGTAACAACTTATGCTTTTTACTGGAGACCAAGACTGAGGTAATGTGATGCACAACTGGTTCAGTATAGGGAAGTTAGCATTCTACTAGACATACTACTTGTCTTTGCATACACTACCCACCTAAAAGAGCTTGGGTTAAAGACTGATGGTAGAATGTAATGAATGCTTGAAGAATTTAAAAAGTGGGGGATTCCTTTTAATATTGGACAGCTGGACAGAGCCGTGCCGTACAGGATAGATGCAAAAATGTTTGATAGTGAAGATGCCCTGGATAATGTATTAATATGTTAAAGCAGATCTGTGCTATATCTTTCTTTCAATTCGTAATGCCTAAAGATACAGCTACATATTTCCATCTTCGTTCCTTTCATCTCTAGGGTAATGAATCAGTGGGGGTGGGGGTGAGAAGTGAACCTTTGGCTCTGCCTACTCCACTGCACCTCTCCAATGAATGGCTCCTCAAGTGGAGGGCAGCATCTCAATTGCAGTCCCTATGCCTCCTCAACCACAGGTCTTGCAATTCTATCCAGCCCTTTTGCAGGCCATGAAGAGTGAGAAGAGAGGCTCCTTATTCCTTCCCTCCCAATGCACAGCCACGTAAGTGATGTGGGGCACAATCTAGCTCATAATTATTTACATTCATCATTCAGGACTCAGTTCTGCCTCCCTGCTCATCATAAGTAGGATAAGACTCAACAAATAATCCCATGAAATCAACAAGACTACTTGCTCAATCAGGTACTGCTCAACATGAGCAAGGGAGAGCAGAGTTGGGCTGTCAGTGAACTACAATGGTCACTTCTTGGTGTTTGGTTGATTAAGAAAACTGTCTGTTCTTCACAACTGTTAAAGAAAGAAAAAAATATTAAAGGGCACAACAGTTTAAAAAGATGAGTTCTGAAAAAATAGTGATGACTATGTTTCTGGAGGGGTATCATCAAAGCACTAGAAAGGGAAGTGCATCGAATTCACTGTAACCACCTGAATGCTACTGAACATTCCAAGCACAAGATACCTGCTGAGCTACAGGTAGTACCACTGTGAGGTTTAGTACATTTCTGAAAGCAGGGATACAATTACTATTAAGTGCATCTGTCTCCACTGCAATTACAAGGCAAATACACCTACTAGCTCATCTGATGCATGCCTGCAGCCTCCAGCATCAGGATAAATGACATTTTCTTTCTTCTGGCCCCGAGTGGGTGGTTTTGTTGGACGAGCCTGATATCCACCTTTACTAATGGGAGGAGGAGCTGGTCTGAGAGTTGGCATTGGCTCCCGTCTTTTATCTACTGGTCTGTGACCTCGAGCATCCACTTTTTCGCCATTAGCCTACACAAAGCCAGAGGGAGAAAAAACTCTTTATAATTAGGATCATTATTTTAAAAGTAGGTACATCAATTGTATAAAATATAAAAATAGCATACATCAATTTATTGGCATATTTTAGGTGTAATTTTACCCTCTATCTCTCACATTTTAGTCACAAGAAATACACTAATTCCATGCAGGAAAAAGACCTGAGTATCATTTTGGGTAGCTGAATGAAAACATCTGTTCAATGTACTTTGGCATTAAAAAAGTGAACAAATTGTTAGGACAGTTAAAAGATGAAATTGAAACTAATACTGAAAATATTGTAATCGCCCCATCTCAAAATAGAAGTAGCAAAAATAGAAAAGGTTCAGAAAAAATAAATAGCAAGAAACTTAAACCTGATAAAAAGAAATAGATTATTTTGCACAACTCATGGCCACTGGACATGGAGTTTCAAGTTATTAGTAGGATTCAAAAAAGAATTAGGCATCTATATGGATAACAATCTTCTGAATAAGGGAAATAGGATAGACCAAAAAATTCAGATCTGATCCTTCACACCCTCACTGTGGGTAGCCCAGTGAGGTCAATGAGACTACTCTCACAAGTAAGACCCACATGTGTAATGGCTATGAGATCAAACTCTTAGAAACATCAGAAATAAGCAGTGTACATTAGAAAATGGCTGGGAAGTTATTTGGTAAAATAGTATATCAGAAACATATTCAATTTATAGACCCAGCCAATTATGCCACATATGAAATAATTTCTTATTTTTGAACCTGGTATTCATTTGTTTAGGGATTTGTACAAGATTTTTAAAAGTCCAATTTTAAATCAAATATTGACTTCTTTTAAATTTCTTTCCTTAAGCAAAATTAATATACCAGCTATACACATTTTTATGCCTTAATTTTAAACTGGCCTTGGTGGGTATTTTTGTTTGTTTGTTGTTTTTTAATTCTGTTTCAGAATGTTACCTCTCTCTTTCTAACTCCAGTGCAGTATGAACTGGGAACCAGTTCCTTCCTTTTGTTGCTCATTTAGAGCCTGATTCAAAGCCCACTGAATCAATGGAAAGACTCCTATTGACTTCAATAGTCTCAAGGCATTATTTAACACACATTTTGCTACTCTTTTACTTACGCATGTTTCTCATGCTCTTAAATAAATGTTAAAATTGCTAAATAAATATCCTTACTTGAATATGTCTGAACATGTAATTAAATCCAATCTTACCCTGGGAGCGTTGTCACTTTCCTACAAAGAGAGAGAGAGGGAAGAGAAGGAAAATACATCAGAAAACAGGGGGGAAAAACCCTACAGTTTGCTGTTACACACATGAGAAAAAAATAATTACAAACAATTTTCCTTGAACACCTTAAGCTGAGGATGAATATGTTTTTGAGATAATTAAACATTTTATTTTGTAATTTAACTAAATTAAAAAGCTTATAAAGTCATACATACAACTAAGTAAGATCAAGCATTACTATTGTTATTATTAATTATTATCATCATTACTACAACCTCATCATCATACTCTAGAGAAGCCAGGGATTTAACTATGGAAACACAGAGCAGACACAGCAATAGCAGTTTCATGATGCTGGCTTGCTTAAACATCTTGGTAACCTTCCCCTGCTGAAGGTACTGACAGTGAAAGGCACTTTGTGTTCATATATATACCAGACAGTCTGAAGTCTCCTGGCTTGCTAATGATAGGTCTAACCAGAAAAAAGAGTTATCGTTCCACTGTTAATATTTAATCTCTTTGTTCACTTTGTGCCTGAACAAATTCCCCAATTGAGCAACATCTACATGGAGGCCTTATCTACATGTTACACATACCCCACATATCTGATGGCATAGTTTAAATGTATAAATCCTGAAAATCACCTCTTCTTCAAATATGTGAATTTAATATTTTCCTAAAAATCATTAGCCTTTTGAAACACCTGAAAAGGTGCACATCCAGCCAACTGAGGTGAGGGAAATAATGTCAAATGTCACAAAAAAAGCAAGTTACTTACTTTCTCCTCTTGGAAAACTTAGACTTTTTAAAATATTTCATTAAATATGTATCAAAATCATATAATACACAATGCTAAGCTATATTGTACAGTGCATACGTCAACATAAATTTCTATGAGTATCAAACCTCAGGAAGGCTATTGAGGCAAGTACGTGATGCTTACAGGATAACTATCATTCTTACTGCAGCACTTAGAGGTCCTGATCAGGGGTTAGAGTCCCAATGGGCTAGGAACCACACACACATATAATAAAGGTAGCTCTGCCCCGAAGAACTTACAAAATATAGCCCATATCCAGCAAAGCACTATAGCATTTCAGTTTCAATGGGACTACTCATGAACTTAAACGTTCAGCACATTCTTAAGTACTTTGTTAGTTTGGGGCCTATCGATATATAATTTAATTGATAAAAGTTGATTCCTATCTAATAACTTAATTTTTTTTTAAAAAGTCTGATTTCCAGAAATGCTCAGCACCCACAACTGGAGCCAGATTTCAAAAGAGCTCAGCTTCCTTTTACTCACCTAAGTAAGGTGGCCAGTTTTTGAAAACTGCTAAGTACCCAACTGTTGTCAGTGGGATTCACTGAATGCTGAGCCCTTTTGAAAAGTCATTAAGATGCCCAAAAGGAAGCTGAGTACCTTTCATAATCTAGCCCAGAGTTTACAACCTATGCATATTTTAAAAACACAAAACAAAATTGGAAAACAAACCAAAAGCTGAGAGAACAAACCTGCAAACCTTATTTAAGAAAGTAGTCATTGGCATCATAGGGGCTACTCACTTGAGTTGACTAGTGCTCACAAAATTGTTGGCAGAATCAGACCCAGAATATGCAACATAACTCCTGGGATAAACAGGAAGAGTGGGGTGCCAAAAAAGATCCAGCTGACTCATAAGTGTCCTGGTTAATATTGGTGTTATTAAAAGAGATGGGGGAGGGTTTAATAGTAAGCAAAATATTTGAAAATCCATCACAGATGTTAGCACTACCCCAATGGGTATCTATTATATCAGAAATACAAACTTGGGCCTCATTTACCCTCACTAAAACAAAATCCTTAGTAGATCTTTTTTACTCCAAGATGTTGCTTGTGTATCTCAAGAAATGTTCTGAAAATATTCATTTTAACCATAAAACCTGACTTCATTTCTGCTGTGTTTGCACCCTGTCTGTTCTCCTGTCATTAGCATTCTAGTAAACAATTTGACAAGCAGGAATTTTCACAGGAGCAGCACATTTTAAGCAAATATAAGAGAACAATCATAGAAGGATAATTATGAATTTACAATTGTGAATATCCATACTGGATTTTAAGAGCTGTACTTGCACAATCAGTAAACAGTCAAAATTAGTGAACAAAACAAGAATTTTGAATATTCCTAGTGACTTGCTCACAATCAATCTACAGATCAAAAATAATTTGTAGAAATTATAATTAATATGGTGAAGAAATTTGAATATCAAGTAAGTATGAAAAAATCATAAGCTTGCTGAGGAAATTCACAAACAGAAAAGAGTCTTCATTCATTTAATTAATAATTCACTGTGAAATAGTTGCTCAGTTCTATTCAACAGGCAGATTAATAATTCAGGCACAAAACAACATTCACTACTTCATATTACTTCAGTCATACTTATATTTAAAAAAACCCATAAAATAAAAATAATTTTAAATAATTAAATTTCACGTATTTAAGTTACTCTTTCCCCTTCTTAACTGCAAAAGCAAAGTACATAATCAAAAGAAACATCTTATATTTGTTAATGATAATTAATAAAATAATTAAATGTGCATAAAGACATTTTTAAAGAACATATTGTATAGTTAAAGTGTCTTATTAAATGGCAACAATCACAACGTGTCAAAAGAAGCATTAAGTGCCATTAACATAAGAGAATGTATTTAACTTACTGGATATATAATTTATTATATTTTTAGAAAAAACTATGGGAATCCTTATCTTGAAGCTGAATTGTATAATCACAGTGGGCATCCACATTTTGAGGTAATAAAGATTCAGTTGATGTTAAGGGTGAGATTTTCAAAGGCACAAATGGAAGATAAGTGCCTAATTCTCCTTGCCTTTGAAAATCTCACCCAAAGAATACTATTCAAAAGAAGTTCCCTGGAGCTTCCAATCCTTATCTACTAGATGCTGAATATGGACTTGTGACAAATACAGTGGGTGTTTATCTTTTTGGTCCTAGATGTGTGCATAATTCCTGCAAAGGCTAATGGAAGTTTCATACTCATACTGAAGCAGAAAAAATCCTCACCTCAGTGTGTATATTATATGATATAAAAGCCAGTGGTATGTCCTGTCACCTTCTACTTGACTGAAGGTCAGAACTCCCCAAATGTGTAGTTATATACCCTGCTAGTGGGTGCCCTATAACGAGGTTCTCCAATTACTACAGCTAGTTCTTCTTGAGTTCAAATAGGGCCTTTTTAGGAACAGAAGATCATGGGTTTTGTCCCCCTTTATTGCGTGTGTGGAGTTGAACTGACAACTGTGATATCTGTATATAAATACAACCATAGATTCATAACTTCATTTATTTACTGTTTATTTTCATTTTCCCCCCTAAAAAGACACATATGGAATTTGTGAGCATGCATTTTATTAAACTAAATCCTTATAAATACTGTCCCACATTTGTCCAATAGGTATTATAAAACACTTCCCAGTTATTCAAGACTCTCATATAGCCAAGGTTTTATCATACCCCTGGCTATTTCCCTCTGTAATTTTCCTGTAAATTATAAATGAAATGCAGAGTATTTTCCTGTAATAATAAGGTAGCTGTCCAGCAAATGGACATTTATAAAACAAACAGAACAAAAACTAAGGAACATTCTAAAAAGGACATTGTTATTCTATGGTGACAGATATTTGTATTCAATCCAAAATAGTTTTGGGAATGAACATAAGTTCTGCTGTAAAGACACACTTTCATTAGGTGGGAGTTTTAGTGAAAAACAAGGAGGGGAACAGATAA
The DNA here is from genome assembly GCF_028017835.1 of Emys orbicularis. NCBI lineage: Eukaryota > Metazoa > Chordata > Testudines > Emydidae > Emys > Emys orbicularis. Next base: position 63,257,981 of record NC_088687.1, on the reverse strand, counting down.
AGCTGCATGTCTTAGACTCTTTTTCTGTATATGTACCATTATCAAAATTCCTGTAGACACAGGAAATATGGGAGCAGTTTAACCTGACTTTGGGCTTAATTATTAAACATCCTGGACTAAAGGCAGGCCTGGCCTAAAGCAGGTGCTGCTCCATTGAATTTCGTCCCTTGTCCATTGACACCCATATCACTGTTACCTTTTGTACCACTCACATTTCCTATTAATGTGTGTTGAAAGAATGTACAGAAGCCAAAAACTAGCAATAGTACTACAGTATCCTATTGTACTGATTTTACTTGATTGAGTACTACTAAAAGGCATCACTTAGAATCTATCCTAGGTACTTATATGGCCACCATTACCACAGTATTTGAACACTTTACAATCTTTAATGTATTTATTCTCACAACATCCCTCTGAGAAAGGGAAGTACTATTATCTCCATTTTACAGATGGGGAACTGTGGCATAGAGAGGCTAAGGCTCATATTCTCAAAGGTATTTAGGCTCATATCTCCAATTTAAATTAATGGGAGTTAGGGGCATAAATACTTTTGAGGATCTGGGCCCAAGAAACTTGCTCAAAGCCACATACAAACCTGCGGTGAAGCAAGGAATGGAAACTGGGTTTCATAAGTCCAAGCCTAAGGTCCTAACCACCAGGCAATCCTTCCTCATAATTAAAGTTGCTAATAAATTTACAAGTTTTTAATTGTCTTCCACTTTGGTTCTTCTTTTGAAACTGATAATACATTCTTAAATACTTGGTATTTATAATGTGCTTTTTATAAAGATTAAATAAAATTTAATTCATTCCCATAGATCAAGAAACATGCAGTTTTGAGGACAGGATCCAGTCCCTGTTGATCCTCTCCTGGATAGGGCATTGGTGTGAGAGCCACAGAAAACTTCCCCATGTGGCTTCATTGCTCTTCCTGGTTGAATTCAGTCTTTGACCTATCCCACTCTAGTATGTTCAATTGGCCTGTCTGGCTTCCCTTGTACAGTTGTCAAAATATAGCATATCATGATATATTTGTTGTGTTTTTCTAGGGATTTACCAGGAAAGCACAACAAATTAACAATTTTTGACAATGTACATGATATTTTGTAGTTTCAAATTGCATACGCTGCAGTACAATGGGAACCACACTATAGTTACTAGTAATACTGAAAACAAACTTTTTCAGAGCCCCCAACAAGGAAAAGTTTGTTAACACTTTATTTTTCATGTCTCCCCCTCCTTATTCTTTATGACTTCAAAGGATAGAAACTTCTCCTGAATTACAGGTGTAATGGTATTGTCGCAAGTTTGCCATGCAAAGTATTTGTGATGAAAGTAGTAAACTCCATGGTGTATCAGGATCTCTACTTCCACTATGTCATATATGACACAAAAAGGATATTTACCATTAGAGTTTTAAAAATGAATGGATACTTCCTTCAGTAGCTGCAATAGTTGTTCTGTTGACTTGCCTGATCAATGGTACAATGCCCTTTAAACCAGCCCACGAAGTCAGACAAGTCAAGGGCATTGAATTAGTGACTCTCATATCAAAGATAAATCTGTTCTTGGCATAAGACTAGATGTGGGAGGCAACAGGACTTTCTTAGGCCACAGATAAGCCATAATGTTTACAGAATTAAATTTGAAAAAAAGACCACTGTTGCTTAGCAACTGATTTAGAAATGTCTTTTTTAAACAAATAGTGTTGTAAGAATATATTGACTATGAAAACTATAGTGTAGGCAGATACTAATCTCTCATCCCCTCAAATTGTTGTTCTTACCAGTAGCAAATATTTCCAAAGTTCCAAAGGTTTCTTGTAAATGAGACTCAAACTAAATATAATGTTGTCACCTTACCTTGGGAGCAAGCATGTTCTTAATGATAAATTTGTGAGACACTCTTAACTTTACATCAGTCTTGCAAACAGCACTGCAAAGTGTGTGCAAATGATTATAACTTGTTCTAAATAATGATTAACAAACATTTCTCCTTTGGTTAAAATTTCCAAAATTCCAGTTGTAAGTGGTTTGCAGAAAATAAAACAGATTCCTGCATATTATAGTCAAGACACTGGCCTATAATAATTATCGCTGAACTGATTTTTTTTTTTTTTTAAGATCTGGGACCTAATTCATCCTTAGTGTAAATTTGCTGGAACAAATGAAATTACCAGAGATGTGAACTTGGCCTTTGGTCTTTTAAAGCTACAGGGACAAACTTTGACCTTTCGGAAATGTGCACCTTTGTCACAATGTTTGCATTGTACTTCTTCATGGGTCATAAGAACGGGCCTACTGGGTCAGACCAAAGATCCATCTAGCCCAGTATCCTGTCTTCCAACAGTGGCCAGTGCCAGGTGCCCTAGAGGGAATGAACGGAACAGGTAATCATCAAGTGATCCATCCCCTGTCACTCATTCCCAGCTTCTGGCAAACAGAGGCTAGGGACACCATTTCTGCCCATACTGGCTAATAGCCATTGATGGACCTATCCTCCATGAATTTATCTAGTTCTTTTTTGAACCCTGTTATGGTTTTGGCCTTCAAAGGGGGGTGGGATAGCTCAGTGGTTTGAGCATTGGCCTGCTAAACCCAGAGTTGTGAGTTCAATCCTTGAGGGGGCCACTTAGGAATCTGGGGCAAAATCAGTACTTGGTACTGCTAGTGAAGGCAGGGGGCTGGACTTGATGACCTTTCAAGGTCCCTTCCAGTTCTAAAAGATAGGATATCTCCATGGGGGGAAGGGGGAACATCCTCTGGCAAGGAGTTCCAAAGGTTGACTGTGTGTTGTGTGAAGAAATACATTCTTTTATTTGTTTTAAACCTGCTGCCCATTAATTTCATTTGGTGACCCCTAGTTCTCGTGTTATGAGAAGTAGTAAACAACACTTCCTTATCTATTTTCTCTACACCAGTCATGATTTTATAGACCTCAATCATATCTCCCCTTAGCCGTCTCATTTCCAAGCTGGAAAGTCCCAGTCTTATTAATCTCTCCTCATATGGAAGCCGTTCCATACCCCTAAACATTTTTGTTGCCCTTTTCTGAACCTTTTCCAATTCCAATATATCTTTTTTGAGATGGGGCAACCACATCTGCACACAGTATTCAAGATGTGGGCGTACCATGGATATATATAGAGGCAACATGATATTTTCTGTTCTATTATCTATCTCTTTCTTAATTATTCCCAGCATTCTGTTTGGTTTTTTGACTGCCGCTGCACATTCAGTGGATGTTTTCACAGAACTATCCACAATGACTCCAAGATCTCTTGCTTGAGTGGTAACAACCAATTTAGACCCCATCATTTTATATGTATAGTTGGGATTATGCTTTCCAATGTGCATTACTTTGCATTTATCAACATTAAATTTCATCTGCCATTTTGTTGCCCAATCACCCAGTTTTTGAGAGACCCCTTTGTAGATCTTCACAGTCTGCCTGGGTCTTAACTATCTTTAGTAATTTTGTATCATCTGCAAATTTTGCCACCTGTTTACTCCCTTTTCCAGATCATTAACAAATATGTTGAATAGAACAGACCCCTGGGGGACATCACTATTTACCTCTCTCCATTCTGAAAACTGACCATTTATACCTACCCTTTGTTTCCTATCTTTTAGCCAGTTACCAATCCATGAGAGCACCTTCCCTCTTATGCCGTGGCAGCTTACTTTGCATAAGAACCTTTGGTGAGGGACCTTGTCAAAGGCTTTCTGAAAATCTAAGTACACTATATCCACTGGATCCCCTTGGTCCTCATGCTTGTTGACCCCCTCAAAGAATTCCTATAGATTGGTGAGGCATAATTTCCCTTTACTAAAACCATGTTGACTCTTCCTCAACAAATTATGTCCATCTGTATGTCTGACAATATTATTCTTTATTATAGTTTCAACCAGTTTGCCCGGTACTGAAGTCAGACTTACAGGCCTGTAATTGCCGGGATCACCTCTGGTGCCCTTTTTAAAAATTGGAGTCACATTAGCTATCCTCCAGTCATCTGGTACAGAAGCTGATTTAAATGATAGGTTACAGACTACAGTTAGTAGTTCTGCAATTTCACATTTGAGTTTCTTCAGAACTCTTGGGTGACTACCATCTGGTCCTGGTGACTTATCGCTGTTTAATTTATCAATTTGTTCCAAAACCTCCTCTAATGATACCTCAATCTGGGACAATTCCTCAGATCTGTCACCTAAAAAGAATGGCTCAGGTTTGGGAATCTCCCTCACATCCTCAGCCGTGAAGACCGATGCAAAGAATTTATTTCGTTTCTCTGCAATGGCCTTATCGTCCTTGAGTGTTCCTTTAGCACCTCAATCGTCCAGTGGCCCCACTGGTTGTTTAGCAGGCTTCCTGCTTCTGATGTACTTAAAAAAAAAAATTGCTATTACTTTTTGAGACTTTGGCTAAGTGTTCCTCAAATTCTTTTTTGGCCTTCCTAATTGTATTTTTACACTTCATTTGCCAGTGTTTATGATCCTTTCTATTTTCCTCACTAGGATTTAACTTCCACTTTTTAAAGGATGCCTTTTTGCCTCTCACTGCTTCTTTTACTTTGTTGTTTAACCACGGTGACTCTTTTTTGGTTCTCTTACTATGTTTTTTAATTTGGGGTATACATTTAAGTTGAGCCTCTATTATGGTGTCTTTAAAAAGTTTCCACGCAGCTTGCAGAGATTTCACTTTTGGCACTGTACCCTTTAATTTCTGTTTAACTAACCTCCTCATTTTTGTGTGGTTCCCCTCTCTGAAATTAAATGCTACAGTGTTGGGACTCTGTGGTGTTTTTCTTGCCACGGGGATATTAAATTTAATTATATTATGGTCACTATTACCAAGCAGTCCAGCTATATTCACCTCTTGGACCAGATCCTGTGCTCCACTTAGGACTAAATCAAGAATTGCCTCTCCTCTGGTGCGTTCCAGGACCAGCTGCTCCAAGAAGCAGTCATTGAAGGTGTGAAGAAACTTTATCTCTGTATCCCGTCCTGAGGTGACCTGTACCAGTTTATACGGGGATAACTGAAATCCCCCATTATTATTATTGAGTTTTTTTATTTTAATAGACTCTCTAATCTCCCTGAGCATTTCACAGTGACTATCACCATCCTGCTCAGGTAATGGGAGGGGGACAGATAGCTCAGTGGTTTGAGCATTGTCCTGCTAAATCCAGGGTTGTGAGTTCAATCCTTGAGGGGGCCATTCAGGGATCTGGGGCAAAAAATTGGTCCTACTAGTGAAGGTAGGGGACTGGACTCAATGACCTTTCAAGGTTCCTTCTAGTTCTATGAGATACGTATAACTCCATGTATTGTTAATATATCCCTACCACTATATTCTTATTATTAGAGCATGGAATTTCTATCCAGAGAGATTCTATGGTACAGTTTGATTCATTTACGATTTTTACTTCGTTTGATTCTATGCTTTCTTTCACATATAATGCCACTCCCCCACCAGCACGACCTGTTCTGTCCTTCCAATATATTTTGTACCCTGGTATTGATTATCCTTATTCCACCAAGTTTCTATGATGCCTATTATATTAATATCCTCATTTAAATACGAGGCACTCTAGTTCACCCATTTTATTATTTAGACTTCTAGCATTGGTATATAAGTATTTTAAAAACGTGTCTCCTTTTAGCTGTCTGCCATTACATGATGTAATTGAATGGGACTCCATTTTATTTGACTGTTTCTGATTAGACCCGGCCTGTATTTTATCATTTTCCATCCTCTCGTCCTCACTAGGAGATAGAGATTCTCTATTCCCTCCCCTAAGGGATGTCCGAACTGTGTGCTCCTCCACTCCTGTCGGCTTTCCCCCAGCCCTTAGTTTAAAAATTGCTCTACGACCTTTTTAATGTTAAGTGCCAGCAATCTGGTTCCATTTTGGTTTAGGTGGAGCCCATCCTTCCTGAATAGGCTCCTTCTTTCCCAAAAGTTTCCCCAGTTCCTAATAAATCTAAACCCCTCCTCCCTACACTATCGTCTCATCCACACATTGAGACTCTGCAGTTCTGCCTGTCTAACTGGCCCTGTACATGGAACTGGGAGCATCTCAGAGAATGCTACCATGGAGGTCCTGGACTTCAATCTCTTACCTAGCAGCCTAAATTTGGCCTCCAGGACCTCTTTCCTATCCTTCCCTATGTCATTGGTACCTACATGTACCATGACCACCAGCTCCTCCCCAGCCCTACACATAAGTCTCGAGAGATCCGCAACCTTCGCACCAGGCAGGCAAGTCACCATGTGGTTCTCCCGGTCATCGCAAAGCCAGTTATCTATGTTTCTAATGATCAAATTGTCCATTACTAATACCTGTCTCTTTCTAATAGCTGGAGTTCCCTCCCCCGGAGAGGTATCCTCAGTGTGAGAGGATACCACAACATCATCTGGAAGGAGGGTCCCAACTATGGGATTGTTTCCCTCTGCTCGTTAGATGCTCTCCTTCCCTGGGACTTTCATCCTCCTCAACAGCACAGAGGCTGTCAGACCGGGGGTGGGACTGTTCTACTGTTTGCTGGAAAGTCTCATCTATGTACCTCTCTGTCTTCCTCAGCTCCTCCAGTTCAGCCACTCTGGTCTCCAAAGCCCGTACATGGTCAATAGATACATATTTTCCCTGGAGTGCCACCATGCAGAGGAAACTTCTTATAGCAGGAATTTCAATTCCTGAGGATTTTGGCAAATCACCTGAGATTCTAAATTCCTCAGGGTAGGGGGCTTGTCTTTTTATTTACTTGTAAAGTGTCAAGCATGACTATAGTGCTATATGAATGAATAATAATAGCAATACATGGCCATTAACAGGACAATCTTTTCCCCCCACATATGGCCATAGCTGACATCTTTTCTGTGGTTTATACGAAGTCTCTGGGGGAAAACAAATACTCTATGAGTTCAAATAAGGGCTTCCTTTAAAAAAATATTTAGTGTTATTAGAACAAGGAGTCCGGTGGCATTTTAAAGACTAACAGATTTATTTGGGCATAAGCTTTTGTGGGTAAAAAACCTCACTTCTTCAGATGCATGGAGATGAGAAGTGAGGTTTTTTACCCATGAAAGCTTATGCTCAAATAAATCTGTTAGTCTTTAAGGTGCCACTCCTTGTTGTTTTTGTGGATACAGACTAACACGGCTACTTCCTGATACTTAGTGTTATTAGGTGTAATGAATATAGTATCACATAACAATGCAGTTTTCCTTTACAAATTTCTTATTGTGATCCTGGGATTAAAAACACTTCTCCCTGTCCACATTACTCTGGCTTGTTTCATACATAAAGTTTAATATATTACAAATCCTATGAATTAGAAAAACTCTCCTAAAATATTTCTCTGCATTCTACAATAAAATTAGAAAGTTGGATGAAGTTTTATAAAATCAAACCTAAATTCAGAAACCAATACTCCAGAGACATTTCTCATTTTGGAATTGTTAACATGCCTTTCAGCATTCTGATCTTTATTACAGCTGCTCAGTGAAATACCGTGTATCTTTTACCGTGTAGAAAGCTAACTGTTGCACTCTTCTGTTCAGTATCTGTAATTGCAGTTGCTATGTTCTGATGGTTAATTGCTCCATGCAACAATTGTTTATACAAAAACATCTGTGCCCCCACATGGTTATATATATTTATCAAGTAATCCCCGAAGACTGAGTGGAAATGACACAATGTAGCCTGGCTAAAACATGTTGCAGCAGCGTCTGTTAAATTAAAGCTGCCTAAGAGTGTATCTTCTAAACAGCTTTTTTCAATTGTTTATTACACTTTTTTTACCATCTGGCTGAAATGTTCAGGCTAGTCTCTAAGTGTGTGCGCTTTAAAGTTTCATACCATGGGGTAAAAGAAAGTGTGTGTGCTCTTACTCCATGGCAAGTGGAGCTGGAGTAGTAAGGGTCAAGCTTTGATCCTTTATTAAATTAAAGCTGCTTCTCAACCTGTTTTGGAGTAGTCTGTAAAAACCGTCAACACGTTTGCAAAGCATCGCTCCTCTCAAGATCTTCTAATACAGGCTCTGGGGGCGCATTTCAACTGGCTAGAGCTTCGCGGGAGCTGGCGTCGTTCCGTTCAAACGAGCCCCGTCCAGCTCGGCTGGCAGGGGACGTTCACTCGCCCGAGGGAGCTGGTCCAGTAGCTCTGGGGTACGGAACGGCAGAGGGCTCTCCTGGAAGCTCTACCGTCCTATCTACAGGCTTCGCCGCCAGCGGCTCGCTCCAGAGTCCGCAGCTGGCTCGCCCCCAGCACGTGCGGGGAGCGCTGTGTCGCCGCAAGGGGCGCTGACAGTGCTTGACAGGCCAGGCTCACCTGAAATCAGGGGCCCTAAACCACGCCCCCTAGCTGCGTGTGTAGTTTGCTGTGGGCTAAAAACACTTCATCCATTCGCAGCGCCCAATGCCCCTTGCCGTATCCACCGCTCCAGGTGTAGCAGCGTCAGAAACGGATCCTGACACCCTGCTCCGGGCACCACGCGGGGAGGGAAGGGGGGAAGGAATCGAAACCGCAGCTCCCCAAGCAGCGCGATCCGCCACCGCCCCGCCGGGCAAGAGCCCCACCCCCTCAGCCCTACCATTTCTCCATCGATGGCGCATGCGTCTGTGTCAGCGCGTCACTTCCGTGTCAGCCGGGCAGGCGCCGGAAGTGTCTCCATAGCGGAACGGACGGGGGGTGTGCGGTCAGTCTCTCGCTGGGCGCAGCGGGCACCATGGTGGAGGTGAGAGAGCGGCCTCCCCCCGCCCCGCCCCGGCTGAGGGGCTTGCCGCTGCCGAAGCGAGGAGCGCCCGGCCTGGAGAAGCGGGCGGGGGATTCCGGCCTCCCACTGCCCCTGAGGCTGCGATTAGCCCCCTCGCCCCGTTTCCGGTATGCCCCGTGGTGGGGTTTGTGCCCCGGGGGGATGAGCTGAGCCGCAGGCCCAGGCGTGGGGGCGGGGCTGGGTCCCCGCATCCCCCGTGGGACCGAACCCGCCCGCCACCAGCCTCGCGCAGCAGTGGCGGCCCCGGGTGAACCGGGCTCTGGGGCAGCTGCCGGTCGCCCATGTGGTGTGTACGGTAACGAGCGAGGGGGCGAGTGTGTTGAGTCCCGGTCGCGGGGGGGGGTGGAGGATGTCCCTCTCCCCAGGGCAGCGTCTGCACGAAGCGAAGGTGCCTCGGAGGTCGCTGGCGAGTTTTAGCAAAAAACGTTCCCGTTCTCGAGGAAGGTGTCGCCGCCCCTGCCCTTTGGCAGCAGTGCGAGCACCCCCGTGCCGCCCTGTCATCCTTAAACCCGACAACGACTCTGCCGGTCTCTCTGGTCCTTGGCCTCTGTTGACATTATCAGTGGGTTTGACAAGTAGTTAAGATTATGCTGCGGCGTTTATATGGAGGTCTTGCAGGTAAAACTGGACAGAAAGCCACTCACTTCACTTAGGTCACATCATCAGATAATAAGTATTAGTTGCCATAGATCTCAAAGTACTTTACAAAAGCAAGTATCATTATCATCAAACATAGGAATTGCAGTACTGGATCAGACCAGCAGATTACCTGGTTAATCATGTTGTAGAGTTATATTTAGGCTTGGCAGAATTAGATTTTTGTTTTATCATTTTGACAGATAATCTCCATTTTCATTTGTATTTCATTTCTATTTTTATCCATTTGCATTTTCACAGTTCCAGGAAATTGTGGGTGGAGAGTCGGACAATAATTATTTAATGACAGTAGATGTTGATTCAAAAAATTAAAGCATGATAATAGTTAAAACACCAATTGTCAACATCACATGTCAAAATATAGAAAGTAATGTCCTTAAATCACACTCTAATAAATTCTCAAGCAGCATTTTTCTTTCTTTGCCTATCTATAATTTTTTTTGTCAGTATATTGTGCTTCTAAACTAAACGGTCCTAGACTTTGCAATCTCTACATGCTTTTAATCAATTCTGTCCATCCATCTCTGGGCTCCTACCTCTATATTTTTTGAGGTTAGGGGACGAGAACTGAGTCCATTATTCAAGGTGAAGAGTACTGTCAGTCCCCATTTTACACGTGGGGCACATGAGAAAGATTGTAATTTGTCTCAAGCTAAACATCCTGTCAGCGAGTGAACTAGGAATAGTACTATAGTTTCCTGACTCTTGGTCCATGTTCCTCTCATTGGACTATAGTTACTCTAACATCTGTTTTAATTCTTGTTTCTGTTTTTAGTTTGGATTCAATTCCCACCAGTAAAAGAAAGTAATACACCTCTACCCTGATATAATGAGGTCTGATATAACTCGAATTCGGATATAACGCTGTAAAGCAGTGCTCTGGGGGACCGGGCTGCTTTACCGTTTTCTATCCAAATTCGTGTTACCACAAGCGGTTCCTCTGTGCCCGCCCGTTACTTGCTGCGGCCCTCCCCGCTCCCCCCCCCCCCCCCAGCTCACCTCCGCTCCGCCTTCTCCCACGAGCACGCCGCAGCTCTGCTTCTCCTCCCTCCCAGGCTTGCTGTGCCAATCAGCTGTTTGGCGCGGCAAGCCTGGGAGGGAGGAGAAGCTGAGCTGCGGCGCGCTCGTGAGAGGAGGTGAGCTGGGGCGGGGGGGCCCCGGAGAGGGCCGCAGCAAGTAACAGGGGGCGCAGAGGAACTGCTCCCCACTCCAGCTCATCTCCGCCTCCTCCCCTGAGCGCGCTGCCACCACTCTGCTTCTCCCCCCTCTTCCAGGCTTGCCGGGCTAAACAGCTGATTGGCGCGGCAAGCCTGGCAGGGCAGGAGGGAGAAGTGGAGCAGCGGCGGCGAGCTCAGGGAGGAGGCGGAGGCAGAGTGGAGGTGAGCTGGGGCAGGGAGCGGTTCCTCTCCCTACCCCGATATAACGCGGTCTCACCTATAACACGGTGAGATTTTTTGGCTTTTGAGGACCGTGTTATATCGGGGTAGAGGTGTATATGCTTTAGTTGCCAGTTGTTTACATAGCACTTATAAAACACATATTTCTAAAGTGTTTATGAAAGAGAGATATAGTGTAGAGCTCTCTGTGAGCTGAGGGGTGAAAACATGGCACTAAGCAAGTCACTCAGACATTCCTAATGTTTTTGAAACTTGATGCCTGTCTAAGACTCACGGCCCTCTTCCTGGGTCTTCAGGGAAGAGAAAATGCTAATACAGTTGTGGTAGAAAAACTAACATTTGATATTAGAATTACCATTAAAGTTTCGTTAATCTGCCTATGAGTTCTTGTTCACAGCTCAATGGTGTTCTAGACCTTTTCTTTTAAAAACAAAACAATTTGATTAATTAAATGAAAACAAGTGCTACTGATTTTGAGTCCAGAATAGCACTACTGTACAGTTTTCTGATCAGAGGCGTACACAAAGGTGACATAATGTACATGGCACTTTATAAATCTTTTGCTTGTTTATTTAGGCAATAAAATCAAATTTATAGGGAGTCCTGCGCTCTGACTCAGTTGCTTTATTGGCGACTTATAAAAATGGAGCTGGCAAGCATGAGTGAAAAGCTTTTTTGTTTGTCTCTTCATTAAATTCACATGTGCCTATAGTTGGAAACACAGAATTTTGATCCAAGTTTTGGCCTGCTATTTTTGATCATCACAGTATCATGAAAGGGGGAAGTAGTTAAGTATTGATTTAAGTTTGGAGATGAGGGAGATGAAACTCTCTCTCACATCAAATTATAGTTTTTAGCACTCAAGCACAACTGTGTACTTTAGCAAACTAAAGTCCATTTCTTACATATAGAAAGGCAAGAATCACTACTTTAATTTTCATTGCCATTTTCAGGTTTTTTATTAAATTATTGCCATGTGTATAATTAAAGGTATCTTCTCTGCAGGAAGTGCAGAAACACTCTGTGCACACATTAGTGTTCAGATCCTTGAAGAGAACCCATGATATGTTTGTGGCTGATAATGCAAAGCCTATACCATTAGACGATGTAAGGTAAGAACAGCTATCATAAAATATTGGTATGTCTAAAAATGTTAATGTGAGGCAGGCACTCCTTTGCGACTGTTTCTAGCACTGGCTGAAATGCAGGATTTCCAGTTCACTTCAAATTTGGTTTCATTTAAAAAAATTAGAATTTGGTCCAATTCAGATTTCATTATAAACTGAAAATTCCTCTAAAAAATTAGTTTTGGAAACACCTACACATGGTGTTTCTAAAACAAAATATGATTCTGGGGACAGGCAGCTGCTGTTTGAAATTGACATTTAGTAGTGCTGAAACTGACAAAAATGTCATTTTCTGTCAGCAGCTGCTGGGGCTCCCAGGGTCTGCAGCTCTGGGGCTGCTCACCATGAACAGTGCCCTGGGGCCAGTGACCTCAGGGCTTCCAGACTCCTAGCCTGAGAGTCTGGAAGCCATGGGATTCCTGGTCCCAGGGCAGTCTTCATGGTGGGGCTCCCCAGATCCACAGTGTGTGGAAGCCAGTACCAGGACCTCCAGGCTCCCAGCTCCATAGCAGGGAGCCTGGAAATCCTGGCTCAAGCTGAAGCTCCCAGGGCTTACAGGTTCCCTGCTGTGGAGCCAGGAGCCTATGTTCTGAGAGCCATCCTGGCTAGGTCTGGAGCTTATAGGGCTGTGCAGCTCTCAGCTCTGTGACAAGGACTTTGACAGCCTTTTCCATGGTGGGGCTGCCATGGAGTTGTGGACCCTGGAAGCCTGGGATCGCCGGCTCTGGGGCAGCCTGCATGATGCAACTGCCATGGAGCTTCAGACCGTGGAAGCTCAGGGTCCCCAGCAGCTGCCAGGTGAGTTGGTGGGGAACCAGGCAGGTTTCCGTAAGAATCCTGCCTATGATTCTGCAAAAGGTAGTCAAATCTGGTTCACTTTTGTAAGACATTTCAGGCTTGACAAAAGAGTTTCATTGGAAAATTTCTGACTAGCTTTAATTGTCATACAAGTCTGATAGTGTATGTTCAGACTCTTGGGCAAAACTGCTATCTGGTGATAGTGAAAGGAAAATATTAGCATAGCTAATATTAAAAATATTTTAAAAATAAACATTTTTAAATGAATAATGTATTAGAAGATCAAGATTTAATATATATTGTTGTTTTCTTAAACAGCCACAAATTAAAGATGTCAATCAAGCTTCGCACAGATTATGGTTCTGTGCTGCACATGCCTATTCTGAAGGAAAATTTTAGAGAGAAGGATTCTCCAAATCCAGGGGATCTCTATGGACATAAACAGTATCCTGCAAGTCAAGGTTAGTGTGCCATTATTTGTTAACTGAAATTAAATTTCAAGATCGCTATGATATAGCCTAAGGGAAATATTTGTAAGGAAAACATCTATTTTTCATTGTCTTGTATTCTACTGGCATATGCCCATACAACGTAAACTGTTCGGAACAGGGAAGGTGTTTATCAGAACATAATGTGTGGTACGATGTTATACAAATAATAAGGCTCAAAAACATAATGGTTATTTCATGTAGGTGGCAAAGAAGGAACAAGACATTGTGTTCTTCTAGTTTGCCACTAATGGTGGTGGTAAAGAATGTGTGAAGTGTTGGCTAAGAGTTCTATAGAACTTTTTCAAATGCCTTTAGACATGTAGGTATCAAAAATACCCTATATTTAAGTATGAATTATTCATTGAAGGAGGAATCCCTTTTCCCTTTCTATTAAAACTCTTCTAGTGGCACATGACATGTACCTTGAGATTTTTTAACTTCTGGTCAATCCCTTCTACTGTGATATGTTCATAGAATCATAGAATATCAAGGTTGGAAGGGACCTCAGGAGGTCATCTAGTCCAACCCCCTGCTCAAAGCAGGACCAATCCCCAACTAAATCATCCCAGCCAGGGCTTTGTCAAGCCTGACCTTAAAAACCTCTAAGGAAGGAGATTCCACCACCTCCCTAGGTAACCCATTCCAGTGCTTCACCACCCTCCTAGTGAAAAAGTTTTTCCTAATATCCAACCTAAACCTCCCCCACTGCAAATTGAGACCATTACTCCTTGTTCTGTAATCTGGTACCACTGAGAACAGTCTAGATCCATCCTCTTTGGAACCCCCTTTCAGGTAGTTGAAAGCAGCTATCAAATCCCCCCTCATTCTTCTCTTCTGCAGACTAAACAATCCCAGTTCCCTCAGTCTCTCCTCATAAGTCATGTGCTCCAGCCCCCTAATCAATTTTGTTGCCCTCCGCTGGACTCTTTCCAATTTTTCCACATCCTTCTTGTAGTGTGGGGCCCAAAACTGGACACAGTACTCGAGATGAGGCCTCACCAATGTCGAATAGAGGGGAATGATCACGTCCCTCGATCTGCTGGCAATGCCCCTACTTATACAGCCCAAAATGCCATTAGCCTTCTTGGCAACAAGGGCACACTGTTGACTCATATTCAGCTTCTTGTCCACTGGAACCTCTAGGTCCTTTTCTGCAGAACTGCTGCCTAGCCATTCAGTCCGTAGTCTATAGCAGTGCATGGAATTCTTCCATCCTAAGTGCAGGACTCTGCACTTGTCCTTGTTGATCCTCATCAGATTTCTTTTGGCCCAATCCTCTAATTTGTCTAGGTCGTACTGTATCCTATCCCTACCCTCCAGTGTATCTACCACTCCTCCCAGTTTAGTGTCATCTGAAAACTTGCTGAGGGTGCAGTCCACGCCATCCTCCAGATCATTAATGAAGATATTGAACAAAACCAGCCCCAGGACCGACCCTTGGGGCACTCTGCTTGATACCAGCTGCCAACTAGACATGGAGCCATTGATCACTACCCGTTGAGCCCAACGATCTAGCCAGCTTTCTATCCACCTTTTAGTCCATTCATCCATCCCATACTTCTTTAACTTGCTGGCAAGAATACTGTGGGAGACTGTATCAAAAGCTTTGCTAAAGTCAAGGAATAACACATCCACTGCTTTCCCCTCATCCACAGAGCCAGTTATCTCATCATAGAAGGCAATTAGGTTAGTCAGGCATGACTTGCCCCTGGTGAATCAATGCTGACTGTTCCTGATCACTTTCCTCTCCTCTAAGTGCTTCGGAATTGATTCCTTGAGGACCTGCCCCATGATTTTTTCCAGGGACTGAGGTGAGGCTGACTGGCCTGTAGTTCCCCGGATCCTCCTTCTTCCCCTTTTTAAAGATGGGCACTATATTAGCCTTTTTCCAGTCATCCGGGACTTCCCCCGATCGCCATGAGTTTTCAAAGATAATAGCCAATGGCTCTGCAATCACATCTGCCAACTCCTTTAGCACCCTCTGATGCAGTGCATCCAGCCCCATGGACTTGTGCTCGTCCAGTTTTTCTAAATAGTCCCGGACTACTTCTTTCTCCACAGAGGGCTGGTCACCTTCTCCCCATACTGTGCTGCCCAGTGCAGCAGTCTGGGAGCTGACCGTGTTCGTGAAGAAAGAGGCAAAAAAAGCATTGAGTACATTATTTTTTTCCACATCCTCTGTCACTAGATTGCATCCCTCATTCAGTAAGGGGCCCACACTTTCCTTGACCACCTTCTTGTTGCTAACATACCTGAAGAAACCCTTCTTGTTATTCTTAACATCTCTTGCTAGCTGCAACTCCAAGTGTGATTTGGCCTTCCTGATTTCACTCCTGCATGCCTGAGCAGTATTTTTATACTCCTCCCTGGTCATTTGTCCAATCTTCCACTTCTTGTAAGCTTCTTTTTTGTGTTTAAGATCAGCAAGGATTTCACTGTTAAGCCAAGCTGGTTGCCTGCCATATTTACCATTATTTCTACGCATTGGGATGGTTTCCTCCTGCAACCTCAATAAGGATTCTTTAAAATACTGCCAGCTCTCCTGGACTCCTTTTCCCCCTCATGTTATTCTCCCAGGGGATCCTGCCCATCAGTTCCCTGAGGGAGTCAAAGTCTGCTTTTCTGAAGTCCAGGGTACATATTCTGCTGCTCTCCTTCCTTGTGTTAGGATCCTGAACTCGACCATCTCATGGTCACTACCTCCCAGGTTCCCATCCACTTTTGCTTCCCCTACTAATTCTTTCCTGTTTGTGAGCAGCAGGTCAAGAAGAGCTCTGCCCCTCCAGCACTTGTACCAGGAAGTGCAAGTTCTCTTTTCTCAAGAGTGTCTCACATCTTCATACTGTAATTGAGATGGTTACCTTCTGAGAGAGTTACAGGTAGTGAGAGAGGCTGGCATGGTGAGGACTGTCTTAAAAAGAGAAGTTAAAAAGAACTTGTATTTGCCTTCCTTTTTTTCCTTCTCCAATCTCATGTAAACTTCATTGTCTTAGCTTAATAACTTTAAGCTCTTCTCTAAAATTCTCGTACATTCCATGTGGAACATTCATTTGTTGGGTAACAGAATCCTTTTTCTTGCTGGCTGAGCTTCTCTAATGCATCCTTATCTGTATGAAAATATACTCTTTTTAGTTTTTTGTGAGGGACTAGAGTGTTCCTAAAGCAAAGTCATTGGTAGTAAGAAGTAGCATCAGCATTTCAAAGAATGGTGCTTTTCTGGTCTATACCAGATATCTTACTGACACAGTGGAGAGTAAAAGAAACAAAGGGAAATAGGGAGCACTCAGGTACTGCAGTGTTACAACTTAGATGCGACTGCCATTTTTGCTGGTTGCTGACATGCTATGATTTTTGTAATTGATCACTTTATTTTAGTGTTTACAACAAAAAGCAATAATTAAGAAAAATATTCTGTTATTTAGGACAAGAACTTGAATATTTGATAACAGGTACACATCCATATCCACCTGGTCCTGGTGAGTAAAATTTTATATAAAAATATCTACTTTTCACACACACATGATATAAAAACTATTTAAAAAAATCAGGAAATTCAGAGTTTATGCCCATGATCTAGACAGTCATCGGATAGGTTTAGTTTCAACTGTGAATTATATTGATAAACAAATTTTAATAAGGATGTTCTCATTTGGGTGTTAATGAAACTCTTCTGACTGGCTATATTAGAAGAAAGTTGTGGAAAAATAGATAGGCAGTAGCTCTAAAATATATTCTACTTTGGGTATCTACAGGAGGCCTCAACTACATTGACTTGAGTAGTGGGAGTTTTGTTTGAAACAGGTCTGTGGTATCATACCCCATATATTTTTACAGTTTAAATGGAATGTTTCAGAAAGTGGGCCATCTTTACTATTAATAGAATTGGAAAAGTGTAGTTTCATTATTAAAGTATATGCTGTAGGAGAAATTGAAACTGTTATTTTGGTATAGAAAAAATGAATTTAATCTGAATGCTAGTGTCCAATATTTAAAACGTTAGTTAAGAGAGGTGGAACAAATTCTCTAGCCTTATGCAAAAGCAAAGTAAAAGCATTTTGAACAGGTATGCCTTAAGGGAAGGGGACAGAATCTCACTCCCAACCCCTAATATTGCAATTTATGGAGGGCTGATGCTTTCATAGTTCCTACACTACCCCTACAGTATCAGCCAGTGGGTTTAGAAAATCATGGGTTTTCTGGCTGTCTCTTCTGCAACTTATGCAGAAACAATCTCCACTCATGTTGGGTTCTCTGTTCCACGGTGTTTAGAGGAAGGGGTGTGCACACTGTCTCTATGTAGGTATTTCTTGTCTCTTGTAATAGAACCACACCATTTCCACTGCCAGTCAAACCCTGTATGTGCCCCTGTACAGTGTTGTCACCGTGCAAAGGATTTGGACCAAAATGAACAATAACCTTATTTTATTTAGCTTTGTGATATTCTTCTCTGTCAGCCATGTCAGTGAATGACAAAGATTTCTTTGTTACCAAAATATTCAGTTATATGTAACAGTTCAGATACAAAAATGCATCTCTGACCAGATTAATTTGTGCTTTTTGTATACTTTCTTTTACAAGGTGTGGCTCTGACAGCAGACACCAAGATCCAGAGAATGCCCAGTGAATCAGCTGCTCAGTCCTTAGCTGTGGCACTTCCTCCTTCTCAGTCCAGGTACTGCTAAATTATTTTCTGAGACTTTTTTTTTTTTTATAACCTATAACCAAGTTAAAAAGCATAACCTGGATTTAATGATGAAAGAACCTTTCTTCAGACAAAAACGCCCTAAAATTATATACTTTTCTTTTTAAATCAATAAATAAAAATACTAACATTAGCTTGGAAATTACAAATTAAGATTGCATTTTGCAATTAAACACCAAATCACTAGAAAATATGCTCATGCAAAAATTAATGTCACCCAAGCAATCTTAATTTTGCTCCAGTAGTGCCGCATATAGCAATCAGATTATAGTGTTCTTAGCCTTCCACCAAACAGGTTTTTTAAGATGAAGAATTTCATTTTTTGTGGTGGTTAGATTAATTTGTTTGGATGGAAGAGTAAAGTTATCACAGAATCCTGAATTAGCAGTGTGAGGAAGAATGTGGATGACTATAACTGCATTTGCATATACTTTGTTTTTTCCTAAGCAGAACCTTTACTTGGAATGGCCAAGCTTTTCGATGCTTGTGGGTTTTTTGAGAAAAGTACAGTGTTCTCAGGATTGATTTATTATTATTATGGTGGTTGGGAAGACACTAACGTAGAAGGCAGTCTTTTGGTCTTAACTCTGAGCTAATTTTTTTTGCTTGCAGTAACTGATTACATATCTGTCAAAATGCCCTCTTTTTCTGCAACCTATGAGTGTTTTAATCCAGCACCATAAGCAGTGTTGTTCTTTTAATATACATGATTCTATGTCTGATTTGTAATTTCTCTCTCTTTTGGCCCCAATTCCCATGCAGATTCACAGTCATTTATATATTCTCTGTTCTGTACATCTCTAATCATAGTATTTGTTGAGTGTGAATAATAATCTTATTTCCAGTTTTATTGTTTGTCTTCACACATTATTGAACTTCCACACAATTGCTAATAACAATATAGGATACCCTACCTCAAGCAAAATAGTTCTGTTTTTCATTGCTGGTATCTAGTAACTTTTCATTGGACTTAATTGTTCATAAGAACAACTTCTTGATATGCTGTACAGAAATCCTTGATAACTTTTGATCTACCTTCCGACAATCAAAGCATGTGATAGTCAGACCTGGGCTTCACATTTAGTATATCTTTAAAGGGATACTTTCCACTTAAAATCACACCTTCCTGGAGTTGGTTTTTTTTTTTTTTAACCTTTGTTGGTAAAAGTTGTTAAGTGCTGAAGGCTGGAATGTCGTTGCCATGGTAACACTATGGGGGGGGGGGCTGTTTGGCTGTTACAAGTGCTTTGTGCAGTGGTCCCCAAACTGGGATGTGCCCCCAGGGGGTTGCAGAGGAACATTCCGGGGAACAGCACACTGGGGCCGGCTCCAGCCCCACCAGGGGACGGGGAGGGAGCACCACGCTTCCAATCCCACTCTGCCCCCTGCTCTGCCTGCAGCCCAGCTCTGCCCTCCTTCCCTCTCCACTCCCAGACCAGCTCCACCTCTGTCCTCGGCTTCCCTATCCCCAGTTCTGCCTCCAGCTCTGCCTTCAGCCCAAGCTCAGCTGCTGAGGAAGCCTTGGCTGTCCAGTAATGGAGGGGAGCGAGGACAGATTCAGTTAATGGTAAAGGGGGGGCACAACTGGAAAAGGTTGCGCACCACTGGCTTAATGCTTCTATTTGTGGAGTTCTGGTGGTGTTAGCATCAGCAGAGAATGCAGCCTGCTAATTCAGCAGACCTTGATGTTACTCATAAGATAGACCACAAGCTCAGTTCAGTAGTGAAGGTGCTCGGACAGTTTATTGTCTATTAGGGTTACCATATTTCAACACTGAAAAAAGAGGACACTCCACGGGGGCCCTGGCCCTGCCCCAACTCCGCCCCTTCCCCACCCCCGGCCCCACCCCAACCCCGCCCCTTCCCCAAAGTCCCCGCCCCAACTCTGCCCCCTCCTCTGAGCACCCTGCATTCCCCCTCCTCCCTCCCGCTCTGATCTTGGTTGGGGGTTGCTAAGTGCTTCCCTGCTCCCCACTCGCCCTGCAGCCTCCCTGCCCCTGCAGCCTCTGTGACCCCTGCTCCCCACTCGCCCTGCGACCCCTGCACCCCCCCACCCCTGCAGCCTCTGCGCCCCCCGCCTGCCATGCCCCTGCACCCACCTGCCCCTGCAGCCTCTGTGACCCCTGCTCCCCACTCGCCCTGCAGCCCCTGCACCCCCCCGCAGTCTCTGCGCCCCGCGCCCCCCTGCCCATGCAGCCTCTGTGACCCCTGCTCCTCACTCGCCCTGCAGCCCCTGCACCCCCTGCCCCTGCAGCCTCTGTGACCCCTACTCCCCACTCGTCCTGCAGCCCCTGCGCCCCCCTGCCCCTGCAGCCTCTATGCCCCTGCCTGCCCTGCTCCTCCTCGCCCTGCACCCCCCTGCCCCTGCAGCCTCTATGCCCCTGCACCCCCTGCCCCTGCAGCCTCTATGCCCCTGCCTGCCCTGCTCCCCCACTCACCCGGCAGCCTCTGCCTCCTGGGGGCTTCAGACGCTCGGCGGCGCGGGTCCCTGCAGCCCCGGCCGCAGCTTCCTTCCTGCTGCCGAGCACGTTCCCCAGCCTGTCTGTCCCCGCCGGAAACAGCTCCCGCGGCACCGGGTTCCGAGCTGCGCGGGGCAACGGGGCCACAGGAAGGGTCCCCCAGTGGCCGGGGGGTCCCCGCCCGCGAGGGAAGCCCGAGCCCCCCCGTTCCCCACCCGAGCATTGTAGCTGGGGCAGCTGGGCTGCACTGCGGACCCGGCGGATCGTGCTGGGCGGACCCTGGCTTATGCTTCCCTATTTCCCCGGACATGTCCGGCTCTTTGGAAATTCCCCCCGGATGGGGATTTGAGCACCAAAAAGCCAGACATGTCCGGGGAAATCCGGACGTATGGTAACCCTATTGTCTATGAAGCATGGTCCTAGACCCCATAGGAGCTACAGGTACACTAACACATGTATGCCTGTGAAAATGGACCAGCTCAGATAGCAGCTGGAGTCTCCGTTGTCGCCTAAGCTGGACAAAGGTGCCCCTCCTATGACTTATCCTTTTGTTCATTGATACAAACAAGTTCTGTATTACACTCCTAACACAGTTAGTTACCACCCTTATCCTTGTATCTGCTAGTTCGAATTAAACATCCTTCTCCATTATCCTGTTATCCCATCCTTATCTTACGAGCGATCAGTGTGTTCCTGTACCATCTCTTAAGAATGTGTTTATGTAGCTACTTGAGAACTCTGGGTGTTCTTGTACCATCCTCTCCAGTCAGGAATGTGCTTACTTGGTTAGCCAATATCTAGTGTGTTGTTATTTTGCCAAGGCCAGGCCTACTGTAGTTCACAGCATTTGGTTCACACTGCCTAGAGCTCTAGCAAGGCCTACAAAAGTAATACCTGAGATTAATACAACAGAAAGGGTGGGTGGAGGGGTGTGTGGAATTTCCCTGTTAGTGCTGTCAAACATAAAGTAAACAGACTGAATTATGTATATCACCAGTTTCCGCTGTTAGTTTGTAGTTTTTTCCCTACACAGTACCAGAGGAAAGAGCACATTTTTGTTTTTAAGTTGTTTTAGGTTCTACACTGGCCTTAGAGTCTTCCTGACAATTTTTTTGCTTTTCCATCACATTTCCCTTTAAAAAAAAAATTTTTTTTAATGTAGTAGATTCCAAGTGATCATTTACCTTAATTTCATTACTGACACTAAATAAGAAAATTGGCTGGCTGGCGGCTGCACTATGAACTATAGCACCAGATAGCTAGAGCTGGGGAAATTATTTTGGATCTCTTGTTCTCTGGCATGGAATGAAATCTCTGAAACTGGAACTTAGGAGATAATGGCTAATGTTTATTACAGTAGTGCCTCCTGGTGTCAGATTACTCTGTCAGCATTGGTATTGGGGGGAAAACAGTGCTGGCCTTGTGCAAAATAATGTTTGGGGCCTCTTTATACAGCTTCCACTCCTGCCTGTGTGCTTGCAAAACCCCTTATGCTGTAGTTGTTCCTCTTCTCATCACCAGTTTGTAAGAATCCACATTGTAATTCTCTCAGCTGGCCTCAGACCAGATGTTAGATGTATGGCGAGCCCAAGCTGAGCAGAGATCTGCAAAGAAAAGAAGATTCTTCAATACAAATATTTTGAATGCTTTACAGATTTACTCAAAATTTAACTTTTGAGTAAGGCATATTAGAATAGACTAGAATCATAGAACTGGAAGGGACCTCGAGAGGTCATCTAGTTCAGTCCCCTGCACTCAAGGCAGGACTAAGTATTATCTAGACCATCCCTTTCAGGTGTTTGTCCAACCTGCTCTTAAAAATCCCCAATGATGGAGATTCCACAACCTCCCTAGGCAATTTATTCCTAGGCAATTAAACACCCTGACAGGAAGTTTTTCCTAATGTCCAAACTAAACCGCCCTTGTTGCAATTTAAGCTCATTGCTTCTTGTCCTATCCTCAGAGGTTAAGAAGAACATTTTTCTCCTTCCTCCTTGTAAAAACCTTTTATGTACTTGAAAACTGTTATGTCCCCTCTCAGTTTTCTCTTCTCCAGACTAAACAAACCCAATTTTTTCAATCTTCCCTCACTATTTTAAAGTGCTTCCTGTTCATTGTTCAGAACTTTTTTCTCTATCCAGGTTAGAGGCAAATCGTACTGCTGCTGGTGTGGGTGATATTTACAGACATGCCGGGATTCCGGAGCGTGCACAGCCTCCTGGTTTGTCCATGGTGAGATTCTTATAATACATAACACTTCTAATATTGATGATGTAATCTTTTACCTAGTTGGGTTCAGATTCTGCAGTTAGCTCCATGCAGTAGTCCTATGGACTACTTTTGATGGAAAGAGGCTGACCAAAATGTGAGACCTTGAGAGGAGAGAGCATCCTCAAGGCTTTGAAAGGGGTGCAAGAAACTCCAGAGTTGAGTGGAGAGTGTTTTACATAGAATGTAATCGTAACCTTCTGTTCAATTTAAGGCTCTGATGGAAGCAGGTGGGAACAAAAATTCTGCGTTGATTGCAAAGAAAGCTCCAACAATGCCCAAACCTCAATGGCATCCACCATGGAAACTGTACAGAGTAAGTTGGAAGCGTGCAACAAAATAAAAAGGAGTATTACATTTTCTATAGACCTACTCAAGTCCATATTTTAAAATTTTACTTATCTTACCCCAAAAAGGAATTAGTCAATTTAAAAATCAAGCCTCTGTCTGAAATGTGTGTGTACCTCCTCCCTATTCTAGGTATCACCTGAAAAGAGAAATTAGAATAAACTATTTGAGGGTTTTTTCCATTTTGTTTACTATGTACATTTGGCAGCATATTATTTATAATTTCTCATTTTCCCCTCTTGTTTTTGTGGGTCTTTCACTTTAACAGTGAGTGAAAGAAAAGAGAGAGAGAGAAACTTAGAGTGACTCCTGGACAGATGTAATACCTGTGTGACCGGATTCCCAGGGGAGCCAGCCAAGGTCTCTCAATTAGGGTGAACTGCAAAGAATGGGGCAGACAGCCCCATAGCTGTTGGCTATTTTAATACTTAGATTTACCAAGTCAGTACTAAACAGCTTCTGTTATACCTTATGGTCACTCAGAAGTCCAAACCACAGTTCCCTTAAAGTAACCCAGCTTCAGGCCTCCACCTAGTTACCCAAGTCAAATATGATTAAGATTAATGAAAATCTTATTCACCATATAAAATAAAAGGTTCTACCAATCCCAAAGGATTGGACACATTACCTCCCAGATTAATGAATATTCCAGATTTTACCCAAATACATGCTTATAGCCAATTCTTATAACTAAACTAAAATTTATTAGAAAAGAGCGAGTATAGGTTAAAAGATCAGTATACATACAGACATGAGTTCAGTTCTTGAGGTTCAGATACATAGCCGAGATGGGTTTCAGAGTGGTAGCTGTGTTAGTCTGTATCAGCAAAAACAATGAGGACTCCTTGTGGCACCTGAGAGACTAACAAATTTATTTGGGCATAAGCTTTCGTGGGTTCTAGCCCACGAAAGCTTATGCCCAAATAAATTTGTTAGTCTCTCAGGTGCCACAAGGACTCCTTGCTATAGCAAAGATGGTGAGCTTTGTAGTTGCAAAGAGTTCTTTTAAAATTTAGTCTGTAGGTTATAGTCCAATGTCCAATATCATATTCAGGGTGTTTCCAGCTCAACTGGGACCTCAATCTTGCGACTCAAACTTCCCCTGATGGAGTTTAAGCAGATCTGAGATAAAAGGGATTGGGACCCAAGAATCTTTTATACAATTTCAAGCCTTCTTTGACATGGCGGAGTCTCTCAGGGAACAATATGTAATTAGGGCGACTTTGAAGTAGGTTCATCAGCGGTACTTAGTTATACAAATTAACATAAGGCAATTGCCTGTTCCTCCACCATTCACAGGTGATTTGCTATACATTTCAAAGAGAGATGAATACAGTGATATCCCATGTTTACAATTCATTTAAATGCTAGGATGTTCTTTTGATATCTGAATTACCAGAATACAGCATAGACAGGGACTGTTGATTACATTGTTGACCATTACCTATATATATATGTGTATATAATGTAAATACACAAAAACAGAAACATTATCTCCCCATATATCTTTAAGTGTTGAATTTGAGTAATTTATCCTGCAGGATGTTTAACCCTTTCTGGTCATATGTCACAACCTGAAACTACTTTAACTTATTTTTTTAAAATTGACGAGATTTCAAATAGGCAACCCTGCAATTGCTGCTGTAACAGTGTTAACAGATCATAACGAAATAAAAGCATTAATATAATTTTTAAATACAAACCCTATTGGAGAATTTTTCAATAAATCTGACCAGTTTTACCTAACATGAATACTGTCTGAACACTATTGAATTATCACTTCATTTAGAACTGCTTGACTTGTATGTGCTTGAGCTCAATCTAAATGTTGCATTAATGTTAATTGTTGCCTTAATTTTATTCTCTCACATGATACCTTGGTGATAATTGAGAAATACTAATTGGTATCTGAATACCTTGTTAAATGAGTATATGGGAAAATAAGCATGAAGGGAAAAATTCTAAAGGTATATGGTAGAAAAAACAAACTGAAAACAATGAAATCCTCCCTTTAGATATTACTTGAAGGAAAAGTTTACATAATATGAAATTCAAGAAGCTTTCAACCGTGCTCAGAGAAATGGTCTGGTTACTGAAGGAAGATCAGACTGAATTGTGAGAGACTGGAAAATCTCACTAATGCTGAGTTACCAGAGGACTATCTTATCTTGTTAGCACAGTTCATCTTGTGTATAGTGCCTTTTTATGTACACTTGATATTCTGTAAATATTTACTGAAGATTTATTATCTATGAAACCTATGGTTAATCTAAAGAAAAGTCTTTTTGAAAAACCGTTGAGCACAAAGGAATGTGTAAGAGTATGATGTAATATTATAGCTCTGCAGCAATTCAATTATAAAAATTAAGAGGCAAATTTTATTTTTGGTGCAACAGTGTCAAAAAGGAAACAAGTGAATAGTGGTGGGGACAGTCTAATAAGGAAAACAGGACTTTAGAGAGAATTCTTGTATATAACTGAAGATGACATGGTGGAAGGCTCAGTACCATAGTCTGCCTGCAGCTCCTGCTCAGTTATGGCCCAGCACTAGCTGTTAAAACCCCAAAAGGGAGCAAGGCTGGGTCACCAGGTGCAGTGAACCCATGTGTACAGGGGAGCCTTGATTGGGTTCAGTTTGTTTTAGCACTCTGGCCCTGATTCTCCACTACCCTGAGCTGCACTCTGATATAATGGAGAGTGATAGCCACAGAAAATAGAATGTGGCTTCCAGATCCAGCGCTGCCCAGAAAATAGAGCAACAGGAGGATGAGGTTTAGTGAAGCTCCGCTTCACCATACTTCCTCTCATGCCTATTCACAGAATGCCTCTGACATGCCCACAGTCTCCCCTTATGCTGGGCGGGGGGTGGGGGAAGTGGCTTGTTTAGGAGGCAGCAGAGCCACCTCCACCAGCTTTCCACTGGTGGAAAGTTTTTCCTATGCAAGAGGAATTGGCGACTGGTGGTCTCCAGCTGTTTTAAGGCCACTTTGAACCATCGGGCCTTAGTGGACCAGAGACCAGTGGTCAAGTCCTATCTATTATATAATATGTGTTCTATAGCTATATATGAGTAACATCTGCAAGAAACCATCACATAATTCAATGAAAAATGTTTTCTTTAGAAGACATGGCCTAAAGCTATGGTTATGGAAATGCAAATAAAGATAGCCTTTCAGTTATTTTTTTCCTTCATGTTCTAATTTTACTGGATTTTTTTTTAAACTGATTTTTAATGCTACTGTAAGGTCCTTGATTGATTACCCTGGAAACTGAAGTTCCTGCTATTTATAGAACAGGTAGCACCTGGGCAAGGGTAATGTCATTTTGTCTCACCCGACAACTGAAAGAGCCAACTGGCGGAGCTAATCCCTAAAGTTGGCTCTTTCAGTTGTCGGGTGAGACAAAATGACATTACCCTTGCTTACAGTGGGTGCGCCCTCTTCCGGTGATACCGCTCCTGCTATCGTCTCCACTTGCAGACCAACGTCACTCCAGGAACCGCAGCATCTTCTTCATGAGTTGGCCCTCCGGCCATGGGTGGTATTGGTGGTTGGGGATGGGTATCACTGTCCATAGTCCGCCACTTCCCCAGTGGCTAACGGGGTGGACCCAGGCCCTCTCACTACTCCAGGTCCCAACCCAGGGACCCTGTAGATAGTGCAACAGGAGGCTGCTTCTTTACCTTCTCTCTGTCCTACAATTCCCTAGGTCACTTCCCCATGGCCTTGATACCTTCTTCAGACTCACCTTGGGGCCTTCAGCTGCCCAGTCTCAGCAGCCAGCCAGGAGCTCCTTCTTGCTCCCCTGTTCCCTGCCAGCAGTACTCCAGCTCTCTCAGCCTGCTAGGGGGACAGTCCTCACTTCTGACTGTCCCTGCAGCTCCTTTTATGTAAGCCTGCTGGGCCCTGATTGGCTGCTCCTTGCAGCCTCTCTCCCATTGTCTGTTTCCCTTGCAGCCTCCCTAGGCTGCTTGGAAGACTCACCTCCACTTCTCCTCTCTAGGGTAGAGTATGGTTAATCCCTTCCACACCTGCGTGGGGTGGACACCCCATCACACACCCTTCCTCTCAAGCCTGCAGCCCTCGGGGTGGGGTATGGGTACCTCTGGCCCTGTAGCTACCTAACTTGTGCCTGCAGATCATCCTTCACTTTTTCTATTTCTCTCAACTGGAGGCACACCTTTTTCTGGTCCTCCATAACATACTTGAGCCGTTAGCTTTGGAACACTAAGGGTACGTCTACACTTACTTCCTGGTTCGGCGGCAGTCTTGTCTAGACGCGATAAATCGATCCCGGATCGATCCCGGAAGTGCTCGCCGTCGACGCCGGTACTCCAGCTCGGCGAGAGGAGTACGCGGCATCGACGGGGGAGCCTGCCTGCCACGTCTGGACCCGCGGTAAGTTCGGACTAAGGTACTTCGAATTCAGCTACGTTATTAACGTAGCTGAATTTGCGTACCTTAGTCCGAAGTGGGGGGTTAGTGTGGACCAGGCCTAAGTCTCCTTCGGCTGTTTGCAAGGCCTTCTCAGCAGTTGCCAGTTTCTCCTGAAGCTTCTTTATTTGCCCTTCAATGCCCCCTTCATTCAGGGTCGGTGTCCCCACAGTAGCCTGCTGTGCCACTGTGTACTCCAGCTCTCTCTGCCTACTGTCACCTCTCCTTGAGCTCCCAGCTGCCCACTGACTGGCTGTCCTTACAGATCCTTTTATGTGAGCCCATTGGACCCTCGATTGGCTACTCCTTGCAGCTTCTCTCCCATTGGCTGTTTCCCTTGTAGCCTCTATAGGCCCCTTAAAGGACTCACTTCCACTCTAGGGCAGAGCACAGTTAATCCCTTCTACACCTGTGTGGGGTGGATACACCCCATCACAAATGGGATGGTAATTCATTCTCAGTTTATCAACTCATTAATTGGTGCATCAACCCAACAAGGTTGCTGGTTATGGATTGTATTTTTTTAATGTGGACACACCTATCTGGGGAGAACTGGACTGAAATTGCCATATTTACTTCCCAGCTATGATGGTCAGTCAGCTGATGGTAACATCTTTCTGTAAATGTTGTTGAATGAATACTGGCAGTTCATGTACAACTGTATGGGAATATAGAAGAGAGGCAGCCAAGGCATGGTCCTTGCCTGAGGAATCTAAATGGTGATCTACAATCATTTCTGACCTGATACGGATTTGAATCAGACACTTATAGGTGAAGGTTTCTTTCCCACTACAAATCCCCTGTGTTATCCAGTTTCTCATATTTTGACACCTAAGTGTCCATTCTTCTTCTTCTGAAAATGTTGCTTCTATTTCAGTCAATATTTAACTTTATTTTCCATATCGAATTTTAGATCTCCGATTTTATTGTGAAACATTATATTTCTTGGGCTAATACTGATGGAAATTCAGAAGTAGAGTTAACAATAATTATGTCAACAAATGTACATTTATTTTGATTCAGAAGGCTTTTATTACTATTTCTAAAGGTTATCAGTGGACACCTGGGCTGGGTGAGATGTATTGCAGTTGAACCAGGAAATCAGTGGTTTGTTACTGGCTCTGCTGACAGAACTATAAAGGTAAGGAATGGAGGGAAGGATTGGCGAATGGAGGGAAGGATTGGTCCCAGTTTAACTTTACTTTTTCACTTGCTTCTTAAATGTTTTCAGCTGTTCGAAATGGTTTCTTGACTGGCATGCACAGAACAGTCAGCTATAAAACACATTTTCTTTCACTATCCGGCCACTCATCTTCTGGAGGATTACTTTCTATGTGAGATCTGATTTTAAAAGTTAGGATTAGCATTAATGTTGAAACCTCTAGACCATTGATACTCAGAGCTCAGTGATTCAGGAGGCAAATTAGCGATCAACATTACCCAAAAGAGCCACTGTATGTGAATTCATCGTTTCATTTATATATATATATATATATATATATATATATATATATATATATATATATATATAAATTTATAATTATTCTCAGCAAAATACTGACCAAATATTATTTTATCAACTACAATTGGTTAATAACAGTAAAAGTATCGTAATTGGTTGCTTAAGTGTTCATGTCGCGTTCCCTGTCAGTACCCGACCGGGCCAGGGAAGCCAATGATCCAACCAGTGGACCAAATTCGATGATGAATCTTGGTCATGTGCCAGCTGAGGCATGTTGCACATATACGAAGAAGAAGAATTAAATTACACAGTGTTTTAATATTGTATGCGGCAAAGAGCCATAGGAGACGCATTAAAGAGCCTCTTGTGGCTCATGAGCCTCAGTCTGGGTATCACCGCTCTAGATCCTATGATGCCAATGAGATAAAAGTCTATATGCTAATTTAGTTCTTAAACCTTAATTATGCATGATAGATTTGCCTAGGGTATAACTATATAATGCTTTGATATCTGGCTAACTTACAAATATTTATATCTATCAATACAGATCTGGGACCTTGCTAGTGGCAAATTAAAATTGTCTTTGACGGGGCACATTAGTACTGTACGAGGGGTGATAGTAAGTGGAAGAAGTCCATACCTCTTCTCTTGTGGAGAAGATAAACAGGTGAAGTGCTGGGATCTCGAATATAATAAGGTAAGTTTAGACTTCTTTGGTCAAGGCACAATGAATGAAAGATTGCCCTTTTAAATATCCAGTTAACTAAAGTCTATTTATCCATCTAGGTTATTAGGCATTACCATGGTCACCTAAGTGCAGTCTACGGTTTGGACTTGCACCCGACAATAGATGTGCTGGTAACATGTAGCAGAGATTCAACTGCACGAGTAAGTAGAACAGTGAGATTTAACTTTGTTACATGTCCACTTTTATAATTAAAAAACCTGTAAGCATAGAAAAATTAAAACATAAATAGGCAACTTGTATTATCTACATGAACTCTTTTACCAAAAATGCCATACCTTTTGTACCTTCACTTATTGCATTAAGTCCCTGCCTGAGTGAAAACCGCACGTTGAAGGTCAACACACTTGGGCTCTGACAGTCCAATGAATGAGCAAAAATTCCAGTATTGAGAGCTCTCCACCAAGAGCACTCTTCCTCCAGTTTCCAGACATTTAAATCTAGGAACTTTTAACTCTTGAGCTCCTCTGCTAATTTCAAGTCCTGCAAAGGCTCATGGAGAGAGGGATTGTTTTGGTAATCAGGATCCAAACCATGTTGGTCTTTATAGATTAAAATTGAAGCCTTGAATTGTGCTCAACAGTGTATAGAGGGCTAGTGGATTCTTATATATTACTTACACCTGAGGCCACTAAGAAAGATCATTTAGACAGTTAAGAACCTTTAGTCATTAAAGTTTCTTGGCCTGAGAGAGTAGTACAGCTTTATGGTGACTGGCTTTAAATAAAGTTGTCCTGATTCCTTAGAATACATTGAATGGCAGCTTTTCCATGTTTTTTCTCCAGCTTGCACAGTTCTGTGATGAATTTATAAGTCAAAAGTATGGTAGTTTCATTCGTCAGGATTGTGACATGTAATCCATGCAATCAATGATAGGACCTAAAAAATGATGAATATACGTTTTCTTGACTAATTGAATTTACTGTGCTCTCATAGATTTGGGATGTGAGGACAAAAGCCAGCGTGCATACATTAGCGGGACACACAAATGCAGTAGCAACAGTGAAGTGTCAAGCTGCGGAACCACAGATTATTACAGGTATGGTATATGTTGTTTCCCAAATTGAATTACTCAAAACCAGCTAACTGTGCATATAACTAGTCTGTATAAGCACACGTTCATATCACTGTTACCTTAATTGATTAATACCAATTCATCATATTTGTTTTTCCCATTTGCTGTGTCTTCTATTAAATCAATTTGTAAGCTGTTGGAGGCAAACAAGGACCATATATTGCGATGTTTGTGCCGTGCTCTGGTCTGTTTGAAGCTAATGTAATACAAATAATAAATAATACAAAAGAACTGCAACATTAATGGAAAAATAAGGTTATGTGTTTAAGTACAAGTCAGGTAATGCAGAAGTAAAGGTTCTGATAGTAACACTGCACATATACAGTATTTCCAATTACTAGTTGGCCAACTAGTAATGTGCCTAATTATATGTAGTATGTATTATTCAATGAAAACTTTACTGTCTGCATTTCCGGACTCTTCTTGTGCTTAAATAGTCTTAACTTTTTTTTCATTTAATATGTAAAATTATGTTTGAGTGGTTCTTTTCATGTCCATGAAATCACGCAAGGGGAAGAGTTAATGTAAGTGTAAATAATAAGAGGAAATACAAAAAAATTAAAGGGAAGATTTTCAGATTGTACAGTTAAGTGTAAAAATGATGGCGTCAACCCCAGTATATCAAAAGCCATATATGGTAAAAATTCAACTTAGTTGCATGATGACAACTTGCATTCCTTTTAGTTTCAAACTAGATAAAATAATCTTCATTCCTTCTCTTAAACATTTATAATGTTGCTGTAAAACATATTGGCTTTTAACAGTCTACTTCAGAGGTGGTTGTATATCAGTAGTTACTAAAGATCACTGTTTCTAGTGAGTATGTTTTTCAAGCACTTTTAGGATGAAAGGTCTTGTTTTAATTTATTAGCAACTTCTGTATATCTGATTTGGTTTTCCAAACAAAAGTTGGTAGTGTTTATAGTATATACCATTTTTGTCTTTTTAAATCACAGGAAGCCATGATACCACAATACGACTGTGGGACTTAGTGGCAGGAAAAACTCGTGTCACTTTGACAAATCACAAGAAATCTGTAAGAGCAGTTGTATTGCATCCAAGACAGTAAGTTTTCCTTGTTCCTTTAGCCCTTCACAGTTTGTAACATGTGACAGGAGAAGCAAGCTAACATTAGATACCTTGTAGAACATTAGTTTTATATGTACTACTCAGCCTAGCAAATAGAGTTCAAAAATATGTACTCAACAGGAAACCATTGCAATTAAGGTATCTGAGAAGCAGTTGTTAACAGCACCGGTTCAACTCCACTCGGGTTAGCATTGTTGTGGAGCTCTAGTGTAGATTCTTAAGCACCAGCATTAGATGACACTGTACTTACAACCAGTGGCATTAGGACTCCCAATATTGATGGAGCTGAATCTTTCTTAGAAGAAAATGGGAAGGTTTTACAAATTTTCTTTGGTACGCAAGCCCTGAGTTGAGAGTAGTTAATACCATGGTGATGGGCTGTAAGGTTTAGTATCCTGTCTCTGCATTTGCCAGTATCAGATGCTTCTAAGGCAGGTGCAAAAAAAGCCCTGTAGTAGGTAGTGATGGAATAATCTGCCCATTAGAAAATTTCTTCCCAATCTCCCTCAGTTAGAAGTGGCTTATGAATTGAAGCATAATTCCAATAAAGATTCCTAGGATACCTACCCTATTAATGATCTAGAAAAGAATGACACATGATTATGATATGGCTGCATCTGATTCCTTTTAATTTCAGTCTCCTGATTACAAAACTTTGATTACAAAACTTCAGAATCTGTGTGAAGTGAATTGGTTCCAGTTCAGCTCCGGTACTGAACATTTTACAGAGCCACCTCTCTGTTACCATTATTAGCAGTCTGAGCAGAGAAACTAAAGATGTGTTGAACACAGAGACTGAACTACCCTCTCGCACCTAGAGAGCTTATGTTTGTTTGTGTCTTGTGGGGTAGAAAACTTCCATCACAAGGCCTTGTCAGTTGCGCACCTTTCACAAACTCTAAATTTACTGAATCTATCCTATCCTTTATCTGGATTAATTGACCAGTAACCCCTGTTCTGATGTGACGATTTCTGTAAAAAGTCAGTGAACTGTTTTGAGGATGCCTGATAAAAATATTCTAAGATGCTTTTAAACTTTGCTGCCCATATCAAATATGTGAAGACTCATTTGAAATGAGGGAATTTAAGTTATTTAAGGGTGAGTCAGCTGCTCATACAAATTAGCTTTTGGAAGTTAACTGTTTCTCTGTAGAGGTGCCTTACACACTGTTGCATAGATTTAGAATGACCATCTTGGCAGTTTTTCTTGGCCTTTAATATTCTCAACAAGGAAATCTGCAAAAGTGCTCTTATCCAGTACTGTGTGATATCTTTTGAAAATGCTGTGTCTGTTACCTTTTCTGATGGTACTTCTGTGCATGAGTATTGCCAAAATAAAAATGCAAGCCAGTTTAAATTTGGGACACTGTAAAAGCTAATGTTCATGTGTTCTTATTGAGAATTACTATTTCTTTGAAACTTTTATTATCTTCATTACACCATTAATGCATACCTGAAAACAATACCTTCCATAAGATTGTGTGGTTATGTAATCCAATTAATAAAATGAAAAACAAATGTAATGAAACATAGCAGAATTACATAACTAACATTTGCTTTATAAGAAAGTAATGTATATAAATATAAAAGGTTATGTTTTTATAAACTGGCTATTTTGGAAACCTGGTAATTTAGTGATAAAGTAATTTTGGAAATAACATTCAGCATCTGCCATGTAGCTTTAGGAGTGATGTGCCACACTGAAATGAGTTATTAATAAAATGATATGATGTAATAATTTTTTAACTTTCCTTTACTGTGCTAATCTTATTCCAGTTATACATTTGCATCTGGTTCTCCAGATAACATTAAACAGTGGAAATTCCCAGATGGAAACTTCATTCAAAACCTTTCTGGTCATAATGCTATTATCAATACATTGGCTGTGAATTCCGATGGAGTGTTGGTATCAGGAGGTAAATTTAAACATCTTGATTTTTTCCTATGTGTATGCATTTAAGCCTAAATCATTAGCCAAAGATGCAGCTTAAGTAGGTGGGCTAAGTAGCCCCTGGAGAGCAAGAAGAGGAGTCCCTGTCCTCTCTCTCACTCTCCACTTGCTGCTGTGGAGTGGCTGCAGAGTCACTCTGTGGACCCTACTGTACTCTTGAGCCTGAAGCAGCCATTGCCTTTTTAACATGTTGCCTATAGGTGTGGGTTGGATTGGGCAAATCTATATAGCAGTAGATCTCCCTGGCCTACTTCTGCCTCACTCCTACCCACTTGATGCATGCTAGTGCACATGGAGCAGAGGTCTGCAAACACAAGGTGCATGCATCCCTGTGAAGCCCACCAGATCCTAACCCCTCACTTCATGTGCAGCAGAAGAGCATTGGTTCTGTTTCCTGAAAGCCCTTTGCATATCTTTGATATCATGGTGATAATGAAAGTTGGATAGACAGTATTTGCCCCTTAATGAATACACTACAATCTACTTGGCTCAGCCTCATGTGTCAAAGTCTGTCTTACTCAATATATAGATGTATGCATATATTTTAAACTGAAGAAAGTAACCACATTGCTGTATTCAAATTCCACTCTTTGTTTCTCCATACATTGAATCTATCTACCTTTTTTGGAAATTTTACAAATGGTGTATATTATTTAATTAAATGCTGAATACTTCCTAACTAAATCTGTTACTAGTTAATTTATTAGAACATTGATTAGCTCAAGTTTATGGTGACTTTTTTCCCCCCAATAACAAGGTTTAATCAAGTACTGTAGTGTAAATAATTTTGATGAAAATACATACTATCAAAGCTATACGTTTGTGTGTGTGTGAACTCAGGGCCCCATTCTGCAAGGTACAGTACAAACATAGTGATAGGGTAGTGTATGACTTTAGACAGCTAACAGTCTAAATAGATGAGACAGGCAAAGGGTGGGCTAAGGGAAGTATTATCTCCTGTTTGCAGACAGAGAACTGATTGTCATCTTGCCCAGGATCACACAGGGAGCCAGAAGCAAAGTAGGAATTAAATTCAGATCTGCAGAGTCCCAGTTCAGTGCCTTAACTACAAGACCAACTTTCTTTTCACTTCTTTCTGCTCCTGCTAGCACTGAAGAACCAGCACAGCTATGGGAGAGTGAACTGAGATTCTATTCTAGTTTATACACTACTCACAGAATTATTAACTAAGTTACAATTGCAGGGGCAAATTCTGCCTTTGGTTTCACTTGGGCAAACCTGTTGTACACTTGTAACCAAGAGTAGAATTTAGTTCACAGAATCATGCCTGAGCCAGAAAATGCAGCTTTCCTTCCTTTAAGGATGAGTTTGTAGAAAGACTGTTACTGATAAACATTTTTTTATTTGTAAACGGAGCATGTTTGCTCTGGAAGTCATTGAGAGAAGTCACTTTTCAGAGGAGAATCATAATATTTAAACACCTAAATATTATCGTCACATTTAGTGTAGTATTAAGCATGGGGGGCGGTCAGTTTATTCTGATTGTTTTTAAATATAAATAAGTGGGCTTTCTTTTTAAATATAAATTAAATCTGTATTTGTCACCATAAATAACAGTTCATAGCCTTAAGGATTTATACAAATTGTGTGGGTAAAAGCTTTTAAAAATGGGTTCTTTTTTATTTAATTCTAGATAATTTTGAAGGATAAATTCTGCAAGGACCTTGTAGGAGCATTTGTACTGATTTTAGTACAAAACTGGGCTGCTCTTATTCTGCAGGCAGCCCCTTTGAAATAGCTGAAGCTTATGGAGAAACTAGTTTCTTTCCACAGATCAAAATTGCTGTTCTAGTAAGAACTAAATTGTAAAGACTTCTTTAAAAAACTGGGACCTTACAAAAACAAGTTTTCTTGGAAATCAGTACACGATCTGCCACAACTTCAAAGAAACTGATGCTGAAATAAGATACATTAATGTTTAAAGTCTTTCTTTAGACATTTCAGGAAGAGTCTTTTCTGGATTCCATATCTGGCTGGCATTGGTGGTCAAATTAAGCTCTGGTTTGACTAGGTGACACATTTATCATAACTGAAACATTGCTTTGATAATGGGTCTTTCCAAATGTGGATCTCTGATCCATGAAACTACCCTTAAACTGATGCTACTGGCAGTGATATTGCCTCTAGTTTAATCTGAAAGACCTTCTATAAACTTTAAACTTATGCAAGGTCATAAATCCTGTAGTGTTTCTAATTAATTCATAATTGAATATAGAAATACCAGCCTATTTGTAATGCCATATGCTACCAAGTGGGGAATTGGAGTTCAAGATTCCAGCACCATCTATCTGTTCCCAGACAGACTAGGGAAAACTTAGATGAACTCCAGAGCGAGTTGCATCCCTCCCTCTTCGTCGGGAAGGGAACAAGGAAACCAAAAGGAAATGGGGGACCTATTGAGGTGCAATAAACTACTCTAATTGAGTGTTTTAGCTAACCAGTTCAAACCAGTGGATTTCCTCATGCATTAGTCAGAAGTTCAGAGTGCTGTTCTTACAGGGTGGCAGAAATGGATTGATTGAAATACTGTTTTTTCTCTTTTTCAGCTGATAATGGCACTATGCATCTTTGGGACTGGAGAACTGGGTATAATTTCCAGAGAGTACATGCAGCTGTACAGCCTGGTTCTTTGGACAGTGAATCAGGAATATTTGCTTGTGCGTTTGACCAGTCGGAAAGCAGATTGCTCACTGCTGAAGCTGATAAAACCATAAAAGTGTACAGAGAAGATGATACTGCGGTATGCTGAAGTGTCTTAATTGCATTTTCCTGAAGTCCACAGTTTCAAGACAAAATTAATATAAAGCATTAAATTAACAGTCAGGTTTTCTGCAGAACTGTTTTATTCAGGTTAAGGTTGCAACATTTATATCCGAGAGGTGTCTAATAATATGTGGACCGTGGCTAGCTTCTGCACTAGCGATTACCTGTTAAGTGTAGTATAGCAAGCCTGTCTAAAGGAGGTCCATCTATTCAAATACAGAATTCCCCTTGTGAAGCAGTGTGGGATATCTCATTACAAAAAGTGTGCATTGCAAATTGAGGCCAATGCAGTGGTGTGCCTCATTGTAATCTTCAAGACAAAGATGCAGTTTAAAATGGGTATATTAATAATCTTTATGTGATTCCTATAGAATAGTTATAAGGCAAGCAGATTGGAATCTAGTGTAGACAGCTTATTTTCGAAATACTACACTTTGTTAAAAACTGAGTACATCAGGGAATGGGATCAGTTACTGTATAGTCACTCTATATAATAAGTGTGTGTAATACATGGATTCTAATAATAATTTTTGGACTTTCTGGTCCACTAGGCACTACTATAATATAAATAATAGATATGAATAGGGTTATATAATGTTACTTTGCACTTACATAGTGCCCTCCATCTGAGGATTTTAAGAGTGCTTCACAGATAATGAATTAGCACCTCCATATCTCTTGGAGGTAGCTGTTTTCCCCACTTGGGGGGAAATGAGGCACAGGGGTTAAAGAACTTGCCCACGGTCGCATAGCATATCAGTGGCAGAACTGAGTAGAGCCCAACTCTGCTGGCTCCCAGTCCTGTGCCCCGATCCCCAGAACATTCTTCTAAACCTGTCATTGACCTCTCATGATCTTGTTCTCCCACCCAAAAAATTCACAAAAACGAGATTCGTCCAGGACTTCCAATGGTGGGAGAGGGAGGAGGAACAAAGTTAACGAGTATATGAAGCCACTGAGCATTCTTAAGTAAAATTCTAATTAAAGCAAATACATCAACTGTTCAGTATTATGAATATAATGTACCTATGAAATTTATAGTATATAATGTGTAACTGATCTTTAAACCATGAACTAGTTTAGTTTACAGTTAAAAATAATTTTACTACAATTTTAGTCTTTATTTTTTGTTCCTTTTTTCCCCCCCAGACTGAAGAAACTCATCCTGTCAGCTGGAAACCAGAAATTATCAAGAGAAAGCGATTTTAATGAGGCAACATCTGCATAGTTATGCTTTCATTTTGTTTTGGCTTTCCTGAGAGCATTATGTTCTGTATAGAACTGCAGAGCAGGAACTCAGCTAAAGTCATTGTTGTTTCACCTTGTTTTACAATAAATTTTGTTTCTATTAGGGTTTTGTCTTTTTTTTTTTTTTTTAAATAATAATAATCCCAGGAAACCAGCTGCAGCTGTTAACTGTTTGACTTTGTTGAGCATGTATAGTTCATGAATAGGATAGACGTGCAGGTGGTTATTTTATTATATATTCATTGTGTGCAAGAGCTCTGAAGATATTTTGTTGAGCCAGTTTTTCTGGAATACTCTTGTTTGTCTCCAAGAACTAATGACAAGTTCTTGGAGTCAAACATTCTACAGGATTTTTTTTAGAGAATGAAATTTTTAGATTTTTAGAGCAGTATTGTTTACCCCTTATTACTGTTAAATTACTCTGTCACTGAATAATAAAACCATCAATGAGGAGGCAGGACTGTATGACAATTATGTGCTTTGCTTCATGAACATGAGCCATTGAGCATTGCCAGAGATTATACTATTTGGTGAAACTGAGTTTAAAGTAAATTTTTTTTCCCATTAGAAAAACTTTTACCTTGTACCTAAAATTTGGGTAGTAAGGTGTGAAAGTAAAATCTGTTTGGACCTTTACAGTGAATATTTTATAGTTATATTTGAAAGCGTCATTGTCAGGATGTTCAGGACCAAATGACTTATCTTTTTTAATTATATTTTGTCTTTATCAATTATCAAAATCATACATGAGTCATCTTATAAAACTTTTTTAAACTGTTCTTTTGGTGCTAAAACTCTTCTGAATTAGATTTGGAGACTGTAAATCATATCTTAATGTTGCAGTTTACCACTGCATTATTGAGACATTTGTAATATTTGAAAAAGAACTTTTAGTATTCATGAAAGGTGATGAATTAGTAACCCTAGAAAGGCAAGTCTTTAATCTGTTTACAGAACATGCAAGTGATGGGAAGCAGAAGTGCAAGCAAATTTATATTATTTTGTCAGTGAGCTCAGTCCTGTTCTGAAATAATTTCACATAGGGGAGAAAGTATTTGTAATTGACCCTGACCTTGGCCTCAATCCTTGGTTTTCCAGATGATACTGTTAACAAAGACAGTTGTGATGGTGGTTTTCATATTGTGAATACATACCTGTCCATTAAGAACTTTGCTATGGCCACTAGTTGGATATTAACAACTTCTAGTTGCTGCCAACCTGGCCTTAATATTCAAAGCTGTGAACTAGTGGTGGGAGAACTGCCAGTTCCCGGAGCCCTCTGTTTCAGAGAATTTTTAGTTTTGGGTCACTTGTAATGCAAGTATGTATGTTAACATTGTAAGAATAGTTAAACATTATTTAATGCCATCTAAAAGATTTTAGAAGGAACACAGTCTTGTATACATCCTTTGTTGAATACTATATCTAAAAATAATAGACTGGATAGTGTCCTTTTAAAATAGTCCATGCAGCTTAAAACAGTTGCACTTTGGTTTAAGACTATTACCTAAACTGTTATGTCCACAATGTTTTATACATATAATTGCAATAATTTTGTTCAGTTGCTATACATCAAGTTTTATTGCCTTTTAGGTCAAGATACTTCAAGGTATGAAAGAAAAAAAAGTTGGGAGAGATAAGTAGCATTTCCACAATTCTTCAAAAGACGACATGTTTAAAAGCAAAAAATCTGAAACACTGTCAATATTAAATTTTGGGTTAAAGCTGCTTTGAAAATAAATGAACATCTCACTTTTAAAGGGATGCTTCTAACTCTAATCTTTTGAAATTTGTCTAATTTTTAAAAAAATGCAACATTTGATAGAACATCTTGAATCTTAAAACAAAAACAAAAAAAGTCCCACCCTCTTTTTCCCCGCCTTCCCCTTTCTGCACACACCTTGCCTGCAGCCTCTTGCCTGTGCTGGCTGTTTTGTGCTGTTACTGGTAAACACTCCTTGCAGAGCTTGGGGAAGAGTGTGCATGTGAACTCCCCTCAGAGCAGTGCCTGAGCAGTCGTTTCATGCTAGTATGTAGTGGAGAAATACATTATACCATCAACAAATCATAAATTTGATTATACAGATAATTTGGGTCCTTGTAAAATATATTTGTCAGTGTATTAATATGTAAAAAGATTACATACAGGTAACTTTTATATACATTTTCATTATTTAAATATACTTCAAGCGGAATCCTGACTTAAAAAGTTAAGTAATCAGCAAAGATTCAGATGCATGTTGCTGCTGGTCAAAATTACTAACAATCGGGGTAGTAAGTGCTGTATTATTTAAGTCTATATTATTTCATGAGTACTGAAGTTGTGGCGCTCTCAAGAACAGCTGTCAGCCATTGTAACCTCAGTTATATGGAAAGTGTGTTGTATTCTTGTGTATTGTATTTCTGTAAATTTATTATGACCACAAACTCTTTTGCATCCCTGAAATTCACAAGTTTGGCATCATGTGTTGCAAAATGTTCAGGTTGGGAATAAAGCCCTCTTTAGGGAAAAGGAGTAGGAAGAAATAATTTTTCCCAAGAAAATCTTAGATTACTGTTGAAACACCTTAGTCTCCTTTATCAGGATACATCCATTTGAAGTTAAAAAGTGGAAAAATTAGAGACTTGGGCTCATGACTTGCCTGTCCTTCTGGGTTAGTTCCTTCTTCCTTCCCTTGACAGCTTCTGTCATTGCACTGCTGTACTACTTTGTGAAGATGGATGAATAATCCACTGCAGAACCTGTGCTTCTCACGTACAGTTTGGCAGGACACCGGTAGCACGGTGAGGCAGCACCAAAGATTTAGGGTCATAATCTCTTTGCAGCAGTACATGTACATAATTCTCATTAACGCACATCGATTTGGTTTGCAAATTAAAAGGTGTGTAGTCACTACTGTTCGGCCTTATAGTTTTCCTTTCTGGTTCTGTAGTACACGGTCCTAGTACTAACTCAGCTCTCCTTGCTTTCTTAACATTTGACCTGAGTGTTACATTTCTTACCAGCAGTTTCATTTTTTCTATTAGTTTTTTCAGTAATGTAAATATCATTACACCTGATTTAGTTCTAATTAATTATCTATAATACATCAAGTGCAGATTAATTCATTTTTAAATGTTCCTCTATTGAAAGATTAGTTTTAATAAATAGCTATAGACAATTGTGATGTTCTTCCTATAGATGTACAGTGAGCATCTTAGT
Source organism: Emys orbicularis (assembly GCF_028017835.1). NCBI lineage: Eukaryota > Metazoa > Chordata > Testudines > Emydidae > Emys > Emys orbicularis. Next base: position 63,216,965 of record NC_088687.1, on the reverse strand, counting down.
CTTTTCTTGTACATCTAAATAAATCACAAGATAATGGGGCAATACAAGAGGATAAGGCTCATAGCTTAACTTCCATGTTGCTGGAAAGTATCATGCTACAATTTGTTATAGTACTTTTGGACTGGAATCTAATCTGATACGTGGATAATTATTGCCCAGTATCTTGTAAAATCCATTATTGCCTCTGTGTTTGTGTATATATAGTAAAATCATACCCATTTCTACCCACAAAAGTTTGTTTTGCTTTTTACTGTACATAATTACAGCAAAGTGAGAGAAACTGTTTCTGATTGTAACATAATTGCAAAATTGTGTAATTGGCAAGGGTGATGTGATTTTATAATCTTCTTATACTGTACAGTAAAGCATACAGTGTAAATTAAAGAGCACTAGGAAGTTGTCATTAGATGGCAGTATGAAGGCTGTGGAAGAAGATTATGCATTTTTCCTGATACAGCATACATAAATGAGTCTTTAATAATCTCTTCTTTTTTTGTCCAGTTCCTCTTGAAAAAAAATTGCTATGCCTAACTTTTAAGTGACAGCAATTTAATAACCAATAAAATTTTAAATACAAAATAATGATTCCAGTCATTTTTTCATATTCAGTTTGTTCTTCAGTTATGATAACACAACAAAACAAATGATGTCAGTGAGTGAAGGTAAGCCAAGATAAAACAATGGGTAGCATCACTTAGTATGTGCTGTTTTCCTTTAGTACAGCATGAATATTTTTTTTGCTGATCAGGTGTAACAGGATTGAGGAGGCTGGGTTCCTCTGTCAGGTGATTCAACCCTACATGAAGGTGCAGTAGAACTAATGTAGAGTCATTAACAGGTGGATTTCATTAGCCTCAACAGGGACATATAAGGGATTGAAGCCTCTCTGAAAGAGATAAACATAGGCCCTGGGATATAGAAGTCTCCAACCAGAACCTAGGAACAGCCACACTTGTGGAGAAAGCTTAGGTGACAGTTTGTTTTTGGTTGGGGTTTGAGTTACCAATAAAAGGAAGGGGATATGTTTGTGGTGGTGGTATTGTTCTGTAGTCAGGATTTCATCCTGTCTACACTAAAGTCAATGGGAGTTTTGTCATTGACTTCAGTGAGGCCAGGATTTCACCCAGAGCATAGGCTAGGAATGCCACCTACTTCTGGGAAGAATTGGCCTGGAACAATTTTTTCTTTATATTCTTGCCCCTTACAATTTTTGTAGAGATCTTTTTAATAAACATTTTTGAGAGTTTATTTGTACAGACAAATTCCAGTGTATTGCATTATTGCCTTCAACTGAAACCCAGAAACCCTAAATTTTAATTTGTGTATACTAGTGAATGAACTACTAAATTTTTAACCTTCCTGAAATTCAAAGCCTACAAAAAATTCAGGTATTCTCCAACTATTAACATGTTCTTTCACATTGTTGCAATATCTTGTATGCTGTTCAAACATTTGTTTCAGGAGAAGCAATTTTTATTAAAGCTTTCATTTTCAATTTGATACAAACTAGAGATTCAAAGTTTTTTGGAACAGAGGTTACAAAACAAACAGCCTATCGTATAACATGAGATCTCTGTATATTTTAAACAAATGTAGGCGTCTAACTAATGGTCTTTTATTTCTTTGCTTTATTAAGTAGCGGAGAGTTTTACCGTGTTGCTGAAGCATCCAATTAGCACAGTATGCAATTCACATGAAAACCATTTTATTTGTACAAATTAATATGTGAAAAGTTACCGTTTTGAATTGATGAACAAAAATGGATACAGCGTTTTCTTTTAGAGAAACAGAAAAATAGTTCAAGTTCAAAGATTGCTTTTTGCCTTTTATTATCGAATAGTAGATTCTTTACAGGTTAACTGAGGTTTATAATTGTATTTTAGGTGAATATCTTGGAGGAAGCAACAAAAGTAACTGGATGGTCTATCATTTAAATGCTGTTTTGAACACTTAAAAACAAGATATCCTTGCAAAGAATGCCAACTGAAAGCATGCTGTTATTTTAATAGCAATTGTCATTTAAATGGAATTTGTAGTTTGTGGATCAACATATTTTCTTTGAATGTAAACAACTTCTCATTGAAGTGAATTGGAATGTGATGAGAGGGGAGATATTGACCCAGTTTATCTATAGCTACAGAAGTTGACAGGAGAGGAACTAAATGGATCACTATTACTGATGCAGAGCTTTGCACCTCTAGGGCACTGCATTAATTTGAAGCTACCTTTTGGATAGTGATCAAGAATAATTATAGTCTGGCGGCTTTCTGGTGGTCTAGTGGACTTAAACTATTGTATATGTGGCACTGGGTTATGTAATGAGAACTAACAGAATTGGCTGGCACTTTACTAGCAGTCTCAATAGAGAGGTCCGAGAGTGGGTATGGAATGTGGGCTACCATCTCACGTCTAGAAGTGGTCTCCCCAGGATAATGTTGAGGCACAGTGGTTTGGACCATCTGGAGAAGTTTGCATTGCCACTCCCTGTGCTATACCTCTTCTGGGATTAAGCTCAGAGCTTGTGATTCCTTTCATGAACACTTTTTTCAGTTATGTTCATGATGATGGAACAATACATTTCCCTATGCTTTCTTTAAACAAACAAAAAACCACACCTCTGAGATTGGTCACTGACAGCATTATAATTTCCATTCAATGAGTTTCAGGCACTTGAAAATTAAAAACATTAGAACAAGCATTCATGAAATAATTTTTATGTTGGAAAAGCATGCAAGCCTTTTCCTGCAAAAATACCATATTGACATAATCAAGAAGACTTTTCCTCTCATAACGGGCAAGTATCCTAGCAACCACTGAATAGCAAAGTCTATTCAATTCTCAAAGGTACTATCTAATAGGGGCATGAAAAATATACTTAGACCTCAGCTTCAGCCTCCCTTTGGTTTCCAAACATAGGACCCAATTCGTCAAGCCCTCTGCGCAAGAAATTCCCTTTGAAGTCACTTAAATGGGAGTTTCATAGAGCAGCTGCAGTGTCAATCCTTTGGTATGACTCTTTCTCCCAATACTTCCCTATGCAGAAGTTATTTAATACCTGCTTTTTTTATCTCTGTCTGTAATGCTTAAATGTAAGTCAACCTGGAATTCAATAGCATTTGAATTTAACTGTATTCATTATTACACGTATATTGCATTTTAGCTTGCAGTGAATTCTGGACACATTTATTGCCTCCTTTAACTTCCTTGGATGCTATGAATGTTGCTGACAAGCTTTCACCTTTACCTCTTCTGTAGCAATGGAATCTTTATTTGGCTTTGATTTGTCAAGGACAAATCATTTCTTGCCACAGTGCATTTTTAAAATGTAATGGCCTGCAAAGCTGAATTATTTCTCTCAGGTGTGTAGATAAGCCACGCCTGGCTTAACTAGGTCTGTCTGTGATCCTGGCAATTCAGGCAATAGCTCATCTACTATTAGATAGTGAAGGCAAAAATCATGTGGACAAAGAGCCAGTGGGTTAAAATGGAAAAGGTCTTAAATTTGTGCAAAGTAGGAGAAACCCTCCTATAAAACTGTTTTTAAAAAGAGGATTACTTAATGTGTTGGCATCCATTAAAATAAAAAAATCCAAATATGAAATACTTTGCTTTTGTTTGTGGTTTCTTCTGTGAGCATTTTATTGCATAGTCTCTTCTCCTTGTCATCTTTGGGGAGGGATAAAACTCCTGAGAAGGGATGTTAGCAGTTCCACAGCCCATTAGTTTCCTTCACTTTTTCTGTTGGAGTGACCAGTTTTGTTGGACGAAAGGTTTGGAGCCTTTGGGTTTGTTCTCCATTGCAAGGCTAATAAAAATCCATTCAGATTGTGGCTGATGAACTAGTTGATGAGTGGTGGTGATTTTAGAAGGGTTTGAGCTTGGCTGTCAGTGTTCAATTTAGTGTCATTATAAACAGAAGTTTAAAAATATAAAACAGCTGATATTGGGCTAGAGAAGAGCTGGATTTCATGGGCATGAGAGATAGGAAAGAGTGCAGTTGTCAATGAAAAGAAGGTAGGCGGAAGAGAGGGATAGAAGGTAAAGAGTGATATTTAGTTTTGAGGAGCGTGAGTTTGAGATCGTGCTTTGACGTTGTGTGGAGTTGTCTGGGATTGAGAGATGCCAGACTGAGCTGAGAGAGAGAGGTCAGTGATCGAGTATAGGAGTCACCAGCATAGAAATAGTAGTTGAAGGCATGGGACGAGATGAGGTTGTCAAGAGGGATATATTGAATATAAACACACTGTAGTTCAGTTGCATAAGGAGACCACAGCAAAGACAGGACTCTGGTGATGTATGATACTGCTGTGGGATTCCTACAAAGAGGGAAACGAAGTACAAATATGTCTGGACAAGGCTCAAAAATGAGGTCTTGAATATAGCCAAGCTGTACACTATTGGTAATGTAGTTAAATAGCTTTAAAAACCAAAAGGGCTAATTTTGTGGTCAATGTAATGTAAAGCTTGCAGAATAGTGTAATTTGCTCACAATTATTCAAACCTATGAGCAAATAAATGAGCTGCTGCATTCTGAGCACAATGCAAGTGATGGCATTGTAGTGATGTATGAATTTCAGTCATTGAACCTCATGGTCACAAGAGCATGTGTTGCTGTTGTGAGAATGCCAGGAGATAAATAGGGGTGTAGGTTGCACAACTGGAAAAAATATTTTTGTATCACATCCCATACCTGGCTTCACAGGTGCTGGCTTCTTTCTTTCCCCGGGGGTGCTCAAGCCCCGCTCAGCACCAGGCCCCACCCCCACTCCACCCACCCCTTCCCACCCCTCCTTGCCCCACCCCCACTCCACCTTTTCCCACCCAGTTCCACCCCCTCCCCTGAGCGTGCCCCATCCCCGCTCCTCCCTCAGAGTGCCTCCTGCACCCCGCGGAACAGCTCATCCACGGTGGGTGGGAAGCGCTGGGAGGGAGGGGGAGGAGTTGATCGGGGTAGCAAGTGGGCGCGGAGGTGGCGGCTGGCTGCTGGTGGGTGCTAAGCATGCACAATTTTTTTTCCATAGGTGCTCCAGCCCTGGAGCATCCATGGGGTCAGAGCCTATGCCTGGCTTTCCCTGGAAACTGACACTAAGAATCCTAACGTGACTTAATTACTTCCAAATAAATCCTATCAACAAGCAAACATCCTGCAATTGGCAGCTAGGTACCAGCTTCCAGTAAAGGGGTAATAGAGTTTGAGCAGAAAAATTCCATACAATTAGCTTTTTCTACTAAAATTTCACTAACGATCAACTTACATGTCCTGTAAACATATGAATTGCGATGTGTTTATTTTTCTTTAATTTCTCTCTGTACAATGCATCTTCAAAACAAAGCTTGGCAGTGTAGTACTACTGGAATCACTCAATTGGAGTAGAATTGTTAGTCCTATTTTGTAACTGAAAACTTGCAGTTCGTAAGATCCATGGACTGGAGCCCCATGATGTTCCGGCCAATTTTCTGATAAGCATGACATGAGACCTGACCTTATTGTGGGTGTACTCAAGGTGTTGTTGAAAGGTCAAACTCTGGTCCAGTGTAATGCCAAGATACTTTGGATTAACCTTGTGGCTGCCTCACTGCAGAACTGCACATCGTTTGGTATTAGCCATTTTATTGTTCAAATGGAAAGCAGTTACCATGGGCTTTTTGGTGTGTGTGTGTGTGTGGGGGGGGGGGGGGGGGTCATTAGGCCTAAGTTTCCAGCATTGGAAATAATCAGCCATTGTGCTAAGATCTGGGGTTAGGGTGAAGCTGAGGGTATGGAGGCTTGTATGCTGAACAGCTAGGGCAATGTCATCCACGTACCTAAATTTCCTTGACTCCATCACTGGTATATCCACGGTATAAAAAGTATTGGGGCCAGGACAGAGCCCTGACGGATGCCCGAGCTAAGAGTTCTTGGTTTACTGATCTGGCCATTAAGGTGTATCTTAAAGCGTCGGTCTCAAGTCATTGCTGCGAAGAGGCGGATCATTCGCCATCAGTGAATGACGCAGGAGATCTTGAGGAGGAGGCCCTATTTCCTAACAGTGTTGTATGCCAAGGACAGATCAACAAGGGCAATTCCTGTCTCCAACTTATGTTGGAATCGGCCTCAATGTGGCCAGTAAGTGAAGCTACTTGGTCACAGGATTTCATCTGAAGAGTAACTGCTGCCTCCTCTGCTGGGAGGATATCTTCGATAATATCAGACAGACGGTGGAGCAGCACCTGTTCCATGAGCTTGCTGGTGGTTGAGAGGAGAGAGATGGGGCGATAGCTACCTGCATCCTCTGGGGGGTTCCCAGGCTTCAATAGGGCAACACTGCCTTGGTATATTCTGCAGCTGAATATTGTGTGCCAGTGTGGTCTCACAGCAGTCACACTAAACTCCTTGACACTCAACTCAATAATGCTATGCACATAGTGTTGGGGATGCTCAAATTGACTCCAGTTGACTGGCTGCTGGTCCTATCGCACATCCTACCTCCACAAATTAGAAGAACTGCTCAGACTTCTCGCTTTCTGAACCATGTCAATGCAAACGCAAAGATCCCGCTGCACCATGACCTGCAGAACCCACCAAAGACTAGATTAAAATCCCGCAACCCTCTGTGGAACCGTATCAACACCCTTACGCCCAACTTCAATGCTGAGGCTCAATGGACAGTCACATGGAGCATTTTGACCAATCAAAACAAACAGCTTGTCATTGATCCTGTTGAACCACTGAGTTTTGATTTATGCCAGAAAGAATGGTGCAGATTGAATCGCATCAGGACATCTCATGGGAGATGTGGACAAACCCTCTTTAAATGGAAAATGAGGCAAACACCTGTATGCAACTGTGGTCACCAGTCACAAATGATGGAGCCTCAGCACATCATATCTGAGTGTCCCCTTCGTTCTTTTGCTGGGGGCCTGAAGGACATTCACCAGCTCACTGCTGTGGCAATGTGCTGGCTATCGAACTTGGATATAAATTTGTAGTTGTTGCTACCTACCCAAGCCAGACGAAGGAAGAAGACTGAAAACCTTGGCAAATGAGTTATTACTTTGTCACTCTAAATCAACATCTCTATTCTAGTAGGAATGTTGACAATTATTAGTAAATTGAAGCTACTATATGTAACAATTTTAAACAGAAATGTTCTTTCTGATGATCAAAGTTAATGCAGTACAGTGCAAATTTTTATTCTTGTTCCTAAAGGAAAACCTTTGTTAAATTGGATTTAAAGATGTAAATGTCTATCAATTGTTTAAAAGGAGGGGAGGGGGCATGAAGGACTGCATTTATGCTTCGATTTGTCTGTAGCATTAAGAAAGTATGGAGTATGTGGTCTTGGTTTTGTACCTATATGTCTGATACGCAAGTGTGGTACCCTGCCACTCTGCACATCAGATAAATAATCTAATTTTTGGTCCAGCCCTTAAGTTTCATAACCCAAATAATAGCTCTTAGTCTCACAGTATAACAGTACCTCCACATTTCAGACCCTTTACACCTTTCGGGAAATGACCTGAATTTGATCCCTTTTGATAGATACAAAAGCTAGTTGTTTTCCAGTAACTATTTTCCATGCTACAATAAAGTGAAATCCAGTGCCCTTACCTTTATAAGCTAAAGCAGCATACAGTCTGTCAACAAGAGTAAGGTGTCAAGTATCAGAGGGGTAGCCGTGTTAGTCTGAATCTGTAAAAAGCAATAGAGGGTCCTGTGGCACCTTTAAGACTAACAGAAGTATTGGGAGCATAAGCTTTCGTGGGTAAGAACCTCACTTCTTCAGATGCAAGACTAAGGTGATTCAGTAAAATTAGATTGCTCTGTTTTCAGTCACTGATTCAGTGAAGTTGGCTGAGTATAGAATTGACTCTTGGTTTTTGGTTGTTCTGTAGGTGATGTATGATACAGTGGCAGAGTTAAGGTAACTTAGGTGACAAACTTTTCCATACTTTGTAATGTTTGCTTTTTTTTTAAGTGTTGCCCTTTTGTCCTCCCATTTAAAATTTCCATAATGTTTTTTTTTTTTTTTAGGCAACTACAACCTTCAAAGGAGGAGGAATTGAGTAACTGAAATATATTGACAAGCCTTGACTTGATGAAACATTTTAGCTGAGGAATCCTGTGTTTAGAAATTCTTCAGAGACAAGGTGGGTTAGGTAGTACCTCAAGTAGAGGAGTCCCTGGTGGACCCTGCAAGCTGCTCAACAGCTCTGGGGGAGCTTAGGTGCTGTGCAGGGATGGATTAGTTTCTTCCTCCAGGTCCCCCATATGACTCTCTGCCTCCTGCTCCACCCAGCATGGTGGGAGAGTGACACATCGAGGCTTGTAAAGTGGTTATTGTGGGTTACAGTTTCTAGACCATTGGATAAAGTCTCATTTTCTCCCCAGAGATGCTTCCCCACATGTGCCTGTTACCCTCTTTACTCTCAGATCCCACTGTTTCTTCTCCTCCACCCCGGTTCCCTGCCTGATCCTCCTTCCTCGTCAGTATGCTGGGACCATGCCTGGTAAATGTTTTGAGGTTAAAATAACTACAAATGCTTTAGTAACTAAATAATTATGCCAACTGTTCTCTCTTCCCTGTCTCCCAAAAAGTCAAAGGCACCAAGACCAATAGATCCATAACTCAGTCAAGTCGTTATGGAATTTTAAACTTAAACCAAACCAAAGTTAAGATGATGTTGAAGTAAACCATCTCTGGAGTTTTTCTGTGGGTGGAGGGGGTGGAGGGGGAGTCTGTTCTTTATTTCTGAACCTTCAGTTCTCTTCGCCATCTTGTCCAATTTGCCTCAGACTTTCCAGAAAAATTTCTACCCTGGCCTAACACAGTCCATGTGAAATTTCAGATAGACTGGCTATGTTTTGATGAAGCTGGGTAATGAGGTATGGGAAGGAGGAGGCCAGGGTGGAGGAAGGAATGTCAAAATCCCGTTTATAGGCTACTTTCACTTTTGACTAAAGAAAGACTAACCATGTTTTCTACTTTCATTTTTAAATCCCATAGGTAATTGCTGTAAATGGCACAATAAGGGATCCAGGTAATGCAGACCACAAAAAATGGTCAAGACAGAATTTAAGGTCATCTTAAAAATGTGGCCTCAAGAATATTCTAAGACACGGTACCCATGGAAAAAAAACTTTTAAAATAACAAACAGCCACTATCTGTAATGCAAAAGATGGTCACAAAATTAATTAAGAAGGTCATGGAAAATTGGGAACATTTTAATAGCTTTATTCCCAAATACTTCTCAGTCCATCTTTTTATATAAAGAAACCATAGATCTTTTCATTCTGTTTTAAAAAAAAAAATAGTAGAAAGGAAATATCTAGGTGCTGTCCTGCAAATGTATACTTTCAGCCTTGCTTGAAATGTATCAGATTAGAAAACATTTAAACTAACCATGATGTTAAACATAACTTAGCGCCTAGTATAAACAGGGACAAGTCATGTTTGAAATACACGTTAACTTTACCCTAGGAGGCACTTTAGGATTAGCCACCTGCAGCTGTTTTAAAACAACTATTGCCCAGACTGAGGGCAAAAATGTGTTTAATACTGTGCTAGTTAAGACATGTTAGTTGACATGTTTTCTGACATGGTGCACTTCCAGATGAGGCCTAAGTAATGTGTGCTGGAACTTGGCATGCATGGGAATTTATAGGAGCAGGACATTGTCCTCATTTTTTGACTTGGTTGCCTGTAAAAGGTGTTTCTGTACATTCTTATGCAAAGTGTGTGTAACCCACACACTTTCTGGGTGTGGTGTTCTGTCCCATCTAGTGGCACCAAGACCACTTAGAGAGAGAGATTAATGAGTCTGCTCTACTGCCTTAGCTAATAGTCATATGGCTTTTAGCTCATGCATAGAGGCTTATGCACTAAGCTCCAGAGGCCCCAGGTTCGATCCTGCCCACTTGTTGGTGTTACATGTACATAAGTCCTCCTTTATCCTTCAGTATCGAACTGATCACAGCTAATATTACTAAATGAGGGAAAATGAAAGGGAACCTCACTGAAAGCCTAACCCGGGAAAAGAAACATTTTAAAAAGAAGTTTTCACTTAACCCATTGTTCCATGCGAAAGCTGGGTGCATATTAATAAATATACTTACATTCATTCACATAAAACCCACCAACTTGCTTCAGTTGTCTTGACCCTTCTTGTGCATTCAACTTTCTTCAGAGTTTTTAGACTTCTCTAATTCACACTGCTGGCAGGGTGGTTATGGGAACTTGCACTGGTGTAGCAGAGATCTGCTATTCCCCCACTCTGCTCCTGCCATGTCTTTTCCTATCCTCAGCCTGACCCCTACATTGGGGTGGGAGGCAGCTGTCACAAGAGCTCTGATGGCTTTATGCTGTCAGAGAGTTCCTGTCCTCCAAGAGAATTCTCCGCTGGCAGATTATGGCCAGAACTCGGCCCCTTTCTCTAGGGCAGAATCTTGCCCGGAGTCTGCCTGGATCACTCATGAACAGGAGAAAGGGATAACTAACTTAATTAATTGGTTGTTTGCTACAAATGGTTCACTCAGCTCTACCCTGCACCAAGGAGGAGCCCCTGACCCCACCCCACCTCATCCCATAGTGGAATAGCTCACCAACGTTTTGTACATATCTATCAGCACTACCAACAAAATTATCTGGAGCAGAGGGAGTTATTTTCCCTCATCTCTCCAGTGATCAGATAGGTTCCGGTGACGGTGCATATTTTTTTCTTTTCTTATAGTACATAGGGCTGCCACTTACTCAGCACCCCCTAGTAGCCAGAGGATGTCCTGCAGTGCCCTTATGAGTTCTACACAGTCTCTCTTCTGAGTAGAACCACGCTCCATAGACTCATAGACTCATAGACTTTAAGGTCAGAAGGGACCAATATGGTCATCTAGTCTGACCTCCCGCATGATGCAGGCCACAAAAGCTGACTCACCCACAACAGAATCTTCCAGCCTGCGACCCCTGCCCTATGCTGGGGTTGGTTTAACGACTGCAAACAGTCCCACATAATCCTTAACATCTCAGAAATGAAGTTCAGCATTGCAACCCAGGAGTTCACACTTACCTCTGGCTCTTCTGCTCCCCTCACAGAGCTCTTCTCCTGCCACTGTCTGTTCTCCATAGGGTAACCCCTCCTAGCAGTTTCTACTGGGAGCTCAGCCTTCTGGCTCTATCTTCCTTCTATCAACATCTCCCCAGCAAGAAGGCTGGCTATATATTGCCCTTCTCCAAAGAGCTCCTCTCAGTTGGCTGCAAGAAAGGCCCCATCCTACACTAAAGGCTCCTGGTCCCAGGTCCAGTATACTGGGTTTTTTCCCCCCATCCAACTACTAGTTCCCCAGTACTTCTTCCTCACTTCCACTACAAGGCCATTTCCTGGGCCTTTGTTCATCCCAGCTTCCTGGAACAGGGTCTTCTGGCCTCCTCTGCTCTTAAAAGCCAGTATATCCCATTACTCTGCAGTTTGGAAGGAGCTCATGCACCTCTAATCCCTAATACTGTAGATCTCACTGGTCCTCATTCCCTTGTAGAATTAATGGATTTGTTGTTCAAATAAGATCAGTTCAAAACATTTGCATGTTTACAAAGCCTCTTGATATCATGCATATCCATGGATGTTCCTCAATATTGTATGCTAACTCCTGCCATGGGGCATTTCCCAGTGCATCTATCATTTTGAATATTTCAATTCTCCTGTCTTAAGATCAGGGTGTCTACTTATTAAGGCCTGCACATTTAAATGCAATAGTGGTACGAGTTGCTTTAGCAGTACCACAGTGTCAAGGACAGCATCTGTCAGAGTGGAATCAGTTGATACATTGTGGATCTCATTCTGGAGAACAGGAAAAATTACCTTGTTTCCTATTTTGGTAACCTTTCTTGGAACTAAGTAGAACATTGGCCAGCCACAATGATGTGTTTGTGTCCCATATTTGAAGTGTCCAATCCAAGAAGTTACATAATATTTACCTTCTACAGCCTTTGCAACCTTGGCTTGACCTTGTCTCCATTGCCTCAGCTATACTGTACAATTTTGGGTTTCTTTATCCAAGGTGAACCCAAGGTGAACACCGGCAATGTGCTCTGCAATAGATCACAATGATATAACCATGTACCACACCTTTTGGAACAACATGAGGTATCTGGGGCTTTCCAGACCCCGCCTCACACATCCTTACCAGTATCTGAGGATGAGTGACATATTCTTTTAAGATATAACCTGCCATGGTAGATTCCAACGTATCTATGGACTGGACACTAACACTCTTAATGCCTCACTTAGTCCTATGGCCATTGGTACTGCTAGTGCAATAGGAAGGCTTTTTTCTCAGCATTATAGACTCTTGAGTAGTGCCTCACCTTGCACCAATCTACTCTTTTATTTTTGTCCATTGTTCCAGTATCTTATTTGTTATGAACCCAGGCACTTCCCCACCTTGAATTTCATTTAGTCCTTCCTGTAGCACCTCTATTAGGAAGCTGCCATACTACAAAGAGGTAATCACTTTTGATACATTAGGATGATTTTTCCTATTTCATTGATTGCTGCTTCCAGTTCCTTAAACCCTGTTATCCTCACATCCTGAAAACCCTTTGAAGCCCACCCTATGTCTTAATTCTGTTTAACTTTTTGTTAACAGATTTTGTAATTGAACTCTCTCATTTTCTGATTTTCTTCCCATAATACTCCTAGTATTGTTCCTATATCTCTTTTATCTCTCTCCCCCTGACTTTTTCCCTTCTCAGGCTACCAATTTTTCTCCAATTCCACCCCATCCATTCAGTGTCTGAAATGTAGCACCACTTTTGTTATCATTTGCATATAGAAGCGCACATATTTTGCATGACAGAACTGTTGTAATTTGTTAAATTCAATACTACAGGTATCATTTGGTACTGTACAATATTATATATGATCTGATGTTCATGATTGTCAGGTCCTGCTTCCATTTCTGAGCATGGTTCATCATCTTGCTTCAATTCTGGAGTTAGGAGGCATTGTTCCTCCAGTATATTCAGGAGTGGTAGTGGTACTCTGCCAATCCTTAATCACATTCACAGAGAAGGTCAAAGTCTCAGACACTTGCCTGGGACAGTAGGTTGACTCCTGGGCAGTAGTCTGATGATTTTCTGAAGTAACTGTAACATATACAGCATGTAATAACTGCACGCTATGGTTAGGGTAGCCATTACCATCCCATTTAAACACACCACCCCCACCGTCCCCCATTCCCTGTCCCTGCTCCTGAGAATTGCCTGTGCTGCAGGATTCTCCACCTTGGCTGCAGTCCAGTCTGTACCAGAACACTGTAAATATCCTGCATGGTTACTGGGAACCATAAGGCTAAGGTGGCATTCTTCCCCTTGTGCACTGCTTTGTTCCTCTGCTGTATCCCAAATTTCACAGACCCCAGTGCAGTGCATATTATGCCTCCCACAGTGATCAAGGTCTGAAAGAGAAAACAAATATTCTTGGTTCCCTCTTTTTACATTAGTTGACTCACTTCTGTCCTTCCCTTTGTATGGTTTCACTGCATAGTGTGCAGTCATCAATTCACCACCCCTTTTTCATCCCTTACCTGATGGACTAGTCTTGTCCTTTAAATAACAGGGATCTCCTCAAATGGCTTTTGGAAAGAGCTTTTTATCTTGGACATGCTGCACAAGTACCTGATCTCCTACTTCATACTCCTTGCCAGAAGCTTGGCCATAAAAATATTTTTTCATTTTTCACTGCACTTTCTCTAAATTAAACAGCTCACATTTCTAAACTGCAATTTTATTTTTGTATTTCAGCTCTGAATATATTTTTCAAAAGTGAGAACTTTTTTATTTTTTATTTTTTTGGCCTGTTAAATGCTATATTTTAGCAATGTTCAGTTTTACTGCCACTTTTATTCCTTTACTCTTTTCTGAGTTTCATCCAACTTAGATATCTGTACCTCTGCTGCTACACTTAAACATGTTCTTCTGACAGGCAATCTTTGCTGCTGTGTTCATTTTTTCTTATTGAACTTACCAGATATTCTCCTCCCCCCTTTATTTTTAAATCATCAACTTTTTCTTTGAAACTTAGACCTTTTAACACTTTAACACTTGCACTATCCCCAATTGTCTAATCCATTCCGAGCTCTGCTGTTTCTTAGAATCTGTGCAAACCTCCTTTCAACTTCACATTACTTTTCCTTAAACCACTCAGCTTCAGTTTTTAATGGTGAAATAGGATATTTCCCAAGGCCTCACTAGCTACTACATTCTGGGGTTGTAAACTTTTTACCTTTTTCCTGGAGTGACGCAGTTTTCAGCCAATATGTCTGGCAGCTTTAAGCTTATCTCTATCTTTTATTCTCATTTTTCAGCTTGGCACATTTTGTAGCTGTGACTGCAAAGCTGTACTGCATATACAGTCCTTTAAGGACAGCTGCTTTTTGTTGTCTCAGGTTGTCAATACCCACCTGAATGGAGTCCACTACTTCTTTAGGGTAAGAATAGTGTTACTGGGGAGTGGGATCCTGTCCCATATCTGGATACACAGTTCCATACACCCACATTCAAAACTTCAAACAAAAACTTCAGGAAGTAGCATGCACAGTTCCAGAACCTCAGCATCTGTCACATGCGCCTTCTAATTTAAAGAATGAATCCTCTTAATTGTAAACACCTGTGTGAGCCATTGGTATGGACATCTTCTCATTGACCTGTGAAGTGTCCCACAGTAAAGGATTAGCCAACTCCACCATATAACCCCCAGCTTTCATCCAATCTGCTCCTAAAATTTCCTCAGAAGCATCAGCCACAAAGGCATGAGTAACAGAAAAGCTGCCTACTGTGACATCTAAGGGTCTAGACAGCCAATGAGTGGCTCCTTATCCTGTCACTCTGGTCATGGTAATACACTGGTATGTGACATATCCCACCTGAATTCTAGATGTTAAAGAGACAGATGCCCCACTAACAAGCAAAGCTTGCTTATGAATGCCTCCTCTAATTGATAACACATTGGGCGGGGGAGGGGGTCTCCCATCACACCAGGGAATGTGGGTAAGAATCCTGGATAATTGGGAGAAGGCTCAATATCTCTATTGGGGAATGGAGGAAACAGTTTCAGATGGCAGACTGCTCCCCATCCACAAGGTCAGCTCCTAAAGCCTCTGCACCTCCTTCTCTAGTTCCTCGTTATGCCTCTCTACCTCATAAAAGGGGATCCATGGTCATGGCCACTTCCTTTCCCTGGGCCAAGCCCTCTACAATAACCAGGGATTCCTGTACTGCCCTCAGAATTGGGTTCTGCCCACTTTCAACCCTGTAATTTTAGTCTCATCCACTGGGTCCTTATACTTACCCTCCAAGGCATGGCAAAAAGCACATTCTGCATTTTCAGCCAAAGTCTGAACATTAGCACGACTCCTGTCAAACACCATTTTAATTGCTCTCTCACCTCTGGGAGCAGTCCATCTATAATAAGTTGTTGGTAACCTGGATCGTCACGAACTGGATTATTCATGATCAAAGAATAAGGGGGAAAAATGTTGCTCTTCCTATTCTGCATGGCGCTTGTTAAGTTCTGCTGAACAGCACTGACAGTGGTGATTGCTGCATCAGATCCAAATAAAACTCTGATAATCTCTGAACACAGGAACTGCCACAGTCCCTGACCTCAATAGCCCTGTGGAATATGCAGCCAAACCCCAGAGCCAATTACCTTCTGCAAAATTCTCTTCTAATCTCCTCCAGTCAGATCACAACATTTAGCCTACTTGCTAGTTTTTGTAGGCCACTTTAACACTCCCTCTATGCCCCTGCTTCTGGGACAAGGACCTATTTCTTTCATTATGGCTGATATCTCCTCTGGTGACATTTTTTTAACCTTCACCTCTGAACATGTACACCCTGATTGTTTGAGACTAGGACATGATTATAGGCTCTACAGAGACAGGCACCATAGGGACAGCTTTAGAGTCCAGATTGCTCAAGGAAGGAAAAAGTGGCTTCTGAGGTGGAGCCTTCTCAGACAATACAACACTGTCCACATTAATGCTTTGTCCTTCCAAACTTTCACTGTCTGATTAAAAGTGCCTGTCGGTTCTGTATGCTCCAATTGCACTGCTTCTAGCTGTGCTTGCAGAACACCTTTCTGCTCCTCAAGAGACTAGGTCTGTGAGGTAACAGCTTTTATTGGACCAACTTCTGCTAGTGAAAGAGACAAGCTTTCGAGCCACATAGGGTATGTCTACCCTGCAATTAAAAACCTGCAGCTGGCCCCTGCCCGTTGACTGGGGCTTGCAAGGCTCAGGCTGCAGGGCTGTTTAATTGCAGTGTAGAATTCCAGGCTCAGGCTACAGCCCAAGCTGTGAGACCCACCCCCTACCACACAAGGTCCTAAAGCCCAGGCTCCTGCCTGAGCCTGGAAGTCTGCACTGCAATGAAACAGCCCCACAGCCTGAGCCTGAGTCAGTTGGCATGGGCCAGCCACTGGTGTCTAACTGCAGGTTAGACATACCTACAGAGCTTCAGGTCTGGGAAAGGTTCTCCCAGTGTCCCAGCACAATGCAAGGAGGAACAGATTGTTTAGCATAAGTAGTTAACGCATGTTGTAAGGGACCATTGATGGTATCAGGGCCTTTTAATACCTCTGCAGTCAGAAGACAAAAAGAGGGGGTTAGTGGGTTACAAATTGTTGTAATAAGCCATAAATCCAGTGTCTCTGTTCAATCCATGATTTTTAGTGTCTAGTCAGAGTAATGAATTTAAGCTCCCAGGCTCATCTTTTGAAAGTGTAGTGCAAGTTTCCTTTGAGGATCAAAGATATTATCTCACCCACCTTGTGTCTCTAATATCCAACTACACTACCTTGCTCAAGAAACTCGCATTCCTGAGCTTTTCAGTCAAAGCCTCAGAATTTGTAAGACACTGCTGTAGCTCAGTGAGCTTGTCTCTCAGTTCTTCTCACCCTTTTGCATTTCTTTAACTTGAGTTTCATATGTTCTGCATTCCAGTTTCAATGCTTCATTTTGTTTCACAAAAGCTCTGTCACTTTCAAATCCTGAAAAAAACCTGTGGCTTTTACCCTTTTCTTAGCAACCTTTTTGTTGCCAAAAAAAGTTACTTTCCAGCAGATTAGCTGCTGCTTCAAGTGGATTCTGGGTTGTGAGGATATCCAGCTCTTTATGAGGACCCCCCCTCCATGTCCGGCCAAATATTTATATATGTATTTTAACAGTGACTCCATTGTCCCTTAAAAATGCTTTAAACCCATCAATACTCTTAGGTTGCAGTCCCTGGGATATTGGGTGTGTCATAACTATGAAGGGAAGGGTAACAGCTCTCCTGTGGACAGTACTATAAAATCCCTCCTGGCCAGAGACTCCAAAATCCTTTTACCTGTAAAGGGTTAAGAAGCTCGGGTAACCTGGCTGACACCTGACCCAAAGGACCAATAAGGGGACAAGATACTTTCAAATCTTGGGGGGGGGGGGGAAGGTTTTTGTTTGTGCTCTTTGTTTTGGTTGTTGTTCGCTCTTGGGACTGAGAGGGACCAGACATCAATCCAGGTTCTCCACATCTTTCTAAACAAGTCTTTCATATTTCAAACTTGTAAGTAAAGAGCCAGGCAAGGCGTCTTAGTTTTACTTTGTTTTCTCAACTTGTAAATGTACCTTTTACTAGAGTGTTTATCTTTGTTTGCTGTACTTTGAACCTGAGACTAGAGGGGGGTCCTCTGAGCTCTTTAAGTTTGATTACCCTGTAAAGTTATTTTCCATCCTGATTTTACAGAGATGATTTTTACCTGTTTCTTTAATTAAAAGCCTTCTTTTTAAGAACCTGATTGATTTTTCCTTGTTTTTAGATCCAAGGGGGTTGGATCTGTATTCACCAGGAGTTGGTGAAAGGAAGGAGGGGGATGGTTAATTTCTCCTTGTTTTAAGATCCAAGGGGTTTGGATCTGTATTCACCAGGGAATTGGTGAAGGTCTCTCGAGGCTACCCAGGGAAGGGAATTAGCTTTGGGATCTGGCAACTGACCAGATCTAAGCTGGTAGTTAAGCTTAGAAGTCCTCATGCAGGCCCCCACATTTGTACCCTAAAGTTCAAAGTGGGGAAGCAGCCTTGACAGGGTGTTAGCGCAATCTACAAACTGAATGACTCACCAGAATGTTGGTTTGAGATTCACTTACTCAGAAGATGAGTCTGGCAAATCTTTATTAAGGCAAAACATTCAGCAAGTGGTGATCAGTTACAAGTGGGAAGCTCATCTGCACAATATCATCATAGTCACTTCAGCACCGGCCAATACAGCTTCAACCTCCCTTTTTTTTACATAAACTTATTTATAATCTTTTCTTATATATGTGTGTTAGTCTCTCATGTCCATGTTAACTCTCCTCCACTGTCAGTAAAGGTTCAAACCGGTCTTTTCTAGCTTTTTAGTTACTTTATCTTTTTATTTTTCTGCAGTTTCTTACACATGCACGGGTCTGCTTTTACGCTGTTAAATGCAATCAGAACAGACTCTTTGACATTCATAGCAAGCTTCTGTCAGGCCTAAATATGCCTTTGCTCCCAGCTGTTGTTACTGTAGCATGCCTGGGGAGGAGGAGGGTGTCACTATGAAGACTCCCCTCCTACGGTTTCGTTTTCATGCCAAAGTATCTTCATTGATGTTTTCTCAATATCTGGCACTTTGGAGATGTGCATTTGTTTTCCATTAGTGCCTGTATTCATTTGAAGAGTTTGTTACTTCAAATTAAAATTTTAAATGAACCATCAAAACCTCCAGAATGGCCTGTCAAATTATTGAAAGATAAATTGCTTAATAAAAAGTTCAAACTCCTCTTTGGTGTTTCCTCTCTTCTCTCCCACTACCTTCCTTTCCCTCCTCATTTTCCCTCCACTTCCTTCCCTGTAGATTAGCTAAGCTGGTCTCCCCCTGCTTCCTCTTTTCCCCACCCCCAGTAAGAGTGATGGATTTTCATGTACTTTGTGCTTTATTCAGAACTCAGAGGAGAAAGCTGAGATTCTTCCAATGTAAACACATATATGATAGGTGGAGGAAAGTCCTGTTGATTTGTAGAGAGGGGATGGAAACTGAGGTGTGAGGTTAAGAGGGATGGTAGAAAGGAAGGGCAAATTAGTTTTAAAGAATTTTATCTTTTTTAAAAACAGCTGTCTGACAGATCCCTTTTTTTTAATTTATTTTATATGTATTTTTCATGTATGCTTAGGGGCTTTGCTATTTCAGCAGGAGGAAGTGAAAAATCAAAGTACAGGAATAAAGGAGTGCTGAGAAACAACTATAGCGTGATTATAGCTTTGTTTTTAATGTGCTCTCCAGTAGTGTGGGTACACATTCACTCTTTATAAAAACACAGATTTGGCCCTTCCAAATCCCCAGCAAAAGGCTTTACATAATCCATCCAGCTATTCATCCTCACTCTTCCCAAAGGCTTGTGCCAATACAGAAGTCTTGCAGCTGTGAAGGTGAATAGGGATCAATTTTAGGAATTTGCCAAGGTGCCAGTTAGATTTTAAAGCTGAAATCTAACAGACTAGATTAGCCAATTTACTATGTGCCATAGCCAATATTGGAATGGAATTTAGTTAGGATAACTAAATTTGTTTACTAGTGTTAGCTTACTAGGGTTAGTTTAGTAGTTTTAATGCTAGGTTCTTTTCAGGTCAGTTTTGACCTTGGACAGGATTTCTCAAATCAGGATTCTTGTTGCTCTTAACTAATAACCAAAAGCACATATGTATGTACTCAGCATTTATAGATCAAGTTTGGCTACAACAAATGTTCTAGCCATATAGTGAACACACAAATGTAGTCTTGCAAGCACTTGTTGTAGACTAGGGTTGAAGCTCAACAGTTATATCATATAACAATACAAATTACCAATGTTTCTTATTATAGCGATTTACGATTATCAATCATTAGTAAGGAAGTTTTATTACCGCTGTATTTGGCACTGTCACAACTGCTGCTGGAATACTGTGTCCAGTTCTGGTATCCTCAGTTCAGGAAGAATAGAAAAATTGGAGAGGATTTAGAGAAATTATTAAAGGACTGGAAAACATGCCTTAGTGATTGACTGAAAGAGCTCAACCTGTTCAGCTTAATAAATATGAGGTTAAAGGGTGATGATTACAGTTTATAAGTACAGTACACCCATGCTATAACAAACCCCTGGGGATCCAAGCAATTTGTTCAGTATAGCCAGGGGTTTGTTATAGTGGGGGAGTGGAGAACAGCTCCTCCAGCCCTGGGGCCACGGCCAAGACAGAGTGCTCCTCCGGCCCCGGGGCTGTGGCAAGGACAGGGAGCTCCTCTGGCCATGGGGCTGGGGCAGGGAGACACAGCTCATCTGGGGCCACCGCTGGGGCACACTTTGCCCTGGTCACGGCCCCGGGGGCCGAGGACTCATTAGCCCCCTGCTGTGGCACCAGGGCTGGAGGCACAGCCCCCCTCCTTACAGCCCCGGGGCTGGAGTAGCTCTCAGCCTCCCACCACAGCGGGCAGGGCTGGAGGTGGGATCCAGAGACCACGTTCACTATAGCCCAAGGTTCACTATTGCAAAGGGCTTTATTGCGAGGGTCTTTTGTACCTACATGAGGAACAGAAAATTAATAATGGGATTGTTGATCTGGCAGACAAAGGTATAACACAATCCAGTGGCTGGAAATTGAAGCTAGACTAGTTCAGACTGGAAATAAAGCACAAATTTAAACTGTGAGCATAATTAACCATTGGAACAACTTAGTAAGCTTTTTGGTGGATTCTCTATCGCTGGCTTTAAATCAAGATTGGATGTTTTTCTAAAAGAGATGCTCTAGCTCAAACAGGAATTAATTCAGGGAAGTTCTATGGCATGTGTTAGGCAGTCGGTCAGACTAGATGATCACAGTGTTCTGTTCTGGTCTTTGCGATTCCCCCCACATAGATTCATAGATTACAAACATTAGTTAATTTATCCTCACAACACCCCTATGTGGCAGGGAAAAATCATATCCATTTTATAGTTGAAGAACTGAGGCACAGAGATTGAGTGACTTGCACAAGTTCACACAGGAAGTCTGTGGTAGGACTTAGCTATAGATCTCCTGAGTTCCAGACTAGCACCTTGGTTACAAGACCATTCTTCCTCTCCCAGGAGGTACTAACTTTTCTGCTGACTCCCTATGGGGATTTGGCTACCTGTTATCTGAAATAATTTCATGTCCTCTCGTGTTTTACATTGAGAAATCTCTGTTACCTGAAGCCTCAAATAGCCAAACGTATGCTCTTCCCTACTCCATCTCTCTGACACTTGAATACTGATATTATACTGTATGAAACAAATTCTGCTATATTTTCCTTTTGCTTAACCTTTCTACTTTACTGTTTATTCCTCCTTCCACGTTTTACTGTATTTGAAATTGTGCACAGCAACACATTATATGAGTGGGAAAAGTCCCAAACTGTGGTGTTACACACTATTAACAGCAGTGCTAACAGCCAAAATGATCACTTGATTTGCCAAATTATGCAATACAGATAACTAGTCTTTTGCATTAGTTTTGGAAGAATCTGTTCCAAGGAACATTTTCTAATGGGGCTGAAAGGGAAGAAAATGTTTTAGTGTAAAGAAATGCTCTGAAGTGCCTGATGACCATTTAGTAGCGTCAGTGCTATGGCATGATAGGTGCTGTGTTGCCTAATGTCCAAGGAAACAAAACATTTTGGAACATGATGGTTGAAATCCTGGCCCTATTGAAGTCAATTGGAGTTTTGCCATTAACTTTGTTGGGGCAGGATTTCATCCTATATCTATCTATAGCTAGCTCTCTCTCTGTATGTATGTATGTAATTATATATATATGTGTGTGTGTGTGTGTGTGTGTGTGTGTGTGTGTGTGTATGTATGTAATTATATATATATATATATACACACACACACACATATAATGATTGGATTTATATATTTATCCAATATATATATTTTACCATTAACCTTGCTGGGGCAGGATTTCATCATATATATGTGTCTGCCTTAGGCTGTTCCAAATTCACAATCCCAGGGGGCTGGCTGGATTTCCAGACAGATTCTGGTTGGAGTCCTATATCAGGCGCATCAGTGGCCAGCATGTTATACCAGCATTCCATGAGCTGCCCTGGCTGCCTTTTGGCTTGATATTTTTAAGATGTAGGTTTTGGCCTGTAAAGACCAACTTATGTGAGAGACCTGTACCCCTGTGCCAGACTACAGTCAGTGCTGGTACTTAGGCTGAAGCCTCCTTGGTATAAGTGAGAGGGGGGGCTATTGGGAAGGCATTTTCAGTGAAAGTCCTTTGGTGTTGGAACTTACTCCTGCCCTTGATCTGAAATAATCTGAATGGATTGACCTTTAGGGCATTCTATGAAGCCCATCTATTTCCACTGGCTTTTGGGAAAGGGGGAGAACTACTAGGGCAATAAGTGGTTTGGAGTGTGTGTGTGTGTGTGTGTGTGTGTGTGTGTGTGTGTGTGTGTGTGTGTGAGAGAGAGAGAGACAGAGAGAGAGTAGAGAAGGTGAGGTTATTGTCTCTAGTAGTTTCTGTTGCTAGGCTATTGTTGGTTGGGGCTGGTAATTGTGAAGTTATCTATTACGATAACTGTATTTAAAAATGGCTATGGATTTGTACAGCTATGGTGAGGTGCTGTTTTACTTAGGTACATGAAAATAACTATTTTAAAAATGAATAAAGAGATTATTTTATTCATTGCATGAGATTATGTTGCACGCTGTTATTTTAGTAACCTAATGATGTGTAATTCTGAGTGATTTGGAGAGCACACCAGTGTGCCTTAGTTTCTAGCCGATACCTCCGCTGTAACTTTTGTCAGGCAATTAATCTAGAAATAATAGCATGAAATTGATGCACTAAATAAGTATTTCAGATAAGCACTTTAGTGCTCAGGAGTTGAAACCTGTAGGGATAGTACAGATTTTTCTGATCTCCCTCAAAGATTAACTTGACCACAAAGCATCATTAGTTGTGTTTACATGTATGTATTTTTCCCTGGATAGCCCACACATACATTCTCTTATATATTGCATTCTCAAAATACATTCTCAATGTCTTTGCTAATGTTTTGAATTAAGTCCAGTTGAAGACAGAAGGGAAGAATGTGGCCTAATATAGCAATCTGATAACAGATCTGATAATCATAAGTTTTATTCTATTTCTTCTATTGACAGGTACTGATCCAAAGCCCCCTGAAGTCAGAGGGAGTCCTTTCATAGACTTCAACAGGCTTTGGATCAGGCCTTTACTGTATGACCTTAGGTAAGTCACTTACCTTCTTTGTGCTTTGCTTTCTCCATCTAGAAAATGGGTTTACTGTACTTACTTATCTGACAAGGTTATTGTGAGGCTTAATTCATTGTCAGTGCTTTGGGATCTTCAAATGAAAAATATTTCAAGTACATGGTTTATTTCTTTGAGTGTCCCATGCATTAGCAGCAATCTGTTTCATGCTCTGAAATCCTTACTGTGTCAATGAGTGAAAGTAGACCGAGAGAGAGAAGTGAAAGAGACGATGGACCTGAATTATGCACCTCATAGAGAATCTATTAATTGAAGGATCTCATTCTCTGTTATAATAAACATTGTGATAGTAGTTTCAATAGTCCTTCTCAACAATGTGCACAGTAATTTGAAACCACTGTCATTTTTTCACTTCTTTGCAGTATAAACCCCATCCTGATTCCTGACGAAGAGTGAGATAATATCACGCGACTGAGCTGCAGAGAAAATAGCAAAGTGTTCCAAGTACAAGAGCCAAAGTGAGTGTTGAGAAAGGGATCACTATGTTATGAGCTCATGCTGGCTACAATATTTGGTATGAGTGTAAACTGAGCTTTGAGCCTGAGAGGGAAAACAGATTGAATCTCAGAAGAGCACTTTAATGTGTTTTGTTTTCTTTAGCATCAGAATCCAATTTATAAGCTGCTCTCAAACTGAAAATTATAAACTAGTCACCAGTGGATCCAGCTCTCTGACATCTCCCGCTTCTATCCTCCCACTTGAAGCAGCTATAAGCATGAGGACTGGGAGATGTTAAAGGTCAGAAGTGTGGAAAAAATCATTGGGTTTTATTTATGGGCATTATATCATCTTGTAGCCAAGTCTAAAAGAACATATATGGATGAATTTTGTACTTGCCCTTTTTCTTTTTAAGATGCTATTGTGACAAGATACATTACCTAAAAGTTGTAGAGTTTACAGATAGAACCATCAGAAAACAGGTGTGATGATGACAGTGATGCAGGAAGTGAAATGATCAGGTAAAAAAATAATAAAAGAGAAAAGGCTATTTTTCCACTCCCTTCTATGCTGGCACAAGGTGGCAGTGTTTCAGAACACTACTTATGGTTGTTAACTACTCACTAGTTTTACGTTTTTATTCATACAGGAAGGTCAGCAATAAAACTGTGATGGAAGTGCAAAGCATGAGTGTGTTGAGATATAAAATGGAACTGACAGCCCATTTATTGTATATTGCTCTTCCAAAAAAAACCCCAAACCTTTAGTATCATCTTACAATGGCATGAACTCTAACAGTTGGGCTGTCTATCATAACCCATAATAATGGAGGAGAAAAGAGGTAAAAATAATCCACAACATTTCTACTGAAACCAAATCAGGCAAAAAATAAATAAATTCAGAGCTTTGGTAAAACCTAATCAACTAGCCAAAAAGGATTTCTGGGATACTTACATGCCAATGGCAGAAGCCACAAAGGTTGCGTGGTTAAGATGCTTGACAACAAGAAAAACGTTATCAATGACAATAAAGGCCCCGTTTATGCTACAGAAATCAGTGTTTTGAAACAGTGTATAAAATGGTACTGGGAAAACCATGTTATAATATGGATTATCCTTGCCTATGTAGAGAGGAAAAACATGTCCCAACCTAATTCAGTAAAGCTTTTAAGCATATGCTTAAAATCCACTGAATTCAAGTTGAAGTTAAGCATGTGCTTAAATGCTTTAATATGGGGCTGGTCTGCAGAATCAAGGTCTATGCTAGTGAACTAGTGATACTTAGTAACAGTTCTGTGCCATTGTGAACACAAGGCAGGGTAGCCACAGGCATTTATAACAGTATGCTATTAGGTCTGCTCTGAGCAGGGTCTAATCCATCATTTTTAGACTCCTGTAAAAAAATCACAGCTGTTTTGCAGTGCCTCCTTCTGGCCCTCAGATGGTTCTGCAGCACCCAGCCTCAGTCTCCCTTCACCCAAAAGCTCCCCAATATGTCCTTAGAGGTCTGTGTCCCACAATAACATCCCTTCCTGGGGGCTAGTGTATTAACATACAATATGCTCAAACACAATCACCCACTCACCCCTCTTTTCTGAGGTCTATCTGTTTTGCAGTTTCAAATAAAAAAAAATTTCAGAGTCTTCCACTGGGCACCATCCCTCCTTTGTGATGTCTATTTCCCTTTCACACGCCCTCTTCTCTGAAGTCTGGTTTCAATTTCCCCAGCTAAACACAGCATTTATTTTCAGCGACTCCTTCCTCTGTTTCCCTTTGGAGCCACCTGGGTTACCCAAGCCCCTCTTTGAGCCCATACTCCCAGGTTGGGAAAACTCCAGGAGGTTTTCCCCCAACTGCTTCCCTCCAGAATCCTACCAGGAATTCAGTCCCAGCTCAAACAGGTCTGCAAAAACACTCCTCTGCTGTTATCTTTCACAGGGAGCTCTCAATTCCCTGCCTTACGAAACCCAAGCATCTGATGGTACATTCTATAATTAGATTTCACCAAGCCAGTAACAAATGTGAACTCCTGGATCACCATGCCAATCTTACCATGGAGTCATAGGGAGTCTCCTTAGCTTCTCCAGCCTATCT
Organism: Emys orbicularis; assembly: GCF_028017835.1. Classification (NCBI taxonomy): domain Eukaryota; kingdom Metazoa; phylum Chordata; order Testudines; family Emydidae; genus Emys; species Emys orbicularis. The sequence continues at coordinate 63,191,110 of NC_088687.1, read as the reverse complement.
TGCCACGCAGATAAACCAGACTTTGTGATAATGATCACTTAAACCAAAAATCACACCACATCAGGTTTCTCCCAGTCCCAAGGAACCAGTCACTTACCCCAAATCAACTGGTACTCTCGATCTTACACCAAAGAAAATGCTGGCAGCCAATCCTACAGTAAACTAGCTAAAGGTTTATTAGCTTAAAAAAAAAGAATGAGAGTTATTGAGTGGTTAAAGCAGGAAAAACACATGTACAGGGGAATCAAAGTCTATAATTCCAAATGGTAGCAGTGATGTAGTAATCTGCCAGTTTCCCAAAAGTCTGTCAGGGCTACGCAGAATTCTGGAGATCTGTCTTCTTGTTCAGTTATTCTGCCCTGTTAACATCCAAACACTCCAGAGATCCAGGATCTTTCTTTGAATTCATATTTATGGTATCTTCTCACAGAAAGTAAGCTGACAGTGTCTCTACCCATGTGGGCTTTTCCTTTGATTATGATGAGTGAGGAATGCACTTTGAGTCTCTGACCTCAGGTCATCACCACAGTGGCCATTTGCTTTAGAATTAGCACCTTTTCTGATGAAGTCCTTCATTAGCATTCCCTAAGGCTTCTTTGATGTCTTATGTGTTATTTAGTTAGGGGGTATTTACCATGTAAATGGTTTGCTGGTCTGCCAGCATCACAACCACCACGTATTTTTCAGTCACTGCTTCCCAGGATAGTCTCCCAGCCTATGAGTATGTCCTACATTCTTTGTTCCTAAATGTATAATCTTACATTTGGCCATAATTAAATGCATATTGATTGCTCTATATCAGTGACCTGTCCACTTCATCATCATCATCATTATTATATTAATTTGTATTACCTTTGTGCCTAGGTGCATGGCCCATGTGTATAAGAGGCTTGGGGAGGCTGACCATGCAGGGGCCAAATGCCAGATGTGGCACAGGTGACCTCCCTTTGGACAGGCACTGGCCCGCTGCCTTTGCACCAGCCAGGAGCACTGGAAACTCCCTAGATGTAGGGGGGCCACTGGCATCAGGACCATGGCCCAGCCTGTGCTCTGACCCCACTCTGCCCTGAGGCCCCACCCCTGCTTGGCCTCTTCCTGCCTGCTCACTTCTGGTGCGATACTCCAGCTCTGCCCGCCTGCTGGTGAGTCTCCAGGCTGTCTGCAGTGTTGCACTTGGCCAGGCGGGGATCCCAGGTCAGGACACTGGCGGGGCAGTATCAGTGCAGCTGCTAGTGCAGCCTGGGGGCCTGTGCCCAGCTTCCCTCAGTGCTGACCTGGAGAGGAGGTGCTTCACTGGCTTGGTTGGAGCCTTGCACCCCTTGGTGGTGGGAACCAAATGAGCCGTGCCACCCTCCCTACTGCAAGGGGAAATGGTGGCAGCCATGGAGTTCCTGCCTCCTCAGGTTAAGCTGGAGCTGGCCCTTGGCTCCCCTGGCAGCTGCACCCCTAACCATCCTGCCTCCCCAGGCTGCAGCACGGGCCTCTCCCCTTCCCCTCCCAGGGACTCTCAGCATGTGAGTGGAGGAAAAGGATGGGACTGAGCCCTGCATGGTGGGGCAGCAATGAGCCCTGGGGATGGGGAAGTAAGGAGCCTGGGGGGGTGGGAAGGAGTAGTAAGGAGCTGAGTGAGGCAGTAAGGAGCCCAGGGGAGGAGGGGTTGGGGCAGTAAGGAGTCTGTGGGGCTGAGAGGGGACAGTGCTAGTGCAGGGGGTGGGGGGATAGTGAGGAGCCCCACAGCAGAGCGTAAGACTGGAGCTGGGCAGTGGAGTGAGGGTGGGGCCTTGGGGGAAGAAGCCTTGCAGGGATGGGGGCTCATGGTCCACGTGCTGGGGCCTCCCCACCTCGACTTCTAGGGAGCTTCCAGTGCTCTGTAGCCTCTCCAAGGGGAAGACTTACATGCTGCCTATGCCTAGGAGCCCGAATTATGGACCAGAATTCCATTGTGCAAGGCACTGTACAAACCAGAATAGACAGTCCCTTCCCCTTACCATCTAAGTATAAGACAAGAAACAACAGATGGATATAGACAGGTGAGTACAAGGAAACAATGAGACAGCATAGGGCAGCATAAGCAATGGTCTCCGCACAAAAGCAGCCTAACCGTTGTCACATTTTTTGTAGGCCTCAGAACAAAGGAGAGTTTTAAGGAGGGTTTTGAAGGAGAATAATGAGTTAGTTTCGCAGATGTTTACAAGAAGCTCCTTCAAAGAGTGTGGGGAAGCATAGCACAGAGAATGAAAGTCCTTATTTGAAAATTTAACAAGTGGGAGAGGAGGGCTGACATGGAGATGGGAGTCAATTTTTGATGCCGAATAAGTGACAATAGGGGATAGGTCGTGATGGGCCTTGAAAGTGAAGACAAGTAGCTTATGTTTGATACTACTGGAAGAGAAGAGGGAGCCAGAGAATGGATGCAAAAAGAGGGGTGACATGGTCAAAGCCCTGAGATTCCTGGCTCTAGCCTGGGCTCCCACAGTTGCTGCCATAGATTAGGAAACCTGCCAGCCCCTAGAGCCCAACCTGGAGCCAGGAGTCTAGCAGCCTCAAGAGCCCTGGCAGGAGCTAAGTGAAATTGATCTTCTTGTTAGTTTTGTGGCTGCTATTCACTGAACAGCAACCATAAAATTGATAAAAATGTCAATTTTACATTTCCTGTCAGGAACATCGTATTTCAGTGGTTTTGAAACACAATATTTGGGGATCTTTGGTTCCCCAAAACATTTTGGGTAAATTTGCTCAGATACTTCAGTGACTGACAGGCACTATAAAAAAAAAAAAAACCTACACAAAACAAATACTAGTTGGAAGAAACTGAAAGAGGATCTGTTAGAGACTGAAGTATATCTGAAAAGATGAAATATGCAAATACCATAATGGTATTTACCCATATGGACTAAATTAAAACCAGATAGGTTTAGATTAGCTCATGCTTTCAGGGTTCACATATGGTTCAAATTCAGATAAATTTAATCCATTAATTAATTAGGATTTTCACAATACAAAATGGTGACTATCCAAAAGCTCTTAGATATCCATTGCACTAGTTACATATAAAAACAAACAAACTAAATAGCACCTTACCCCGACTGCCAACATAACTAGCCCCCCCTACAAACATATAACACCTACATCCCCTCTCCTCACATTTATGGGGGATCGAACTCCATCAAACCTCACCCTCCACAGCCACCCACACAAATAGATGCACCTTGTAGTGTGCCCTGAAAGTCAACAGAACAGGGATGTTTCAGGTTGGAGAGCTGGGGAGCCAGTTTGTTTTTGCTTATTTTTTGTCTTCAAAAGGGTATTTGAGTAAAATGGGTAGACCTTTTGGAATCATAATAGCGATGGTATCAATTAATGCATGGCAGTCCAAGCTTACACCGTCAAGTTCCTTGTGAAATTTTCATCTGGAAAAAAGCAGTGCACAGGCTCAGCAACTCCAAGTGACTTGGTTGCTTTTGATTCTTTTTGCAAAAATAGCCAAAGGCCTTAATTCACATATGGATTACTGCATATTTTATTTGTAAGAGCAAAGTCTCTTTTGATTTATAGCTACTTTAAATAATTACTTAGCTAAAAATAGCAAGGGAAGGAGCTGGCATAGTGGCTCGGCACATTAATGATATGTTTTCATGTGTCAACCCTCTGCTCTCAGTGCCACAAGCTTTAGTCCCCAGTAGGGACTTAAACTGATGAAGTGATAGCAGCAAGTTTCCAGATCTCAAGTGTACTGTGTGGGCTGTTCTTTGGTGATGAGGGCAGCTGCCCCAAGAAGCTGGATTTTCATAGATTTTTGAAGCCAGATGGGAACATTTTGATCATCTAGTCTGACTTCATATATAACACAAGCCTTAGAATTACACCCAGTAATTCCTGCATCAGGTCCCATAATTATAATTGGTGGTTAAAGCTGAACATGTCTGTTAGAAAGACATCTAATCTTGATTTAATGACTCCAAGTGACAGAGAATTTATCACAGCCCTTGATAATCTGTTCTGTGGTTCATTATTCTCACTGTTTGCATCTTTTTCCAGTCTGAACTCAGCAGACTTCATTTTGATGTCCTGGCACCAATGGCACTGCATGCAACATTGATCAAAAATCAGTATTGGATATTTTAAATGGTCGCTGTAGGAGGAGCCTGGGGTTGGTCCAAGTGCATTGCTTCCAGAAATTATTTTCCCAGCAAAGCATCTCCTCAGCTTTAGGATTATGGTGTGGATTTATTTGGGTGAGAGGGAAGAATGATCAGAAAAATCCACATTTTATAGCTCAGTGGTTTGAGCATTGGCCTGCTAAACCCAAGGTTGTGAGTTCAGTCCTTGAGGGGGCCACTTAGGGATCTGAGGCAAAATCAGTACTTGGTCCTGCTAGTGAAGGCAGGGGGCTGGACTCGATGACCTTTCAGGGTCCCTTCCAGTTCTATGACATAGGTATAGCTCCATATATTATTATTATTTTATTGATACCTTTTGTTTAATACTTGAGTAGTCAAACAGAGCTGGCTGGAAATTTTCTGATGAAATTTAGTTATGTCAGAAAACACTGATTTGCTGGAGTGAAAAGTTTAGCTGAATCTCGCAGATTTCCAGTAGAAACCTGCCAGTGTTCCAAGGTTGACAGCTCTGCAGTAGAGAGCCTGGAAGTCCCTAGCTTATCTCTAGGGGCTTATAGACTTCCAGCTGTGCTGAAGGGAGACTGCTAGACCCTGAAGCCCTCACTGGAGCTGGGTCTCTGGGGGCTGCTTGGCTCCCAGCTCCAGTCAGGGCTCTCAGGGCTTCCAGGCCTGCTCAGGAATAGGTCAGCCCCAGTAGCCAGCTGGCCTGGGACTCTGTAAGCACTAGGCTCCCCAGTCCAGAGCAGTCCACATGGCAAGGCTTCCCTGGAGTTGAGGATCTTAGGGCTGCTGGTATCCCAGTGCTGTTGCAGGGAACCTTGAAGTCGAGAGCTCTGGCTTAAGTGGGGAGCCTAGCAGTCCCCAGAGCCTGAGGCTCTCGCATGATACTTACCGGACAGCAACTGACGGTCAATTTCAGAATTTTGTTTCAAGAACACCATATTTTGGTGTTTACATAATGAAATTTTCAGGGATCTCCAGTATGATGAAATTTCAGTAATTTCGCTTTCCTCCTGAACTGGAATGAAAGCAAATTGGGAAGTACCAACATTTCTCCCAAACCAAAACTCCCATGTTTTAGCCAGCTCTATATTCAAATAGGGAAGGACCAATTTGTTATCACGTTTACTCCCACTAGAATCTTGCTTTTTGTAGCTTCACTACAACTACACCTGAAACTGAGTTTTTAAGTGTACCAATGTACTTCAGGGTCTACCATCCTATAGATGTGTACTGACCTCTCTGGTCCTGAAGTCACTTAACTGAGTTGAGAGAAGGTGTAAGGATGAAGAAAGCTTATCACCTTTTGGTCCAAATTCTGTCATTGGTAATATATAGAATTCCTTTGGAAGTCAATAGGAGTTGCACGTATTTCCAATAGTAGAATTTCGCCCTAGTTTATTTCTTGTCCTGTACCTTCTTCCCCCTATCCTCTCTCTTCCATGCGCAAATAAAATACAACAGAGCTCTGCATGGGCACTGTTGTTTGCACTAATGAATCTGATTGGACCCATTCTGACATACCTAGTAAGGGATGAATAAAAAAAACTTGAACAGTCCCTTATTTAGGCATAGCAACAGCCTTTCTAGTCACAAATGAACAGTTTTAATGGAGACGAGAATGAGTGAGGTTGTGCTACTAGGACTAATTCGGAGAGCTAGTTTCTTAACAGACTTTCTGGTGTCCAAGTCCAACTTCATCAGAGCCCCTGTACTTTGATTCCATCAACGGTAGCTAGGTGGCACAAGAGAACTTTGTGTAAAGCAGAAATCATGCAGTCTAAACTTCTTTTGTGGTTATTGTCTGATGACAAAATAAACACAATATATAAAAACAGTGAACTCTTCTCAGAAAAATGTTAAAGGGGTTGTTTTAAACCATCATTAATTTAATCAGTATAATGGGTCAGGAGAAAGAATAGGAAAATCTTCTCAAATGTCTGTCAGAAGCTAGAGTTAAAGTTGAAAAGGGCATACCATTATCTAGTTTAAATTATTATGTACTATTCAACATGAGAAAAAGTTTTACTCCATGAATGGTCCCACTCAGTATTGAATTAAATGGGACCATATGTAGGGTAAGGAAATATCCAGTGTAAGTAGGGTTATCGGAATTGGTCCCTAAATATATCTGAGCACCACTGAATCACTTTAACATTTATTTTCATATTTGATTTTACTTTAGTTTTCCAGAAGCATATTTTTCAAAAAGAAATCAGATGGTGTGTTTATACATCAGGAATAAACATCCTGATCTTCTTGAGAGAGGAAGGAACATATTGTGCAAAATTATGATCCCATATTCAAAATACTTGAGCTGTGTTCTGTCTAATGATGGCTGGGCCAGAGAGCATGCATGACCCTCTATGCTCCTCCCTTTAGTTAATCAAGAAGAGTTCTGAGGAGAATCTAATAGTTGTAAGGAAGACAGCTAGGAGAAACAGTTAAGTGAGTGAGGTGACAATAATAGTTCGGATAATAGTGGGAGAAGGGGTGAGGCAAAGAGAGCATGGAACAAGGTCTACAGAAAAGAGAATAATAGAGACATGAAGGAGGGAAAGATAGCCTTCTAACCACAGCTGATTCTAGGTGCATGTGAGCAGGACGGTCTCCCAAAGGGTGGCATCCTGCTGCACCACTTGGTTTTTTATTTTGCTCTCCCCTGATTGGCCAGTCTTTCCCCTGCCCCACGGCTGATGGAGACAGGAGGAGGAAACAAAAACGGTTTCCCCTCGGCCAGCAAAATGGCCAGTTCCACTTCTACTTCTAGCAGCGCAAAAGGGCCTACAGAGGAGGAACAAAGGAGAAAAGGGAGGGGAAAATAAGACTAATGGAGAAAATAATATGTAAGTATTAATTTGGGCAACTCTATTTTGACTGAGAGTTGGATTCCAATAGCCTTACTCTATATGAGTAAGGGTATCAGTATCTGACCCTGAATGATCACCACATCCATGCCTACAAGGAAAATCTCTATCTTCGGAGAACAAAGTGACTTCTACTCACATTTTACCTGCAGCCACATGGCACTCAAAGGTGTAAAATCCTGCCTTTGAAAATAAACAAAATCAAAGAAATTACTTCCAATCTGATTTTACAATGAAATCCCCATGGATTAGGGAGGACCAAACATCATCTTCAGAAATAAATGAGTTGTATAAATAAAAATAAAAGCAATTTGTGAACAACAGAGATGAATGATGGCTACCAGCAGAACCACTACAGTTGTGTTTTATTGTATCCCTAACTCAGTTCTGTAAGTAAGCTACTAATAACATAGCAACTGTGACAACTTTCATTGGTTGCCACAATATCTTTGTGGGTCCTACAAGAGACCTATAAGTAACCAAACAGCTGAGGATCTACATGAATGGAGGATGCCTCAGATATCACATCTTCCAGGCTGAATCGCCATAGTGACTATGGCCACAAAGGAAAAGCAGGTTAGGCAGAGAATAACACTTTGTTGTGTGTGTATTAGAGACCCACCCACACCTCAGTGATGAAAATACTAAAGTCAAAACTTTCAAAACCTATTAAGAATGCCTTGTATCTACTGTAACAGAGTGGTCTCTAAACTACTCCTGTCATACTAATCTAGGAAGTGAGGCTGATATAATACTCCTTTGCTGCCACTATGGTATGTCTTCACTGCAAAAAACATGTGTTCTTATCTATATTAACTAATTTAGCTACATCAGATTAAAATAGCAGTGACAGCAACTCTGCTTCTAACTTGAGTTAGCAGCTCGAGTTTAAGCCTTTAGGGGAGACTCGGGTTGAACTTGAGTTGCTAACCCAATTGAAATGCCACTTTGCTATGTCTTCATTGCTATTTTAATGCAGGAGCTAACCTGAGCTAAGAACACACTCTTTTTTTGCAGTGAAAACACACCTGTTTATAATCTGTGCTACTCCTACTCTTCATGTAGTTGTCACTCTACAGTGAGTAATCAGAAGAGGTGGTTAAATATATCATGTAAATATGCTCAAGATTTTAAAACCTTTTATTTGCGGTGTGAGGGAGAAAAAGACGTGGAAAAAAGACATGGACATGGAAAAAAGCAGAGTGAGTAAGAAAAACAGAGAAGGGATGGAAAGCATCAGAGAAGAAAAGGTGGAGGAAGGCAAGGATGAGGGAAGGGAGACTGCCAAAGGCGGGGAAGAAGAACTCCAGGGGGTAATACACACACAGCATGTAGATGGAACATTTCTACTGTAATTAGGATGCAATAATTATGGAAACTTAATGCAGCAACAGAAAAATTTACTATTGGTCAGCTGGATTTTGTTCCTTACATAGGAGCTTTCTGGATACAAATAGTGAGGAAACACCCAGCTCCCTGCAAACTCCATGGACACTCATGCTTGCATCAATCCTGACAGATCCACAGAAGTTGGAGAGAAATTAGATAGAGTTTAATGGATCCAGATATAATCCAGCCAAACATAGCCATTCAATGCATTTCCTCACCAAATTGCTGTGCATTCAGGTACTTCCACATTGATTATATCTGAATACAGACTATCCCCATTTAGGCAGTGACTTGTGCTTGAAAACAGCAGGTTTTGTTTAGTTCCTCAATAACTGCCTTGCTTGAACATGATTCATATGTTTCCTTAGTAACTGCATGGACTGAATAGGACATGGCTTTTTTCCCCCCAAATGTGCTCTGATTCAATAGGATCCAGGCATTTTCATACTGAACATCTGTGACTTGGGAACGATCCATGTGTTTTCTCAATGAATATTAGTGGAACTGGCAAGGCTCTGAATGTTTCCTTCTTGCTTCCATGCCTGGAATTATCACTAACTATAATATATATATATATTATATAAATTATCAATGTGTTTTGCTTCATCCAGCAAGATGAATAGATCTAGTTTTTACTCTGCCCCACCTTCTCTCTACAAAAGACAGCAAGCCATGTTACAAAAATATGGAATAAAGGTAGGAGTAAATTCTCAAATATTCTATTCTTCCCCCATTAGTTAATTTCCCCCTCCTATATATATATATAAAAGTTACTTATAATACAGAGAGAGAGAAATGTCAGAAATTAAATACCTACCACATCTGGATATGTGGAACTGTAACAACACTGGGGAAAAAATACCTCTCCCCTGAAGCTGCTATTTTAAATGATGTAAAGCAGCACTAGCCATTCCAAAGACTATTGCCATCCCAGGAGTGGTGCTTAGGAATGGGGTAAAATAATGTTAGTTCTTACCATGCTTGAAAAAGAGGCAAGTAGCAAACAAGCCATTCTCCTAAGGGCCTAGCAAACACAAAAACTGTATTCTTTCATACCATATGATCTATCTATAATACATGCTCCTGCCACCTTCTTTTACTCACCCTGTTCTTGTCTATCCATGACAAATTTGCCTTTTCTGAATGCCAGAAATGGTGAGATTCAGCACAAAGAAGGACTAGTAAGAAGAGCAAGACACCTAAAAATGTTGAAGTATTGTCCTTAGTTTTCACAGAATGATCGATGCCACAGTACTTAGCATGTATAGGGTGGTGTATGTTCTCAGTGTCACCATAGAAACATTAACGAATTAATCCTTATGAGATGGCCAGTTAGGTAGATACATGAAGAATGGGGAAACAAACAAAAGGTGAAATTCTGGCCCCACTGAAATCAAGGGAAATTTTGCCAGTGACTTGACTAGAGCCAAGATTCCACCCAGAGAGAGTTTAGACTATTTGCTTAAATTTATTAGATATAGAATTAGAATTCAGGAGTTCCTGGCTACTAAACCTATGCTTAGTCTAGACCTCACTGCTATAAAATCCCAAGTCCCATGGTGTTTCAGAATAAACCACCTCTCCAATATAATATTCCTGAAAAAAGATGCAGAACTTTCTGGGGACTAATGTGACTCATTTTAACCAGAAAAATGAGAAACTATTTTAGCAATAATCAATTCTGATTATTTTGTGACATTAGAAACCAGAATAGCTACTGCCAAGAGCAGCAGGGTTTTAGAAGTTGTGGCAAAAGATAATGTGACAAAAAAAAGAGGCTATACTGGATATTAAGTTTCACTTAACTTGGAAGTTATTTCTGGTAAATGCTTCCCTGCAGTGCTTTTCACTATTTACTGAGCTAATAATGGTGGGATAAAGAGCTAGCATTCACGTTATGGAAAATTTGGACCAGAATAATAAAGAGAACAAAAACTCGCTGAATGTAATAAAACAGTTTATTCTTGCAGATTTTTGCATAATTTAAATTCTCTCTCCTGATGAAGCATAATTTTTCTGCATCTAAAAGTAGTAGTGTGCTTTATTCACTGCTTTCATTTAAAAGCTCTTCTTCCAGCACCTCCCAAAAATCAATCTTTATAAGAACCATCTCCTGGTTTGAGTTTGTTTAGATCATTGAAGCATGACAAAATGTTACAAAATTTAGCAATACACAACAGCAGGGCTGATCACTGCAGGATTCACAAAAATGTAGTGATTTATTTGTATGAGTAGAAAGCCAAGGAAATGTATCATCCTTCTAAGGTGCCTATCCTCTGGGCTCTTAAGGTGTCACCAGAAGAGCCTGCCTACCTAGGGAATATATTTTCTCCTCATGCGGTTTGCACTATTTTTTTGATAAATATATTATTACACCACATTTACCTCAGACCTTTGTGTGGCTTCCCCTTCTAGGAATTTCATAAATAAATTAGTACAATATTGTTTACATGAATCACTGAAAAGGAGGCTGAGATCCTAACTATAGGGACTATAGCTGCAATTTTATCCAGCTAATGGGTTTGTATAATTATTTAATAAAATTTGTGAAGTGTTTTGGGTTCCACTTGGGTGAAAGGCTCTATAAAAATGCTAAATCATTATCAATCCACACAGTCTGGAGTGTTACAATCTGCAAGCAAACTTCATTGCATTGAAATTATTAAGGCACGAGACAGGAACTTCTCCCAGATTGTCAATTTTCTGCATTTTAAGAACCTCTAGTGTATCTTTGTTGTGACTTTGTTGAAAATGAGAGCCCAAAGTCAACCCCGTCCGCCTCTGTCCTGGCGGCTCTGCAAGAAGCTTGTTTTTCATCACATTATTTAATAGTTCCACAAACAGAATTAATGTGTAAAAAGCAACAGAGGGTCCTGTGGCACCTTTAAGACTAACAGAAGTATTGGGAGTATAAGCTTTCGTGGGTAAGAACCTCACTTCTTCAGATGCAAGAATTAATGTGGTTTCACACCCCTGGGTGTACTTACTCATTTTATCCTTTATATTAACCCCACAAGCTAAGCAGCTCTTCTTTTGGCACAATTTGTCCTTCTATCCAATTGTATCATCAGTGATTATTCCTGTGTCTGATCTATAAGGTTATTCAAGATAAACGGGGATAAAACCCTATTTCTCTCTAGGATCCTAAATCACTACTTTGCATGGATCACTTGTGTCTCCTCTAATGCTAGATTCAGGTTAGCATGATCTGGCTGGTGTGCTATCCTTCCCAGCGTCTCGCTTCCCAGCCAGAGAGAAGGGGACAACTCCCTGCTGCAGCGCTTGCTCCAGCTATCCGTAGGAGCGGAGTCTGCCCTTGTCTGAGAGCCGAGTCACATGGGGAAGACTGGGAGGGGGAGCAGCTCTGCTACTCCTGAGACGTTGTGGGTAGGAGGCTGAACAGGCGTCTCAGCTGCAGCAGCAGCAGCCAGGAAGCTGTCCCCTCCCGCCTCCCTCACACACTTGTTATTCCCCGCACCAACTTTGGCGGGTGTGTGTGTGTGGTTTAGAGGATTTCCTATTGCTCTAGCGACAGGAATAATGCACCTGACTCCGGCGGGGGGAAGCGGCCGGTCAGGCCAGCGGAGCGAGGCGCGGATGCGAAAGAAATAAAGGAGGCGAGAGCTAAGAGGAGGCATCCGGCAGCGCTCGTGGAGGAGCGCACAGGCTGTGGCAGTGTGTGCGCGGCGAGGGGCCCCCGGCTGAGCCGTAGGACTGCAAACAAACCCCTCACGATGCGGAATTAGAAGCGATCCCCCTGTCATTGAACTGGGCTGTGAGGTGGTGTCTGGGGAGCACCCGGCGCTCGGATCCTCCGGCTGCGGGGAGACCAGGAGCTCTCGGCTGAGAAGAAGGGGGGAGCAGCGGAGAATGGGGCAGCGGCCGCTGCCCCCGAGGGCGAGCAGCAGGTGCCAGAGGCAGCAGGAGCGGCCTCTCCCCCAGGGGAGCAGGAGACGCGGGGGCCTAGGGGCGTCTGGGGCCGGGCTGCTGCCGCTGCTCGTGCCCCTGTGGCTGTGCGCGGCGGGGGGCTGCTCAGCCCAGCTCTACAACCTGAGCCTGGCGGTGGATGAAGGGCTCCCGGCGGACACGCTGGTCGGGGACATCCGGGCCGGGCTGCCCCCGGGCGACGGGCAGCCGGGCGGCTTCTTCTTGTCGGAGGGGAGCGGCGAGTCGGCGGTGCTGGCGGATTTCCACGTGCAGCCGGACACCGGCATCATCCGCACGGCGCGGCGGCTGGACCGGGAGCGGCGGGCGCGCTACAGCTTCGTGGCGGCCACGCTGCGCGGGGAGATGGTGCAGGTGGAGATCGCGGTCACCGACGTGAACGACCATCCGCCCCGCTTCCCGCGGGACTCGCTGCGGCTCAACGTCTCCGAGCTCAGCCCGCCCGGCACCGCCTTCCGCCTCCCGGGCGCCCGGGACCCCGACGCCGGCAGCTTCGGCACCCAGGGCTACACGCTGCTGGCCGAAGGGCAGGAGGAGGCGCCGCCGCTCTTCCAGCTGCGCTACGGCTCCCCCCCGGAGCCGCTGGACCTGGTGCTGCTGCGGCGGCTGGACCGGGAGCGGGCGGACTCGCACCGGCTGGTGATCGAGGCCTGGGACGGGGGCAGCCCGCGGCTGAGCGGCCGCCTGCAGGTAGAGATCCGGGTGCTGGACGAGAACGACAACGCGCCCGCCTTCAGCCAGAGCGAGTACCGGGCCCGCGTGCGGGAGGACGCGGCGCCGGGCACCGCCGTCTGCCGCCTGCAGGCCACCGACCCGGACCTGGGCGCCAACGGCCAGGTGCGTTACCTCATCAACCGCCGCCAGAGCGACCCCGCCGCCTACTTCGCCGTGGAGGAGCGGACCGGGCTGCTGCGCGTCAACCGCCCGCTGGACCGCGAGGCCCGCGCCCTGCACCGCGTCATCGTGCAGGCGCGGGACGGCGGCGCCGAGCCCGAGGTGGGCAGCGCGCTGGTCTCCATCGCCGTGCTGGACGTGAACGACAACAGCCCGGCCATCCGCGTGCTCTACCTGACCGAGGGCGGCGGCGCCCGGCTCTCCGAGGCCGCGCGGCCGGGGGACTACGTGGCGCGCGTCTCTGTCTCGGACCCCGACGAGGCCGGGGACGAGCTCGGCCTGACCCTGCAGGGCGGGGACGGCACCTTCGCCCTACGGCCCGGTGGCGCCGCCGGCCTTTATTTCCTCTGCGTGGAGGGGCCCCTGGACCGCGAGAGCCGGGACCTGTACGAGCTGCGCCTGGTGGCCACCGACGCCGGCTCCCCGCCGCTCTCCGCCCACGAGACGCTGCTGCTCCGCATCGCTGACATCAACGACCAGCCGCCCGCCTTCCCCCAGCCCCGCTACCGCGCCGCAGTCTCCGAGGCCGCCTCTCCCGGCACCACGGTGCTGCGGCTCAGCGCCTCGGACGCCGATGAGCCCGGCTCCCCCAACGCCCAGGTGCGCTACGCCCTGGAGGCGGCGCCGGGCCCCGCGGGGGAGCCCTCGGGCTTCGGGCTCTTCCACATCGACCCGCTGAGCGGCGTGATCAGCACCCGGCGCGGCCTGGACCGCGAGCGGGAGGCAGCGCTGGAGCTGCGGGTGGTGGCGCGGGACCTGGGGGAGCCGCCGCTCTCCGCCTCCTGCCTGGTGAGCGTCCGGGTGGAGGACGCCAACGACAACGAGCCAGTCTTCGAGCAGCAGGTCTACAACGCCAGCCTGGCCGAGCACGCGGGGCCCGGGCACTGCCTGCTGCAGGTAACCGGGCTGGGCACCGCGGGCGGGGGGAGTGACCCGCCGGGCAGCCCTGCTGGGGCGGGAGCAAGAGGGGAGTCTCGGGGCTCCTTAAGCATCTTCTCCCGAGACACCTGGGTTTGTTCTCCGGCTGTGCTCCAGCCTGTAGCAGCCCCCTCCCTATGTAGGGACAAGGAGCATCCCTGCTGGGGATGCATGGGGGCAGCAAGCCGCCTTGGCAGGGTCTGCATCGGGCTGACATTATAGCTGATGTGTTAAACCTCACCTGTTGTGATCCCAAGGCAGGGCTGCCAGAGAGTATCTGAACTCCTATACTGTCAACTTAACTGTTGGTCCTGTGGCACCTTTAAGACTAACAGAAGTATTGGGAGCATAAGCTTTCCTGGGTAAGAACCTCACTTCTTCAGATGCAAGTAATGGAAATTTCCAGAGGCAGGTATAAATCAGTATGGAGATAACGAGGTTAGTTCAATCAGGGAGGGTGAGGTGCTCTGCTAGAAATTGAGGTGTGAACACCAAGGGAGGAGAAACTGCTTCTGTAGTTGGATAGCCATTCACAGTCTTTGTTTAATCCTGATCTGATGGTGTCAAATTTGCAAATAAACTGGAGCTCAGCAGTTTCTTTTTGGAGTCTGGTCCTGAAGTTTTTTTGCTGTAAGATGGCTACCTTTACATCTGCTATTGTGTGGCCAGGGAGGTTGAAGTGTTCTCCTACAGGTTTTTGTATATTGCCATTCCTGATATTTGACTTGTGTCCATTTATCCTCTTGCGTGCCCACCGCTATGGGCACCCGCATGGCCCCACAATATGCCAACATTTTTATGGCTGACCTGGAACAACGCTTCCTCAGCTCTCGTTCACTCACGCCCCTTCTCTACCTACGCTACATTGATGACATCTTCATCATCTGGACCCATGGGAAGGAGACCCTGGAAGAATTCCACCATGATTTCAACAGCTTCCACCCCACCATCAACCTCAGCCTGGACCAATCTACACGGGAGGTCCACTTCCTAGACACCACAGTACAAATAAGCGATGGCCACGGTAACACCACCCTATACCGAAAACCCACCGACCGCTACGCCTACCTTCATGCCTCCAGCTTCCACCCTGGACACACCACACGATCCATCATCTACAGCCAAGCGCTGAGGTACAACCGCATCTGCTCCAACCCCTCAGACAGAGACCAACACCTACAAGCTCTTCACCAACATTCTCAAAACTACGCTACCCACACAAGGAAATAAAGAAACAAATCAACAGAGCCAGACGTGTACCCAGAAGCCTCCTGCTACAAGACAGGCCCAAAAAAGAAACCAACAGAACTCCACTGGCCATCACCTACAGTCCTCAGCTTAAACCTCTCCAACGCATCATCAGTGATCTACAACCCATCCTGGACAATGATCCCTCACTTTCACAGTCCTTGGGAGGCAGGCCAGTCCTCGCCCACAGACAACCCGCCAATCTTAAGCATATTCTCACCAGCAACCACGCACCGCACCATAACAACTCTAACTCAGGAACCAACCCATGCAACAAACCTCGATGCCAACTCTGCCCACATATCTACACCAGCAACACCATCACAGGACCTAACCAGATCAGCTACATCATCACCGGCTCATTCACCTGCACGTCCACCAATGTTATATATACCACCATGTGCAAGCAATGCCCCTCTGCTATGTACATTGGCCAAACTGGACAGTCACTACGCAAGAGGATAAATGGACACAAGTCAGATATCAGGAATGGCAATATACAAAAACCTGTAGGAGAACACTTCAGCCTCCCTGGCTACACAATAGCAGATGTAAAGGTAGCCTTCTTACAGCAAAAAAACTTCAGGACCAGACTCCAAAGAGAAACTGCTGAGCTCCAGTTCATTTGCAAATTTGACACCATCAGATCAGGATTAAACAAAGACAGTGAATGTCTATCCAACTACAGAAGCAGTTTCTCCTCCCTTGGTGTTCACACCTCAACTGCTAGCAGAGCACCTCACCCTCCCTGATTGAACTAACCTCGTTATCTCCATACTGATTTATACCTGCCTCTGGAAATTTCCATTACTTGCATCTGAAGAAGTGAGGTTCTTACCCACGAAAGCTTATGCTCCCAATACTTCTGTTAGTCTTAAAGGTGCCACAGGACCCTCTGTTGCTTTTTACAGATTCAGACTAACACAGCTACCCCTCTGAAACTTAACTGTTGTCACTCCCAAATCGCAACATCCCCCTCCACGGGATTCTGGTTTCAAAACATTGCACTCACATTGATTGTAAGGCATCACAATTCTCTTCCTGCTTCTCTCATTAGTTAGTTGTAAGAAGGAAGCCAAAGAAATAATTTCCTTTTTGCAAACACCGTCACATTTTTAAAACTGGTAGGTCATTTTGCTGATTTGGGGGAAACCAAGGAAATTCACACACCCCTTCCAAAATCCTCCCTTCCTGGGCCTCTCTGGAAAACTTCTACAGATTATTATGCAGAAAACATAGAAAAGAGGCATCTGCAGCATGGTACACCCCTTTGCCAAGTACCATTGAAGATATGCTATAGAGTTATGGAGTGTCTGTTATCCTCAACCAGGCATGGATTCCGTAGTAGAGTTAACCCTTATAATCAATATTAACTTCACTATGTATCTGCTTTTTCTTTCATGCAAAGGGGTTTCTGGAGGAATGGACTAGCTGCAGAGATCCAAGGCAGCACAATTTTATTGAAGTTGGTCTTCTGTGGAGCCAAAGAAAGGCACAAGGATCTCTTGAGGCTGTACAGCAGGCTGTGGGTTTTGCCATTCCATATGAGTGAGGCAAACTTTGGTCCTCAGAAGAACAATAGTTTTTTGGGCTCCTTGTGGTTTCTCTGGGGGAAAAGTCTTTCTGGTCCCAAACTATTCTTCTAAACATTCCACAGACCCAGGGGATACATATTGTTCTTTCTCTTTCATAGTATCCTCCGGGCTTTGCATTACCATTTGTTACATATGGTGTAATAGAACAGAACCACTTTTTGACAGAGTCATGGCTTCAAGATGTTTGTGTAGTTCTGGTTCTGTTGGTACAAGATGAACAAACTGAAAGTGGGGGAATGAGTTATTTTTGCACAAATCTTAGTGTTTATTTTGTACTTCAGTGTGGTTGCTTTAGAAATTAAAATTATAATTGTATTATTAGTTGCCCTACTCAGGATTGCCTGCTTGGGTGGTCTTGGTGAGCTAGTTTTACAGAGGATGGTGTAACATAGAGTTGGCTAGTTTTTCAACATGGATGCAGTAAAATATGTTCCAACATTAAGACCTGAACCTGCAAACACTTATTCAGGTGAATAACTCCTTACATGGTTTCAGTAGGGCTGCTCACATGAGTAAAATAACTCATATCTGTAAGTGTCTATAGGATCTAGACCATAGGATGCAACTAAAAAACAAACCAACCACCAAACCCTCAAAAAATACAGAATAAACTGCTGATAGTGATTTTGACCCTAACTGGAGCCATAGCAGGTAAAGAAAACAGGAAGGGAAGCTCACAGTAAGTATACTTTTCCTTAGCTTCATGTGTTGCAACCAGGGTTTATTCACACCATATTTCTGCTAGTGGAATCTTTTTATTCCAAAGCGTTGTGGGGTTTTTCCTAGTGTTTGGTCTCTTTACCATGGAGATATGCTTCCAATTAAATCCTAGTTGTAGCATATGGATCACATGAATGGTAGATTTTCTCATGTGTGCTTTCTGTCAGCAAAGTGATGAATTATTTTGTATCTGGTCTTTATAGCTTTAATTGTGTTCATCTTAATATGAACTACAACCTTTGCAAAAAATTACAGGAATGTATTATTTGTCTTCAGTAGTGCCCACAATGTGTTAAGCACTGCAATTAATTGATACATTTTGTTTTTATAGATGGTGAGTGCTCTGAATAGCAAGGGCAATTGGTTGGCATTCAACACATAACTGACTTGAAACTAGACTTGTTCTCCGGTGCTGTTCATTTCAGCTCCTCCATAGTTATGCTGCTTGGCTTCTGCTCTGCTGTGATGCCACCAAATACATAATTTTACTACATCACCTGCACCATTTTGAGCCCCTATTCAATGATGAGAGCTAGCCTCAATAGGGCTGAGCTAAACGGTGTATTTATTGTATTGAGTTTTGTGAAGTGTTTTTTAAAAGATTTAATTTGTATCTCTTGGCATATAAAAACTCTTTGAAACTAGGGCTAGATAATAAACCCAGAGTCCCTATGAGTTGGTTCTAATGGTAGTTATTCCTGAAAGATGGATTCTGAAGCTTTGCTGCAGGGAAGGAGCCAGACAGCAAGACTCTGAGGGAACTGAAATGAAGGAAAAAGGAATAGTCAGCTTTGTAATATGATCATAAAAGTTTATCTGCCAATGAACAAGGTCAGTTCACTGACCCTTTGCCATGATGATTAATGCTAATTATTTTTTTTAAAAGATGTTTTACTTGCCCGTCAAACTACTACTCCTCTACAAGTGTGGTTGAGTAGAATTTTGCAAGGCTGTTATTTTCAAAATATCCATGTCACCATTGGTTTTTGGGAGTTTTGGCTTAGAAAAATTGTGTTTAAAATGTAGTTAGTGTTTTAAACGGTTAGCTCATATTAGCACTCAAGTGTGCTGCAATCAGCTCTTTATTGAAGATAGTAACCTTTAAAACCAAAAACTTCTTCCACTCAAACTCCCTCCTGGTTACAGGTCACATGATATGTTTCCTGCTGGCTTCATGCTTTGAGAAGCAAATAGAAAAGCTGGCAAAACCATTTGAGGAGTTTATCTGCTGCTAGTCGGATACTTCAGCCTCATTAGGGTTCCCAAGTGGTAGCAATAGTGAGGAGGATTGCAGCCAGCAGTCCATGGTGCTGAAGGAAAGTTATTTAAATTGATGTGGCCTCAATCTACAGTAGGAACTGATTATTCCTGACATGTAAGATTGATTTAGTCATGTATATATTACCATCCTCAAGGAGGAGTGGAGACCAAAAGAAATGTAATATACATACACTTATTTAAAAAAAAAAGGTTTAAATATACTAGTGGAGAATGAGGGTTTTCCAGCAGGTCATGCAAATGTCGAATTTACTGTATATGTTGACTGTCATTGCACTGTTGTAACTATGAGCAGAGCTTGAAAAAATGGCCATATACCTATCAGCTGGAGGACTAAACCTATTTGCCAGAGGTACACACAAAAGATAACATCAAGGTGCCAGGGGAATGCCCCGCTAAAGTTCAGACACTTCCAGCTTCTAGGAATGGGGAGGGTGCTGGGATTTCTACATGGGTGTTGACTCTGGATTCTAGTTGAGGGCTACATTTTTCTCATCACTTTGCATATGTCTAATCAATTGTGAAGCTTCAAGCCAATGGCTTGGACATTTGGATGGGTGAAAAAGCCTTTTTTCTCTCTTTCCCACCCCTCCAGAGCATCCTGGCTGTTTTGTGGTAACTGCTCTCCCAGAGGTTTCCAGATGCAATTACTGGTGGGGAGGGGGAAAGTCTCTTATTTTCCACCCCTCTTCTAGCCATTTTCTTGGGGCCTATAAGCCCAGTATCTGACTTTGTTACTGTTCATAACTTTACCAAGAACCTGCGTGAAACTGACATCATTATTGACTGTGTCATTGTTGCTTTCATGGTTCTGAATAGAACCTTGAAAAGTGAAGAATTTTGTTAATTTCGCTTTGCTGCTGCTTGGCAAACTTATTAGCAGCAGAAATGGACTGAAGCTATCTGCATAATAAGGAATGAAGCTCTGCATTGGTTTACCTTTGGGTCACAACTGTAGGAGCTAAAAACCTTTTTAAAATGAAAATTTAAATTCTGCAGAAATGAATGGTTTAATCCCCTTGGCTCATTAGGGAAATCTTCCCACTCTTCAATGATGAGTAGATTTTTCAACCCAGATGGGTAAAGTATATAAGCCTCTTACTTTCTCCCCACTAAACTGATGACTGGTAACAAAGAGATCTGTTCTAGATCTTGCCAGTAGTTGCTCTGCTCTACTACCCTGCTATAAATCTAGTCAGTCGGTAAATGCTGGGCATTTTTTTCATCTGTATCCAAATGATAAGATGTGGTCAAGAATTTTTGCCTGACAAGAAATTTTACTCCTGTTTTGATTGCTGTTTGGGTTTCCTTCATTTCTATTTTTTTCTTGTTGGAAATGATGTCTTATAGACTAGTTGTGTGGATCACTCTGCACCTAAATCTGCATTTGATTAATTTCACTGGCTTTACAAGTGTCCATAGCTTGAATGAACCTGCCCCTCTCATGTGGAAACAATGTATGCTTTCAGTGCTCCAGTGCCTACCACCATGGGAAAATGCCATTGCCTATGCTTTAAGTGCAATCTCAGCAGCAATGAGAAAAATTTAAAACTTTGTTCATACTGATTCATTTTATTTAGGCAGATTTTCTTGCAAATCCAGCTAATTTAGTAGAAACAGTTGCTCCATCTCTTGGTTTGATATGGCTTCTGACACAATGTGGTGTTCAGCAAGCACTCAGGTAGGTTAGAGAGATGCAAGTCAGCTATTAACTGCATAAACACAAAGATCAATCTGATCTGTCCTTACAATATCCCTGCTGCTCAGCAAGAGACAAAGTATTTTCTGGAAAATAAACTGAATTTATATGCAGCAGCTGAGATAAGAAGTTATTAATTCAAAGAAGCTGACAGCATAATGACTGCATCACTGAGAAAAACAACTAGGTTGGAATAATTTAGAATCACCACCCAAAATCTAAACAAACAGGAAAAATCCTTAAAAGGGTGTGTGTGTGGGGGGGGAACCAAACAGAAATGAATGGGTTATTGGATGTTGTGAAGTTGAAGGGAAGAGTATGCATTGAAATGCACAGAGTAAATTTCTTAGTTATAAATTTTGTAGGTTTTTTAAAATTGTCGTGCTACTACACGCAAGCCATTATGGGTTATAAGCACACTTATCTTAAACTCACTGTTTACTGGTGAGGTGACAAAGCAGAAACAAAATATAGCAACAGACAACAAGATGAGCTCAGTAGGAGAGAAACTCGGTAAACGAAACTAGGTAACATAAGCAAAAAGTGTTACATTAAAAACAAACAAGCAAGCAGAATACCAGCCGTCCCAAAACAGTGCTCCACTCAGCCTTGCCATCAATTGAGCCCTTAGAGCCTGGGTGAAAAGACCTGCCTTTCCCCCCAAAACACTCTTCCCCTTGTGTGTCTCCAGCAGAGATTTTTTTTATAGACCTTTCCTTTTCACAGGAGTCCAGGACAAGGAACTGGGAAGTTGGAATAAACTCTCTTTGTGTACTGGGGACTAGGTAATGCCCCTGCACCTTCTCCTACTTGGTCTGACAAATATGTGGCCCACAACACAAGTGGTACCACTCCCCACCCAGCATGTGAAAATGAATTAGCATTCAAGTGTGCTGCTGCCAACCTAATGGCATACAGTGAAGGAATAGAGCCAGATACCAGGAAATAATCCTGGCATTGGTATCTTCCATGGCTTCTGTCCAAGCTGCAAGGGGATTATCCACAGAACTGGTCAGTAATACGTTCCAATAGTTCATGGATTAGGGACCCAATTTTATGGGGTTCCAGGGGCTTCTCTATAGATTTAGGTTAATCTTTCTATCTACCCAATGGGACTCAGTGCTTAGTCTAGAAGATACCATCATAGATGCTTAGTTTTGCAGTTCTCAAACTGTGGATTTGTGTCTCCAGAGATAACATGCTTGATAACAGCAAAAATGTTTTTAAATATATAATATATAGAGGTGAGAAATAACATACCTCAACCCTATTGTCCCTCTGCAAATTTGTGTACACAGAGTCAATCCCTTACCTCTCTCTAAAAGTGCAAAGTTTCAAAAAGTTCAATGAATAGAAGATTGTTGGGGGCAGAACAGATCTGGACAAGGAGAAGTCTGGAGATAAACGTGAGAAGGGAGGGACAGGCAGTAGAAACAAAAGTGAAGCTGTTTGAGCAGCATGTTCCAGAAGTCTTGAGGTCTTTGAGTGTAGCCTTCATTGATTTGAGATGTACCATACCATTCTCTCACTAGAAGGGAAAACCTATAATGGCAGCAGGCCATAAAAGAGACCCAGTTTGGGAATAAGAACCATTCGAAAAATATGTTTGCTGATGATGCTTTAAAGGAAGTCAAACCATTGAACAAGTGGAAATCACTAAGCACTTGGATTCAGAGACTGTTGAAGTGATAATCTCACTTTTAACAGCAGTAGCTTCTTCTGCCGGTGTAGAAAGAATATTTTCTTCCTTTGGACTAATTAATTCCAAATTGAGAAATCATTTGGGACCTGAAAAAGCAGGAAAGCTTGTTTTTCTTTTCCAGATTATGAAAAAATGGGAAACTGAAGGTGAAGATGACTGAGTTAGCTGCAGAAGCCAATATTTTGAGTTTCTCATGTTGACCTGGCTGACATAGTTGATTTAATTTTTATTTAAAAAAAAATATTTTATTTAACTATTTTAGTTAAAAACAATTTTAACAAAAACAAACCTGATTTTAAAGAACTTGAATGTTTAACTAAATTCAAAAATTCATATGCTTGTTTTGTTAAAATATTATATGTTTGCGATTGAAGAAAACAATTCCAGAATACATAACGTTGTTGTTTTAGTTAAATAAAACAATTTAAATGTCTGTCTGGTGATATTCTCCTCTTAATACAGCATGGAAAGCAAATCCTCCAAATATTAATGATTAACCTGTTGAATTGGAGATAGTTCACCTCCCAGTGACTTCATAAATATCTGCTCCAATTACCTTTGGTAAATGAAATAACCAATCATTCATTTTCTGATATAGCTATAAAACTAATCTGAAAAAGTTTTCAAAATAAATCACTTAAAATGTATAGTGTGTACCTTCTAAAAATGAAACCAACATCTATCTCTGAGTTGTGAAGAATTTGTATTAAGGTTATAACAACCAACAAGAATGCACTTTTATGTAGAAATCCATGATTAAATCGAGTCTTCCTGACTAGTGATTTAAATTATGGTTTAAATCAATTTGATTTAAATCAAATCCACTCTGCCTGGAACTGGGTTGGGTTCGACAAATTCCCCAACTTGTAAAAAATGCTGAGGGGGGAAAAAGTTTCAAAGTCAGTTTTCCAGTTCAAAATGACTTTTTGTTTCAACATTTAAATTAATTAGACTGAAAAAGATTTTTTTAAAGCTGAAATCCAAACAAAATATTTCAAAATTATTAAAACAAAATGTTCTGATTGACTGAAAACTAACAGTTCAGTGTGTTTATATTTTTGAAATTTAGACTTTTAATCTTGATTCAAGATGGGGAAAAAATTTCAAACTCTCAGAGCTATTTGTGGGCCAGGAAAACTGTTTCCTGTCCAGCTTGAAGGATAAGGGTGATAAGGGTAAAGTGGGTCAGAGGTGGTAATAGCACAGCATCCATAGTTCTATTGCCTATTGCACAGGCCTCTTTTTTTTTTATCACAGTATATAATGGTGGAGGTAGCATGGGAGGGTGCACTTCCTGCACAGCATGAATCTCCACTCTGGCAATTCCTGTGTGTCAGTGCACAGGGGGAGGCTGGGGATGGGATTAAGCCAGAGGATCTGCCTCTGTAT
Source organism: Emys orbicularis (assembly GCF_028017835.1). NCBI lineage: Eukaryota > Metazoa > Chordata > Testudines > Emydidae > Emys > Emys orbicularis. Next base: position 63,167,345 of record NC_088687.1, on the reverse strand, counting down.
AGTTCCTCACAATTCCCCCCCTCATGGGCCGAAGAGGATCTCGTGGAAGAGCCTGCAGACCTCTGAGTGGTGGTGAGGATTCCTCCCTGCCTGTGCCCATGTTTCACTCCAGCGCCAGCTTGGTTACTTAGGCTGTGGGTTGGATTTGCCCTGTAATGATTTGTGCTGAATATCTTTAGACTGAATGATACACGCTACAGAATCATACCATAAGCATTCAATGTTAACATAAATGGATAAGTTGCAAAGTACTCTACTATAGTTCTGTAGGTCTCAGTCTCATGGGTGATGACAAACTAGCTCTCTTCTGAGCTGTTCTGATCATAATGTAGTGCATTGAGGAATGAGTGGAAGTCTTAGCTCTAAATTTCCTTGCTAATGTAGGTTTAAATCTGTCTCAACTTTATTTTGAAGCTTTTTGGAATGATTATAAATGTTTTTCAGTATCCACTACAGTGCTGCTTATGGAGTTTTAGTGTGGTATGTGTTAGGAATACAGTATTAACTGACATGCCACTGTAGTCAAGGATCTGTCAGTGTTTCTAGTCTTCGCTGACTCTATGTGTGGGGAATATAACATTTGTCTCTTTCATACACAACAGGCTGAAACTTGACCTGTAAATTTTCATTTAATTTAATTCTGTGTAAGAACTCTTCTGCGTATCTGACACTAGGATCCATTTTCTGGTGCGTTAAGAACATAATATATTTTGTATCCTAAAATGTACCTGGTAACTGTTCCTTTGAATCATTTTGATGCAAAACATTTTCCTGATGGGATTTTGCAAAGAGAAATTTTTCAACCCGTAGCAAGACCACTAAATCAAATTCTGACATAAATTTGTCATGTAAACAATGCAGAGACAGTGTTATATTTTATGTTTACAGTGCTATATAAATGTTTTAGTTGTAATATTAAAATGTATTATTTAAAATGTTTTAGGATTAATTATTAATATCAGAAAGTGCTCTGAATAAAAGATCTGTGTAAATGTTATTTTTTTTTATTTATTATATTGATGCAGTAACAGTAGTGGCTTTGAATGGTGGTGTAGTCAGAGTCAGGTTTGAAATACCTAGTTTTCTGGGAGTTGATAGGATGAATTGACTTATCATCCTTCTGAAGTAGACCAGTTGGTCGCTATGCATTTTACTGTGTGCCACGATGTCCGGAGTAGCTCATGACTGAAAGTGCTTATCTCAGGTCAGACAGCCAGAAAATAGGGCAGACACCCCAAAGTAATGGTGTGTTCTATAATTAGATTTCACCAATTCAGTGACAAATGTGAACTCTTGGATCACTATACCAGTCTGACCATAGAGTCATAGACAGTCCTCTTTGACACTCCAGTTTATCTTGCCACATAGACAACCTGGTTACTTACACCAAAAACCACATCACATTTAGGTTGCTTCCAGTTGCAGGAGGCCAGTCAATTACCCCAGCTCAATTGATACTGTAGGTCTTATACCAAAGACAATACTGGTAGCCAATTCTGTGGTTAACTAACTGTTTATTACCTGAGAAAAGGAAGTGAGAGTTATTGAGGGGTTAAAGCTGGTAAAATATATGCACAGTGAGTCACAGTTTGTAATTGCAAATAGTGGCAGTGATGTAATAAACTGCCAGTGTTCCAAAAGTCTTTTTAGGTTACCCAGATTGTCTCTGGGGATCTCTGCTTTGCATCTGGTACACTTCCCTGTAAGAGTCCAAACAGTCCAGAGATCCAGGGTCTTTCCTTGAATCCATACTTATCGCATTTCTCATAGAAAACAAGCTGACAGGGTTGCTACCCACATTGGTTTTTCCTTTGATGATGGAGAGTGAGGAATACATTCAGAGTCTTTAATCTCTGATCATCAGACACAATGACCACTTGCTTTGAAATTAGCACTTTTCTCTTAAAAGATCTTCATTTGCATTTCACAAAGCTTCTTTCTAATTTAATGGGTTATTTAGTTACAGCGGTATACACAATATAAATGTTTGCTTCGATGTTATAATGGGATACAAATAGGTGAGAACAATCCCACTTAGTTTTATGAAGTTTAAACACCAAATACACTCCTATATTGAACAATCACTTTGATCTATAATAAAATACAAGTGAATTGGCCTGGGGCTCTGGCAGGAGCTTGCACCTAGGCCTTGGCTACACTCAGGAATTCACAGCGCTGCCGTGGCAGCGCTGTGAAGCGCGAGTGTAGTCGCGCCGCCAGCGCTGTGAGAGCTCTCTTGCAGCGCTGTAAGTACTCCCCCTCTCCGAGGGGAGTAGCTTGCAGCGCTGTGAGTGAGCGTGCAGCGCTGCAGGCTCTGATCACACTGGCGCTTTACAGCGCTGCACTCGCTGCGCTCGGGGGGGGGGGGGCGTTTTCACACCCCTGAGCGCAGCAAGTTGCAGCGCTGTACAGTGCCAGTGTAGCCAAGGCCTTAGTCTGCTAGTGTCACATTGTGTGAAGATCTTTTTAGTGAGATTTTAAAGTAAAGTCTTGTCTGCTCTAAATGGACATTAAAATCCTGAGAGACCTTTTTGTTTTTTTAAAGATAAGTGTTTCCCCATTACCTTTGCCCAAATGTCCACTTCCATCAGTGTGGTGCAGTATAAGGTAAACTGATTGTTTGCCTGGATGCTGGGTGCTGTATAACAGTAGAATGCTGTTTTTATTATGCAGTGCATAGGTTTCAGTATATATTGTAGATGTATGTTTAGTGTATGATTTAGAGTAAGAGAGAAACTATATGGTGGAAAGGTGCATTATGTAATGTTTTGTATTGTATATTGTATTCTAAACTATGCCCTGTACAATAGCACAAGCACTCTTGCTGATTTTACAAGATACATTGAGATGTTCTCGATTATCTGAGTGGAAGAGAGAATTCTTTGTATACACTGTATAGACTGTCTGCTTGGTAAGTAATATGTGTTTCATTATCTAGTGTATCATCTTCACATATTCAAATTAAATATAGGATTTTAGCAATTAAAATATTAAATATTCAATATATATATTAAGTGTGTATTTCAGAAGTGTTTTTTCTATATGCAGTGATATTTTAAAATATCTAACACAGCATATGCATTTTTTAGTATAGGAGATTCTGCTTGCTAAATCTTTCTTTCCTTACTCATGCAAAATGTCAGTTGACTTAAAGGGGAGTTTTGTGTGAATAAGGTGAGAAGGTGTTGGTGCTGTATGTGTGTTTTCATAATATAGTAGTGTATAGTGTAGGTGATTAAGGCCCAGATCCTGGACTATAGCTGAATGCACAGTGCAACAAAGGAATGGTATGTACCACCTTTGCACTTTCCATAATGCTGGGGTGGCTCTGTGCCAGCCTGTTTCCTAGGTGTAAATTAGAAGCTGCAGGCTGCTCTAATTTGTACCAGATGCCATTGACCTCAATGGAACAATTGGCAGCTAGAGCTTGCTGGGGTATGGATAACCCAGTCGTACCCCCTTTTCCCTTGGCTGTGCTTCCTATGTTGGTGTCACTTGTAAAGTGGGTGTGGCCTAGGAACCACAACCTCAACCCTTTACAGGTTGAACCTCTTTAGTCCGGCACCCTCAGAACCTGACCGGTGCCGAACCAGAGAATTTGCCAAACCACAGGAGGTCAATGCAGAGTGCCAGCGGGTCTCCATAGGCATGGGAAGTAGGGGTGTGGGGGGTGCTACAGCAACCCCAGGCTTTGCGCCTAGCGTGGCCCCCCACCTGGGGGTCCCGCTGCCACCCAGTGTCCTGGCTGCCAGCCCCCCATCCAGGGTCCCAGCCATTGGCCCCAGGTCGTCGTCCTCCCTTCCAGAGCTTGAACGCTTCGAATCAGCTGTTCGTGGCGCTCCGGAAGCCCTGGGAGAGGGGAGGAGGAGTTGGTAAGCGTGGGGCCGCTGGCATGCGGGGGGCTGAGGGAGGGGGGAACTTGACGCCAGTGGATGCTCCGCACCCACTAATTTTTCCCCGTGGGTGCCCCAGTCTGGGAGCACCCAAGGAGTCGGTGCCTGTGCCAGACCACAGCTGTTGCCGGACCAGGGAGTGCCGGAGTAGAGAAGTTCAACCTGTACCATCAAAGGATTCTCCTACATTGGTGTAATGCTCCCCATCACGCTGTCCAGGGATAGAGTGTGCTGGTGACTGCAACAGAGCCCAGGATCTCTATAACTTGTTGAAGTTCAGCATAAAATAGTTAATTAATGTACCTACTTTAGTATATTGTGTTGTACAATATAGTGCACTGTGTGGCTGTTCGGCATATAGGCCCAGATTTTTAAAGGTATGTAGGTGTTGCTGCTTTTAGTGTTCCAATGCCTAACTAATTTTGATCCTAAGTCTCATTTTCAAAAGGGATTTAGGCACTCACGAGCCAAAATCCCATTGACAGAAGTGCCTAAATACCTTTAACTGGGCCACAGTGCCTGAATTTGATCCAACTGAAGGATCAGATTGTAGTTTATAGTGTAGCTGTATATTTCAAAAAACATGGAGCATAAAAAGAACTGTATACATTTTTATATGAAAGGTATAACAAATTATATCTAACAATAGCTTGAAGAGAACACAAATTGTGACAAATTACTGTCAATCACACACGGTAGTTCTGTGCTATAGATTATTTTCTTCTAAGGATTGAATAAAGAAAATATACTTATTGTTTTTAGAACAAAATGTTAGTCTCTATGAAAGTCCAGAAGCTAAAGATCATGTGCTTTATCTGTCAAATTATCTAAACCCATACGCATTTTGCTGCTAGAACAGTTTGCACTTTTAAGGGCCATAAGAGAATTATTGTAGCTCACTTTTTAGAGCTTCTAAGTTAATTTTATTTCTTCAAAACTGAGGCATATGGAATAACAAAATCTCTGAGATGTGATTGTACTTTTTTGGCTGCGGAATGCACATCTCAGCAAGAAAGGATTTCATATAAAGCCGCAATAGCATATTACAAAAAATATCCATTTTTAATGTACTGAATAGGGAAAGGCCTCTGGATTTTCAGGAAATATATTTGAAATACAATATAAGTATGTTTAAAACCAAGGAGCATCTGCAGGACTTTGGATTTGTTCATGTTTTATGTATTAAACATAAATAGAAGACAAAGTAATAGAGATGCTTGTTCTTACATAAAATGTACATATTTCCAACAGCCACTAATGGAAAGGGTAGATTTTTAAAAGACTTGTATTTTAATATTCTGGGTTTTTTTCCCTTACATGTTTTGCTTTTTCAAAAAAGGGTATTTAGTGCTTCTGAAAGGTGTCAGATTGCTGGGTTTGAAATCCTCCCTTTAGCCATTGCACAGAACAGTACAGGCTTCAGCAGTACATATTTCTTTCATCTGTGTCCCTCAGCAATGAGCTGGGGAGATGAGAGGTTAGTTCTTTAATGTATTCAGTTCTGTCCAACTAATGCAAATTGTAATTGCTAAGAATTGAACTGTGAACTTATTTCACGTAGGTCTCAAACAGCAATCAAAAGCTGACAGAACGTTATCAACCTGGGCCAGTGTTGAGACAAACCTCTCCATCCCGCCCCCAGAAAAATAAAAGGCCTTTGCATCCTATTACCAGTCTCTGGAACTATCAGGTTCGACTTCTCACTTTCTACATTTTCAAAAAGTTTTCTAGAGTTAAGTAGACTTTGCTGGTGGTCTGCTTAATGTGGCTGTAATCTTTTAAAACTCTAACTTGATTGTAAATGGGGGAGGGGAAACCACAAACCAGACAACTCCACTTGCTTGAAAACTAGACAGTACAGAAGTTATTGGTCAATATATAATTATAACTAAACATTAATTATTCCGCTAGTTTGTACTGTTGGTATTTATTTGAACACTGTATTTAGTTTAAGTGTTAGTTTATAGCAATTTGTATAATTCATATTCTGGATTTCTAAATTCATGCTGGGTATTCTTCAGCTCTCCAGAAATCAAAGTCAGTGGAGTCCCTATAAAGAATAATAGCTCTATGGCAATAAAATCACTTTCATGACTGCACAAACCTTCTTGTAATCCATAAAATATGTGGCTTTAGCAGACAGTGATATTTTATGGCTGCTCTATGCTCAGAGCTTAACGGACAGACATGCAATGTTTCTCAAAATCCATGCAGGATCTTACTACCTGCTGTGCTGTAACTGGTTCTATAATTACAAGAAAAAATACTTTATGGTAATACCTTTTCTTCAATACCTCTTTTGGAGTGAATTTACTTTCTGTATATTCTTTTAATGAGAGTAATATTTAAGTGACTTCTTTTGAAGATATATTAAGGACAGAAAAGGAATTCAATTAATAATGAAGACTTCATGTTGTGTTTCAAGGCAATTAATTTGTATTCCTTATTGTAATCATTTCAGAGCCAGTCTCAAACATTTGACTTGCATGAAAGCACTTTTGGTGACTATATAAAGCTCAGATTCAATACTAAAAATGCAGTAAAACAACGAGAAGTCCGGTGGCACCTTAAAGACTAACAGATTTATTTGGGCATAAGCTTTTGTGGGTAAAAAACCCACTTCTTCAGATGCATGGAGTGAAAATTACAGATGCGGGCATAAATATACTGACACATGAAGAGAAGGGAGTTCTCTTATAAGTGGAGAACCAGTGTTAACAAGGCCAATTCAGTCAGGGTGGATGTGGTCCACTCCCAATAATTGATGAGGAGGTGTCAATACCAAGAGAGGGAAAATTGCTTTTATAGTGAGCCAGCCACTCCCAGTCCCCATTCAAGCCCAAACTGATGGTGTTAAGTTTGCAAATGAATTGTAGCTCAGCTGATTTAGAACAATGCTTCCTCAGCTCTCATCCCCTAGCACCCCTCCTCTACTTGCGCTACATTGATGATATCTTCATCATGTGGACCCATTGGAAGGAGTCCTTTGAAGAATTCCACCTGGATTTCAACAATTTCCACCCCACCATCAACCTCAGCCTGGACCAATCCACACAAGAGATCCACTTCCTGGACACTACAGTGCAAATAACTGATGGTCACATAAACACCACCCTATACCGGAAACCTACGGACTGCTATACTTACCTACATGACTCCAGCTCCCATCCAGGACACATCACACGATCCATTGTCTACAGATAAGCCCTAAAATACAGCTGCATTTGCTCCAATCCCTCAAACAGAGACAAACGCCTATGTAACCCTCCTGCCCATCAGAGTTGGCAACAACAAGGGCCGGGGTTCCATTTCAATACCAATGCAAAACCGGCTCAAGCCCCCACCCAGTGACCTGGGACAATTACATACCACCCCCCGGGCGCCTCTAAGAGGCAATATTTCCCCTCTCACAAGCACGGAGTCTGAGTGTAGCAAAAGCCTTTTTAATAAAGGAGGGAAACACTGCGGCATTATGTTGGGAAAACACCACAAACAGGATTCATAACAGAAATCGTGAGCAAAAGACCCACCCCCAAGTATGTTTGGCAGCGTCTTTTTCCCCTCAGGGTCTTAAGTCCAGCAACCCAACAGTCATCCTCCCCCCCCCCCGCCCACACACAGTTTCTGACCTTGGTCAGTGCAGCCCCCAGAGTTCAGAAGTTCCTCTGCAGAGTTTACCTCCCAGCCTGGGTGGAAGTGGGGGGAGGGATGGAGGGGACATCGTACTCAGGTTGAGGATTGATTGCCATGCCTTGCCATGGGGTTCTGCCGCAGTCTTCACTGCCAGCTGTGTCTCTCCGCCAGCTGCGTCTCTCCGCCAGCCGCCCTGCTAGCTGCTCCGCTCTGCCAGCCGTCCTGCTAGGCGCTCTGCTCGCCATGCCTCTCCGCTAGCCACTCCGCTCCGCCAGCCACCCTGCTATCCGCTCTGCTTGCCATGCCTCTCCACTAGCCGCTCCGCTTGCCACACCTCTCCGCTAGCCTCTCCACTCCGCCAGCCACCCTGCTATCCACTCCACTCGCCACGCCTCTCCGCTATCCACGCCACTTCGCTAGCTGTCCTGCTAGGTGCTCACCAATTTGTCTTCAGCCCCTTACTTAACACAGCTCTGAGCTCTTTAGTGACTTTAGCTGGTAGTAGGGGAGCCGCAGTGCCAGTGGACCACTAGCCCAAAGTAGGTCTAATGCTTAGACCCAGGTATCAGTGATTTCAGCTCTGTAGCATGTAACAAGACTGCTAATGGAGTCAAAATTAGCTCTGTTATTGCACACTGGAGAGAGGGGGGGTAAAAGTGGTGTTTAGGGCCAACGCTACTGGGCCCCAGTCTCTCTCAATTCACTGGGGTTTAGAACCCATGTCCCCTGCCTAGTGGGTGCTACTTGGGTGAGGGCGAGTCCCTCTGTCATAAAATGTCAAGTACAGTTCTACTGTCCTTGATTCACATAACTGGGATAGCAACCCTTTATTACTCCTGCCCCAATAACAAAGAGACTGGGGATCCCACAGCAGCCAAAGTGACCATTTGGGCAAGCAGTCCATCATGCTAGGCAGGGTGGGTGTGCCCATGCAAACGAGATCAGCCCCTGAAGTCCTTTTCCACAGCTCACCACCAGATGTCAGGGGAGAGCTCATTCTGACTCTGCTTAAATCTATAACAGGGGTCGGCAACCTGTGGCACGTGTGCCAAAGGTGGCACGCAAGCCGATTTTTACTGGCCCGCTGGCCGGGGTCCCGGCCACCGCCCCCACTCAGCCCGCTGCCGGCCTGGGTGAACGGGACCCCCCCCCATCCAACCACTCCCCGCTCCCTGTCCCCTGACTGCCCCGACCCCTGACAGGCCCCCTGGGAGTACCACGCCTAGCCAACCACCCCTGTTCCCTGTCCACTTACCATGCTGCTCAGAGCATCAGGACTGGCAGCCATAAGTAGTACACCGTAAGTAGCACATTCCTAGGGGGAGCAATTTAATACACTACACCTGGCCCCGCTCAGCCCGCTGATGATCTGGAGTTCTCAAAATATATTCTTGCACCCCTTATCAAAAATTACACTACAGTTAGCTTAAAAACTTGAAAACTTAAAAACTTTGTTTGTATATTACAGTAATCGTTAAAAAATGTGTAATGTTAACAAATACATAGGTTTGATGAAACAAAGTAGTTGTACTTACGTGCCTGTGCTTAATTTGTGTTTTCGATGATTTACCTTCTAAAAAAATCTCTCATGTCTCGCACCCCCAGAAAGGGCATCTTGCACCCCAGGGGGTGTATGCACCCCAGGTTAAGAACCACTGCACTAAACTGATAAGATCTGCATTTTAATTTAATTTTAAATGAAGCTTCTTAAACATTTTAAAAACCTTGTTTACTTTACATACAACAATAGTTTAGTTATATAATATAGACTTATAGAGAGAGACCTTCTAAAAACGTTAAAATGTATTACTGGCATGCGAAACCTTAAATTAGAGTGAATAAATGAAGACTCGGCACACCACTTCTGAAAGGTTGCCGACCTCTGATCTATAAGATCTCTATCAAGCATTCTTTAAACTACAATACCCATCTGGGGAAGTGAGGAAACAGATTGCCAAAGCGAGACGTGTACCCAGAAGTCACCTACTACAGGACAGGCCCAACAAGGAAAATAACAGAACACCACTGGCCATCATGTACAGCCCCCAGCTAAAACCTCTCCAGCGCATCATCAACGATCTACAACCTATCCTGGAAAACGATCCCCCACTCCCACAGGCCTCGGGAGGCAGGCCAATCCTCGCCTACAGACAGCCCCCAAACCTGAAGCAAATACTCACCAGCAACTACACACAACAGAAACACTAAACCAGGAACCAATCCCTGTAACAAACCCCGTTGCCTTCTCTGTCGCCATATCTACTCTAGCGACACCGTCATAGGACCCATCACATCGTCAGAGGGCTCATTCACCTGCACATCTACAAATGTGATATATGCCATCATGTGCCAGCAATGCCCCTCTGCCATGTACATTGGCCAAACCGGACAGTCTCTACGTAAAAGGATAAATGGACACAAATCAGACATCAGGAATGATAACCTACAAAAGCCAGTGGGAGAATATTTCAGTCTCCCTGGACACTCAATTACAGATTTAAAAGTAGCCATTATTCAACAACAAAACGTCAAAAACAGACTTCAAAGAGAAACTGCTGAGCTACAATTCATTTGCAAACATAACACCATCAATTTGGGCTTGAATAGGGACTGGGAGTGGCTGACTCACTACAAAAGCAATTTTCCCTCTCTTGGTATTGACACCTCCTCATCAATTATTGGGAGTGGATCACATCTACCTGACTGAATTGGCCTTGTTAACACTGGTTCTCCACTTGTAAAGTAACTCCCTTCTCTTCATGTGTCAGTATATTTATGCCTGCATCTGTAATTTTCACTGCATGCTTCTGAAGAAGTGGGTTTTTTACCCAAATAAATCTGTTAGTCTTTAAGATGCCACCGGAATCCTCGTTGTTTTTGTGGATACAGACTAATACGGCTACCTCTGATACCTGGTAAAAATGCAGTAGTGGGAGAAGTGAGAATAGGGGGACAATGGCTTTTGCTGCTTTTGGTTTACAGTTCCACTGATTAAGTCAAGAATCATAAACCAGGCAAGTGATCAGTTTTCAGCATTCAACATGAGCAAAAACCAGATATCTCAAGGGAGGATAACCTCCTGAGCTTAGTGTACCATATGAACAGCTGTTTGCTAACTAACCCCTCACATGAGAACACATGCAAAAGAAATAGATAGCATTTAATTATCCTTAATGCTTATTTCTGGCATGAGTCAAAGTGAGCTGTTAAAGAAAGAGATAAAGCTGACTGTAGCCAACAGGCTTGTTTTCATATCATAATCTTTAACCATTAGATACAGTAGGTGTTAGGGCCTGTCTCCAGCCACTGAAGTAAATGTGAGCTGGAGTTGGTAGAGGGATTTTTTTAGATAAAAATTGGCTTTCTGAAAAAAAAAAATGTTAACCAAAACTGAAAACTTTCAATTTTCAATATCTGTCAAAACCAAAAAATTTGCATGGGAAAATTAAATTTCTTGCAGAAAACAATTGGTATTTTTTGGCTGGCTCTAATGGGAACCTTTCTGTTGCCTTCAGTGAGCTTTGGATCGGGGCATAGAAGAAGAAAAGTCCAAATTTCCCATATTAATGGTTGGTGAACACAGTCAAATGGAAAGAAATCCATTCAGAAATATTTGCTATTGTTCACCTTTATGCTAAGAGTTGTTTTCACAATGAGTAAATTATTAATAAGTTGTAAATGTGTGGATATGGCCCATATATCCATTTATCAAATATTAATGGCAGTTTATCATCCATACATAGAGCTATAAACTGGAAAGTCGGCAGACAGTGAAATCTCAGTTTTTGCTGGAAGGCACAGGGGAAAATAAGGGCTGAAAATTTTTAAATTAAAAGTCACAAACTAGCTTACTATGCGGGGGACTGAGATGTCACAGAATGAGTCTTTATTTTCTAAACTGCTGTAGGAACAATTCATTCTTGAACAACAAACCATGCTGGAAAGATATCAATGGTTTACAGTGTCTACATTTGTCATTTACAATTTATTAGCTTGATTTAGAACCTATTCACAAGTTTCGTAGAGCTCAATTCAGTATGCTTGTGGAAAGCTCGGAGAAATCTGCTGTGCAGTGCTTCAACTGCACAGCATATTTGGAATAACTTCTACTCTGCATTCATTATAAAAGAGACGTAATAGGAGCAGCTGCAAAGTCAGTAGGAGGAGGGGTCTGGACTGTTTCCAAGAATAGCCAGCTTCTGCTGTAGGTATCAGCAATAAACAGGCACAGATACCAGCTCACCAAACATGCTTTATGCAAAACATAGTGGAGTGCAGTAGTTGTGAGTGGGATAGAGTATTCCATGTTGGTAGCTGAAAAAAGTATTTCATGTATATACAGTGGCATATGGCACTTGAACATAAATAAGTGCTGAGACTTGCCAGTGGCCAGGAGATGTGTTCTGATCTTGTTTAATCTATGTGCTGTTAGATATGCTGCTCCCATACTGCTCTGGGAGTTTGGGAGCAATAGAGATGGCAGCTACTGGAGAGAGAGAAGGGGCTAACCACATAATATTGTAGAGCAGAGGGTACAGGCACTTTAAGGCACACTCTGCCTCTTTAACATCTGTTATGGTGACTGGTGTACTTCTCTGGAAATGACATTGATGGTTTTGCCATTGCTTACTGAGGGACATAATAATTTTCTGTGCTGGGTTGGTGCTTGGAGTGACTCTCTAGGACCTGAGCCTCTGCTGTGCCTCTGTCACCATGGTATGAAATGCAAAGGAGGGGACTTCATACCTGGACACTCAACAACATTTTCTGCCCTTGTGGAAAAGTCCTATAGAACTTAATAGAAAATGCTTATCTTCCTATAATTTTTTAAAAAAAACCATTATGTAGAAGGTAATAGGAAATTATATCCTTGCTATCCAGTTCAATAGCCTATAGAGAAGATAATTTTCTAGAAAATGTTCTTAGTTTTTAGAGTAACGTCTACAAAACCCTATTGATTTCTTCCTTTTTAATTTCTGTAGGACTCTTCCATAAAGGTGCCTCTGCAGCCAGGAGTTCTTCTGTTGTAGTGGGCTGTAGGTGGTTACACACTTCTGTGGCGAATGTGGAATTGCAAAGATTCTACTTTTTATAGGAAAACATGCCCAGAAGCATTTAGCATTGCCCCATGATATGTGCAGGCACTTTGCATGTTTCTGTTTTGAATTGTGCTGATAAAAATGCATAGTATGTACAGTAAAAGAAAAATCCAAACTAAATTTTATCCTGCCTAACAAACACACAGCCAAATTCAACCCTTGTCTGCATTTAGTATGAGCACAGGCACATATTAACTGCCTAAAAGCAGCATTTATTAGACCCTTATTCTGGCCAGCCATATGTGGGTGTAGAATCTCTGTTCAGCTGCCATTGGCGATTACTTGGCCAGGACTATGGGGAGGTGAATGCTTCGGGTGTAGGAATTATGTGCTAAAATATATGAAATTCACCTCTGCGAAACCAGCACAAGGCCTGATAACACTTCAATCTCAGTTAAATCAGATTTAAGAAATGCAAAGGCCTTATACTTCTGAATTCCACCCTACAACCGAAAGCCTTGCCCCGCTCTGTGGCTTCAGCCGCTGAGAATCGTATAGAATTAATGGTGCAGGATTTTATGGGAAGATACAAAAGTTGCAACTCTTTCTTCCCCCTCCAACTGTGCCATATGCTGGGGTAAGCCAGGATTGAATCTAGTGCATGAGTTTTAAAATGCCTTTTTGTTTGGAAATAGTTGTTTTTTGATAGTTCTCTAGTTAAAAATACGGCAACAGACATGCATCTCTAGAGTCTCTCTTTTCCATGCTTCCTGTCAGCTTCCTCACACAAAAACATTTTTATGTCATACCAGATTTACTAGCTCTTAAGATTTCTGTTGTGTATGAACCAAGCCAATAGGTAAAGATCAGGACAGTCTTAGGCCTATGTACTTGGAATCAATTTCTGCACTTTGAAGTTTGGGTTATTTTAAGTATGAAACTTTTAATAATACGTTAATAATAAAAGTGCTCCTTCCACAGAACAAGCAAACCTACCAAATTCAACCCTGAAATTTGTCTCCTGCATTGACCTTGTGAGACTCTTACATGGTGTTTTTCTCTCCCTCCTATGCAGAGAATTAGATTGTCATGCTTGTGTCTGCTCCACTTCCACTGACTGTACTTACATCTGGTACTTGGAAAGGGGTGACAGGAAGGGCAGTTTTTAAACTGTCTGACTAAACACACTTGAAACAAATAACTTGTATATGCTTTATTTTGTTTTTACTAATATAAACAAACACATATGGTTTAGGGTAATGTCCAAAGTACTGGATGCACATTACCACTCAGAGAAACTGTTTGGAACTGTTATACTTTAGCTTTTTTGTCTTTTGCTTTTAAGTTCTAATAAAACTCTGAAGAGTAACTCTACAACTTTCATATCACATGGCACATGACTGAAATTCAGTTTTTCTTAGTGCACACTATAGTTTGAGTAAGTACTTTAGAGCAATGGTAACATAAATCTTGGTAGTGGGAGATACAGGACTGAGCTTCATACATTGTTTGAAAATTTACCCTATAGAGTCTTGCAGAATTTTTTTTTCTTTGACAGATTTTTCTAAATTGGACATCCATGTGCCTAAGCTTGAGTTTGGTACTAAATTAATTTAGTATCTAATGCTCTCCTTGTGAGGTTGATATGTTATCTTGACAGGAAGATGGGTTTGATATAAGGGCATCTGAAACTTCTAACTTCAGTCCCTTAAAGAATTTTCAGCCAAAATTAAGTTGCTAACAAGTGGAGGAAAATAAGCTCTCTGGGACATGGACTGTCTTCTTTGTAGCTCTCTGTACAGTATCTTGCATAGTGGGGTCCTGATCTGTGATTGGGTTTCCTAGGTGCTATAAAACTAATAGAAAATATTTTTTATCTCAAGAACAATTATGGCTGGACATGGGACTAAGATTTAAAACTAAAGAACTTGCTTGGATGGGAACAAGAAAAGTGGCGGCCCTTATATGCCAAGTTGTCACTTGCTCAGTTTTACCAGAGTACCTAGTTTTGACAGGATGGCTCCAGTCTTGCCTATTTAGTGGACTGAATTAGTTTTTGTTCTTGACCACCAAGAAACTGAATAAAATTTGATTTTATATTCTTGTTTTCCCATACATAAAGTCTCCTAAAACACTTCAAGTTTGTACAGGATAGATTATATTCTTAGTCACACTGGTGTAACTGGAATGTCTTTGTTGAGACCTTCACACTATTCTTCTTTTCACTTTGACAAGCAGAACAGCTATTATGTTCCCATCAATAGTTTGCTATAGCCATGGATTTAAAAACCTTGTGTATTGAAAGGGAACATGGGCTAGAGCATCGGGTTATCCTCTGCGCCTTTCAGAAACTGCTAAAGAGACAACAGCTTCCACTTGTGATCAGAGAGAAGTGGAAGAGACTTCCGTTCAACATTTGTGTTTACAAAAATATTTGTAATTTAAAAATATGTAAATTAAATGTGGGTGAAGCTATGCTGGATTCAGTCCACATAGGACTCAATCTGCTGAATAGATACAACATAGGCCAAACTTTGTTTTATTGTCTCGACCATATCTCTAAGCTGGAGCTGGAGGGATCACTTATAGGGGCAAGATGCATGCATGCCCATTCAGTCCTTTGCTGCTGAGAAAGCTAACTAGAGTGCAGTGGCTGCTAACTGTTAGGGTGACTTCTGTGATAGAGAATTGGCAGGATGTTGGCAGAAAGAAAAGGGGTTAGGTTGGTGAAGAGCAGGTGTGACCACTTTCTATAGGTATGAGTTTATTTTAAAGTTTTACATATATCCTATTTAGGATAATAAGTAGGTGCTGCTACATGTTACTGAAGGAAAATTAGTAAATGCGAAAAGTAAACTAAATTTAAATATTTTCCTGTGTACGGAACTGACCTGATGTATATACCTAAATATGTACACATGTAGCCCAGAGTTGCCTCTAACTCACTGATTCTCAATCAATGATCTGCAGATCGCCAGTGGTCCATTATAGGCTTTCTCTCTTGTAGTGAGCCAGAGAATGAAAGATGGAAAACCTTCTTTAATTAAGGTTACAGCTGGGATGGTACTTAACTGGGTCCCTTGAATTCCTGACTGGTGCTTTTTCTTTGCTTATTTATGAGCTAAATTTTGCCCTTGCATAAATATGTGAAGCTTGGCCTTCCTTATCTTTCTCTCATTTTTCTTGAGTTACCATCTCTTATTAGCTGGGATCTAAAATGAAATTTCTCCTGGTTTTAATGTTGTCATGAGAAACTCTTCATCCAATTTTTTTATTATTATATTCCGTTCTTTTTGCGGGGTGGAGTATGAGAAGTCTTCTGGTGATGCTGGCTTTGGAGTTGTTTCGCTGAGCCATCATGGACACAGTTGGAGATGAATAGTGTTAAGTTTTTCCTATACACAAAGCCCAAACATGCATTTCCCAGTCTGGATAATTTATTTCAGATTAAGGAAGACAGGAATAAAGAACAAAGTCTCCATATGGGGAGGAAGGGGCACGGGGAGGGGGAGAGAGACAGAGAAAGAATATTGTGACTTTGTAACATCCTGCATTTGAACAGTAACCTGAAATTGCAGCTGTCCCTATAGCAGGCAGGAACTCTAGATTTAAGATGTGCACAAAAAGGAATGACAACATCTCATTTTAGGGCTTGTCTAAATGAGCCATTAGTGAGCGGCAAGCTTCGGTGTGAATATACAGTGCTGTCAGTGTGCTCTAGGGAACTTTCAGACAGTTAGAGTGCAGCACGCTGGAATGCTGGAGATTTACACCCCGGCTTGCTGCTCACTAACTGCTTGTTTAGATGTGCACTCACTTATGTTGCTACATATGCCAAAGTAGCTTCCCGTTGACATCAGTGTTAGAATTGTTCCTGATATGTAACCTGGTCTATTTCTTCCCAATTTCTGTTTTTTCTGTGTGATATGTTCAGGGCAATAACTCATGCTATTTCATATCATGAGATTGGTTAAAAACAATTAATAAGACAGGGAAAAAAATAGGATAATAAATGTTTGCCTACATTTGTTATACAAATAATGAGTGAGTACAGTAGAAGTAAAATATTGCCCAAAGAAGGAAATATTTCAGAGACACTCATATGATGCCTGAATTCTGAGGGGCAATGTGCACAAATGGAGGGAGAGGGAGTAAAAATCCCTCTGTGAATTATCTATCTGTGCCCTAGAAACAGTTACTATATGCTTTTTATATACTTTCAGATTTGTTTTTTTAATGTCCTAGTTTCTTTAAGGTCTTGGGTACATCAGTGTTGGAGAAAAACACAGTTCTCACTCTTTGGTTGGGTGCAGCAAAGTCAGATACTTTATTATCTCTAGCAATTGCATGGAGGGAGAGAACTATACAGGTCTCTCTACAGGTAAACAATTACAGCAAGCATTTATACCTTTTGGTACATACAATAATAAGGAACAGCTGCATTTTGATTATACATAGGTCATCCTGATATCTTATTTTTCTCACTTATTTAGACTCTAGTCTACATTCCATATTATCTACACAAGGTCGCAACAACTTCTCACACAGTTCTTTCCCACTCGCCTCACACAATCTTCGCTTCTACAAGTCTCGCGTTATTAGGGTTACAGTTAGCCTGACTCTTGCTCACAGAAGAGACTGTTTGCACTGAAATCCCCTTCCAATCCCTGCCAGGCCTTGCTCTACTTCCACACACACCCCTTTTGTACTTCTAGTACAACAAACATCTTCAAACCTCTATTTGCATTAAGCCTTAAGTGAAATGTCTAGTTTGACTGGAAGATACAAGAGCTGCTTGCTGGCTCCTCTTCCTTGTGTAGATTTAGCGGGACTACTGAAGACCCGGTGTTGATTTAGC
Organism: Emys orbicularis; assembly: GCF_028017835.1. Lineage (NCBI taxonomy): Eukaryota > Metazoa > Chordata > Testudines > Emydidae > Emys > Emys orbicularis. Next base: position 63,149,922 of record NC_088687.1, on the reverse strand, counting down.
GGGTCTACTGAATGGCCCGCTAAATCAATGGTAGCGCACTCTCTGGTTGACTCCAGTACTCCAGCTCTCCGAGAAGAGTAAGGTAAGTAGACCAGAGAGCGTCTCCCGTCGACGCAGCGCAGTGAAGACACCAGGATAAATCAACCTAAGCTACGTCGACTCCAGCTACGTTATTCACATAGCCGGAGTAGCATAATTTAGGTTGACTTACCCCGGTAGTGAAGACGAGCCCATAGACTATTGTCTTCTAATGTGTGGTGCTATGTGTGTAAGAAGAAGCAAAGACTTGAAAAAAATCTACCCAATTCAGGCAAGTAATTTTTTTAAGGGATGAATAAAATGTCCACTAGATTTTTCATTCTCATCAGTCATCATAGTTAAGGAGTGAGAGTAGATTTTGTGTCTGGATGGTAGATTTCCATGAAAAAATTTTAAGGCTGCAGTAGAACAATTGATTTTTCATCATATGACCAATTTTTAAATGACTTGCCTCAGCTTTGCAGAGCTGAAGAGTCACGTTGCCATTGAATAGAGTTCCGTTCACCTTCTCTGAGCTAACTGGGGGGCTATAAAATTGCCATGTAGATGCTCTGGCTGGAGCCAAGGGTCTGAGACTAGCACATTCACACAGCAATTTTATAACCCAATAAATGTGAATGGGACTTATGCTCCAAGTCTCAAAAAGAACAGGAGTACTTGTGGCACCTTAGAGACTAACAAATTTATTTCAGCATAAGCTTTCGTGGGCTACAGCTCACTTCTTTGGATGCATCTGAAGAAGTGGGCTATAGCCCACGAAAGCTTATGCTGAAATAAATTTGTTAGTCTCTAAGGTGCCACAAGTACTCCTGTTCTTTTTGCGGATACAGACTAACACGGCTGCTACTCTGAAACAAAGTCTCAAAGGCAGTTCTGAAAATACCACACTCAGATCTACTTTGTGTGTGAGAGAGAGAATGGGGGGTGGGGGTGGGGTGGAGGGGAGGGTCATAACACTACAGGGAACAAAAGGGCCAATAAAAATATGATGCAAATGTGACCTATTTTTCCAAAGTGTGGAAATGTTTTCTTATTAATGTCAAATGTAAAAATAGCATGCTGGTTCCTTAATTAGTAATATTAGAATAATTGTATCCCTAAAAATTGAATCTGCTAACCAAATCATACTAAAGTAACTACTTTGGTGGCTGTTCATTAATCTTGGTTTTACATTGAAAAATTTTTAAAAACAGTTTAGAGGAAAATTTTCCTGCTAGCTTTAAAAAAACAAAATCTTTATGCAAAAATGTATTTAGTCAGTGTTTTGTTTATTCCCTTTTGTTACCATTAAAGCAGAACTCCATTTCCTTCTATAGCAATATTTTTTGTTTCTTCAAGTTGTCTTTGATGTCTTTAGCAATGCTTTTGGCAGCATGGTAGTCTCATAATGATTTTCTGCTGTTGCTAGCTTGCTTTGTGCATTCTTTTCATTTAAAAAAATAAAAAAATATTTTGCATTTGCTTTTGTAATTAAAAAATAAAGGTTTGAATCTGAGTGGTATTAATTAACAATTTTTTAAAACTCCATTTGAGGGAAAAATCAAGACATTTCAAATTCAGCAGTTGAAAAGACTAAGCACTTTTTAATTTGAAAAAAAATGTCTTTGAAGTTTTTGTCATTTCCTTTTTGTAGTCAACTAATTTCTTTCTGACCCAGAGACTTTGCTGATTAGTTAGGACGTGACAGGTATTGCATATCTGGAATTGCTATTATGAAGTGCAAGTAACACAACGACCTCAGAAATTCTTTCATTAGAATGCCTTATTGGAATCCTAACACCAAAAAAGAGAAAAGTCGTTGCATGTACTGAGAGATTATTTATGTAGGTCTGACCTTATTGACAACCTGTCAAAACATGCCATTTGTTGTTCTGAGATCTTGAATACATGCAATAATATTATTTTTAACTCCTCATAATGCACGCCATGTTTTATGCCTATGGCCATACATTAATAATGAGTATGTTTCTCAAAAGTGGAAAGAAGTTAGAAATAACTGCTGTGGTTGACAGGTGCAAATTGTACCACCCAGTATCCCATGAGGATCTCTGTGACATAATTTGACACAATCTCTCATCATCCACCAGATTTTTGGGAAGCAAGGAAACAGAGTGGATTTTATTTAAATCAAATTGATTTAAATCACTAGTCAGGAAGACTTGATTTAATCATGGATTTCTACGTAAAAGTGCATTCTTGTTGGTTGTTATAACCTTAATACGTATTCTTCACAGCTCAGATAGATGTAGGTTTCATTTTTAGAAGGTACACACTATACATTTTTAAGGGATTTATTTTGAAAACTTTTCTGATTAGTTTTACAGCTATATCAGAAAATGAATGATTGTTTGGTTATTTCATTTACCAAAGGTAATTGAAGCAGATAGTTCACCTCCCAATGACTTCATAAATATCTCCAATTCAACAGGATAATCATTAATATTTGGAGGATTTGCTTGCCATGCTGTATTAGGAGGAGAACATCACCAGACAGACATTTAAAATGTTTTATTTAACTAAAACAACAACGTTATGTATTCTGGATTTTTTCTTAAACAGCAAACATAGTATTTTAACAAAACAAGCATATGAATTTTTGAATTTAGTTTTTTAAAATCAGGTTTGTTTTGGTTAAAATTGTTTTTAACTAAAATAGTTAAATGAAATATTTTTTTTAAAAACAAAAATTAAATTGACTATGTCAGCCAGGTCAACATGAGAAACTTAAAATATTGGCTTCTGCAGCTAACTCAGTCGTCTTCACCTTCATTTTCCTGCTTGTTCATAATCTGGAAAAGAAAAACAAACTTTCCTGCTTCTTCAGGTCCCAAATGATTTCTCAATTTGGAATGAATTAGTCCAAAGGAAGAACATATTCTTTCTACATGGCAGAAGAAGCTACTGCTGTTAAAAGTGAGATTATCACTTCAGTAGTCTTTGAATCCAAGTGCTTAAGTGACTTCCACCAGTTCACTGGTGTGACTTTCTTTAAAACATCATCAAACATATATTTCTTGAATGGTTCACCCTTAGGTCTGAAGTTTATTGTAGTTGGCATTATGGAGGGATGATTGCTGCATGTCCATGTCATAGCCAATTCTTCTTCTTCAGCAGTTAAGGTTTGACCCTGGTACCGAGTATTGAGAATATTGTCAAGAAAATGATCTGGAGATAGTGCTTGTCCCATTCGTTTTTTTAATGCTTGTAATTTAACTCTGTCATTGCATATTTCTCTTTTTAAGATCTCACTCAGTTCCTTCCAAATTTCAACAGCATCAGCAATAAAACAGCTATTTCCCTGCATTTTGTTCAAGGCTACGGAAATAGGCTTTAAGGTACTCCGCACGTGTTCAACATTTCTCTTAAGCCCAATGTTGAGAACTTTGGCTGTGACAGTGTCATCTATTTTTTCATGATTTTGTTCACAAACTGTCATCAGATCAGGCCAGTTCTTGATATAGTGCTCCAAACAGTCCACTACAGAGTTCCATCGCATGTCTTGTGGAGAGTTTTTTTCCCCCCCAGGGTTCTCTCTCCTAGGCCTCTGCATCTGGAAAGCTTTACAGTCCTATCCCTGCTTGAGCAGGGCTTTCCCCCAGTCTCTTTACCTGTGGAGTCTCACAGCCTTCCACTCCTTCTTCACTCTTCTGGTTCTAGCCAGCAACTACCCTGCTTAGGCCCTGTAGCTCCTTTTAACTGAGCCTGCTGAGATCTGATTGGCTGCTTCCCTGCAGCTTTTCTTGTGGGACAGTTAGCTTGGTTCCTCCTACTTTTTTCAGAGCAGCTGCTGCAAAGTGGTTGTTACGGAAGTATTTTGCAATTTCAACAACATTAGCCTTTATTTCTGGAACACTGAAGTCTTTGGCTAGGAGGTGCATCAAATGAGCACTGCAACTGTATGTTATTAGCTTGGTGCTCTCTTCTAAATTTCTTCTCATCTTGGATACATTTGCAGCATTATCTGTGACAAAGCTGCATACTAGACATTTGAACTTTTTTTCACAGTTTGTTACAAGGAGTAGCAGTAAAAGCTGTAAGTATTCTACTGTCTGTGTATTTCCTGGTGTATCAATTGTTTCTGTAAGGAAGACATTCCCTTCTTCTGTTGTCACACAGGCACATACAACAGGATCGTTGTGGACATTGCTCCACCCAGCAAGACTCAGGTTAGCAATTTCACCCTCTAGACCTTTTGCACACTGCTCATTTTCTCTTTCATACACTTTATCCAGAAATTTGCCTGCGACATCTGTTCTGTTGGGTGAACTCTGTCCTGCTCTTAATGACTGCACCATGTTAATGAAGTGTGGGTTCTCAGTCATACGGAAAGGAGAGTTTGTTGCATAAACAAACCAGGTAGTTTTTTCAACAATTACCTCCTTTTTGTAATCACAAACTTATCTATGGTTGTTTCTGGATGATGGAGATTTTTTTTCTTTTTGCTACAGATGGATATACTGTGGCTATGTGACATACATGATGTGACTGAAACACTATCATTGGCAGATAACTCTGAAACTATAGAAAATGATGGTGATCTTGAAGGGGGATAGTCTTCAGAATCCTGTATGTTGACGATGGATTCTCCTAAACAAAATTAAGTCAATGCAGTTATTTAATTATTATTACCATACTGCTTATTTGGTATTACTCATCGCATTCACCGACACTCAGTACTACTTTAAAAGTGAAATTGTAAAAGGAAGATCTGCCTATTTCAGCTATTTATTTTTTTATCACAACTGCATCTAAAATGATAGTACCATAGAGTAACAACTATCTTTTTTGCTCAAACATATGAATTCAAGTATAGTCCAGAAGGAAGACAGGCAGCCCTTAAGAAGGAAGTATGAAATAAAAAAGTTTACCAACCTGAACATAGGTGCCAACTTCCCCTCTGCCCGGAGGGTGCTCGACCCCCCCACCCCTGCCCCACATCTTCCTGCCACTGCACCGCCCTCACCCATCCCCATTCCACCCCTTCCCCAAAGTCCCCGCCCCTGCCCTGCCTCTTCTCCGCCTCCTCCCCTGAGCGCGCCGTGTCCCCGCTCCTCCCCCCCCTCCCGAAATGTCCTAAGCGCTGCCAAACAGCTGTTAGGCGCGGGGGGGTGGGAAGCACTGGGAGGGAGGGGGAGGAGTGGAGATGTGGCATGCTCGAGCATGGGAGAAGGAGACGAGGAGGGGGGAACACCTGCTAATTTTTCCTCGTGGGTGCTCCAGCCCCGGAGCACCCATGGAGTTGGTGCTTATGAACCTGAAGATTCTGCATGTTCAGACATGTTCGTTTCATGTTCAGTGCAGCTTTCTCCTGAGAAGGAACACTTCTCATGATGTTGTTTCATTTGGGCAACCAGGCCTTGCATTTCTTTGTTGCACTGTTTGCATTTTGCACGCATGCCTGTGTTACCCACAGGTATAGGAACTTCATTAAAATATGCCCAAACTGGGTCACTTTTACAGCCTGCTGCCATTATAGGTTTTCCTTCAAGTGACAGAATGGTATGGTAGATCTCAGATCAATGAAGGCTACACTCAGAAAGACCTCAAGCCTTCTGGAATATGCTGCTCAAACAGTTTCACTTTTGTGTCTACTGCCTGTCCCGCCCTTCTCACATTTATCTCCAGACTTCTTCTCCTTGTCCAGATCTATTCCGCAACCAACAATCTTCTATTCATTGAACTTTTTGAAACTTTGCACTTTTAGAGCGAGGTAAGGAATTGACTCTCTGTACGCAAATTTGCAGAGGGACAATAGGGTTGAGGTATGTTATTTCTCACCTCTCTATATTATTTATTTAAAAACATTTTTGCTGTTAACAAGCATGTTATCTCTGGAGACACAAATCCACAGTTTGAGAACTGCAAAACTAAGCATCTCTGATGGTATCTTCTAGATTGAGCACTGAGTCCCATTGGGTAGATAGAAAGATTAACTTAAATAATCTATAGAGAAGCCCCTGGAACCCCATAAAATTGGTTCCCTAATCCATGAACTATTGGAACTCATTTACAAAACTTTTCTTAAACATTACATGAATATATTGTCTCACGCTATAGAATTAGAATTTATAATCCCTATTCCATGATGAGATATCTTTGAGCTATAATGTATCTTAATTAAAACTATCGTTAGATAGGTTTTTTCCTCAAAAAGCATTTTATCAAAAAAAATCCTTTTTTTTTTTTTTTTTTAAATCATTGCTTTTTTATCCATCCTGCAAGGAAGAATGATCAAAATGCCTCTTTTTGTAGACAAACTGTAGACAGTTAAGGGTATGTCTGCACTGCACTGTAAGCCCAAGGTTAGTAGAACTTGAGTTAGCAGACACTGTGTTTGTTATTTTAGGTCTTGAGTGCCTACACTCATTTGTAACCGCAGGTTAGGAATCATTGAATCCTGGTTCCCAGCATGGTATCCCAGACTTCCTAGCACTCTCCCAAAATGTGGCTGCTTTAGCCCTTTGTTTGTGATGCAGTGTGGGAAAACTTGGACCGTGCACCATATTTGACTGTCCAGAGAAGAAAGTCAGACCGTGGGATTGTGAGGTGCTTTTGGGGGACTCTCAGAGCATGAGTCCAGTGGGGCTGTGTCTACACTGCAGAGCAATAGGGCTCGAACCCTGGGTCCCGGCTTAACTCAGGTTATGTCTACACTGCAGTGTATGCCTAGGGTTTGAACTCAGGCTCAAGCCTAGCCCCCCCCTTCAGTCTACACACAAATGCCACTAACCCATGGCGTGGACCCAGGGTTCCAGGATCCCATGGAGGTAGAAGGTCCAAGCCTGAGTCAAGCTAGGACCTAGGGTTCAAGCCCTATTGCTTTTCAGTGTAGATGGAACCCCACTGGACTTGTGCTCTAGGAGCACATCAGAAGTATCCCACTGTCCCATGGGCTAACTTTCTTTGTTCTCTGGATAGTCAAGTTTGGTGGACAGTCAAGTTTTCCCACAGCATCACGAACAAAGGGCTAGGACAGTCACATTTTGGGAGGGTGCTCGAAAGTCTGGGATATGGGTGGTTTGACAAGGGCTTGCAGAATGTAGTGTAGACATTGGAGTGCTAGGTTGGGGCCCAGGGTTCAACAATTCCTAACCTGGAATTACAAATGAGTGTGCATGCTCAAACCCTAGTTTAACAAACCCAGGGTCTGCTCACTCGAGTTCTACTGACCCTGGGCTTACATTGCAATGTAGACATACCCTCAGGCTCAGACTCTCCACCCCCATGAGGTCCTGGGACCCTGAATCTGAGCCATGGGTTAGTGTGATTTTATGTGTTGATGGAAGTGGGGTTACACTTGAGGCTAATTGCAGCCCTAATGGTATCATGAAGTGCCTTTAAGAGGTGTATGGCACTATGGCCACAAACTGAGGATCGGTGGTATAGAGGCCTTGCAGTCTATAATTTATTGAAGTTCACACAGCTGTTAAAAACATTTTAAAAATGTTGCTGGAGGAGGGAAAATAAAACTTGGTGCTGGGAAAAAAACAAAAGGAAACAAAAAACCTACCAGTGACTTTTAGTACAAAGTTTCCACCACTATTAAAACCTTATCTTATCTTAGGTTAGAGACCTACCACCAATCTCTTTCTTTTGGTTCACAGGCATGCATGTGAAGCCATCCCTATGTTTAATATAACATCCTGGTTAATGGGTGTGAATGTTACCTTTTGCTGTACTAGATGGAATCAGAAATTCTTAATTGTGTGTCATGAACCCAAATACTACTCTCCCCCCAAGGGACTTCTTTTGTGTCTCATATGGAAGGTGTCCTAGAGAATTTAATAAGAGAATGGTAACATACAGATGTTTTAATAATCATTAAATCAACCTCTAGAACTCCACATGGGGATATAATTCTCTGTTAAATTCCATACCTTAGTTTAAAAATGCTATAGAAAAACACTCTCTCTTTAAATCCTCTAGGATTTTAGAATAATTTCTTTAGACTCCTATTGGTTTCATCCTTATTAGATTCTATACGACTTTTATGTAAGAGAGAGGTGATAGGTAACTGTGATTTTTGGAGAAGAAATATCTGAATTCTACCTGTGAAAATCAAATGCTACTGTGCACAGTATGATGATTATGAACTCTTAGGTATCTATGTATCTGTTACAGTTTAGTCTACTCTATTTTTGTGTGCTGGATAGGGAGTGACATTTACAGGACTTCTCTACTCCTGTGCAGAAGGCTTGTAAATCAGAAATAATTGAAACATACAAAAATAGAGAAGGCATGCAGAGGTAGACAACCGCAAAGGAGACACCAGCATCAGCCTAGGCAAGAGTATCATCTAGTTCTCTGATGACCTCTCTGGCCAGGTCTGAAAATACAGACAAAAACTAGTAGAGGCAAAGTCAATAAGTACCAATCAACCTTATCTGGTATGAATGCCAACTTGGAAAAACGAGAACAAGAATTGATAATATAGAGTGGAAAAGATGCCTCAAAAAAGTAGCTTGAGAGGGTAGCAAACACAGCTTGTTCCGGGTTGGTTTCTCTTTTACACTTAACCCCATTGTCATCAGTGTTAGGCCTGGTCTACACTACGACTTTAATTCGGATTTAGCTGCTTTAAATCGAATTAACGCTGGACCCGTCCACACAACGAAGCCATTTAATTCGAATTAAAGAGCCCTTTAATTCGATTTCTGTACTCCTCCTCGACGAGCGGAGTAGCGTCAAAATCGGTATTGTCAATCCGAATTAAAGTTAGTGTGGCCGCAATTCGATGTTATTGGCCTCCAGGAGCTATCCCACAGTGCACCATTGTGACCGCTCTGGACAGCAATCTGAACTCGGATGCGCTGGCCAGGTGGACAGGAAAAGCCCCGGGAACATTTGAATTTCATTTCCTGTTTGCACAGCGTGGAGAGCACAGGTGACCACAGAGAGCTCATCAGCACAGGTAACCATGCAGGCTGATAATCGAAAAAGAGCACCAGCATGGATCGTACAGGAGGTACTGGATTTGATCGCTATATGGGGAGAGGATTCAGTGCTAGCAGAACTTCGTTTGAAAAGACGAAATGCCAAAACTTTTGAAAAAATTTCCAAGGGCATGATGGAGAGAGGCCACAATAGGGACTCAGATCAGTGCCACGTGAAAGTCAAGGAGCTCAGACAAGCCTATCAAAAAGCAAAGGAGGCAAACGGTCGCTCCGGGTCAGAGCCGCGGACATGCCGCTTCTACGCCGAGCTAAATGCATTTCTAGGGGGGGCCGCCACCACTACCCCACCTCTGACTGTGGATTCCGAGATGGGGATAATCTCATCAGGTACACCTGATGATTCCGCGGAAGGGGAAGAGGAGGAGGAGGAGGACGAACTGGCAGAGAGCACCCAGCTCTCCGTTCTCCCCAACAGCCAGGATCTGTTTCTCACCCTGACTGAAGTACCCTCCCAAGCCAGTACCCAAGACCATGACCCCATGGAAGGGACCTCAGGTGAGTTTACCTTTTAAAATATAAAACATGGTTTAAAAGCAAGCATTTTTAATGATTAATTTGCCCTGAGCACTTGGGATGCATTCGCAGCCAGTACAGCTACTGGAAAAGTCTGTTAACATGTCTGGGGATGGAGCGGAAATCCTCCAGGGACATCTCCATGAAGCTCTCCTGGAGGTACTCCAAAAGCCTTGCCACAAGGTTTCTGGGCAGTGCAGCCTTATTCCGTCCTCCATGGTAGGACACTTGACCACGCCATGCTAGTAGCAAGTAATCTGGTATCATTGCATGACAAAGCCTGGCAGCGTATGGTCCCGGTGTTTGCTGGCATTCAAGCAACATCCGTTCTTTATCTTGCTGTGTAATCCTCAGGAAAGTGATATCGCTTAGGGTAACCTGGTTGAAATACGGGAATTTAATTAAGGGGACAGAGGTGGCCATTCCTACTGGGCTGTTTGCCTGTGGCTGAAAAGAAATCCTTCCCTGCATTTAGCCAAGTGCAAAGGGGGCGGGGGGGGGGGAGGATTGGCCCAGAGCTTTTCGCGTTTTGCTAGCAGGGATCTTCCCTGATACCAGCCGCGCGGTGGGGGGAGGGATAAAGCACTCATCCCAGAGAATTCATGGCGGGGGGAGGGGGGGTGTTAGTTTGGTTCCTGCAGGGATCTTCCCTGATACCAGCCACGCGGTGGGGGGAGGGATAAAGCACTCATCCCAGAGAATTGGATGGTGGGGGGGGGGGGGGTGTTAGCTTGTTTTCTGCTGCTGAAGGTTAACAGGAAAACTGCAGCACAACGGGCTTTGCTTGGTATGTGGGAAAGCAGGGCGCAGAAGCCTAAAGACAGTGGCTTACCATGGCAGCATGCAAGCTGAATTCTGTTGCCCGGACCTGCGTCTGTGATCTCTAGCAGCAAAGCCACAGGCACTCAATATTAAGAGGCAAAATGCGACCTTGCACAGAAATCACATGTGCTATGTAATGTGAATAGTATTTGTCACCGTGAAAGAGTATAAGCATTGTTCTGAAAAATGTATCTTTTAAAAAAATTCTCTCCTTTTTTCACTCCCTCCAGCAGCTGCAAATGTTTCAAGCCTCCCTCCTCCTTCCCGAAGGCTATCCCAGATAAGGCGTCGGAAAAAGAAGACGCGAGATGAGATGTTTGCAGAAATCATGCAATCCACCAGGAGTGAAAGAGCTCATCTGAATGAGTGGAAGGACACGGTTTGCAAGTATAGGAAAGAAGCCAGTGAACGTGAGGACAGGAGGGACCAACGTGAGGACATGAGGGACCAACGTGAGGACAGAAGGGACCAACGTGAGGAGAGGAGAGATGCTCGAGATGAGAGGTGGCGTCAGGAAGATCAGAGGAGGCAGGATGCAATGCTGGGGCTGCTGCGTGAGCAAGCAGACATGCTCCGGCGTCTGGTGGAGCTTCAGGAACGGCTGCTGGAGAACAGAGTGCCGCTACAGCCCCTGTATAACCCCCCTACCTCCTCACCATGTTCCATAGCCTCCTCACCCAGACGTGTAAGAACACGGGGGGTGGGGGGGGAGGCTCCATACACCCTCCCATTCCACCCCAGTGGACAGCCCAAGCAAAAGGCTGCCATTTTTTTAACCTTTTTTTAGTGGGCTTTTCCTTCCCGCTGATCCTCCTCCCAAACCCCACTCAGGTTCTCTCCCTCTTTTTATAATCAATTAATAAAGAATAAATGATTTTTAAACAATAGTGACTTTATTTCCTTTGAAAGCAAGCTGGGGGAAGGGGGAGGGTGGGTTCCTTACAGAGAATGAGTCAATAAAGGGGGCGGGTTTTCATGAAGGATAAACAAACAGAAATTTCACACTGTAGCCTGGCCAGTCATGAAACTGGTTTTCAAAGCTTCCCTAATGCGCAGCGCTTCCTGGTGTGCTCTTCTAATCGCCCTGGTGTCTGGCTGCGCGTAATCAGCAGCCAGGCGATTTGCCTCAGCCTCCCACCCTGCCATAAAGGTCTCCCCCTTGCTCTCACAGAGATTGTGGAGCACACAGCAAGCAGTAATAACAATGGGGATATTGGTTTGGCTGAGGTCTGAGCGAGTCAGTAAGGATCGCCAGCGACCTTTTAAACGGCCAAATGCACATTCTACCACCATTCTGCACTTGCTCAGCCTGTAGTTGAACAACTCCTGACTCCTGTCCAGGCTGCCTGTGTATGGCTTCATGAGCCATGGCATTAAGGGGTAGGCTGGGTCCCCAAGAATAACAATTGGCATTTCAACATCCCCAACGGTTATTTTCTGGTCCGGAAAGTAAGTCCCTTGCTGCAGCCATTTAAACAGATTGGTGTTCCTGAAGATGCGAGCGTCATGAACCCTTCCCGGCCAGCCCACATGGATGTTGGTGAAACGTCCCTTGTGATCCACAAGTGCTTGCAGCACCATTGAAAAGTACCCCTTGCGGTTTATGTACTGGGTACCCTAGTGCTCCGGTGCCAAGATAGGGATATGGGTTCCATCTATCGCCCCACCACAGTTAGGGAATCCCATTGCAGCAAAGCCATCCACTATGACCTGCACATTTCCCAGAGTCACTACCTTTGGTAGCAGCAGCTCCGTGATTGCTTTGGCTACTTGCATCACAGCAGCCCCCACAGTAGATTTGCCCACTCCAAATTGATTCCCGACTGACCGGTAGCTGTCTGGCGTTGCAAGCTTCCACAGGGCTATCGCCACTCGCTTCTCAACTGTGAGGGCTGCTCTCATCTTGGTATTCTGGCGCTTCAGGGCAGGGGAAAGCAAGTCACAAAGTTCCATGAAAGTGCCCTTACGCATGCGAAAGTTTCTCAGCCACTGGGAATTGTCCCACACCTGCAACACTATGCGGTCCCACCAGTCTGTGCTTGTTTCCCGGGCCCAGAATCGGCGTTCCAAGCCTATAACCTGTCCCATTAGCATCATAATCTCCAAAGCATCGGGGCCCGCGGTCTGAGAGAATTCACGGTCCATGTCCTCATCACGCTTGTCGCTGCGCTGCAGTCGCCGCCTCCTCCTCCTCGCCTCTTTTTTCTGGTCCTGGGTAAGCATAAACTCCACGAGAACGCGCGAGGTGTTTACAATGTTCATGACTGCGTTCTGGAGCTGAGCGGGATCCATGCTTGCTGCGGTATGGAGTCTGCAGAGTTCACTCAGGAAAAAAGGCGCGAAATGGTTGTCTGCCGTTGCTTTCAGGGAGGGAGGGGGAGGCTGTACTCAGAACCACCTGCGACAATGTTTTTTGCCCCATCATGCACTGGAGTCTCAACCCAGAATTCCAAGGGGGGGAGACTGCGGGAACTATGGGATAGCTATGGGAAAGCTACCCACAATGCAACGCTCTGGAAATCGATGCTAGTATGGTAGCTTGGACGCACACCACCAAATTAATGTGCCTAGTGTGGCCGAATACATTCGAATTTATAAAATCGGTTTCCTAAATTCGAATTATATAAATTCGGATTAATCCCGTAGTGTAGACATACCCTTAGAGAAAGAAATGTGTTATGATAATATTTGGAACTCCTTAATAACAAATCAAAATAGGAATTATGTCCATATGTGGGACTGCAGGAGCCAGTGGAAGGTGATGGCCGCTATCCTTTGAAAAATAGATTCCTGCTATTTAGTAATTTGACATGAATTCACAACCACTATATGTTGTGATTCCCTATAAAATACTGAAAGGAAAAAATAAAGGAAAAACCTCAATGTTCAAGCTGAATGATTGTTTCAGAATAGGGGGATTAAAATAGAATCCTACAAGCTGCCAAAAAACAGCAGGCGATAAGCTTCCAGAACAAAAAGATTCAGTTTTTTCCTTATGTGAGTAATGTAACACAGGCAAAATGGAGAGAACCGCTAGCTGGAAAACATATGTTGTAAAGTAAAAGATTTGATTATGTAATGAGTTGAGGCCACATGCACTCAGCATCAGAAACATAGGCCTCTAAAACTTGAGCTAAAGGAAAATTCTCTCTCCGCTGTGAGATAGTAGAGGACTGCTTAGTTGTTGCAGCCACCCATTAGGGAGAATCATGATTACATTGACGAGGGCTACATATTTGCTGAATTAAGCAAGCTTATCCAGAGAGTATGGGGTCCACAAGACTCCAGGTGCCATTTTGTAACAAACATTGGCACAGACACTATAGTTGGTAAAAGGGATTGAACGTAGGAACTTCAGTGCCAAAAACATGCTTCTACTACTTGAGCTCAGGTTGAACTTCTTAAGCTGTGAGGAGTAATAGGCTGTTTTAGCTGGTGGGGTGGGGGGATAGCCACAAGAGTAAGATATGATCTCACAGCACTAGGCTAGTTTATTACATTTTTGTCTGCAGTTGTGTGGCAGGACAAATTTAAGAACAAATCATGTCCTGATTCCAGATCCTAAGCTATAAATCAGCATAGCTGCACTGAAGTCAAAATACACTTAGGACACTAACCCCCCCAATTCGAACTAAGGTACGCAACTTCAGTTACGTGAATAATGTAGCTGAAGTCGACGTACCTTAGTTCGAACTTACCGCGGTCCAGACGCGGCAGGCAGGCTCCCCCGTCGACTCCGCGTACTCCTCGCGCCGAGCAGGATTACCGGAGTCGACGGCGAGCACTTCTGGGTTCGATTTATCGCGTCCAGACAAGACGCGATAAATCGAACCCAGAAGTTCGATTCCCGCCGAACCAGCGCGTAAGTATAGACAAGCCCTTAGATATGTATGTGCTTTTCATCAAAACATAGAGTATAGAAATGTGAGTTAAGTCAGACATGAGAACTGCTTCTGCCCTCGAAGATAACAAAAATGAGATTTAACCAAAAATGGGAAGTGTGGTTTTATGCACTAATTATTTGGATACTGTTGTCTGAAACAGGAACTTCAGGAACAAATTTTCATGAGTATAATTTATTCCACATGTTTGCTGGAATAATGCACGTGGGCCTTTTGAAATGGATAATCATTTCGAAGCTGTGTGCCAGTTGTGCATGGGATTTTACTAGTCTTTTAACTAACTCAGGTTTAAATATTGTACAACAATCTAGTCCTCAGGGAAATCATGTAAATATGTATCATTTATTGGAGGAGTTCATGTCTTCAAACAAATTAATATGTCTGTTATCTACATATGGGACATTGGTAATATGGATAATCTTTGTTTAATAAGCAATCCAAAAACAATTCCATGAACTACAAATATAAATTGAATATAGGCATTTCCTAAGTTTCGAGTGCTTGACTTTGCAAGGTTAATTTTTTTTAATGTAGGCTTATTAATGTAATTTCCTAATTTTTAAAAAAACAAACTGACAAAACAGAAGTTCAGTCATGGGGAATCATATTGACTCTAACTTGGGTCATCAGCAGGGTTCAGAACTTTAGCTCCACAGTGCAAACTCCTGCTACTTGAATTAATGACATAACTGGTAGCAGCAGCGGGCTTTTATCAGTCTCTTGCCCCTCACCCCTGCTCCTATCCACCCCCCACAGCCTGGTGCCTAGTCCCCACCACCCATTCCTCTCTCTTCTACACACCAGCAAAGGAGGGTGGGCATTGAGAGCAGGGGATTCTCAAGACAATCTGCCACCTTAGGCAAAACTTCAGTATTACCCCCCTCCTCATTTCCTGAGAAGTTAGCAGCAGGGATATGCTCTCCATCTGCCCCCTGCAGCCCTCCCCAGGCTGCCTTGACCCTTTCTCCTCCGGGGCCAGGGACCCCAGCCCGCAACCCCATCCTGTCCTGTATCCTTCTGCCCCCTTCCCCAATATGTCTCCCCACCTTTCTGGATCAGCTCCTTGCTGTTCAGCTTGTAGCACAGGGCAGCCACATTGCTAGCCAAGAGTGGCAGCAGCTGGGGCAGAGAGCGGGGGCTGCTTTGACAGCAGGGCCTTCCAAGGCTTACCGTGGAGCGGAAGCTATAAATTGGGGGTGGACATGGAGCCAGGTGGATCACTCTGTTTGAGGCTGAAGCCCCGACAGCGCTTGTAGTGCCTCCAGCTGCAGCCCCAAGCTGCTCAGTGCCTGGGCTTTGACCATGACCTTACCCAGGCTGGGGGTGAGGAGCAGCAGGGGAGGGGTGGGAACGCTTCCCTAGCAGACCGGCAGCAGGCCGCTTCCTGCTCCTTGGAGCCCCTACTGGTGACTGCCCCCTCTCTTGAGCAGCCCTGCCAGCCTAATACCCCACCACTACCATCATCTATGGAAGGAATCGGGGGAGGTCCCAAAATCTGCTGCTCTAGGTGGGTGCCTAGCTTGCTCAGGGCAGCCTCTGCCAGAAAAATGTTCTCTAGGCTCTTATTTCTTGTGTCTGGTTTCACAATGCCTTGACTGCCAAGAGCAACAATTTCAAGGAAAGTCCTGATAAGTCCTTGCAGACCTGGCTTCCAACAAGCTCCAGTGTCCCCAGTACAGACATTCTCCAAAAATTCTATTGCTGCCAAATTTTATTAAATCTTTACTGAGTGAATGCAAGTTGAGATTTTTGGAGCGTTTATAAATTAATGAGATTTGGGTGGATTTTCACAGGAATGGCAGAAGGCACATCCTGACACCCTGGTGGCCTCCGTGCCAAATTTCAAGCTTTTTCTCCAAAGCATGGAGGCATGAGAGCTTATCAAGAAAACGTTTGTTTGTAAGATTTTTTTTTTAACCTGGACATACAACATTTACTCCTAAACTTGTTCTCAGAAATGACTGAGCCATTTTAGAAACCATCAAAAATAAAATAAAATGCAACCTGAGACAGACAAATAGACTCATAGACTCAACGTGATCATCTAGTCTTACTTTCTGTATGTGGCAGGTCACAGAACCTCATCCACTCCTGAATCCGCTTCCCTCCCCACCCCCCCAGGTCTCTGCCAATCTGACCCAGGGAAAATTCCTTCTTGACTCCAAATATGGTGATCAGTTAGACCCTGAGCATGTGGGCCAGACCCTCTAGGCAGGTACCTGGGAAAGAATTCTCTGTAGTAACTCAGAGCCCTCCCCATCTAGTGTGCTACCAGTCAGCTATACCAACTCCGCCTAAAATACATGAATACACATACATACACACACTTTTATGTTTAACATTCAGAACAACATGTCTGAGAAAACATATCAGAGTGACATTTGTTCACGCACAATGTGAGGTACTGCAATTCATGGCATTGGGGCTACTTCTCACTGGTATGCTGGATGGTGTTGGTGCCCTTTAATATACAGAAGGTCAGACTAGATGATCTGGTGATTCCTTCTGGCTTTAAACTGCCTGACTATAAAACTCTATGTCAGTGTCATGCTATTCAGCTATTCAGCCCTGGCTTTTCACCTCAGTGAGACGCATACACAATAGACTGCAAGCTTCTACTACAGATGTAATCAAAAATATTGATGGAGAAATTGCATTGGTTGTCTCTGGTGTTTTCCTTATAATATTTCAGCATAGTGTATCTGAGCCAAAGACTGTTGAAGTCAGTGGAAAGACCTCTATTGGTTTCAGTAGGTTTTGAATCAGGACCAGGATGAGAAATAACCCTTATAGAAAAATCCTATAGAATGTACTTGGAAACTATATTCTTGCTGTACCATCCTATGTAATTGTAATACAGAAGAATGTCCCTGCTATAAAATTCTATAAAAAATATAGAGGACATCATTCTCTGTTAAAACTGCTAGGCTTTTTGAGTAATATCTATAGAACTCTTAAATTTAAAGCCTACTGGTTTCATCCCAATTAAATTCTCTTGGACTTTTTTCATAAAGGATGGCGTACAGTTCATATATGTTTGGTGGTTATTTGGATAGATTGGTTGGACCCTACTATTTCAGCCAATATGCTTTTTAAAAAATCGCTATATAATTTTAGTCAGTGTAATTATACTAATCTAGCAGATCAAGAAAAAAGAAATAATACACTGCTTCCACCAAGATGGTGCACTTCTTGGACAAGTTGAATTCATGGATGAAGAACAGCTGGTTGAGGCTGAACTTGAGCAAGACAGAAGTTATGCTGGTGGGCTGAGGGAAGCATTTTGAAGAGTTTGCAGCCATGATATGGTCTCAAGGCATACACCTGCAATTGGTCCTTTCAGTCTGTAATTTAGGAATATTCTGGATTCCTTGCTGACACTATAGCAGCATCCATAAGTAATACTTTCTACCATCTTTGGTTGGCTAGGAGACTCCATCCCATCCTGGTGGATGATAACCTATCCTCAGTTGTTCATGCCTTTGTCACCTCGCAGCTTGACTATCGGCAGTGTGACACATCTGCACATGAAGCATCCAGTCCTTAGGAAACTCCAACTAGTACAGAATGCTACAGCACATCATCTCAGCAATATGGGCTACCACAAACACATCAAACCTGTTCTCTTGTCTCTACACTGGCTTCTCATAGAATATCAAGTCAGGTTCAAGATCTCAGTCCTTATCTTCAGGGTGCTCAATGGCCTGGGCACAGGGTACAGTATCTATAAGAACACTTAAAATTCTGGGATGAAGACATTGATCTACAGCTCCACTCCTCTGGAAAAATAAAACTTTCTGCAATAATGGTAAAACACATCTGTATGGGAGACAGAACTTCTTGAGGTCTGGTCCTAGACTGTGGAATGAACTCCCATAGGAACTATCTCAAACTTCAGAACCTTCCACTGTAATTGCAAGGTGCATTTTTTTTTAAACCTTGCCTTCTCTAACAAATACATAGCAACATTTAAAAAACCCCAAGTGACAACAACAATGAAAAACCAGCTCCCCCATCAAAACAAAACATTCCTTAGCAAACACTTCTTCTGGGGAGAGATTGACAGAATAAACAACATGTGATGTGACAGATGTTAGTCACCTTGTTTACTGTGCTACTGGAAGGCACTCAAATGCTGTGATGATGAGCACGATATAAGAACATATATAGAAGAGAAGAGGAAGCCCACTCTGGACTGGGTAGCCAGAATTCAGCACATATTATGTAGAGAGTGACACACATAAGTAAAGATCAGAATATAGGCACAAGTGCAGATTAAATTCTGACCATGTTTTTGAGAAGCATACCCAGCTCAGATCTGGGTGTGGGAAGGGAAATCAGAACACATGGATCTGACAGACCAGAAAGTGTAAATGGCTAATGTGCAAACTCTGCTGCCCTGCCAAAGAGACTCTTTCTCTTTCAAACTTTGGGTCACATTTTGTTCTCTGTTTTATAAGTGAGACCACATTGAAGTAAGTGGGATTGCATGAGTGCAACTCATAGTAGAGTATGATCTTATGCAATCTTTACCCAATGCTGAAAGGTCAGAATTGAACGATAAAGGCCTAAAAATGAAAAGATTTTCATTAAAAACAACCAACGTATGTTGGGAAAATAACCATAATATTACCTATAATCCAAGAACATATCCCTTCTATTTCACCTCCAAACATTATATGAGAAGAAGCAGGTGTTCTCCTTGATCTAATTTTAATTTTAAATATAATTTTAATTTTTCTTGGTGGGAAAAGGCAGTACTATCAGATTCCATCCCCATGTTACCAATTTGTTATGCTACAATTAGCACAGGCCTGGTTAAAATGCTGATTTTGTTTTATTACCAAAAACTATTTGGAAACAACTTTTGGGCCCTGGTTTTGATCTTATTTACATGAGTTTTACACTGGTATTGCTCCACCGATTTCAGTGGAGTCATTTCTGATAAACCTCAGTGGGAGATCAGGATTAGGCCCTTTGTCCTATAGAAAATTGTGTGCCTGGTTAGTAGTGTCGAAGGTACAGTAGGTCCTAAGGATAGGCAGAGGTTAGTGGAGGCCCATGGTTCTCAACCTACTTATCATTGCAGGCCACATATGTAGCTCTCTGTGTTATGTGGGCTGCATCCACACATACCATACCTGTATGGTTCTGAGGATGTCACATGGGCCACAGCTGTGTGCTGATTGGGCTGCAAACGGCCTGCGGGTTGAAACTACTGGTCTAGGCTAATCAGATACCAACTTTTTGTGTTTGTGCGAGGCTTGTAGGGCATAAAGAGCCATTCTCCTTCTGTACTGTAACCCTAACCAGGCTATTTCCCTTCATAGTATACAGGAGTTTCCTGGCTAAAGTTGCATGGTGCACATCACATCCCAAAGGAGGCATAGTGTGTGGATCAGAAAATGTGTGTAGTTTTGAAGCTAACTAATGTGTGGGATACCATTGGCAGCACAGGCAAAAAGGCAATAATCGATATGCAAACTCCTCCCCTGAAAGGAAAGATGCCTCTTGTGTTGGATATGCAGCCAGAAATGTGCCTCTTTCTCCTCTCCCCTCATGCTAGCTAAGACCAGGGATTAACCTCAGTGCATATATGTGAAAGACACTTTGTGGAATACTGGGACATACCGCAATAAGCTTATGATACTAAAGCCAAAATGTAAAATTTGCGGTTCGGAAGGAGGACCACAAAAGAGAATAAAAAAGTTTGGTTGTGCTTCAAAAAGAATAGAATATTGTAATGTTTGGGGTTTCTTTTGGTTTTCCCCAGCCCTGTTACTTCTACTGGCTTCATTCCCTCCTCAGCATCTTTAGTACTGGAAGCAGCCTGACTGACTTGCTTCTCTTGCATTGAATTAGTTCAATGTTAAGTGCACGGCAGTGACTATCAGCTGTTGACCTGAGGAAAGACATGCACTGAAGTTGTGGAAATGGAGTAAATATGTGAAAATCTTCAGGAACACTTTCCCCTCCCTGTACATTATGGTAAATCTTTCCAGGCACTCACTTTGGAATGATAACTAGTCACTTCAGAATCTAATTGCCATGTCCAGATGTTAACAATCTTAAAGGGCACAACCTCAGTCCTACTTACTGTACTGGGATGTAACAGTTAGTAAGTTAACACTATAACACAGTTCATTTCTGCACAAGAGAATTTGACTGTATTCATTCCTGTTCCCTAGAAGTTTCACCTGTTCTGAATTAATATACCTCATTCCTTCATTTTCCACTAGGGGTATTATATCACTGATCTCCATTTCATATATCATTCCTTTCTTTCTCTATTTTAGTATGTATAATATAATAGAAAAATTGAGAGTTATGAAACAGTGATATCCAGAAACTTAAAACTATATATTGAAATTAAAAGTTAGATGACATGAATGACAACTGGAGGCATATTGAATGCCTAATTAATCACAAAGCTATGTGCCCTATTATGTCTGTGTGGGAGGAGTACTGTGTAATGTATGTTTTTGTGATTTCAGATTATATTTTCTATTAACTGTGATCATATTTCCATGAATTCTTTTTAACTAGAACCCATATAACTATCCAGTATTAGAAATGGATAGCGAAAGAAGATGACAGTAGAAGATTTTTTATCATAAATTATTAGGCAATTTTAAACCATCAGACCCCTGAGTAAGGCTCAGTGCAGCAGGAAACAGTACAGCCTTAGAACAATACTGCTACAAAATAGGAAGCCATCTTGCCCCCTAGACATTCTTACCAGCTATAGTATTAGGTAGGAAGTCCATCTTATCTCTGAACATCAGATGGGGGAATGGGACTCTAAGAACCTAAAGGGCAACAGATTCAGCCAGACACACACAAATGATAGTGGGAGAAGAAGATATTTCAGTAGGCCACCCCCTTCCAGAAGATGACTTAAGGTAAAGATAGGGCAAAATGAGCAAGGGACGGTGTTTCAGGATTTGGGTCTGGACCAAAAGTCTCATTGGTTTGCCTAAATTCACCAAAATTCAACCAATCTTTGTCAACAATAGTTTCACAATTTACTATTTACCCACATTTTTATCTCTGTATATATATCATGATATAAACTGGTCAGAAAATGTGCATTGTAAATAAAATTTTGATTAAAAGAAATTTCACTAAAATGTTTATTTTTTTTCTGTTTTCAGTCAACTCAGATATTTAGTATAGTAGCTATTTATTATCACTTACAAAACCTCTGATGTACATGGCAAGTATTTATAACATCAGAAGTGGTAAACTATTGAGACTTTAATATTTTATACACAATATTTTATACGCTTGTAGTTTAATGATAAACTGACTTTCCCTAAGGCATTTAATAATGTTTTTTTTAAATGTTGTGAGTAGGGCTGTCAATTAATCGCAGTTAACTCACGCGTTTAACTCAAAAATATTAATCGCGATTCAAAAAATTAATCGCGCTGAATCCCACTGTTAAACAATAGAATACCAATTGAAATTTATTAAATATTTTTGGATGTTTTTCTACATTTTCAAATATATTGATTTCTATTACAACACAGAATACAAAGTGTATAGTGCTCACTTTACATTATTTTTATTACAAATATTTGCATTTAAAATGATAAACAAAAGAAATAGTATTTTTCGAATTAACCTCATACAAATACTCTAGTGTAATCTCTTTATCATGAAAGTGTAACTTACAAATTCAGATTTTTTTGTTACATAACTGCTCTCAAAAACAAAACAGTGTAAAACTTTAGAGTCTACAAGTCCACTCAGTCCTACTTCTTGTTCAGCCAATTGCTAAGACAAACAAGTTTGTTTACATTTACAGGAGATGCTGCTGCCTGCTTCTTATTTACATTGTCACCTGAAAGTGAGAACAGACATTCGCATGGCACTTTTGTAGCCAGCATTGCAAGGTATTTACATGCCAGATATGCTAAACATTCATATGCCCCTTCATTCTTCGGCCACCATTCCAGAGGACATGCTTCCATGCTGATGATGCTCGTTAAAAAAAATGTGTTAATTAAATTTGTGACTGAACTCCTTGGGGGAGAATTGTATGTCTTTGGCTCTGTTTTACTCTCATTCTGCCATATATTTCGTGTCATAGCAGTCTTGGATGATGACCCAGCACGTGTTCGTTTTAAGAACACTTTCACAGCAGATTTGACAAAATGCAAAGAAGATACCAATATGAGATTTCTAAAAATAACTACAGCAGTTGACCCAAGGTTTAAGAATCAGAAGTGCCTTCAAAATCTAAGAGGGCTGAGGTATGGAGCATGCTTTCAGAAGTCTTAAAAGAGCAACACTCAGATGTGGAAACTATAGAACCCAAACCACCAAAAAAGAAAATGAACCTTCTCCTGGTGGCATCTGACTCATGATGATGAAAATGAACATGCATTGGTCTGCTCTGCTTTGGATCGTTATCAAGCAGAATCCATCATGAGCATGGACACATGTCCTATGGAATGGTGGTTGAAGATGAAGGGACATATGAACAAGGCCGTCCTTAGGATTTATGGGGCCCTATGCAGTATTATTAAACTGGTGCCCCTATGCCCGATGGCAGCCCGGGCTCGCATGTGTATTTTAGATAAGGGTGGTCTTTTGAAGGATTTATTTAAAAAACTGTATGTCTGAAGATACAGGCATTTAAGGCTAAAGATGAATACTCAGATTGTGCATCTAAAAAATCTATGCAAGGATTTTTTAGAGATGTGATTTTTATAATCTTCAGCAACACACTAATGAAATATTTTAAAGCAAATTTTAAACTAAGGCCCTGTAGACTAACATGTTCTGAGTAAATATTACAGTAATACACAACTGTTTTTGTCAGTGATTCAGAAACTGACAGTATATACCTGGGGGTGGGCAAATGCCTGTTAAATGGCTTCATTACCACTTGAATGGCTCTTTAACAGTTTCAATGTTGTGCTAATAGGTCTGGCAGGCTGGAAGGCTTTTTCACTTTTAAGTACTAGATCCCCTCTGGAGGAAAACTCACCAGGCTGCAGCAGCCACCTGTGGTGGGAGCCTTCAGGAAGGGTCAGAAAAGGGATAGGAAGAGGCGGGAGGGTGGACACTAAGGGATTGTCTACACTGGCACTTTATAGCGCTGCAACTTTCTCCCTTAGGTAGGGTTACCATATTTTAATAAAACAAAAAGAGGACACTCCATGGGGCCCCGACTCCGCCCCTTCCCCGCCCCAACTCCGCCCCTTCCCCAAAGTCCCTGCCCCAACTCCGCCCCCTCCCCTGAACGCTCCGCCCCCTGCTCCTCCCCCTCCCCTGCTTCCCGCAAACATTTGATTCGCGGGAAGCCTGAAACAGGCAGACAGCAGGTAAACTGGGGCGGTGGCGGGGGGGGCGTGAGGAGGCGCGGCCCAGTCCAGCCCCCCCCGGCCGAGTGGCTCCCTCCGGCGGCCGGCCCCGGCCAAGAGGCTCTGGCCTCGGCGTCTCCGGCCCAGCCCGGCCTGGCTCGGCTCGGGCCCTGGGGCGCCGGCCCCTGTTCCGGCCGAGCATGCCAGCCCTGGCTGAGCGGCTCCGGCCGGCCCCGGCGGCTCCGGCCCCAGCCCCGGCCCTAGCAACTCCAGCTTGGCTCGGGCCCCGGGACACCGGCCCCGGACCCGGCCGCGCGGCGTCAGCTGGCGGCCGAGCACCCCCAACCCCGGTCCCAGCGGCTCCGGCCCAGCTCAGCTCGGGCCCCGGTTCTGGCCGAGCGGTTCCGGCCCGGCCCTGGTCGAGCGGCGCCGGCCGGCGGTCGAGCGGCGCCGGCTCCAGCAGCTCCGGCTCCGGCCCCAGCGGCTCCAGCCCGGACCCAAGCCCCACGACCCCTCCCTATTTTCCCGGACATGTCCGGCTTTTTGGAATTTCCTCCCGGACAGGGATTTGAGGACCAAAAAGCCGGACATGTCCGGGAAAATCCGGATGTATGGTAACCGTACCTTAGGGGTGTGAAAAAACATACCCCTGAGCGCTGCAAGTTTCAGCGCTGTAAAGTGCCAGTGTAGACAGTGCACAAGCGCTGGGAGCCATTCCCCTTGTGGAGGTGGCTTTTTTTATAGTGACTACACAGTCATGTTAAAGCGCTGCCGCTAGTGAAGACATGCCCTATGACCCAAGGGTGCCCCAAATTTTTGGGTGCCCTACACAGCTGCATATGCTGCATATGCGTATGCCTAAGGACGATCCTACATATGAATCTTTAGCGCATCTGGCACGTAAATATCTTGCGATGCCTACTACAACAGTGCCATGTGAACACCTGTTCTCACTTTCAGGTGACATTGTAACCAAGAAGCGTGCAGCATTGTCTCCTGTAAATTGTAACCAAATTTGGTTGTCTGAGCGATTGGCTGAAGTAGGACTGAGTGGACTTGTAGGCTTTAAAGTTTGACATTGTTTTATTTTTCAATGCCGTTATTTTTTGTACATAATTCTACATTTGTAAGTTCAACGTTCATGATAAAGAGATTGCACTACAGTACTTGTATGAGGTGAATTGAAAAATACTATTTCTTTTTGTTTTTTACAGTGCAAATATTTGTAATAAAAAATAAATATAAACTGAGCACTATACACTTTGTATTCTTTTTCGAGTGATTGCTCCACAATAGATGTGCATGCTCGCCATGTGCACCTTTGTTGGAAGTTTTTCCCCTAGCAGTACCCGTAGGAGTCCACCCCTAGCGACCCCTGGAGTGGCACCTCCATGGCATGGTAGAAGGGGTGCTGCGCGCTCCCTGCACCCTCAGTTCCTTCTTGCCGCCACTGAAGGTGCTTCGGAACTTCTCTGCTCCAGCTTTGCTGCAGCTCTTCCCCAGAACTCTTGTTTGTTCAGTGTATCGTACCTGTAGTTAGTAGTTTAGTTTAGTTTAGTTAGTGCGCCCAGGCCGGGGCATGCCCCGCGCCCCGGGTTTTAAGTCATGCGACACTTGTAGGTGACCGATGCCAGTGGGTGATCCGCACACAGACTGTTTACGCTGTTTGGGTGAAACCCAACTCGGTGATCGCTGCAAGATTTGCAAGTAGTTCAAGCCTCGGACAAAAAGAGAGAGAGACATTAGGCTCCGGGCCATCCTGATGGAGTCAGCGTTGACCCCGACTCCAGCGCGCCTCTACGAGTTGGCACCGAGTACCGCGGTGTCGATGCACAGCGGCTCCCCGGCGCCATCTACCAGTCGGCACTGCTCCCTGTCCGTGGGGCACGCCAAGAAGGCTAAGAAGAGGCCTTCTCTGCCGCAGCACCGGAGCAAGACTGGGGGAGAGGCTAGACCCATGTTGGGCAGTCCTCGGTCCCCATTGGCCTCTAGGCCTCCGACTCAGGTCGAGCGGAGTAGCCTGGCCCATTCAGAGCAGGCTTTCCTGGATGTCTGAATGCCCTCCACGCCGGAGGCCCTGCAAGCGGCCCAGGACGTTATGTCCATGCTGGTACCAGGAGCACCGCCAATGTTGGCCCCGCTGGGATCTCTGCAGTCGCTCCCGTCTCGGTACCAGTCACAGTCAAGGGAATGTTCCCAACGCCATTTGCTGCTCAGTGACCATCCCGTGCGTAGTTTCTGCACGTCGCCATCGACCCCAACCAGGTTGTCTGGCTGGGTTGTGACAGACAGAGACTCCAGGCACCGCTCTGCCTTGAGGAGCGGACACTGACGGGACCGAGGCAGACGCTGCTGAAGGTCCTCGTCTCAGAGGGGCTATTGTAGCCAGTCGCGACATGAACGTCGACGCCGTTCCCGTTCGTTGTCTCGCTCCAGGACCCCGCCACAACACCACTCCTGCAGCCCTGGGCGTCGATCGCCGGTGCCTCGCTGCCACTGGTCTGCCCGCCGGAGCAATCACGGAGCAGCTGCTATGGGTGGTACTGTTCCTCCACGTTGGGATCACGGTCTCGTGGTCGGCACCATTCCCGGCACCGCCGCTTCTCCCCATCCGGGGATAACAGAGTAATAGTAATAGGATGAAATTTAATAGTGAAAAGTGCAAGGTCATGCATTGAGGGTTTAATAACAAGAATTTTTGTTATAAACTGGGGACGCATCACTTGGAAGTAGCAGAGGAGGAGAAGGACCTCAGAGTATTGGTTGATCACAGGATGACTGTGAGCCGCCAATGTGATATGGCTGTGAGAAAAGCTAATGCGGTGTTGGGATGCATCAGACGAGGTATTTCCAGTAGAGATAGGGAGGTGTTAGTACCGTTATACAAGGCACTGGTGAGACCTCATCTGCAGTAATGTGTGCAGTTCTGGTCTCCCATGTTTAAGAAGGATGAATTCAAACTGGAACAGGTACAGAGAAGGGCTACTAGGATGATCCGAGGAATGGAAAATCTGTCTTATGAAAGGAGACTCAAAGAGCTTGGCTTGTTTAGCCTAACTGAGGGGAGATATGATTGCTCTCTATCAATATATCAGAGGGATAAATACCAGGGAGGGAGAGGAATTATTTAAGCTCAGTACCAATGGGGACACAAGAACAAATGGATATAAACTGGCCATCAGGAAGTTTAGACTTGAAATTAGATGAAGGTTTCTAACCATCAGAGGAGCGAAGTTCTGGAATAGCCTTCCAAGGGGAGCAGTGGAGGCAAAAGACTAAGCTTGATAAATTTATGGAAGGGATGGTATGATGGGATAGCCTAATTTTGGCAATTAATTGATCTTTGACTTTTAGCGGTAAATATGCCCAATGGCCTGTGATGGGACACTAGATAGGGTGGGATCTGAGTTACTACAGAGAATTCTTTCCTGTGTGTCTGGCTGGTGAGTCTTGCCCACATGCTCAGGGTTTAGCTGATTGCCATATTTGGGGTCGGGAAGGAATTTTCCTCCAGGGCAGATTGGCAGAGGCCCTGGGGGTTTTTCGCCTTCCTCTGCAGCATGGGGCCTGGGTCACTTGCTGGAGGATTCCCTGCACCTTGAAGTCTTTAAACCACAAGTTGAGGACTTCAATAGCTCAGACATAGGTCAGGTGTTTATGATAGAGTGGGTGGGATTCTGTGGCCTGCGTTGTGCAGGAGGTCAGACTAGAAGATCATAATGGTCCCTTCTGACCTTAAAGTCTATGAGTAACGGCAGGTCGTACGTCAGCCCGGCCTCTCTTCATAGTCTTCCATTGATGGGTGAGGCCGAACAGCCTGCTCTGCTGGTGCCACAGCAGGCCTCCCTCTCCTGGCCTCCGAGGAAGGAGTCGGTGGGACGTGCATCTTCGGCGCCGTCCCCGGAGAGCGACCAGGTGGTGGATCCTCCGGTACTGGTGGACATGCAAAGTACCGCACCTACCTCCTCCCCCTCCCCGGAAGAGGCGATTGCGGCACCTCTTCCCTCCGTCCCGCAGGAGGACTCTAAATTCCACCAGGAACTATTGAAAAGGGTGGCGTCAAACCTCAACCTTCAGGCAGAGCAGGTGGTGGAGGCCTCAGACTGCCTGTTTAATGTCCTGTTTGCCTCGGTACCGGGCAGGGTGGCCTTGCCACTCCACGAAGGGGTGGCAAAAATTTCAAATGCCTTGTGGCGAACCCTGGCCTCATTGCTCCCCATCTCTAAGAGAGCAGAACGCAAGTATTTTGTGCCCGCCAAGGGGCATGAATACACCCATCCTGCCCCTAACTCCCTGGTGGTTGAGTCGGTCAACCACAGGGAGCGGCAGGGCCAACCAGCCCCCTCTCCAAAAAATAAAGATTCAAGGAGGCTGGATTCATTTGGCAGAAAAATGTATTTGTCCTCGAGCTTCCAGTTACGGGTGGCGAACCATCAGGCTCTCCTGGGCCAGTATGAGTTCAATCTGTTGGGCTCTCTGCCCAAGTTGGAGGACTCCCTCCAGGAGCGTGACAGGAAGGAGTTCAAAGCTCTGGTGGAGGAGGGTACAGCGGCTGCCGGGGCAACCCTGCAGGCAGCATCAGATGCGGCGGACACGGCTGCGCGGTCCATGGCCTCCACAGTGTCCATGAGAAGGGTGTCGTGGCTCCTGCTATTTAGGCTGTCCAGTGAGGCGCAGACCTCCTTGCAGGACCTCCCATTTGACGGCAAGGTAGGATGACCAGATGTCCCGATTTTATAGGGACAGTCCCGATTTTTGGGTCTTTTTCTTATATAGGATCCTATTACTCCCCACCCCCGTCCCGATTTTTCACACTTGCTGTCTGGTCACCCTACGGCAAGGCTCTGTTTGTAGAACAGACGGACATAAAACTGCATGGCCTGAAAGACTCCTGCACTACACTTAAGACTCTTGGCCTCTATGTTCCGGCTCCGGATAGACCTAAGTTTAAGCGCAGCAGGCTCCTGCCCAGGCCACCCACTCTAAATACGAGCCCCCTTATAAAAAGTCGCGGGACTATAGAAAACGCTCGCAGAGGCAGTCTCGGTCTGCTCCCCAGCCTGGGTCCTCCAAGGGCAAACAGGCAGGGAAATGGCAGTTTTGACGGTATGCCTGGGAGCGACCTACCAGTTCACATCAGGGATCCACCCTCAATAAAGCTTCCCTTCTCCAACCGGTTGCTTGCTTTTTTCCCGGAGTGGTCGCGGCTGACCTCGGACTGATGGGTCCTCAGCACCATCTCTTGAGGCTACACCCTCTGGTTTACCTCTACCCCACCCAACCACACTCTGCCCCCGTCCTTCCTGGGGGACCCCTCTCATGAGGCTCTGCTCGAGCAGGAGGTGTGATGGCTCCTTGGCCTAGGAGTGGTTGAAGTGGTGCTAGCGGAGTTAAAACGCAAGGGGTACTATTCCCACTATTTCCTTATCCCAAAGGCCAAATGGGGGCTCAGGCCCATCCTGGACCTGTGACGCCTGAACCAGTACATGGTGAAGCTCACGTTCAGCATGGTCTCCCTGGCCTCCATCATTCCCTTCCTGGATCCTGGGGACTAGTACGCCGCCCTCGATCTGCAGGATGCGTACTTCCACATCCATATATTCGAGGGGCACAGACGCTTCCTCCATTTCATGGTTGGGCAGGAACACTACCAATTTACGGTCCTTCCATTTGGCCTGTCCACTGCCCCCAGGGTATTTACAAAGTGTATGTCTGTGATGGCGGCCTATCTCAGGTGCTGTGGGGTCCAGATCTTCCCCTATCTGGACGACTGGCAGGTCAAGGGCAGCTCCCGGTCGCAGGTGTGGGATCACGTGGCTCTCCTTCTGTCCATGTGTGCCACTCTGGCCCTGTTAGTGAACGACACCAAGTCCACATTAGTCCGGGTACAATGCATAGAGTTTTTCGGGGTGGTCCTGGACGCCACGTCGGCCAGAGCCTCTCTCCCATCGGACAGGTTCGAGAGCTTGAAAGGGCTCATCGACACAGTCACAAGGTTTCCAGGGACAACAGCCAGAGCGTGTCTCCAGCTCTTGGGTCACATGTCGGCATGCACATATGTGGTTCGTCACGCCGGACTCAGGATGAGGCCCCTCCAGCTCTGGTTGGCTGTGGTGTTTTCCCAGGGCAGAGACAGGATGGACAAGGTCCTCACTGTGCCCGAACCGGTGATCGCCTCCCTTCGATGGTGGTCCTCCCCGGGGAACATGCTCCTTGGGGTCCTGTTCAGAGGCAGGCCCCCATCACTGGAACTGGTATCCGACGCATCGGGCCTGGGTTGGGGAGCCCATGTGGGAGATGTTCAGACCCAAGAGCTGTGGTCTGCACAGGACCTGGTCCTCCACATAAACGTCAAAGAGCTCAGGGCAGTCCGACTGGCATGCGTGGCCTTCTGCTCGCACCTGGAGGGCAGAGTGGTCAGTGTTCTCATGGACAACATGGCCTCAACATTTTACATCAACAGGCAATGCGGGACCCGATCCTCTGCCCTCAAGCTGTGGGACTTTTGTATAGCCCATGACATTTGCCTACAGGCCTACCACCTACCGGGCACCCAGAACACGCGGGCGGATCGCTTGAGCAGGGACTTCTCCTCTCCATATGAGTGGTCTCTTCACCCAGAGGTGGTGCACAGACTTTTCCAAGAGTGGGGAACTCCCCAGGTGGACCTGTTCGCGACTCGGCAAAACCGTCACTGTCCCAGTTCTGCTCCGGGGGGAGGGCTGGGACAAGGCGCAAGCCTCATTGGCTGTCTTTTTAGCCCCTGTCCCCATTCAGGACATTTGCAGGGTTGCCACATGGTCTTCAGTTCACACGTTCATCTCGCATTATGCAGTCGTCTCCCAGACCAGGGAAGACACTGGGTTCGGCAGGGCTGTGCTCTGTCCCGAGAATTTGTGACCTCCTACCCACCTCCAACAGATATAGCTTGGAATCACCTATTGTGGAAAACACATGAGCAATCACTCGAAGAAGAAAAGACAGTTACCTTTTCTGTAACTGGTGTTCTTCGAGATGTGTTGCTCATGTCTATTCCACATCCCGCCCTCCTTCCCCTCTGTCGGAGTTGTCTGGCAAGAAAGAACTGAGGGTGGGGGGAGTGTGCAGCGCCCATTATACCGCACCATGAAGGCGCCACTCCAGGGGTTACTAGGGGTGCTCCCCTACGGGTACTGCTAGGGGAAAAACTTCCGACACTGGTGCATGTGGTGAGCACAGACACCTATTGTGGAATAGACGTGAGCAACACATCTCGAAGAACACCAGTTATGGAAAAGGTAACTGTCTTTTCTGTGTTGTAATTGAAATC
This sequence comes from Emys orbicularis, assembly GCF_028017835.1. Taxonomy (NCBI): domain Eukaryota; kingdom Metazoa; phylum Chordata; order Testudines; family Emydidae; genus Emys; species Emys orbicularis. The sequence goes on along the minus strand of NC_088687.1, from coordinate 63,119,069 downwards.
AATATATTTGAAAATGTAGAAAACATCCAAAAATATTTAAATAAATGGTATTCCATTATTGTTTAACAATGCAATTAATCGTGATTAATTTTTTTAATCTCTTGACAGCCCTATTGGAGTATTTAAAAGTAATACTTTGCCACACACATCTATTAGGGAGCTATCAGTTAATGTTTGTGAGGCACTTTGAAAATGGAAAGTACCACATACTTATTTAAATAATATCATTTTATTATTATGTAAATAATTAAACTGATGGTCTCACATTCAAACACACATTTATATACATGTGTACTCCCACTAATACTCTTATGTAGGCATGCTCATTTGCAAGCCAGCATCATTAAGCAATGTGCCTAAAGCCATAAATGGGGCAAGTGCGGGAGGTCACTATTAGTGCTGAGATTACAATTCAGGAGTTCCGGGCTCCCAATTCTGTGCTCAGATTACAAGAGTTAATTTCCCTTTCTTTTGCACTCTCTGTAATATTTCATTTTACAGAGGTGCACACTATTTCCATTTGTTCAACATGTGATCAGTTGACTACCAATTTACAAATCAAGAAATTTCAATTCCTTGAATTTGTCTTGATGATTTCTTCCTGCACTGCATGCAGGGCCGGCTCCAGGTACCAGCTGAGCAAGCTGGTGCTTGGGGCGGCAGATTGTTCGAGGCGGCATTCTGCCCAATTCTAGGGCGGCACAGCCGCTTTTTTTTTGTTCTGCTCCAGCCGCCCTGTAGGGGGCAGCGGCACGGAGAACCAGAGCGCCCTGCAGGGCAGTCCTCTTCTTTCCCTCCCCGCCGACCGGAGCGGAGCCCTCGCAGCAGGCGGCAGGAGGCGGCGCAGCGGGAGGGGCCGTGTGGCAGCGCCCCTGCTGTAGCCCAGGCCGCCCCCTTCTCTCTCTCTCCCGCCCGCTCCCTCCCTCTTCCCCCCGCCCCAGCTGGTCCCCCTGCACCTGCGCTCCGGCCGCGCCACAGGCTTTTTTTTTTTTTTTTTTGCTTTGCCGTTCTGGCCACCCCGTTTTTTTTTTTTTTTGCTTGGGGCGGCCAAAAAGCCAGAGCCGGTCCTGATTGCATGATATAGAAAAAAGCATTCTGTTCCTTTCAAAAATGACTCATACAGTAGCGTATATATCACTCTTTTTTTTGTTTCACATGAAACTCTTCATATTGTAAGCTATAGGTACAATACACCAATAGATATATGAACTGTGAAGACTGGAACAAGCAGTGGTTTAATAGAATAACATTTCCAAATGTATTGAAAAGTTTCATTTACATGGAGTTTCTTTTATTGTCCTTGTTAAAATTTTGGATTTTAATATTCATTAGCTCAGTATTTCTAGGTTAGACTATTTAATAGTATAAACTAAAAACCAAACTGGTGACTTACTTTCTTTGCTTCTAAAGAATTTGCTCAAATGAAAAGTGCTTTTTTAATAATGCAGCTGGGTTTGCTAGGTGCTTGAAAAAGCTTTTATGTTTTTTTGTCAGCAGCTTTTGCAGTTTCATGCTTACCAGTCAGGAACACTTAAAATATGTCATCATGACAAATGCAGAACATTAATCATGATGTGATGTTTTTTCGGTGTGTTGCAGGGTTTATCCTTTTCTAATTAAGTCACCCAAAGCCTTTTGGTTTTTTTGTAACACTGCCCCAAAAGCACTCAAGCACAATCTTTCTCTTGTTCTAAGTCTCAGACAAGAGAGTGATGCAGGTTAAATGTACTGTTTTAACCTGTTCCTTGAAGAAACATCGGCACATATTGGAAAGCTTTATTCCGTTTAACTTTCATACTTTTCCTGTAGTTCCTGTCCTGTCGTTGCTGATTGCTAAAATACTCGTGAAAATATGTTAAAATACTCATATGAAAATTTTTATTCTTTCTCATCAGCTATCCACCTTGTGCACCCAAAATGTCCATTGACTTTATTGGAAGTTTTGGATGGGTGAAATATGTGGAAATTGGCCCTTTGTGATAATTTCCTACCAATGGGATCTTATCACTGGGACCCTTATTCTTTTCCTTCTCTCTCTCTCATGGTTTGTTAAACCCACTTGTCATGTCTTGCCTTCAGATTAGCAGCTAAAAGATTGCCTGAAGATCTGGGATGAACTCCACTCCTCAGCCACAATAGAACTTTCTGGCATAAGGGCAAAGCTCATCTGGGCAAGAGACAGCAATTTTGGGGTGGGGTGGAGATGCACTACCACAGTAACTAAGGACCATTATTAACCTTACCACCTGCTGTTCCAAGCACAATGTGTGCTTCTTCAGTCTTGCCTTCTCTAACATAAACACATAGCAGAGTGTGCCCATGTATATTGATATATATTAAAAATTCTACTAAAACAAAATGCTATGCTATACACACAATTCTTCTTCTGTGGAGAGAATGAGAAAGAGAATGAACCACCTGTGACAGCTATTAGTCACTTTGCTTAATGCACTAGTGGAAGGAACTCTGATACTGTGGTAATAAAGGCAGTATAAGAACCTATATAGAGGCTTGGAGGGATCAGATTTTTATTGGTAAATATTGGTAAATGTCTCTTTCACCAAACACACATAATCCAATGAAAAAATATTTCCCTCAATAGTGATCAGAATTTACTGATGGACAAAGAAAGAAAAATGCTTCTCGAGAACTTATTAGGACATTGATTTAAGGATATTTACTGTGTATATTTTGACGTGATGTTGATCATTTGTGTTTTAGGGGTTAAAAAGCTTTAACTTTTTGAATCTCTGTCTACTGTCATTAAATAACTATAGTTTGACCCTCCCTCTTAATTTCCCACAACTGTAAATATTGAATAAATGCTAAAAACTCAGAATTTTGCACAACTGTGAAAATGAAAATGGATAAAAATAGAAAAAAATGCTTAAGAATAAACATTGATATTGTATATCAAAATTATAAAAAATAAAAATAGAATCCTGCCAAGCTTAGATGTAGGTTAGACGAGAGCCATATTCTAGTACCCTTACTCTCACTGTCTAGAACCTTTTTCTCCAAGTAGTCTTATTAAACTGAGGGCAGATCTACACTACAGAATTATTTCGGTATAACTACATCGTTCAGGGGTGTGAATAATTCACACCCATGAGTGACATAGTTATACCACCCTGAGCGCCAGTATAGACAGCACTATGTCGGTGGGAGAGCTTCTTCCACCGACATAGCTACCACCTCTCGCGGAGGTAGGTTAACTATGTCAACAGGAGAGCTCCTTTCGGCATAGAACATCTTCATTAAAGCACTACAGTGGTGCAGATGCACCGATTCAGCATTTTAAGTGTAGACCTGCCCTCAGTGGGATTACTTGGGGAATAAGGTGCTGCGACAAATGTGGGAACCTTGGTAATATTTTTATGATTCCTGTACACGCCTCAGTTTTCCTCTGTGCTTTGCACTGCTATGCAGCATGTGTAAAAAGAAGGGGCGGGGTATTTGCCTAACATAGCTGCCTGGCTGGAGACTAGAGTCATTAACAAACTGAATAAAGTCTAGGAGTATGCAAATAAGGGTAAAATATAGCCAGGGGTGGCCAAACTGTGGCTCTCTTACAGTTAGTGTGACTCGCGGTGCCCCCCATGCCCTCTCCATTCTCCGCCTATCAGACTGTGCGGAGGGGCGGGGGGAGAACTCAGGGCTTCTGCCCTGCAGTGGGATTGAGAGGCTAAGGGCTTCTGCCAGAGATGACTGGTGCCTGCTGAGACTAGGGGGGCATAATTTAAAGGTTCCCCCCACCAACCGCTTCAGTCATGCCCCTCTAGGCATGCCCCCCCTTCTACCCTCAGCGGCCCCTCCCTGAAGCTCCCACGTTAGCTCTGCATGGAGAGCCGCAAACAGCTGGGAGCTGCAGGATGGGGCTGCTGCTTTAACTCTTCGGAAGAGGCAGCAGCTAAAGCAGCGGCTCTCCCTGAAGCTCCCCATGGGCCACAGCTGCCAGCTTGCTAGCTCCAGCGGTTGCTGTGTGGGGGAGGGCTGGTGGCACCATGTGACCAAGTGAGGCCAGCAAATCCTGGCTAAAATCTGGGGGGCGCATGACTTTGCATGATCCCCACACATATCGCCTCTGAAGTCCTTAGCCCCACCATCCTGCAGTGGGGCTGAAGCCCTTAGCCCCGGCAGGCGCACCCCTGCTCTTGAACTTCTGAAGATTGTTGTATGCGGCTCAGAGGGTCAGTAAGTTTGGTCACCCCGATATAGTCCTTGCTTTGAAGGCTTTACAATCTAAAGCCTGAGCCTACCATCCTTACGTTGATTAGTACCCATCACGGATTCACAGGGTCTGGTCTATGCCACAGCCTGTAACCAGTCCCTAGGGAGGTATCTCTTTAGTGTTCAGGATGCCAAAGATCCGCAGTTCCACAGGGACAGCCCTTTGTCCTTCACAATTCCAAAACTGGGCCTCGGGGCACAAGCAATCCCTCCCTCTGTCTGAGGTCCCCTGCGAGTCCCATCAAACCAGACTTCCGTGGAAGGCTTGTTTTTTACCCCTCAGCATACAATGATCAGTATTTGCAGCAACACCTGACAGCCTTTTCAAAATAATGTAACAATTTATTAGTCGCCTGGCACACAGAATCTGGAAGTCTTAAGGTAGCACTGGGAAGCAAAGGTTGAGAGAGTTCAGATATGCTAATGCCTGGGTGTCCTTGAGCCATGCTGCTGTAGGAACCATCTTTGCTTTCTCTATCTGTCTTTGCCCCTTAGTCTGTCAGTCCCAGGTCTAAGTCCTGTATCTCTATGAGCTCAGCTCTTAATAAAGGCACCTGCCACCTTTCCCCTTTGTTCTCCAGCTCAGTGCCTTTGCTCTACTTCCCTGCAGAGAGGTGGGGAGAAATCTCCTTCCTTTGGCTGGTGGCTGCTAAGTGTGAATGTTCCAGACACTGGAGTTTTCCATTCACATGCATAGACTTTATTCAGGTTTCAGAGTAGCAGCCGTGTTAATCTGTATCCGCAAAAAGAACAGGAGTACTTGTGGCACCTCAGAGACTAACACATTTATTTGAGCATAAACTTTCATGGGCTACAGCCCACTTCTTCGGATGCATAGAATGGAACACACAGAAAGAAGATATTTATACATACAGAGAACATGAAAGGGTGGAAGTAGCCATACCAACTGTAAGAGGCCAATGAATTGAGATGAGCTATCATCAGCAGGAGAAAAAAAACTTTAGAAGTGATAATCGAGATGACCCATAGAAGGTGTGAGGATACTTAACATGAGAAACTAGATTCAATTAGTGTAATGACCCAACCATTCCCAGTCTCTGTTTAAACCTAAGTTAATTGTATCTTATTTGCATATTAATTCAAGTTCAGCAGTCTCTCTTTGGAGTCTGTTTTTGAAGTTTTTTTGTTGCAAAATTGCCACCTTCAAGTCTGTCACTGAGTGGTTAGAGAGGTTGAAGTGTTCTCCCACTGGTTCAAAACATTCAAAAACCAGTGGGAGAACACTTCAACCTTTCTAACCACTCAATGTTTTGTTTAAATAAAATAAGCTTTTATGAAGCTGCTAGAATATAGCCGTGCTTCTTTAATTCTGGACCTTCCCTTTCAATTTTTCTTCGTTTCCACTACTCCCCACTTTCTTTTTTGGAAAGAGAGAATCTCTTTTCATTCCTGTATCACCCTCTCCTCTTTACTTGACCTTAGTTGGGAAGCTTTGAAGAGTTTCCTAATTAAATATTGCTGTGTAATAAGTGACCATTCATTTATTAAACTGCCCGTTGAGGAAATGTTTGCAGTGTTGCTGTAGCAGTGTGGGTCCCAGGATATTAGAAAGACAAGTGGGTGAGGTAATATGTTTTATTAGACCAACTTCTGTCAGTGAAAGAGACAAACTTTTGAACTATACAGTGCTCTTCTTCAGGTCTTCGTTCACGAAATAACAAGAATAGTCTGATTGTAGCATTCCATCAATGTATCCCGCAAAGTAGTACTGAAGACAGTGCATGTCTAAAAAATGTGGTGGCATTACAGGTGACAACTGAGTGCATTTAAAAATAAGAATAAAATGCAGAGCATTCTGCTTAATGTGGGGAATTTGAGAAGTATTTTTACTTCTATTCTGCATTGTAGATATTTGTGCCTTTTCTTCTGTTGAAACTGTTGGTTATCTTAATTGGATAGAATCACTCAGTGTGGCACTGACTCAAATAAGAACCTGGGAGTTACACTCTACCAGTTGCTGGTCAGCCCTGTGTAGTTTACATTGCAGCAATTAGATGGGCAGAAAGGCCAATTTAGGCATTCACATTGAAAAGCAAACTGATTGAGACAGAAATGTATACAAAATGATCAAATCAGAAGTTTTGATAGAAACTGTCTTACTGGAACAGTCCAACGGTCCATCAGGTCCAGTATTCTGTCTCTGACAGTAGCCAGTGTCAGATGCTTTTGAGGAAGGTACCCCCTAATTCACTTAGTTGAGCAATAGTATATGTTGGGGATAAGTTTCTTCCAAATCCCAGCAAATGATCAGTTCATATGCTGAAGTATAAAGATTGTGACCCCTTTTAATTGTATCCTAGTTAGTTTAATGTATCCTAGTGTAAATGCCATTTCTTAATGGTTTCGGCTTTTAATTTTTTTGTTGAGGAGTCTTCATATCTATAGCTGTGATTTTTATGAAGATACTTAATTTATTTTTGAACAAATCTTTTGAACTGTTTGCAGTATGTCCTCAGATATGTATGCACACAAAGTTAATCTCCCTCACTGTCTGAAACCAAATCCCAATAATGTGAGAAACAAAGTGTGGAGCCTGGAAGCTGTTTCTCATCAGGACTTGAAAAACATTGTGAGGAGATTTATTTTATCTCACGGTAGCTGTCAAATTTTTCAGGTGTCTATATTGCTGGAAACATTCAGACCCAGCTGTGCAGGCTGACTGGGTATCTCACAGATGCAATTACTCAGCAGTCGCCCAAATATAAATTTTCAAGTCACACAGTTTATACCTTTAGAACAAGCAAGGGCAGGATTTTATTACAAAATTAAATTTGCTCTCTTCCGGACCTCAGCAGCTGTAGTGTGTCCAACTACCTTCATTTGATGAGCTCCAAAACAAACAGGTCAGGTTCTGTAGTGAAAAAAGAAACCAACCACCCACTTTCATTGTAAAACAGGATACTGAGTCTTCACTGTGAAATCAGGGCTTGAAGGAGAATGAGAAATAAAACAGCTGCTTTTCAGTTTCTCCTAAGAAGTTTCACATGCCTCTTTGGGGCTTGCATTCATTGGCCTTAGATATCAAGATACTTGATGGCATGACAAAAAGATCTTGTTCTCTTTACTAGTCCGGTCTGGATATCTTTTTCTGCACTTTACCTGCATGATGGCTGTTGGTGCTCAATTCCACCTTTGCAGAAATTGAAATTGCAGTTAGCATAAAAGAGCTGTTTTCACAAGCAATTTTGATACCAAATCTACATGACAAAAGTGAATGTGGATTTTTTTGAAAAACAGCAGAATTCGAAACAAGAAGCAATAAAGAGTATTTTTTTGTTCCTCTGACATTAAAAACATGGCAGATGCCATTACAGTAATGATGCAATTCTGCATGCATTATCTTTTTGGACAAAAGCAGTCAGTGTTGGCAATTTCTTGGGCTAGTGTTACTGACCTGTTTTTTCTCTGGATTAACAAGTGTTTATGTAACATGACAGGCAGAGCTTTGGTGCCACTTTCTTGTTCAGACCATTGTGTTGTATGCCTGGTACTACCAGATGACATACACAAAGAAGCTATTAAAGAGTAAAATGAGACACTACTGTGCAACATTCATGATTAGAGAGGAGCATATTAACTCTGATTTACAGAACTAGTCAATGTGCCAGTTTTTTATGTGGTGATTTAGGAAAAGAATCTCTGTTTTCCTTAAGCAGGTTGAAAATAAGAATACATTTCTATGATAAATGTTTGTGGGGTTTGGTTTGAATTTTTTGTTTGGCTAGTAGAAATCACTACTTTGAAAAGATACATTTATTGCTTTCCTGTGTATTAAAGTAATAATCTGAAAACACTGCACCCCCTTATATAACATAAGATACTTCAAAATAGTGTAGACAAAATTCTGCCTGCAGTTACACTTGTGTTATTCTATTAAATCTATGGGATTGCGTGAGTGGACATGAATGAAGAATTTTTTGGTCCTGTATACTTTAAGTATGGGAATTTTTCCACATAATCCATCAGCTTCTGTCTTTCTCCCAGGAATATCCCCTTCCCCCTCCCTACCCTTTGGTGCTAAATTGCAGTGATTGTTTGTCTCTGTCTCTCTCTGGACCACAAATCATGGCTCCCTCCAGAGCATGTCACTGCTGCTGAAACTGCCTGCTAGAGGGAGTTGACTGTATTAGTGCTTGTAGAGCATATAGCAAGGGACCAAATTCAGTCCTGATCTCAGATGCAGCGGCGGCTCCAGGCACCAGTGCTCCAAGCGCGTGCCTGGGCGGCAAGCCGTGGGGGGCGCCCTGCCGGTCCCTGCGAGGGCAGCAGTCAGGCAGCCTTCGGCGGCACGCCTGCGGGAGGTCCACCGGTCCCGCGGATTCAGTGGCAATTCGGCGGCGGGTACGCCAAAGCTGCGGGCCCGGCGGACCTCCTGCAGGCAGCCGCCAAAGGCAGCCTGCCTGCCGTGCTTGGGACAGCAAAAAAGCTAGAGCCCCCCCTGCTCAGATGCTTCCACGAATCTATCATCTTTGTGTTTTCTTATTTTTTTTAGGATTGATATTATGCACCAAAATTTCAACTGACAATTGTAAAAAGAAAGTAAGTCCTGTAATCACCTTTAGGAGCTTAACATTTTTAAAGGGAAGGGTCTTGCGCTCTCTCTCTCTCTCTCTCTAAGATGAGGTTCTTACATAGTACTGCTTATTATGGTTTCTGATTGTCTGAGTGCATACACAGATATGTTTCTCTCTCTCCTCTGTTGTCAGGCGGGACTGGAGTGTTGTGAATGCATGTTGTTGGATTTTCTTTTGTTTTTTGCTGCTGTTCTGAGAAGAGAAGCTCAGGGGAGTAAATTCTGCATTTTGTTTTGATAACACTGAGGTTTGTGATCATCTATGTTGAAAAGTGTTGCAGGCACTTTAGAGGACAGGATTAGAATTCAGAACAACCTTGATAAATTAGAGAATTGGTCTGAAATCAAGTTGAAATTCAATAAAGAGAAGTTCAAAATACTAAATCTAGGAAGGAAAAAGCAAATGCACAACTACAAAATGGGGAATAATTGGCTAAGTGGCAGTGCTACTGAATAGGATCTGAGGGTTATAGTGGATCACAAATTAAATATGAGTCAACAGTGTAATGCAGTTGTGAAAAGGCTAATATTCTGGGGTGTATTAACAGAATGTTGTATGTAAGACATGGGAGGTAATTGTCCCGCTCTACTCTTCACTGGTGAGGTCTCAGCTGGAGTATGGTGTCCAGTTCTGGGTACCACACTTTAGGAAAGATGTGGGCTAATTGGAGTGTCTAGAGGAGAGCAACAAAAATGATAAAAGGTTTAGAAAGCCTGACCTATGAAGAAAGGTTAGAAAAACTGGGCATGTTTAGTCTTGAGAAAAGATGATTGAGGGGGACCTGATAATAGTCTTCAAATTTGTTAAGGGCTGAAGAGGACAGTGATCAGTTGTTCTCCATTTCCACTGAATGTAGGACATGTAGTAATGGACTTAATTTGTAGCAAGGGAGATTTAGGTTGGATATTGGGAAAACCTTTCTAACTGTAAGGGTAGTTAAGTTCTGGAATTGACTTCCAAGGGAAGTTGTGGAATCCCCATTATTGGAGGTCGTTAAGACCAGATTAGACAAATGCCTCTGAGGGATGGTCTAGGTTTACTTGGTCCTGTCTCAGCGTGGGGAGCTGGACTTGATACTTATCAAGGCCCCTTCCAGCCCTGCATTTCTGCAATTCGATGATTCTATCCTGACCTCTTTGGGGGGTAAACTCCAGATTTCTGGGCCAGGCATTGAAAAAGCACTGTCTCTTGTACACACAACTTGAGGTTGACAGTTCCAGTGTTCCAGGGAAGCATCCCTTAGGTAATTGGGCCATTCCAAAAGGAAGCTTTCAAGACAAGGACTGAAATCTAGAATTTGATCTGTTCAGTGGAGAGCCAGAGAAGAGCTTGGACATTGGGGTAGTGCACGCTGAGTGAATTGTGTTGCAAAGCTATTGGGCTGCTATGTTCTGAACCAACTGGAGTTTATTAAAGGTTGGCAGTTTCATACCTAGGTACAGTCAGTTACAACAATCGAGGTGGAAGGTTATATATCTTTGGATCGACGTAACTAAATCTGTCTGCAAGAGAAGGGATAGTGTGTCCTTGCCAGCTGTAGATGGAAAAGGGTATTTTTATGTGGCTATGGCTGTTTGAATATTCAGAAGTAGTGAGGAGTCCAGGTTAATCTCAAGGCTGGGGGCTGTCTTACAATTTAAGGGTAGATATTCTTAATGGAGGGTGATGTTAGAAAGGTGTCGATTTCTTTGAAAAACTCCATTCTTCTCACCAACATAATTTCAGTATTGACAAGCTTCAGCCGGTTGACCTAAATGAAGTTGCTGATCTTAACCAGACCGTTGGATAACTGGGACACTGCTAAAATAACAGGAGTACTTGTGGCACCTTAGAGACTAACAAATTTATTAGAGCATAAGCTTTCGTGGGCTACAACCCACTTCTTCGGATGCATATAGAGTGAAACATATATTGAGGAGATATATATATACACACATACAGAGAGCATGAACAGGTGGGAGTTGTCTTACCAAGTCTGAGAGGCCAATTAAGTAAGACATGTCTGTACTGGGCTATCTTGATTATCACTTCAAAAGTTTTTTTTCTCTTACTTAATTGGCCTCTCAGACTTGGTAAGACAACTCCCACCTGTTCATGCTCTCTGTATGTGTGTATATATATCTCCTCAATATATGTTTCACTCTATATGCATCCGAAGAAGTGGGTTGTAGCCCACGAAAGCTTATGCTCTAATAAATTTGTTAGTCTCTAATGTGCCACAAGTACTCCTGTTATTTTTGCGGATACAGACTAACACGGCTGCTACTCTGAAATGGGACACTGCTGTTTGTATCTGTTGTAGATCTGGATGTCATCTAAATATCACTGGCATTTCAGTCCATGCTGTTTCACAACCTTCCCCAATGGCTTTGTATAGGTCTTGATCATGTGAGTGGAGAGAATGGATCCCAGTGATACTCCACTGATGATGGATGTGGAAGTAGAGGAGCAGGTGTTTATCATGATTCTCTGGGTATAGTCTGAAAAAAACATTTGATGCCATCTCAATAAAATCCCACTAACTCCTGCCATGTTTTTAAAGAAGCACAATAGGACAACAAGATTCCTGATGGGAAGGAATCCAGGATATTGGCTATTCCTGTGTGGACTTGGAGGCAACTCTTGACAAGATTCTCAATTAGCTTTCTTGGGAAATAGGTTAAATAATGGACAGCAGATGGAGGGGTTGGTTGTATCAAGTGAAGGTTTAAATATGGCATACTTGGAGAGTGTGGGGAAAGAATCTCCCTCAAATGATTTGAAGAGGAAACACAACAGTTTAAAAATTATTAAAAATTAGGTCTTTCTCTCTTCATCCATCTATGTATTCTGTGATGTTTATTGAGTTGTGAAACTCAACTCCACTGAATATTATTACCATCTGCTCCTTCATATCCCTTCTGAGGTGCACTGGAGGTCTCGGGCCAGTTACTGGTGTGTACATATGCGCACACCACAGAATCTACTGTTTAAAAAGCCAGCTTTGTTGGTATTCAAGAGAACAAAGGATCAAAGGGCATTAATACTGAATTATTCTCTCACCCCTAAAAGTGTTCTCTTTACGTTCAGTTTTGAGGCACATTAGCAGGAACTTATGCTAAGGACAAAGAGAGGGCTTTCATTTTTTCAGTCCTGTCCAATTGGCACCTTTTATGGGAACTAAATTTACTTTAAGAAAATATCTGCTTGAGAAGTTTCCCATAAAAATTAATAAAGCCTCATTACATTTGTTTACATTAAAAGATTTAGATATGGCTGTTCACATGATATAGCCTGGTCACACACAAAAATGACTGCCAGGTGACCTTTAAAGTGTGACAAGAACTGTGTAATGGAGAACAGCTTAACTCAATAGACATAAAATAATTAATAGCTATTTTACTCAAGAATTAAGTCCTGAGAAAGTAAATAAGGCCCATCCAAAGTAAATACGGAGCAAGACCTCAACAGTAGCTGGGACTTCTGGGTTTCTGATGCTAACTGTAAAAAAGGGCTTATATCAAGTATACACTAGCTTAAAATTAATTCTACATTTGTAACTTTACATCTATATTTTAACTTTATTTATGTGTTTAAGCATGTTAATGTGAGACAGCTGCTAGAGCTTTGTATGGAGACAAAGTGCACATGATGAACCTTTTTTCATGTGATCAGCAGGATTTAGTGCTATTCATGATTTTTAAAATGCTATAATGAAATGCTGTTTTGACACAGAGCATTGGTTTGACATTAAACTAATAGTTAGATTTCATTCAAAAGACTCAGGGTTCTTTTCTCAGTTCCACTAGCTCATGATTCAAAACTGCAATTGATTACCATCTAACATCCAGCAGAGTTGGGTTACCTTTCCAAATTAATCACTCCCCCAAAAAACTATACACAATTTCAGGAGGAGGTAGTTTCTAAATATGACCAGTATGGTATATGGATGAAATCAAATAATCTCTTGGTATAGCATCAATAATATTAGACCTTGTAAGTGAAAAAAAGTATTGTGTGCATTTTTTTTCTATAAAACTACAGTTTTCTTTAGTGTCAATGGGAATGGCACATACGAACAAGGACAGATTTTGGCCCTGAAGCGGCGTCAGTTATCTATTAGACATTATTACCCACCTTTGTTGTCTTGTACGCCATGCTCATTGAAGTGAATGGGTTGCATGCTTGTAACTGAGGGCAGAATTTGGCTCTTTGACTTCTGAGTTGACCTTTCAGCTGAGTCCATCTTGACTTATGCATTGAATGTAATCAGTAAAATCACTCACAAAATGTGTTATTCTTTATGGGCCTAGTCCTACATTGATTTCAATGGGAGTTTTGCATGGCTAAAGTACATAGTATTGAACCTCTGTATACCTCTCAACTGTACTTCATTTCAAAAAACATCACTCATTTTAGTCCATAGATTACCTGTGTTTCACCCAAAATTGGTATCCCCTTCACTTTTATTGTTGGAAATTATTTACCTCAGAAATAAAGAACCAGTGAACTGAGGTTATAGATTTCAGAGTAGCAGCCGTGTTAGTCTGTGTCCGCAAAAAGAACAGGAGTACTTGTGGCACCTTAGAGACTAACAAATTTATTAGAGCATAAGCTTTCGTGGGCTACAACCCACTTCTTCGGATGCATATAGAGTGAAACATATATTGAGGAGATATATATACACACATACAGAGAGCATGAACAGGTGGGAGTTGTCTTACCAACTCCTATACAGCAAACAGGGAAAGATTAAGAATGAGCTCTCAAAACTGGATACAACAGGTGGGAGTTGTCTTACCAACATCCTATACAGCAAACAGGGAAAGATTAAGAATGAGCTCTCAAAACTGGATACTCTCATAAGAAACCAACCTTCCACACAAACTTCCTCATGGATAGACTTTACAAAAACTAGACAAGCCATTTACAAGACAAACTTTGCCTCTCTACAAAGGAAAAAGGACACTAAACTATCTAAACTGCTACATGCCACAAGGAGCCACAACAGTAGTTCCCTTAACCCACCCAGCAATATTGTTAATCTTTCCAGCTATACTCTTAGCCCAGCAGAAGAGTCTGTCCTATCTCGGGGCCTCTCCTTTTGTCCCTCCAGACCCACGAACATGATACAGTTCTGCGGTGACCTAGAATCCTACTTTCGACGTCTCCGACTCAAAGAATATTTCCAACATACCTCTGAACAGCATACTAACCCACAGAATCCCCCCTACCAGCACTACAAAAAAAAGGATTCTGCGTGGACTTCTCCGGACGGTCGAAACAACAGACTGGATTTCTACATAGATTGCATGCCTAGAACCCCGACCAGGGACATTCTATTTGCTACCCAAGATCCATAAACCTGGAAATCCTGGACGCCCCATCATCTCAGGCATTGGCACCCTAACATCAGGCTTGTCTGGTTATGTGGACTCTCTCCTCAGACCCTACGCTACCAGCACTCCTAGCTATCTTCGAGACACCACTGACTTCCTGAGGAAACTACAATCCATCGGTGATCTTCCAGAAAACACCATCCTGGCCACTATGGACGTAGAAGCCCTCTACACCAATATTCCACACAAAGATGGACTACAAGCTATCAGGAACAGTATCCCCGATAATGTCACAGCTAAACTGGTGGCTGAACTCTGTGACTTTGTCCTCACCCACAACTATTTCACATTTGGGGACAATATATACCTTCAAGTCAGCGGCACTGCTATGGGTACCCGCATGGCCCCACAGTATGCCAACATTTTTATGGCTGACTTAGAACAACGCTTCCTTAGCTCTCGTCCCCTAACGCCCCTACTCTACTTGCACTACATTGATGACATCTTCATCATCTGGACCCATGGAAAAGAAGCCCTTGAGGAATTCCACCGTGATTTCAATAATTTCCATCCCACCATCAACCTCAGCCTAGATCAATCCACACAAGCGGTCCATTTCCTGGACACTACTGTGCTAATAAGCGATGGTCACATAAATACCACCCTATACCGGAAACCTACTGACCGCTACACTTACCTACATGCCTCCAGCTTCCATCCAGGACACACCACACGATCCATTGTCTACAGCCAAGCTCTAAGATATAACCGCATTTGCTCCAATTCCTCAGATAGAGACAAGCACCTACAAGATCTCTATCAAGCATTCTTAAAACTACAATACCCACCTGCTGAAGTGAAAAAACAGATTGACAGAGCCAGACGAGTATTCAGAAGTCACCTCCTACAAGACAGGGCCAACAAAGAAAATAACAGAACACCACTAGCTGTCACCTTCAGCCCCCAACTAAAACCTCTCCAGCGCATCATCAGAGATCTACAACCTATCCTGAAAGATGATCCTTTACTCTCACAAATCTTGGGAGACAGACCTGTCCTCGCTTACAGACAACCCCCCAACCTAAAGCAAATACTCACCAGCAACCACACATCACTGAACAAAAACACTGACCCAGGAATCTATCCTTGTAACAAAGCCCGATGCCAACTCTGTCCACATATCTATTCAAGTGACATCATCATAGGGCCTAATCACATCAGCCATACCATCAGGGGCTCGTTCACCTGCACATCTACCAATGTGATATATGCCATCATGTGCCAGCAATGCCCCTCTGCCATGTACATTGGCCAAACCGGACAGTCTCTACGCAAAAGAATTAATGGACACAAATCTGACATCAGGAATCATAATACTCAAAAACCAGTGGGAGAACACTTTAACCTGTCTGGCCATTCTATGACAGACCTGTGGGTGGCTATCTTAAAACAGAAAAACTTCAAAAACAGACTCCAACGAGAGACTGCTGAGCTGGAATTGATATGCAAACTAGATACAATCAACTCAGGATTAAATAAGGACTGGGAATGGCTGAGCCATTACAAACATTGAATCTATCTCCCCTTGTAAGTATTTTCACACTTGCTTCTTATCAAACTGTCTGTACTGAGCTATCTTGATTATCACTTCAAAAGTTTTTTTTCTCTTACTTAATTGGCCTCTCAGAGTTGGTAAGACAACTCCCACCTGTTCATGCTCTCTGTATGTGTGTGTATATATCTCCTCAATATATGTTTCACTCTATATGCATCCGAAGAAGTGGGTTGTAG
Source organism: Emys orbicularis (assembly GCF_028017835.1). Lineage (NCBI taxonomy): Eukaryota > Metazoa > Chordata > Testudines > Emydidae > Emys > Emys orbicularis. The sequence continues at coordinate 63,103,135 of NC_088687.1, read as the reverse complement.
CCCACGAAAGCTTATGCTCTAATAAATTTGTTAGTCTCTAAGGTGCCACAAGTACTCCTGTTCTTTTTGAGGTTATAGAGAGAGTTATTTACTCTAAAGAAATCGCACAGCTTTTTAAAATTCCTCACATTCATCATTTTTTTTTCATGCAACATTGAGCTTTGACAGGTTGAGATGTGGGTGAGGCTTTTCACCTGTGGCACTATCAGACTGTCATTTTATATCTGCCTTTTTATTAAAAGTTATCTCTGGCTAGATCCTGGTCTGAATAATTTATTAGGCTACTCTTTCTGTGTGACCTTGGACAAATAACTTAATCTTTTTGAGCCTCAATTCTCTTTTCTGCAAAATGGTTATAATAATATCTACCTTACATATGTGTTGTGAAGATTAAGGCTCATAAAGCCTATTGGAATTGCTCTATTCTTTTCTGTTTAGGTTCTTCAGTCATGTTCATCTGACATAGTGCAGCACATAGTGATAACATAATTTGTCTGTCCTATATTTATGTGCCTAATTATGTGCCTAATTAAGGAGACAAACCAGAGATTTATTTGGTAGGAAAATAAAAAAAATTGCTTCTGTGAATCTTTTGTGAATAAAACCCTCAGATATTAAAGCACATTTAATTATTTTTAATGAATGAGAATGATGTGCCCCCAAATTGAAAGCAACATATAATATATTGTATAAGTAATTATATCATCTGGGGAATGAGTTATACTTTGATACCATTAAGGCTTGAATGCATTTGGCGCCAGTCTATTCCTCTAGTGCTGGAAGCATTATTACTCTGTGCAATATTTTAGTGATTTTATTAAGGTGTGATTTGTAAAATTAGCACAAAAGCTGTGTTTAATAAGATGCTTCAAAAATGTAAAATATCTTTCTGTAACTAGTCCAGTTTTTATTATTTACAGGAAGTGTCTGTGGTTTAAGAAGAGTTAATCAATGTTTCTGTGGAGTTTGTTGGGGAAGGGTTTGTCTGTGAGTCAGGAAACAAGTTTAAAAAAAAAACACAGAGGGGAATCAAATTGTTGAAATCTGTTTTCATACCAACCACTTTGATGGGTTTTTTTCTTCTGGTTGGCTATACAGGGCTAATGTCTATTCAGAGAGGGGTCTGTATTTAAGAGGAACAGGGAAGAAAATCTAAGTCTAATGCAACTGCCTCTGAAGTACCTTACTAACAACTTAGACAGACCTTGTAGAAATAATCCTTAGCTCTGAGACTATTATACAAGAAAAAATAAGGGTAATTTGGGTGTAGCGTTTCTAGTTTTTATTAAATGCCTAAAATAAAATTGACCAAATTGTCTTGTTGAAGATGCTGCTGTTTTTATTATTATTAGGGGGGAAAAATCTTAATTTAAGTAGCTATAATGTGCTTGATGTAGTGCTGTATTTTAGGCCAGACACACCTGCATCATCTAGAAAAGGGCCCCAAAATTTAATGTTATGCTGGAGGCTGAGAAGCTTGTTTTTGAAGCTGTTGGATGTGCTGGCCACTTTGAGTTCAGGCTAAGGGAGAGAACAATTAAATGTCCCTTTGTTAGTGATAGCCAAAGCGATGGAAAACACCAACCTGGGTTCTGATATCAAATATCATCAGCCAAAGACTAAACTAAATGTCAAGGCAGAAGGGATTGATTTGATTGCAGGGGTGTGTGTGTGTGTGTGTGTGTGAGAGAGAGAGAGAGAGAGAGAGAGAGAGAAATAGCCAGAAAGCGGAAGAGAGAGGCAAAAAGCCATGGAGACATCCAGAAAAGCACTAGGAGTATGGTTCTGAAAGAGAACCTAAAGAGAAAGCTTTTGGGGCAGCGTGCTGGCTGGAAAAAGGCATTATCAAAGAGACTGCCTCCTGTTGTTTGATTTCTATTGTGTTCAGGGAAGGAGGATTTTGTATATATTTTGTTAAATAAATAGGATTGCATCAAATAACTGCTTGACTCCATCAGTTTATTTTCCTAACGGAAACAACCCCTACAAGATCCCATATACTGACTGACTGCTTGGGTCAAAAGATGTAGCAGTATTTTGTTACATTGGACCTTCAGTTTGGCCCAACTCCACCCCCCAAGGGAACAGCACTAGTAAATGGACTGTGCACTAGGAAGATAGGCAGGTTTTGAGGGGATGAGACTCTGCCACACAGGCTATGGAGTGGCCGTAGAGCTATTCTCTGTCTCCTATTGAAGCATCATGGATGTAGTAGTGCCAGCATAAGGTACTTGCATAACCAAGGGAATTGGCCTGTGGAATTATGTAGTTGACTTTTCAGTGGTTTCACCCCTGACTCCAAAACCCATGACCATGCTGGAGCACAGAGAGCTCCTGTGGCACTGTGTTCCAGTGCACATGATGGGTGTGGACTCTGTGATGTATTGAGGACTGTGTTAGAATTGCAAGCTATCACTTTAAGAGAGTGTGTGTGCATGGGGGGGAGGCAGGGTGACCAGACGTCCCGATTTCATCGGGACTGTCCCGATATTTGCTTATTTGTCCCACGTCCCGACCTACCTTCAGTCGGGATGCGAATTGTCCCGATATTTTGCCTCTGCTCACAGGTGGAGCGGAGCCCGGAGGGGGCTCAGGCCCCCCCGCTCCCCCAGCCCCGACTCCACTCCCTCCTTCCCCCATTGGATCCCTCTCCAAATCCCCACCCTGGCCCCGCCTCTTCCCCAAGCACGCCACATTCCTCCTCCTCCCCCCTCCCTCCCAGGCTTGCGCTGATCAGCTGTATGGCGGCGCAATACAGGTGGAGGTGGAGACGGAGCGGAGGCAAGCTGACGGGGTGGGTGGGGCGTGGAGCTCCGGTGGCCGTTTTTTTTTTTTGCTCCGCCCCCTCCCCCCCCCCCCCCCGCGTCCCGATATTTCACCTGTGTGATCTGGTCACCCTAGGGGGAGGAAAGGTGGGGGTTCGGGTTCCGCTTGCAGGCTAGACAGCTCTGTAGGGAAGCCCGCACTGCGAATCCAGTCACTCGGTCAGTCAGCAGAGAGCCAGTCTAGAAGAAGCTGGGGTGAATTATGCCGCTCTTTTTTAGGGAACAACCTGCTTTGTCTCTTTCTGTTTTGAGGTTCTTGTGTGTTGTTATTCCGAATTCTAAGAAAATAATGTTATATTGCAACCTTCCAACAAGAGTACTTTCTTTTTATCAAGCTTGTGTGTGTATGCTGTGAACATAACAGACTCGCTACATAGGCTTCCAGAATTTTCTCCTTAGCCTCTTTTATTCAGCAGATCTACTTCCAGTATTTAGTAGTAATTTATTTTTTATAGCTTTGAGATAAGAGGTTTGTTAGCATTATAGATAGGGCCCTACCAAATTCTCGGCTATGAAAAACGCGTCATGGATCGTGAAATCTGGTCTCCCTCCATGAAATCTGGTCTTTTGTGTGCTTTTACCCTATACTATACAGATTTCACAGGGGAGACCTGCGTTTCTCAAATTGGGGATCCTGACCCAAAAGGGAGTTGAAGGGGGGTTGCAAGGTTATTTTAGGGGGATTGTGGTATTGCCACCCTTACTTCTGCACTGCCTTCAGAGCTGGGTGGATGGAGAGCGGTGGCTGTTGCCCTGGCGCTCAGCTCTGAAGGCAGCGCCCCGCCAGCAGCAGCACAGAAGTAAGGGTAGCAATACCATACCGTGCCACCCTTACTTTTGCGCAGCTGCCTTCCGAGCTGGGTGGCTGGAGAGTGGCGGCTGCTGACTGAGGGCCCAGCTCTGCAGGCAGCAGCACAGAATTAAGGGTGCCAACACCATACCATGCCACTCTTACTTCTGCGCTGCTGCTTCCCAGCCAGCAGCTGCTGCTTTCCAGCTGCCCAGCTCTGAAGGCAGCACCGCTGCCAGCAGCAGCGCAGAAGTAAGGGTAGCACTACCGCAAGCCCCCCCATACAATAACCTTGTGACTCTCCCCCCCAACTTCTTTTGGGTCAGGACCCCTACAATTATAACATCATGAAATTTCAGATTTAAATAGCTGAAATCATTAAAAATTTATGATTTTAAAAATCCTCTGACCATGAAATTGACCAAAATGGATGTGAATCTGGTAGGGCCCTAATTATAAACTTCAGTCACAGATACCAGATGAATGTACGCTATTAACTTCACATTTTATCATTGCCATTATTGTTAGGGCCTGATGATATTTTCTATATTATGTGCAGGATAAACCTTGAGAAAGGCATTGAATCTGCATTGCTTTTCCTTGAGATATAGAAAGTGATTATATTGTTAGAGCTCATTATCACTGTGCGCTAATTTCCCTGGCTGCTTCTAGCATACTATAAAACTGTGAAGTTCTTTGCTAAGCTACTAAAGGAAGTTAAATGTGCTACCACATCATATGCCTCATGTTTCCTATTAAGGTGCAAAGTACATTTTATATTCATTTATTATAGTAAATAAAGGATCTTAAAAAGCCATTTATTTCTTATAAATTTTGCTGGGGAGTTTTTCAGCATACTGGGGATTGAACTTCTACTAGGTTTAAAAGAGGCATTGAATGTGTATAAAGAGAGGGAAAACAATGAGTTTTAATATCATAGTTATGCCTGATCATCAAACCAAATTAAGATACTGTTAAAGATCAGATGGAACTTCAGATAGAATGGTAGAGAGGCACATCTGAAAAGAATGCTGTGAAATAAGAGTTTTCTCTTCATGCTGGCTTAGAGAATGGATTTTTCTTTTGTTTGGAAAATGTCCAGGATTTGAACAGGTGGTGGCACTGGGGTTAGATTCAAATTGTATTTGAGCACAGACGTATTCAGCTCAAATCATTCTCTCAGGCTTGCATTTGATATTAGTGAACACTGGGTACCTTGGGGAATTGACTGTGATATAGATTTTGCAAATGTATGTGCTTGATGTCATGATCAGATTATTAAAAGACTGAATCCCACACACTGCAGGATAGTGGAAATTCACACCAGTGTTGTGATTACTTCTATCTTCTAAGCCTAGGTTGTCATGTTGTTTTTCTTCTTTTTCTCTCTGTGGTGCCATTTTATGCCACTTTGATAATGGATTGTTATTTCTTTCTTGTCCTCTCCCTCAGTTTTGGGTGATTGACTCTTTCTCACTGTATTACTCTTCTGTCCGGTTTCAAGTTTCCTTCAGGCAATTGAAAGGTTTTCTTTCCTTTCTATCCCCTTTTTGCTTTTAGCCTGCTCTTTTGTCCCTCCCTCATTCTCCTGAATATTGTATAATCCTAAATGTGTGGTTATGGCCATACATTAAAAAAAAAATGCTAACTTGAACTTCTTTGTGGGTCTGTCTGTATTCCCCTTGTGTCAAGCTGTGGAACTGCCTTCAAAAACTGTGTCTGTTGGGGAACGCATGAGCATTCTCATACAGTGGTGATGCCAACCTCCTACTCTATATAAGGGAGTCCACCCCCTAATCCACCTCAGTTCCTTCACCACCAATGCAGAGAGCAAATGGGACTTGTTGTGTCTCTTTTGACTAGATCCTTCTCTAGCATTTTTCTTATAAATAATTCTTTTAATGTAGTTTAGAATAGCGTATGTAGTTTGTATCCTTTTTTTCCCTGGGCTTGGGAGCCTCCAGGTTCCTTCACTGGGGTTATGCTGGGCTGTAAGCACAGAAAGACTTCAAGAGGTGCACCTCTTACCTGGGCATTATACTGAAATCTGATGCCGATGTTCGGTTCCAGGTCAATCATACTCCATCACCCAGTGTGAGGTCTGCTGCACCTTTACTCCTAAAGTCAGATGGAAAGATAGTTGAGACTACAGGCTCATCTGGCTTTAGAATGCCTACAGTCCAATGCTCTGTCCAGCAGGTCTGTTGCTATTGTCGAGGCCAGCTTCAGTGCTGAGGTCAGTCTCCTCACTGCCTTCCAATGGACCAGGATCGCCCTAACCCCATTTACTTTGCCCAAAATATTTTAGTTTTGTTGAATTTCTTCTTTATTCCTAATTTTCCTTTTCTGTTTCTGTTATGAAATTACACAATGTATATTTTGTAGTGCTCTCAGCAGAACTTGTACCTCAAATCAGATCTGCTCCTTGTGTTGATGTTATTAGAGCCTGTGTTTAAAAACAAGTATCTATGTGGTCAGGTCCAGGGGGAAGGGATAAGGCTTCCTAGCATGCTGGACATGAAAGAAGACATTTCTAGCAACTGGATGCTATTGTATCATCCAAGCTCAAGGAAGAGTCAAACAGGACCTCAAGGCTTCACACCACTTTGATGAACTGGGGGGGGGGGGGGGGTGAAGACAACATATTGGCTAGTTCTTCAAAGTGTTTCCTCTTTCCAGCCAGCATCTCTTTGGTCTTACCTGTGTTCACCTTGCTCTTCATCCAAGAGCAGAACACTTTGACATAAAAACAACTTTGAAATTTCAAAATGTCACAGACAAATAGCTTTTCATTTTTTGACCAGCTCTATTCAGCACCTTGCAAGATCAAAAATAGTGCCTTTCATACCATGATGCTAGGTCTCTTACCAAGCACTCATTAATTCTTGCAACACTTCTGTGAATTAGGGAAGTATTCCCATTGTACAGATGAAGTAGCAAGGCACAGATTAGTGTGACTTGTCCAAGGTTACATATTGAATCACTTGGCAGAACTAGCTAGGGCTAGAACCCATAATCCTGTGGGAAAGAAAGTCCTCATGTAGCAGAAAAGGAAGCAGGGTTGATCAGAATAGATGAGGAAGCATGTCAGATGCTCTGATGCTGGTATAGCTAGAGAGAAGAGCAGACCACAAGCGACACCCACCTCTTTCTCCTTTCCTCCTTGTGAGCCCTGCTGTCTTTGAAGGTAGGTGATCCTAGCAGCCCTTATCTAAAAGTCCTTTAAAATTAAATGGGATGAAATCAATAGAAATTATTGTAAAAACCCATAGAATTTGATATAGAATGCGATCTTTACACTAGGGTTTTGAATCATTCTGTAGAATAACAGGATATAATTGTCTATTAAATTATACAAGGTTGATGAAAAAAACCTAGAGGATCCATAATTTTCTATTACATTCTATAGGGCTTTTCCAGAAGAGAAACCAGTTGTGAAAATTAAGAGAAAAAAAGTTATAACTGTTTTTATTCTCTCTCTCTCTTTGCACAAATATAGTGCAAACAGGCAGACCACAATACTTTTATTATTGTATGTAATTGTGATTGAAATAATTGGTGACACATGACTGTCAATATAACTACTGTACCGAGTCAAACATTCTTACCATTTTTCATAAGAAATTAGTAAAGCTGTTGATTAAGCGCAGTTAACTCACGCGATTAACTCAAAAAAATGAACTGTGATTAAAAAAATTAACTGCAATTAATCGCACTGTTAAACAATAGATTACCAATTGAAATGTATTAAATATTTTTGGATGTTTTTCTACATTTTCAAATATATTGATTTCTATTACAACACAGAATACAAAGTGTACAGTGCTCACTTTATATTATTTTTGATTACAAATATTTTCACTGTAAAAATGATAAACAAAAGAAATAGTATTTTTCAATTCACCTCATACAAGTATTGTAGTGCAATCTCTATTGTGAAAGTGTAACTTACAAATGTAGATTTTTTTGTTACATAACTGCACTCAAAAACAAAATAATGTAAAACTTTAGAGCCTACAAGTCCACTCAGTCTTACTACTTGTTCAGCCAATCGCTAAGACAAACAAGTTTGTTTACATTTACGGGAGATATTGCTGCGTGCTTCTGTCACCTAATGTCACCTGAAAGTGAGAACAGGCGTTCGCATGGCACTTTGGTAGCTGGCATTGTAAGGTATTTACGTGCCAGATATGCTAAACATTCGTATGCTTCTTCATGCTTCAGACCATTCCGGAGGACATGCTTCCATGCTGATGATGTTTGTTAAAAAAATAGTACGTTAATTAAATTTGTGACTGAACTCCTTGGGGGAGAATTGTATGTCCCCTGCTCTGTTTTACCCACATATCTGCCATATATTTCACGTCATAGCAGTCTCGTATTATGACCCAGCACATGTTGTTTGATTTACAAACACTGTCACTGCAGATTTGACAGAACGCAAAGAAGGTACCAATGTGAGATTTCTAAAAATAGCTACAACACTCGACCCAAGGTTTAAGAATCTGAAGTGCCGTCCAAAATCTGAGAGGGACAAGGTGTGGAGCATGCTTTCAGAAGTCTTAAAAGAGCAAAACTCCGATACAGAAACTACAGAACCCGAACCACTAAAAAAAAAAGTCAACCTTGTGCTGGTGGCATCTGACTCAGATAATGAAACATGCATTGGTCCACTCTGCTTTGGATTGTTATCAAGCAGATCCCATCATCAGCATGGATGCATGTCCTCTGGAATGGTGGTTGAAGCATGAAGGGATATATGAATCTTTAGCGCATCTGGCACGCAAATATCTTACGGCGTCGGTTACAACAGTGCCATGCAAACACCTGGCTGAAGTAGGACTGAGTGGACTTGTAGGCTCAACAGTTTTACATTGTTTTATTTTTGAATGCAGTTATTTTTTGTACATCATTCCAAATTTTTAAATTCAACTTTCATGATAAAGAGATTGCACTACAGTACTTGTATTAGGTGAATTGAAAAATACTATTTCTTTTGTTTTTTACAGTGCAAATATTGGTAATAAAAATAAATATAAAGTGAGCACTATACACTTTATATTCTGTGTTGCAATTGAAATCAATATATTTGAAAATGTAGAAAACATCCAAAAATATTTAAATAAATGGTATTTGATTATTGTTTAACAGTGCGATTAATCATGATTAATTTTTTTAATCGTTTGACAGCCCTTGTTATGGGAATAAAGAACACAGGTTACTGTGTGCAAGCCTCACAAACATTGGGAAAGAAATCCATAAAGTTACTTAAGGGGGACACAAGTACAAACATTATTGTTTCAAAACATTCTCACTGAAGTGATTTTTGAGGGATGGGTACAATAGCTTTGGAGAAAGTATTTGTTGCTCTTTGACACAACAACTTTTGGATGTTTTTGTCAGTAAATCTCTTTACCTTGCTGGTAAATCTCATTGAGTGTTGCTGTACAGCCCCACAGATAATTCCTATAATCCACTGTTTGGCAATGGTGCCTTAGTATTTGGTGATCCTATTTATCTGAGCAGCTGCCAAGCTACAGTGATTAGTAATCTGCTTTCTATGATGCATGCTGCTATTCATATTTAGGCTTGGCAGATTTGGTTTTTATTTTCTTATAATTTTGATGAATAATACAGATGCTTATTTTTAAGATTTTAATTTTTTTATCTATTTATATTTTCACAGTTGTGGGAATTTGGGGGTCAGACAGTGGAGGACAGTCAGATAATAGTTATTTAATGACAGTAGATATTGAAATTCAAAAAGAAAGCTTTATTACCATTAACACAAAGTGTCAGCATCATATCTGAAAATATACAAAGTAAATAGCCTTAAATCAAACTCTTAAATTCTCAAATATAATTTTTCTTACTTTGCTTGTCTGTAAATTTTGATTATTGTCAATGGAAATATTTTTTCATTGACTTGTGTGTGTATGTTGAAATCAATGTATATCGACATTTTCTGATAAAAATCTAATCCGTCCCAGAATATTTATGTTGGTGTGCTTGTTATGATAAAAATAGGTCCACCAAAAATGAAGTGTTAAGGTCTATGGACATATTATCTGTGAGCTTTGGCTGCCACAGACATGATTATCATATCGTATTTCCAGATACACTTTAAATCTCTTTTGCATTCATTTAAAATATACTTGTTTTATTTCATCTCAGCTGTGCTCTTGTAGATACAGCATGTGTCATGTGACGGTGCAGAATGTTTATGCAGACAAGGCTATTGGAGTATTAGGATACAGATGTGGAAGGAGCTCAAGTGACAGAATTCTGAGTCTTAGGTAGCATGGTGATGGAATGGAGATTATATTTCTATTTCTAATCACAAAAATCTGAGTCTTCAAAGCCCAAGAGTGAGCTTCTTTAGTGTGCGGAGTTCCCTAATTGTGATGAGATACAATGGTACAAGTGATCAGATAAATCACATTCCTTGTGTGCTAGAGCAGGCGTTATTGGCTGTGTGTTCCCACCAGAAAATGTCAACTCTCACATAATTTATTCTGCCGTTAAGTTCAGTTAAATAGTTTTCTCTTAACATCTTTTAATGTAAATCAGATTTTAATTAAAATCTATTATATTAATCTGTTTTTCCCCCTTTTTCCTACCTACCTTTTCATCTTTCCTCTGTCTTTCTGCAATTTCTAGTGCCCTTCCTTTTTCATTGCATTTTCTATTTCTTGTCATCTTTTCTAATCTCACTCCTACTCTCACCCAACTCATTGACTCCACCTAGACTTTCTCTTCAACAATAATCTTAGAATAATTGAAATTAGAGATGGAAAGATCTACTGGGTTACTTAGTCCATCCATCTGCCACTGCAGAGTCGTTCCATATCATCTAATTTCTAGAGTTTAGGGATGCTTAGGTGGAAATGTCAAGCAGTGGGTCTCCTTTGGAGACTAGTGAACAACTGAACAGATGTAAGAACGTGTTTTTTTGTATTTGGTCAAATTTTTTCATCTTGGGTTCATCTTACTGTTCTTAATTGTGGCTGCTTTTACCATCTTTAATAATATCTATCTCTTACTTACATTCTTCCAGTATTTGTGGACTCATCTCATGTTTATACGCTTTCACCCTCCCCCCATATCCACCTGACTTTATATATTGTAAAGCCAAATTATACATATTTAACCCTTTTGAACAAAATATTTTAATCTAGTAGGGAATTTATGAAGAAGCCATACAGTTCTAGTGCATAGAGTGGGCATCCAAAAATATAAGCAATACCCTAAATTTAGAAATCCTAGTTCTTCTTTGAGTGATTGTTCACGTTGATTCCAGTTAGGTGTGTGTGTGCCGCATGCACGGTCATTGGAAACTTTTTCCCATAGCTGCTCCCGTTGGGTCGGCCAGGGAGCCCCTGCAGTGGCGCCCTCATGGTGCTCCATATATGACCCTGCCGACCCGACCCCCCTTCCATTCCTTCTTACCGTCCGTGGCGCCATTGGAACTGCGTTAGCTTGCTTGTCTGCAAGTCTTCCCTTAGCCATTCTTAGTTTTCTTTTTTGAAATATTTTTTTATTTTCTTGTGTTAGTTATTGTTAGTAGTATAGTTGGTGAGTGGATCGTTCCCCTCACCCTGTCTTGGGCTCTGGGGCATGCCTCAAGCCCAAGGAATTAAATCTTGCGGTCTATGCAAGAAGCCTATGCCAAACAGTGACCCTCACGACTTATGCTTGAGGTGTCTTGGGAAGGCACACCAGTCCGAGCGTTGCAAGATCTGCAAGGCTTTCAAGCCTAGGACTAGGTAGGAATGTGACTTCCATCTGAAACAACTACTGATGGAAGCCACACTCCATCCTGCGGCACCCGACCGCCAAGGCTCGGGCTTGAGCTTGTTGCACAGCGCCCCGGCGTCGGTCTGTGAACCGGTACCGAGGAAGGACTCTGGTGCTAGAGACCCTCGGTACCGAAGATCCCTGGCACTTCAGCATGGTGTGGTGCCCCGGCACCGGTCAACATCCCCGGTGCTCCTTAAGTGCCATAAGAAGGCCAACAGAGGGCGCTCTCCTCAGAGAGTGAGACCACCAGGGGAGACCTTGCTGCTCCAAAGGAAGGACTTAATTTCCAAACAGCAAGGTCCCGTGTCATCGACTCCGGTGACCCAGTCGGCACTGTTGAGTCCAACACCCAGTGACTATCCAGCGGGGCTTGACTTGGTGGAGGAGTTGGAAGCTCCCTCCACCCCAGATACTTTCGAGGTGGCAAGGCACCTCATAGAAAATACTCTGCTTCGACCCCCTGCTGTTAGAGACAAGCCCCTGGTATCGCCTAGTTGGGTGCCATCTAGAGGAAAACCAGCACTGATGAGGCCATCTTCCTCCCCAGATCGGCACCGTTCGTGGCACCATTCCTGGTCTATTTCACCCCTGGCACTGGCCCCGGTACATTACAGTAAGATCCAGGGAGCGCGTTGCTAGGGATCTCCGGCACCGGGAAATCGGCACCAGTCCCAATCACCCTCTATCGCCCAGCACAGTGATACAGCACCAGAACATAGGAGCCGCTCCCCGGCACTGGACCTGTGGCACCTGTCTATGTCATGGAATAGCTGACACCATTCGTCTGTATGGTCGTCGCGGCACCGATCTCTGACTTCCTCCTCTAGGCACTGACTGCAGGTGCAGGGATCCTTGGCACCACCGTGGTCATCGCCCTCGGGATCCTTAGACTCTGAGGATGGCTCCTACTACTCACGGCGTAGTGGGCACAGGTCGGAGAAATGCGGGAGACATGCTCCTTTGTCCAGGGTTTCTAGGTCTGTTACGTCGGGCCATCAGCGGGTACGGTCACTGGTGGACAGAACTACTCCTCGTACCACAGAGGCGGCTCTATCCAGACTGCCCCCACATACTACAGAGGGCACAGTGGAACCGGCCCCAGATCCACCCTCATCCAAGGTCCCATCGGACCACGCTGAGCCACTTGGCACCAACGTGGCCCAGGACCAACCTGTGCCTCCACTGGCCTCTTCTTTGTCTTCGCCTGATGAGGTGGTGGCAGAGGCCTCAACTTCAGGTCCTCCGCCCATTGACCACAGGGCCCACCAGGACCTACTCCGCCACATCGCCTGTAATATGGGCCTACAGGCGGAGGAGGTCATTGAGCCAGAGGACCCGGTGGTGGACATCCTTACGCCGGAGGGCACTTCAAGAGTGGCGTTGCCAGTAATTAAGACTATTGGCAACAATTATAGTGCTTTGTGGCAGACTCCAGCCTCCATTCTACCGACCACCAGGGGTTTGGAAAGAAAATACTTTGTTCCCTCTAAGGGCTCTGAATTTTTGTTCTCCCACCCACACTCTGGCTCCCTGATGGTCTCTGCGGTGAATGAAAAGGAGTGTCAGGGACAACAAGCACTGGCTCCTAAGGCCAAAGAGGCCAAACGGATGGACCTCTTTGGCAGGAAAATTTATGCTGCAGGGGGGTCTTCAGCTGAGGATAGCTAACCAGCAAGCTATCCTCACTCAGCAGGTATAATTTTAACTCGTGGGACTCCATGTTAAAATATAATGAGTCACTTCCCGCTGACTCAAAGGCTGAGTTCTCGTCTCTGGTTGAGAAGGGGAAGGCAGTTGCCAGGACATTCCTGCAGGCCTCACTTGACTCGGCCGACTCCACGGCACGTACCATCACCTCCTGGGTGGTCATGAGGAGAACAGCTTGGCTTCAAGTGTCTGGGCTTCCCCTGGAGGTTCAGCAGACCCTGCAGGATCTTCCCTTTGAGGGTGCAGGGCTGTTTCCTGACCAGACTGATTCAAGACTTCATAGCCTTAAGGACTCCAGGGCAACCATGAAATCTCTGGGGATGTGCACACCTGCTACCCAGAGAAAGCCTTTCAAACCTCAGCTGGTGCAACAGCAGAGGCAACACCTACCCTGCCCTAGGCAGGATACTTACTGCTGGAGGGGCAGGAATTCCACGTGTAGGCCTTCCAACCCTCCCTCAGGCCAAGGGCAGGGCCCGACCAAGCCATCGTCAGCACTCAGGCAAGGGTTTTGAAGGGACGCCCGAGGACAACATAACAGCCACCACTATGGATCCTTCCCCCCATTTTTTGAACCATCTATCCCACTTCTACCGTGCATGGTCCCATATAACATTGGACTGCTGGGTTCTTTGCATGATCGAAGTGGGATAGTCTCTCCAATTCTGCTCATCCCCTTCCCCCCCTCTTCCCCATCCCTCTTCAGGGACCCCTCTCACGGTGCAGGCGCTCCTCGCCATAGAGGCAGTGGAGGAGGTTCCTCAGGAGCTAAGGGGCAAGGGATTCTATTCCCGTTATTTCCTAATCCCCAAAGCAAAGGGGAGTCTCAGACCCATCTTAGACCTGCGAGGACTCAACCAGTTCATGGTAAAGTTGAAGTTCCTCATGGTCTCCCTGAGCACAATTATTCCTTCCCTGGATAAGGGGGACTGGTACGCTGCCCTCGACATGAAAGAGGTATACTTCCACATAGCCATCTGGCCGCCCCACAGACGCTTCCTGAGGTTCATTGTCAACCACATACATTATCAGTTCACGATGCTCCCATTCAGGTTATCAACAGCCCCCGGGGTGTTCACCAAGTGTATGTCAGTCGTCGCAGCCTTTTTCCGAATGAGACAGGTGCAAGTGTACCCCTACTTAGATGATTGGCTCCTGCGAGGGCGCTCCAGGGAGCAGGTGGAGTCTCATGTCCGGTTAGTCAGAGAGACCTTCCAGAGGCTGGGTCTCCTCCTCAGTGTAGACAAATCAACTTTATCAACCATCCAACAAATAGAATTCATTGGAGTGGTGCTGGACTCGGTTCAGGCAAAAGCCATCCTGCCACAACCCAGATTCCAAACACTGTCACACGTCATTCAGACGCTCAGACAATACCCCACCACCACCGCGAGGACATGCCTCAGCTTCTTGGGACACATGGTGGCATGCACCTATGTGGTGCGGCATGCCAGGATGAGACTTGGACCATTCCAGGCGTGGCTCGCTACGGCTTATCACCTGGGTTGGGCAGTCTAGACTCAGTAGTAACAGTACCACCACGAGTCCTAGACACTCTAGGAGGGTGGTTGGACCCTCGCATGGTCTGCGAAGGAGTTCCATTCATCACCCCTCAACCGTCCATGACCTTAGTAACGGACGCCTCAGACTTCGGTTGGGAGGCACACCTAGGACACTTACAGACTCAAGGCATGTAGTTGTAGTCTGAGATCCTGCTCCACATCAACATAAAGGAACTCAGGCCAGGTCTACACCCAGCCGCTAGTTCGGCGGCTGGGAATCGAAGTTCTGGGTTCGATTTATCGCGTCTGGTCTGGACGCGATAAATTGATCCCGGAAGCGCTCGCCGTCGACTGCGGTACTCCAGCTCGGCGAGAGGAGTACCGCGGAGTCGACGGGGAGCCTGCCTGCTGCGTGTGGACCGCGTCTGAACCGCGGTACGTTCGAACTAAGGTATGTTGACTTCAGCTACGTTATTCACGTAGCTGAAGTTGCGTACCTGAGTTCGAATTTGGGGGTTAGTGTAGACCAGGCCTTAGAGCGGTAAGCCTAGCCTGCCAGACCTTTCATACAGTATTGCAAGGTCACTGCGTGGCGGTGATGACCGACAACACCACCGCCATGTTCTACATAAACAAGCAGGGTGGAGCCCACTCCTCCCCTCTTTGTCAGGAGGCTCTCCACCTCTGGGAGTTTTGTGTAGCCCACTTAATTCACCTGGAGGCATCCTATTTTCTGGGAGCACGGAACGAGCTTACAGACCGCCTCAGCAGGTTGTTCCGCAGTCACGAGTGGTCTGTCTAGACAGACATCATCCATTCTATCTTCCAAAGGTGGGAGTTTCCCCTATTCGCCACGAGGAGCAACAGAAAGTGTCCAACTTTTTGCTCCTTCCAAGCACACAGCCTTGGGACCTCAGTCTGGTCCTAGCTAGGCTTATGGGAGCCCCATTCGAACCGCTCGCTACATGTTCCCTTCTGTATCTCTCATGGAAGGTAGCCTTTCAGGTTGCAATCACATCGGCCAGGAGGCCAGGGAGCATTAACCTCCGACCCTCCCCCCCCCCAGTCTTCTACAAGGACAAAGTACAACTCAGGCCGCACCCAGCTTTTCTCCCCAAGGTGGTATCCCAATTCCACCTCAGGCAGGACATTTTTCTACCCGTTTTCTATCCCAAGCTGCATGCCAACGCACAGGAGCAGAAGTTCCACTCATTAAATATGCGGAGGGCATTATCATTCTACATTGAGCGCACAAAGCCTTTCAGGAAGTCAAACCAGCTTTTGTAGCAATGGCAGACTGGATGAAGGGACTTCCAGTCTCCTCTCAGCGCATCTCTTCCTGGATTATGGACTGTCTCTGTGCCTGCTATGACCTTGCCAAAGTTCCAGCCCCAGCTATAATGGTCCACTCGACAAGGGCTCAGGCCTCTTCCACCACTTTCCTGGCCCAGATGCCCATCCAAGAGATCTGCAGAGCAGCTACCTGGTCCTCGGTGCATACCTTTCCCACCCACTATGCCATCACACAGCACACTAGAGATGATGCAGCTCTCGGTAGAGCAGTGCTCCAGTCAGTGATTCCTTATCTCCGACCCCACCCCCATGGGAGACCTTGGGAGTCACCAAATTGGAATTGACGTGAACAATCACTCAAAGAAGAAAAGACAGTTACTCACCTTCTTGTAATTGTTGTTCTTCGAGATGTGTTGTTCACGTCCATTCCAATACTCACCCTCCTTCCCCTCTGTCTGAGTAGCCGTCAAGAAGGAACTGAAGGGGGCCGGGTCGGCAGGGTCATATATTGAGCGCCATGAGGGCGCCACTCCAGGGGGCTCCCTGGCTGACCCAACGGGAGCTGCTAAGGGAAAAAGTTTCTGATGACCGTGCACGCGATGCACACACTCCTAATTGGAATGGATGTGAACAACAGTTACAAGAAGGTGAGTAACTGTCTTTTATTAATAGTTTCCACAGCTTTTTCACGCCATTTCTATAAGGTCAGATAAAGTCATAAACCAAGAAAAGAAGAAAAATTCCTATTGTAAAACTTGCTGTATGTATAGGTTTAAAATTAACCAGCACTTACAATCAGTCAAGTTGTACAGGAGACCAATTATGTGTCAGCATCCATCATTTTGAGGAGAAAATATCTGAGCAAGGATTAGAGATACTCCTGAAAAAGATAATGTTTTAGCTTCTTGGTGCTCTAATATTGTATAATAACTTCTAACAGATGCATTACAAAGCCTTTATGCAGACTTGCTGGTAATATATAACAAGGATGCACTGCTTGAAAGAACATTGTGTTGTCAAATACACAGAATGAGGTCTTTGTCAGAAGAAGAAAGGAAATGTCCTCGAAGGAATGAGGTTATTATCTGTAATGTCGTATTTCAGTTATTATTAGTACCTTCTGGGTCGTAGGCTATGTCTACAAAGCATGTTTAATTGATGTGGTGGTAAAAACTCTGAAAGCTAGTGAAGCCCTGCCCGTGCTTGGTAAAATTCCTTAGTGTAGATGTGACCTTGATCGCTGCCATGAACAACGTATTGTATAGTGTCAAGTAATCCCAGAAAAAATATATAATTTTCCATCAAAAGTTGCTATGAATTTTGGATAGAAAATTCATTGTTCTTTGAGTGATTGTCTGCATGAATTCCATTCTGGGTGCACACGTGCACCATTTATGCGAGATCAGATTCTTTTGGCTAGCAGTGTGTATTGGGACCACACCTGTGCCCTAGATGTCCTTGTGTCCCCCGTACCACCCTCTCAAGGACCACGTTCCTCAGTTCCTTCTTACTACTCATGGTAGAAAATGGAGCCCCTGAAGTGTGTGTTAGTTATTAGTATAGTTAATTAGTTAGTTGTTAGTCTTCTTGCTAGTTGTTAAAAAATCCCAACAGGAGCAAAATCCACACCTCGTGTGAAGCTTCAATGGGCACTTAACTGATGGGCACTTCAGGTGCCTCTCTTATTTAGGAAAAAGACATGTTCCTGAGCTATATTCCATATGTTGCTCCTTCTGTAAGCAAACTCAAAAAACTAAAGAGCATTGTGACAAAGTTCCTCCTCTGTCTTGGTGAGTCCTGCGCTTATTGGCGGATTTTCTTGCCTCAGAGATTCACCATGTGGGTTGGGGAACAGCCCAGAGACCTTCCCCTCGGGAAGAACCTACAGTCCAGGTCAATTGGGAGGTTTGGGGGGAACCCGGGCCCGCCCTCTACTCCGGGTTCCAGCCCAGGGCCCTGTGGACTGCAGCTGTCTATAGTGCCTCCTGTAACAGCTGCATGACAGCTACAACTCCCTGGGCTTCTTCCTCATGGCCTCCTCCAAACACCTTCCTTATTCTCACCACAGGACCTTCCTCCTGGTGTCTGATAATGCTTGTGCTCCTCAGTCCTCCAGCAGCACACCCTCTCACTCTCAACTCCTTGTGCCTCTTGCTCCCAGCTCCTCACACTCGCACCACAAACTGAAGTGAGCTCCTTTTAAAACCCAGGTGCCCTGATTAGCCTGCCTTAATTGATTCTAGCAGCTTCTTCTTAATTGGCTCCAGGTGTCCTAATTAGCCTGCCTGCCTTAACTGGTTCTAGCAGGTTCCTGATTACTCTAGTGCAGCCCCTGCTCTGGTCACTCAGAGAACAGAAAACTACTCATCCAGTGACCAGTATATTTGCCTTCTACCTGACTCCTGTACCCCACTGGTCTGGGTCTGTCACATATCCCTCCCCCCTGCTCAACGCCAAGGGGTTGGAAAGCTTGGGACGCCAGACAGTGCACACGTGACAAGCCATCGGCGTTGCCATGACGGCTCCCTGCTCTGTGTTGCACACGGAACTGGAAAGGTTGGAGGGATAAGAACCATCTGGTCACCCTTGTGTTCTTCTCCTTGTTTCGCTGCATCCATTGAAGAGGGGCATGGTCGGTCACGAGGACAAATCTGCACCCGAGCAGGTAGTAGCGCAATGTTTCCATGGCCCATTTTACAGCGAGGCATTCTCTCTCCACCACTGCATATTTTTGTTCCCTTGAAGGAGTTTCCGACTGAGGTATAGAATTGGGTGTTCCTCCTCCCCGACCATCTGTGATAGAACGGCCCCCGACCCTACTTCCGATGCATCCGTCTGCAGGATAAACTCCTTGGTGAAATCAGGGGCTATCAGTACGGGGTTACTGCAGAGGGCAGTCCGTAGGTCTGTGAATGCTTCCTCTGCCGCATCAGACCATCTCACCAGATCAGGTCCACGGGCTTTCACTAGGTCTGTCAGGGGGCTTGCCCTTGTGGCAAAGTGGGGGATAAATCGTCGGTAATACCCCACCACACCTAGGAACGCCCGGACTTGTTTCTTGCGACTTGGTCGGGGCCAATTTTGGATGGCCTCTAACTTGTTCACTTGGGGTTTTACCAGACCTTTTCCCACAATGTAGCCAAGATATTTGGCCTCTGTAAACCCTACAGCGCACTTGGCAGGGTTTGCTGTAAGGCCAGCTCGCCTGAAGGTATCGAGGACTGCCTCCACCTTCTCCAGGTGGGTTTCCCAGTCTGGGGTATGAATGACCACATCGTCCAAGTAGGCAGCAGCATAACTGTTATGCGAGCGTAATAGCTTGTCCATGAGGCGCTGGAAGGTAGCTGGGGCCCCATGTAGTCCAAAAGGGAGGACAGTATATTGAAAAAGACCCTCTGGTGTAGAGAACGCAGTCTTTTCCTTTGCGTCTTCTGCAAGGGGAATCTGCCAGTACCCCTTTGTCAAGTCTAGTACTGGGCATTACCCAGACGGTCCACTAGCTCATCTATGCGAGGTATGGGGTACGCGTCGAACTGGGATACTTCGTTTAGTCGCCGGAAGTCGTTGCAAAATCTTGTGGTGCCATCAGGTTTGGGCACCAGCCCAATTGGGCTGGACCACTGACTGTGGGATTCTTCGATGATCCCCAACTCCAGCATTTTTTTTACTTCTGCTTTTATTTCCTCCCTTTTTGCCGCTGGCACCCGATAGCTTGTGCTCCTCATTGTTACTCTGGCCCCAGGGTTCGTGACGATGTGGTGATATGTCTCGGTTGTTTGACCCGGTTTTGTCGAGAACACATCTTGGTTCCGGAAGATCATCTCAGACACCTCATTCTTCTGGTCTGGTGTTAAATCGGGAGACACTCTCACCTGTTTGGAAGGCTTGTTTTCCTGGGTTAGGTCTTTTTGGACCGTTGTGCATGCCTCTTGTGCATGCCAGGGTTTCAGAAGGTTAACGTGATAAATCTGTTCTTGTTTTCTGCATCCTGGCTGCCGCACCTTGTAGGTTACTTCCCCCACGGGTTCAACCACCTCATAGGGCCCCTGCCATTGGGCCAGAAGCTTGCTTTCTGCCGTGGGTACCAACACCATAACCCGATCCCCTGGTTGGAACTGTCGCACTTTTGCCTAGCGATTGTAATGGGTTCGCTGGGCCTCCTGTGCCTTCACCAAATGTTCCCGTACAATAGGTGTAACCCGGGCTATCCGGTCTCGCATCTGCATTACATGCTCTATTATATTTCTCCCCTCATTGGGTTCCTCTTCCCAGATCTCTTTGGCAATATCTAGTATGCCACGGGGGTGACGCCCGTATAATAACTCGAAGGGGGAAAACCCAGTTGAGGCCTGTAGTACCTCCCGGATAGCGAACATAAGGTAGGGTAGTAGGGTGTCCCAATCCTTCCCGTCCCGACTTACCACCTTCCTTATCATAGCCTTGAGGGTTCGGTTAAACCTTTCTACCAACCCATCAGTCTGCGGATGGTAGACCGAAGTTCTCAGGGTATGTATATGGAGCAGCGTACAGAGGTCCTTCATTAGCTTCGACATAAATGGGGTTCCTTGGTCGGTTAATATCTCCTTCGGTAGCCCCATTCGGGCAAAGATCCCGACCAGCTCTTTGGCTATAGTTTTAGAGGCCGTGTTCCGCAGGGGGATGGTTTCTGGGTAGCGAGTAGCATAGTCCAAAACAACAAGTATATATTGGTGGCCCCGAGCCGTCTTCTCCAGTGGTCCCACTAGGTCCATGGCTATTTGCTCCAAGGGGACCTCTATGATGGGAAGGGGTACTAAAGGTGCCCTCAAGTGGGGACGGGGACTGTGCAGCTGACACTCCGGGCAGGAGGCACAGTACCTCCGCACTTCTTCATGTACTCCGGGCCAGAAGAACCGTCGTAGGACTCGTGCCAGGGTCTTCTCTACCCCCAAATGCCCCCCAAAAAGATGACTATGAGCCAGACTTAATACAGCGTTCTGGTGTTTTTGAGGTACTAGGATCTGCTGTACCTTCTGCCCCTGTACTGGTGCAACCCGGTATAAGAGATCCTTCTTCATTATGAAGTAGGGTCCTGGTCCCTGGGTTTTCTCTTCCACGGGGACCCCATCTATTTCAGTCACCTCCTTCCTAATGTTGTCATACCTTGGGTCTTCTGCCTGGTCCCGTCCAAAATTTCCTCTCCCGGGGCTAATCTGCCCAAGATCTAGGGGCCCAGTCTCTGTTGCCTCTGCTGGTTCAGAAGCATTAGGGTGGGGGTCAGACTCAGGTGCTTCTCCCTCCTGCGTGGCCTCCTTTTCAGCTACGCGGGTCCGCCTACCTACAAGAGCGACCCTCTGACTTTGGGTCAGTATTCGGGTTCCCAAGGCCTTAGCTGCCCTTCTTTCCCTTTTTGTCTTTCTACCCTGTCTGGGAGTGGAGAACAAATCTGGGGATATTTCAGAGAAGATTGGGGGTTGACAGTCTGCTGTGGATGCCACACCAATTTTAGGGTCCCCATCTTTCTCCAATCCCCCTACTGGGAGTAAGTTTCCAAACCCTGGGAAGTCCCTCCCTATGAGCACTGGGTATGGGAGTTTAGGGACTACACCTGCTGCTACCTCAGTAGTGTTCCCTTGGATCTCGATTTTTACTGGGATGGTGGGGTAGTAACTAACTGTCCCATGGACACATGTTATCCTCGTACGTTTAGCCTGCAGCAACTGACTACGCTTCATGAGCTTCCCTGAGATAAGCGTAATAGCACTCCCCGAATCAACCAGTGCCGTGGTCCCTACCCCATTTAGTTTCACTGGTCTGGTATACATATGTGGGGTTAGTGAGACCCCCACAAGGTGGAATAGGGAGCATGGATCTGCCCAGTTCCCCAGGTTACACTGCATAGGCTCCTTAGCATTGGGACACTGTGCAGCTGTGTGTCCCCACTCCCCGCAGGCATAACATCTGTATGGAGCCCTAGGCGTTCCCCGGTCTCTTGGTTTGGGCAGTCTAATATCACGATCCTCTTCTCCCTCAGTGCTCCGATTCTTTGTGGCCTCTGATGGACCTTCAGCCTCTCTCTTTTTCCACCTGGGCCCTCCTGGTGGCCCAGTCACCCGAACTTTAGGGCTTGGTGCTGCTAGTTTAACCTGGGGTGCCTCTTCCTTAACTGGTCGGGTCAGCTCCCTCGCTGTCCTTCGCCTCTCTACCAGAGCGACAACCTCGTCATAGGTGGAGGGTTCATTCTGGCTTACCCAGGCACGAAGGTCTGGTGGTAGTCCCCTCATATATCAGTCGATGACCAGAACCGCTAGTATCTCTTCCGGACTCCGGGACTCTGTTTGCAACCACTTTCGTGCGAGATGGATGATGTCATACAATTGGGACCGCTGGTGTCAGGGGTGGGATCTTGGGGTGCACAGCACGGCGGAAGAAGGAGGGTGATTTAAAAAAAAAACAAACAACAACAAAAAAAGGGAGAGGGTTTATTTTTTTCCCCACCACAATGGATGACGTAGTGCGGGCACTGATACAAGCTACGGCGGCCCAGCAGGAGGCTACCTGTGTCCAGGCAGCCGCCCAACAGGAGGCAGTGCAGCTGCAGCAAGAGACTAATCGCCTGCTGATGGACCAGGCTGCTCAAGACCGAGCTATGTTGCTGGAACTGGTAAACTGGTAAACCAGGTAAAGTCCCTTACAGAGCTGAATCGCGGCCATGATGGGACGCAGCTCATACGGGCCAGCCATTGGCTGCAGAAAATGACACAGGAGGAGGATGTAGAGGCATACCTTCTGGCCTTTGAGAGGACAGCCCTACGGGAGGCCTGGCCTCGAGATCAGTGGTCTGGCATCCTTGCCCCATTCCTGCATGGGGAGGCCCAGAAGGCCTACCATGATCTGCCTGAAGAGGCTGCGGCAGACTACCCCCAGCTGAAAGCAGAAATCCTGGCCAGATCTGGGGTAACGACAGCAGTGCGGGCCCAGCAGTACCACGGTTGGAGGTACCAGGAAGACACCACAGGACCTTCCTCCTGGTGTCTGATAATGCTTGTGCTCCTCAGCGAAACAAGGAGAAGAACACAAGGGTGACCAGATGGTTCTTATCCCTCCAACCTTTCCAGTTCCGTGTGCAACACAGAGCAGGGAGCCGTCATGGCAACGCCGATGGCTTGTCACGTGTGCACTGTCTGGCGTCCCAAGCTTTCCAACCCCTTGGCGTTGAGCAGGGGGGAGGGATATGTGACAGACCCAGACCAGTGGGGTACAGGAGTCAGGTAGAAGGCAAATATACTGGTCACTGGATGAGTAGTTTTCTGTTCCCTGAGTGACCAGAGCAGGGGCTGCACTAGAGTAATCAGGAACCTGCTAGAACCAGTTAAGGCAGGCAGGCTAATTAGGACACCTGGAGCCAATTAAGAAGAAGCTGCTAGAATCAATTAAGGCAGGCTAATCAGGGCACCTGATTCTAGCAGGTTCCTGATTACTCTAGTGCAGCCCCTGCTCTGGTCACTCAGGGAACAGAAAACTACTCATCCAGTGACCAGTATATTTGCCTTCTACCTGACTCCTGTACCCCACTGGTCTGGGTCTGTCACAGCATCTTAAATTGTTACTCCTGGAACACTCCTTATAAGCCTCTGCAGACACTGAAAAAAAAGGATGCAAGTAGACCTCAGTTCTCCAGTCAGTCCTGCTCCATGAATGCTCCAATAAGCTGAGATTCCATCCTGAGGTCCTGTGCTATGTCAACCAAGAAGCCTCCCTATTTGTCTGCATCCATTTTAGCATCTTGACTGCAGAGGGGGGTAGTAAGGGGTGACCTACACCTCAGCTCATCACTGGCTCATTTAAATAAACCTATTTAAAATTAAATTTGAAATTGACAACGTAAGTTGTCAATTTATGCTGTCAACTTGTCAGGTTTACAACGTAAGTTGTCAGTTCCTATGAAAGAAATGGGCCAGTCTGAAAAAATTGATACCCTATGCATGTATCAAAGTAAGGCAAACTGGAAAAAAAGGACCTGGTACTGTACGTTGGAACAAGACCTTGCCAAGAAAATATTAAAATGTATTTACAACAGAACTGAAAGTCAATAATGCAAAGTGGAAAGTGTGTGCATTACAGCCCAGCTATCCCTTTTGATGTGCTGTCTGCTCCCCTTTGTCTCATGTGGCTGAATTGTAATTGTTTTGTTGTGAAATTTTAGCCTCTGTGGTTCCCATCTGTGAAATTTAACAGGAGTCATGTCCCTATAAGAAATTGTTTATTTTATAATTTTAATGCAAGACTGTTGCTATGCGTCTGCTAAACAAGCAGCCAGCTGAGGAGGAGTTACCCGTCTGTAGCAGGAGTCACTGGGATGGATGGGACCTAGGTTAGGTATGGAATGTCACGTTAAGGGAAAAATTCAGGTTATGTTTTGGTCATATAGTGAAAAGCACCAAAGAAAACAGCTGAGATTAATGAGCAGTGTGGAGAGGTACCAAAAATGTGTATGAGAGGTGAAAATAATTCAGAGCAAAATTTCATTATTCAGCACTTTCCCATTCTGACCCTATACATATTCTTTAATTTCTCCAGAAAATAGCGTAACATTATAGAACAATGAAAATTAAAGGGCTGTGATTTTAACACACAAAAGTAACAGAACTACTGGCTTTCGTTTGGCTATTAAATAAGAACATCTAGTCTGTTAATAGCCATAATGAATAACATGCCACAAATGGTCTCATCCATCATTTCAAGAGAAATGTCATGAGAAAATAGAAACTGGCTCATCTAAAAAACAGTAGCATGTGTGATACAGTGTTTTAATATTAGAGACACGGGGTCTGAATTTTCAGTGTGGCCTCAGCTTTTGCATACGCTTTTGCGTACCCAGCCTGCGTTGTCACTTGCACATGCAGGTGGGGGAATCTGCATACTGAACAGCAACTTGGGCTAAATTATGCCAGCATAAATCCTGTTAAAAGTCAGGGCACAGTGATCTACCTCAAAGAGGTTGTGACAATAGCATTCTGTCGCTGTAATTTTCTTACCCATATGGAGTATTTTGCATTCATGTTGGAACCTAGAGGACCCTCTAAACTAAACTTCCCTCAGGTCTGTCTGCACAGTTGGCATCTTGGAATGAAGGAAGAGATATTCACAACAAACCCTGAGCCATGTGAAACTCGCCTGAAACTCTCACCATGTCTGGCTGAAGAGGCCCTATTTTATGAACCTTTAGAACTAATCTGAGCCTATTTTTGAATGACCATAAGCCTAATTTCAAACAAACTCACATTCATTTTTGAGTGAATGTAAATCTAGTTCTCAGGAAACATTTATGCCTTTGTGTTAAACTCATGCCTTCATTCCAGTGAGTCATTGTTGGAGCCTTCAGAGTACCTGTGCTTTTTCCTTTCTTTGTGGGGAGAAGGATTTGAGAGCTGCTCCTACCCTTCAAAGTATTCTGCTACTCTGCTCATTGAGACTGGTATGACAGACTGACACCATGAATGGTCCCTTGAAATATGTGTTATCTACTTATGCTAACCAATCTGTTCAAACCTTGTAACTTTGAGTTAGTTTCCCAGACCTGAGGAAGAGCTCTGTGTAAGCTCGAAAGCTTGTTTCTCTCACCAACAGAAGTTGATCAAATAAAAGATATTACCTCACCCACCTTGTCTCTCTAATGTCCTGCCATATCCTGGATAAACCTTATGGAATTAAGATGAACTTTACTGAATTAAGTAACCCTAATTCAGTAAGGTTTAAATAACTTTGGTATCCGTTGTATTAAAAATACAAATGTGTATGTATTATTGTGGAATTACATGCAACTCCTCTAGGAGGAGGATTACAAACATGTAATTCCTCTGTTTCCAGCCCTTTGAAGTCCTTCCCCCTCCCACACCCCCATTTCAAACTGGATTCTCCAGGGACCAACCATGAAGGGATTTTTGAATATACTAAAAAGTTAGGTCGACCCAAATACATTGCTCAGGGGTGTGAAAAATCCACATCCCTAGGAGATGTATTTAAGCCAACCTAACCTTGGTGTAGACAGTATTAGGTCAATGGAAGAATTCTTCTGTCGACCTAGCTATCACTTCTCGGGGAGGTGGATTAACTACAGTGATGGTCTATGCTGAAGCAGTACAGAGGCGCAGCTGCAGCTGCCATAGCGGAGTTACAGCAAATATACCTAAAATTTGTGTGTGCTGTGGGATGGTAGAAAAGTGGGAAGCAAAATGAATATATACAGTGGTGAGCTGGAGCTGGTTCCCACCGGTTCACAGGAACCGGTTGTTAAATGTAGAAGCCCTTTTAGAACCGGTTGTTCTGGGACAACCGGTTCTAAAAGGGCTTTTAAATTTAACAAAAGCTTCGGCAGCTGTCCACCCTGCCCCCGGCCCCAGCTCACTTCTCCCTCCTCCCCTGAAAGCTCTGCCCCCCTTCTCCTCCTCCTCCCCTGCTTCCCGCGAATCAGATGTTCGCGGGAAGCCTGAAACAAGCAGCAGGCAGGTAAACTGGGGTGGGGATGCGCGAGGAGGGCTCCAGGGAGGCGCGGCGTGGCCCGGCCCAGTCCGGCCTGACCCCGTGGCCCCGGCCTGGCCCCGCCGAGCACCCCAGCCCGGTCCCGGCCCCGGCCCCAGCCGCGGCCGAGCGTCCCCGGCTCCAGCCCCAGTGGCGCCGGTCCCAAGGGGCCCGGCCCGGCTCGGGCCCCGCGGCACCGGTCCCGGTCCCGGCCAAGCAGCTCGGGCCCTGTGGCGCCGGTTCCGGCCCCGGCCGAGCGGCTCCAGCCCGGCCTGGCTCGTCTCGGGCCCCATGGCGCCGGCCCCGGTCCCGGCTGAGCGGCTCCGGCCCAGACCCGGCCGAGCGGCTCTAGGCAGCGCGGTAAGGGAGCAGGGAGGGGGTGTTGGAAGAGGGCAGGGGAGTTCGGGGGGTTGTGGGAGGGTGGATAGGGGTCGGGGCGGTCAGAGGGCAGGGAACTGAATGGGGGCAAGGGTCCCAGGGGGGCAGTCAGGAAGGAGCAGGGGTTGGATGGGGTGGTGGGGGGCAGTCAGGGGACAGAGAGAAGGGGTGGTTGGATGGGGCAGGGGTCCCGGGGGGGCAGTCAGGAAGGAGCAGGCGTTGGATGGGGCGGTGGGGGGCAGTCGGGGACAGCGAGAAGGGGTAGTTGAATGGGGCAGGGGTCCTGGGGGGGGGCATCAGGAATGAGAGGAGGGGTTGGATGGGATGGCAGGGGGCAGTCAGGGGACAGGGAAGGGGGGTGGATGGGGCAGGGGTCCCGGGGGGCATCAAGGAAAGTGGGGGTTTGGATGGGGCAGGAGTCCCGGGGGGGGGGGGAAGCCACAACCCCCTCGTGGGGTGAGGAGGAGGGAACCTGTTGTTAATATTTTGGCAGCTCATCACTGAATATATATATGAAAAAAGGGGCTTAGAATAAAAGGGTGGGTGAAATCTCTCTATTTTTTTATTTGAATTGAGCCTGATTTATGCATCAATCATTAGGGGATATATAAACCAACTGCCAATTGTTTTGTCTGTTTTTTACAGAATGTGAGAGTTTTTTGGTTTTTTTTTAAAGCCATTTGTGACATTAAACGAGCTGTGAGATTGCCTGCTTGAACGGAAAATTTAAAACATAGCCAAAGGGCTTAACCAGGACAGCTTTTATTTTACAATGTTCCTTATTTCTAAATATAATGATGACTGTAAACTTTACAGACTGCACAACACACATGCTTTTGTTAGGACGGTAACTTGATTCTTTTTCTCACTCGTGATTATTAACCTTATTGAAATGATTGAAAGACGCATAGGCCATGTTTATAAGAATTGAGCCAAATCACTCAGTGACAAATTAGAAAATATTTTTGATAATGTGATCGCAAAAATAAGCTTGTTAAACATACTTCATACAAGAAAAAGGCACTAGGGGCTAGATTTGTAAAGTTTTTGGCACCTATATCAAATATGCAGATATGTGCCTAAGCACTTTTAGGTGCCTAAACAGCCTTAAAAATCTGGCCCTAAATCCCTTTATATTTCTTCACAACAGTCTGCCTTATGCAATACAGTAAGAACACCAGATATTGTGTGTTTGAGAGACAAGTTTTACTATTCGATTAAAGTGTTTTTTTCAGTTTGTTTGTTGGGATAAATCATGCTTGTCTTACTATTATGACTAGTCCTGGCTGCAATAGATGTGTGAGAAAAGTGAACAGGATTTGGTCCTGAATAAATAAATACCAGTGACAGTGGTTTGTCACTCTGAAGTTTGTTAGAGCAGACTATGGGATTTCTCTGAGTTTGCCAGGGGCCATGCCCAGAATTTCAGAGGTACTAAGTCGTTTTAAGAAATCTTCCCCCACTCCCAGCCCCCTGCACTGTGATGCACAGTTCAGAATCAGAGCTATAGGCTTTTCCCACTCTGGTAAAAACCTGGTGGTGGTGTTATCATTTATTCATTATTTGTATTGCATTAGTGCCTATGGACCCCAATCTTGGTTAGAATTTCACTGTGCAAGATGCTGTACAAATACCTAACAAAAAGAAGGTCCCTGCTCCAAAAAGCTTATAATCTAAATATAACTGAGACAATAGGTGGATACAGTTTAACACAGGCCTGCACAACTCGTAAAGCGGCGAGGGCCATATTACTCCAAAGAAAACAGCTGAGGGCCGAAACCCCCCGGCCCCGCGGAAACACCCCTCCCCCCCCAGCACCGCCCAGCCCCGCAGAAACAAACCCTCCTTCCCCAGCACCGCCCTGCTGAAACAGCTAAGGTTTGGGGGGGAGGGTGTGTGATACTTTATTAAGAATTTTTCAATTAAATCAAACAATTTTTTAAATTATTTTAATTTTTTTTATTAATCATGGAAAAATTAAAAACATCTGTTCCGTTGAAAGAAAACATTTGTACTTTTCATAATTACCTTGCAAATTTAATGAGAAATATTACATCTCTTTTCGGCAACAAGCTTGTCGCATTTGGGGGTCATATTTGAAGTGGATATTTTCATAATGTCTTCCAAATGGACGTCAGTCAGAGAAGAACGTTGCTTGTTTTTATTCATGTTCGTGATGGAAAATGTTTGTTCACATATGTAAGTGCGTCCAAAAATGCTGAACGTTTTCAGTGCAACTTCATTGTCCAGACTTTTGTAGAAGTCCCGCAAGCTGCTTTCTCTGTGCTTATTTCGGTAAACTGCTGAACACTGAAGTTCAATAACCTCCAACTGCAAATCTAGTGGCACTTCCTCTGGATCCACAGAAAAGGGATCTTCAATCAGCTTCAACTGGACGTCTTCTTCTTTAGACAAAGTAAGTCTTCTGTCAAATTCTTCAATCAAAAGAATGATGTGCTTTGCGTATTTTTCTCCTAACTCGGCGTGTTTGTGCTGAGGGATACGCTGTGCACAAGTGGGAAAGTGACACATTTCACCTTTTGACAGCTGACTTCTGAAAAGTTTCAATTTCATTTTGAAAGCTTTCACTGGTGCACACATTTGAAATATAAGTTGATTTTTTCCCTGAAGTTGAATGTTGAGATCATTCAGGTGTGCTGTAATATCACAAAAGAAAAAGAGATCTTGATTCTAGGACTCATTTTCAAGCTCTGGGAATTTTATTGGCCCATTTTCTAGGAATTTTGCTACCTCCTCTTTCAAAGCAACAAAACGCTGGAGCACTCTTCCTCGACTCAACCACCTCACTTCTGTATGGTAGATTTAGGCCTGGTCTACACTAATCCCCAAATTCGAACTAAGGTACGCAACTTCAGCTACGTGAATAACGTAGCTGAAGTCGACATACCTTAGTTCGAACTTACCGCGGTTCAGACGCGGTCCACACGCGGCAGGCAGGCTCCCCGTCGACTCCGCGGTACTCCTCTCGCCGAGCTGGAGTACCGCAGTCGACGGCAAGCGCTTCCGGGATCGATATATCGCGTCCAGACCAGACGCGATAAATCGAACCCAGAACTTCGATTCCCAGCCGCCGAACTAGCGGCTGGGTGTAGACATACCCTAAGTCATTGCACTCGGTGTCTACCCCTTCAAGAAAGGCTCGAAATGTCCTATGTTTTAGTCCTCTAGAACGGATGTAGTTTACAATGGAAACTACCACTGACATTACATGCTCAAATTTTAAGACTTTGCTACACAAAACCTGCTGATGCATAATGCAGTGATGTTTGGTTATTTCTCTCCCGATAAATTCTTCAAGAAGAGTAACTGCTCCGACATTTTTTTGGCACATAGCTGGAGCACCATCAGTACAAATGGCCACCAAGTTTGTGAAATCTAATCCCGACTTATCATTCGTGCACTTTATCACTTCACTGGAGATTTCTTTTCCGGTTGTGCGACCCGTCATGGAGCACATGCCAGCAAGTTCTTCAGTAATTTCAAAGTTTTTATTAATACCTCTAATAAAAATAAGAAGTTGGGCGGTGTCTTTTAAATCGGTGCTTTCATCCATAGCTAGGGAGTAAAAGCAGAATTCACTGACTCTCTGCTTTAACTGATCACTTAAATTGGTAGAAATGTCAGCTATTCTTCTCCGTACAGTCATGCGTGATAGACTGACATTCTCAAATATTCCCCTCTTTTCTGGACATAACTCAGATACAGCAATCAACATACACTTTTTTAATAACTCGCCTTCTGTCAAGCATTTCCCAGCAGCAGCAATTTCCTTCGAAATTTTAAAGCTTACTTTAGTAACTGTATCGTTCTCAGTGCTCACTTTCTTGAAAATTTGCTGTTCTCTACTAAGGTTTTTCGCTAAACTGGCTGCTTTAATTATTTTTTCATTTGGGCTCAATTTGGCGAGATTGGGATGCTTAGTTTCAAAGTGCCACCGAAGGTTGTATTCTTTCGGAACGGCTAACGTTTTGCGACACACGAGGCACAGTATTTTGTCTTTGGAAATAGTATATAAGTATTTATTCGTCCATTCAGTGTTGAAAACTCTGTGCTCTGATTCTATTTTTCTATTTTTCTTTTCACTCATGGTATCCATTATGAAGCTCAAGATTTTGTTGAATAAATTCACACACAAGGGAAACACTCACAGTCACACACAAAGAGAAGAGATATCTCACGGCGCATGGCACACAAGCAAGGCACTGACGGTGTGTGGAAGCCTGTAGGTCCAAGGGTCACTATATTACTGCACACAGCAGTCAATCAATGCAGTTGTAGATAAATCTCTGCATTATGCATTTTTGTATAACTTTTATATGACTTTGTATTGAACCTTGGTACTATGTTATAGCGGGCTCCTAAGATAGTATAATTAAGGTAAAAGAAAAATTTCTTCTGTGCAAATTTTTGAAGCAGAGTTCAAATTTGTGTGCCATGAGGCAAATGCGCCCAAGTGAGTAAAATGCTTATACATTTAAAAAGTTTTAATTTGCAATTTGTGTCAATTTATATGGGTTTTCAGATAGACATCATAAGTAAAAAAAGAAAAACAAAAGTTTGTGTTTTAAATTGAAAATTTTCCTAAAAAATATCAATAAATGATTATCAGCCAAGAATAAGATATGTAATTACAAATGCATTTTAATTTCCTTATTGGTCGAAATGTCAAAGACGGCTAAACTAACCTTACTGTTTTTCCCTGCGATCTTTTTCATTTGCCCATTCAATATAAACTCTGTCCAGATCTATCAGTCCTCAATCCAGCTGGTAACTCTTAATACACATCAGCACCCCACATAGAATCCCCCACTCGCTAGTTTCCCAATACACACAGATTTCTCCTCCCTCCCTCCCTCCCAGTGCCCTTCCCCACAGCCCCACCACCATAACTAAACAATGCCCCACACAGACCCCCAGTGCCCTGACACACACAGATCTCCCTCACTGCCCAGCACCCCCCAACAGGCCCCCACTGCCTAGCACCCCAAAACACACAAACCTCCCCCACTGCCCAGCGCCCCCCGCACATCTCCCAGGCACTCACTCCACCACACTCTTCCCCCTTCCCTGGCCGCACTCACCAGCCCTGCTGGGAGGTCTCTGGCTCCTAGGGTGAGAGCGGCAAGGGGAGTCTCCAGTGGTGAGCGGGAGCCGGTTCGCACCGGTTCGCGGGAACCAGTTATTAAATTTAGAAGCCCTTTTAGAACCAGTTGTCCTGCGCGGGACAACCGGTTCTAAAAGGGCTTCTAAATTTAACAACCGGTAAGTTGAAGTGACCAGGACTGTAGCTGTGGGGGAGCAGAGGGAGCGGCTGCTCCCCCTGAGCACATTATCCAAAAGTGGCGCCTTAGGAGCCGACCCCATGGGTGCTCCAGCTCTCCGCCCCGCTCCCCGGCCCCAGCTCACCTCCGCTCCGCCTCTGAACACTCTGCCCCGCTTCTCCCCCTCCCCCCCCCGCTTCCCGCGAATCAGCTGTTCGCGCGGGAAGCCTGGGAGGGCAGAGAAGCAAGCGGTGGCTTCGCGCTCAAGCCCAGGGAGGCGGAGACGGAGCGGAGGTGAGCTGGGGTGGGGGGAGCCGCCCGCGCCACAGCAGGTAACCCGGGGGGAGGGGCGCGGAGGGGAACCGCTCCCCGCCCCAGCTCACCTCTGCTCCGCCTCCCTGGGCCTGAGCGCAAAGCCGCCGCTTGCTTCTCAGCCTTCCCAGGCTTCCTGCGCGAACAGCTGATTCGCGGGAAGTGGGGGGGCTGCAAGCTCAGCCTGACCCGGTGCTCCAGGCACTGCACGGTGGCGGGGTGGCCCGGCTCCAGCCGAGCGGCACGGCTGTAGCGCCGCCAGCCACCTCCAGGCAGCGTGGTAAGGGAGCAGGGAGGGGGTGTTGGGTAGAGGGCAGGGAGGTTCGGGGGGTCGTGGGGGGGTGGATAGGGGTCGGGGCGGTCAGATGGCAGGGAACAGGGGGATTGAATGGGGGCAAGGGTCCCGGGGGGCAGTCAGGAAGGAGCAGGGGTTGGATGGGGCGGTGGGAGGCAGTCAGGGGCAGGGGTTCCAAGGGTGGTCAGGGGACAGGGAGAAGGGGTGGTTGGATAGGGAATCAGGAGAGGAGTTGGATGGGGCGGCGGAGGGCAGTCAGGGGACAGGGAAGGGGGTGGATGGGGCAGTGGTCCCGGGGGGGGGGCATCAAGGAACGCGGGGGGTTGGATGGGGCAGGAGTCCCGGGGGGGTGGGCCAAAAAGCGCTCAGGACGGGGGCGGTGGCTGAGCCCCGTGTCCCGCTGGGGGGGGGGGGGCGAGGGCTCCATGCCCATGTCCCGCTTGGGGCAGTGGCGCGCGAGGGCTCCGTGTCCTGCTTGCGGCCTGGGGGTTGCTACAGCCCACTTCTTCGGATGCATCCGAAAGCTTATGCTCTAATAAATTTGTTAGTCTCTAAGGTGCCACAAGTACTCCTGTTCTTTTTGCGGATACAGACTAACACGGCTGCTACTCTGAAACCATAATAAAGGAGTTAGTCATTGAGTAGGAATAAATTAAGACCTGTCAAAATAAATATTTTATAAAATGTTTTCTTATTTGCATGACTGATACATTAGTGTATTAGACCCATAAGTATATTAAAGTGTACTTTTCATCATTCTTACCTTTTTACTTTATGCACTCAGTGAGTATATAGTGAAACACAAACACTGTTTTCTAGTCAAATTTACTTTCATTGTTTTGTGTGCTAACACTTGTTGGAAGCATTTTGATCATGAACCCTACAGGAGAAAGATTTTTAAATTTTATTATCAACAGCAACAACAACCCCATATTTATTTAAATTATACATATGAAAACATTTCTATAGAGTATAATAATATATTTTATAAACCCAAAATTACACCTAAGTATTTGGCCTTAATTACTTGATAGATGCAGTAAACAGAGGGCTTGTCTACACAGTGCCGCAGTGCAGCCTACAGGGGTGTGAATTGCACCAAAGAGTTGTGCTCTAACTGTCCCGCCTGGACACTGCTGTCACACGCTAAAAAAAGCTACCTAATTCTTGTTAAGATAGCCTTCTTTCAAACAGGAATATGTTAACATGAAATAGGCAATTTTTAGTTTGCACCACCATGCGGATAACTAGAAGCACAACTTTTGGAGTGCTCTGCAATTCACACACGGTAGTCTTCATTGCAATACAGTGTAGACATAGCCATAATTGTACATTAAAAATATGCAATCTTTGTGTTCTGATTACTAAATCAAGTCTTAATCCTGCAAACATTTACTACAGGCATAACTCCGAAATGTTCCACTTTTCAAGGACATCACTCGTTTCAGTACCACTGTTATTCTACTGAAATTCGTTTTCTCCGTGGTTTTGTTGTTCACAATTATTTACATCGGAAATAAAAAATCATGAAACTAAGGTTATATTTACACTAAAAAAAGGAATCCCTTAGCATTTTAAGACTTCTGCATGCATAATTTTTTTGTCTTTGTGACACATTGCCCAATTGTGGGATGCAATGATAGGTTGAGAGGTATGACTACTGAATGTAGTATTTACTGCCATAGGTAGTTTCACTGATTTTAAACTTCATATTCTGTCATCTTTCGTGGGAATAGTCACCAAATAAGTGTTGTGCCAACTAGAAAATGTTTACAAGATTGGACCCTAAACTGAGATAATTAATGGCTATTGGTCAAAATTCAAGGTGTTCCTCTTTTCCATATGTGGGGGTAAAAAGAAATTAATAAATAAAATGGATGTTGTCACTGTCGGTGCACTCTGTGTCCAGTGACAGCAATGGGGAACATTACACTGTAATTCAAGTTATCAGTGTTAAGCCTCTTTGTTTAGGTGATTAATCAAGTATGATTGTAATAAGGCCTTTTGTTTTCAACATTATTTGAAATGTTTAAAGAAATGGTTCATCAAGTGTCTTATGTACTTAATTATATTCTCTTTCCTTATGGTGTGGCCCACGAGGTACATGGAAAGCTTCCATCAACTTCAACATTTTAAAATCAGATATGACTCTGAATGGGTTTTCCATAAATTTCAGTATCATCTCCTATAAGAGAACCTACATTTTTAAAATAATCCTTCCATTAATTTTTTATAACATTCTGTGCCTCCACAGAAAACAGGAAATTAAAAGAGATACATTTTTGTATGATGTACTGTAAGAACCAGATAATCCTGGGATTTTTGGCCTTTAGTCTAATATGAGAGGCTGTTGAAAAAACAATGGTTGTAAGCAAACGTGCTATTTAAAATTTGACGTATCTTGTCTGTGATTACTTTGTAGGGAAATGAAGATATTTGTAAGGGAAACAGGCTTTTGTATGTTATGGCATCTCTCACTGACAGCTTGAAACCTGGACAGTTTTAGATCACCAGCTTCCTGCTATAGAAGTGGAGATCAGCTGCTTTTGCTTAGGTCCATTTGTCCTTACGTGAAAGTCTGTTAAGGCTAAATTCATGAATGTTTGTGAAAGATTTAGATACTATAGTGATGAGCACCATCGGAAAACCTAAAGGCGTGATGTATTGTTTTTTAAGTGTTTCCAAATTAAAATTCTGTAAGTTAGTAGGGAATCAGGGAGCTAATGGTTGCCAGAGGGTTTGATGAACATTCTGGTGAATTTTAGCACTTACATAACACTTGACAACTATTGCCTTATTGTCATAACACCTCTGCCAGGTATATAAATATGATTATGGAGAAACAAAAGACAGAAGCATTAAGTGACCTGGCTAAAGCCAGAGAGCTTGTGTTTTGTCAGGATTAAGGCTCAGAAATTATTTGTTCTTTGGTGCCAGAGCATGCAGTGTTAATGGTAACTCGTACTAGAGAATGGGTATAGTTGGTGCTTCCTGAACCTCTGGCTTGGTATGACTGGCGCCAGAGCGGCTTTCTTATGTGGTGCCAAAGCTGAGGATGGGGTACAAGTTTTCACCCATTCCATAAATACAGCTTTGGTGCCAAGGTGGGTTGTTGAGAACCTGAGTCATTAGCCTGAACATCTGAAGCCACGGCATGTGCCTTAAGGGCCTCATTGGTCAAGTATCCCTAAAGCCTTAGCTGTCAGTCTGTGTGTTTTGGGCATGAACTGCCAACAGACAGAGCATTGCAAGGGAGTGTGAGCCTCTACTAGACAACAAAGCAGTGAACATTTCTGGTTAGAAAGCTGGAAAAGTAGTGTGTTTCTTGAACCCACTCTTGGGCTTGGTGTCAATTATCAGTGACCATGCTGTCTCAGGGAGCCTTAAGGAAAAGTCAACTTTTAAAAAATCTTTTCTTGTGTAGAAAGATAAACTAGACAACTTAGGAAGGAAAATGGGCTAAGAGTATATGCTAAGCAGACCCAACAGAGAGAGGTCCCTAGTACTCTTAACTGTGAAAGAGAAGAAACTTAGGTGGTTGGGGGCCAGGGTGGCTAAAAATGATTTTTTTTATTTTAAAACTATTTCTTATTTAAATACAAGCTTTTTAAAAAATAAACCTATTTAAAATTAAATTTGAAATTGACAATTTATGTTAAGGCCTAAATGTATTATAATCTATTAAAATTCGGACTGTCAAGCAGTAAAAAAATGTATCACAATTAATCATACGATTAAAAAAATTAATCTCGATTAATCATGGGATTAATCGCACTGTTAATAATAGAATGCTATTTATTTAAATACTTTTGGATGTTTTCTACATTTTCAAATATATTGATTTCAATTATAACACAGAATACAAAGTACTGTGCTCACTTTATATTTATTTTTGATTACAAATATTTTCATTGTAAAAATGATAAACAAAAGAAACAGTATTTTTTCAGTTCACCTCATACAAGTACTGTAGTTCAATCTCTTTATCGTGAAAGTGCAATTTACAAATGTAGATTTTTTTTGTTTGTTTCATAACTGCACTCAAAAACAAAACAATGCAAAACTTTGGATGTTTAGTAAAACACATCCAAAAATATGTAATAAATTTCAATTGGTATTCTGTTGTTTAACAATGTGATTAAAACCGCAATTAATCGTGATTGATTTTTTAGTCACGATTAATTTTTTTGAGTTAATTGCATGAGTTAAGTGCGATTAATTGACAGCCCTAATTAAAATAATTTAAATTAAATGCAAAAATAATATTAAATAGTACATGTTTGTTGCCAAGTTTTTAAGGAAGTCAAATCACTGAACTGGTCTGTTGAAGCTCTAAACCATCTTTTGACAGCAGTAGCCTTTTCTGCAGAGGCAGAGAGAATATTTTATTCAATTCAGTTTAATCAACTAGTTCAATTCAATGACTTGTTCATTCAAAGTTAAGAAACCAGTTGGGAGTTTAAAAAGCAGGAAAGCTTGTTTTCCTCTTCGACTCTCTGAATAAAAACTAGATGTGAGAGGATGAGACTTACTAGTTCTAAAATCTTGAAGTACAGTGACCAGAAACAATCAGTTAAATTTGCTAACTATAGATAATACTTTCCTTGTTTAATACATACGTTGGTTTCAAATATAACGTGTTTTGATAATTTTTTTCTTTTGCATGCAGCATATTTAAGGTAGTTTTAATGAATTAAAAATTGCTGTTTTGTACATTTTTAATTGAATTTGAATTTCCATCCAAATAGAATGAATCCATCAAGTAGAAAAAAAATCTAGTAGATAAGAAATGTATCATTCACCATTTTCTAATGTAGAAAAGGAAAAATCAAGAATCTGAATAAAATAAATTCCTGTTTATCAGAACCTCTGCATTATCTGAATCCCTTCCTAGTCCTCCAGCATGAGATGCATGGTCTCTGCAGTGTGGTTCTCGTGCTGAGGGACAAGGAAGGGATTCCGATAGCATAGAGGTTTGGATAATAGAGCAGAGACACCCCTCCCCCACCCATGGCCATGCTGCTGAATGGCTCCTGCGGCAGTGCAGGGAGCCCAAGGCATTCCCGCTGTCATGGGAGTGAGTGAGTGGGGCTATGACAGTTCTAGCTGGGGGTCTCTGCTCTGCCACTCCACTCCTCACTCCCTTGACAGCAGGGCTGGAGAGGGCTCCCTCTGCTGCTGCAGGACCGGTGACACCCAATCCCTGCAGGCACGCGGTGCAGGGGGGAGGCTGCAGTCCTGGCAGGCAGGGGCGGCTCCAGGCACCAGCGCAGCAAGCACGTGCCTGGGGCGGCAAGCCACGGGGGGCGGCGTGCCGGTCGCCGTGAGGGCGGCAGTCAGGGCAGTCAGGCAGCCTTCGGTGGCATGCCTGCGGGAGGTCTGCTGGTCCCGCAGCTTCGGCGGCAATTCGGCGATGGGTACGCCGAAGGCGCGGGACCAGCAGATCACTCGCAGAAACGCCGCCGAATCTGCGTGACTAGCAGACCGCCCGCAGGCATGCCACCGAAGGCCGCCTGACTGCCGTGCTTGGGGCGGCAAAAAACAGAGACCCGCCCCTGCTGGCAGGGCAGAGCACAAACCCTGGCCAGGACTTTGCTCTGCCGTGCCAGGACCACAGCCTTCCCTGCACCTTGTGCCTGCAGGGATTGGGTATCACCAGCCCTTCAGCAGCAGAGGGAGCCCTCTCCAGCCCTGCTGTCAAGGGAGTGAGGAGAGGGGTGGCAGAGCAGAGACCCCCAGCTAGGACTGTGAGGAGCAGGATGACAATGAGCTCCCAGCCACAGGGAGGCTGCCCTACTGCTGAATGGCTCCTCCCCTCTCGATTATCTGAACTCCTGATCAGCTGAATAAAACCAGTGTCCCCCTTGCTATTTGGACAGTTAGGAGTATACTGTAAATGTAAATTAAGCTATATAATTGCTTAAATAAATGTGTATAGATATAGTGTATCCTCCTGGTTAGCAAAAAAAGAAGCTCCAAGTTTAGTGCAAAGGCTATATTTATTTGCAAATAAACATGTTTTAGTGCTTACCTGCCAAAAAGAATTAACCTTTCTTTAGGAAAATAACCTAAAAAGCACAAATGCAAAACCCAGTTAAAATGGATTATTTAAATCAAGGTTTCCTGCTTGATTTAACTCATGATTAAAATCTGTGATTTTAATTGCTTTGATTTTAATCAATCCACAGTATTGAGAGCTGCATTCCTTTATATATTCTCAGATATGGAATGCTGCTGTCATTATGGGGTGCCCCACTGATGATGACTGTTAGAGTTTGTCTGTTTGTGGCCAGGGTGTGACAGACTCACAAGTGTGAATGCACAGAGGTGATTCTTGAGAACAGGTAACTTTCTCAGTCCCACTCCCACCAGTAGTGTGCATGCTTCTCATGCTGCTCAGCTGCTCTGTTCTTCCTTTGTGGTTAGAGGACTCATGGGTGCTCAGTAGAGGAGCACTCTAAGGGTATGTCTACACTATGAAATTAGGTCGATTTAATAGAAGTCGATTTTTTAAAAATCGATTTGATACAGCCAATTGTGTCCCCACTAAGCGCATTAAGTCGGCGGAGTGCGCCCACAGTACTGAGGCTAGCGTCGACTTTTGGAGTGTTGCACTGTGGTAGCTATCCCACAGTTCCCGCAGTCTCCGCCGCCCATTGGAATTCTGGGTTGAGCTCCCAATGCCTGATGGGGCAAAAACATTGTCGCAGGTGGTTCTGGGTAGATGTCGTCAGGCTCCCCTCCCTCAGTGAGAGCAACGGCTGAGAATCGTTTTGCGCCTTTTTTCCGCGCAGACGCCATACCACGGCAAGCATGGAGCCCGCTCAGATTGCCGCGGCAGTTATGAGCACTGTAAACACCACACGCATTATCATGCAGTGTATGCAGCACCAGAACCTGCAAAAGCAGGCGAGGAGGCGACGGCAGCGCAGTGACGAGAGTGATGAGGACATGGACACAGACTTCTCTCAAAGCACGGGCCCTGGCAATTTGGACATCATGATGGTAATGGGGCAGGTTCATGCCATGGAACGCTGATTCTTGGCCC
Source organism: Emys orbicularis (assembly GCF_028017835.1). NCBI lineage: Eukaryota > Metazoa > Chordata > Testudines > Emydidae > Emys > Emys orbicularis. Next base: position 63,063,403 of record NC_088687.1, on the reverse strand, counting down.
GGGAAACAAGCACAGACTGGTGGATCCGCATAGTGTTGCAGGTCTGGGAAGACTCCCAGTGGCTGCGAAACTTTTGCATGCATAAGGGCCCTTTCATGGAACTTTGTGACTTGCTTTCCCCTGCCCTGAAGCACCAGAATACCAAGATGAGATCAGTCCTCACAGTTCACAAGCGAGTGGCGATAGCCCTCTGGAAGACAGCTACCGGTCAGTCAGGAATCAATTTGGAGTGGGCAAATCTACTGTGGGGGCTGCAGTGATCCAAGTAGCCAGCGTGATCACTGAGCTGCTGCTATCAAGGGTAGTGACTCTGGGAAATGTGCAGGTCATAGTGGATGGCTTTGCTGCAATGGGATTCCCTAACTGTGGTGGGGCGATAGACGGAACGCATATCCCTATCTTGGCACCGGACCACCAAGGCAGCCAGTACATAAACCGAAAGGGTACTTTTCAATGCTGCTGCAAGCCCTGGTGGATCACAAGGGATGTTTCACCAACATCAATGTTCGCATCTTTAGGAACTCTGGTCTGTGTGAACAGCTGCAGCAAGGGACTTACTTTCCAGACCAGAAAATAACCATTGGGGATGTTGAAATGCCTATAGTTATCCTTGGGGACCCAGTCTACCCCTTAATGCCATGACTCATGAAGCCATACACAGGCACCCTGGACAGTAGTCAGGAGCTGTTCAACTATAGGCTGAGCAAGCGCAGAATGGTGGTAGAATGTGCCTTTGGACATTTAAAAGCACGCTGGCGCAGTTTACTGACTTGGTTAGACCTCAGCAAAACCAATGTTCCCATTGTTATTACTGCTTGCTGTGTGCTCCACAATATCTGTGAGAGTAAGGGGGAGACGTTTATGGCGGGGTGGGAGGTCGAGGCAAATCACCTGGCCGCTGATTACGCTCAGCCAGACACCAGGGTGGTTAGAAGAGCACAGCAGGGTGTGCTGCGCATCAGAGAAGCTTTGAAAAACAGTTTCATGACTGGCCAGGCTACGGTGTGAAAGTTCTGTTTGTTTATGCTTGATGAAAACCCGCCCCCTTGGTTCACTCTACTTCCCTGTAAGCCAACCGCCCTCCTCTCCCCCCTTTGATCACCGCTTGCAGAGGCAATAAAGTCATTGTTGTTTCAAATTCATGCATTCTTTATTACTTCATCACACAAATGGGGGGAGAACTGCCAAGGTAGCCCAGGAGGGGTGGCGGAGGAGGGAAGCACCGGGTGGGGTGGTGGAAGAGGGTCGAGGAGGGAAGGACAAGGCCACAGGGAATTCAAAACTTATTGAATGCCAGCCTTTGGTTGCTTGGGCAGTCCTTTGGGGTGGAGTGGTTGGGTGCCCGGAGGCCCCTCCACCGCATTCTTGGGCATCTGGGTGAGGAGGCTATGGAACTTGGAGAGGAGAGCGGTTCGTTACACAGGGGCTGCAGCAGCGGTCTGTGCTCTTGCTGCCTTTCCTGCACCTCAACGATACGCCGGAGAATATCAGTTTGATCTTCTAGTAGCCTCAGCATTGCATCCTGCCTCCTCTCATCATGCTGACGCCACCTATCATCTTGATCCCGCCACATGTCCTCGCGTTCATTTAGTGCTTTCCTGTACTCTGACAGCGTCTGCCTCCATGCATTCTGCTGGGCTCTTTCAGTGTGGGAGGACTGCATGAGCTCCGAGAATATTTCATTGAGAGTGCGTTTTTTTCGCCTTCTAATCTTCGCTAGCCTCTGGGATGCAGATAATACTGGGAGCGTTGAAACATTTGCAGCTGCGGAAGGAAAAAAAGGGAGAGTAGTATTTAAAAAGACACATTTTAGAGAATGAGTAGACTCTTTCACGGTGAACCAAGCTGTTAACATTACATGGTTTCAAACAGCAGCGCCCTCATTTCACATACCAACCACCCGTTGGGTTGGCCATTTAAAATGGGTTGGCCATTTAAAAGGAGGGGCTGCGGTTTTCGGGTTAACGTGCAGCACAAACCCAACTAAATCCCCACACACACACACCCTATTCTCTGGGATGATCGCTTCGCCCCTCCCCCCCACCACGTGGCGCACAGCGGGGATGATTTCTGTTCAGCCACAGGCAAACAGCCCAGCAGGAACGGTCACCTCTGAATGTTCCCTTCATAAAATTCTCCTATTTCAACCAGGTGACCATGAATGATATCACTCTCCTGAGGATAACACAAAGAGATAAAGAACGGATGTTGCTTGAATGACAGCAAACACTGGGACCATACACTGCCATGCTTTGTTATGCAATGATTCCAGACTACGTGCTACTGGCCTGGCGTGGTAAAGTGTCCTACCATGGAGGACGGAATAAGGCTGCCGTCCCCAGAAACCTTTTGCAAAGGCTTTGGGAGTACATCCAGGAGAGCTTCATTGAGATGTCCCTAGAGGATTTACGCTTCATCCCCATACACGTTAACAGACTTTTCCAGTAGCTGTACTGGCCGCGAATGCATCCCAAGTTTTCAGGGCAAATTAATCATTAAACATGCTTGCTTTTAAACCATGTACAATATTTACAAAGGTACACTCACCAGAGGTCCCTTCTCCGCCTTCAAGGTCCATGAGCCCGCCTTGGGTGGTTTGGGAGGGTACTGGGTCCAGGGTGATAAACAGTTCCTGGCTGTCGGGGAAAACGTTTTCTCCACTTGCATGCTGTGCGCTATCTTCAACGTCCTCCTCCTCATCATCATCTTCCTCGTCCCCAAAATCTGCATCCCTGTTGCGTGAGAATCCATTGATGGAGTCGATGCACAGGGGTGGGGTAGTTGTAGGGGCACCCCCTAGAATGGTATGCAGCTTATCATAGAAGCGGCATATCTGGGGCTCTGACCCGGAGCGGCATTTGCCTCTTTGGTTCTTTGGTAGGCTTGCCTGAGCTCCTTAAGTTTCACGCAGCACTGCTGCGGGTCCCTGTTATAGCCTCTGTCCTTCATGCCCTTCGAGATTTTTTCAAATATTTGGGCATTTTGTCTTTTGGAACGGAGTTCTGATAGCATGGATTCGTCTCCCCAAACAGCGATCAGATCCAGTACCTCCCGTTCGGTCCATGCTGGAGATCTTTTGCGATTCTGGGACTGCATGGTCACCTGTGCTGATGAGCTCTGCATAGTCACCTGTGCTGATCAGCTCGCCACACTGGCCAAACAGGAAATTAAATTCAAAAGTTCGCGGGGCTTTTCCTGTCTACCTGGACAGTGCATCGGAGTTGAGAGTGCTGTCCAGAGCGGTCACAATGGAGCACCCAGAGGCCAATACTGTCGAATTGCATCCACACTACCCCAAATTTGACCCAGCAATCCCCTCATCGGGGAGGAGTTCCGAAATCAATTTTAAGAGCCCTTTAAGTTGACAAAAATGGCTTCGTCATGTGGACGGGTGCAGGCTTAAATCGATCTAACACTGCTAAATGCGACCTAAACTTGTAGTGTAGACCAGGGCTAACTCAGACAGCAGCTCAGAGGATCTTGTAATGGCCTTAACTGGTTTAGTGCCATCCCATAGCCACAGGCTGGTTTGCTATGCTCCAAAATTAAAGGATCTTTGGCATTGGGTTTCACAATCCTAAAAACTGGCCCTTAGGTGTTGTTGGGAAGGACAATGTGTTATGCCACTTCCTATCATGCTGACTGATGTTCTGTCATTGTTTCCTTTTACTGATGTTCTGTCATTGTTTCTTTGTAGTTCAGGACTATTTAGAAAACTTGGACGAGCACAAGTTCCTGGGGCCGGATGTACTGCATCTGAGGGTGCTATAGGAGTTGGCGGATGTGAAAACTCATGGTGATCGGGGGAGGTCCTGGATGGCTGGGAAAAGGCTAATGTAGTGCCCATCTTTAAAAAAGGGAAGGAGGAGGATCCGGTGAACTACAGGCCAGTCAGCCTCACCTCAGTCCCTGGAAAAATCATGGAGCAGGTCCTCAAGGAATCAATTCTGAAGCACTTAGAGGAGAGGAAAGTGATCAGGAACAGTCAGCATGGATTCACCAAGGGCAAGTCGTGCCTAACTAACCTAATAGCCTTCTATGATGAGATAACTGGCTCTGTGGATGAGGGGAAAGCAGTGGACGTGTTATTCCTTGACTTTAGCAAAGCTTTTGATACAGTCTCCCACAGTATTCTTGCCAGCAAGTTAAAGAAGTATGGGCTGGATGAATGGACTGTAAGGTGGATACAAAGCTGGCTAGATCATCGGGCTCAATGGGTAGTGATCAATGGCTCCATGTCTAGTTGGAGTATCAAGCGGAGTGCTCCAAGGATCAGTCCTTGGGCCGGTTTTGTTCAATACCTTCATTAATGATCTGGAGGATGGCATGGATTGCACCCTCAGCAAGTTTTCAGATGACACTAAACTGGGAGGAGTGGTAGATATGCTGGAGGATAGGGATAGGATACAGAGGGACCTAGACAAATTAGAGGATTGGGCCAAAAGAAATCTGATGAGGTTCAACAAGGACAAGTGCAGAATCCCATGCACTGCTACAGACAAGGGACCGAGTGGCGAGGCAGCAGTTCTACAGAAAAGGACCTAGAGGTTACAGTGGACAAGAAGCTGGATATGAGTCAACAGTGTGCCCTTGTTGCTAAGAAGGCTAACTGCATTTTGGGCTGTATAAGTAGGAGCATTGCCAGAAGATCGAGGGACGTGATCATTCCCCTCTATTTGGCATTGGTGAGGCCTCATTTGGAGTACTGTGTCCAGTTTTGGGCCCCACACTACAAGAAGGATGTGGAAAAATTGGAAAGAGTCCAGCAGAGGGCAGCAAAAATGATTAGGGGGCTGGAGCACGTGAATTATGAGGAGAGGCTGACGGAACTGGGATTATTTAGTCTGCAGAAGAGAAGAATGAGGGGGGATTTGATAGCTGCTTTCAACTAGCTGAAAGGGGGTTCCAAAGAGGATGGATCTAGACTGTTCTCAGTGGTACCAGATTACAGAACAAGGAGTAATGCTCTGAAGTTGCAGTGGGGAAGGTAGGTTGGATATTAGGAAAAACTTTTTCACTAGGAGGGTTGTGAAGCACTGGAATGGGTTACCTAGGGAGGTGGTGGAATCTCCTTTCTTAGAGGTTTTTATGGTCAGGCTTGACAAAGCCCTGGCTGGGATGATTTAGTTGGGGATTGGTCCTGCTTTGAGTGGGGGGTTGGACTAGATGACCTCTGGAAGTCCCTTCTGGGCCCAAAACTGGACACAGTATTCCAGATGAGGCCTCATCAATGTCGAATTAAGGGGAACGATCATGTTCCTCGATCTGCTGGCAATGCCCCTACTTATATAGCCCAAAATGCCGTTAGCCTTCTTGGCAACAAGAGCACACTGTTGACTCATATCCAGCTTCTCGTCCACTGTGACCCCTAGGTTCTTTTCTGCAGAACTGCTACTCAGCCATTCGGTCCCTAGTCTGTAGCAGTGCATGGGATTCTTCCGTCCTAAGTGCAGGACTCTGCACTTGTCCTTGTTGAACCTCATCAGGTTTTTTTTGGCCCAATCCTCTAATTTGTCTAGGTCCCTCTGTATCCGATCCCTACTCTCTAGCGTATCTACCACGCCTCCCAGTTTAGTGTCATCTGCAAACTTGCTGAGAGTGCAGTCCACACCATCCTCCAGATCATTAATAAAGATATTAAACAAAACCGGCCCCAGGACCGACCCTTGGGGCACTCCGCTTGAAACCGGCTGCCAACTAGACATGGAGCCATTGATCACTACCCGTTGAGCCTGACGATCTAGCCAGCTTTCTATCCACCTTACAGTCCATTCATCCAGCCCATACTTCTTTAACTTGCTGGCAAGAATACTGTGGGAGACTGTATCAAAAGCTTTGCTAAAGTCAAGGAATAACACATCCACTGCTTTCCCCTCATCCACAGAGCCAGTTATCTCATCATAGAAGGCTATTAGGTTAGTCAGGCATGACTTGCCCTTGGTGAATCCATGCTGACTGTTCCTGATCACTTTCCTCTCCTCTAAGTGTTTCATAATTGATTCCTTGAGGACCTGCTCCATGATTTTTCCAGGGACTGAGGTGAGGCTGACTGGCCTGTAGTTCCCCGGATCCTTCTTCTTCCCTTTTTTAAAGATGGGCACTACATTAGCCTTTTTCCAGTCATCCGGGACCTCCCCCGATCGCCATGAGTTTTCAAAAATAATGGCTAATGGCTCTGCAATCTCATCCGCCAACTCCTTTAGCACCCTCGGATGCAGCGTATCCGGCCCCATGGACTTGTGCACGTCCAATTTTTCTAAATAGTCCCGAACCACTTCTTTCTCCACAGAGGGCTGGTCACCTTCTCCCCATACTGTGCTGCTCAGTGCAGTAGTCTGGGAGCTGACCTTGTTCGTGAAGACAGAGGCAAAAAAATCATTGACTACATTAGCTTTTTCCACATCCTCGGTCACTAGGTTGCCTCCCTCATTCAGTAAGGGGCCCACACTTTCCTTGACTTTCTTCTTGTTGCTAACATACCTGAAGAAACCCTTCTTGTTACTCTTAACATCTCTTGCTAGCTGCAACTCCAAGTGTGATTTGGCCTTCCTGATTTCACTCCTGCATACCTGAGCAATATTTTTATACTCCTCCCTGGTCATTTGTCCAGTCTTCCACTTCTTGTAAGCTTCTTTTTTGCGTTTAAGATCAGCAAGGATTTCACTGTTTAGCCAAGCTGGTCGCCTGCCATATTTACTGTTCTTTCTACACATCGGGATGGTTTGTTCCTGCAACCGCAATAAGGATTCTTTAAAATACAGCCAGCTCTCCTGGACCCCTTTGCCCTTCATGTTATTCTCCCAGGGGATCCTGCCCATCTGTTCCCTGAGGGCGTCAAAGTCTGCTTTTCTGAAGTCCAGGGCCCGTATTCTACTGCTCTCCTTTCTTCCTTGTGTCAGGATCCTGAACTCGACCATCTCATGGTCACTGCCTCCCAGGTTCCCATCCACTTTTCCTTCCCCTACTAATTCTTCCCTGTTTGTGAGCAGCAGGTCAAGAAAAGCTCTGCCCCTAGTTGGTTCCTCCAGCACTTGCACCAGGAAATTGTCCCCTACACTTTCCAAAAACTTCCTGGATTGTCTGTGCACAGCTGTATTGCTCTCCCAGCAGATATCAGGGTGATTAAAGTCTCCCATGAGAACCAGGGCCTGTGATCTAGCAACTTCTGCTAGTTGCCAGAAGAAAGCCTTGTCCACATCATTCCCCTGGTCTGGTGGTCTACAGCAGACTCCGACCACGACATCACCCTTGTTGCTCACACTTCTCAACTTTATCCAGAGACTCTCAGGTTTTTCTGCAGTTTCATACCGGAGCTCTGAGCAGTCATACTCCTCTCTTACATACAACGCAACTCCCCCACCTTTTCTGCCCTGCCTGTCCTTCCTGAACAGTTTATATCCATCCATGACAGTACTCCAGTCATGTGAGTTATCCCACCAAGTCTCTGTTATTCCAATCGCATCATAGTTCCCTGACTGTGCCAGGACTTCCAGTTCTCCCTGCTTGTTTCCCAGGCTTCTTGCATTTGTGTATAGGCACTTAAGATAACTCATCGATCGTCCCTCTTTCTCAGTATGAGACAGGAGTCCTCCCCTTTTGCTCTCTCCTGCTTGTGCTTCCTCCCAGGATCCCATTTCCCCACTTACCTCAGGGCTTTGGTCTCCTTCCCCCGGTGAACCTAGTTTAAAGCCCTCCTCACTAGGTTAGCCAGCCTGCTGGCGAAGATGCTCTTCCCTCTCTTCGTTAGGTGGAGCCCGTCTCTGCCTAGCACTCCTCCTCCTTGGAACACCATCCCATGGTCGAAGAATCCAAAGCCTTCTCTCCGACACCACCTGCGTAGCCATTCGTTGACTTCCACGATTCGACGGTCTCTACCCAGGCCTTTTCCTTGCACAGGGAGGATGGACGAGAACACCACTTGCGCCTCAAACTCCTTTATCCTTCTTCCCAGAGCCACGTAGTCTGCAGTGATCCGCTCAAGGCCATTCTTGGCAGTATCATTGGTGCCCACGTGGAGAAGCAGGAAGGGGTAGCGATCCGAGGGCTTGATGAGTCTTGGCAGTCTCTCCGTGACATCGTGTATCCTAGCTCCTGGCAAGCAGCAGACCTCTCGGTTTTCCCGGTCGGGGCGGCAGATAGATGACTCAGTCCCCCTGAGGAGGGAGTCCCCGACCACCACCACCCTCCTCCTCCTCTTGGGAGTGGTGGTCGTGGAACCCCCATCCCTAGGACAGTGCATCTTTTGCCTTCCAATCGGTGGAGTCTCCTTCTGCTCCCTTCCCTGAGATGGGTCATCTAGTCCACTCTCCGCATTAGTACCTGTAGAGAGAACATGGAAACGATTGCTCACCTGTATCTCCATTGCTGGTACATGGACGCTCCTCTTTCTCCTTCTGGAGGTCACATGCTGCCAAACTTCTTCACCATCCTTCTGTCCCTGCTGCGGCTGCTCTGAATCGTCAGAACATTGTGGCCGTAGAAGCATCTCCTGACGTCTGTCCAGGAAATCTTCATTTTCCCTTATGCAACACAGAGTCGATACTCGTTTCTCCAGACCTCGAACCTTCTCTTCCAATATGGAGACCGGCTTCTGTCCTGTGGAAGAAAGACAAACATGGCACAACCTGTGCAGGTTACAACAGCTGATCGCTCACCTTCCATATCACCTTCCTCTTAAGAGCTTCCTGATGAATGTAGACCTGAGGGTTGATTTAATTCCCTGTAACTTTGGCTAGTCCTAAATTCATACCCTGGCACTTTATATCAGAGCAAACTAAACTACTCATTGCTAGAGGATAACTTCTCCAAAACTGATGCTGTTCACATTTTAAAAATACAGAGGCAGATCCACAGCTGGTGTGAATTCTTATAGATCTGTTGAGTTGAATGAAGTTCTAATAATTGGTACCAACTGAGGACCTGCCACCTGGACTCTCTCATATCAGCTGTTCTCTCAAATGCAGTCTTTTCCTTCTTAGAATAATATTTAGAAAAAGCAGTTTCACAGCTCCTGGGGGTATTGTCTAGTCTCCAGACTTCACAGTCCTTATTGACCTTCCAGTGCTTCAAAGCCTTCCCCAGGTGGCCCCTTCTCTCTGAAGCTATCTGACAGGTCCAGTAAGCCCCAGCCCAGTTCCTTCTCTGATCCTGCATCCTAGTTATACCACTTTGGCTGAGAGGCAGGAAACCCTATAAGCTGTAACCTGTAGGGCACATATGACCAGGAGCAAGCATGTGACCTGACACTTTAGCTCCCTGTTTTAAAGGGCCCAAGGACTATAACAGGCACACTGGGATGTGTATGTGCCCCACGCCCACTTCCCTGTTACAGCTAGGCTTTCATTATAGTATTTTCTCCCCTGCCTGCCCACCCTGTAAGATTCCAACCTACGTCCTTTATAGCTCTCTTTGACTTTCTCCTTTCAGTATTCAAACTGTGAGATCATGTTGGTGATTGATTTTTCCAGAGTTTACATTCCTTTAATTCTTTGGGCCTTTTCTGCTTATATTTTTATTTATTTTATTTGTAGTGTCAACAGTGTGTAAAGCATTTTATAGACAGGTAAGAAAATTATTTTCTTCTGAAGAGCTTGCAAACACAGAAGGGGAGAGAAGACTATAAAAGCAGCATGACTGAATGTAGAAGTTTAGCAGGCATCTTTTCAGTTCCATAATTTTTATTGCACTGTAAATTTTTTTTATAGGAAATACTTGTAGTCATCTAGTTCCTGATTCCCAAGTTTATACTTCTTAATCTCATGCATTCTTTTAATTCAGCATATCCAAAATGTGTCCAGTTAAGTAATAAGAAGAACACTTTCAACCTAATTATCCTCTCCTTTCTCCTGGAATTCAATATCACATTCAGCCTACCTCTCAGAGCAGAGGTGGGTGATACAACAACAAACTCATTTGCCTCCCACATCTGAGGACTATAAGTCTTTTAAGCATCATCACTTCTGTAATACTGTGAACATTCAACACTCTTGATCAACCCACTGTGAAAATTCTTTCTGCTGCCTTTATTTCCTCTTGTTTTGACTGCTATCATTCACTCTCGTGCTGTTTCCCTGCATCCCAACTCTTAAATTACTATAATCTACAATAATGGCAGCAGCACAACACTCTTGTAAGCTGTAGTGTTTTGGATCACTACTATAATGGGTTCATATTTCCAAAATGTGTAATGCCTTGTCTCTCCTCACCTGTATCTCAAAATGTGAATGTTAGCCTGTCCTCATTAGCTTCCTGCCTCTAGCAGTAGTACAAAATCTCTCTCTGATACTTCTAGAATTTCCATAGAATGGTTCCATTCAACCTCATCTGTATTTTCCAGCTAATTTGTATTCTTCTTTAATGTCAATTATAGTATGGTATTGGACACAAAAATGGGACTTGTATAAAACTGTTTTGGCTGTAACATAGGACATGAATCAAAAAGGGAAAGAGCAAGGGGAAACTGAGTGGATACGGAGGAACTTGACGGGTAAAAGTCATATCTTCTTACCCATGCAACTGCTGTCATTGAAATCAGAGGCACTCAAGTGACTAAGGTCAAACATGATTAGGCCCTCAGATTTGTATTGCTTGTTTTGAAGCATTTTTATTTAAATACCTCATTCATTATTCCTTTGCATGTACCATTAAAAATCTAAGGACTGCATAATGTGCAGGAAGGAAAACAAGTTGCTGAATGTAATGGGCTAGCCTTCTAACAATAGCCTCTAATTTTTCACCCATAATTAATCTTCCATAGTCAATTGTGGGCATACATTATAGCATTTAGAACTTTAACTATCTGCAGACACAACCAGATAAAGCTACATTTTAATGTAGTCACCAGCAGTAGCTTGCAGGCACAAAAATAATGGTTTTTGTTTGTTTTTAAACATGGACCAAACTAATTAGTGTAGTGGTGATAACAGAGAAATACTATAATAGCATACAACTCTGATTTTAAAATTAATAGAAATAGCAAATTAAATGGTAGGTAAAATATCAAATGTTCCAGACTAGGTATGTAAAATATTAAACGGTTAACTGATAAGTATTAGTCTTACTGTTAATATATTGTAGCTAACATTTAAAACAGATTGGCAGCAGCCCCGGACTCCAACCCCCTGCTGTGTGGGGCCAGGCAGGAGCCCCGGACACTGACCCCTTGCTGTGTGTGGCCAAGCGGTAGCCCTGGACCCCGACCCCACCCCCGTCGTGTTAACGATTAAATGGTTAACCAGTATAATTTTAATAGTTTAAATGGGTACTTTTAAAAATGATATTTACATCCCTATTCCAGACTTGTTTAATGCACAACTGTAAATCATTTTTAATGCCAAATCCTTGTTCTATTGAAGTCAGTGGGAGTTTTGCCTTTAACTTAAATGGAATGAAGCTTTGGTCCTTAGTCAAGAATTGCACTGTGTCCTGTACTACAGCTGTGGAACGCAAACTACAAGGAAATTAAACGACCGTGAATTGTTCTATAACCACATGATCACTGGCAAATCTTTATGAATGAATTTTCTAAAATCAGTATCAGATAATCCAGTATGGTGTTGTTCATTACAGTCACCAGCTGACTTTCAGAAATGGTGGCTAATTCTTCTGATGCACCATAATGGTGCATCAGAATATTTAGTGCAATTCTAAATGGTAAGAGGTCCCTTGTCTAAAATAGAGCAAATATTGAATATCCCAGGGATCTTTCAAAGGGTTAAGAGATCAATCTGAAAAAATCCAGAGAGTAGAAAAGTGGAACCTTTATGAATTAACATATATTCCTTTTTAAATCTTCTGACATTTTCGGATTTTGATGGAAGTGACTGGCCTAATCTGTTTTTGACAGTTTTTATCTGCATTCCACTTCCTCCAATTCTTTCCTTTACAGCCATATGTCTAAGCTCCTTTGGGTACTAATGATTTTAAAGGATAAAGATTACAGTATCTGAGACTACAGATAGCAGAGGAGTAAGGACTGCTAATTATGAGCCACATGTGATAATGGGTAATCATGTGTAAATAAACAATTGACCGAAAAGCAGATCTCTTTCCTTTGCTCTTTCTACACATGTAAACACACATGTACATGCATGTGCATGAACACACAGGCACTCATACTAGCAGAGGGAAGAGAGGTCTCAGTAACCTTCAAAAGTCAGGTTTTCCTCCCATTTCACCTAAATTCAAGCGCAATTCACCATTCTCATACCAAATTATTCTTTGGAAGGAAAAGATAGGCTTGTGGTTAAGGCACTGACTTGAGACTTGGGAGATCTACATTCAATTCCAAGCTCAGTTATAGATATTCTGCATAACCTTGGATAAGTTTATAATGGAATCGCAACCTTAGTGGGCACCTCTAGGTATTACTGTAGCACAAATACCACTCCACAGCAAAAGGATCTGATGTTTAGCTTCTTTAAAGAACTAAATAAAAAGCGAAACAGAACTGAAGAAGAAATCTTTCTTTAAAACACCTCTAATAATAGCAAAATCACACACACAAAATGGTTCCATTACCATCCATTTCTTTTTTTATAAATCCTTTCCCCCCTCCCCCAAAGTTTGCTCCAGTGTGAAAAGTTTTCATTTAATTTTACATATGTCATAAAATAACCCAACTAGATGCTAAGAAATTTATAACTAGCTAGAGAGATTAAGACAATAAAAATGAAGATGTAATGAACTGTCTCAAGAACCACAGTTTGCCACTTTATTGCTGTGTCAATGCTTGGTTAAACACTAAAATTTCATAGTTTTTGACATAGTGCTAATGTAGAAACATTTATGCTTCAGACTAAATTGTATGGGCTAAACTTATCAGCATTGTATGGTTAATGTTCATTACAAAGTGTTGTCTTCCTTTTTATGTTAAAGAAGAACTTTAATATTTGGCATATTCAGATATGTCTGAAAACTTAAAAGCACTTGAAAAGTACATGAATTTCATATTTTTCTTGCCACATTGCTAATTACCAAATATATTGTGTTAAAAAACCTCATAGCGTGTAATGTTCAGTAAAATACTCTAAAATCGAGTTGGTTGTAGTGAAGATATGTTACATCAACTGCACAAGCACACAAATCAGGCAGCTTCTTTTCAGACTTCTGGAAACATCTTGTTCAAATTGGGCATGCTCAGAGGCTTAACCTCATCATAGTTACTCCCATACTGGAAACGTGCTACCTGTTCTATGCAGCCCATCTCACTTCTTTGCTTGACATGAAGTGGAGTTCTAATACTAGATTTTTTGACATTACAGTAATTTCCAAAGCAATAGACAATTCAACAGTGGAGAATAAAGTGTTATACCATAACCTCAGTGTTCAGACACCACTGCAGGATTGCACAGAAAGCAACATATAGCTGACAGAGAATGCTTATTACTGACACAGATATCAATAACAGCAGAGGAAATGCAAAAATATTAGCCAAGTACCTTCTGATACTTTTTTCTCCCTGAAATTTCCTCAGATGTGAAACATTTTTAAGTTTCTCTTTATTAATCCTTTATAAAGTTTTGTGGTATAACATATTCCTAGTTTACTGTAGGCTTTAACTCTTCATTAAGAGTATAATCCTAGTTAGAGAGACTGGGATAGATAATTTAGTGACATGCAACCAAATGCACTAAAATGGGAAACAAATCACAATCGTACAGCATTTCCCCAAGGTCTAATTACATAAAGTACTGTCACGGTGTGCGTCACCCACCACCAGACTGTCGCCTCCTCGTGGTCGTTCTGGGGATTAGCTCGGGGCCAACACCTCCATCTGCAACTTGTCACTCCTTTTCTGAAATCCGCCTGCAACCCCTCCCGCAGCATCAGGAACCGTAGTGTCCTCTTCATGGCTCAGCCATCCGGTCAAGTCACTATCCGTGTTCCCCTCCTTCCAGGGAAGTTTAGCTCCTAGTCTATCCACTTCCCCACTGGCAACTGCAGTGAATTGTCCTGCCACTCCCCCAGGTCCACCCACTACTCCGGGTCCCAGCCCAGGGACCCGGTGGATTGCAGCCTCCTGCTGCATCCCTCTGCCTCTACTATTGCTGCCTTTCCTTAGGCCACTTCCCCACAACCAAAGCACCCTCCTCAGTCTCAGCAGCCTGTCCAGAGCTCCTTCTCTTCTCCCCGGGTTTCTGTCTGCACTGCTCTGTCCAAGGCGTTACAGGATTGCACCCTACTCTAGACACACACTTCCCTCCTCAGGCTCCAGGAAGCTACTGACCCTGCTGCAAATATTTTAACATGTTTGAGATGTTGGCATGTGCCTGGCATTCAGCTCCTCTCCTGAGAATAAATCCAGAGCTGAATTCCAAGATAAAGGAGATAAAACCTTTTTTGTGAGGTGTATAGCTTCCGGGCCAAATCCTGCTTGCCTTATTCACGTAGGATTAAATTAACTCCTCTCCAGAGGCTAGCACAAAGCCTATGCATCACTTAGGTTTGGGATGGCCAACTGGATACCGGTAAATTTCACCCATGGATTTTAAGACGTAGAGTGATGCAGGCAGAATTTGCACCACTATGCAAAACTATCTCCAAAACCTCACAAGCTTCATCTCAGGGAAAACTATTTACTTCTTGGTTCTGGAAGGGTATAGCTCTGAAGGAAGCATTTCTGTGAGATATTAATCTACAGAATTTGGTTTCAGATTTACAGCAGAATGGTTTTAAGTGATGAAGGCAAAGTGTTGCTGTCCTGGTAAGATCTACTTACTGTAGTGCGAAATGAAATACATGATTCTAGTTATCTTCTACTGAGCATTCCTAACCATCTGCAAGACAGCATCGATGAAGGAATTTAGCATGTGGCAAGAATTTTTCCAGTGACTTTACTGGTGGATGTCTTTTTATCATGCAGGTGCAGATAGACATGTTTAGTTGAGTTAGTAGGACTCTTGCCTTTAAACTAGGAGGTCATGGATAAAACCTACTCCTTGTACTCCTGTCAAGCACTGTATTGTTAGCTAGGCCATCCTTCAAATGAGATGTTAAAGTAAGCTCTAAGAATCCATTGGCACATTTCAGAAGGCAAAGTAGATAATGTCCTAGCCAGCATTCCCCTTCTCAGTAATACAGTTCTACAGGTGAGCTGTTGTTGGCTTTAAGGCCTTGTCTTTATGGGTATTTTAATCATGTTAGTTCAATTGAATTAGCTTAACACTATTGAAGAACTTCTTGAAGACACAGGCTAACACTTTTAAAGTCATATTGGTTAGGCTTGGTTTAGCCTCTGAGGTTAAAACACGGCAAGCTAATATAGCTTCACAGATGGTAGCTGATGTCTTCAATAGGCTTTTCAGTTGTAGTAAGCCACTTGATTGAGTTGACACAAATGAAGAACACATCCTTTTTGCTTGTCAAAATAATCCTTTATTTACTTATGCAATACCTGCACTACCACCATCTAACTCATTGTTATGAAAAGGGCATTGGGATACCTTATGTATTAGAGCCAATGTATTAAATAAATACACTTTTAAAAAACAGTAATAAAGACTTTGGCATCAAATATCCATAATAATTGAAATATTATTATGTAATAATAGTTTATCTAGTTTCATTTCATTTTTATTGCTTCCCTGCAGGTCAAGGCAACAGATGCAGATGCAGGCCAGTTTGGTCGTATCGAATATTTTCTTTATGATGGATTCCATAACTATGAAAAATCTAAAGCATTCCAGATAGATCTCCATACAGGACACATCTGTGTGTGTCAAGACATTGATAGGGAAGAGAATCCAGCCACTTACGATCTCCTAGTGAAAGCTACAGATGGGGTAAGTTTCACCCTGGAATATTACTAGACTTGTAAGCATGTTTTGTATATTGAGCACAAATATATAGTTTTAACAAGGGATGGAAGTTTTTAATATGTTTATATGGAAGTTAAGAGGACAGCCTACAGTCTATGGGCTTGTCTACACTACAAAATTAGGTCAGATTTATAGAAGCCGGTTTTATAGAAACCGGTTTTATGCAGCCGACTGTGTGTGTCCCCACATAAAATGCTCTAAGTGCATGAAGTTGGCGGACCGCGTCCACAGTACCGAGGCTAGCGTCGACTTCCGGCGCATTGCACTATGGGTGCCTATGGGTACCTATCCCACAGTTCCCGGAGTCTCCGGCGCCCATTGGAATTATGGGTTGAGATCGCAATGCCCGAATGATGCAAAGCAGTGCCGCGGGGGGTTCTGGGTACATTGCGTCACGCCCCTCCCCCGCCGTCACAGCAACGGCAGACAATAGATTCGCGCCTTTTTACCTGGGTTACCTGTGCAGACAACATACCACGCCAAGCATGGAGCCCGCTCAGCTCAGCTCACCGTCACCATATGTCTTCCGGGTGCCGGCAAACGTGGGACTGCATTGCTAAACAGCAGCAGCAGCTTACTGCCTTTTGGCGGTAGACGGTGCAGCATGAGTAGTAGCCTTCATCGGCGCTCGGGATGCTGGTAGCTGTGGGGCTGGCAGCCGTAGGGCTGCATTGCACCAGCCCCTTGCCTTTTGGCAGTAGATGGTTTATTACGACTGGTAACCGTCCTGTCAGTATTGTCTGCTGAGCATCCAGAAGAGGTCGAGGGCGATCTGGGTGCTCAGCAGATCTGCAAGAAGAGCTTTCCTCAGGTCTGAAAGCAAGTAAATTTACAGGTTGCCTGAAATGCTCATAGATGTCCTCGTTGGACAATGATGGTTACCAGTCGTAGTATACTATTTGCTGCCAAGTATTGTCTGCTAAGCACCCAGAAAAGGCCGAGGGCGATCTGGGTGCTGGCAGACAATACTTGCCTTTAACCGTCCTCGTTGGACAATGATGGTTACCAGTCGTAGTATACTATTTGCTGCCAAGTATTTGCTGCCAAGCACCCAGAAAATGCCGAGGGCTATCAGTCATGCTGCACTGTCGTCTTAAGATGTAAAAAATAGATTTGTTCTGTATTCATTTCCTTCCCCCCTCCCTCCGTCAAATCAAGGGCCCGCTAAACCCAGGCTTAGGAGTTCAATCTCTGAGGGGGGGGGGCATTCTGTGTGACAGTTGTTTGTATTTCTCCCTGATGCACAGCCACCTTTCTTGATTTTAATTCCCTGTACCTGTACGCCATGTCGTCAGTCGCCCGCCCCTCCCTCCCTCCCTCCCTTCTTCCCCTGGTCTTTAGATACTAGTTTCGCGCCTTTTTTCAGACCAGACGCCATAGCTAGCACTGGAATCATGGAGCCCGCTCAGATCACCGCAGCAATTATGAGCACTATGAACACCACGCGCATTGTCCTGGAGTATATGCAGAGCCTGGACATGCCAAAGCAAAACCAGGAGGACCAGCTGAGGAGGAGGAGGCGATTGCAGCGCGGCGACGATAGTGATGAAGAAATTGACATGGACCTCTCACAAGGCACAGGCCCCAGCAATGTGGAAATCATGGTGTTACTGGGGCAGGTTCATGCCATGGAACGCCGATTCTGGGCCCGGGAAACAAGCACAGACTGGTGGGACCGCATCGTGTTGCAGGTCTGGGACGATTCCCAGTGGCTGCGAAACTTTCGCATGCGAAAGGGCACTTTCATGGAACTTTGTGACTTGCTTTCCCCTGCCCTGAAGCGCCAGAATACCAGGATGAGAGCAGCCCTCACAGTTGAGAAGCGAGTGGCGATAGCCCTGTGGAAGCTTGCAACGCCAGACAGCTACCGGTCAGTCGGGAATCAATTTGGAGTGGGCAAATCTACTGTGGGGGCTGCTGTGATCCAAGTTGCCAGGGCAATGAGAGACCTGGTGATATCAAGGGTAGTGACTCTGGGAAACGTGCAGGACATAGTGGATGGCTTTGCTGCAATGGGATTCCCAAACTGTGGTGGGGCGATAGACGGAACCCATATCCCTATCTTGGCACCGGCGCACCAAGCCACCGAGTACATAAACCGCAAGGGGTACTTTTCAATGCTGCTGCAAGCCCTGGTGGATCACAAGGGACGTTTCACCGACATCAACGTGGGCTGGCCGGGAAGGGTAGATGATGCTCGCGTCTTCAGGCACTCTCTTCTGTTTCGAAAGCTGGAGGAAGGGACTTTCTTCCCGGACCAGAAAATAACCATTGGGGATGTTGAAATGCCTATCGTGATCCTTGGGGACCCAGCCTACCCCTTAATGCCATGGCTCATGAAGCCATACACAGGCAGCCTGGACAGGAGTCAGGACCTGTTCAACTACAGGCTGAGCAAGTGCCGAATGGTGGTGGAATGTGCATTTGGGCGTTTAAAAGCGCGCTGGCGCAGCTTACTGACTCGCTGTGACCTCAGCGAAAAGAATATCCCCATTGTTATTGCTACTTGCTGTGCGCTCCACAATATCTGTGAGAGTAAGGGGGAGACATTTATGGCGGGGTGGGAGGTAGAGGCAAATCGCCTGGCCGCTGATTACGCGCAGCCAGACACCAGGTCGGTTAGAGCAGCACAGCAGGGCGCGGTGCGCATCAGAGAGGCTTTGTAAACTAGTTTTGTGACTGGGCAGGATATGGTGTGAAACTTCTGTTTGTTTCTCCTTGATGAAATCGCAGCCCCCCCCACGCACCCGGTTAACTCTACTACCCTGTAAACCAAGCACCCCAACCTCCCCTCCCCTCCCCTCTTCAAGCACCACTTGCAGAGGCAATAAAGTCATTGTTACTTCACATTCATGCATTCTTTATTAATTGAGCACACAACTAGGGGGATAATTGCAAAGGTAGCCCGGGATGGGTGGGGGAGGAGGGAAGCAGCACACAACTAGGGGGATAATTGCAAAGGTAGCCCGGGATGGGTGGGGGAGGAGGGAAGGAAAAGGACACACTGCACTTTAAAACTTTAAAACTTATTGCTGTGGAAATCATCTAGGGTGGAGTGATTGGGTGGCCGGAGGCCCCCCCACCGTGTTCTTGGGCGTCTGGGTGAGGAGGCAATGGGACTTGGGGAGGAGGGCTGGTGGTTACAGAGGGGCTGTAGCGGCAGTCTCTGCTCCTGCTGTTGGTTACAGAGGGGCTGTAGCGGCGGTCTCTGCTCCTGCTGTTGGTTACAGAGGGGCTGTAGCGGCGGTCTCTGCTCCTGCTGTTGGTTACAGAGGGGCTGCAGCGGCGGTCTCTGCTCCTGCTGCCTTTCCTGCAGCTCAACCATACGCAGGAGCATATCACTTTGATGCTCCAGCAGCCGGAGCATCGACTCTTGCTTTCTGAGTACAAGTTGACGCCACTTCTCCTCTTCAGCCCGCGATTCAGCACGCCACCTCTCCTCTCGCTCATATTGGGCTTTTTTAAAATCAGTCATTGACTGCCTCCACGCATTCTGCTGTGCTCTGTCAGCGTGGGAGGCAGTCTGTAGTTCAGTGAACATTTCGTCACGCGTCCTTCGCTTCCTTCTTCGAATATTCACTAGCCTCTGTGAAGGTGAAACATTTGCAGCTGGTGGAGGAGAAGGGAGAGTTGTTTAAAAAAGATACATTTTTGAGAACAATGGGTACACTCTATCACTTTAGATTTTGCCGTGCATCACACAGCACATGTGCTTTCGTTACAAGGTCGCATTTTTCCTCTTATATTGAGGACCTGCCTGTTTGGTGTGAGAGATCACTCACGCAGTTCCAGGCCACAGATTTCAGCTTGCAGGCAGCCATGGTAAGACACAGTCTTTTGGCTTTTTTAACCTTGTTAACAAGTGGGGATGGTTTAAAACAGTACTGCTCTCATTAACCATACCAAGCACCCGTTGGGTTGGCCATTTAAAATGGGTTTGCAATGTAAAAGGAGGGGCTGCGGTTTCAGGTTTAACATGCAGCACAAACCCAACTAACTCCCCTCCCCCACACACCCAATTCTCTGGGATGGTCACTTCACCCCTCCCCGCCACCGCGTGGTTAGCAGCGGGGAATATTTCTGTTCAGCAGAGCAGGAAGGGGCACCTCTGAATGTCCCCTTAATAAAATCGCCCCATTTCAACCAGGTGACCGTGAATGATATCACTCTCCTGAGGATAACAAAGAGCGATAAGGAATGGATGTTGTCTGCATGCCAGCAAACACCGGGACCATACGCTGCCATGCTTTGTTATGCAATGATTCCAGACTACGTGCTACTGGCCTGGCGTGGTAAAGTGTCCTACCATGGCGGACGGGATAAGGCAGCCCTCCCCAGAAACCTTTTGCAAAGGCTTTGGGAGTACATGAAGGAGAGCTTTCTGGAGATGTCCCTGGAGGATTTCCGCTCCATCCCCATACATGTTAACAGACTTTTCCAGTAGCTGTACTGGCCGCGATTGCCAGGGCAAATTAATCATTAATCATTAAACACGCTTGTTTTTAAACCATGTGTAATATTTACAAAGGTACACTCACCAGAGGTCCCCTGTGTGCCCACAGGGTCTTGGGTGAGTTCGGGGTTTACTGGTTCCAGGTCCAGGGTGACAAACATATCCTGGCTGTTGGGGAAACTGGTTTCTCCGCTTCCTTGCTGCTGTGAGCTATCTATGATGTTCTCTCCATCCTCATCTTCCTCGTCCGCCGAACCCGCTTCCCTGTCTCCAGAGAGGGACTGATAGCACACGCTTGGGCTACTGGTGGCTGCACCCCCTAGAATGGCATGCAGCTCCTCGTAGTAGCGGCATGTTTGCGGCTCAGCCCCGGACCTTCCGTTTGCGTCTCTGGCTTTGTGGTAGGCTTGCCTTAGCTCCTTAATTTTCACGCGGCACTGCTGTGCGTCCCTGTTATGGCCTCTGTCCTTCATGGCCTTGGAGATCTTTTCTAATGTTTTGCCATTTCTTTTACTGTTTCGGAGTTCGGCCAGCACTGCTTCATCTCCCCAGATGGCGATCAGATCCCGTACCTCCCGTTCGGTCCAGGCTGGAGCTCTTTTGCGATCCTGGGACTGGGACTGGGACTCCATCACGGTTACCTGTGCTGATGAGCTCTGCGTGGTCACCTGTGCTCTCCACGCTGAGCAAACAGGAAATGAAATTCAAACGTTCGCGGGGCTTTTCCTGTCTACCTGGCCAGTGCATCTGAGATGAGAGTGCTGTCCAGAGCGGTCACAATGAAGCACTGTGGGATAGCTCCCGGAGGCCACTAATGTCGAATTCCGTCCTCACTACCCAATTCCGACCCCCATAAGGCCGATTTTATCGCTAATCCCCTCGTCGAGGTGGTGTAAAGAAACCGGTTTAAAGGGCCCTTTAAGTCGAAAGAAAGGGCTTCGTCGTGTAAACGTGTCCAGGTTTAAGTCGACTTAACGCAGCTAAAGTCGACCTAAACTCGTAGTGTAGACCAGGCCTATGTAGACTACACTGGATGCTCACAGGCTTTGCTGGCTGGGATATATGGAACATATGCCTCAAGAACGTCTGTTGATGGGTGTGCTCTGTGGCCAACTCAAGAACTGCCAATGTTGCAGAGGAAAGCCAAAGCTCCAATACAGCAACAAGGTCAAGCAGGGTCTCAAGAAATTCAGCATTCCCATTGACAGCTTGAAGACACAACCCACAACTGCTCAGTCTGGAGAAGCCGGGTCAAGGCTGGTGCAGTCATTGCCGAGAGCCATCAGATAGCCCAGACTGAGGCCCGCAGGTGAGCCAGGAAGCAGTGTGTGTTCCAACCGCCATCTGGCGGGTGGACCTGTAGCCACTGTGGGAAGGTCTGCCATTCGCACATCGGGCTCTTGTCTCACACTGCTGTCAAGCACCATTGACTGACTGACTTCGTCGTGTTTCCTTTCATCTGTCCAGATGTTGGATGGCCATGAATGTGGATGTTGCAGACATTTTAATTGGAAATAATGTATTGCTCCTAAGGTAATCAGAGAATAATAGAAAGTTATTAAAGTTTATGGGTAAATCATATTTTATCTTCAGATGGGTAAAAATAGTGCTGCTGAATAGAAATGAAAATACATATATGTGTATGCAGTCTCAAGATTAGATATATTAATAATGGATACTTGATCTGGATGAGAGCATTGGCAGTCTTAAGAGTTCCTCACATTTCCCTTTCATTTGGCTCAGAAGATTTGGGTTTTGCCAAAACTCTGTGATTTTCAAATAAAAATATAGTAAAAGAGGCTCAGATGGAAATGTTATATGTGTATTCTGATCAGATTAATGCCCCAGTGATAAAGTTTAACTCAAAATCATGAGAAAACTGTAGGCATGCCAAAACTATAGACTCTTTTATTTTTGGATCAGTCTGTGATTTATCTTCTTTCAAGGAAATCTGATTTTTCAGAGGTTCTGAGCATTTTATTGACTTGACTTTTAATTGTGGGAGCTCAGTGCTTTTAAAAATCAGATCCTAGGTTCCTCAAGTTGGCACCTAATATCCGTGCCCACTTTTCAAACTTTGTGCTTTAGTGTATAAAATCAGAGCTGGTACTGAGTCACCTTCTATCTCCACTGCTGCGTTAATGTAGCATGCACCTCCTCTTGGCCCCTTACAGTATGTCTTCATTGCAAAAAAAAAAAGGTAGGGCGGGGGGGAATATGTGCTTATCTCATGATAGCTAAACTATATTAGTTAACGCCAGTTAAAATAGCAATGAAGATATGGCAACGGAGGTAACCCAGATTAGCAGCTTGATTTAGGGTATGTCTACACTGCAGTTTGGAGGTGTGATTCTCAGCGCAGGTAGACAGACTCATGCTAGCTCAGCTCAAGCTAGCATGCTAAACATAGAAGTGTGGACACTGCAGTACTGATAGTGGTTCGGGTCAGGTTAAGTGTCTGAGTCCAAGCCTGCCCAGCCGACTGGGTCTGAGCTTAGATGGCTAGTCCAAACTGCTGCCTGTGCCACAACATCCACATTGCTTGAGCTGAGCTAGTGAGAGTCTTTCTGCTTGCGCAGGGAATCATACCTCCCAGCTGCAGAGTAGACATACCCTTAAAGTGTTTAGGGGAGCCTGGGATTGAACTGCAGCTGCTAATGTGAATTAAAAGCCAAGCTGCTGTGTCTTCACTGCGATTTTAACCTGAGTTAACAACGTGAGTTAAGAACAAACATTAATTTTTTTTTGCAGTGAAAACGGAGCCTGAGTGCTTATTTTCAATGCTTGGGAAGGAGCATGAATGATAGATGTTAGCTGTGGAAGAAGGGTTTGGCAAAAGAAGAGAGAATTAATGGAAAAAGATGGGAGAAGAGTGAAGGGTCATTGGTAGTGACAAAGGGAGGGAAGGAAGGAAGAAAGAAACTGAGAAGGTTAAATAGACAATGAAGAGGAGGAGAGTGAATTTTCCAGGTGGTACACAGCTTATTTTACAAATGAAATGGTGCAGTAGAACTATCAATTTCTTTCATCCTGTTTGTTTCTTCTCCATGATTTGATTTCTGAGCCTGCCTTTTTTTATATGTGCCTTTTTAGAAGCAGCAATGGGAGAAGCAGAACTGCTCAGAAGTGACCACAGGGAGACGAGTATAAAAATTGCCTTTGTTAAATTGATACTGTGACCGGGGTGCTAGTGGGGTGCACAGTGCCAGCTGTGGTCACTCAGTTAGGGTGAATTGCAAAGAATGGGGCAGACAGTCCCCATAAAGTTGGTGGATATTCCAATACCTAGATTTACTAAGCCAGCATAAAACAGTTTCTTTATTACCTCACTGGTTACTTAGAAGTCCAAACAACACAGTTCTCTTAAAGTGATCCAGCGTCAGGCTTCCATCCAGGTACCCATGTCAAATATGATGAAAATTTCTGTAAATCTTATTTCATCATATAAAAGAAAAGGTTCTACCGATCCCAAAGGATTGGACACATTACCTCCCAGGTTAATGAATGTTTCAGATCTTACCCAAATACACACTACAGCCAATTCTTATTGACTAAACTAAAATTTATTAAAAACAAAAGAGAGAGAGAGAGAGAGTATGATTAAAAGATCAACATACATACAGGCATGCGTTCAATTCATTTAGGTGCAGATTCATAGCAGAGATGGTGAGCTTTGTAATTGCAGAGTTTCTTTAGAATTCGGTTCATAGGTCATAGTCCAATGTCCGAATATCATATTCAGGGCGTACCAGTATAACTAAGACCTCAGTCTTGTGACTCAAACTTCCCCTGAAGAAGCTTAAGCAGATCTGAGGTGACAGAATCAGGACCCAAGGATCTTTTATACAATTTCGTGTATTTTGACAAGTTGGAGTTCCTCAGGGAACAAAAGATAATTAGGATGACTTTGAAGGAGGTCCATCACTGGTACTTAGCTATACGAATTAACATAAGGCCATTTGCTTGTTCCTCCACCATTCACAGTACATTCCAAAGAGAGATGAATACTGAGATATCCCGTGTTTACAATTCGTTTACATGATAGGATGTCCTTTTGACCTCTGAATTATTAGAATACAGCATAGACAGGGACTGTTGATTACATTGTCAACCCTACTCATACATATGTAAATACACACAAACACAAACATTATCTCCCTACATGTTTTTTGAGGATTATTTATTTTGCAGGATGTTTAACCGTTTCTAGCCATGCGTCACAGATACTCATGAGTAAAGCTGGGTGAAATTTTTCAGCTAAATTTTTTTTCTCCAAAAAATGCAATTTGGGTTGATTCATTTCATGAATTTGTGCCTGTTTCAGCAAATTGTTTCAGTTGATACAAACATTCAGAAATGTCAAAACTAATCACTTTAATTTTTCAGGCTAGATTCACTATGGGATTTAGGTGCCCTTTACAAAGCTGAGGATGATATGATGGTGACCTACTTATAGCCTGATGGTTAGGGCTCTCATCTGGGAGACCTAAATTCTTGTCTGTACTGAAACAGGGATTTAAACTCAGGTCTTCCCTCCTCCCAGGTGAATTCCCTAAGCACCACACTATTGGCTATTTTGGGATGAGTCAACTCAACATCTCCAGTTGAAGCTGTTCCACTTTTTTATCGAGAGAGAATGTGAGAATGGCTCTGTAGTGCAGTGGTTGGGGCACTCACCTGAGAGGAGGGACACCACAGTCCAAGTTCCTGTGACAGTGAATAATTATTTATAGAAAGTGAAAGAGCCTCTCCTCCCCAATCCCAGTGCCATGGTGGTTAGAGCACTCACCTGAGAGAGGGAAAGACTTTGGTTCAACTCCTGCTCCAGAATGGGGATTGAATCTGGGTCTCTCACATCCGAAAGTGTCCCAAACATTAGGTAAAAGGGAATCTAGCTCTTCATTTCCTTTTATTAAACAAAAGGTGAAAAATACCTGAAATTGAAATTAAATGTTTCATTTTGGGTCAAATGAAGCATTTAGTTTGACCCAAAACAAATTTTTTCAGATTTTTTTGATTTGCTGAATATTTTGAAAACTGTTTTGGTTTGAGCTGAACTGATTAAAAAAAAATTCGGAACTGCTAATGAACTGAAAAATCAGTTATTCTGCCAGCTCTACTTATGAAACCCAATCCTTCTGTCATGAAAGCTAGTGATATCAGTGGGGGCAAGATCGGGTCCAGTATTACTGCAAGTTGAAAAACAGCAGAGAAATCCAACATATGTTACACAAAATCCCCCCTTCTGGTTTCCTGAATCATTGAAGTTACATATTTAAACATGTACAAAAGTTAAGTCATACATGTGAAGCGTACCTCATTTTGAGAGATGTCTCTCATTTTAGTCCCTACGTTATCTACATGTTTGGTATCCCTCCCCTTTTATTATCAAAAATTACTTACATCAGAACTGTTGTAAGTAAGGTTATAGAAAGGAATGAATCCCACAGCACCTGCATGAATAATTTTTGTATTGTTCATTTTGGGGTCTTTGTCACACATGATCCTCCATATATGGACCTTTGCAGATTGAGAGCTATGTGTGCAGTAACATCAATTTTCTCATACGTCACATACTGTATATCCTTAGGTATCCATTTAGAGTCGGACTATACCAGTAAACCATAACTCTAAATACAGCTGTGGTATATAGCCACAACTTCCTACGAAAGCTCCAGGAGGTATTATGCTTTAATGAGAAACTATGTTTCCTGGAGTTTTTGTGGCTAGCAGATGCTGTGCTGCCACTTAAGCATGCAGCGCATTTTCCCCTCCATAGCCAGCCCATTTGTGGCGGGTGAGGGCCCTGGCTTCTCCCTTTTCCTTTTGTGTTTGCTTTTGCCTCTTGGGTACTAGTTAAAAAGCAGCATGTGTCCTCTAGAGACCACAGACTTGTGATTGTGGCTGGTCCCTGTGTGTGAGGGAAGCAGAAAGAGGGAGAAACGCACATCAACCCTCCTCCCACATGAACCTGCACAATGCTCAGCCACAGTTTGGCTCTAAATAGTTAAACAAGTGATTAGAAATAATACATTTGTGTGATGTGGACAAGTTAATGATATTAGGAGAGCCTTAATTTTGTGCATTTCCTGTTTTTTCTGTGCTTAAAATGCAATGTTTAAGTTGTAATTCACTTTCCACCTGCAAACTTCCATTTTTTTAGGTGTTTTTGAGTTACTAGTGAACTAAAAACATCTTGAACTGCTGCAAGAGTATAATGATTTTCATTCTCAAATAACACAAAAACAGGTGAAGGCATTTCCCTCAGGAAACCTTCCAAAATTTTTCAGCTGTAGGTTGAGACCAGGCATGGAAAATGTCAATCTCAATGGTGAGTTTTTCAGAAAGAGAATATGAAAAACAGGAATTTTAATGAAAGGTCTAACATAGTCTTAAAGGTGACCAAGAAAGGGGGATAAAATGGTATGCCCTTTTTTTGCTTTTAAAAGATCTGAGAATAAGGCCTGATATGTTTTAATGGACTTGTTTAGTTTTCCTTTGTTTATCTTTTACAATAAGAATGCAATGCAATAAGAAATTCCATGTTTTGTTTTCCCTGGGTTGGTTAGATGTGTATCCAGAATGTTTATACCCATCGTGGTAAACCTAGCAATACATGTTGTTGTACAATGAGGCATTAAAATAAACTCAATTGCATGTATGAAACAATATCCAATTTTTAAAAAGTGTGTATGTTTTCAGTGTTGTGCAGTTATACTCTGATCAAGCCTTATTGCTAATTAAGATACATAGCCCTATCCTTTTGTGTGCTCACCTGCATTAATTACATGATGTCCAACAGTTTGGTGTTCTACTTCATCCAAACAAACAGTGGTCCATACAGTTGCTAGAGGAAACCTACCATAGTACTAAAAAATGTAATTGTAGGAATGCTGAGACAGAATCCTTCTCCCTCAGCACTACAAATGCACCTACCACTGTAGTGCTTAGGCAGCAGTTACAAAACTGAAAATCTTATGACTTCTGTGTAAAGGAGATACAGATTATTCCTTTACCATACATTAACATTAAAAAGTTTATTAACATTAAGAAACACATTCTTTCCACATCTTTATTTGTTTAGTTCCAGTTTAATTGGTTTTGTCTTCCTGTCCCATTTGAACGCTTGTTCCTCTGAAAGATTGAAAAGACTAGCCCTTTTACCTGTATTTTAAAAACAGTTTCAAAATCAAATCTATTCTGCAGAAATTGCATTTGCAGGGAGTCAAGGACAAAGCATTTTAAGCATGGTGCTTTTAAAGAAATCACTTCTAATTACACATACAAGCACATTTGCTGAATGTGAAGGTGAAGTTACATAACTGATTATGATGAAAATTGAGTTGTATGCTCAGAGATGATTACCCCTCTAGTCCACTCAGAATGGTCTGTTTTCTTATTTACGCAGATGAAATTGTAAATTCTTTGCTATTAAGCATAATCTTTTGAAAATTAGAAGTAAATGCAATTGACAGTTTTTACAAATGTAAATCTTAAGGAAAAAAGAGAATGAGCACTATATATGGTGCATGTTCTGACCTAATTGTCAGGAGACACTTGATACATAACACTATAAAGAACAATGTTGATACTATATATTTGTTCAGGAATTTTAGAAATATGTTTTGTTTACTTAATTACATGAAATGGCTTGCAAGGTATATTGTACCCTTGACAATTTTGAAATCAGTCATTTTTAATAATCTGCGGCTTATCCCTCCACTGTTTGCTCAGGCCAAATTGCCATTCCTGAAATGAGGATTCCAATGGGAGCTTTATCTCAGAAAGGAGTAGAGGATTAGACCTCCGAATTATCAAATTCATAAGATATTGGTAAACATTATAAAACATATGTCATTTACCTGATAAACTAAAATGGATCTAAACTGGGTGATTATATATGACACTTAGACATGTTATTAAAAAGGAGTCATTTAGCTAATAAAATGCTATTATGTCTTCTGAACTGTTACAGACAGCTGTATATCAAGTATTCTATAATGGAAATGTCTGTGAAAGCTCTTAAAATAATATTGGCTGTGTGTTGACTGGTCAATTTTTAATCAAACACCAAAAGCAGTTGGATCAGTTCAACATTTAAAACTTTCCCAATGCTCCTTGGTATTTAGATGGATTCTGATGAAAGTGTGATGATACTGCTGAAACTCTAAATGGCTTTCCTACTATATGTTGTGTATAGAGAGAGACTTATGCTTGTTGTCTCTTTCTTGTGCTTTAGCAGTTACATGTAACAGCTACCAATATTCTTCTCTTTTTTTTAGTTAAAGCAGTTACTGTAATACACAAAGTGCCCAGTTCAGCACTCCTTTCTCAGGCAAAATTCCCATTGAAGTTAAAGCTTTTGAAATTAGTGGCTAATTCTATTCCTTCCTTGCCCCACTACAGCATTACAACTTAAAAACTGCATAAACATATTTCAAAGAAAATAAAATTTGTATTCAAGTCTTGAGAACCTATATATAACCTTTCAGTTTGGATCAAAATTTTAATGGAATCCTATATCCCAGCATGTTGGAAACTATAATTGAAATCCTGTCAGATTCTTATGCAGTCTTACAATGTAAACAGCAAAAATGCAGCTGTTCTACATAACATCATAGGTATTTGTTAAGCAGTAGAATCTTTTCTGTCAAGAAGGTAGTATTATTTATATTTGAAGAATGGTTTGAGAGGTTTATTGTTAGCTTCATGTTTTTACATAGATTGGATGTTGCTAGGGAAAAGAGAGTCTCCAGTTATGGTAATTTCAGCTCTGTAGCAGTATATCATGTTCATTGTTTGTTCCACATGTAACAAAATTTCAGAATCACAACAATGTGACTTGTACCCAACTTTATTGCCATTCCATCAATCAGCACAATTGTACTTAAAATGTTATTTAAGCATTTGAGAGACATGAAGTTATATGAGCAATATTTCTAGAATACAAAGGCAGAATGAACAACAGTGTTCTACTGTTGCTTGAAATATGTTTTAACAAATGTAATTTTCTTTCAACAATGGGCATGCTTAAATCAGTCTTCATTTCCTGGATAATCAACTGTCATGCTTGTCTCTGAACAGATAAAGGAGCATATTCATGTGGTTAGAAATAGCAGCCATTTGTTCCCAGTCACTAGGGATCTTTCTCAAAAATTACCACTGCCAGGGTAACCTTAAAGAAATTCTACTGCATCAAAACAAGAAGGGTTGCATGTCATCCATTATACTGGGTGATGACAATAGTAGAGCCTCTCTTCACTTGTGTCTAATGGATATGCTTCAGGGTCAGGAAAAGGAGGCACTGGCTTGTCAACAACAGTGGTTAGCACAAGGACAGAGAGGAGTGAGGTAGACCAGCCGTTACACTCCCCCATCTCACGTCCCACCCTTCTAAAAATATTTCAGAATGGACCTCTCCCTCCCTCCAAAAAAGATTTTACAGTCTAACTCCTTAAAATGAACTTCTTAGATTGGAGAGTGAAATGTCTGCATTTTTCCTTAGCAGTCAAGAACACAGATTGGGTCAAGTGGTTTAAAATTAATCCCCATAATACTTTGCTGTTCTTAAACTCCTCCCAAGTTTGCCCCCTTTTCCATATTTTTCCTTTCTCTGTCCCCCCTCCCCCCCAAAAGAAAACCCAACAGCACCAAATGGGTGGGGGATAAGGATTCCATTTTCAACCTAATCTCCATCTGTGGACTAAACTGTTTTAACTTTGCTTGTGGGATCAGGATTCAGTCTATTGTAAGAATACTGCAAATAAGTAATTTTTCATTACTTTACGTTATAGTCTTAATTTTCCTCATACATTTAAACTAAGGTTCCTCACAACGGTGTCATGACATCGTCAGTGCCAGGCTATAGAGACAACATGACTACGTGAAAAAATATGGAAAAACGAAAGCCTCAGTGAGAAAATGTACAGAGCTAATGCTGTTGATGGATTTATTTATTGTATCTCAGCAATTCAGTACAAGTCTATGGAGTCAACAGACCAAAGATTGAATGCAGTTTTTTTGAGCTTGCTACTGCACTATAGTGAAAATCCCAGCCTGAGTAACTGGACTGCACTCTGGATAGTTTTGTGAAGGACAAAACATTTTTCTCAATAAATGTGGCACACAATGGTGCATGCAGAAATATACATCTAAGTTACACCCATGGTTCCTGTGGCATCATGCATAAATTCAGCATTACGAAACATAGCTTGCCCTTTGTTCATGCCAGTATACAATTTGTGTGTGTGCAGTCTCTATAATTACTTACTCAACTTACATGTACACATTTTTTGTGCATAACTCTTTGAAAATCAAACACTGTATCCACGGAGTGTCTTCTTCCAGCCGTGTTGTAATGTACTGTCAAGTGCATGTGCAGAAATCTGTATATCCCATCATTCCACTGCCACACAATTGGCTTCTTGCTACAGAATCGTGCTACAGAATCTCAGCTTTGTTAAAATTATGTTTGTAGCCTTTATGGGTGTAGAGAGAACCTTGAAAATGTGAACCAAAGCAAAACTGATACAGCAGTGCTTTCCTACATCTATAGGAAGCCTAAAACAATAGTGCTGAGAGGTGAATGACTGTGCATCTCAGTCAGGGCTCTATGGCCTCCATGATTCTGCAGCTACAGAATTCATTTTTTTCCAAGATGGCACAAAATTCAATATTTTTGCTATGGAATTTGCCATATTGCCATTTTTCTGTAGTTCTACCTTGCTCAGACTGGCCTGCAGCTGCTGCCTTCCCCACAAGGTTGAGTTAATAACCGGTAGATGCTCCCTGTATTGTTCCATGGAGCCAGTGCAAGAGTTTGGCTTCTAGCCAGGGTGTGTGAGAGGCAGAAGTGTAAGCCAAGTGGAGAATAGCATAGCAGCGCAGTCTTGAGGAGCTGGGGAGATGAGTTAGTGACGACAGCTGCAAGGCTTACCCTCCTCCTCTCCCCCCGCCCTCCCGGGTGCACAGGTTGGAAAGGAGGACCAAGGTCCAGGATGTGGAGTCAGGCTTCCGGGAAAGTATAGCAAAAAAAAAAAGCTATGCTCAAAAGTAATTGTGTGTTAATTAAAAATATTCACTGATGTAAAATTATGAGCCATAGTTGTGTGTGTTTGTGTGGGAAATGGGAATGGATAGTATTTCATGTCGGTAGACTAAATTAATGTTGCCATGGAACGTAGGGAATGGAATATAGAGGTTGCTGCTACAGAATTCAATCCCATTGTGCCTCTGAGTACCCAAGGGCTTGTGTGTGTGTGTGTGTGTGTGTGTATGTATATATATGTGTACTGGATGGCTTGTCAGAACTGTGTGTTGCCCTCTAGAAGCTAGTCTGTAGAGGAAATGGGGCCCTAACGCTAATACAACTAGCGGAGATTCTCATTTCGTTCAAGTGCTAGAGGCATTTGTTCTTGAAGAAAAAGGGCCTGACCTTTATCTGTGAAGCCACAGAAAGCACAATAGGTGATGACTATGAAATCCTATGTGCCAAGAAGTACAAGGGATTTACATGGATAACTCTTGTTAGAGTTAACAAGTTTTGTACTTAAACCTCATGTTCCTTCATGGGAGAATAGATCCCTTTGTTTACTGCAGTAGCTAGCACGGTGGAGCTGCATTAAATATACTGTTAACTCCTTAAACTCAATGTTGTGGCTTTTATAGGTGCCCTTTACATAGTTACTTTTAACAAATGTTTTTGTTCAATTTCATTGTAGATTGTTTTATATTCTAGCAATGCCTTGAGGCATATATTTGGTTAACTGTAACTGACTTTGATTTTTACTTTGTTCTGGTTTATTCAACAGGGTGGGCTAAGTGCCCAAGCTTTTGTTCGTATTGAGATAGAAGACATTAACGATAATCAACCTATTTTCGACCCTGCCAGCTATGTGACAAGCATCAGTAGTCATACGCACCCAGGAACAGAGATCATCAATGTCGTTGCCACAGACAGGGATTCAGGGATATATGGAGTTGTGACATATGAGCTGGTTCCAGGAGAGTTTTCTTCCCTTTTCACAGTGGATACTTCTTCAGGTACAGTATGCATGTGTGACACAGAAATTATAAGACACACCATGTCACACTTTTTCTTTGAAATTTAGTTTCTTTGTTTAGAGTCAAGTCATAAAATCAAAACTTAGGCCCTGAGGCATATGTGCAAGATATTTTCTTTGTTTTTTGGGGGGGGTTGTGAGCAAACGTTAAATGACCTTTGCATCTACTGGAATAAATAGAGCTCTAGAATGTATGTCACGGGAAGTGGAATGACAAGCAGCTGATGTCATTTCTCTAGCATTTTAAATTGGAAACTAGAGCATTTTGGCCATGCATCAGTTGTGCATTAATTACTTTATACATATGTTAATGCTTAGAACACTAAAGACTTATCTTGCATGCGTTTTATTGGGGGATAGTTAGTCTCCCCTCCCCACCAACAAGGAGCCTCCTCTTCTAGATTTCTGTTCCCTCCAGGACTTGTATCAAATAAGACCCTTCCTTATAGCCTTCCAAAGTGTGCCACAACAAATTTCCCAGCATGCTGATAGTCTCATGCTACCCACCAGTCTCTAGTTCTATGTCTCTGTGTGACTCCACTGTCAGCTTCATGAGTATCCTTTCCTGCTCCTTACTTCCTGACCTGACCTCCCCCATTCTGACTTCTGGCTTGAGGGAGAGGTCTGGATCCCACATCTGGGGGCCCTGAGTCACACTAGGAGTGTAAGCCAAGGCAAGAGGGCATTTTGATAGGGTCAAAGCAAGTCAGGATGAACTACTTCTAAGAGTCTTTAATGCACCTTGCCTTCACAGAACTCGCTCCTTTAGCACTGCCCAAACAGCAGTCCCTGCTGGTTTTTTTGTTATCCTGGGAAACTCTCCAGTGCCTACTGGATTAAATACCAGGGGCATAACCAATGCCCAAAGTACACCAGACTTTCAATATTTGGCTTTTAATATTTGGGAACTAAACCAGAACTACAGTTCAACTTGAAATCTAGTATACGTATCCTACTAGGAATATATCCTGATCGTCAGTATTATTTCCTGATAGTCTATCATTTAAGATTAATTAACTTTGACATAGGGGATTATTTCATATGTTTTAATAATTTTGCTGTGTTGTGATATGTGTGTGTGTATTAGCTGTTTGGCATGGAAATCATCATAAGGAAATACTCTGTTCTCTCAAAATGATGCCTATTTGCATCCTGTGATCTAACACCTAAAATATTCTGATAAACAGAAGAAACTAATCTACTTAGGAAGTTGGCCCGCTTATCTTGGCTATTTCATAATTTACTTTTACCATGGACCTTAACTGCCTGTCAAATCAGTCCCTCTAGGGCATAACTGATGCCAAAAATATATAGGTCAATCAATAATCAGGGAACTGGATCTCCACAATCATTTAACTGATTGTTTCAAAACTGCATCAGTGGCCTTGTCAGAGAGAGCCCCTGTAGGTTACTCAAGAAGAATTGGCTTTGCAGTATGCCTTTCTTTAAAGGGTTCTTCTCCCTTGAATTGTGGCCCTTTGGCCTGATTTTTCCAGTTTGGGTGATTTGTATAAGGTAAATGTCATCTTTAATCATGAGGAACACTTGAGTCATCAGTATCTTGTGGAACTATCATGGTATTTTATCAAACAGAGACCAAATTAATAATGAAATAACCTGAGGTCATTACTGCTGGCACTTATAAATGAAAAACCATTTGGGTTGAAGACACTATTCCCAACCTTATAGCACTTGGAATCTGATTGCATATAATCAGATCTCATGGATAATTCATGATATCCGGCTGTGTTTTATTTTAACCTATTAATATTAATGCTGATGTGTCCTTTTTGGTAAAGGATACCCTTTTTCCTTTTGCCTTTTTTTCATGTCTAGCTGCAGCAGTGCGTATAATTAATTAATGGTGAGCTGAAATAGTTTCTAGACTGTTGGCAATATCTAAGTGACAATAGCCCTTGTGACTGTCAGGCTACTTCCCAGAAGCTCTGCAATCTTTCTGGGTTAAGTAGCTATGGAAGTTGATCAGTATTAAGAATTGGAAGCAAATTCTATGTCTTGCTCTGTGACAGCCCAGAGACTGAGTTCCTCCTCTTCCTTGTTTTCTGAGAGGCAGGAAGATGACCAGTTGCCATTTAGGATTTTCCCTTTTTGTAAGAATCTCTTCTCTGCTTCTGATATTGGAGGGATTCACTGAGAACATCGAGTGTCCCTGCTGTTCTTCTCTCAAGAGGTTGTAAGGAGACTTACTCCAGCTGCCATGTGGATTGCATTGGCCCAGTTTCACGGGGAGAAGGAGATGAACAGAGACTATCAGAAATAGAAATTGTATATTGAGAACAGGTGGGCTGCAAACTTCTATAATCTCTCCTCTCTCATGAGCTATTTGAAAACATACTTCAGGGAGGTCCTTTTTTTAGCCTTCACTGTGGACTTTCCCTTGAAGCCACCATGTGTGGATTGTACATTGTACAATATTGTGGATTTGTGTCATGGCAAGTCCCATCTCATTTGCTTTTTTCACTTGCAAAGAAGGGATTAGGGAGATGACAATGTGGTATGGAAATGGAGGTTGGGGTTAGAAGTTGCATGTGAATTTATTTTACTAATCAATTTCTTAATTTCTAAGTGATAACTGTAATTGTTGGAAATGTGTTCAGGGATCAGGCAAGATAGTTAGTTAACTGAGTCTTTTTGACTTATTTTGTTAGTCCTTAAATAGTTTGGCTTCTATTGATATGTACATGGGACAGACAATGGTATTTTCAGTTTTAGGAAAAGACATTACAAAAAACGCATTTTTTACTAGCTGAGAATTATAGTAATATAACAAAACTCATGTACCAGATGAAGCTATTCTCCAGGCCAAATGAGATTTTTATTTGACAGTGTCCAGAATGTATGTTTGTGTGTTATTGTAGCTCAGCTCAGGGGCAATCTCAAATTGCTGTATTCAGGATTTGTAGCACTCGCCAAAAAATAAAATTTTCTTTCCACTTTCTGAATAAAAAAAGAAATGGATAAGGGGATTAACAAAAAAAACCACACACACACAAAAAAACCACCTGCTTGTTGAATATCACTTCCTGCCAACTATGACTTTGCTAAGGAAACTATGTGACTGTATTACCAAAACTGTAAGCTTTGCACAGTAAGCAAACTGTGTTCACAGTAAAAAATCTTCATGATCTGTTGGTCATAAGAACATAAGAACGGCCGTACTGGTTCAGACCAAAGGTCCATCTAGCCCAGTATCCTGTCTACCAACAGTGGCCAATGCCAGGTGCCCCAGAGGGAGTGAACCTAACAGGCAATGATCAAGTGATCTCTCTCCTGCCATCCATCTCCATCTGACAAACAGAGGCTAGGGAAACCATTCCTTACCCATCCTGGCTAATAGCCATTAATGGACTTAACCACCATGAATTTATCCAGTTCTCTTTTAAATGCTGTTATAGTCCTAACCTTCACAACCTCCTCAGGTAAGGAGTTCCACAAGTTGACTGTGCGCTGTGTGAAGAAGAACTTCCTTTTATTTGTTTTAAACCTGCTGCCTATTAATTTCATTTGGTGACCCCTAGTTCTTGTATTATGGGAATAAGTAAATAACTTTTCCTTATCCACTTTCTCCACATCACTCATGATTTTATATATACCTCTATCATATCCCCCCTTAGTCTCCTCTTTTCCAAGCTGAAGAGTCCTAACCTCTTTAATCTCTCCTCATATGGGACCCATTCCAAACCCCTAATCATTTTAGTTGCCCTTTTCTGAACCTTTTCTAGTGCCAGTATATCTTTTTTGAGATGAGGAGACCACATCTGTACGCAGTATTCGAGATGTGGGCGTACCATCGATTTATATAAGGGCAATAATATATTCTCAGTCTTATTCTCTGTCCCCTTTTTAATGATTCCTAACATCCTGTTTGCTTTTTTGACCACCTCTGCACACTGCGTGGACATCTTCAGAGAACTATCCACGATGACTCCAAGATTTTTTTCCTGACTTGTTGTAGCTAAATTAGCCCCCATCATATTGTATATATAGTTGGGGTTTTTTTCCCCCAATGTGCATTACTTCACATTTATCCACATTAAATTTCATTTGCCATTTTGTTGCCCAATCACTTAGTTTTGTGAGATCTTTTTGAAGTTCGTCACAGTCTGCTTTGGTCTTAACTATCTTGAGCAGTTTAGTATCATCTGCAAAGTTTGCCAACTCACTGTTTACCCCTTTCTCCAGATCATTTATGAATAAGTTGAATAGGATTGGTCCGAGGACTGACCCTTGGGGAACACC
Organism: Emys orbicularis; assembly: GCF_028017835.1. Classification (NCBI taxonomy): domain Eukaryota; kingdom Metazoa; phylum Chordata; order Testudines; family Emydidae; genus Emys; species Emys orbicularis. Next base: position 63,026,810 of record NC_088687.1, on the reverse strand, counting down.
ACTAGTTACCCCTCTCCATTCTGAGAATTTACCATTAATTCCTACCCTTTGTTCCCTGTCGTTTAACCAGTTCTCAGTCCATGAAAGGACCTTCCCTTTTATCCCATGACAGCTTAATTTACGTACGAGCCTTTGGTGAGGGACCTTGTCAAAGGCTTTCTGGAAATCTAAGTACACTATGTCCACTGGATCCCCCTTGTCCACATGTGTGTTGACCCCTTCAAAGAACTCTAATAGATTAGTAAGACACGATTTCCCTTTACAGAAACCATGTTGACTATTGCTCAACAGTTTATGTTTTTCTATGTGCCTGACAATTTTATTCTTAACTATTGTTTCGACTAATTTGCCCGGTACCGACGTTAGACTTACCGGTCTGTAATTGCCAGGATCACCTCTAGAGCCCTTTTTAAATATTGGTGTTACATTAGCTAACTTCCAGTCATTGGGTACAGAAGCCGATTTAAAGGACAGGTTACAAACCTTAGTTAATAGTTCCGCAACTTCACATTTGAGTTCTTTCAGAACTCTTGGGTGAATGCCATCTGGTCCCGGTGACTTGTTAATGTTAAGTTTATCAATTAATTCCAAAACCTCCTCTAGTGACACTTCAATCTGTGACAGTTCCTCAGATTTTTCACCTACAAAAGCCGGCTCAGGTTTGGGAACCTCCCTAACATCCTCAGCCATGAAGACTGAAGCAAAGAATCCATTTAGTTTCTCCGCAATGACTTTATCGTCTTTAAGTGCTCCTTTTGTATCTCGATCATCAAGGGTCCGCACTGGTTGTTTAGCAGGCTTCCTGCTTCTGATGTACTTAAAAAACATTTTGTTATTACCTTTGGAGTTTTTGGCTAGCCGTTCTTCAAACTCCTCTTCGGCTTTTCTTATTACATTCTTGCACTTAATTTGGCAGTGTTTATGCTCCTTTCTATTTGCCTCACTAGGATTTGACTTCCACTTTTTAAAGGAAGTCTTTTTATCTCTCACTGCTTCTTTTACATGGTTGTTAAGCCACGGTGGCTCCTTTTTTAGTTCTTTTACTGTATTTCTTAATTTGGTCGTAGCAGTTGGTCAGCAGCAGGAGATTTAAAAATAAACAACCAGTTTTGACATCTAGATATTATGAGGTTGGGCCTGATCCAAAACCTATTGAAGTCAATGGGAAACTACCATTTATTTCAGTGGGCTCTGGTTCAGGTTCATTGTGTGGTTCTTCTAGATCAGTTCAATGGAAAAAAGAGCTTTTCATTGGACGGACAGACACAGATACATATTCCAGTACAAGGATTAGTGGAATTTTAAAAGACAGGATCAGTGGCATTTATGTGCTTTTGTTTATTTTTTAGATTCTCCATCATTTAGAATATTCTTTTAGAAACTTGTAAATTACATTTATTGTGCTTCTCTGTATGTAGATATTAGGATTAGCCATTTTTCATTTGGCTGAAGATAGATTGTTCCAAACGTAAATCATTTGAAGATTGCATGTAGCTAGAAAACCATTTTGGTGTGTGATTGGTTCCCAGTTCTATGCTCTATGCCTGTTTTATTATAATTTATTTCTATTGGTGGCGCAAAATCCACCTTAGTTCACTTTTATGTTTTACTTTCCTGGGTACCTGCATGATCCATGTTATCTATGCCAGTGGTTCTCAAACTTTTTTTTTTTTGCGGACCACTTAATGATCTTTTCAAATGTTATTTGTACCATTAGCTAACTATTGTAAAGCGCTTTGAATAAAAGCGCTATATAAAAAAAAAAATAACTTTTTTTGTTCTACAAATAAAAGCACACAACTCATATTAAAATATCTCTCCCCCACTGCAGCAGCCCCTGAGCTGGGGCTGAGACAGAGGGGGGTGTCTCTCCCTCTCTCCCCCGCCGTGGCAGCCCCTCAGCTGGAGCTGGGAAGGAGGGGGGTCTCTCCCCAGCAGCCGCAGCCCTGGAGCTGGAAAAAGTATTCTCTTTCTCTGGCTGCTGCAGCCCTGCACATCCCAAATTCCCCCACCCCCTCTTCTCACCTCACCTTACATGTGCGTCTTCTCCAGGGTCCAGGCACCTAATTAGTGAAGCCACGCCTCCGCGGCTCCACTAATTAGGTGGATGGCCCTTCATTCTCTTGTGTGCGGCCGTCCAGGCACGCACCTTAGAGGGAACTATCCGCAGACCACCTGAGTGGAGCTCGGACCACAGTTTGAGAACCTCTGATCTGTGCTATTTGCTCTGTGAGCAGCACTGGTTAATTGCCTGGAGCAAAGCATACTGAAGAACTATGCAGGCTAGTATGTTGTTTAAGCTGTCTTTATCTGTTTTCCCCATTAATGGTTAACAATACTTTACCTGAAGGTGTCATGCTGTCTGGAGTGACTCACTACTGTGAGTGCCAATCTCAGGTCAGCCTGTCAGAAAACAGGACAGAGGCCCAAACTGGTGGTAGGTTCTATAATTAGATTTCATCAAGGCAGTAACAAATGTGCATTCCTGGATCACTGTACCAGCTTTATCATGGAGTCATAGACAGTCCCCTTAGGCTCTCCATCTTGCCACCCAGACAAACTGGACTTAGTGATAATGGTCACATAAACCAAAAATCACACCACATCAGATTGCTCCCAGTCCCAGGAGACTAGTCACTTACCCCAGATCAATTGGTATTCCAGCTCTTACACCAAAAACAACGAAGGCACCACATTCTATACTAAACTCTAACTATTGGTTTATTAGCTAAGAAAAAGAAATTAGAGATATTGAGAGGTTAAAGCAGGTAAAATACATTAACAGGTGAATCAAAGTTCGTAAGTCCTAAATGATAGCAGAGGTGTAGTAATCTGCCAGTTTCCCAAAAGTCTTTTCAGTCCTACCCAGAATAAGTCTGAGGATCTTCTGTTCAGTTATTCCACCATGTTAGAATCCAAACAGCCCAGAGATAAAGGATCATTCCTTTAAATCCATTTTATAGCTTCTTCTTACAGATAACAATGCGACAAATGTTTTTACTCACTCCATGACCACCTGCTTCGAAATTAGCATTTCCTGTTACAGTCCTTAAATCCTTCATTAGCATTTCACAAGATTTCTTTGAGTAATTTAGTTACAGGGTTATACATAAACACAAATGTTTGTGATCACAAAAAATAGGGTATTTCTCTAGTTTCCATGAATTGAACACCTGAACTCATTCTCATACTAACACACACTTTAATCTAGGGTTATCTAATTACAGGGGCATACATAATGTAAACATAATTTCAGGGGGTATATGCAATGTAAATGTAATGTAATAGTAAACAACAGGATATAGATAGGTGAAAACAATACAATTAACATCTCCTTTGATCTCTACTAACACAAGTGACTTGGCCTGAATATCTACTAATACATGTAACTCCTTTGATATTCACACACAAGTGAATTGGCCTATGGCTTTGGCCTGAGCTGGTCTGTCAGTGTCACGAAGGTATAGAATATTTATAGGCATGGTTGAACAAGAAATTAGAAGTTGTGGGCCTTAAGATGCAACTGTAACATGACAGTAAACCTAGGCAGCAGTAACTCGAAAAAACTGACATTGACTCCTCAATTTATCATCTTTTTGTCACAACAGCAGCATTATTTCTGGGATAGCTGATGGAACACACACTTTGTTTCTTCTTTGGTTGACTTTTATTTTTCACCCATGGACACAGAGTTCATCCTTTAGTCTTGTAAATATCCTACCTGAGAGCTGTAGAAAGACCTAGGATTATCACCTCAGTATTTTCAAGATAGCCCTGATTTGAGGAGACTATCTCAAGTCTGCGAAATATGTTTTGAAAATTATTTTGGCCCAGTCTGACATCATCATGTTGAATTGCAGAACTTGGTCTGACCCAGACTCTTCACACAAGTGCTCTCTCCTTGTTCTTGAACGCACACATTCATTGACTATCATGAAATGTCTGATCTGAATCATAGAGAGACAAGGTGGGTGAAGTAATATCTTTTATTGGACCAATTTCTGTTGGTGAGAGAGACAAGCTTGTCTCCCTCACCAGCAGAAGTTGGTCCAATAAAAGATATTACCTCATTCATCTTTTCTCTCTAATATCCTGGCACCAACATGGCTACAACTACTCTACATACATGACCTGGATCATGAGAGCTGAGTTAAAGCACGCAGTCAACAGTTTGTTTTCTTTTTTATAGTGTTGTATTCTCAACATGAGGTAATCTTCATCCTCTAGACCATTAAGTTTTACCAGAACTGCTTTCACTGGTCTTTGAGTATCTGTTGATTTCAGTGGGCTTTGGCCCTTTTATCAGAAGGACTTATTTCTTCCATCTACTCAATTCAGAGAAGATACATGTTAAAAACAGCAGACAAGTAGTATTACTAATGCTGGTTGGGAATTTTTCATCAAAATGACTTTTCAATGTAAAATGCAAAATTGGCATTTTTCGTGGGAAAATTTTGATTTTTACAAAAAAAAAAAAAATTCCATGGGGAAAATTGAAATGAACTAGCTTATTTTTGGCCAGTATGACACACACTGCATCTGTCTAAGTCCATAGGTGTTGGAGTTCAGGTACTTCACTCCCTCATTCTCTTCTATGGTTTGCGCTCCTTGGTTTTGACCACCTCCCTCATGGTGTACTGTGGTATCCCCTCTGACTCAGCCACATGGTGAAACATGTGAGTAACATTGCTCTGGTGCATCATGGGAGATGTAGTCCAGCCAAGGAGCCAGTTCATAAGAAAGAATAAAGGCATGAAGCACTTGAACTGCAACTTCCATGAATTACTGCAGCACCTTAGGCAATACAGTTTAATGTCAAACTGACTCAAAATGAAACATTTAGATTTGGTTCCACACACCAGAATAAAATGTTTCAATTGGAGAGTGTCAAAAAGTTTTGTTTCAATCAATAATGTTGAAGTGAAATATTTTGACATTTTTAATTGAAAATTTTTGATACCAAATTTTTTACCAAAATTTTTTTTCTCGACTTTTCATCCAAATTCAGAATGAAAACAAATGTTGGAATATCAGAAGTTGCTGTGGGACATAAATTCTGATTTTCGCGTAACCCTAATTATTACATAGTGTTTAATACATACCAGATTGTAGACTACATCAAAGTAAAACTGGGGTGTGTACTTCTTTTAAAAAGAATAAAGCTTTTTATGGCTGCTAATGATGTTTTCATACTATAATTTATTATAGGAAAGATTAGTCCGCTTAATTTTTAAACTACTCCTGGCATTTCTATATGGTATGCAATAAAATAAAATTGCTACACACATGAAGGGGTTCGCTTGAGTAAAGACAGATTTAAAATTAGGAATGATTTATTTTGGAACGTTCTAAGGCCACATTTTTTAGTACAACTGCTTCAATGCCTCTTTCCCCTATTTTGCATAAGTAATTGGTAGCATATGTAGAACACTGAAAATCATGGGACTGTGTATGACAATGGGTTAGCACGTTAAGCTTTCACCTCTGAAGACCTAAGTCTGTGTTAGGTCATAGCAGAAGACTGGGTGGGCGGCCTTCACCTAGTCATTAGTGGATATGTATCTCCATCACAAGACTGCCACAGAATTTAATAAAAATGAATTTGATTGGCAGTCTCAGCTATGGAGAAGACTAAGACTGGGAACAGTAAGGACCCAGGATTAGGCCATAGGAACAGATTGGGTTAGCAGAACAGCATGAAAAAAATATACACTGTGCCAGCCCTCGTTGTACATGGTTCTATTTTCATTCAAGATCACTAAAATGCAATAGAATCAACCAAATATGTGGAGAAAAATTACTAAAGCCATGTGCCGAAGACCCTGTATTTGTGATGGTAGGGTGATGTGTGCATTTGTAATGCATTGTACTGCAACACACTGCAAAATGTTTTACGAAATATCTTGTAGTTCACTGGATGTCACATCTATGAATTACAAAATTTTACCAGATGGCAGAAAGGGCACACCCCCACTCCATTCCACTGCCACTGCTGTTTGGTCTACACGAAGCTGCTTACATGGCTTGACAGCAGCAAAAAGAGGAAAAAGTAGATCAAAAACTGCTTGTACAAAAAACATAAAAAACTGCACTTAACAAGCAGTAAAATACCATCACTCAACATGCTTCTCCCATAGATAATATATAGGCAACTAGAACATAATCCAACTACTACATAAACAACCAGCAAGTTTTGCTTTCTTCTTTCTTCCAGTCTGCTAATATTGGACTAATCCTCCTAATCAACATGTGATAGATCAAAATTTCACATTAACTATTGTGCTCCAGAGCCAATTTTATAGACCCAGAGAGCCCTGAAGAGTGTTTTCCAGTTTTTACCATTTTGTGAATGGTTGACTGGCACCTTTCAGAAGCAAGGGCTCCCCAGATGTGTCTGTCAGCTCTGGGAAAGGAGGGAGCACTACTAACTCATTGTGACTGAAAGCAGCAAGTTACACCAAAGAATATTTGGAAAATTCTTCCACTATGTCAGACTGCTACAGATGAGCATAGTAGGCAGCAGAGCAGATCAGTTTGAGGCTCAGGATGATATGTGAAATGCTGTGTAGTGCCCTCAATGAAGGGGAAGAGCAAAGAAGCCCACTCTCATTGGGCTTCTGCTTCAGTGTCTGTCTCTATTCCTAAAAAAGATTGTCTCTGCTTACCATGGCAGTGTAGTTTTTGTCAGGTTGAGTGCTGAGAGCTGTTTTAACATCTGCAAGCCTGCCAGCTCACAAAACTCTTTTACTGAAAAGATTGTTGATTAAACAGAGATGCTCTTGGAGAAATTCAATAAGTTAAGTAATCAGAAAGCGCTGTTTGAATTCTAATGTCTTGCTGACCAGGTGAAATGCTTTGGCAGTCCAGGAGCCATATAGGTTATCTCAAAAGGCTCTGTGTTGTCTTTGAAAACACATATGACTGTTTCCTTGCTATGGAACTACATAGGAGAGCAGTATGCCTCTCTGGGAGATTTGCAGTTCATCATTAGCCTGGATTCCAGCACACTCCATTGTCATGTGCTTTGAGTTTTTAGTTGCCTGTTCAAGCCTTGTGTAGAAGAGTTGTTGTCTAATTTTTTCCATACACAGAGAACAGCCTGAATTACTTCTATGTTAGATTAAGGGGAGCAGAAGTATATCTCCATGAGACTGCATTTTGAGTCTCTTCTGCAACATTCTGCATTACTCTACCTCACAAAATGACAGCTGTTCTTGCTGGCAGAGTCAGACTTCTTTAGAAATGTAAAGGTGCAGTAGGGAGAAAACAGTAATAATCCGTTACATCATATTATTTTTTTATTTATTTATTTGTATTGCTGTAGCACCTGGGAGCCCAAATCACAATCAGTGCCTCATTGTGCTCATTACTGTGCATACACATAATACAAAGACAGTCTCTGCCTCAAACAACTTACAGTCTGATTATACAGTAAGAGACATCCGATGGACACTGTCAGACGGGTACTAGATAAGTCTGAGAAGATACTGGGCAGCATGATAAGCAGCCGTTTCAGCATTCCAGCTGCTTAACAGTTGTCAAGTTTGTTTGTTTTTTGTAGGCACCATATTAAAGGACAGTTTTATGGAGCTATATAGTCCACAAGAAGGAAAGTACACTTAAGCAGTCCATATATCCTCAGTCTTGCCCAACCCAAAAATTCAAAAATCATGAGTTAGATGCCCCTAAATCATAAGATTAAATATATATATATATATATATATATATATATATATATATATATATATTGTGTTTTTTGGTCTAGCTTTTGATTTTTTTAATGCCACCCACCGTGTGTGTGTGTGTGTGTGTGTGTGTGAGAGAGAGAGAGAGAGAGAGACGAGTACTGCAGTATCAGTTCTCCCAGATTTATAGAGTAAGATGATTTTGACCCCCACTGCAGGAGCTCTCACTGGAAGACCCAACTGAGATCAGATTACACAATTTTTTTTATAAAATCCGATTAATTTGGCCCAGTGACTTTAATAAGACAAATTAGAAACATTTCCTATTTGCAATGTCCAAAATAAACAACTGCCACTGTAAAGTAAACATGCAAATTCAATCAGACTTTGAACCAGCAATTGAAAATCTCTGCTAAATGATTGTGATGTCATGAAGTATGAAAATCTTGTGTGAGGGAATTACAATACTTCTGTGAAACAGTTACATTTAAATGCTAGTGTTTAGTTTTCCTCACTTTTAAGGACTTATACAAGATTGTGGAAGAGAAAATTTTGGTGGAATTCAGAGAGTGTTTAGTGAATAGGTGTCAGAAAGTGAGACATGGAGGGTCAGGCCTAATGGATGGAGCAGTAGCAGTCATGCCTATTGGTCGATGCAGTGGCAGCCAGGCCAGGAACTGGTGCCAGTGGTCAGAGTCAGGCGTCAAAAGCAGGTTCAGAACAAAGCAATGGTGGGGCTGGGAGCCAGCCAGGAGCAAGGGCAGGGCTGGAGTAGGACTGGGAGCAAGGTTGCAGTTGGAGCAGGGGTGGAGCAGGCTAAGGCCTATGCAGTCTGTCATCCCTCAGGCAGGGAAGAATGGCAAGCTATGAAGTGACATTAGGCAGACTGAGCTGCTGTTTCTTTGGTGAGGCTTATCTGCCTTCTCTGAGACAACAGACACCAGACCAGCTCCTGGTTTGTGGATTGGCTGGAGCCTAGCACAGAAATGACTTACCATCACATGTGGTAATCAGGCTCTAGTTCAGGGATGTCTTATAACACACACATGCCTTACAATAGGCTCAAAACCCAAATTCAGAAAGCTAACTGAAGCGTGAACAGATACACAGCCAGATGTTTTAAAGTTCCAGTCCTCTGGTGTCAGATTGTGACTGGCCATTGTCCAGATGAACTGGGCGTAGGAAAGGTACAAGGAGACATCCTTCCCTGGCCCCACATAGCCTAATAAAAGCGCAGCCAAATCCCAGTGCTCAAAGAAGTGCAGGAAATGCTTGCCCCAGAGGCATATGGCTCCCTAAATGAGTCAGAGAATAGGCAGAGACCAAACTCCCTCTCCCTCTAGTGCATCCCCAGGAGTATCAAAGCAGGGTTGTTCTAGGAGGCAGGAGGTACAGCTCCATATCACTCATAATACAAATTTGTGCCTGAATGGTACCATATTACCCCCATTCTTGCCTTGCTTGAAAGGCTTACACACTGGAGTACTTTGTACCACCAGAATGTTAATGTATTGTGTATTGATTAATAATATCTGGCTCACTAATATTTGTAACCCTGGAAGCTAAAATAATAATTGCATGCTTGAAGGAATAATCTGCCTGCTGACTAGGCTACGTGTATTATAGGTGGGTATTACCTCCTTTTTTAAGTGTCCAAGTACTGGCCCCTTTTGAATGCAGAGTGCCAGACTAGTCAGATCTGAATGACATATTCTCTATCCCTAGTTTCATATTTTTTTATTTTGAATGATTATCATAGCAAAATATATTTTGATACAGATTTCCATAAATTAAGCACCTATTGTGGCAAAACCTACAATTTTATACATCTAGATATTTTCCATATGTGTATTTGCTTTTTTGATAGGAAATGTAATTTTAGTACAAGAATCCAGGCAGAAGGGGCTGTAGGAAGCTTTCTCCATATAGGGGTGTAGGTTTAGGAAGGAAACTATTAACTGGAAATTGGTATGTAAAGGATTGCCTGGTACAACAGCAGCAGCAGAATACATAGACCTTTCAAACTTGTGGTGAAATAGTCCTGACAGCGGGCAAAGGGCCTCAGTGCCAAGCTTTATTAACCTAATTCTTTCAAGCTAGAGCTGTTTCTGTTATAGCAAATAGAATGTAAACAAAATTGTAAATGCCCCCAAGAAAGCTTTTATTTCCTGACAGTTATTAAACTAGTTCTTTATAAACTGTATTTTGGAATGTTGTGTTATGGTTGCTGTCAAGAAAATAGCTTCAATAAAACAGATGCATTTTGAATACAGAAGAAATGATAAACCTGGAACCTAAATTTGATTTTTCAAAGATTATAAAAGAGCAAAAATAGGCAATGAGAAGATGAACTAGAAGTGAGATAAAGGGCCATCCTCCTCCTCCACCTCTGCAACTATACTCTTGATGTTAGACACAGGATCCCATCTACTACATGCTATCTTCTGTCAAGGAATCTCCTCCTGTATGCTTGTTCTGCACATTTTTACTATCTAATTTCTCTACCATAGTAACTGCTCTGTCACATGTAAGAGCCAAAGCTGTACTTAAGACTCACTGCTGATAGGTTAAAATATACTCTGAATAGGTCATTGGAGATGAACATTGACCTACATAGTATCAAGTAATGGGGTCAGCTGCCAGATTTGAAGGTGAATTTGGGTAATGAACTATACATACCATTTTTGCCATCTGCCTACTGTCTGAGTTGGGTGTCAGTTCTTGTCAGTAGATCAGTCCAAGAATTCTCTACAGAAATACTGCCTGGGGTTAAAGCCACCATGGCAGTCAATTTCATGTGAAAGATTGCTACTAAATAATCATTGATCTTACTCTTATGTTTATTTGCTTGTTCTAAACTTACTTTTTAGTTCTGTGAGCAAAGAGAAAAAATAGCAAGCTAATTGAATAATTAAGTATAGTTATAAACACAATACAATATGTTGGTTCAGTTAGATTAGCTCAATTTCTGTCTTTGCTTTTTCAGTGGATGACTAGTGATAAACAAATACTTAGCTATCGGTAGCTGAAAGCTTAAATGGTAATAATTGTTGGCCAGGGACCAAGATTTTGTAAGGGCATTGATACTATAGTATTTCTTCTTTTTTTGCTAGTTTGTTTAAAAAAAAGACATTCATTTTTCAAGAGAAAGAGGTTGCTAGTTCCAAAAACATGGCAGTTTGCAGCTGTAGACAATGACCAAAGGACTCAGGCTACATAGCCATGCGGGTGTGGGAAAGGTGGAGAGCAGGGGTTGCACACCTGACATCTCCCACCCGATGAGCAAGTGGGCAAAGCTATGGCTCTGATTCATCATTCCCTCCCAATGCATCAGCCAGAAGGGGTGCAAAGAGGGAGTCAATGCTCTATGTTGAAAAGGGCTGTAGCAAAATACTTTCTCCTGAAGCAAGGGTACTCCCTGGACCACACCGTCCCTTACTCTTGGCTGACTTTAATACATCGTTCTAGTCTGAGATTTTTAATCTGATTACTTGAAGAGCCCATGGAGAATTAGGATGACTGTCCAAAGCAGTCACCAGGAGAAATATATAGAAATTCATTAATAAATCAGTGTATTTCTGCCATATAGAATGTGCTCTTTGCTGTTGGCCTGCTTTTGAAATCTACCTCCATAGCATTCTCATAGCATATTTGGTGTCCAAAAGGAATGGAACACAAAATTATGGTGAGGAATAAGACCCAAGTAATACCTTAAAGAGAATAATTATGTAGGGCCTTATTCTCCCACCCTTTCTCCCGTTGAGTAGTACTTTACTCCATAGTAATTCCACTGAACCAGTGAGACTACCTGTGGAGTAAGGTGCTGCTCAACAGGAGTAAGAACAGCAGTATCAGGCCCATAATGAATGCTATATAATTGTCACAAGAGTGGCCTGTCCCGAAGGGCTAGATTCTGCCTATCCCTTATGTGGGTTCACATTGTGGGGGAGGAAGTAAGAAGCTTCACCCTAACTTATGTGGCCTGTGTAAAGACCTGATAGAATTACAGTGCCAGCACTGAGGGCAGCACAGGGACTTCTTGCTAATTAGTCCCCTTCAGCAGAGAGAGAGGAAGGATGTAGAGGGACAGAGAGCAGGTAGGGCCATGATTTTGCTCAGTATCAACCATCACAGTTATGCTGCATCTCTTAAATCTCTTTGCACTCTCCCCAGGCACAGGGAACTCCTGAGGAAAAATACTATCAGCGCTCTTTACTGCCCCTGAAACAGAGCTGTGCCTAAAAGGCACAATCTAGCCCCAAACTAGGTTCTGTAACGTTCCCCATTAATGTGTGCTCATATGCTGAAAAGTCATTCTATAGAAATGGTATCATGAAGATCTATATTTATTTTGTTCCTCTCTCAATTCTTCTACATTTACATGTAGAAATATGACTTCTCTAGCTGCCAGCCCTCCAGATTGCATCTAAGATGTGACAGTGAAGTGGTTTTCTTTCTGGGCTATGTATTGTCACTAACAATAGTTTCTACAGTCTGGATTTCTGTCTTCAATTACAGTTGTGCAAACCCATTAAAGAGAATAGGTTTGTATAGGCATAAGTGGGGTCAAGATTTAGCCCTGCAACTGGAACTTGTGATCTTTTGATCACTTGTGAGCCAGAATAGAATCCAGCTCACTGACCTGTACCTGTGTTAACTCTGCTGAGCTAACAGGAGCAAAAGGTAGTAAAATTTATTAGAAGCAGAAGATATGACTTTCCATACACACTGGGAGCCAATCTGTAAGTAAGAAGGTGCCATTTCTACATAATAATGTCTCAAAGTAGAACCACACTTTTATCTGTGTGGTCCCTGCTGGGAACTTCCGTTGCAATAAAACGTTTCCTCCAGAGGAGTTGTCTAACCACTGCTCCATTCGCTTTCCATCATAAGCCTTTCTTCTTGGAACTGTTTTTCATAGTGGAAGGATATATTCTGTAAAATAGCAGCAAAATGTGTTCCCTTTTAAAAAAATTTTTTACAACTGAATCCATGAGTTCTAAACAACAAATGCCTGTAGTAGTAGTAATAATAAGCTGCTGTATTTTCTTAATGACAGAAAAGGAGAGAGTGGAAAAATATAGAACAACGTTCCACCCTGTGACAAAGTGGAAAAGGGTTAAAAAGCTACGCTTGGGGCAGAGCAGGAGACACAAGGTATTTGTGTCATGTAACTGTCGGGTTGATATGAACGGGTCATTAAAGGACTGGCTAAAACCCACCCATATCAATGGAGAATCCCAAAAGGACTGAACAGTTGACATCTAACAACAGGAAACTCTGGCAGGCAGAATATGTGACTTCAGCATGTGTCTGCAGGAGGACAATGGACCGAGAGATGCCAGGAGACTAGGGTAAGAGCTGGCCTTTGGAGAAAGACAGGAGCTCATCTGAGACTGAAGGACAAAGGGACAGAGAAAGAAGCCAAGATGGTTCTGTCAGCACCATGACTCAAGGGAGCCCTGGGTTGGCCAGTATGAACTATGTCTTAATCTTTGCTTCTCTGTGTTTCCAGTTGAGTAATAAACCCTACTCTGTTTCGAAAAGCCTGCCTGGTATCATTACAACTACAGAAATGCATCAAATCCTGAAGATAGCAAAAAGTTACTGAACTGGAGCCCCATCTCCATTGGACTCACTGGGCAGAGCTCTTAGTGTGTAAAAGGAGTGCTGGAGCCCAGAGGCTCAATCCTGGAAAAGTGGCCAATTGGCCTACCCTAAAGGAAGAGTGGAACCCCTTAGGGGCCTGCCACACTGAAGGGATTTACACAAGGGACTGTTTAAAAGCTGGGGCTTAGCACAGCTCCTGTGATCTATGACACACCCATAATTAAGTAAGTGTCAGTTCATTACTATAGCTGTCTAACCTCAGAGCTAGTGTTCAATTTTATAAGGGCAGAGAGAAAGAGAAAAACACATATAAACAAACCTAGGGCTAGAGTAAGAACTGCCCTTATGTTCATTAACAGATTCATCAGATTATCTAGTCTGACTGCCTGTATGACACAGGCCATAGAACTTCATCATGATGAAAACATATCTTTCAAAAAGGCATCCAGTCTTGATCTGAAGACTTCAGGAGATGGAGAATTCACCACCTGCCTTGATGCATCCTTGTATGTGCTACCCAGACCTTTGGTCCAGGTGGATAGAAGTAAGTGAACACTGAATACCCATTTACTTCTCCTTCCCCTGGAGCAGGTGAGGGAGGGGAGGAGACTAGGGAATGGGCAGAACCTGGAGTTCATCTCCTCTATCTTCTAGCCAGTACAGCTGAGTTGGCATGAGGTGTGCTATAATTTGCTGCTGGTATAGAGCAGCAGAGGAGAAATTCTGATTCTGAGGCATTTCTCTCACAAAATCCTTTCAGTGCTCCTGGAGTGGAGCAACTTGCGTACCACCCTTTGCTCAGGGATGTACTAAAGTCACAATTTATTCCTTAAAGAGCAGAAATTTCAAAATTTAACACTTTCTCCAGAACCTTTTCACTCTTCATTTACAGCTAACAGTATCTAAAATGAAAGAGACTTTTAAACTATTCATTGGCTTATTCCACACAAAAATACCCAGTAGTGAGTTGGTCAAAATTGTAAAATATATACTCTTGATCATTCCATGTGAGCTGACCGTGACAATGTTAGAAAAAATTAAAACCCATGTTTATACATTTAACCTCTGGGGGGGAAATGAAGACCTTTTCTTTCAAGCTACAGTTGCTCGAATTACTTCAGGAAATGCCAAAAGTTTTATGTCCCTGAAATAACATTTTGCTGAGCTGTCTCACTAATTGTAAAATACAGTCATGGTCAGAAAGCAAAAACGAATTCAAAAGAGAAGAAGGCTGCTTCTTAGAAATGGCATGTGGTAATGGGTTAGAAACTGAGCAACAATAGATTCTGAATCCATCTGTATCTTTGCTGAATTGTGCTGTGGTTTGTCACACTGGAATAAGTGTCTTCTGTTACTAGTAGAAAACATTCTTCCTTAATTTTGAGCATGCTTTAGAATATATTTTAATTATGTCAAGAGACAGTTTATTATAATGTACTGACAGTATAATTGGAAAGTTTACTAAATGTAAATTTGAATATTTATAGCAATTTTAGGTATTTTCCATTCTTCTACTTAAGAATGCATTGTTCCAAATTAGTGATTCCATTTGATGCTCCTTTTCAAGCAAATATGTCATATTTAATCCTCCTAACGTGGTGTGACTTTAATATAATTTCCACTCTATTTGATGAAGAACACTACCAGATTGAGATAGTGTCAATCTTGAACTCCTGATATCTTTCCTAATATATCTGTCTTGTGAGTCAGAAAATTATGAGACAGTGCTTAGCTTAAAAAAATCTATTTTACTGAATTGCCAGAGGTCTTATTGCCTCCACTGGTTTCCACAAAGGGCCCTGGGATATGGACATCTTCCTAGTAGAAGTCTATTCATATGTAGAACTCTGTCCGTATTTACTCTGCTACATTGGTTGAGTCATTTGAGGAACTTTATACACTTACTACTACTCTGGCATTTTAGCAGACTTATCCTTAATAAACTCATATTTAATCTCAATGAACAATGTCCTAAAAAATCTTAAATTTGACTATCAGTTTTCTTGTTCAAAATTGTACTTATTTAAGGACAGACAGGCAGAAATGGATTTCCTTCTACCTATTGATCAATCATTCTCAAAACATGAGAGGAAAAAGGAGGACAAATAGTCATGAATAAAAATAGCACACTCTTGCTTCCTCCTAAGAATCTCAAAGTGACAGAGCGATGGGGCAGAGAGAAAAATCAAAGTGCAGTTTCATATAGAAACTGGAGCAAGTGCTAGCAAACCAGTGTCCAGTAGCAGAAGTGAGACTGCCTTATCCACTGATGTAAATATAATGGTCATGTTGGCGGAAAAAGAAGAAAGAGATTAAAAACAAAGAAGAAGGAGGAGGACAAAACGGACAAGAGGAAGGCAAAGAGAAAGAGAGTTAGATTGGAGTAAAATAATTTTTAACCAAGTCATTTATCATTTATCAAATAATACATAGACTAAAGATAGGAATTTGGTTTTGGTTCTGCTGATGTGAGTTCATTGTAGGGAGACATCTTTAAACAGCATAATGTGGATATTGATATATGCTAGATTTATAGGTTTCCCCCTTGCCTGTGATCATCTCTTGCTCCTAATGTAGACTTTTAAATTAACTGTGACCAAAGAAAAATAGATAAGATATTGAGGTAACGTAGAATTCCCCCAAAAAGGGAATAAGGGAAGAAACTCTAAAATGTCCCAAAATAAATAAATAAAATTGGCCAACTATCATTTAAACAGCCAGTGTCAAAGCAGGATACCATGGGCATTTGATATCTCCCATCCTTCATTCAGTTATGTGTGAAAACAAATTATCAGATGACTTGGGAGGAATTCTGTTGCTTGACTAAAAAAGGGCGGAATCTCATTTACGCTAAGACCCCTTTATGCTGCCTGAGAAATGTAAAGGGCCTTAAATGTAAACGAGAATCAGAGTTGAACTGAAATAGACTTATGACTTTTTCTGAGTTTCATGAATACCACTAAAACCAATAATTAAGGCAGAATAGTACAGAATATGATATATAACACTTGATATATACATTTAAAACATTTTTAAAATTAAAACCAGCTATCCATATCAACAGCACTAAAGCATTCTAAAACATAATTACTGTGCCATTATTCCATGTCTTAGATGGTCAAAGCCACTTGATATTTGGCCTTGTGCCTCACAAAATGTACCTGCATGCAATTTATGATACAGCAAACATGTCCTGATGTACTTTCTTGCTCTGTTATACTATGCTATATAGTGCACTTCCCTGGATCTTTTGGTATTTCCATTCACTTCATGTACACTAAAGACCTCTGTGCACTTTAAGGGTTAATCAGTTTATTTTTGTTGTTGCTTCTTAATTCAGAAATCCTGCCTGTACTTGTAAAGGACAAGTGGCCAATATTAAATATGGAAGAATTACAAGTATTGATTTTGGAGAATCACTCTAGTTCTCTATGAACATCTTAGCGAGAGTTATGTTTAAACATAACCATTATTACTGAGATTCTGAACTCTTGACTCAAACAAAGCTCCCTTTAAAGTCAAGAGGAGTTTTGACTGTGTAAGGAGGGAGCATGGAGTCCAAAAGAAGACGGTATGCCCATGCTACTGCCTTTTACATTGGAAGTGGTGCTAAAGTTAAAGGTTGTTTCTGTAGTTCTATGTAGACTATATGAGAATTAACAAAGGCCTCATACATGTAATAACGACTTAGTCAAGCAGTCAGAATAAAATATATTTAGGGATATTGATCCCATTCATCTGAGTTAAGTGCTGAAAATGCATTTGTTTTGAGGAATGCTGCTCCCAAAGACAGCTGCTATGGACAAGGCATTGCATTGCCCTTTCACAGAGACAGAAATTATAGCAGTTATTTCTTTTGCTTTAAGCAAAACAGTAAATTGATAACATTTTGCCAGTTCAGCAGATCTCATAAATTGCTAGTTAAGGATGCCTTGCCCTTAAGCTATGATCAGCCAGTGAGTGATTGCTGTCATGATGTCCACCATAGGTCCCACAGACTTGTGTTTTGTGGCTTTAGCTTGTATTTGTTTGGGTGTATTGCTTGGGAAGTTTTGTGAATAGAGTGTCGTTGCCATTCTGAAGTGGAATGAACTTTCCTGTTAGTGAAGTGGAATTAATCTCTTACCATTAGTAAAGTTATATTTTCCCTAATTCACTTCCAGAATTGTTAATGTTATTATTGGTCAAACTCTGGTCTCCTTGATACTGCTGTAAGTTCAGAGTTACTCCACTGAAATCACTGAAGTTGTTCTGGATTTACACCCGAGTAACTGAGAGCAGAATTTGGCATGGTTACTTCAAATGCATCTACATTACTATTTATGAAATCACAATAAGGGAATATGTAACACTTAGTCTGCCTCCTGCCATATTTAAGTTCCACCCTTCTCCCAGTTTTGGGGTGCACTCTGAGACCATTTTACATTTTGCTAAAACTTGGTGTAGGATTCCATGAACTCAGTGTCTTCATTATTCTTTTTTTCTGTATTTTCAGGAATTATTTACTTGATATCAGCTCTCAGTCATTTGGATTATACTATGATGATCTTGACTGTTTCTGCACGGGATGGTGGTGGCCTTACCTCTGTTGTTAATGCATCTGTCATAGTAAACATCCTCCAGACCACTTTGGCACCAGCTATATTTGAGAGGTCACGATATACCTTTTCTGTTCCTGAAGATGTCCCTGAAGGCAGCCCTGTTGGAACTGTAAAAGCAAGGGAGCCTTTAAGTAAGTTCTCCACTTAGATTGCATTCAGACAGATTGCAAAATGTTCCAGTTCTAATTGTAACTGGTACAGAAACATATGAAAATGATCTCTCTTTTTTTAACTCATTATTTTTTTAATATGTCAAACATGCTTGTAGGCTGGTGGACTCAATCATCCGCCTGTGGAAAATAATCAGTCACACCCAGATCAGTTCTTAATCCTTGCCTCAGTGATCTGTGTATTGTCCAACACACGAAAAAGGAAATGTTGAGTGAGAACGCAAAGTAATAGTCCTGTTTCTAACATAGTCTGAGGGACCCTTTGGCATCTTAGTAGTCAGGGCCTCCACCCAGCATATGTGAGTTTGCAGAGCCTCTCACCCCCTCGTAGTCCTCCACTGTAGTTACAAGAATGCTTTCCCAACTCTATCCTGGAGGTTCCCTCTGAGAATTGAGACCCTCATCTATACCCCTGCCTGGTAATCATCAGACCCAGTCAGCTGATGCTGGCCAGTTGGGTCAGATGATTCCTAGCACCTGCCTGCCGGGCTTCTCTCCAGAACAGGGATAACCGGGCCGTAAAAAGAACAGTTCACCATTACAATACTATATACAAGAAGTATGCTTAAATTTACAACTGGATCCCCTTTAGAACATAGATTCCCACATTGTGATCCATGGAGCACTTCTTGGTGGTCTGTGGTGAGCTGGTAGGTCACATGGGGTACTGCTTTCCACCTCATTATTTCCAGTTGTTAACTAGCACTAAAAGACAGCTAAAATACATTAAATACTTTTGTAATATTGCTTTTCCTTGTAAGCAATTGCTGTAGTTACAGCCTGGATGTTGTTATATCACAGGTGGGTGCGATCATGCATGTGCAGGGAGGTGGCCATGTGGCAATCTTTGTTAACGTTTGGTCCACACTGAAGAAGTTAGCAAATCCCTGTATTAGAGCAATAGTAAGGTGCAACTCTTTGAGGGAATCTAGACAACTTGCTGCCTTAAAAAATGTTTTCCCAAATTAAATGGAGAAATCCTGGTGATCTTATAATGTTTTTCTAAATCAATTTTATTCTTTATTTTCTTAGAGGAAAAGGCTCAAATCCTGCTACATTCTTTATAGCTGCAGAAGACCCTAACTGGGCACCTCTGGTGTGGCTCTTCTGCAGAACATTGTGGAGGCAGGATTTGGGAATCATGCAAAAGGAATCCAAATACCACGTTGGTGATGGAGTTCTACATATAAGAAAGCAGGGGCAAGGGCTTTGTATAGATTTGTGAGTACATCAATCCACTGCCTTTCTCCCCCATGGAAGGACAGTGCATTGGCCGCAGGTGTTCTGCCAGGGCTACAGTAGTGCCCAGGGAGCAGGGGCGGCTCCAGGCACCAGCGCACCAAGCGCATGCCTGGGGCGGCCGGCCGGTCGCTGTGGGGGCGGCAGTCAGGGAGCCTTCGGCGGCATGCCTGTGGGAGATCTGCCGGTCCCACGGCTGCAGCGGCAATTCGACGGCAGGTACGCCAAAGCCGCGGTACCGGCGGACCTCCCGCAGGCGCGCCGCCGAAAGCTGCCTGACTGCCGTGCTTGGGGTGGCAAAATACATAGAGCTGCCCCTGCCAGGGAGTGGCTCTGCTAATGTACTATGGTCCCGTGGAAAAGGATGGGAAAGAATATTACGCTGCAGTGGAATATTTAACAACATGGACATAGCAAAAGTGCATTTAGAGAAAAACTCAATGAAATGCAATTCTTTTAATGTATTGCCATGTTTTTCAGTTCTGGCTATATTGAATCTAGGCTTATAGTGATATTGTTCTGTTAAAAATGACATAATTATTGGAGGTTTTCACTATATTTTATATAATGGGAAGAAAATGAGTAAGCAATGGCATTTTCTCTATAAAGGTTTATCATACCAGGGAGGTGAAAATCAAACATCTCATAAATGGACAAAATAGATGCAGTCAGATGCAGCCTGTATAGTATTCATTTTATTGAAGGGCTCCAGGGACATGAGCAAGGAAACATAAAGAGCTCAGGAAAGAAAAACATCTGTAAAGGGGATTACATTTTTTCAGCTGATTCTAACAACATTGCAGCATATTCTTCACAGATGTTCTATAGTGTATTGTATTAAGCACTCATATTATCAGTTGCTTATTTTTTTACATTGGTTGTTTTTGTTCCCACTTGTAGATACTTTCGAAGTGATCTCTTACACAATTTCCTCTGGTGATCCTTATGGAAGATTCTCTATTGACCCTCAGTTTGGTATCATTCTCACCAAAAAGCAGCTGGACCATGAAACTCAGTCTCTCATTGTCCTTACTGTCCAGTCACAGTTGGGCAGCTCCCCTGTCTACAGTAGCACCCAGGTCAATATATCTGTGATTGATGTCAATGACAATCCTCCAGTATTTCTTACAGAATCTGATAAGATAACTATATCTTATAGTACAGTGCCTGGCACAGCTCTGTACATTGCTCATGCAGAAGATAAAGACAGTGGGCTAAATTCGGTAATCAAATATACTATTGCAAACAGGCAGTCAAATGCATTTACCATTGATCCAAGCCTTGGGGTGGTATATCTCACCAGGACTCTGTTCACAGATAAGCAGCATGAATACGCTCTCCACATAACAGCTGAAGATCACGGAACTCCTCCACTGAGTTCTCTGCTAATGCTGACAGTGATTGTTGAAGAGCAAAAGATGGGCACCACCTTGACTTTTGAAAACTTGGTGTATCAAGTGGAAGTCAGTGAGACTTCTTCACTGGATGCCAAAATTCTGCAAGTACAAGCCCACACACAAGTTCCACAGCACACTGCCTCACAGATGGTGTACTCCCTGGAGCCTAGCACAGATTCTGCTGCATTTGGAATTGACCCTGTCACTGGCTGGATTTACCTCCGGAAGTATCTGAACTATGAATTTACACAGATGTACAATTTTAGAGCCTTTGTCAGCAGCCCAGAGGACAGCTCAGGGCAAAATGCGAGTACATCAGTAATTGTTAATGTCCTGGATGAAAATGACAATTCCCCAATGTTCATGCGTGATCTTTATTTTTTTGAAATTGAGGAAAGTCCAGTTCCCCAAGGTGTGGTTGGTACCATCACAGCAGTTGACAGAGACTCAGGAAGAAATGGACAGCTTTCCTATTTCCTTTTGTCAGATGGAAAGTTTTTCAAGATTAATTCCAACACAGGTAGCATGTTATGAGTTGTAATCTCCCCATTATTTCTTTTAGAAAGAAGTCTTCCTCTAAAGGAATTAATGTAATGTGTGAAGTCCAAGGACTGTCATGTCTCTCTTGGGTGGGAATATGCATAATATGCAAAAAGTTGGGATGGAATAATCAATGAAAAATAGGATAACCTAAAGGGTTTGTTTTTTCACTCAACTCAGTAATGGCTTTTCTTTGTTTACTCACTCATGAGTTTGTGTTTGATCTTAGAAAATTTGGGAGTATTAAATAATAGCTTCAGTAAATCATATGAAAAATTCCTAATTGTCTAGTGGTCAAGTAAGGTTGAAAAGAAATGATCAGCGATAAACAAGAATGAAAGGAATAGTGACATTTTAAAGGGAGCACATTTGTGAAAATCTTGAATAGTTATAGTTTAAAACCGTGAATTGAATATATCAGTAGTGTTGCAAAAAGAAAATTCTCAGAAAAGTTACGCACTGTAAAATGAATCCCAGAATGCTCTCACTGATAACCATTATCTCCAGTATGTTTTAGCAGTGTAGAATAAAATACTGAAAGTCATGCAGAAGGGAAACCTTTAAGATACACGGGTACTGTGAATATACTGACTAGCAAGAGATTGCTTTGGCAACACAGATCTGCAATGTGAGATTCCAACCCGTAAAATGGTGTATACCCAGGGGTCAAAGGGCCCTTCTAGATACTTTGGAAATGTGACATCTCAAAATAAAACTACTGTTTCAAAGTAAAGTCTTGTATAATAAGCTTATAAAAGTTTAAAGGTAAACAGAGAGAGGGAGACAAGTAACAGAGAAGGTCTTAAAATGTATAATATAACTCCATCTATCTGAAAAACAGGGGAACACTCAAAATCCTCAGATAAATGTGAGTGCAGTTGAGCAGCTGTCCGGAAGCTTGTATTAAATTTGACCACTAGGATCTCAAGCCTGAGAGTATGGTGAAGATTAGGTTTGCTGGTCATCAGAGAGAGTCTGTGTTGAGTTTCCTAACCCCGAAGCACAGAGAAGATAAGGTCAGCAGTTAAAGTCTGCACTTTAGGTTCTCCAATCTGGAATACAATGAAGAGAGGGCCAGATTTCTCCTTTAAAATAGCCAGCCTGCACAGTTGGCTGATGTTGTTTTATTGTGCAAGTTTGTGGGAGCCAGAGTGCAGTGAAGAGTGTAGTCTGACTCAGGGGTATATAAGTAAACTTTGATTAACTAGGTGTTTCAGTGGAATGAAGTTTAGTAAACTGGGATAGTACTCTATATACTGTAGTAGGCATATCAAATGACACAAGCGGTTAGTTTAAACTCTGCAGTGTATATTTCTATGAATTTTATACAGTCTATTAAGATTTCACTAATACAGTGAATACACTAATACAGTGCCTTCCCCCCCCCCCCTTTTTTTTTTTTTGTCCAACAGGTGAAATTATAAACTGGGTTGCATTAGACCACGAGCAACAAACTCACCACCAGTTGATCGTACTAGTAACTGACCATGGTGACCCCCGGCATAATGCCACAACAACTGCATATATCTTAGTTGCTGACCTCAATGATAATCAGCCTTACTTCCCTCAGATTCCATCTGGAAAAGAAGTAACCCTCAAGGTTTGTAGAACCTGTTTCAGTGACTTTCTAATCTGGTCAATCATAGTAGTACAGGATTTGTTTTGAGCACCATCTTGTGGCAAGAAGCTTGAATTGTAAATGAGACTTCCTTCCAAAGCTCAGTTCACACACAACAGAGTGTTGTGTTTAATGAAATACATGTGCTCTGAATGGTACATGAACATTGTTAAATCAAGTGTATTCTCTCAGTAAGACATGTCTTTTATTTCATGTGAAAGTTACATTGCCTGTTTCCCCTAGCATGACCTAATGAACAGCATATTCAGATTCAATTAACAGCCTGACATTTTAAGGTAAGTATCAAATAAACAACTTTTTAAAGAAAACAGGAGTACTTGTGGCACCTTAGAGACTAACAAATTTGTTAGTCTCTAAGGTGCCACAAGTACTCCTGTTATTTTTGCGGATACAGACTAACACGGCTGCTACTCTGAAACTTTTTAAAGAAAATTACTTCTAATGTATGAGTTGCTTTTTTATTATGGTATTAAATATCATAGGGCAAAAATTGGGTAAGGCATTCAGGATTTGGCTTCATGTATAATATGGGCAATGTGAATGTATGAACAGTTGGAATTGAACTGTTTCGGGACTATTAGGAGATGAAGATTATACTGGTATTTTCTTTAAATTTGCATCTCAGGTTTAATTATGACCTCAGCAACAGGAGATATTAATGATTTCTGTAGAGAAAAGACATGCAGACAAAAGAACTTTACTGGAGATTTGCTAGAAATGTATTAATTTAGCAGTATCTCTGAAATGTAGTTTATTTGCATTGACTGTAGCCATTTCTAGAATGGAAAGTGCTCCTAGTATATAAGTACTGAAATTAACTGTTTTGTGGTGTATGAATTCAATTATGATGCATCAATATCCTTTATAATATGTAAAGTGCTCTTGTAAACGTATTGTTTGATGGCAGGTTTTGGAAGGACAGCCAGAAGGTACACTTGTCACCACTGTGTTTGCAAAAGACCTTGATTTTGGAAACAATGGTGTAGTGTTATATTCAATATTGTCAGGTAAGATTTTATAATTGTTTTGCCCAATAGAAAGTGTATTAAAATAATGATAGGTCTAAGGGAGCCACTAAACATACAAAGTCTGGTTCCTGTTTACACTGAGGCTCAATTACATAACTCTGGCAGTGACAAGGGGCTTTGAAGTCAGACTAGGTTTACAACCACTTTTGAGCTCCCTTTACACTGCCGTAGTAGAGGCCTCAGTGTAAGTAGTAATCCGGGTACCATATGACAAATAGGTCATACCAAAATATTTGTGGAGGCATGAGCAGCTAGCTTCTTCCCATCACCCTCTACCTCTTCACAGGGGTTTACTTGCTCCTCTGGCAAGTCACAGAATCTTCAGTTAAAAACAGCAGCTTCCCCAAGATTAGGACCATAATCATCCAATAGCACATACGGTACAGAGTTTATCATTATGAGCAACTGTTTAACATCTCAATGGAAAAATGATCTCCCCTTTCCATGATCAACTGAAATTTTTCATGCTATAGGAACAGTTCACGACAATCTGATACAGGCATCATAAAAACATAAGAGCAGCCATATTGGGTCAGACCAAAGGTCCATCTAGCCCAGTATCCTGTCTTCCGACAACAGTCAATGCCAGGTGCCCCAGATAGAATTAATAGAACAGGTATCATCAAATGATCCATCCCTGGTCACGCATTCCCAGCTTCTGGCAAACAGAGGCTAGGGACACCATCCCTGCCCATCCTGACTAATAACCATTGATGGACCTATCCTCCATGAATTTATCTAGTTATTTTTTGAACCCTGTTATAGACTTGGCCTTCACAACATCCTCCGGCAAAGAGTTCCACAGACCGACTGTGCATTGTGTGAAAAAATACTTCCTTTTGTTTGTTTTAAACCTGTTGCCTATTAATTTCATTTGGTGACCCCTAGTTGTTCTTCGAGTGATTGCTCATGTGCATTCCACAGTAGGTGTGCGTGCTCACCACATGCACCGGTGCCGGAAGGCTTTAAGCCCACTCCGAGCTGACCTCCCCGGATGCCAGTGGCCACATACGGGTGCCCTCCACGCTGGAGGCCCTGCAGGTGGCTCGAGACATAATGTCTCTCCTGTTATCGGCTGCACCGACCCCAGCAGCTCCCCGGTCCACAGGCAAGCCAGCACTCGGACTGCCACAGTCGCCACCCAGGCAGTACCGTTCGCGGTCGAGGGAAGGTTCCCGACGCTGTTCTCCGAAGAGTGACCACCCCGCTCACAGCCCGCACCAGTCCCTGTTGACCCCCATCCGATTGTCTGGCTGGGTGCTGAGCAGCAAGGAATCGAGGCACCGCTCCGCATCGAGGGAGCGCAGGCCTCAAGGTCAGAGCATGCCCCATCAGGACTGGGACCGACGGCACCGGAGGTCGCCGACTCCGAGAAGCCACTGTAGCCCCTCACGGTACGGGTGCCACTCACACTCTTTGCCCTGGTCAAGGTCCCCGTCACGGCACCGCTCCCGCATCCCTAGGCGTAGATCGCCGGCAACTAGCCATCGTGGATCTGCCCGACGGAGCCGTTCGCGGAGCAGCTGGTACAGACGGTACTCCTGCTCCTCTACACCGGACTCAAGGTCTCGAGCCCGGCACCGCTCACAACGTCACTACTCATCCCCATCCTGGGATAGCAGTTGTTCGTATACCAGCCCAGCCTCCCCTCGGAGCCAGCAGTCAGCAGACCAGACAAGTCCGGCGGGGCAGCCCGCCCCAACAGTGCCACAGCAAGTGCAGTGGCACCAGACTCCCTGGCCAGCGCCCTGGTACCAGTGGACCCCATGGGCCCCGACGCAGCCCCCAGTGGTGGCCTGCTCGGTAGCCGGGGCCTCAGACAGACCGTCGGCCTCCCTCTCTGAACCCCCCAGGAAAGGGTAAGCGGGGCACTCTTCCCCAGCCCTGTGCTCAGAAGGGGACCAAGTGCTGGGAACTGCGGCACCAGTGGGGACGCAGAGCGCCGCCCCTCCATCCTCATCTTCCTCTGATGAGGCCATCATGGCGCCTCCTCCTCCTGTTTCCCAGGAGGACACAAAAGACCACCAAGAGCTCCTGAAAATGGTGGCTTCAAGCCTCAGTTTACAGGCTGAAGAGGTGGAGGAGCCTTAGGACTCCCTCTTTGATGTCCTCTCAGTCATAGTGCCGGCCAGGGTGGCCCTCCCTCTCCATGAAGGGGTGGCAAAAATCTCCACTGCCCTGTGGCAGACCCCGTCTTCCTTGCCCCCCATATCTAAGAGGATAGAGCGGAAGTGTTTCATGCCCACCAAGGGGCATGAATATGTCTATACTCACCCCGCCCCCAACTCCCTGGTGGTCGAGGCGGTCAACCACAAGGAACGTCAGGGCCAGCCCACTCCCACCCCTAAGAATAAGGACTCGAGGAGGCTGGACTTATTTGGTAGAAAACTTTATTCTTCTTCAAGCTTTCAGCTGAGGGTGTCAAACCACCAAGCCCTGCTGGGCAGATATGATTTTAACTTGTGGGGGTTCAATGCCAAAGTTTATAGACTCCCTCCAGGAGCGTGATAGGAGTATAAGGCCTTGTGGAGGAGGGCACTGCTGCTGCCAGAGCAGCCCTTCAGGCAGCCTCGGACACAGCAGACACGGCAGCAAGAACTATGGCCTCTGCGGTGTCTATGCGGAGGGCGTCGTGGCTCCTCTTGTCCGGGTTGTCCAGCGAGGCACAGAGCTCCTTGCAGGACCTCCCCTTCGATGGCAAGGCCCTGTTTGCGAAGCAAACAGACGTGAAATTTCACAGTCTCAAGGACTCTCGCACGACCTTAAAGACTCTTGGTCTCTATGTCCTGGCCCCGGCCAGGACCAAGTTCAAGCTTCAGCAGGCCCCCAGCCAAGCCACCCACTCCTGATACGAACCTTCTTATAAAAAATCCAGAGATTATAAGAAGCGTCCACAGCGGCAGTCTTGGCCTGTCCCCCAGCCTGTCCCCTCTAAGGGCAAGCAGGTGGGTAAGCGCCAATTTTGATGGGATGCCCAGGGATGACTTACCAGTCTGCACCAGGGATCCACCCAACCTACCCTTCTCCAACCGTCTCTGTACTTTCCTCGGACTGATGGGTCCTCAACACCATCTCCTGGGGCTATACCCTCCAATTAGTCTCTAACCCACCTACCCACCCTCCCTCCCCGTCCCTCTTCAGGGACCCCTCTCACGAAAGCCTACTCGAGCAAGAGGTGAGGCGGCTCCTTCACCTGGGAGCGATGGAGGTGGTGCCTGCTGAGTTCAGATACAAAGGATACTATTCCCGCTATTTCCTTATCCCGAAGGCCAAAGGGGGCCTCAGGCCCATTCTGGACCTGCGAGGCCTAAACCAGTACATGGTAAAACTCAAGTTCCACATGGTCTCCCTGGCCTCCGTCATTCCCTCCCTGGATCCCAGAGACTGGTACGCCACCCTCCATCTCCAGGATGTGTACTTCCACAGTCACATATTCGAGGGCCACAGGCGTTTCCTCCGCTTCGCGGTAGGACAGGAACACTGCCAGTTCACCGTCCTCCTGTTTGGCCTCTCGATGGCACCCACAGTCTTCACAAAGTGTATGTCTGTGGTGGTGGCCTACCTCAGGCATCGGGGCGGGGGGGTCCAGATCTTCCCCTACCTGTAGCTGATCAAAGGCAGCTCCAGATCACAGGTACAGGACCACATAACACTCATCCTGTACACATCTACCACACTGGGGCTGCTGGTAAACAACAACAAATCCACATTGGTACCAGTACAACTAATAGAGTTCATTGGCGCGATTCTCAATGCTACATTGGCCAGAGCTTCCCTCCTGCCGGACAGGTTTGAAACCTTGAGGGATCTCATCAGGGCGATTACGAGGTTTCCCATGACAACTGCCAGGGCGTGCCTCCAACTCCTGGGTCACATGGCAGCATGCATGTACGTGGTACGCCATGCCAGACTCAGGATGCGGCCCCTTCAGCTCTGGCTGACCTCGACGTTCTCCCAGTCCAGAGACAGGTTGGACAAAGTCCTCACCGTGCCCAAGTCCGTACTAACCTCCCTCCTTTGGTGGTCCACCCCGGAGAACATGCTCCGTTCAGGAGCTGCTCCCCAGCTATAGAGCTGGTGTCCGATGCATTGGACTTGGGGTGGGGAGCCCATGTGGGAAACCTCCAGACGCAAGGCCTGTGGTCCGAGCAGGAACTAGGTCTGCACATAAACATCAAAGAACTCTGAGCGGTCCGTCTGGCCTGCGTGGCCTTTCGCCCGTGCCTTACGGGCAGGGTAGTCAGAGTTCTCACGGACAACACTGCCTCGATGTTCTACATCAACAGGCAAGGCGGGGCCCATTCCTCAGCCCTCTGCCAGGAAGCCCTCCGACTGTGGGACTTTCTGCATCACCCACAATATCAACTTGGAAGCCCACCACTTTCCAGGCATCCAGAACTCTCAGGGGATCACCTGAGCCAGGACTTCTCCTCCCAGCACGAGTGGTTGCTACACCCGGAGGCGGCTCACATGAACGTAGGGCACTCCCCAGGTGGACCTCTTCATGACCAGACAGAACCGCCGGTGCCCCCGGTTCTGCTCCAGGAGGGGCCTGGGCAAGGGCGTGATTTCCGATGCCTTCCTTCTGTCCTGGTTGGGTCAGCTGCTATATGCTTTTCCCCCAATTCCGCTGATCAGCAAGGTCCTGGAAAAAATCAAGACGGACAAGGCTCGCGTCCTCATTATTGCCCCAGCATGGCCCAGACAACACTGGTACGGGACTCTTATGAACCTTTCCATTGCCCCCTCCTCCCCCTCCCCCCCCATGGCCGCTACCAACCCGCCCAGACCTTCTCTCTAAGGACCAAGGTTGCCTCCTCCACCCCAACCTTGCAGCTCTCCACCTCACAGCATGGTTGCTCAATGGTTAGGCCAAGAGGAAAGGACTTGCTCGGAGGGCATCCAGCGAGTCCTCCTGGAAAGCAGGAGGCCCTCCACGTGTCAGGCTTACCTGGCAAAATGGTCAAGGTTCTCTAGGTGGGCTGCCGATCACGGCATCTCACCAGTGGCTGCCCCACTCCAGCTTATACTGGATTACCTCCTTCATCTCAGAGCCCAAGGCCTAGTGCCCTCGTCCGTCAAAGTGCAGCCATATTGGCCTTCCACCCACCCGTCCAGGGCCACACAGTATTTTCTCATGCCATGACCGGTCGATTCCTTAAGGACTTGGATTTCCTTACGTTAGGCCCCGGTTCCACAGTGGGACCTGAACTTGGTTCTGGCCAGGCTGACAGGGCCTCCGTTTGAGCTGCTTGCCACATGCTCCTGGTCCCACCTTTCTTGGAAAGTAGCCTTTCTTGTGACAATCACGTCTGCTAGGAGGGTCTCGCAGCTCCGGGCCTTGACTTCCGAACCCCTGTATACGGTATTTCATAAAGATAAGGTCCAGCTCTGCCCACACCCTTCGTTCCTCCCCAAGGTGGTCTCCGCCTATCATATGAGCCAGGACATTTTCCTTCCGGTGCTCTGTCCCAAGCCGCATGCATCTAGTGAGGAGCGCCGTCTCCACATGCTAGATGTGAGACAGGCACTGGCTTTTTACCTGGAATGAACAAAACCATTCAGGAAGTCTTCACAGCTGTTCATTGCCATGGCTGAACGCATGAAGGGTTGGCCGATCTCCACTCAGCGGCTCTCCAGCTGCGTCATTTCATGTATCTGTACTTGTTATGACCTGGCGGGAGTTCCCCTGCCACCGATTGTGAGAGCGCACTCGAGAAGGACGCAAGCCTCGTCGGCCGCGTTTCTGGTTCACGTCCCTATTCAGGACATTTGTAGTGCTGCTACTTGGTCATTGGTCCACATGTTCACCTTGTATTATGCGAACGTCTCCCAGACCAGGGAGGACGCTGGGTTCGGCAGGGCAGTGCTCCATACTGAGTGTCTGTGAACTTCTACCCACTTCCAACAGATATAGTTTGGAATCACCTATTGTGGAATGCACACGAGCAATCACTCGAAGAAGAAAAGACAGTTACCTTTTCCATAACTGGTGTTCTTCGAGATGTGTTGCTAGTGTCCATTCCACATC
The DNA here is from genome assembly GCF_028017835.1 of Emys orbicularis. Classification (NCBI taxonomy): domain Eukaryota; kingdom Metazoa; phylum Chordata; order Testudines; family Emydidae; genus Emys; species Emys orbicularis. Next base: position 62,996,870 of record NC_088687.1, on the reverse strand, counting down.
CCGCTCTCCTTCCCCACTGTTGGAGTTGTCTGGCAAGAAGGAACTGAGGGTGGAGGGAGCGTGCAGCGGCCCTTATACCGCACCGTGGTGGCGCCACTCCAGGGGTCGCTAGGGGCTCTCCCCTATGGGTACTGCTAGGGGAAAAACATCCAGCACTGGTGCACATGGAATGGACATGAGCAACATATCTCGAAGAACACCAGTTACGGGAAAGGTAACTGTCTTTTCTTGTGTTATGAGAAGGAGTAAATAATACTTCCTTATTTACTTTCTCCATACCAGTCATGATTTTGTAGACCTCAATCATATCTCCCCTTAATGGTCTCTTTTCCAAACTGAAAAGTCCCAGTCTTATTAATCACTCCTCATATGGAAGTCGTTCCATACCACTAAACATTTTTGTTGCCCTTTTCTGAATCTTTCTGAATCTTTTCCAATTCCAAATATCTTTTTTGAGATGGGGCGACCACATTTGCATGCAGTATTCAAGATGTGGGCGTACCATTGATTTATTATCAAAAGATAATCTGAGCAAACAATGAGGCTTGTGGTTTTTAGCTCAGTTTTTACCCTTTGTTTGGCAATATGTTTTCCTGATACTGTTTGGCAACATAAAAATCCCCCAGAACTCCTACACATAGGAGATGGAATATGCCTTAGGACCTGATTCTTATTCCAGTGAAATCAATGACAAAGCTCTCCTAGAGTCAGACTTCAACAGGAGAAAGATTGAGCCATTAGTTCTAATCAGAGATAGAGATGTGTTCTTGTCTGTCTGTGTCAGACATAAAATAAGAAGAGAGCATCTAAACAATGAGAAAAATATGGCAGTTCCCTTGGCTATACCACATTATTTGTTCAAGACTGCAAAACATGTTAAGAATAAAACTTTATTTCTGAAAAACTGTCAGTAAGGCGTTCACATTAGAATGCCATAACATTATTTTTTATACTCTGCTTTGTTTCACAGGATTTATGGAGTCAATGTCTTTCATGCTTAATATTTTAAATCTGTAATAATTGACACATAAAACATACCATTTGATTGAAAACAGGCTATGCAAGAAAACAGCTCTGATGTTTCCATCTGAGTTCTACAGTTTCTGATCTGTCATCTTTGCTTAACTAGAGCTCAAATCCATGCCTCAGTCAGTTTATACTTGTCAATATTATTTGTCACTTCAGAGTAAAGAACCAAAACTAAAGTATCATAAAACTAAATTATCTCTCACTCTTAAGGAGAAAGGGAGGCAGTAATCCCTTCATGGCAAGGCAGAGGTTACTTATTATTATGAGCTATATTCCCCAGTATCTTCGCACTATACACCTCTACCTCGATATAACACGACCCAATATAACATGAATTCGGATATAACGTGGTAAAGCAGTGCTCCGGGGGGGCGGGGCTGTGCACTCCGGCGGATCAAAGCAAGTTCGATATAACGCAGTTTCATCTATAACGTGGTAAGATTTTTTTGCTCCTGAGGACAGCGTTATATTGAGGTAGAGGTGTATTTGCCTTTGTAGGAGGAAAACACCCTAATCTCCATAAGGGCCCAGATGTTAAATCTGCTCTCTCCCACCAACAGACACTTTTTTAAATTAATTTTTTACAGCTGGATTGAAAATATTGCAGTTGTAATGTATTTGTGTAATAAGAATCAACAGTTTTTATTAATCTGAAGGTCTGTTTTAATTGCATCTATTTCTCTGAAATAATAGCTTTATTTGCTATTATGCAAAAATTACAAGGTGCTCAGAACCCAGGTATACTCCTAAAAATATAGATCCAGATCGCCACCTCCTGGAGAGAGGACCAAAAGGGACTGAAAACTCCTGTATGTTGAACTATAGAGTTGTCAAGAAATTGTCCCTTCTAGTGCAGTAGAGAGTTAGAGGGCTGCAGAGCAGGTGGCAGTCAGGGCCTCCCAACCATGTGGACCAAGTCTGTCAAAGTAAAGGCCAGTCTGTATAGGTGGCTGTCCCTCTGTATAGCCCCACCTTCCCTTCAGTATCACAGAGGTTTCCCCCACTGGCTACACAGAGCAGCCTTGGAGAGAACTCAGTAGGAATGCAAATTATTAAAATGGTTACTACCCCAACATTTAACTGTTTTTAGTATGTTACTGCTACAAATGTTAAAAGGTGAAATATGTTATACTCTGATTAGAAACCTTATTTGGTCAAATAAAGTAAACTCAAAAAAAGCCAGGCCCCCCACCCCCTCAACTGTGAAATTAGATATTTTGTCAGTGAACAAATCTAGAGGCGTCTGACCTTCTCTGATAATACATTTGTATTACCGGGCTAATGGCATTTCACATCTAGATCTTTTTTTTCCACAGTGAAATGTGGTTTAATATTTAAAAAATAAGAAATCAAGAATTTAGTATTGAGATATTGTTCAGAAGATAATCCAGTACTAAAACATAATAAAGAAATATGGTCTGTATTAATGACTATGAGGACTACTGTAAAAACACAGGAATCAGTTTGGGATCTGCATGCAGATCCCAATGTTCTTTTCAACAATTAAGGGACTGTCCCAGGATCAATAGTTATGAATATCAATGTCCGCAGTGCAGCTTTCAAGTTCTACAGGGATGCAAGTCACCAGGGCCGGCTCCAGGCACCAGCTTGTCAAGCAGGTGCTTGGGGCGGCCACTCTGCAGAGGGGCGGCACGTCCAGGTATTCGGTGGCAATTCGGCGGACGGTCCCTCACTCCGCCTGGGAGCGAAGGACCTCCCGCCAAATTGCCGCCACAGATCGCGATCGCGGCTTTTTGTTTTGTTTTGTTTTGGCTGCTTGGGGCGGCCAAAACCCTGGAGCCGGCCCTGCAAGTCACAGAGAAATGTTTAGTGTTCTTAAGATCCTTAAGGAAATTCCCAGCTAAAAACAGATTAATTTGCGTAAAGGAGTTAATTAGAAATGTGCACCTTTATTTAAGGGAGGAAAACTTTTAAGGGATCATTGTAGTATACTCAAAAGACACAAATGTTAGCTTTGAAAGTAAATGTTTCACTTTAAAACAAAAAACAAATCAAACCAAAACACCCTCAAATGCTAAAATCTACAGATGTGCATGATCATCCAGTCACAGTTCTTCTTCGAGTGATTGCTCAGGTGTATTCCACAGTAGGTGTGCGTGTTCACCACGTGCACCGATGCCGGAAGTTTTTCCCTTAGCAGTACGCGTACTGGGGGAGCGCCGCTGCGACCCCTAGAGTGGTGCCTCTCTACCGCGCTAAAAGGGGAACTGCGCACTCCACCCACCCTCAGTTCCTTCTTGCCGCTAGTGAAGATAGTCGGAACTTTGTGCTCCAGCTCTGCTGCAGCCTTTCTACTCAACCTTAGTGGTACCTTTCGTGGAATTGTTACTTCAGTTGTTAGAGTGGGCTCGGGGCATGCCCCATACCCCAGGCTTCAAGTCGTGTGACTCCTGTCGCCATTCTATGCCTAGGAATGACCTGCACGCTGAGTGTCTCCCCTGCTTGGGTGAGACTCACATCAGCGAACGTTGTAAGATCTGCAGGTCATTCAAGCCGCGGACCAAGAAGGAGAGAGACATTAGACTCCATGCTCTCCTGATGGAATCGGCATTGGCCCCAACTCCGGCACACTGGGCGGACTCGGCACCCACCGCCGCATCGTCGGTGCGTAGCGAGGCCCCCTCTACCAGCCAGCACCGCTTCCCCTCCAAGAAACAGGGAAAGGGCCCTACTTTGCAGTGGCACCGAGACAAGGAAAGAGGGGAGACTGGTCCCACGTTGGGCAGAACCCTGGTCCCCCCCCAGGCTCAAGGCCTCCGACTTGTGTTGAGTGGAGCAGCCCGGCGCCGTCTGCCCGCACATCTCCGCCAGTCCGAATGCCATCAATGCCGGAGGCGATGCAGGCTGTGAAAGACATCATGAGTCTGCTGGTTCCAGGCGCGCAGCCGGTGACGGCTCCCTGGTCTCAGGACAAGTCCACATTGGGTGCCCATCAGACCTCTCCTGCGGGTCGCAGTTCCCGCTCCGAGGGCCGCTCACCGCACCATTCGGCATGCAGTGACCGATCGTCCGGCAGCTCGCACCCTCCCTCGATGCCGACCAGGCTATCCCGGTCACCACCCGCACGGGAGTCTCGGGGACCCTCTACGCCGCCTGCCAGCAAGCACAGACATATAGAGAGGCGCCGGGAACGTTTCCCTTCATGACGCGACTACCGCAGCCATTCTCGATGGGATAGACGTCGTCGTTCTCGTTCCAGTTCCCGCTCAACTAGACGTCGCGCTCGGGATTCCCCTCACGATGACTCGGCACCTGGGCACCGGAGCTCCCGCCACCGTCATGGGTACCGAAGTAGCACTTCAGGCGGGTACTGGTCCTTAATGTCGAGGTCCAGGTCCCGAGGGAGGTGACATCGCAGGCACCGCCACTCATACTGTTCCCGTGAGACCGTGCGCTCGACGGTGACCTCGGCCTCGGGACCCAGCCGCCCATCCCCGGCCCACGCAGCGCAGCCGGGGCAACTACCGCCACCGGGTCCTCAGCCGGGTCAGTGGCAAGGGGCCCCATGGCAGGGACAGTGGTGCCAGTGGGCACCGTGGCCGCCGATGGCCGCCCAGACGGGGGCCCGCTTGGTCGCCGGAGCGTCTCAGGCCGCATCAGCCTCGTCCGGCCATCTAAGAGACAGATCGGCGGGCCATGAGTCGGCGGACCTGCGCCTGGACTCTGAACTGGGGCTCGACCCGCCGGTACTGGCCGAGGCTCACGGCTCCGTGTCGGCCCTTTCCCCAGCAGCAGACGACACCATAATGGCGCCCCCACCATCAATCCCTCAGGAGAACTTTAAGGCGCACCAAGACCTGCTAAAGCGGGTGACATCCAGCCTCCAGCTGCAGGCTGAGGAAATGGAGGGCCCTTCCGATTCCCTCTTTAACGTGTTGTCCCCCTTGGCACTGGGCTGCGTGGCTCTGCCCCTGCACCAGGGTGTAGCCAACATTTCCAACACCCTGTGGCAAACTCCCCCCTCTTGGCCCCAGTCTCCAAGAAGGCTGAAAGGAAGTACTTTGTGCCTGCCAAGGACCATGAGTACCTCTATTCCCACCCGGCACCTAACTCGCTTGTGGTAGAGTCGGTAAACCACAGAGAGCGACAAGGCCAGCCTGCGCCTACCTCCAAAAATAAGGACGCCAGACAACTGGACTCCTTTGGTAGAAAAATGTATTCCTCTGCAAGTTTCCAACTCAGAGTAGCCAACCATCAGGCCTTGCTGAGCAGATAAGACTTTAACTTGTGGGAGTCTCTGCCTAAGTTTGAGCCTCTCATCCCAGACCGGGACAGGAAGGACTTTAAGGCCCTGGTGGAAGAGGGGGCAGGCAGCAGCGAAAGCGGCCCTGCAAGCTGTGTCAGATGCAGCCGACACTGCAGCCCGCTTGATGGCTTCAGCGATTTCCATGCGCAGGGCGTCGTGGCTCCTCCTGTCTGGACTGTTGACAGAGACCCAATCCCTTATGCAAGACCTCCCGTTTGATGGGAACGCGCTCTTCGCAGACCAGACGGATGTCAGGCTGCATGGGATGAAGGATTCCCGTACCACCCTGCAAACCTTGGGCCTCTATGTCCCTCCAGCTAAGGACAAGGCCAAACCACAACCATCGGCTCAACCTGCGAGGAGCAAATACAAGCCCCCGTATAAGAGACCGAGAGACCAAAAACGCCGGTCTCAGCGACAGTCCCACTCCACCCCGCAGCCTGGGCCCTCTAACGGCAAGAGACAGGGCAAGAGGCAGTTTTGACTATTTGCCAGGGGGGCACCGGGCCAGTTGCCAGGGAGACCCCCCCGATTATTAAAGTTTGTGTTCTGCAATCGTTTGTCTGCCTTCCGCATGGCGTGGTCCCGTATAACATCGGACCAGTGGGTCCTCAGCACCATTTCCAAGGGCTACATGTTGCAGTTCACCTCACCCCCTCCAAACCACCCGCCCTCCCTGCTGGACCTGGGGGACCCAGAGCATGCTCACCTCCTAGGGCAGGAGGTGGACCATTTACTGCACCTGGGGGCGGTACCAGTAGAATTCCAGTAGAATACCAGTAGAGTACCAGTAGAATTCCAGGGCAAAGGGTTCTACTCCCGGTACTTCCTGATCCCGAAGGCCAAAGGGGGCCTCAGGCCCATCCTGGACCTCCAGGGCCTAAACAGTTTTCTGGCCCGCTCCGAGTTCCGCATGGTGTCCCTGGCCTCTATTATCCCCTCCCTGGACCCGGGGGACTGCTATGCTTCCCTGGACCTCCAGGATGCGTACTTGCACATCCATATTTTCTAGGGGCACAGGCGCTTCCTCCACTTTCTAGTGGGGCTGGACCATTACCAGTTTGCGGTCCTTCGGTTTGGACTATCCACGGCACCCAGGGTTTTCACGAAGTGTATGGCTGTGGTAGCGGCCTACCTCAGGCAGCAGGGGGTACAGATCTTCCCATACCTGGACGATTGGCTTCTCAAGGGCGACTCGCGTTCCGAGGTAAAGACCCACGTGGAGCTGCTCCTCTCGACATGCGCCAGTCTTGGCCTAGTGGTGAACGAGACCAAAACAAACTTAGTTCCAGTTCAGCGCATAGAGTTCATTGGGGCGCTGCTGGACTCTTCGAGGGCAACAGCCTCTCTCCCCCTGGACAGGTTCGAGGCCCTGAGAGATATCATCGCCTCGGTCACGGCTTTCCCAGTGACAATGGCGAGAGCGTGCCTTCGAATTCTGGACCACATGGCGGCATGTACGTACATGGTCCGCCATGCCAGACTCCGAATCAGGCCCCTCCAACTCTGGCTAGCCTCCCAATTCTCTCAGGCCCAGGACGGGCTGGACAAGGTTCTCACGGTTCCGTCCCTGATACTAGCTTCCCTTCAATGGTGGTCTTGCCCGAGCAATATGCTGCAAGGGGTTCCCTTTCGGGATGCCAGCCCGTCTGTAGACCTGATGACCGACGTTTCGGACCTGGATTGGGGAGCCCACGCAGGAAACATGCAAACCCAAGGGACATGGTCGATCCCGGACTTGTCCCTTCACATAAATGTCAAAGAGCTCAGGGCAATACGGTTGGCGTGCGTGGCCTTTCGTGGCAGTCTGGTCAGGTTCCTCACGGACAGCACCGCTGCCATGTACTACATCAACAGGCAAGGCAGGACTCGCTCCCTAGCCCTCTGCCGGGAAGCCCTGAGCCTGTGGGAGTTCTGTATAGCCTCAGCAGGATCTTCTCCCCCCAGTACGAGTGGTTGCTCCACTTGGAGGTCGCTGACGGGCTCCTCCGAGAGTGGGGAGTTCCCCAGGTCGATCTCTTTGCAACCCGCCAGAACCGGCATTGCCCCCGGTTCTGCTCCAGGGGAGGGATGGGGAGGGATGCGATCTCCGATGCGTTCCTCCTGCGGTGGTCAGGCCGGCTCCTTGACGCTTTCCCACCGTTCCCCCTCATCGACAAAGTCCTGCAAAAGGTAAAATCAGACAAGGCGAGAGTCATCCTCATAGCCCTGGCGTGGGCCCGCCAACACTGGTACGGGACCATCTTTCGCCTCTTGGCGGCCCCCCTGAGGACGCTGCCGCTTCGCCCGGACCTCCTCTCCCAGAATGGGGGCCGCCTCCTCCATCCCAATCTAGCCACGCTCCACCTGACAGCGTGGTTGCTCAGTGGCTAGACGAGGAGGAGGGCAGGTGTTCGGAGCAGGTAAGGCGGGTCCTCCTGGAAAGCAGGAAGCCGTACATACATGGCGAAGTGGTCCAGGTTCTCCAAGTGGGCGAGTGAGCGGGGAGTCTCGCCCTCCTCCGCACCTCTCCAGCTTATCCTGGACTACCTCCTGTTCCTTAGGACCCAAGGTCTGGCACCCGCCTCGGTCAGGGTACACCTGGCGGCCATATCGGCCTTCCACCCGCCGGTGCAAGGGCACTCGGTCTTCTCCCACTCTATGACCTCCTGCTTCCTGAAGGGCCTTGACTGTTCATTCCCATACGCTAGACCCCCCGTGCCACAATGGGACCTGAACCTGATTTTGTCACGACTCACGGGTCCTCCCTTTGAACCCCTGGCCACGTGTTCCTGGTCTCAACTCTCATGGAAGGTGGTCTTCCTTGTAGCAATCACGTCGGCCCGCCATGTCTCGGAACTCAGGGCCTTGACCTCGGAACCCCCCTATACGGTCTTCCACAGGGATAAGGTCCAGCTTTGCCCACACCCAGCGTTCCTCCCGAAGGTGGTCTCCACCTTCCATATGGATCAGAGCATCTTTCTCCCCATGATCTGTCCTAAGCCCCATTCCTCCAACGAGGAACGCCGCCTCCACACACTCAATGTACGTAGAGCGCTGGCATTTTACTTGGATCGGACCAAACCATTCCGGAAATCCTCACAGCTTTTTGTTGCCTTGGCTGAGCGGGTGAAGGGGCAACCTATTTCCACCCAGCGTCTTTCCCGCTGGATTACCTCATGTATATGCACGTGCTATGACCTGGCAGGGGTTCCCCCGCCACCAATCATTAGGGCACACTCAACGAGGGCTCAGGCCTCATGAGCTGCCTTCGTAGCCCATGTCCCTATCCAAGACATTTGTAGAGCGGCCACTTGGGCCTCAGTTCACACGTTCACTTTGTATTACGCGATCGTCTCCCAGTCTAGGGATGACGCCAGGTTCGGCAGGGCGGTACTCCGTCCCGGTCTATCGTGAACTCCTACCCACCTCCAACAAGGATAGCTTGGAATCACCTACTGTGGAATACACATGAACAATCACTCAAAGAAGAAAGGACAGTTACCTGTTCCGTAACTGGCATTCTTCGAGATGTGTTGCTCAGGTGTATTCCACATCCTGCCCTCCTTCCCTTCTGTCGGAGTTGTCCGGCAAGAAGAAACCGAGGGTGGGGGGAGTGCGCAGCTTCCCTTATAGCACGGTATAGAGGCGCCACTCTAGGGATCGCAGTGGCGCTCCCCCAGTACGGGTACTGCTAAGGGAAAATCTTCCGGCACCGGTGCACGTGGCGAGCACGCACACCTACTGTGGAATACACCTGAGCAACACATCTCGAAGAACGCCAGTTACGGAACAGGTAACTGTCCTTTCTGCTCCTATGTCATCACTCATAGAATAACTGGTAATCTGTACACAGTCATATCCTCAAAAACCTATATCTTTATGGCATCAGTAACTGAAAATTGATCTATCTGGACTAGTTTACTCCTGTTAATTATACAGTAGCATTTCCAAAAAGTGCACCTGTCTTTACATTTCCATTGCTTCATAAAATACGCCTGTCATCTTAAAACCACGCAGTAGCACTGGAAAAATACAGCCTTTTACAACTCTTTGCCTAAAGCAATTCCATTCACAACAATTCCACAAAAACATCCAAGATATGAAATTTAGGAGTGTTCTCATACTGTTAGATTTAGGATAGATATGCGGTTACCACAACTAGAGGAGTTTTCATGCCAGAGACATGCAGGGTGACAAAGGTCACAGCTGTCTCCCATAGACAAATCAAAACCCAAAACCTTGCTCTCTAGGGGAAGGAGGAACCCAGACCTTAGTAGAGATGGGATTCACAAACTTCATGGACCCTGTGGTATCCACACTATTGGAGGGCCATGCCAGTGACTCCCTCTCACCCAGTGAAGACAAGACCCTTGCCTTCCTTCACCAGAGTGAATTGAAGTTGGCAAAAGTTCCTGAATTACTTACCGTCTCCAGTGATCAGGTTTCAAAATATGTGGAAACTTAAATGGGGCTTTTATATAGAATACAGTTCCTCTAAAAATCACATAGGACAATAATTAAAATAATAGTATTTGCATATTGAGGTCACTTATATTTGAGAAAGTTCTAGTGTCATTCTGTGATTAGTCGCTAATGATAGCTAAGTTTTCAGAAACAGATTGTCACAGCTTTGGGATGCAGGGCTTGAAAACCAGTTGAGACAGCTAAATGAACTACGCAGCACCCTGAATGTCTATGTTCTAATGGCTGGAGGAACAGTTCTGCTGCAGTTCATGATCGCACACCTCAAGCACTTCCACCTCCTCTTCATCCAAATTTGCAGTATGTGCTGCTTTGTATGGGAAAGAGCTAAGGAGCTTCCTGAGTATTGGAGAATAGCAGATAAATGAGAGAGCGAGCAGAACAGTGAGTGGATTGGGCAGCAGAGGGGAGGGAAGCACAGTGGAATAGAATACTAGGGCACCAGCAGGGAACTGACCAAGGCGGGAGCACTAGGCGAGTAGGGACCCAACCACCAGGAGACTAGGGTTTTCTCCTTTCCCCACTTCTTCCTCTTTCCTCAGTTTCTTTATTCCCCCCCCTCTATTTCCCTTGTTCTCCCCTCCCCTTTATTAACAGGACATATTGAGGTGCATTGACTCAGCTGCAGTTGCCAGATGCATACTGCCTGTGGAGCACCAACTCAGGCAAATGCAGGGGGTGTTCACTCAAGAGCATTAACTAACAATAGGAATAGCAATTCCAGAATACCTCCCGGTGTGGACACTGTTTTCCAGAATAAAAATCACTTTATTCTGAATAAATATTAGTGTGCTCACAATTGACAACAATCGTTTATTCCTCAATGGCTATTCTGATCAATTTCCCTGTTTAGAAGGCCCAAGTATCTAAATGTTATATGATTGTATTCCTTTTAACTGAAGGGAGGGGCTGTTGATTACGAGGGGTGTGGCTGCTCAGCTATTTTTGGCTCTTGGCGAGTAGGCTTATTTCTCAGGCTAGCAGGTGTCGGGTACGTTTTTTCAAGTCCTGATTACATTGATGCATCAGGGTAGTAGAGGGCATAGGGAATTTTTTCCTTTCTCTCACACACCCACTTCAAAGGTATCCAGAACACTGGTGTTTTTGCTCCTCAAGCATTCATGAGAGAGGTGGGCTAGTGTGACCTGAGGCACTGTGCCCTCAAAAGGGGGCATGGCTGGGAAAGCAGGCCCTCTTCTTCCCCTTCAACTTTAAAGGCTAATGCTGGGGGCATTGTATGCTGCGAGAGTATATTATTTGCTGAGCACATTCTCCTTGCACAAGGGCAGGCATTTTACAAAGTACAGTAATATGTGACTGTGGAAGGTGTGTCTTTGGGGAAGTGATACTGTATCTTCAACATTTATATTAACAGTAATTCATTTCTTTTTTTGCTGTAGAAGATAGTTTCGGTCACTTTCAGATTGATGCCAACAATGGCGAATTAAGAACAACTGAAGCTCTTTCATATAATTGGAGACCTAACTACAGAATACTGGTCACTGCAAGTGACCAAGGAATTCCTCCTCTTCATGGACATGCAGTTGTTAACATCCAGGTACCTGTTAGTTTAGCACGGATTGGAAAACCGGTACTGTATTTTCAGTTTATTTTTTTTTAATCTTTTAGAAACCCAAAGGATAAAGATGTTGAAAGTAAAATGTATATATTTTGATATAAAGAGCATATCTTCTCATCAGAATTCTCTCTAGTCTAGATATTGTTCTACTGAACCAGGAAATTAGAGGGTGAACACATTTTGCCTAATTTTGAAACCACTGCATTATTACGGGTTCAGAAGTTTGACGTGCAATTTACAACGTTCATGTCCTTTTAGGAAGAGATTGTGAACATAAGAGAAGAAAAATATCCAATAAAAAAGTTAAAAATGGAGCAGAGAGTAGGCAAAGTGAAAAGAAAACACAGAAAGACTGAAAATAGAGAAATCCTGAAGACAAAATACTTAAAATACATGCAATTTCCCTACTGTACCATGCCCCTTCTCTGCCTGCCCACACTCCTCATGCTGGCCTGTATGGAGCTGTCAGAGAGACCAGCTCTGTCATGCATGGGAAGTGTTAAATCTACCTTCGTGCCCTCTCTGTAGCTACCCACCCTCTGTTCATCAGAACCACAGTAGATCTACTTTGTCAGGGATCTTCTATAATCCCTTAATTATAGGTTGAATATCACCCAGAATATTGTTCGTATATTACCAGTAGGAAGGTTAATTTTTGGTAGTTTTAAGGAATATGCTAAATATTTCTCAATCATGAGGCTGATGCAGCTCAATTATTGAAGAGTTTCTCCCATTCTGAGATCATTTCAATGATCTGTGATGAAGGAAATTCTTGGACAATTTAACTAATCTCAAAATCAATTGCCTATTCATATTTGGCAAACTAAATTGTGGATGGTGATTTCTGTGGCAACACCACATCCCTGCCACAGGAGGGAAGGCAGCTCCAGAGTAAAACTGGATGAGAAACAGTTTTGCCATCCCATTAGAATTTGAGACTTTGAAAAATGTTCCCATCTCAGCTCTATTGAGGAGCTCTGCTGCGGGGAGAGAGCAGTGGGGATGGAGCCTCTTTGTGGAGCTCATGAGATTCAGGGGAGGGGAGATTACCTCTTGTTCCCTACTCTGCTCCAACCTTGAGTGCAATGGTGATTGGAAGGATAAATCTGGATAGTGACTTGGAGGATTTTCTAAGGTTGATTTTTAACTTTTGTTAAATTGCAGGGGAAGAAGGGGGATTAATGCTTTTCCCTGTGTTACAAGTATACAATTGTGAAGTCTGTTCTGTCCTTGATGTCTGTTAATGGGAATTATGCATGAACAAGCTACAAATGACTAGAGCCTCTTCATTAGTAAAGAAAAACTATATTGCAAAAAATCCCAATAGTAGCAATGGAAAAAATATTGCTGTCTTTGTGCTTTTGTTTCAGGTAATCCCATTTTCTAAAGGGAGATCTGTCTTTTCTCAAGATATCAGGCACTTTGTCATACCTGAGAATTTTAAACCTGCAAAAATATTGAGCTCGGTGAAGTTGCCTGGTCATTATCTGCAAACCAACAGAAAACTGCATTTTAGTATCTCTGAAGAAGAGGATGATGATCATTTTGAAATAGATAGTTCAACAGGGGATCTGTTTCTTTCCAAGGAACTTGACTATGAAACAATTTCTCACTTCCTTCTGAGAGTTGTCATGAAGGATTGTAATAAGAATCCTCCACAGAACTACACCGTTTTCCTCAGTATTGATGTAGAAGATCAAAATGACCACTCCCCTTATTTCCAGGATAACTTCATAGTGATTGGCATACAGGAGAATGTACCTGTTGGCACTCTGGTGTACACATTCAATGCAAAAGATGGAGATGGCAGTTTTCTGAACAGCAGAGTACAGTATTCCATAGAAACGAGTGACTCTGGTGAAAATCCATTTCTCATCCACCCTTTATATGGCACCTTGATCACAGCAATTCCATTAGACAGAGAGGTCACTCACTCAGTTGTCCTGACAGTGTCTGCATCAGATCAGGCAATAAACTTGACAGAGCGCAGACTTGGTTCCCTGACAGCAAAAATTGTCATTTTAGACATTAATGACAACAGTCCCAGTTTTGTTTCTTCCTCTCTTTCCTATGTCATGGAGAATGCAGAGGTAGGCTCTCTGGTACATCATGTAATTGCGGAGGATCCAGATGAAGGAAGAAATGGACAAGTTACATATCACATTCTTTCTGGCAATGAAAACAAAGCATTTCTGTTAGATAAAACCACAGGTACTGTATATTCTTTATAGATTCTTATGCTATGCTCATCACCATAATATCTGCCCACCTTTCAGGAGTGCATTGACCAGTGTGACTAACATCTGTCACAGTTTTGTTTTTTCAGCCTCTCTCTAAGGGGAGAAGTGTGTGCATTGGAGTGTTTTGTTTTAGATGTGTTTTACACACACACAGCTTTATATTAGAGAATGCAAGGTAAAAGGAGGGCACCTTGTACTTACAGAGGAAGATGGTGATATTTGTAATGGCCCTTAGTTCCCCCAGGAAAGCTCTGTCTCCTGCACAAGATCTGTAACACTGATACCATGTCCATTTCAAACATGAATCCAATTTTTCTCTTTTTATAAGGGGTGTGCAGTTGTACATATTTTTCAGGAAATAGTTGCTACCACTTACTTTTGGTTTATACTCCCATTGCCAATCCTCTCTGTGAGTATAATTGCAGGCCCATGTATCTTAACTATTTGTCTGTGGGACTCCCATAACTTTGGGACACATTTCTGGAACAAAAAAAAGATTTCTCTCACACTGCTCTTTTACTACCATGGGCACATAAATATTTTTTAAAACGATGAAAAAGACCCCTCTCAGGTGTAGAATAAACATCACATTTCCTATATGAAAGAGAGAGAGAGAGACTATACATACTACAAACTGTCTGGCATTGGCATATGGACTTGGAGTTTATATTCTGTACCATTTACCAAACATCTGTAAAGTCCTCTGGACAAATTAAACAGAGAAAAAAATGAAGGCAAAATATGAATGAACACACACAAACAAAGTAAAGTATACACAATTCTGAGGAAGCAACAATATGAGTGTGTGTTAATACCATTTAGCAGTTCATTGTACTTTGAGGGTTTTGGAATACAGTGGCCGCTGTGGGCTGGTCTTCAATCAATACAGCAGGAATCAATGTAGCAGGGCTAGTGAAGACCTGCTAATTCGATGGCAGATCACTCTCCGGTCAACCCTGGTACTTCAGCTCCCCAAGAAGAGTAAGGAAAATCGACTGGAGAGCGTCTCCCATCGATGCAGCGCAGTGAAGACACCGGGGTAAGTCAACCTAAGCTTCACCAACTCCAGCTACGTTATTCACATAGCTGGAGTAGCGTAACTTAGGTTGACTTACCTCCATAGTGAAGACAGGCCCTGTGTAGTTACTATTTGAAAGACCCACATTTTGTTCATGAATTTAAAAATCCGACAAAGGGCCAATAAACCAAAAGAAAGCCAAAAAGGGTTATGTAAGTATACTTGTATGCTTAAAAAACAATTACCATAAAAAATGGCACCGTTTTATTAAGTTCAGAACCCTCTTTGTATTCATAGTCACATCTGATGACTGTAGTGACAAAATGTTATTCCTGAGTTAGCACTACAGAGACAATGCAGATAAGAGATAGTGAGTTGGATTCTGTTCTTTCTTGTACACCAACACAGTTGTTTTCGAAGGGCTTGTCTACATGAACTTTAGTTCATGGCAAGCTGGGGTGTGACTCTACCCAGCCTGCCGGGGTCTAACTGTGTGGACCTTGCCGACGTGCATCAACAGTTCACTAAAATGCTTTGGTTTGGTTCTTTTTGAAACAACTAGATCAAAGCACATTAATGAACTGTTAATGCACGTCAGCACGGTGCATGTGGACAGTGAGCGTGTGGCAGGCTAGTGTGAGGAAGAGTCCCCCACCATCTGACTGCAAACTAATTGTTTGTGAAGACAAACCCTTAGTTCTAATCAATTACACCAGTGCAACTCCACTGGAAGCCGATAGGGTACTTCTACACAGGGATAAAAGACCCGCAGTGTCGCTGTGACAGGCCTGGGTCAGCTGACTCGGGCTTGTGGGGTTTGGGCTGCATGGCTAAAAATCACTGTGTAGACATTTGGGCTTGGGCTGGAGCCCAAGCTCTGGGACCCTGCAAGGGTGGAGGGTCCCAGAACTCAAGTTTCAGCCCAAGCCTGAATGTCTACACTGTGGTTTTTCAGCCGTGAAGCCTGAGCCCCATGAGCCCAAGTGAGCTGACCCAGGCTAGCCACAGGTTTTTTATCCCTGTGTAGACATGAATGAAATGTGCTAATGCAGTGGTTCTCAACCAGCGGTCCAGGGCCCCCCCCTGAGGGGCCATGAGCAGGTTTCAGGGGGTCTGCCAAGTATGGCCAGCATTAGACTCACTAGGGATCAGGGCAGAAAGCTGTAACCCTGCCACACGGGACTGCAGCCCAGGGCACCAAGCCCCATCACCCGGGTCTGAAGCCAAAGCCTGAGCAACTTAGCTTCATGGGGGCCCGGGCAATTGCCCTGCTTGCTACCCCCTAACGCCAGCCCTGGCTTTTATATACAGAAAAACAATTGTGGCACAGGTGGGTGGTGGAGTTTGTATAGCATGGTGGTGGGTTCTCAGAAAGAAAAAGGTTGAGAACCCCTGTGCTAAAGTCTTTAGCACAGAATTAAGAAAGCAGTGGGGTTACACGTATGTCACTGAGGGCGTAATTTGTCTAGTAGAATCTTTATCATGTGGTGATGATACAAGGAAAAAACACAGCCTGACTCACATATGGAGCCCAAGGCTGAGTTTGCAGGGCTGCCTAGAGGGTGCTGTGATATCACAGTGCTTTACAGTAGATAGAAAAAAATCATCTTATTTGTAAAGTGAACACATTTGATATAGAAATTAATGCCACATTTACGGAATTTTACATTTTCAGAGTGAATTGCACATTAAGAGA
Organism: Emys orbicularis; assembly: GCF_028017835.1. Classification (NCBI taxonomy): domain Eukaryota; kingdom Metazoa; phylum Chordata; order Testudines; family Emydidae; genus Emys; species Emys orbicularis. The sequence continues at coordinate 62,980,577 of NC_088687.1, read as the reverse complement.
TCATATAAATATTTGCACTACTTGAGCTTCTCTTGGACTGCAGAGATTAAACGAATAGTGACTGACTATTGTGATAGTGTAACTTACTGTACTAAGGGGGGAGTGTTGTAATGAAACAATGCCCTTTTGACCTTTCTTTTCCTTATAACAGGGTTGCTAACCACAGCCTTTCCTTTGGACCATGAGAGTCAACAATACTACAGTTTGACTATCATGGCTCTTGATAATGGCAGACCGTCACTCTCTGCAACCCAGATGCTGACTGTAAGCATTCTTGATGTAAATGATGAGAGGCCAGTATTTCAAAAGCCATTGTATGAAGCTGCAGTTTGTGAAAATCAAGATCCTGGAGAGTTTGTCATTAAGGTAGAAGCTGTAGACAGAGATTCAGGTAATTTCAATCATTTTAACCATTACTTTCATACTGGAAATAATGTTAATGACCAGATCTTGGCTCCTAATGTCTGTACATATGTTAGCCACCTAGTATTACTTGTAGCTGGGTTTGATTTAGTTTCAAAATCTGGCTCTTGGTTCAGAGTCTGAACCTACTTCCAAAGTATAGTGGGTGTGTAGAGTTGGGGTTTGAGTCAGGCCAATCTCTGTTTAACATGTCTAGTGTAAAATAGCTGCTCAGATGAGTTTGCAGAAATGGGTGGCACTTTACAGTATTGCCTTTGAATGAAAATTGTGAAAATAGCTAAAGCACGAGGAATACATCTACAGTGCACTAAAAGACCTGTGGCATTGCCACAGCTGACCCACGTCAGTTGATTTGGTCTTGGGCTGTGGGGCTAAAAATTGCTGTGTAGACGTTCGGGCCTGGGCTGGAGCCCAGCCTCTGAAACCCTCGGGGCTGGGGGTGGGAGGTGGTGGAGGCAGTCTCAGAGCCCAGATTCTAGCCCAAGCCTAAACATCTCCACTGCAATTTTTAACCCCATGTGCCCAAGTCAATTGACTTGGGCTCTGAGACTTGGTGCCTGGGTTTTTTATTGCAGTGTAGACATACTCCATATTTCTAAACCTATGAATGAAGGTGGACTCCCCAGTAAGGTTTCACTCTTCTCCATGGAAAATTCAAGCAAGCCGGGGAAAGTGAGAAAAATAGAAATAGTCTTTCTTGTTTTGCTTAGCGTTTGCTGAAATCAGAATCCAGTTTTGAATATTCAGGACCAAATACCAAAACTGTATACAGTAGGTTGTTTCCCATTTCCAGATTCCAAAGTATAAATAATCAGCAAAGAAAAAGTGTAGAAGACTACCACAGCTGAGTAAAGTGATGTTGCCAGATGAAAATCTACAAAAAGAAATTACTCAATAATAACACATTAAATAATTAAAACCAAAAGACTATTTAAACTATAATTTATCTTGTCATCCTTTATGTTGTTTAATCTTTGCATTTCACTTAGGCATTCTGATCCACATGTGCGGAGCCCCAGTGAAGTCTAGGGATTCTGTCCAGAGGTCCATCTGCACAGATTACATTGGAGGATTGGGTTCTTAGATTTGATGCTGAAACTTGTCTGGTCAGGTTCAATTTTTGGCTCTCATGCCCTAGCGTAATGCTGCAGTGTTTGGGTTGCAGACACTAAAGGGGAATGTTTAAATTTATTTAAAATTTATATTTAAAAGGCTTCATATTATATCTACTAATACTGGGCTAGAGAGAACATTTATTTAAACAAAAGGCAGAAAAACTGAATGTTGCCTCAAGCTATGTAGCAATGTCCCTTTAAAACATACTTCCCAAATGTCAGATTTTCCCAGGAAGGGGCCTTTTGCTCCAGCACCTTATATAAAAAAGTTTACATTAGGTTAGCTGTGAGCGTATTTTCAGGGTGAAATCCTGGTTCCATTGAAGTCAATGGCAAAACTCCCTATTGACTTCAGTAGGCCAGAATTTCATCCTCTGTGCTTGAAGAAAGAATATTATTACAAAGGACTTGATTCTCCTGCCTTTGAAGTGAATGACAAAACTTCAGTTGATATCAGTGAGCGTAGAATCAGGGCTAAATTTTGGGAAACCATCACTTAAAAGAAGTAGATCTAGAATTGTGTGGGAAACTGATGTGGAAGGCAGTCAGTGATTTTTTTCCCCAAAACTTGAAATACTAAAATAAATGTAAACTAAGTTAAAGTCATTATTAAAGTCAATATCTGCAACTTCTATTCCTTCTCAGCAGAATATTTTCTAGTGTTTAAAAGTTATTTTACTAGATAAAGATACTTTTATAGTAATGGAACCAGCAAATGTGCATTAATCTCTTCTGGCCAGAGAGGGGCACTGTCATCCTAGATTTTTGTTGTAATAGCACAAAAAAGGAATCTTGACCTAGAAGCCAGCTGCAGATTTGTAACATGATGAAAAATTGAGGACCTGAAGACTGTGTATTTTTTAAAATTAATAACACTAATGTTTTTTTCAGAGACATACAAAATGGATGAGGAAGAGGGTTCCTCATATACTCACTTCCTCTGTACCACATGCTTTCTTCCTCCACATATGTTTTGCAGTATAGTATAATGCTTTGCTACATTAAAAAACAATTGTTAAAGAGCTGGTTAACAAAACCATCCTCTATACTCAGCAAGATTTACAATTCTACTACTGTGCTCACAATCATTGTGAAAGACAGGTCTGAGGGGGACAGACCAGTGGAGATACTGTGTAGGAAGGACTCTTCATGCCCATGTGTGCCACATATGTGCACAAGCTGTACCTAGGAGACCACTGAAGGGAAGAAGTAGGCAGGTAACCCCACCGGTCCATGCATGGTGTGAATCTACATGGCCCAAAGCCAGCATAACAGCTGAGCAGTATCTCTGTCCACCCCTTACCACATGCCCCAAAAAAGTATTATTTTTATTTATTTTTTGTTAATCACCAACAGCATGTTCAACACTGTACTCAATATAGAAGTGAAGGCAATACCTGATGTGAACAGTTTACAATCTAAAAGAAGGATGCAGAGAAGCATGGGAAATTTGCTTGAACTCCATCCCCACCCAATCCCCGTAATTATTTTTTACTCCTTTCTTGTGGGCAATGCAGAAGTGAAAATTGTGGGAGCATTTAGAATGAGGAGGTGGTAGCGGAGGCTTGGGAAAATGAGATAGGAAGGACATTCCAAGCATAAGGGGTGGCATAAAACAGTAGCCAGCAGCAGGCTGTCTGCATAGACTCATTGGGTTGGAGCAGTATGTTGTGGCTGAAGGTTCCTTCCTCTAGTTCTGTTATTTTTGAACAGATTTTCTGGTAACCACAGTCCTTCTGTTGGGGCTTTTTCTCACATTATCAGAATTTGGCCCAATGTTACGTGTATATTGCAGTACTAGTCAAACCCAAAACCAAAAGGTGGGGAAGCATACAACGTAGTTAAATAAGCATACAGCATGTTGAAATAAATGTTATTTGCTTTTTTATATATTTGGGAATAATGCCACAATTATTTTTTGCGTATGGGCTATCACCTTGCTTTTTGAATTACATCGGTGGATAGAGCTACATTTCACATCCACAAAGTTACTTCTTTGCCCTATATATAGGGCTTACTTTCCTCCCTTCACTGATTCTTTTTTCGTCTCATGTGTTCCTTGACTGGCCACATGGAGGAGTCCTGTTTACTGCCAACTGCACCTTCCAGTCTTCTCTTCCTCACTAGTTCTCCCACTTTGTAGATTCTCTCCCTATAGAAAAGGAAAAGCATGCAGCTGTAAATTAGTTTGTGTTTGACTCAGGCTTCCAGTCTGACCACCACTTTGAAGTATCGGTTATGAAAGACTGTGCATTAGTAGCTGAGGCCACTTTCACTCATTTTGACATCCATTGGACATCCTGCTCCACCAACTCCCACCAGTGGACCACAGGAAGAGACCTTTAACCATTAGGCAAGCAGCCATTGCATTTCTACTGGCACCCCAGACTTCCCCCTTTTCTCTCAGAAGGAAGACCTCTTGCATTGTATGAGAGGGCCTGTGCTCCTGTAGACTCTCCACCTGCCCCACAGGAGCTCTAACTCTGTTGTCTCCTTCTTCTGGGTCATTGCACCCAGGGAGCTGTCTTGTCCTAAATTTTGAGCAGTTTCTCCTGAGTATGCTTCCTGTGAGTTCCTCAAGCTGCATCCCCAAACTGTCTGGAGACACATGCTTCCTGCAGGTCCAGTAGGAGTGTATGCTACAAACAACCCACAAATCTAAGCTCTCAGACATGAGAGCAAAGATATCTGTAGAATATTTCAACTAGGTAAGATACTTGGGTTGAGGAACCCCCTTTATAGCAAAAATCTTGGGCTTTGAACCAGCTCTATGTGTATCTAATAAGTTCTGCCTTTAAGCTCCTGCTCACTATTGTCTGCAATTCCAAATGTGAGTATCATGAAAACAAAATCAGAGCATTAATAGGTATCTCAATACCATAAACCTGGATGAGATTTTTTTTCGGCTTTTGATGTGCAGAAAGAGTTGCTTCAAGTATAGGAACTCAATACTATAGCTGGGAAGCAGTGCCTTGTCCTCAGAGGAGTCCTGTTCAGAAGTCCCTGTTTCCAGAGAGTGTGTAGTAATCTTCTTGCCATGTCCTCATACTGCTTCCCACCACATCTATGCATACGTGATTGCCTGATTATTGCACTCTGCCAGGTCACTGGAAGAGCATGCACACTCGAGCAGCTGGCACTGCAGGAGAAACTTCATATTTGAGGCTCTCTGTTGTAGTCACAGGTACTGAGGTTAGTGATGTAGCCCCACTTGATCATTGCATCTCTAGACTGGCCAACTACTGTGCGGAGTTGATTAAGACAAAACCTTATAGTCCAGAGTTGTTCTTCACTGAGTAGTAGGTGTTCAACTGGTGGGGGCCAGAGCACACAGGCTACAGGGACATTATCTACTCTTGTTTGCCATATTGAACCCTTGCCTGTTTGGGTGACAATGTTAAGGGGTTAATAGTGGCAAGAAAATTTTGTCATATCTTTAGGCAACTAAGCATCGGTATTAAATCATATAGAAGATGTCTTGGCTCTGTGCATTGCTTTGTGCACTCTGCTAGCAACTTTCCCGCGTATATCGGGGAGCAATACTTGCGAGGATATAGAGGCTGTTGACATGCGTGGGCTTAAGTATAGGGTCTAGCTTCTTTGTATTAGGGGGTTGTACCCACGCTGCACAGGCATATTCAGCAGAGGAGTAGCAAAGTGCCAGTGCTGTTGATCGCAGTGTGGATGGATCTGCACCCCTCTTTGCTGTAACCAGCTTGCTGAAAACATTGTTTTGTATGGTAACCTTGGCTTTGGTTTTCTCAATGTGAGTTCTAAAGGAGAGTGTGTGGTCAAGAGTAACAGCGAGGAATATGGGATTTATGGAATGAGTAAGTGTGTAGTAAATATAAGGTGCAGTAAATAGTCCTGCTTCATTCATTTCATATTAGTTGTAAGCTGCAGTAGCATTTTGCAGCTTAGGAACGCTGCAGGAGAGCAGCTACAGAGACTTCTCACCTACTGTAGAGCTTCTGAGCTCTGCAACAGAGAGGATACTGTGGAGCCAAGAGTTAGAGTAAGAGGGAGCATGGGGGAGCCTGGCTGTCCATCCTCCTGACTTTTCTCTGGCTAGTGAAGTACAAACTCTTCAGATGGGAGATTCTGAATGGTGGAAAAGTGTTTCCTCATTGTGGGTTTGTTGGGCTCCAAGCCTTTTTTACCAGTAGTTGGAGCAAAGTTCCACTCAAACTTCCAGAAAAATAATTCCACTTGGGCAGAGAAAAATTCTGTTAAAAAGGGAATGTTTCAGAAAGTTATAAGCAACTGGAAAAGGGGGGTTGGAATGGAAACATTTAAGCTTCCTTAGCAAGAGCTGTCAATAGTGCACCTCCAGAGTCTAAATATGTCACTTGTTCTGCCAGGTGTGTGATATTGTAATGCACTGAATGTATGACCACCACTTCCCTCTCCTGGATCGAGTGTCAGTGTTTATCATCCTCTAATAGACTTGCGGTCCAGTGGCTGGAGGCCTGAAGGGAGGATATTATAAGCATTCCCACACTGGCAATTAATCAAGAATGTCCTCTAGCTCAAAGGATAGAAGCTTGTGGTTTTTATTTTAAAGGTTAGAAATTTTATTTCTAATAGTGCATTTATGTGGTTAGCTGACTGTTATGGTAGCTATGTGTCTGTGTAGCTTTGGCTACAAGTAATGACCGTTGTGAAGAATCTGTCCATGAAGGCCTTAATTCAAGGCCTTTAGTTGCAAAAGGACACAGGCTTTCATCACAAGTTCATGTCATCTCTACCCCTAATTCAGCAGTTATCTTCTTTCTCCGTTTACAGTGTTTGTACTTTCAGATGTAGCTAATGATTGCTACATGCAGTTGACTTGTATCAGCTAATGTAGCCATTTTCTAAACAGTTAGAGCTGCAGTGATGCTTTTATATTTAGGTAAGATATACTTTGCATGGGGAAGGGCTGCCATGGGTTGTTGACCTTTAATTTTGCATGAGGTTACTCCAGGGTTGTCTTTTCCATTACATGGTTTTTCTCTTATCTAGAAAGATGTAAGAGCATATTTAATGTATCCTCTTTCTCCTACACAACTTTTCTTGTATTGTGAATGAACATGTTATCCCTTTGAATTAATAAGAAGCAAGTCCATTTACAGTAGTTAGTCCCTTAATCAAATGACAATAACTTCATTAAGGTGTATGAATCTGTTTCAACAAGGCTAATAAAAAGAAAAACAAGGCCTTGGCTGGCAGGCCTTTTTTTCTCCTCTCACACTGAGTTTACATGAATACAGCTCCCACTCTAATGGAGTTAGGGTGACCAAACAGCAAGTGTGAAAAATCGGGACAGAGGGTGGAGGGTAATAGGAGCCTATATAAGAAAAAGACCTAAAAATCGGGACTGTCCCTATAAAAGCGGGACATTTGGTCACCCTAAATGGAGTTTATCCTGATTTCCGCTGGTGTATGTGAGAACAGAATCAAGTCCAGGGTGTTTGAGCCTAAATAGCTTCAGAATTTGCTAAGAACTCCAACCTTTTCCAGGTGCATTAACTGTACCTAAACTACTAATAGTCTGTTGTTGGTTTAAAAAAAAAACAACAGAAAAATGATCGACTGCAACTTGTGAAAAGCTGGAAATATACTTGCACAATAGTACAAGATGAATGCAAGTTGCCCTTGGTGTATAATGTAGGATTAATCTCATTAAAGTTAATAGTGTGAATGATCTTACTCTATAACCAATTATGGAAATGATGTTATACTTTTCTCAGGAGAGCATTGAAACCACAAGAAAAATGGGAGAAATTATTTTGAATCCATAATGGATAGGAATATGGAATCAGATTTATCCGTCTACACAGGAGTCAGGCAGTTTTGAAAAGAAATATTAAAAAAGTCTCCCTTTGCTAATCTCCTTATTCTCCAAAGCAGGGGTGGGCAAACTACAGCCCGCGGGCTGGATGTGGCCCACGAGCCGTTTTAAACCGGCCTGCGAGCCGCACCATGCCACTCAGCCCCGCTCTGGCAGGGGCGCTGGGTCGGGGGCCACACCACGCGGCTTCCTGAAGCCGCGGCATGGCCCCACTCCGGCTCCTATGTGCTCCAATGGGAGCTGGAGATGGGGCAGCATGCAGAGCCGCCTGGCCATGCCTCTGCGTAGGAGCTGGAGAAGGACAAGCCCCTGCTTCCGGGAGCCGCTTGAGGTAAGCGTCACTGGGAGCCTGCACCTCCTGAGCCTCTCCCCATGCCCCTGCCCCAGCCCTGATCCCCCTGACACTCTCCAAACCCCTCAATCCCAGCCCGGAGCACCTTCCTACACCCCAAACCTCTCATTCCCAGCCCCACCCCCGAGCCCGCACCCCCAGCTGGAACCTGCACCCCTTCCTGCACCCCTGCCCCAGCCCTGATCCCCCTTCCGCCCTCCAAACCACTCAGTCCTAGCCCAGAGCACCCTCCTACACCCCAAACTCCTCATCCCCAGCCCCACCCCAGAGCCCGCACCCCCTCCTGCACCCCAACCCCAATTTTGTGAACATTCATGGCCCGCCATACAATTTCTATTCCCCGATGAAAAGTTTGCCCACCCCTGTTCCAGACACACCCAGACATGGTAGTGATCCCATACTATACACCAAGTGATATGTCTGCATGTATAATCAGGAATTACACAGGACAACGTTATAATGAGCTCATTAAATAGCAATCAAGGTGTTTGAAGGACTAATTAGGACTATAGTATGGAGTTCATACTTGTAAACTCATAGACTCATAGACTTTAAGGTCAGAAGGGACAATTATGATCATCTAGTCTGACTTCCTGCACAACGCAGGCCACAGAATCTCACCCACCCACTCCTGTAATAAACCCCTAACCTATGTCTGAGCTATTGAAGTCCTCAAATCATGGTTTAAAGATTTCCCAGAGAACAGAAGGGTGTGCTGTCTGCCGGGTGCTAAGATACGGGATGCGGACCTGAGGCTGAAGAGGATCCTAATGGGAGCGGGAAAGAATCCACTGATTGTCCTTCATATGGGAACAAAGGATATGGCTAGATTCTCACTGGAACGTATCAAGGGAGACTATGCCAGGCTGGGGAAGATGCTTAAGGAAATCGAGGCTCAGGTGATCTTCAGTGGGATTCTGCCTGTTCCTAGAGAAGGGCAACAAAGGTGTGACAAGATTATGATGATCAACAGATGACTCAGGCAGTGGTGCTATAAGGAGGGTGTTGGGATGTATGACCACTGGGAGGCATTCGTGGACAGAGGACTGTTTTCTCGGGATGGACTTCACCTGAGTAGGGAGGGAAATAGACTTCTAGGACGGAAGCTGTCACAACTGATTAAGAGAGCTTTAAAGTAGGAATTTGGGGGAGTTGGTTGGGAGATGTCCAGGTAATCTCTATGTCGGATTTTAACATTGAGAGGGAAGAAAACGAAGTAAGAAAGGATACAGCTGTGGGTAGGAGAATGGACATAAGGAGGAAAGGTAGTGAAGATACCAGTCTAATAGGTGATACTAGCGGTAGAATGTCTGTGCCTAATCGGGTAAAGAATGTGAGTGAAGCAAAACAGCAAAAATTAAGATGTTTGTACACCAATGCGAGGAGCCTAGGTAACAAAATGGAGGAACTAGAGTTACTGGTGCAGGAGATGAAGCGAGATATTATAGGAATAACAGAAACATGGTGGAATAGTAGTCATGCCTGGAGTACAGGTATTGAAGGGTCTATGTGTTGTTTAGGAAAGACAGAAATAAAGGCAAAGGTGGTGGAGTAACATTGTATATCAATGTACTGTAAAGAAATAAGAAGTAATGGAATGGATAAGAGTCTGTCTGGGCAAAAATCACATTCGGGAAGAAAGCTATTAGAGCCTCCCCTGGGATAGTGCTTGTGGTGTGCTATGGACCACCGGGATCTGATTTGGATATGGATAGAGACCTCTTTAATGTTTTTAATGAAGTAAATACTAATGGGAATTGTGTGATCATGGGAGACTAACTTCCCAGATATAGACTGGTGGACAAGTGTTAGTAATAATAATAGGGCTCAGATTTTTTTCCTGGATGTGATAGCTGATGGATTCCTTCACCAAGTAGTTGCTGAACCAACAAGAGGGGATGCCATTTTAGATTAATTAAAGATGAAGATTTCTAACCATCAGAGGAGTGAAATTCTGGAACAGCCTTCCAAGGGGAGCAGTGGGGGCAAAAGACATATATGGATTCAAGACTAAGCTTGATAAGTTTATGGGGGGGATGGTATGATGGGATAGCCTAATTTTGGCAATTAATTGATCTTGACTATCACTGTTAAATATGCCCAATGGCCTGTGATGGGATGTTAGATGGGATGGGATCTGAATTACTACAGAGAATTCTTTCCTGGGTGCTGGCTGGTGAGTCTTTCCCACATGCTCAGGGTTTAGCTGATCGCCATATTTGGGGTCGAGAAGGAATTTTCCTCCAGGGCAGATTGGCAGAAGCCCTGGGAGTTTTTCGCCTTCCTCTGCAGCGTGGGGCATGGGTCACTTGCTGGAGGATTCTCTGCATTTATATAGGAACTTATATTGGAGGGAAAAGTCTTAAACAGTCACTTTTGGGAATCCCAGAAGGCTTTTCAAAACCAAATATTTCATCTTGGAGATTCCTCCCTGGCAAGATCAACTGAAGTAAAGATACCGATGCCTGTCTCTTGAAGTCATCATGGGTTCCTGAACAGGTTCCTTTAGGCACACTGCTTCTGAGATGCACATGAGAAGTGACTCACTAATAATTTTAAAAACAAACACTTTATTGAGCTGCTAAAATGTGCATATGCCAAGACTCAGTTACTGCATGATCTTGTTGCTCTTGTCCTCCTTTTTCCTTAACTCCAATCCTTCTCTACTACGTTACCTATGCTAGTCATGTCACACCTAAAACTAGATTATAGCTTCATCAGGGCAGGGACCATGTGTTTCCGTTGATTCTGTGAAGTGTTCAGCTCATTTTGTATAAGTTTTCTGCAAACACAATGCTATTCCATTAATTTCATCCATAACACCTTCCACAGACTAAAGATCACAGAAAAAAAAGTATAAAGCAGTGTCCAGAGAGTGGGTTTTTCAACTGGAACTTTTTGTATTTTACTGGATTTTCCTTTCTGTTTTTAAGGAATAAATTCCCTGCTTCAGTATGAAATCTTACCAGGAAATGGGTTTGAGATTTTCCAGATAAACTCCGATACTGGAGAAGTGATGACAACTGCCTCACTCGACAGGGAGACTCAAGAGATTCTCAGTATAAAAGGTAACAGTATGAGATGTTTGATGTAAAATGGGATGTGGAGAGTGTGGGTTCACTTATCATCAGTGTTATCTTTTCTCAATTTCATTTGACTTATTCAGATAGGTGTAGCATGATGTTCAGGAACAGAAAGCAGCTGTGTTAGCACATGTACTCTTATTTTCTGTATAGCACATCGACTCTAATATTTTGATATTACTGATGAAGATTCATCATTACACTAACATCACTAATATAAGCTTCCTTTCTATGTGTTACATCTCAGTCCTGGTTCGAGACAGTGGAACCCCTTCTTTATCCAGCACAGCAAGAGTTATCTGCAAAGTACTGGATGAAAATGACAATACTCCTAAATTTCTCCTTCCTGTCCCTGAGATTCAAATTCCTGAGAATCAAGAGCCTGCAATAGTGTACACCACACGAGCTGTAGATATAGATGCTGGCAATAATGGAACTTTACAATATCAAATAATTGGTAAGTATGGTCTTTATTCCGTATATTACTAATACCAAAAAAAGTTGTCAGAAAATAGTTAAACAGGAGTTTCAGGTTTTAAAATAATTCTGATCTCAGCCAGTCCAGCTAGATCTCAGCTAGTGCAATAGGGAGTCCTAAGACTCCCTTTAAACTGAAAAAACCTTCCACCTCCTCCATTGGCACACACTTCCAACCCAACCTCTCAGCCTAGCGATCAGATTTGGGAGTGTACAGAAGAGAGGAACAAAAATAATCTGGAGGGGTGAAAATAGGAAGAAAGATTAAAAGACCTAAATATAGCTTGCTGATGAAGAGAGGGCATGGAAAGTATCTGTAAGTGTATGAAGGATACAATCACCAAGGAGAAGGAGACATTTTTCTAGGGTATTATATATGGGATGAAATTTGTAATGTTGCAAAAGCTCTTTTGGGTGAGGATAGTGACCTAAGGGAAGAGATGAAAGCTCAAATTCTTGGGACATTTAAAACTAGACTGGACAAAGCACTACATGAATATACAGGAAGAAAAAATCCTGCACTGGCAGGGGATGAACTAGATCAACAGTTTTGAAAACTGAGCCCACTTTCAGGAAAATGAAACCAATTGCACCCCATTTCATCCCCACCATGGGTCATTAAAGGCCTGCCAATCTTAATGTTATACCCCTTATGGATGTCCCACATTTGGGAAATGCTAGATTCTTCTTCGAGTAGATGCAGCCGTGTATTCCACTTAGATGTGTGTGTGCCTAGTGCCTTGTGGTCATCTCCAGTCACTTGCCTAGCAGTGACTGGAGAAGGGCAGTGATCGTGCCTTGTGGTCTTAGCCCCTCCCCTGTCTATATGAGGCAGCGCCTCTCCAACCCCCATCAATTTCTTCTTACAGTCCACGGCTGGAGTTAGAGCTCTTTGTGGTCTTAACCTCACAACCTTTCACTATTTTAGTGTCTTGTTCTAGTTGTATATAGTACCCCTAGTGTTAGATTTAGTGTTAGTTGTATTTAGTTAAATACCCCTGTGATCCCATCACGGGGGTTTAAACATTGTCCGTCGTGTGGGGGAATGATCCCAATAACGATACCCCACACAAGGTATTTGCTGTGCTTGAGTGAGGCCTAAGTCAAGGAGTGGTGTTTGATCTGTCGATTGTTCACGAAACTGACTCAGGTGGATAGGGACCTTCGCCTGAAGCAGCACCTGTCCAAACAAGCCATGTGGCTGCTTTGCCATCGGATCAGAGGTAACCCTCGGGTTCTGAGAGTGCTGGCATTTCGTGCTCTGGAGCCAGCACTTCTCTGAATGGAGGAGCAGATCCCCGTGGAGAGCGCCGAGGAAAAGGTTACATAAGACTAACCAAGACCACTCCGGTTCTCCTGGGGACTCTTCTGCTCCCCCCAGGAACAGCGTGAACCGGCATGGGTGTCAGCATGTGGAATGTCTCTAACCACTCCCTGGAGTACCGTGTAGGGAGGTCAGAGACACTGTACCAGCAACTGCGGTTCTGACCCTGGGGCATCTGTTGAGTCCAATATCGACAAGGCATCAACTGTTTGCATGTTGGCAGTATATCAGGCAGATATGGACCACCTCTGCCTTACCATCCCAACCTCTCCTTTCATTCAGGACTTTGCCATAGCTACATCATTTACAGCCCTGTTGGCTGGATGGGCAGTTGAACTCTTGGGCTAATTGGTACCGCACACCGATAGTCCCCTTCCACAGTCTGTGGAAGCACGGCCAGTACCGGGCTTAAGCAAGGGACCTCCTTGGTATTGGAAAACTTCTTGGCACAGTTGCATTTGGCGTGGCAGATGTGACTGTGGTGGCTTTCAAAGCCCTCCACTTCAGCACCATCAGCTGCTTCACTATTGCTGCTGACTTCAGGGTCGATAACACTTCCAGTAGCAGCATACTTGGTGCCAGCAGTATGGCTTCCATCATCGGTACTGGATCCTGCCTTGTTTAGGGCAATGAATGAGTCAAACCAGTTAATCACTTCCTCAGGTATGTCTCCACCTTTATCCCCAGAAACTTGAGGCTCCTCGGCATTGAGGTTGGGATCTTCCTCCTCTTGCTTTCTATCGCTTGACTCATATCAGGGACCCTTTATGGAGCACTATGGGCACGAGGATTGGCACTTGTCTCACAGTCGGGACAGGGGCCCTTGGCCCAGTGGTACTGGCCATCATACCCTATCCTTATGCCTAGCATCCTCCGTGGAATCCGTGGGATGCTCCTTGGTTGGGGAGGTCACACTTCTCAGCTCACTCTAAGGAGAGATCACCAGGCAGATTGGTGGTGGCAACTGTGGACCCACAGCAGGATCAGGCACCAGTGAGCCTTCCCCGTGCAGCCTTCATGGAGCTACTCCTTCCAGCTCCCCCAATCCAGGAATGGGAGCCAGCATGGGCACAGTTAACCGACTCTTCTTCCTCCCCAGATGATTCAGCGGTGTCTGTCTCTTCCTCTCCTCCAACACCTGAAGATTTCAAGGACTCTCCAGACCTTTTGAAACATGTGGCTGCTTCCCTGGGCATTCAGGCAGAGTTATTGGATATCTTGCAGCTTTCTGCTCCTGGGAGAAGGAGCCCTTTCTATCAACCATAGGATCCTAAAGCCTTCTTTGAAGCACACCTGCTTCAGTACCGCCCACTGCAAAGCACATGGAGAAATGCTATTTTGTCCCAGTGTAGAGATTTGAGGGCTTTTACTCCCACCTGGCCCCACATTCCCTAGTCATAACTGCAGTGTATAGTAGAGTCTGGCCGGGCAGGTTTAAGTCCTCTCCTAAGGACAAGGACTTGAAAAGGATGGACAGGAAGATTTACATTTCCTCCTCCCTGCAAATGCGGATGACAAACCAGCAAGCATCATTGTCCAAGTACAGGTTTGTAAATTGTACAGCTAAGTCTAAGTCTGTGGACCAGCTGCCTGAAATTTCCAGAGAGAAAGTTTGGGTGTTTATCACCGAAAGCTGGTGAGTGGCCAAGACGTCATTGCAGTCCAGGCTGGACTTAGCAGATGCTTTGGCCAGACTTGTGGCCTCTGTGGTGACCATAAGAAGGGCATCCTGGCTGTAGAGTTTGGGCATCGCTCCCACCACGCAGAGGATTTGCTCTTCGATGGCAGGGTGTTATTTTCTGACAATATGGAAGGAACCCTCCCCTCCTTCAAAGATTCTAGGGCCACCCTATGGTTTGTACACACCACTATTGCAGAGACTCTGCTTTGGTGGCCAAAAGCAGCAACAATGCCATCTGCAACACACCTTTTGGGCAGCCTTTTTCTCCCCTGAGACAGTGGGATTACCCCAGAAAAGGGGCATAGATCCCAGAGGAGGAGACAGTCAGGTCCAGGGTTCGGCCAGTCAAAATGCTCTCCCCTGACACCCACCCCCCTCACCCAAGTGCCCATTTTGACTCCTTGATCCAGAACAGTGGTCTGGTCATCACTTCCTTTACCCCCATCTCCATTCAGGGAAAGGGTAGCTCACTGTTACGATGTTTGGGGCTTGATTACAACTGTCCTAAGCACCGTCAGTTTGGGCTTTGCCAATTCGATTCTCTCCACTCCTCCTCCTCACCGTCCCTTCCTGTCCCTTTTTGAGGTCCCACTCATGAGATACTGCTCATCAAACTGATCCGCTCTTTATTGGCCTTGGGAGCAGTGGAGGAATTTCCTCCAGAACACTGGGGTCAAGACATCTATTTCTGGTACCCAAATCCAAGAGAGATTTAAGGCCTATTCTTGAACTCCTCAACCTTAACAAATATATCAAATACAAGAAGTTCCATATGGTCATCTATCAGATGTCCTCCCCACGTTGACTCAGAATGACTAGTTTGCTGCTCTTGACCTTCAGGACTCTTACTTATATATGGCAGTTCTACTGAGCCACAGAAGACTTCTCCAGTTCATCATGGCAAATTGCCATTTTCAGTACACAGTTCCTTTTAGTCTGTCTTCTGATCTCCCTCCCTTCCCCCCACCCCCAAGTTGTTACCAAATGTATGGTCGGCATACCTCAGGAAGAAGGGAATCCATGTCTTCCCATATCTGGATGACGGGCTACTAAGCAGCAAGTCCAGAGAACAAGTCCTTGCTCACGTACGCATTACACCGTGCTTACTCGACCATCTGGGTATCACCAAAAAGTCAACATTGGTCCCAACTCAGAAAATTGAGTTCATTGGGGTCCTAATAGACTACATGAGTCTAAGAGCATTTTGTCGACCAACTGTTTCCAGACAATTCTCCGCTTTTGTCTCAGTCTGCAGTCTCAACCTTCCACAACAGTTCACATGTGCCTGAGGTTCTTAGGCCACATGTCTGTATGCACACAGGTGATTCAATTTTCAAGGTTGCACCTTTGTCCTCTTCAGATGTGGCTCAGGACTGTTTACTATCCAACCCTTCACCCCCTGGACAGGTTGGTCCGCCTCCCTCCTTTGATCCTGGACTCCTTGCGCAGGTGGACAGTTCACAGGAATGCATGTCAAGGCATTTCCTTCGCCTGGCCCTTACCAACCAGCACTATTGTCACCAACACCTCCTTGATAAGTTGGGGAGCACATCTGGGTAGAGTACAGCGCCGATATAACATTTGTATCCACATCCGATCTGCAAAAATGGTCCATGGATGCACATATCTGTGGATCTAAAATGTATATCCACAGATTGGCAGAGCTCTATATCTGGGGTCACTGAAGGTTCAGGCTCTGGGGTCAGAGCAGGAAGCTTCCCTGCATATCAGTATCGGAGCTTTGGGCCATCTACAATGCCTATCTTGCTTTCCTAGGCTGCATCAAGGATTCAGTAGTTCACATGCTTACAGACAGTATCACCACAATGTATTATGTGAACAGTCAAGGGGGAGCAGACACAAGGGTGCTCTCTCTGCCAAGAGGCGATCAGGCTGTGGCAGTTGTGCACTGAAGACTGTATCATTCCAATAGCCGATCACTTGCCCGGGGTCCAGACTCATCTCACAGACCATCTCAGCAGGAATTTTTCTCTTAATCACAAGTGGTGTCTGAAGCCAAGTGTCCTGCGAGTCATCTTTGTAACGTGGGGCATCCTGACGATTGACCTGTTCGCTATAAGGGAAGACTTGAAATGTCATCTGTCCTGCTCTTGAGAGGTTCTCCATCCAGGCTCTCTGATCAATTCCTTTCACCGTAACTGGCAATCAGCTCTCCTGTACACTTTTCCTCTGATCCCAATCATTCATCCTTAAGCTGAAAGTGGATTAGGCCAACGCCATCCTCGTTGCCCCGACATGGCTGAGGCAGTACTGGTTTTCCGACCTTCTTGCACTGTCAGTTCAGTCTCCCATATCCTTTCTCTGCTCACACAGAATCATGGTCACACTTTGTATCCCGTGCTCAGCTCCTTCCATCTTACAGCGTGACTGCTTCCTGGTTGAATGAGGAGGAAGAGCGATGTTTGGACTCCGTTCAATAGGTCCTGATCAATAGTAGATAACCCTCTACCAGGATGTCCTCTTCTGGAAAATGGAAGTGTCTTTCAATGTGATCATTGGCCCATGGAGTACAGCCCATGCTGGCAACTATCTAAAAGATGAACTGCAAGTTCAGTCATCAGGCCTTGTGCTTAGCTCGTTGAGGGTGCATCTAGTGGTGATCTCAGCTGTTTATCCACCGTTTGTGGAAGATCAGTGTTTTCCCGTGCCATGGTGGTGAGATTCTTGAATGAATCCTTTGTCTCCATCCACCGGTGGGACCATGGTCTTAGTGGACCTCCGTTCAAGCCTTTGGGATCGTGTCCCTCTCCTCTCTTGTCCCTCTCCTCAAAAACCTGCATTCCTTGTGGTGATAACATCTGCAAGGAGAGTGAGTTTCAGGCTTTGATGGCAGAGCCTCCTTACACACAGTTCTCCAAAGACAAAGTGATGTTGTGGCCACACCCAAAATTTGAGTCTAAAGTGGTCTCTCAATTTCATTTAAACCAGGTGATATATTTGTCTGAGGTTTTTCCTAAGCCGCATTCATCTCTGGAGGAGCAGTGTCTTCACACATTGGACATCAGACAATGTCCAGTCTTTTATTTGTACAGGACTATATCTCATCTGTTTGTGTCATATGCAGACTGTATGAAGGGGCAAGCAGTCTTCTCACAGACACTTTCTAAGTGGATAACTTCCTGCATCAAAACCCTATATGACACAGCTTCAACTACATCCTTTCTCTGGGTGCGAGTTCATTTTATGAGAGTGCAAGCTACTTCAATAGCATTCTTCAGTAACGTCTCAATATTGTATAATTGCAGGGCTGCCACGTGGTCGTTGATATGTACATTTATGAACTGTTATGCCATTATCATGGCATCCAAAGCAGATGCAGACTTTGGGAAGGCAGTCCTGCAGTCCTTGTTTAAGTAGACTCAGAAGCCCACCTCCTGTGGTTCTGCTTGTGAGTCACCTAAGTGGTATACATGACTACATATACTCAAAGAAGAAGAAAGAGGATGGTAACTGTGGTTCTTTGAGATGTGAAGCTAAGGTGTATTCCACGACTCATCCTCCATTCCCTCTGCATTGCAGACTAGTCTCTTGGCATTAGGTGTGAAAGAACTGAGTGAGGTCTGGGAGGCACCTCCTTATATAGCCATGGGAGATGCTATGGCCACAAGGCATGAGCACCACCCCTTTATGGGAACTGCTAGGCCAGTGTTTCTCAAACTGGGGTCGCCGCTTTTTTAGCGAAAGCCCCGGCAGGCCGGGCCGGTTTGTTTACCTGCCACGTCCGTAGGTCCGGCCGATCGCGGCTCCCACTGGCCGTGGATCGCTGCTGCAGGCCAATGGGGGCTGCTGGAAGTGGCGGCCAGTAAGTCCCTCAGCCCGCGCCACTTCCAGCAGCTCCCATTGGCCTGGAGCAGTGAACCGCGGCCAGTGGGAGCCGCGATCAGCTGGACCTGCGGATGGGGCAGGTAAACAAACCGGCCCGGCCCGCCACAGGCTTTCCCTACACAAGCGGCAACCCCAGTTTGAGAAACACTGTGCTAGGCAAAATTCTCTGGCTCCGGTGCTCTGGGCGCACACATACCTCAGTGGGATGCATGTCTGCATCACATCGCAAAGAACCACAGTGACTGTAAGTCACAGTTAATCTAAAACGAAACAAATGCCTTTTCAATCTTTTTATGATTTTCTCTTCAGCCTCCCATATAAGGGCACCCAACCCAATCCTCCTTTCTCTTTAAAAATAGGTATGGATAGATACCAAGTCCACCTTCCTGGTGATGAAAATTTCTTTAACCCACCAATGATAAAAACCTCCAACAGTCTTCCAAATTGCCAAACCATCCGCAAGTGCACCATGCCAAGAAACTCCAACACAGCCTCTGCCCAACTCTTAAAACCTTCCTGCACTACCCTCACCCCAAAAATGGCAAGACACTGTTTACTTTGATTTGGGGCCCTCCACGGTATTACAAAAATAAATTGATGGCAGCACTGATAACTGCTGATTATCCCTGCTTTACTCCCACTATGTAGAAAGGGCTATAGAGTCATCTTAGATTTTTATGCTTTTAATTTGAAAATTATCTTGATCTGTTGAAATATACTTATTCTGGTAACTTTAAAAAAACAACAACATTATAACTCTTTCTAAAATCCATTGCTCCAGATATTTAATAGTAGCTTTAAAAATGAAAAAAGTGGAAAAGACCTCATTACAGTTCACTTCTAAGAGACAGGTTTGTAGATGAAAGCAAGGGGCAAATAACCACATTTGTTGTCAGCAATGCTTTATGGGTTTCTGGAATTTGCAGCCAAGGTTGGGAAGAGTTCACTTTGTGCAGCAGTATAGTTGCACTAGATTTTATAAGGTGTGTTGATTTGGGAAAAAAGACATGCATCTGGCAAAATAGCTGTTCTGTAAAAGGATATGACATTCTGGATTTACTGTCACTGCCACCCACTGATTTAAATGAAGTGCAGGTTTTAATTTTTATAAAAGGAGGAAAATATGCCAAAGGCACATGAGTGCACCAGCTGTACTAGCAATAGGATCATGTTATTACAATTAACATAATGGTACTAGCAAAGGGTTTTTTCAAATTGGAATTGTTTGTGATAGTTTTATTTTTATTGTATTTTAAAGGTGGAAATATTGGAGAATACTTCACTCTAAATGATACTTCAGGAGAACTCTTGGCCACTCGTAGTTTAGACAGGGAGGATGCCAGCAACTTTACCCTCATTATTGAATGTCATGACCTGGGCAGCCCACCAAGAAGCTCCACAGCACAGCTACAGATTACAGTCCTGGATGAAAATGACAACAGCCCTATATTTGCAAAGAAGAACTATCAGACCTCTGTGAGAGAAGACATTGAGGAAGGATCAGTAGTTCTTGAGCTCTTTGCTTCAGATGAAGATGGTGGCCTGAATGGTGAGGTCATGTATTCGCTCATTGATGACACCTTTGGAGCATTTACTGTTAACAGTACAACTGGCGCTATAGTTACTACAAAAGCACTAGACCGGGAGACTAAATCTCAGTATGCATTTAGAGCTGTGGCAAGTGACTGTAGCATCCAAGGCCCAAGAAGTACTACAGTTAACATTATGGTGCACATCGATGATGCCAATGACAATAGTCCAGTTTTTCTACAGAACCCTTTCAAAGTATATGTGCCTCCTGAAACTTCTGTGAATCAGACAGTAGCCACTGTGAGAGCTGCGGACATGGATCTAGGGCCAAATGGTGCAGTGGTTTTTAATTTTGCAGTGCCTGGAACTATGTTTTGTATTGACATTAATACAGGAGAGATTTATCTTCAAGAGCCATTGCCTTCTGACGGTTTCAGTTCCCGCCTGCTGGTATTGGCTTCAGATCAAGGTGTCCCAGCTAGGACAGCCACAGCTCTATTGGCCATCTCCACAAGGGAACAAGAGGAGGTGATGTCATTCAGCCATAGTTTGTATGCAGTAACTGTGCCTGAAAACAGTGAAGCAGGTGGGTATCAGACTCTAACTTGTGGCCAAAGTCCTAACCTGTTGGGCACTATTGAGGATGAAGTGTGTAGGGAGCCTTTTTCAATAACATGCAGCATCAGGGTAAAATTGGAATTGGACTATATGCAAACAGTACGTTAAGGAAAAAAACCTTCTCCCTGCCCAGTGCACCATGGCCCAAAGGGGAGCATGATGTGCTGTCTCAGAGGCGTAGTGGGGTTTCTGGCCCCTGCACACATACAATAGAGTGCCACTCCTGTTAGGCAGGATGCTCCTTTTTCAAAGAGAAGAAAGGGATGCTGCACTGCATGTTCCTCCCTCACCCTGGACAACCCTTGAGCATCTCTGCTCTGTATCTGCAAAGTGGCTGTAATGATGGATGCACAATTTTTATCCTCTGCAGTTTTCCTTGCCAACGTGCATTTCCTTGGAATAAAGGCAGAATGTATCTGTCAGTCTGTGTGCTTGTGCAGATGTGTGTGTGTGTGAGTCCAAACAAGACTGATTACATAATATGTCACTAATAGTTCACTTAAATAAATGCAGTGAAAGCTCAGATAAGATGAGAAATCCACAAATGCGTGTTGTGATCTATGATTTTTGGCTTTAGTGAAATCCCTGGTGTATTGTAACTACATTCAGAGATTTTCAAACACTTTCCTCACAGTTTCAGACTTGCTAAAAGAATGTGTAGAAGTAGGCGGGGAATGCACAGAGGCTGTAATACATTCTTTGACTCAACAAGACATTGTGAAATTGGTAGACTTGTACAAGGGGCAAGCAGTAGATAGAACAGGGCCGCCCAGAGGATTCAGGGGACCTGGGACAAAGCAATTTCGGGGGCCCCATTCATAAAAAAAAAGTTGCAATACAATAGAATACTATATTCTCGTGGGGGCCCCTGTGGGTCCCGGGTCCTGGGGCAAATTGCCCCACTTGTCCCCCCCCCCCGGGCAGCCCTGAGGTAGAAGCCCACATTGTTAAATGCCCCGTATAGATAAAGGCCAGATTCACTGCAGTCTGTGCCACCATTGTTTCTTTTAGGCTGAAGTGGAATAAAGTCGTTGGGGGAAAAGTTTGGGTTAGTGCAGTGAAGTCACAATTTTGACCTGCTGGGAGCTGCTGTAAACTGATCAGAGTAGCCCATAAGACGTTTCACTGGGAGTGTACCTGCAGAGCATTGGACAAGAATTAATACTATCCCTGTCCCCATGGGGGAAACCCTGTCCCCTGTCGCACCATTGCTGCAGGAAGATGCGATTCTCATTTCCTGGAGTCTAGGGTTTTTTGGTTTTGTTTGTTTGTTTTTATCTGGCCCCACCTCCTCTTCCATGCTTTAATCTAACAGTTGTGAATTCAGCTGTGACATTTTAACTGACAGTCCCTAGAATTATACATTTAGGAGTAGTGGGAGCAAGGTGTTCTCAGTAGAGGGTCCTGGACTCTTGATTTTGCTCTTTCTTTGGCCCAGTAATAATAAATAAATAATAATAATAATAATAGCTCTTACCTAGCACTTTTCTTCAGTGGATATCAATGCCTGATGACCTTCAGGGTATGGTGCAGGAGCCTAGTTAGTCAGGTTTTTCCATACGGTTGTGGAAGAGTGCCTGTGGGGCATCTCAGTTTTTTGTGTTATTGTTGGTACTGCATTGTTTGTTTAACTTGTATACATTTAAAGAAAGAAAATCAAAATATCCTTTCAGCAATGGATAAGCTTTTGTGATTCTGCATGTGCCTAATTACAGATATAGTAATGGGACAGGTTAGGCAATCCAGCCTGAAATTATGGAAATCCCCCAAGGAATTGTGGTAAGAGAATACCATAGTCAGATGGCCACCCACTAAATATATTGGAAACATAAATAGCAGTAAATTGAAATTATTTTGATTAAAGGAAGTTTAAGGAAGCTTCAGGATAAATCAGAAGATTTCAGCCTGAAAGCTTACTGTGTATAGTAAGAAAACTATAGGGTATAGAAGAGCAAGTTCTTTTATGCATTCTTTTATGAGATGTTCCTATCAAGTAGTAGTTCTGTTTGTCTTCTAATTATTTTATGTGATTTCAATAAATACAAAAACATACTAATTTAATTTTATTTGTCAGAAAAAGTTATGACTATAATTAAACCCTCTAAAGAATTCGGTTTGCTAGCTACAGTTCTGATTCTGGAACCCTTACTCCATATGAATAATACTTACTCTCCCACCCAGTCCCATGGAAGTATATACATTATAAAATTCAATATTAATGTAATCGGGATTAACAAATAACATTTTGCCTAATACATTTTAGTTCCATTTTCAAGCACGCAGTGGCAAAACTTCACTGTAGTCAGACAAGAATCAAAGCATTATCAACAATGAAGACCAAAGCCTGATATCTTTGCTCATTTTTTATTCAGTAGTTACGCAGACAAACTCCTACTTAGGTAAGAACCTCAGGATTTCTTCAACTAAAACGTTTGGCCCCAAGTTTGGTGATCTTCATATTATTCCCCAAGTTTAGTTTTGCATCGTATTAAATATTGTATACACTGCATCGCAACAGGCACTTTTAGAAATCAACTAATAAATAAACAATCAAGTCAATGCTCTCTGTAAAGTGCAAAAAACCTTTTCATTATTCACCATGTCTGCCTCCAGTTGAATTATAGTTTGTATAGAGCCCTCTGGGTGTCAGATTCACCAATAAAACAGTCACTGCTGCTAGTTCTGCAGGATTCTTTTATTTATTTTAAATACATATAAGGTATCTGGGCTGGAAATTTATTTACCTCTCTTTTATTCTCTGTGCTCCATGAGCCTTTTCTTTATTATCCACCCAAGAAGTCTATCCTCCAACACAAAGGCAAGGGTCAGACAAGGGTCAAAGGAAAAAGGGGCATCCCTGGTTCCAATGTCTGGATTACAAAAGAGAGGAGAAAGGAAAGAAAATAATATGGGGACATATTCTTCTTTCATGGATAAACACAGGTCTCCCAAAGTGACTTGAACTGTAGCAGTGGATCAGTTCTGAGTTGTGCATGTGTGTCTCAAGCCAGAATATGACCCAGGGTTTTTATGTCTGTTTTGCCTCCCGTTCTTTAGAAAAGCACACATATTATACAAACTGTCACATTTTAGTGCATTTCAGGTACTTGGTTGTTTAATGCAGGTTGAGGTATTTTAACATAATGTTAGGATGCTTCTGATTTAACAGACAAAGCAAGGAAATTCTAAGTTAAGGCACTTGCTGCAACCTTGCTTTGCCCTGTTATGCTTGACTGGTTTGGCAATTTCAGACAGTGTTGGATATTGTGTCGTTTATTTGAGGCAGTACCTATGCACAATGGACAGAGTCAAGTAAGTTTAGGATTATAGCTCTTTGAGATAGAGACTGCTTTTTGCTGTACATCTAGTTTTACCTCATTAGGAACCTCATCAGTTTAAGATACCAAAAGGCACTATCCAAAGTGAAAATGAACTGTATGGAAACTGCAACATTTCATTATTTAAATACAAGCCATATTACTACCACAGTGTGGCCAAAAAGCATCAGAAACCAAAGAAATGCCATTTCTTTGCCCTCTATCAAAAAAGGTATCAACAGTCTTAACAGCATTTAAAAACAGGCTTTTGGGCTGGAAATTGGTAGACCCAGAGCAGGATTTTATTGACCCATTTATTATACCCTGAAAAACAAGGTATCAAATGGTAATACTGATGCAGCCGTTTTTTCTTGGGATTTTTTTTTTCTTGCTCCTTTCAAAAATCAGGCAGAGGATGTTGTGAGCACAGGACATAGGGACTTGACACTGGATATTTTCTTTTCCTTCAGTTAAGGATGCCATAAACAATGGTAAATGCTGGCTGCTGTATTGAATAAAAATTGTACAGTTGTGAAAATGGGACCAGCTGTCCCTGTGATCCAAAAAGGGGTCTATGTTTAATTTCTAGAAACAGTGCACTTCTCATTCTCACCTTTAGCCTTACACACATACAAATCATATTTGTATTTTCTTTTGTGATTGGTCCTACAAGTATCCTAAGTAGTGCAGAAAAGTTCATAAGCCACAATGTGCATATTTCCCACACAAGTGTTTTTGGTTATGTTGCCATGCTTAAGAACAAATGACTAACCAGTTAACATAACATTTCCTGAGTTTAAAAAAAAACAGTAATAAGTTATAAGCGTGTGATTTTTTTAATTAAAGGTAAATTATACTACTGTGATGACACAGTCCCACTCAAAATCTAGGACATTTTATATTAACAGCATGCCTCCTGTAATGTAGTAAAATAATGTACGCTTATAATGCCATTTGGAAGAGGTCAAGTTACACAGTAACCTGATTCCATGACAGTTGGTTAAAATCAATTGTCGTGAGCTAAATGGCTTCATAACTGGCTTGAAAAGAACAACCATTTGGAAATCTTAATGTTTTTTGAATTTTGTCTCAGTTTATGTTAAGCATGATGCTTCTGATCAGGATAATATATTCCGTTTCACATTTATTTTCTCCTCCTATTGCAAACAGCATTTTTATTTCATGCCTTTTCAGTGCTGTGTCAGATCAGTACTGTTTTTGTTGAATTTAAGATTATTCATGAACAATAGATTGCCCCTACTTGCTTCGATGCTAACACCATACTGCATATCTCTGTGCACCCTGTTATGGCAATACAAGCTATTGTGAGTTGTATTCGGATTGTGTCTACTTAAGATTGATTGATGTATTCATTTAGAATTAAGGTGTCCACCATAACAAAACTCTGGGTTACTGTACATAAGTAAACGAAAAATAATCCCTTCCCATTGCTCAGAGATATCAGTCATGTTTAACACCCACATAAAAGCCCCTCTTCACCCACCCCTGCCCCAAAGAGTTTGTGAAAGGATGATGGTAAAATGACCAAAGATGGAGAAACTTGAGTAGGAAGAACCTATACCAAGCCTTGAATACAGCCAGAGATAAATTCCTGTAGACAGCCTCAGGGAGGGAGTTCCATAAATAGTGTCTCTGAAATAAGAAGGTCTAGCCCTCAAGCCAGTGAAGGTGTGCAGAGAGCAAGGATCAGGGATTGTTGACCGTTAGGGTATGCTGCAAACTCCATCATTTTGCCCAGGCAGCAGAAGATTTTGGGGCGCAACAAGGGTGTTAGTTGATGGGGCAATGGAGGTTGGTGGGGAAGTTCCTGTCTATTAAGTTGTGATGTGGGTGGAGTTTTGTTGAGCAGTTGTTGCTGGTTTTGTTTTTGTTGTGTGCTATTTTAAATAATGTTAGAAACACCCAGAGTGGCGGATGGGCACCTTTGCATGCATTGTTATTAATCACAGTAAATCTATAAGTAATAAAGTAAGATAAGATCTTGCAAAGTTGACTCTATTAAAAACTATTATTGCTTCTTTAGGCACCTCACTTTTGACTGTAGAAGCTTATGATCATAATTTACTGGGAAAAGGCATAAAATACAGGATATTCAGTGACGATGAAGATATTTTCTCAATACACCCCATCACAGGTAAATTAATTCATTTAATTTGTTTGAAAGGCACATTTAAGACTTTTGATATTTGAATAAACATTAAATTATATACAAAGTGTTTCCACATTGGGATTGCTTTTATACCAAAACATTCTCATTAGTTGATGTTAGTTTAAATCAAAACCCAGTAGAAGTGGGTGATAGGCAGTTAAGTGTAACAAACACCTGTTGCCACAAGAACCATTTTTATATGTCATAGATATACACATGCCTTTTATCTACAGTTAATTTAGAATACAGGGCCTCCTCTTATCCTGGGGTAAATCATTAGTAATGTCATTGATAGCAGTGGAGTTACACACTTGTAAAACTCTTGTGAGAGGAAAATCATGCCCAAGAGTATTCCTCTTTAAAACTCTTCTGTTCTTCAAGTAGATGCAGCCATGTATTTCACTGAGGGTATGTCTACACTACGAAATTAGGTCGAATTTATAGAAGCCGGTTTTATAGAAATCGGTTGTATACAGCCGATTGTGTGTGTCCCCACATAAAATGCTCTAAGTGCATTAAGTCGGCGGACCGCGTCCACAGTACCGAGGCTAACTTCCGGAGCGTTGCACTATGGGTAGCTATCCCACAGTTCCCGCAGTCTCCGCCGCCCATTGGAATTCTGGGTTGAGATCCCAGTGCCTGAATGATGCAAAACAGTGTCGCGGGGGGTTCTGGGTACATGTCGTCAGGCCCCTCCCCCTCCGTCAGAGCAACGGCAGACAATCGATTCGCGCCTTTTTACCTGGGTTACCTGTGCAGACAACATACTACGCCAAGCATGGAGCCCGCTCAGCTCAGCTCAGCTCACCGTCACCATATGTCATCTGGGTGCCAGCAGACGTGGTACTGCATTGCTACACAGCAGCAGCTAATTGCCTTTTGGCAGTAGACGGTGCAGTATGACTGGTAGCCTTCATCGGCGATCTGGGTGCTGGCAGACGTGGGGCTGGCAGACGTGGGTGCTGCATTGCTACACAGCAGCAGCCCCTTGCCTTTTGGTAGAAGATGGTGTATTACGACTAGTATCCGTTGTCGTCGTACTGCAGTGGCTGAAACTCCGTATGTCCCGCAGTCGCTGCCTTCCCAATGACGATGATGGCTATCAGTCGTAGTACGCTATTTTCTGCCAAGCGCCCAGTATTTTCTGCCAAGCACCCAGAAGATGCCGAGGGCTATCAGTCATGCTGCACCGTCGTCTGCCAGCTTAAGATGTAAAAAATAGATTTGTTCTGTATTCATTTGCTTCCCTCTCCCTCCGTGAAATCAACGGCCTGCTAAACCCAGGGTTTTGAGTTCAGTCTTTGGGGGGGCCATTCTGTGTGACAGTTGTTTGTGTTTCTCCCTGATGCACAGCCACCTTTGTTGATTTTAATTCCCTGTACCTGTAAGCCATGTCATCACTCGTCCCTCCCTCCCTACCTCCCTCCCTCCGTCCGTCAGATACTAGTTTCGCGCCTTTTTCAGACCAGACGCCATAGCACTGGGATCATGGAGCCCGCTCAGATCACCGCGGCAATTATGAGCACTATGAACACCACGCGCATTGTCCTGGAGTATATGCAGAGCCAGGACATGCCAAAGCAAAACCAGGACCAGCCGAGGAGGCGATTGCAGCGCGGCGACGAGAGTGATGAGGAAATTGACATGGACATAGACCTCTCACAAGGCACAGGCCCCAGCAATGTGCAAATCATGGTGTTACTGGGGCAGGTTCATGCTGTGGAACGCCAATTCTGGGCCCGGGAAACAAGCACAGACTGGTGGGACCGCATTGTGTTGCAGGTGTGGGACGATTCCCAGTGGCTGCGAAACTTTCGCATGCGTAAGGACACTTTCATGGAACTTTGTGACTTGCTTTCCCCTGCCCTGAAGCGCCAGAATACCAGGATGAGAGCAGCCCTCACAGTTGAGAAGCGAGTGGCGATAGCCCTGTGGAAGCTTGCAACGCCAGACAGCTACCGGTCAGTCGGTAATCAATTTGGAGTGGGCAAATCTACTGTGGGGGCTGCTGTGATCCAAGTTGCCAGGGCAATCAAAGACCTGGTGATATCAAGGGTAGTGACTCTGGGAAACGTGCAGGCCATAGTGGATGGCTTTGCTGCAATGGGATTCCCAAATTGTGGTGGGGCCATAGACGGAACCCATATCCCTATCTTGTCACCGGAGCACCAAGCCACCGAGTACATAAACCGCAAGGGGTACTTTTCAATGCTGCTGCAAGCCCTGGTGGATCACAAGGGACGTTTCACCAACATCAACGTGGGATGGCCGGGAAAGGTACATGATGCTCTCGTCTTCAGGCACTCTGGTCTGTTTCGAAAGCTGGAGGAAGGGACTTTCTTCCCGGACCAGAAACTAACCGTTGGGGATGTTGAAATGCCTATCGTGATCCTTGGGGACCCAGCCTACCCCTTAATGCCATGGCTCATGAAGCTGTACACAGTCAGCCAGGACAGTAGTCAGGACCTGTTCAACTACAGGCTGAGCAAGTGCCGAATGGTGGTGGAATGTGCATTTGGACGTTTAAAAGCGCGCTGGCGCAGCTTACTGACTCGCTCAGACCTCAGCGAAAAGAATATCCCCATTGTTATTGTGCTTGCTGTGCGCTCCACAATATCTGTGAGAGTAAGGGGGAGACATTTATGGCGGGGTGGGAGGTTGAGGCAAATTGCCTGGCCGTTGATTACGCGCAGCCAGACACCAGGGCGGTTAGAAGAGCACAGCAGGGCGCGGTGCGCATCAGAGAAGCTTTGAAAACGAGTTTTGTGACTGGCCAGGCTACGGTGTGAAACTTCTCTTTGTTTCTCCTTGATGAACTCTCCGCCCCCCCACCCGGTTCACTCTACTTCCCTGTAAACCAACCACCCCCCCTCCCCTCCCCCCCTCGAGCACCGCTTGCAGAGGCAATAAAGTCATTGTTACTTCACATTCATGCATTCTTTATTAATTCATCACACAACTAGGGGGATAATTGCCAAGGTAGCCCGGGATGGGTGGGGGAGGAGGGAAGGAAAAGGACACACTGCAGTTTAAAACTTTAACTCTTATTGAAGGCCAGCCTTCTGATGCTCGGGCAATCATCTGGGGTGGAGTGACTGGGTGGCCGGAGGCCCCCCCACCGTGTTCTTGGGCGTCTGGGTGAGGAGGCTATGGAACTTGGGGAGGAGGGCTGTTGGTTACACAGGGGCTGTAGCGGCGGTCTCTGCTCCTGCTGCCTTTCCTGCAGCTCAACCATATGCTGGAGCATATCAGTTTGATGCTCCAGCAGCCAGAGCATCGACTCTTGCCTTCTGTCTGCAAGCTGACGCCACCTATCATCTTCAGCCCGCCACTTGCTCTGTTCATCCCGCGATTCAGCCCGCCACCTCTCCTCTCGTTCATATTGTGCTTTTCTGTAGTCTGACATTGACTGCCTCCGCGCATTCTGCTGTGCTCTGTCAGCGTGGGAGAACATCTGGAGCTCCGAGAACATATCATCCCGAGTCCGCCGTTTTCTCCTTCTAATCTTCACTAGCCTCTGTGAAGCAGAAACATTTGCAGCTAGTGGAGGAGAAGGGAGAGGTGGTTAAAAAAGACACATTTTAGAGAACAATGGGTACACTCTTTCACGTTAAATTTTGCTGTTCACATTACACAGCACATGTGCTTTCGTTACAAGGTCGCATTTATCCTCTTATATTGAGGGCCTGCCGGTTTGGTGTGAGAGATCACTCACGCAGTGCCAGGCAACAGATTTCGGCTTGCAGGCAGCCATGGTAAGCCACAGTCTTTTGGCTTTTTTAACCTTCTTAACATGTGGGAATGGTTTCAAACAGTAGCGCCCTCATTTCCCATACCAAGCACCCGTTGGGTTGGCCATTTAAAATGGGTTTGCAATGTAAAAGGAGGGGCTGCGGTTTCCGGGTTAACATGCAGCACAAACCCAACTAATCCCCCCCCACACACACCCAATTCTCGGGGATGATCACTTCACCCCTCCCCCCCACTGTGTGGCTAACAGCAGGGAACATTTCTGTTCATCAGAGCAGGAACGGGCACCTCTGAATGTCCCCTTAATAAAATCGCCCCATTTCAACCAGGTGACTGTGAATGATATCACTCTCCTGAGGATAACAAAGAGAGATAAGGAATGGATGTTGTCTGCATGCCAGCAAACACCGGGACCATACGCTGCCATGCTTTGTTATGCAATGATTCCAGACTACGTGCTACTGGCCTGGCGTGGTAAAGTGTCCTACCATGGCGGACGGGATAAGGCAGCCCTCCCCAGAAACCTTTTGCAAAGGCTTTGGGAGTACATGAAGGAGAGCTTTCTGGAGATGTCCCTGGAGGATTTCCGCTCCATCCCCATACACGTTAACAGACTTTTCCAGTAGCTGTACTGGCCGCGATTGCCAGGGCAAATTAATCATTAATCATTAAACACGCTTGCTTTTAAACCATGTGTAATATTTACAAAGGTACACTCACCAGAGGTTCCCTGTGTGCCCTCAGGGTCTGGGAGCACGCCTTGGGTGAGTTCGGGGGTTACTGGTTCCAGGTCCAGGGTGATAAACATATCCTGGCTGTTGGGGAAACCGGTTTCTCTGCTTCCTTGCTGCTGTGAGCTATCTACATTATCTTCATCCTCATCTTCCTCGTACCCCGAATCCACTTCCTTGTGTGTTTCTCCATTGAAGGAGTCAAAGCACACGGTTGGGGTAGTGGTGGCTGCACCCCCTAGCATGGCATGCAGCTCCGCGTAGAAGCGGCATGTTTGCGGCTCTGCCCCGGACCTTCCGTTTGCCTCTCTGGCTTTGTGGTAGGCTTGCCTTAGCTCCTTAATTTTCACGCGGCACTGCTGTGCGTCCCTGTTATGGCCTCTGTCCTTCATGGCCTTGGAGACCTTTTCTAATATTTTGCCATTTCGTTTACTGCTACAGAGTTCAGCTAGCACTGATTCATCTCCCCATATGGCAAGCAGATCCCGTACTTCCCGTTTGGTCCATGATGGAGCTCTTTTGCGATCCTGGGACTCCATCACGGTTACCTGTGCTGATGAGCTCTGCGTGGTCACCTGTGCTTTCCATGCTGGGCAAACAGGAAATGAAATTCAAACGTTCGCGGGGCTTTTCCTGTCTACCTGGTCAGTGCATCTGAGTTGAGAGTGCTGTCCAGAGCGGTCACAATGAAGCACTGTGTGATAGCTCCCGGAGGCCAATAACGTCGAATTCCGTTCACACTACCCCAAATCCGACTCGCAAAGGCCGATTTTAGCACTAATCCCCTCGTCGGAGGTGGAGTAAAGAAACCGGTTTAAAGGGCCCTTTAAGTCGAAAGAAAGGGCTTCGTTGTGTGGACGTGTCCAGGCTTAATTCGATTTAACCCTGCTAAAGTCGACCTAAACTCGTAGTGTAGACCAGGCCTTAGGGGTGTGTGTGCCCACCGCACCAGAGCCAGAGAATTTTGCTAGCAGTACCTGTAGAGGGGTGGTGCTCGCGCCTCATGGCCATAGCCCCTCCCCTGGCTGTATGAGTTGATGCCACCCCAGCCCCCCTCGGTTCCTTCTTACCTCCCATGGCTGGAGTCAGGGCTCTTAATCTTGCAATTTCTCACTATTCCTTAATGTCTTTTTCTAGTTGTATATGTTTAGTAGTACCCTAAGGGTTAGTTAGATTTACTGTTAGTTGCATTTAATTAAGTATTCCCCTGTGATGCTTTCACCGTTGTCCATCATGTGGGCGAGCGATCCCAACAACGATCCCCAGATGCAGTGCTTGCTTTGCTTGGGTAAGGCCCATGTCAAAGAGTGGTGTGAGGTTTGTAGATTGTTTACAAAACAGACTCAGGTGGCTAGGACCTTGTCCTGAAGCAGCACATTGTCAACCAAGCCATTTGGCCTGCTTCAACACCGAGGCCCTCATCAGATTGGCGATCACTCTCAGGTTCTGAGAGTGTTGCTGTTTCATGCTCTGGAGCTGCCTCTTTGAAGAGGTGGAGGAGCTGTTCCCCATCAAGTGCACTGGGGAAAAGGTCTCATAAGACCAAGCGAGACCTCTCCAGGTCTTGTGGGAACTCCTCTGCCTCCTTCAGGAGATGCTAGTGCTGATGCATGGGCTGGCACAGGTGCCTCTAACTGTTCCGTGGTAGTTCACTGGGATGTTAGAGACCCTATACTGTCATCTCCAGTTCTGGCCCCAGGGCATCCGTTGAGTCCAGTACCAATGAGGGTGATGCCAACACTGGCTGTTTGCATGCCGGCAGCATACCAGGCAGCTATGGATCACCTCTGCCTGTCTAGCTCAATCTCTCCGTTGGTCCAGGACTTTGTCAGGATTACATCATTTATAGCCCTGTGGCTGGTTGGGCTGCTGAACCTTTGTGTCCATCAGCACTGTACCCTGATGCTCCCCTTCCATAGTCTGTGGAAGCAGGACCAGTGCCAGGCTTGGTGCAAGGGACCTCCTTAGCACCAGGAAGCTCCCTGACCCTGTTGCATTCAGCACTGCCGATGTTACTGTGGTGGCTCTCACTGCCCTCCACTTCGGCACCATCAGCTACCTATCGTGCTGTCTCTTCCAACTGCACCTGTCCAGGAGCAGGAGCCAGCCTTGGTGCAGTTAACTGAATATTCTTAATCCCAGGACGATTTGGCACTGCCTGGCTCCTCTTCTCCTTCAGTACCTAAGGTTCTTCTTTGAGTGAATATAAGAAGGAACTGAGGGGGCACGGGGTCGGCTTGGCCCTATATACTGGCGCTATGTGCGCGCAGCACCAGAGTGCACCGGCGTCAATAACTCATGGGTATTCTCCTGCAGGAACTCAGCCTGAATGCCCAGGGAAGCAACCACATGCTGCAAAAGATCCTAACAGGCCTTGAAATAAAACGATAACTAACATTTCCGTAACTGTTGTTCTTCGAGATATGTTGTGCACATCCATTCCATTGTGGGTGTGTGTGCACCCCGAGCACAGTCGCTGGAAATATTTCCCTCCATGGTATCCCAGAGATTTAATAAGACCTTTGCTGTGTATTAAATGAATACCAATTGACTATTAAAAACTTACTTTCTTATGACTAACTATGTACAAGACGTATCTACAGCTTAGTTAAACTTTAAGCATGTTTTTAATCATTAGTTATTTTATTAACATACAACTGTCTTATTTAATGTATATTAAACAAACATTTGGGAACTTTTTATAAGGCATTATTAAAATATGCTTTTATAATAAGAAATATAGAACCAGTAGCAGAACCCAGGTAAATTAGAGGATTATAGCCACCAAAAAAAATGCAATAGTTTTCCACCTAGATTGCCTTCTGAAATGGTTTTATTTTGGAGTAACCATCCTGGAATGAAATGAGTGTTCAGCGCCTTTGAAAATCAAACCACTCACTTAGCCTAACTATTTAGAAGACTAACATTAATCACCCTTGTTTGAAAATCTTGGCAATAACTTTTTAGATATACACAGGGGATTTGTGTGAATAGAATCAGTAAAAATTCCACTGTTTTCAATATGGGTTCTTTTTGAGTGTTATGTTTATAAAAAAAGGCAATTCACATAACAGAAGACTTCATCAAGACAGACATTGTATGCACCTTCTGAGCTAGAGGGTATATTCTCCCAATATATACACACAGCTCCATCTCATACTGTCAGATGTTACACACACATACCAAGAGGACAACATTAGTGAAAAGTTCATTGTACAATTTTCTAGGTGATTGCAGATATCTTCCTAACTAGTGCAGTGAAATACATCCACTGATCTGAAGCTACACAGAGATGACAGTGTAAACTTCAGACATATGTCAAAAGCTTACAGCAAATTATATCACCACCAGCAAATACTTCCATATACTTGATATCCCTTGTCACATTGTTGGGTGCAAATAATCACATTTATCTTGGATTAATTGTGGTTGTACTGCATGGCACTTCCGCAGTAGGAATGCAACCTGTGCCAATGTGTCATTATTTCACAGGCTGTTTATTACACCCTACATCAATCATTTTGCATCATGTGGCAGTTGATGAACCAAAAGTAAAACAAAGTTTTAGTTCCACAGAGTCAGTCTATGTGCAAAGTTCCAGTTATCAATGCCCAAACACAAGTTTTTTGTTAAGAATTCCAGTTAAGAGGTAATTGGCACATTTTTACACAATTGCAATTTTATATTGCATATTTTTTTCCAATGTACAGAAAAATGATGCAGTGTTAACTGTACTGTTATTGCTGAAAACAAAGCAAGTTCTCAGGCTTTTGAAGCCTTTATGTCCCAGACCCACCTTAGACTCAAACTACTTGAATCTTGCACAGACTTTGCTTCCTTGTTTAAAAATTAAGAACCAGATTACTAATAGGCACTTAATTCCAGCCTGGCAAATCAGGAGGTTCTTCTACTTCTACTGGAAGTTCTACTGCCACAGTATTTTGACTACTCAAAAGTTTGTGTTGATACTCTTGGTAAGAATTTGGCATTATGAAAATTGTTTACAAAATTCTGATTTTGAAATTTTACTGAAATTAATGTGCAAATAATTGAAGAAATTTTTTAAATGTTTATATTTAATCTAGAATTTTGATAATTTAGTATTAATTACAGTGCAGAAGCTGTAAGCACAGAGTCTCCAAATGCAATTATACCTGTCTTCAGGTTTAACCTGGAGGTGCTGTCTGTAGAGACTAGTGTATATATATCCCAACATGCAGTGCTTCCTCTTGATTTCAGCAGCTGTTCTTGTTGACTAGTGGTGGAATGATAGTGCACCTAGTGGCACTCAGATGGGCTTCCTTGGATAGCACAGTTTGGGTTGCTGTGTCATTTAGATTGACCCAGTCTGATGCAGATGAAGTCCATGCCTTTTAGGAAATTTCTCATGTGGCCATTGACTGGACAAAGTTTGGACACCCTGGATTTGTACCGTAAGCAGCATGAAGGAATGAAATCTACAGTGACAATGTTAGGTGATCAGAGGAAAGGAATGATTACAGTTCTGTTATAATTTCATGAACTGTTTAATAAAGCAGCCCACATCTGTGAGAAATCTCTCTCAGATCTACATTTGCAGTTTCCTCCTTCAGTTATACATATATTTTCCTTTGTATTCCTTTATTGGATATATTTTTCTTTATTGCACAGTATGTCTCCTCACTTTTACCAGTTTATTTGTCCTAAATATGTATATAACCTGTCCTCCTTTAAATTCTTTTTGGAAAATAAAACAGGTGAACTCACAGTGAAAGAGCCAAAGTTTCTTGACCATGAAGTCAAGAGTAAAGTGCATCTTGCAGTTTTGGCTGAAAATGGCTTGAATTCAGCACACTGTGGAGTGACAGTTTGGGTACAAGATGTGAACGATAATGCACCTAAATTTGAGCAAAGCTCTTACAAATCATCGGTGTGGGAAGGCCAAATCTACAATACATATGTCATGCAGGTAACGGGGAATACATAGTTACAAACCTATTTCTTCAGGTAAAATTAAGAATAGCCAAACTAAGGCCACAGTCTCGCAGTGTATTCATTGGGCTTCCACTCTGTTCAAGATGCACACGCCTTCTTTAATGTTGCTGCAGCCTTGCATGGAAAGCTAAAATTTATAACTATTTTGGCTGCATTAGAGCTCAAGGTTCAGTTCAGTTTTTATCAAATTAGGCCAATATCCTTTAGCTTCTGACTCACTGTAGAAATAGAAACTAAATTCAACTTTCTTGTTGTCTTCCTCTGCTTCTAACAAAGAGCAATTCTTGCTCATGAAAGGTAGTCAGAGAATGATTATTCAAGGCTAGTTCATAGTTTCAGCATAGACAGATTCTTGCTCCCAGCAATGTCTCTAGGGTTTGTCACTTTGGAGCTGAATGGATTCATTTTATTCAGGAGTAAAATCCTCTTGTCAGATATAAGCATCTAATTTTAAATCTGCTGCTGAAAGAGAAACTCATCTCATTGTATGTGTGAAAATGCTCCTTCCTCTGAACATGTCCTTTCTCCAAAAATGATTCCAGCTGTTCATGCGCTATATCTGTGTTGGAGCAAAAGAGGGACATTATTTGGAGTAGAAAGGAGAACAGTTTTCTCCGTGCACCCCTTCCAATTTCTCCCCTTGCAAGTTAGGTCAGAATGAAGGTCATATTAGGAACTGAAGATGTTCCTCCTCTAAGAATAAATAAATGGAATGCAACAACTGCCCCTAATGTCAAGCCACTAGGGAGATGGATGAGCATACATTTGTTTAGAGAAACATATGTCTGCTAATGGAAAAAAAATGACAAAGCAATCAATGTGTCTGGAATAATCTGGATCCTGTACAGTATGGCTAGGTCTACATTACAGCGGGGGGTCGACCTAAGATACGCAACTTCAGCTACGTGAATAGCGTAGCTGAAGTGGCATATTTTAGGTCGACTTACCTGGCTGTGAGGACGGCGGCAAGTCGACCGCTGCCGCCCCGCCGTCGACTCCGCTACCGCCTCTTGCCGCGGTGGATTTCCGGAGTCGACGGCAGAGCCATCGGGGATCGATTTTATCGCGTCTTCACTAGACGCGATAAGTCGATCCCCGATAGACCGATTGCTACCCGCCGATCCGGCGGGTAGTGAAGACGTGCCCTATGTCTTATGCTCAACAGTAGGAAAAAGAACCAGTTAGGACTCTTCAAGGAGACTGGGGAAATGTTCTTTATCTTGAGAATCCTGCACTGGTATCTTTTCCTGGTGCTGAACATTGGGTATTCAGCTAGCTTTATATTCTATTTCTGCTCCTTTTCCACTATTCTTTATTTCTTTAGATTTAAACAATAATTTATAACAGCCTACAGAAAGGTGCCTTAAGCATTAATAATTATTTCATTTATTTGTAGTATAGCACTTAGGGTCCCCTGACCAGGGCTCAGTACCCCATTGTGCTAGTGACTGTACACATACATAACAGAAACTGACAATCTCCTAATAGTAACCACGCAGCAGCATAGAAATAATCAAATACACAAGAACAGATCAACTCAACCACCTCTTGCTTTATTTTTTGAAATTCCAATTCTGCAGCAGAATTTTTTAATCCAAGAAAATAGAGTTGTTTTTATTTAGTAAAAATATTTCCATTCCTAGTGGGCTTGGTAACTTCCCATAGGCTAACCCACAAAATTTGGGGCCTAAATTATTTGATTGTCCCTTTTAATCTGTGTGACCAAAATGCAGCTAACTGGCAGAAATACATATATGTGATGTAACACTTTGCTTTTTGAAATTGCAGTTTGTTATCTGAGATTAAGCATGAATTTTCTCCCAAACAGATTTTTGCAACTGACCTTGACAGTGGGCTAAATGGAGAAATTGAGTATTCAATTTTATCTGGTAATGAAAACGAAACATTCCTGATTGATTCAACACGGGGGATTTTAGCAACTAATGCAATCCTGAATCACGAAGACATTTCATCCTACAGGTTTTGTACAGTGTCTGCATAAAATATATGTTGTTGCTAATTGTGTTTGCCTCAAGTTGATATTGCTCATGCTGTCTATCTTAGGGTTTTATACTGCTGCCCACCACTGTAGTATTGGAACACCCACCATGTAATCTCAAAAGCAGTAGCAATTGTGAATGTCGTCACGGAGTCTCTGGTACTCCTCTGTTTTTGGAGTAAAAACATAACCTTGTTAAATCAGCTACAGCACACACTGACACAAAAGCACAGTAGATCTTTCAAGATACCCTGTTCATGGTGACATATGGCCATGTGTGCAGGGGCAGGAATTGAATGTCAAGATAGCTAATTCAGAATTACTCTTTTCTGTTATTCAGCACTGTGGACATTTTTTTAAAAAAAGAAGCCATTTTTAACACAAAAGAGGAAGAGGTTTTTAAGAGCCACTGTTGGTAGTTTCTTTTACAGAATGGCAGATACGTTTTCAATGGTGAGTGATATAATATTGTAGAATTTCAAGGGGATGTGATGATGCAGCATTCCAGCAGTCCCCCCAGCTGCCTCCTTCTTCTCTGGAATCCCAGCTTTCATTCTGAAAAAAATAGAGTAAGTTTCTAGCTGATATGGTTGGAAAGAAAACCTTGAAAATATGAACCACACGGTTCACCAGCATGAACCCAACTGTTCATCAAAGGGTGTAAGAAAGAAAAGGTAGGATCATATTAATAAGGTCTACACAGTCTGCTCTGAAAGACTGTTCATTTTGGTGTCATGAATGGGTGGACGCAGGAAAGAATACCGCCACTTACTTTTTCTCCCTAGTCAAGAAGCAGCCAAGCCCAAGGAGCCCACCTAGGCATTTGTGCTACACTGAGAGGAAGCCAATCCCAAGGAGCCATGCAGAGGTCATGGGTATATTTGGACCCTAGTCAGGGTGAGCCAAGCTCAGAGATCATACATGACATGATCCTGCTTTGAACAACTACACCAACTACTGAGAATAGTGTCTTATTTCGGTACCTCAAGTGGGAGAAGTTTGGAAGATTACCATGAACTTTCTTTTTCCAGTTCAACCCATGCATGAAAGTACATTAAAGTCCATTGTGAAGTCTTTTCAGACAAATTCCCACTTCATTTAATAGGAAGTTTGCTTTCACATGGACAATAGGAGTGATCCCTTACAGGAGTAAGAACATCTCCTTGATTTCCACTTAATTAGCAAGAATTGTACAGCCAGTTACCCTGCATAAACCCAGTTACATCAGTATAAACATAAAGAGAACACTGCTAATCCCAGAAATAGTAATGTGTTCAGTGCTACAGTTAAGGTTGAATTTGTTCTTAATTCTGCTTTGACTATTGTTATCCGGGTTCTATCCATGTGGAAGGTACTAGAATTTTCAGCTATAAGCTTTTTTGTACTTAGTTTTGTTGTGTTTCTCCTGCAACTCCCAGATTCATAATCAAGTGAAGTTGACTCTTACATTACAAATCATGTCATAATTAGAATGCCAAGATAAACAAAGCATGCAAGTAAAGATATGTCAATTGTTTAGCATAGCAAACCAGTTTTATATACTACAGTTCTCTAAGAAATTAAATTACTGTATATTGTACCATTGGAATTGTGATTTTTTTTTCATATGGCTGTAGCACCAGCTAATGCATATACAAATTCTCTTTTCCTACTGGGCCTCAGATTTTTAATTATCCAATCAGAATTTAGAAAACTACATCAAATATGTCACCAGAATATGACTTCTTAAAAATATCAGTATAATTATGGCAAAAGTCTCCTATAGGAATTATTTTGTGTGAACATAATGCCCAGAATATTTCATTTAATTTATTTTTCATTTTCTCCTGAGCCAAGAGCATCCGTCATTGTTTTTAATGTATCTACAATAGTAGAATGTATTTTGTTTGCTGAAATTTTGAAATTTTGCTTGTAAGATGAAGGAAGAGTTTAACTCTTCAAACTCAACAAGGCAGACAGAGAAAGTGCTGCTTGCCATTTAAATGTTTATACTATATAAAACATTTGACATTGCTAAGCCCTGCAGTGTATATACACCCCTACCCCAATATAACGCTGTCCTCGGGAGCCAAAAAATCTTACCGCGTTATAGGTGAAACCTCGTTATATCGAACTTGCTTTGATCCACCGGAGTGCGCAGCCCGGCCCCCCTGGAGCGCTGCTTTACCACCGTTATATCCAAATTAGTATTATATCGGGTCGCGTTATATCGGGGTAGAGGTGTACCTTTGTGTAGCCTGACTGACCTTCTGACCAGATCTTTTCTTTTTTTTAAAGGAGTTATAGAATAATCCATGGAGCTGAATTAGATTCAACCATAAATTCCCTTTCTGGGGAATTTTTTTTTATCCATCTTTGCTTATAATAAGCAATTTGCTCTTTATTGTATAGAAGTTAATTCTGAGAAACAATGTCAAGAGCAAATTTCTTTTTATGATTTTTTCTTTGGGTGGATCACTGCTTTCTTCGTTACATTGTCTATGAAAACGAAAGTAATGTTAGAATAATCCACAGCAGTTCCCTGTCCAGGTATTTAATGAAGACCTAAAGGTAGATGCTTGTTTTATATGCTGATAATGAAATCTTGGCCTCATTGAAGTCAATAGGAATTTTTTCATTATCTTAAATGGGGCCAGAATTTCACCCTGAGTTTTTAGTGTGACTGTCTAGTCAGTCCTACAGCAGTTGTTGCATTGTTTCATTGGGTTCAGTATGTCTTTGTCACGTAGGACCCCTTGGACTTTGTTCTTTCAACCTGTCAAAAAATAAAATTCCAGTCACTCATTTGTATATTGGAAATTAAAATGTGACTTAGGCAATGGCAAGAAGAAAGGTAAGATATATTAGCTAATCTCATCATTTTTCATTTTTGTTTTGTACGTTTGAAATCACTGTTGAATAATTCTATGATTTCTGGCTGCATGTGACAACTGTGACTTCCTTTCAATACTAGGTTAGTTGTGCAAGCTGCCGATAGAGGAATCCCCAGCCTTTCTGCTACAAGCATAGTAACGATACAGGTAGTCGACGTTAATGACAATACCCCAACTATCCAACCACTAGGCAAAGTGGAGGTCTCTGAAAGTAAGTGTGACGGTGCAGAAAAGTGTTATTGAGTCAAGGGAATGTCAGACCAAGATATTGCCTTTCATTTTGTTTTTAACAAAATGTTATAGTGGAAGAAATCTCAAAAAATCATGGCAATATTAACAGAAATATTGAAGCAAATATGATCTGCTTTTGTTTTCAAAGGCATGATTCTTAATCTTTGGACATTATATTCAAGAACAGTTTGGAGCCAAAATACAGGCAGTGTTAAAAAAAAATACAGCTGTGGTATACTCTCTATGGACTGCAGGCTCAAATTCCACAGATGTCTTAAATTTATCTTTTTTTTTTTAATAGAAAAAAAAATACCGTTAAAGCCAATACTGTGAAAAAAATCTTTGGAGTTTTATTATTTTGAAGGAAACATTTTCTTTCCATAATATCAGACCTTTCTTTAGAAAGATTCAGCAGCATGGCCTGGTAGATGAGCATGGAGATTTGGAACCTGAACCTCTTGAGTTCTAATGCCAGCTCAGCATCTGACTTATTGTGTGACCTTGGACCACTTAGGCCAAACTTTTCTAACTTGTCTGTGTCATGTTGTGCACTTAAATCCATATTTAAGCACCTAAATAAATAAGTCACCTGATTTTCAGAAATGCTGCGCATCCATAGCTCCTGTTGACAGAGTGTATCATGGTTGTATTTTTTCATGTGGGTAAAAGTCAGGCCACTTCTACTTAGATATCTGAGTTTAGCACCAAATTTGAGAATGTTGGCCTTAAACTAGCTAGTCCTCATTTCCCAAACTCATGGAAGGGCCCCTTGAGCCCTCAGGATCTTGTGTCTTGTACCAACTCTTGCTGAAGATCTCATGTCCACTGACCATTACTTCATCCAGGAGGGCCTAGGAGTTGCATGCCCTGATTCCACAAAGACAAAAGGATACTTATGCCTTACCCAGATATTCTGACAAAAGTTGCATCAGGGCTTATCTACACTTGAAATGCTACAGTGGTGCAGCTGAGCCACTATAGCGCTTCAGTGTAGACACTCACTATAACAAAAGGAGGGGTTCTCCCATCAGTGTAGTTAATGCACCTCCTCGAGAGGTGGTAACTAGATCAACAGAAGAATTCTTCCATCCATCTAGTACTGTCTACTCCCAGGGTTAGGTCCGCTTAACTATGTCACTCAGGGATGTGGATTTTTCACACCCCTGAGTGACATAGCTGGGTCAATTTAAATTTTGAATGTAGACCTGGCCTCAGGCTTTCCTCTCGTAAGTCAGTATCCCCTATTTGAGCAATTCATGGGAAACTGTGTAGAAAATTATAGACTTTCCTGTTGCCCTTGAAGGAGTAGTCTTTGTGGAATACAATAGAGCTGAAGGTCTAAAATAAAATACAAGTTAAAGGTCAGGTTTCTGAGGGACAAAGCAGGGTTACTGTACCTCCTGATATTTGCTTTATATAGCATGCCCAGATCTTGCTCTTATTCTAAGATATACAGCCAAGATATGCCAAAAATACTGTAAAAATATTATGCATGTAAAATCTAAAATTTACAAAATATGCAAGCTCTACCATATATACTTCAACTAACTAGATTTATTTTGAACATCACTGTTTCAGATGCCCCACCTGGTTTCATAGTGACTCAGGTTTCTGCAAATGATGTGGATTTAAGTCCAGCTCTTCTCTACAGCTTTACAGAAGATGGTAACCCGGGAATGAAATTTGCTATTAATCAACACACTGGAGTGATCACACTGGTGAAGCCATTA
This sequence comes from Emys orbicularis, assembly GCF_028017835.1. Lineage (NCBI taxonomy): Eukaryota > Metazoa > Chordata > Testudines > Emydidae > Emys > Emys orbicularis. The sequence goes on along the minus strand of NC_088687.1, from coordinate 62,938,520 downwards.
GATTTTGAAGAAACTGCTCAGTATCCATTGTGGATTAGTGTGTCAGATTCTGTGCATCAAACAGAAGCAGAGCTCACCATTCATGTTTTGGATGTCAATGACAACCCACCAGTATTTACTCAGTATTCATATCAGGTAAGAAGGTGGCAAATAGAGACACCATATATATACATGCTCTTGAAAGATGTATATGACCACATCAGAAAGGGAGGATCTCTGTTTATCCACCAAACCACTACATCGTCAGCAGGGGCAGCACTTCCAGTACACCTCAGTCTGACTTAAAGGGGCTAGTTACGTTTCCAAGCTTATTCATTCTCTAGACTCATTGTTGAGACTGCCCAGAAGAGTGCCAGTTAGTGCTATTTTTTTTATAGTGTAAATATCTATCCATAATAAATTTGATTGAGACCACCACACTCTGTTCATATAGGCCACCAAGCAGCCAGCAACTGGTAATAACTGTTGGTTAATATTGTCTTGTGCTGGATTTGAACAGGGATCTAGAGAGAGAAATCTCTCTGTCCCAGTCACTTAAGCCCTCCGTATGCCCCTTTTATCATCTTTGTTTGCAGAATGGTTTAGGCAAGCACTAAGCACTATGCAAGATTTTTAACTGAAGGAAATAAGCATTGTTCAATCAACTACATGGTTATAAACCAACTGAGTTTCTGGGCCAAAGATTGTGATTTTCGATGTGTTGCTTGGACTGTAAGATTACACAGCTCCCTTGCACTCAAAGTATAAAAGCATATCTCATTACCTGTTCATTGCACTGAAATTTTTACCCCTTGTATTCTCAGGTTTTCATGTTTATTCTGTATATGGATTTACCTGTATATAATCCATGTATTAAAGTGATTTTAACTAGATGTCTAACATCTGAAGTTATGAGAGAGATAGCTGCTGTATCATATAAACATTAGAAGTTTGATTGAAAAGGTTTAGATAATAAAAATAGTGCATCTGGACTTCAAATAATGGAAATACATGAAAGAGGAAAATGCTTCCTTGTTTTCCAAGATTCTGTGAAGAAAGTAAGCAGTTTGCAAAAACTAAATTATAACAATGATCTATTGATTATTAAGTGCTGTGGCACTTGGATTTTTAGACCATATAACAATCTTTTAAGGGACTAGGACAATATATAGTCAACTGAATAATTCAAAATAGGCCTCAGAACTCTATTCCATGTACTAAAAACAAGATATCCATGGAAGCACAGGAGGAAAACTAAATTGAGCAGCAATATTGTGAGAAGCCTTGTTTCCATTAGTGTTTTGTTGCAGTGAGAGACATTTTATACTCTCTAACTCACTGAACTACTTTGGAAGAAATAATGGTCAGAATGAAATCTCAAATGGATAGTTTTATTAAAAAAATATAGTTCCCTCTGAATCTTGGACTGGTTGCCAGCATTGTTTTAGTATCTCAGCCCTGTTAAGTTTTTTAAGCTTAAGGAAATCGGCAGGTGACACCTTTCACAAAGCTCGGAACTGAATTTGTTTTCTGTAATCAAATCAATGAAAATGTAACTTGCTATGTCCAAGACCTTTTATGTTACTCTTATCAAACATTTCATTTTGGTTACACTTCAGGTGACCGTGCCTGAGCTCGCTCCTGTAGGTACTTCTGTCCTGACCGTCTCTGCTATAGACAGAGATTCAGAGCCTAATGGAATTATTTCCTACAAAATCTTGTCTTCTTATGAAGGATTTTCAATTGATCACAAAAATGGTGAGTTTGTTACACAATTTATTATGAAGTATATAGTATAGACTGAAAATTCATATTCCATTTCTAAATGTTATTATTGGTGATCACAGAGTTCTGGATGCCTTTGGTGCCTGCAGCCCTCTGTTTATCCATAAGTGAAGGGCAGCTGAAGGAGTCACAGTGCACGCTCCTTTAGTGTACCTCTGCCATGGCAGAGGGGAAATAAGGTGATTAACTGACTGCTTATGAGAGCTGAGAAACTGATGGCACCTGGGAGTATAGCACTCGATTTATCACATAGCTACTGTGAACCTCAGCCAGAATATATGTGAAGCAAAGGTGATGGAAGTAGTGCTACTGAAAGCTAAAGAACTGATAGCACTAAAGACTGAAATCCTTTGTTTAGCCCCAGGCTAGGTATAAAGCTACTAGTCACAGCATCCTGTAGACTCTATTCCTCTACCATGATTTAAAATGAAAGCTACCGTAACTCTTGCATTAAGTTTCAGCTGATTTGGTGTTCATGCTTAATCAGTATCTTCTACATGCCAGTTGTACTTCTTATATTTACAATGAGGCTTGTGTGCAGTGTTTATGCTCAAGTCTAATGTTTCTGAAGACTGGAACAGCTAGTACTATGCATGACTTGTGTTATGTAGTAATTATAAATGGAATTTATAACTTAAGATTTTTAACATGAGAAAGGCCTCTCTGAAGAATATCATTCTCTTTAGAACCTAGAATCTAAATCTGCTAATGTCTGTTGTGTGTATTTGTTTATACAGAAAAATTGTTGCCACTATATGTTTTAAATGGATTTTGGAGATAGCCATTAGAGCTGACTGTATACTGCAAAAACAGCATGGGGCCACTTATTCAATTTGAGTGCATTCAAATCACTTATTTTACTTGCTGCCCTTCAAGTGGCTCTGCATATTCCCAATCGGTACTGCAGTGCATTGCCATAGAATCTTCTTCAGGCAGTATCAGCTAGAGTGCTCTCGTGTGCTCCCGCCCCTCTCCTCAGTGTCACCAGTGATCTGAGGGCAAAGCTATATAAGGCTAGAGCACCCACACCACCTCAGTTCCTTCCGACTGCGTGCCTGGAGGGAAGTGAAGCTCTCCTGTTTCCTCTGGGTCAGAGGCCTCTTTCTTCTAAAGATATTTAGTGTTAGCTTGTTTTAGTAGTTAGTTAGTCAGAATTTTCTTCCCAGTTCCAGAGTATGGCTGAATCGAAGACGCAGTAGAAGCTGGGTATTAAGAGTTTTGCTTCCCGTCCGGCTGTCTTTCCTAGCATCTGACGACCGTATGTGGTGCCTCAAGTGCCTGGGAGAAGGCCACTTGCCTTTTGGGTGTTCAATCTACCAAACCTTTGTCCAAGAAGATCCAACTCCTCCAGATCTGTTGACACTACTGACAAAGATAGGAAGACTCTTTTGCAGCTCCTCCTGCTCAAGAAAGCCTTCAAGGCTAGACCCTTTGGATCCATCCAAACCTAAGATTCAAGGTCTAAGATGCCAGTCCCAGTCCGTGTGGGCCCCAGCCATTCCAAATGGCTGAAGGGTTCCAAGAAACCTCAACCCCTGTCAGTGCCAGACTTAGTCCTGCAACTCCTTCAGTCAAGCCCCTGAGGTTACCTAGCTCCAAACCAAGGGTCACGTGGTTGGATCAGACTGCCCAAGTTCTGGAAGAGAGGTTGAGAGACAGTATAGCCACCCTCACTAGTATTGTACCTTGTGCTTCACAGCTATCCAATCCCCAGAGAACCCCTGTGGCTGCAAGGCCAGGGCAGTTCTGACTTGCACTTCCAGATCTAGAAAAATGATACAATTGATGTGTCAGAACCCGGGCCGTCAGCACCTTTGGTTCCAGCTGTTTCGGCACTGAAGAAAAAGAGACGTAGGAGCAAGACAGCCATTGTTAGCAGTGCCAGTTCCCATGCATCAGAACTATCAGATCCATCCAGTTCTGCCAAGGGTGCTTTGATTCCGATGCAGAGACCTGTTTCACCTCTAGCTTCAGTAGCCAGGGAGATGGACTTAGATGTATCATCCGATCCCATGTTGTCAAAACCTTCAAATCAGCTGTCAGTTCCTGCTCTGGTTCCTGTGTTGGTTTTGACTACATCCTTGGTTTTGGGACGCTCTATCACCATGCCAGCCGCAGTCCACCTTTCTGCTCCAGTTCATGTGTTGCATCCAAGTGTGAAATGCAAGGCTTCTAAACGGAGGTATGTTTTCCCAGTTCCAAGTTCTTCTTCTTCATCTCCTGTTAGGAAGAAGAGGCCAGAAGTGGTGGCTGTTTTTCCTCTTGAACACTGTAGGCTTTCTCCTCATAGGACCCCGACAGGGTCTCTACAGAGAGTTGGATCTACATTCCTCACTCCGGATCCATTATCCCCAGTGCACTCTATCTCAGAGAAGGATAGAGAAAGAATGCAGAGACCAATAGCTTGCTTTGTACCACTCTTTAATCTGCCTCCTGTAGACATGTTGCCGAACCCCAGTTACTGGGGAGACTGGCAGTCATGGGGCCCTTGGCCTTATTGTGGGCCACCTCAGGATTTTTCAATTATCCTCCACACGGATGGAGAGTTAATGTTTCATCTACTAAGCAACTGGCAGTCCAGAGCTCCTTGGATCCAACTCCTCCAGATCCATCAACACTACAGATAGTGATGCCTGAAATACTGTCGGAGGAGGAAGAAAGAGAGGTAGAGTCCCCCTTTTTGACCAGGAGAATTTAGAAACAGACTATGAACCTGATTGGGAGGTGGCTTCAGCCTCCTCGTCTTCTGACACCAGTGCACAATTCCACAATTTGGTGGATCATATGGTATTCACTCTGACTCTACCTGCTGTGCCAGTGGAAGAGACTTCACACCCAGCGTTTGCTGTCCTTGGTGCTACTTCTAGGAGTAGAATATCCCTACCTATTTTGTATGATTTGCCATAGCTGGCTAAATCCATGTGGTCTGCTCTTGCTTCTTGTCAACCTGTCTCCAAAAAAGCTGACAAGTTGTATCAAATACCCTCTGAGAGATTTTATTACTTTCATATCTGTCTGATAGACCTAACTCATTGGTGGTGGCTGCTGCCAGGAATAGGGCAAGATCTGGACAACCCTGGCCACCCAAGCTGATAAGGAGGGGAAAAAGATTGACTCCTGGGGAGAACGGTATTCTCTTCATTGTTCCTTGGTATTAGGCTGGTGAATTATCAGGAGCTCGTGGCTCGCTACCAATTCCATTTTGGGGAGAAGATGACATTGTTTTTACAGGATTTACCTGATGACAGAAGAAGGGTTGGCAAATGCCATTTTAATGGAGGGTCAAAATGTAGTCAAGCACTTTCCCAGGGCTCCTGTGACACTCTGGCCTCTGCTGGCAAAGCATTGGTGTCTGCTGTGACCATCAGGAAGTAGGCTTTGCTTCATTCCTCCTTTCTAGCACTAGACTTAAGCTGGAGGATCTCCCTTTTGAAAGGGAGGGTCTTTTGGGTGAATAGACAAATTACTGGAAAAACTAAAGGACATGAGATTGACAGCCCGCTTTCTGGGTTTGATTCCATCTGCTAGGAGGAGGCCCTCTACTCCTTTCTGGTACCAGAGGGAGTCCTATCCCCAGTCTTCATTGTCGTACATCTCATCGTGTAAAAGATGCCCACAGTACCAGAATCCTGCAGTTTTCCAGAGTCAGCATAGAAAGAGGCCTTTCTAATCCATGTCTAATTCTAAACAACCTCCTTCCTTGTCAGTATCTTTGTTGCGAAACAGCAAGATTCAGTTTTGACAACACTATCAAGAGTCGGGAGCTAGTTATTCAAATCCAATCTTCCCCTTTTTTTGGAGATGGCTAGCCCACTTTATCAATGCATGGAGGTAGATTACATCAGATCTGTGGGTCCTGGAGATTGTAGAAAGGGACTATGCCATATAATTCAAACAACTCCCCCTCCCCCCCAGATTCCCTTACCCTTTCCTCTACAGGGACCCCATTCACGAGGCTATTCTGCTTGCAAAAGTAGAAAAATTGCTTCTGATAGGACAGTGTCCAAATACCTGAGGTATCAGGGCTTTTATTCCTGTTACTTTCTGGTGCAGAAGAATAACGGCGGGTTTTGTCCAAAACTAGATGTAAGGGACTTTTACAAATATGTTCGGAAGTCTCATTTCTGTATGCTGACTTTGGCCTTCATAATCCCCTTTGCTATCTGTCCTTGATTGGTTTATGACTCTTGATCCAAAGGACACATATTTTCGTATATTGATTCATCACACTCATCGCAAGTACCTTCTTTTCTTGGCAGCAGGACACTATTTCCAGTATCAGATGCTTCCATTTAGCTTCTCCACGGTGCCCAGAGTTTTTATAAAGTGCCTCTCTATGGTAGCGGCTCATCTGAGGAATCAGGGTAGTTTTGTTTACCCCTGTTTGGGTGACTGGCTACTGAAGGCTGCTGTGTGTGAGGTCCTATTAAGGTATATTGTCTTTACAATTAACGTCTTCTCAGACCTGGGGCTCTAAATCTCCCAGAGTCAGTTCTCTGCCCTCCCTTTACAGGTTATGTACTGGACTCTGTGGTGGGAGAGCCTTTCTACCAAAGGACACATTTCTCAAACTAAACCAGTATCTATTGAAAATTCAGCAGTGTCCCACTCAAAGAGTAAAGTTCTTCCTAGGTCTGATGGGCTTATGGAACTACTACTTGCAATTAAGCAGTCTGTAACCTAGCCTCCTGGCTAGGGCATATAGCACACACAGTTGAGGGGCTTGCAGCCTTTGGGTGGGGCAAGCCGCAAACAAGTCACAGGCCTTCCAGCCTACAGGAAGTAGGCCACCACTCGAGTGCTGGGGTTGGCGACAGGGAAGTAGGGGGACCCAGGCCCACCCTACTCCACCAGATCCCAGTCCAGGGCCCTAACAGTGGCAGGGGATCCCGCCACTAGGGTAGCGGGGTTCCTGCCAAAACATGCTGATTCATGTGGCAACAGCACGACCTGACTAATGTCTGGTTCCCCTGGGTTACTTCCGACCACAGTCCACTGGTGTGGCGCCGTAGTCGGCGGGTCCTCATTCTCCTTGGGGTAGGTGATAGACGGCATTCCCAGCAGCTCCTCTCCACTCTTAGTCTCCTCCTCCAGGGCACTGCACAGCTCAGGGTCTGGTCCGGAGTCCTGCAGTGGGCTAGAGACATCTGCCTCCTTCGCTGACTCCAGCCCAACTGAGCTAAAGGGCCCACTTCTTATACTTCCTGTCCCAACTCTCTGCTTCTGGTGTGGTGGATGGGGCTGGCTTGGCTCTGCCCACCAGGGAGAATATAGTGGTCCTGCATATCAGGCTCAAAGGGAGGCCCCTCTGCCTCACTACACTGTAATAGAGGCTCAAATTAAATGTATATCCCAAATAAAAGAAATAGTAAGAAGGACCAAAGAAACTGCCACGATGGCTAAACAACAGAGTTAAAAGAGGTTGCTTAGAGCACGGGTGGACAAACTACGACCCGCGGGCTGGATCCGGCCCCTCAGGGCTTTGGATCTGGCCCGCGGCGCTGCTGGCACCACCCCCCTGTGGCCCCTGGCCGGCGGGGGCAGAGGGCTCCATGTGTTGCCCTTGCCTCCAGGCACCGCCCCCCGCAGCTCCCATTGGCCGGGAACGGGAAACCGCGGCCAGTGGGAGCTTCGGGGGAGGTACCTGGAGGCGCAGCAAGGGCAGTGCACGCAGAGCCCTCCGCCCCCATCCCCCAGCACTTCCGGGAGCGGTGCGGGGCTGGGGACAGGGCAGACATGCAGGGAGCCTGCCCTGGTCCCGGTGCGCGCCGCTGCCACCCCGGAGCGCGCCGCTGCCACCCCGGAGCCACTTGAAGTAAGCGGCGCTGGGCCAGAGCCCAAACCCCTCCTGTACCCCACCCCCCAACTCCCTGTCCTAAGCCCCCTGCCTGCACCTTGCACCCTCCCTGCACCCCAACCCCCTGCCCTGAGCTCCCTGCTGCACCCTGCACCCCTCCTCTTCCCCAATCCCTTGCCCTGGCCCTGCATACAATTTCCCCACCCAGATGTAGCCCTCGGCCCAAAAAGTTTGCCCACCCCTGGCTTAGAGGAAAAAAGGCATCCTTTAAAAACTGGAAGTCAAATCCTACTGAGGAAAATAGAAAGGATCATAAACTCTGACAAGTCAAGGGTAAAAGTACAATTAGGCAGACCAAAAAAATATTTGAAGAGCAACTAACAAAAGACATAGAAACAAACAAACATTTTTTTAAAATACATCAGAAGCAGGAAGCCTGCCAAACAATCAGTGGGGCCACTGGATGATCAGGGTGCTAAAGGAACACTCAGGGAAGACAAGGCTGTTACAGAGGACGTGAGGAAGATCCCCACACCTGTGCCATTCTTTTTAGGTGACAAATCTGAGGAACTGTCCCAGATTGAGGTGTTAATAGAGGTGGTTTTGGAACAAATTGATAAATTAAACAGTATTAAGTCACCAGGTCCCGATGATATTCACCCAAGAGTTCTGAAGGAACTCAAATATGAAATTGGAGAACAATTAACTGTGGTATGTAACCTATCACTTAAACTAGATGTACCAGATAACTGGAGAATAGCTAATGTGATGCCAATTTTGATAAAAAAGACCCAGAGATGATCCTGGAAATTACAGGCCAGTAAACCTAACTTCAGAACCAGGCATGTTGATTGAAACTATAGTAAAGAACAGAATTATAAGAAACATAAACAAACGCGATTTGTTGGGGAAGAGTCAATATGGCTTTTGTAAAGGGAAGTCATGGCTCACCAATCTATTAGAATTCTTTGACATAATTTCAATACAGTCCTTGAGTGATATCAGTAGGCCTTTTGTTTGGATTAATTCAGCCTGTCTCCCTCTTGTACCTTTACCAATCAGCATTTATTGTTAAAAGTGCATTGTAACATTTGTTTAAACTTTCACTGACCTTTCACGATTGAGCTCACAATTAGGGTACATTTGTATGCCCAGTTACACAGCAGTGCTTGACTTTGCAACCTTAACAATATTCTTTTATCTTTATATAAAATCTATATCTTTATATGTATAAAAGCCACACACACCCTACCTTTATATCAGATTGATTTTCAAACCTGGCTATCTATAGTTAAGCTCCTAAATCCAAATAGGTACCTAACTTGTATTTTTTGATTGATTTTTGTTTTTGTTTTTTCAGGGTCAGTATTCACTGCCAAACCAGTGTCACACCTGGGCAAGAGTTCAGTTATTCAGCTTCTTATAGAAGCCAAAGACAATGGAGACCCTGCTTTGACTGCTGTTACTTCCGTGGAGATACAGATACAGGATGGAAATAACTATGCACCTCAGTTCACAATGGCACTATACAATGTGAGTGTGAGTGAAGATGCCTCAGTCGGAGGGACTATCCTCACATTTTCAGCCATTGACTATGATTGGATACACGAAAATACATACATTGAATACTCTATTATCAGCAGCAACACTAATAACCTATTCCATGTGGAAACGAGTGTCATTGAATCAACACCACCTTACAAGCTGGTTGGCAACCTTGTTTTGAGTAGTCCGCTGGATAGGGAAACTGCTTCCTCTCACCATGTGATCATTCTTGCATCTGACCATGGAACACCTCCCCTGAATTCCAGTGCTACTGTATTGATAACTGTACTAGATGTCAATGATAATCCACCAGTATTTAGCAATCTGGAGTATCGCATTCATGTCAGAGAAAATATCCCAATAGGAAGTCATATCACTATGGTTTCAGCAAATGACTGTGATGCAGGAGCCAATGCAGAGGTCACTTACACTATAATCTCTGGAAATGACAAGGGGCATTTTCGATTAGATGGGAAAACTGGCTCTGTGGATTTGATCAGAACTCTGGATTATGAGGAAACGATTAAATTCACTTTGACTATTCAAGCCTCTGATGGAGGGGTCAATGTAAGAAATGTGGCTTTTTCTGTTGTTTTTGTCAGTGTCCTGGATGACAATGATTATGCTCCACTGTTTTTGTTTCCCAGCCTGAACTGTGTTATCCATGAAAATCTTCCTGCCTTTTCTTTTGTGTGCACAGTTTATGCACTGGATTTTGATACAGGTCCCTATGGACACCTTACTTACTCAATCCAGTCATCATGTTTGTCTGATCGTGGATCTCCTCAAGATCATGACATGTTTTTCATAGATCCTTTGACAGGAGATATACAAACAAAGCAAATGCTTGATTATGAAAGTCAGAATAAATACTGTTTTATAGCCCAGGCAAAAGACAAAGGTGACTCAATAGCCACATTAACAGTTCAGGTAGATGTTGAAGGGACAGATGAATTTGATCCTGTTTTTACTGAAGATCAATATTTTTTTGATCTCCCTGAGAAAAATGAAGCAGGTCAGCTGGTTGGCAAAGTGGCAGCATCCGATAATGATGCTGGATTGGATGGAGTTATTCACTACTCCCTGCTAAAACCTTCTCCATTCTTTTCTGTAAATCAGAGCAATGGAAATATCTACTTGATTAGAACTCTTCACAGAAAGAAGAGCAGCACCAAAAGGAAAGATGACACCCTTGAATTGTTAGTAAGAGCTCACAGCCCCAAACTGGACTCTAAATCCACTACATGCACTGTTCTGGTAAATATTTCCAACTCTCCTGAGAATTATTCCATAGCATCTGCAAACATCTTGTCTCTTAGTCTTACTGTCTCTTTTGTAGTGTTCCTGCTGCTTGCCATCAGCCTTATTGCACTTATTCTGAGATACAAACGAAAAGACATGATACATTCCTGTATGAAAAGAGAAACATCATTTTCATCAGCTGATTTGAGCTTGACCAATGAAGATAATATTCCTAAGGACTGCCAGAAACTCCAGAGCACTGAGAGTAGTACACTTCCCATGGGCTCCATAGCAGAGTGGTTGAGTTTGGTAGGCATCAGAGAAAAGGAAGATATTGGTAACCCCAGCAGGCACTCAGATTCTAGTGGTCATGGCTCAGCAGAAGGGGACACTGCAGAAGATGAGGAAATCAAAAGGATCAATGAGCATCCTTGCAGAAAGCGGTTGGGTTCAGCTTTAAGTGAGCGAGGTTCGTGCGTGCCAGACTCAGGAATTCCAAGAGACTCTGACCAGTTATCCTGTCAGTCTGGAGAAACTGATGTGTTGGCTGCCACTCAAAATGCAGAGAGCTTCCACACCTTCAAAGATGGAGAAGGAGGAGAAGGCTGTGACCCAAACTATGCCCATAACAAAATGCTATCCCAAACTCTTCAAAAAATTGGGATAAAAGAGAGAGACATAATAACAGACATCACAAGAGAATACATCTTCATCTCTGATGGCCAGGATTCCCGGTATGGATCACTTGCAACCCATGTAGCCTCTGATGGGGATCTTAGAGGAAGTTACAACTGGGATTACTTGCTTACTTGGGAACCCAGATTTCAGCCTCTTGCCTCCGTGTTTAATGATATTGCGAAACTGAAAGATGAAAGCTTACAAATTCATAGCTTTCCTAAGGAGAAGAAATCTTTTATTTTCCCTCCTCCCTTGATAACATCAGTAGCTCAACCTGGCATAAGGACAGTGCCACCACATATGCCAACTATAATACCTGGGCAGGCATTTAAAAAATATCCTCGTTCTCCCCTTATCCATAATCTTAGATACCCTTCACCGGCCATGACTCCCAGTTTTTCTCCTTCTCTGTCTCTACTTACCATGCAGACTCCTACAGCTTCTCCAGTGATGTCAGATGCAGGACTGACGGGAACATACCAAATTGGCCAAATTCATGCAACAGAGGAAGAAGTTCAGGTGTAGGTGATTAACCACTGGTAAAATGTTAAAGGAAAATTTGGCTTAAAACATACTTGTTCATTGTTTAATGAGTAAAACCACATGTCAGAGCTATATCATCAGTATTCATTTTATTTTTTTATGGTTTACAAAAGATAAGATAATTTAGTCATAAACTTTCTCACTATCGTGTTCTTTGCAAAATACGCTCTAAACCTGTGTGGCTTGCCCTTTAATTACCTTTTTCTATCTACCAATAACCCTGGTATCTAATGTAAATCACATATCCAGGTGTCTGATAGCTGACTTACCCAAATGACAGGCTATATTGTTTATCATTAAGGATTTCAATAACTCTTTGTTGTGATTAATGGTTTATCACTGAGGATTTCAATTTAAAATGCTGACTATTGGTGAGGGTTACCTTTAATACCTCTCTGCCTTCCTTAAGCTATTTTTGTGGCAGCTGGAAAGTTGGCTACCTGCGGATTTCTCTTGTGTAGGGGAATCCACTTGGCATGTGGCTGAGGTAGCATCTCCAGTCTCAGGATCAGGGCAGTATAAAGGTCGTATAAAGCCATCTGTGACTCCCCCACTCATCACTGGGACTATGCTGAGTACATCTCAGCTGGAGCAGAAAATCTGGCCCTGTATGTAATATATATCATACATATAACAGCTTGTGTGTATATGTACACACATACATGCATATGGTGTTTCTGTGTGTGTATGTATTGTATCAAATCAATAAAACACACATACATATGGTTCTACCATAATTTTAACTCAGAATTGGCACTTGGGGAACAGGACAGGGTGAAATACGAGAACTATGCCTTACAAAGGGTAAAGGTGGCTACCCTTTTGGAATCAGTGGGTATATTATATGTGTAATGGCTTCTGAGCAGCTTTGCCCATTATCACATGTTTGGATCCTTTCTGGATATAAACTGACATTGTTCCTAAGAGTATGCAGGCAACAACCGTTTCCAAGAAAAGAAATAGAAAGAAAAGAATCAGAAATGGAGTCAGCCAGAAGCCTGTGCCAGGAAGGGGAAAGCAAAGGAAAGTAGTCATTCTCAATTAATATATGAACAGGGAATTATAAGCTTATGGGCATAGGGCCATGTCTGAGAATGCTTTTGGGGTCGTTAGATTGGCCACCTCAGGGTTACATAAGCTTCCTTGGACCTTTTCCAAAGAAGGCAGAGTGTATTTTTTCCATTTTGTCTTGTTACAGGATGCATGTCTGTTTTTTGAAATTTCAAAGTTAATTTATGAACTTTCACACTAAATAGTTTTGGGTTCTTCTGGATACTGTAGTTATTTTTTAGCACCCAAATGGGCAGTATTAATTTATGAACTGTGTATTGGTGGGAAATGTATGTACATAAAAATAACCAAAATATAATATCATGCTAATAACATGTATAATTGTGTAGCTAAAATATAATATTTTTTAAAAATAATTTTATATACTTTTTTACTACTAACGGTTAAAAATTATCCACATACCATACCTCCCATCTGTTAATGTTCTAATGTCTGCTAACCTGTTAGGTTTTGATTTGTACTACGTGTTAATAGAATGAAATATGCCCATTGTGGTGTGCAGTTCTGTACAGCTACAGTTTCAGGAGGTGTTAATGGCACACAATGCTAAATTATCTGTCTGTTCAACTCCAAATTAATGTTTTCAGTATCAGTACTCGTGATCAAGTGAGAGTTTGGTGCTCCGAAGAGGAGCAGTGAACCTTTTTATTAACATTATGATAGGAGGGATCATCTTTATTCATAGATGATCAGTGGAAGAATAAATATTTTGCACAGCATTATTGTGTTTGATTTTTCATGAAGTGAAAACTAGGGGCATTGTTGTTGGACACAATACTGCAGCATGCAGATGACCATTTTTTCCCACTAATATCACTTGTTACAGCTCGAATGTCGTCATCTTTACAAATGTCCAAAACATATAGTGTCCACCCAGGAAAGATAATAGTAGAGCTCTATAATAGATACTAGCAATTCAGTAATTAACAACAATCAGTGTGCACTAACTGATACACTAGTTAGCTATGTTAGCTGAAAGATCAAGTGGAATGCACATCGAAAATTAAGTCATCAGTAAAATCCAGGACAAGTTTGAAGACCTAAAGTACATCTGTTTCCTGTAACCATTCCAGATCGGGCTATGAAGATTCTCTGTTAGGTATAGTGTAGAGGTAGTGCCTGCTGATAGTATCAGCAGAAACAGGTAGACAAGTTACACGTTTGGAAGGTAGAAAATAAGTCCTGAATTGAGAAGAAGTCCCAATAGAATTGAGGCAGATCAAATATATAAAAAGTAGAAGGGCTAGATTCACAAAAGGACTTCGGAAATTAACTGCCCACTCTGGGCACCTGAATCTCAGAATCAGGCTCCACTGGGATTCACAAAACCCCCACTCAGCAGTCTCAGAACTCTGCAGGTGCCCAAATTTTTGCAGTAAAAGTTCCCTACCTGCCTATGTGTCTGCCTCTGAGCATGCACACTGCAGTCTTAACTCATGTGCCCAGCCACCTTAGCCCCAGAGCAATGGGCCTGACCATACCACCTTGTTTTGGAAGTCCACGCCCAGTTTTCCCACAGTCCACCTGAAAAGTGAGCAAAACATTTGCTCTTTCTTGTGCCTTTCCTTGCATCTTCAAGAACAGCTTTTTTTTTTTAATCCCTCTTTGAAAGGATTGGATATGACTTGCATCCTATTTGTCAAATGCATGCTGTATTCCAGATGAGCTAATTAGCCAATGATATTTTATTTTGCATTAAAATTCTCCAGTAACATTTCTTCTTTATCTATAGATTTACTAATTCTGTATCAGAGAATAACACTAACCCTGTGTATTGCTGTCTCATGTGTGGCTGACCTTAAAAATGTGAATATGCAAGGCAGGTGTCTGCAATAAATCATGTGTCAGCTGTTTTAACCTTACTCTTTTTTCTAAAGTAAACAATATAATTTGTATAAATTATCATGAGTTTAATATTAACTTGCCTGAAACAGTCTATGTTACTTTGCAGATCTGCATACCAGTTTTAGCACTTTGGAGGAGGCACAGAACTTGTTAGTAGAAAATCATATTAAGCTCAAACTGCATAAACTATAAAATAAAAGACAGTTGTCTCTTGTGGAATTTTGGGTGCCTGCCATTCTGTATTTGCTTGTTGGCAGCCTTGAAAACACTGGTGTAAATCAGTACCAAATGGATATCAACATTTCATATATGAGTAGTAATCATTGAATTGGCATTCGAGCAAATTCCCATGCAAAAAACCCCCTTCATATCTTTAGGGAATCCATCATTTAGGAGTTATAAAAATATACTAAAAAGCACCATAAAACACTGGCTACCTACATGCTTATATATTTAGTCTGTATTATATCTTCAGTTGAAGACAGCCGTTGTTTCTAAGATATTTTTATCTAATTTCAGTTAAAAATGTATCCTTGTTGCTAAAAATATACCCCGCGTTTAGTGTGCCGCTAATTCCTAGCTGATGTTTGTAATTTACATTTTATTTCCACCTATTCTTTTTTTTCTTTGATATGTGTACTGTCCTGGAGTGTATCAACATTTGTAAGTCTTTACACTCACTGTTAATACATATACACACATGTGAAAACTATGCTTTAAAGAGATTATAAGCCAAATACTGCAGTCTTTACTCAATCAAAAGTCTCATTAAATCATGAGACACAGGATCAGACTATTGACAGGTGTGCAAATATAGCTTTATATTACTTATTGCCTACCGCTATACTAGCAGGGAGAAAAACGCTATCATGTAGGAAAAGATAGGTCCAAAGTTCCCTAGAAAGTTTTAAATACACTGGCTTCACATATTCAAGATTGTTTATGAGACCACTCTGATTAGACAGTCAGCTTTCTTTACAGTATCCCCAAATATAACGGGTACAGTTCTTTGCAAAGACAACCCCTTCATATGCAGGACTGGAATGATGTCTGTATAATGGGGGAGTTGGCATTGTTTTGGTAAATGAGGAAGAATGTTGTGGCCGTCCAAGATACTCTGGGGAGCAGAAGGGAATTAATGGCACAATTTGTGAAAGCTGGAGGTCTGTGGATTTATTTTGGCTTGTATAACAAGTGAAATG
Organism: Emys orbicularis; assembly: GCF_028017835.1. Lineage (NCBI taxonomy): Eukaryota > Metazoa > Chordata > Testudines > Emydidae > Emys > Emys orbicularis. Next base: position 62,922,833 of record NC_088687.1, on the reverse strand, counting down.
AGTTTAGTGGTCACCTCCCTGGTCCTTAGTGACCTATATAACAAAACCTGAACGTTGGGGGAACATAAGAACATAAGAATGGCCGTACTGGGTCAGACCAAGGGTCCATCTAGCCCAGCATCCTGTCTGCTGACAGTGGCCAATGCCAGGTGCCCCAGAGGGAGTGAACCTAACAGGCAATGATCAAATGATCTCTCTCCTGCCATCCATCTCCACCCTCTGAAAAACAGAGGGTAGGGAAACCATTCCTTACCCATCCTGGCTAATAGCCATTAATGGACTTAACCTCCATGAATTTATCTAGTTCTCTTTTAAACCCTGTTATAGTCCTAGCCTTCACAACCTCCTCAGACAAGGAGTTCCACAGGTTGACTGTGAACTATGTGAAGTGCATCCGAAGAAGTGAGGTTTTTACCCACAAAAGCTTATGCCCAAATAAATGTTAGTCTTTAAGGTGCCACCAGACTCCTTGTTGTTTTTGTGTGAAGAAGAACTTCCTTTTATTTGTTTTAAACCTCCTGCCCATTAATTTCATTTGGTGGCCCCTAGTTCTTATATTATGGGAACAAGTAAATAACTTTTCCTTATTCACTTTCTCCACACCACTCATGATTTTATATACCTCTATCATATCCCCCATTAGTCTCCTCCTTTCCAAGCTGAAAAGTCCTAGCCTCTTTAATCTCTCCTCGTATGGGACCCGTTCCAAACCCCTAATCATTTTAGATGCCCTTCTCTGAACCTTTTCTAATTCCAGTATATCTTTTTTGAGATGAGGAGACTACATCTGTACGCAGTATTCAAGATGTGGGCGTACCATGGATTTATATAAGGGCAATAAGATATACTCCTTATTCTCTATCCCTTTTTAAATAATTCCTAACATCCTGTTTGCTTTTTTGACTGCCGCTGCACACTGCGTGGACGTCTTCAGAGAACTATCCAGGATGACTCCAAGATCTCTTTCCTGATTAGTTGTAGATAAATTAGCCCCCATCATATTGTATGTATAGTTGGGGTTATTTTTTCCAATGTTCATTACTTTACATTTATCCACATTAAATTTCATTTGCCATTTTGTTGCCCAATCACTTAGTTTTGTGAGATCTTTTTGAAGTTCTTCACAGTCTGCTTTGGTCTTAACTATCTTGAGCAGTTTAATATCATCTGCAAACTTTGCCACTTCACTATTTACCCCTTTCTCCAGATCATTTATGAATAAGTCGAATAGGATTGGTCCTAGGACTGACCCTTGGGGAACACCACTAGTTACCCCTCTCCGTTCTGAAAATTTACCATTTATTCCTACCCTTTGTTCCCTGTCTTTTGACCAGTTTTCAGTCCATGAAAGGATCTTCCCTCTTATCCCATGACAACTTAATTTACGTAAGAGCCTTTGGTGAGGAACTTTGTCAAAGGCTGTCTGGAAATCTAAGTACACTATGTCCACTGGATCCCCCTTGTCCACATGTGTGTTGACCCCTTCAAAGAACTCTAAGAGATTAGTAAGACATGATTTCCCTTTACAGAAACCATGTTGACTTTTGCCCAACAATTTATGATGTTCTATGTGTCTGACAATTTTATTCTTTACTAATTTGCCCAGTACTGACTTTAGACTTACAGGTCTGTAATTGCCAGGATCACTCTAGAGCCCTTTTTAATATTGGCGTTACATTAGCTATCTTCCAGTCATTGGGTACAGAAGCTGTGTAGCGGGGTGGTCACCCTCTACTGCCTGGAAGGGCTTAAAACAGCCCTGCAGAGGGCTGGGGCAGGGGGAAAAGCTGGGCTGATTGGGGAAGCAGCCGCAGCTGTGGCCATGCCCCAATCAGGGCTCAGCTGGCCATTATAAGAGGGCAGTGGGCCAGGAGCACAGACACTCTCTCTCTAGCCTTTGGAGAGGGAGGGACCAGGCTGCCTGGGGAGCTGAGGAAGGTACTGAGGGTGGAGCAGTGCTGGGGAAGGGCCAGGGAGCTGGGGAGCTCCAGCCTAGCCTAGCCCCAGGCTGAAGGAAGGGCCCACTAGAGGGTACTAGGGCTGCAGAGGGTAGAGGCAGCAGGTCCAAACCCAACCTTGCCTGTGATGAGTGGCTTATACTGCAGTCTGCCCCAGGGAGCGGGGGCTAGTTGGTGACTGGCAGTAGCCTACGACTGAGGTGGGGATAGTGTGTGGGGGTTCCCTGGTGAGGGGAGACCCAGAGACTGAGGGGTTTACTGCCAGGGGGCAGTACCCCGGTGTGCAAGGGGCACCAGGTCCGGGTGGGACATGGGGGCCAGGAAAAGCGGGACACTGGCCTGCAGAGGGTGCTCTGACAGCTGGAGAGCTAATTCCCAGAAGGTACCAGCAGAAGGCATCGCAGGGGTGAGTCCCGTGTGGTTACAAGCTGATTTAAAGGACAGGTTACAAACCATAGTTAATAGTTCCGCAATTTCACATTTGAGTTCTTTCAGAACTCTTTGGTGAATGCCATCTGGTCCCGGTGAAATGTTACTGTTAAGTTTATCAATTAATTCCAAAACCTCCTCTAATGACACTTCAATCTGTGACAATTCATCAGATTTGTCACCTACAAAGGACAGCTCAGGTTTGGGAATCTCCCTAACATCCTCAGCCGTGAAGACTGAAGCAAAGAATTCATTTAGTTTCTCTGCAATGACTTTATCGTCTTTAAGTGCTCCTTTTGTATCCCGATCGTCCAGGGGCCCCACTGGTTGTTTAGCAGGCTTCCTGATTGTGATGTACTTAAAAAACATTTTGTCATTACCTTTTGAGTTTTTGATTAGCTGTTCTAGCTGTTTTTCTTATACATTTTTACACTTAATTTGACAGTGTTTATGCTCCTTTCTATTTATCTCATTAGGATTTGACTTCCACTTTTTAAAAGATGCCTTTTTATCTCCCACTGCTTCTTTTACATGGTTGTTAAGCCACGGTGGCTCTTTTTTTAGTTCTTTTACTGTGTTTTTTAATTTGGGGTATACATTTAAGTTGGACCTCTATTATGGTGTCTTTGAAAAGTGTCGGTGCAGCTTGCAGGGATTTCACTCTAGCCACTGTACCTTTTAATTTCTGTTTAACTAACCTCCTCATTTTTGCATAGTTCCCTTTTCTGAAATTAAATGCTATGGTGTTGGGCTGTTGAGGTGTTCTTCCCACCACAGGAATGTTAATGTTGTTATATTATGGTCACTGTTTCCAAGCGGTCCTGTTATAGTTACCTCTTGGACCAGATCCTGCGCTCCACTCAGGACTAAATCGAGACTTGCCTCTCCCCTTTCGGGTTCCTGTACCAGCTGCTCCAAGAAGCAGTCATTTAAAGTATGGAGAAATTTTGTCTCTGCATTTCTTCCTGAGGTGACATGTACCTAGTCAATATGGGGATAATTGAAATCCCCCACTATTATTGAGTTCTTTATTTTGATAGCCTCTCTAATCTCCCTTAGCATTTCATCGTCACTATCACTGTCCTGGTCAGGTGGTCGATAATAGATCCCTACTGTTATATTCTTATTAGAGCATGGAATTACTATCCATAGAGATTCTATGGAACGTGTGGATTCATTTAAGATGTTTACTTCATTTGATTCTACATTTTCTTTCACATATAGTGCCACTTCCCTCCCCCGCTCCCTCCCAACGCCCAACGCCCCCCCCCGGTACGACCTGTTCTGTCCTTCTGATATACTTTGTATCCCGGAATGATTGTGTCCCATTGATTGTCCCCACTCCACCAGGTTTCTGTGATGCCAATTATATCAATATCCTCCTTTAACACGAGGTACCCTAGTTCACCCATCTTAATATTTAGACTTCTAGCATTTGTGTACAAGCACTTTAAAAACTTATCACTGTTTGTCTGCCCTTTTCTGATGTGTCAGATTCTTTTTTATGTGAATGTTTCTTGTCTGATCTGGCCCTTACTTTATCGTCTTCCATCCTCTCCTCCTGATGGAAACCTAGAGAATCTCTATCAATAGACTCTCCTCTAAGAGAAGTCTCTGTCCAATCCACGTGCTCCTCTGCAGAAATTGGCTTTTCCCCATCTTAGTTTAAAAACTGCTCTGCACCCTTTTTAATGTTAAGTGTCAGCAGTCTGGATCCACTTTGGTTTAGGTGGAGCCCATCCTTCCTGTATAGGCTCCCCCATCCCAAAAGTTTCCCCAGTTCCTAATAAATCTAAACCCCTCCTCCCTACACCATTGTCTCATCCACGCATTGAGACTCTGAAGCTCTGCCTGCCTACCTGGCCCTGTGTGTGGAACTGGAATCATTTCTGAGAATGCCATCATAGAGGTCCTGGATTTCAGTCTCTTTCCTAGTAGCCTAAATTTGGCCTCCAGGACGTCTCTCCTACCCTTCCCTATGTCATTCGTACCTACATGTACCACGACCACCGGCTCCTCCCCAGCACTACACATAAGTCTGTCTAGATGCCTCGAGAGATCTGCAACCTTCGCACCAGGAGGCAAGTCTCCATACGGTTCTCCCGGTCATCACAAACCCAGCTATCTATGTTTCTAATGATCGAATCTCCCATTACTAACACCTGCCTTTTCCTAATGACTGGAGTTCCCTCCCCTGGAGAGGTAACCTCAGTGCGAGAGGATACCCCGACATCATCTGGAAGGAGGGTCCCAACTATGGGAAGGTTTCCCTCTGCTCCCGTTGACTGCTCTCTTTCCCTGAGCCTTTCATCCTCCTTAACAGTGCAGGGGCTGTCTGAACGGAGGAGGGACAAATCTACAGTGTCCCAGAAAGCCTCATCAGTATACCGCTCTGCCTCCCTTAGCTCCTCCAGTTCCGCCACCCTGGCCTCCAAAGCCCGTACGTGGTCTCTGAGGGCCAGGAGCTCCTTGCACCAAATGCACATATACACCACCCACCCACAGGGCAGGTAATCATACATGCTACACTGAGCGCAATAAACAGGATAGCCCCCACTCTGTTGCTGGGCTTCTGCTTGCATTCTCTCCTACGGCTACCTAGGTTAATGAAAGGGTTTTTGTTTAAATCACGAAGTTTTGATTATTGTTTAGTTTAAAGGTTTTAAAGAATGGCAATTGTACCTCGCCCCCTTCCAAACTCTTGAAACTCCCTATTAGAAGCCCCTGTTCGCAAAGTTCCCCGATCACGGCTTTATAAAGCCCTGGCCTCCCTAATAGCCCCGCCCCCTGACTAAGGCTCAGCCAATGAAGAGAGGCTTCTAGATTTCAAACCTTGTTTAGAAGCTCACAGCTTCCAACTGCCGGCCACAGCACACGGTCCTTCAAACAGAGGCAGACAGACAAACACAAGCTCAGCACACAGAAAGTAACCCCCAAACACACACTACAGACAGCCACTTACCTCAAGGGTCCTGTGTGAACTGATTCTCCATTTATGAGCAGGAGAAGCCCAGGAATGGAATAACAAAAGCGTTGTAAAGCCAGGTTATGATGCACTTGTGGTGTTTCCTGAGATAGTTGCTGGTGCCAAATTTGGTTAGATATTCACTTTCTCCTGCACACAGGCTGATATTTTCAAAGCTGGCTAGGGATTTGGATACACAAAATGAATTGGAATCTGGCATCCAAATCCCTTAGGTTGCTTTGAAAATCCCACCCTAAATTCACACTAAATAAAAAAAATAGAGATGTCCAGGAAGGGTGCATTGTAGAGAGGAAAATCTTAGTCTCATGTTTTGTTCCTCTAATAAAACCTTTTAACTAGTTTAGTCTCACACTTTACATTGCTATTGGATACATTCTTCATAACTATGAACATTTCAAATGCTTTCCCCTCCCCGTGATTTAAAATGTAGGATATATACTGGAAATGCAACTGTAAAATATACAGCTAGGTACCCAAGGCGGGAGGAGTGAAATTGTTCTATTTCTTGTTACCTCCATTGAAAACACAGAGCTGATCATCTCAAGAGTGCTTTACTGCCATGTCAGTGCTTGGGTGAATCTGAAAACTCTTGGTGACTGAGGCAGCACTAAACCAGAAGCTTTCATGCCTGAAAATGAAGATGCCATGATAAAGAGCTGCAGTGATTTACCAGATCATTCAAAACTTCAATTAAAAAATGTCACTGTGATTACAGCAGCTCTGATTCATTGAATATTAAGATGAAAATCAAGGGTGGCACCACCACCAAATGTTTTAAAACAGGCAGCCACCTAAGTGTCAGTGTCTCCATAATAGCTAAAAACTGAACCTTACATTTAGTATCGCTTTGAAGCTCAGAATATTCAGTTAAAATTGCATGTGGTTGTGAAGATGTTGGCATTTGAACAGATGTCAGCGATCTTAGGAAATGGAAGTTGAGTTGTAGATTGTGAGGTCTGGGCAGCTAATAGTGATAGTTATATAAAGAACTACATTTGAGAACTAATGGGACTGGATTCTGCCCTCACAGTGTACATCTGAGGACTGCTCGGATGTTAATGAAGTTATTTGGATTTACATTGCTGTAAGTGAGAGCAGAGTCTGGTCCCACCGCATTTTATTAAACTTTCAAGTGTTGAGACTAAAAGAGTCTAAAATAGCTTCACTGATACCATTTCCAAGAGAGTTTAATAACAAGTCAAGGCAGAATGGGGTTTACACTGTTTGCATTTTACTACTCAGAAACTCGTTTCATGTTCTGCACAATGGGGAACTAACCGGTGTTTTCTCCTAACTCTTCCATATGAGAAGCTCCAGAGTTCATTTAATTTTGAAAAGTCTAAAAACTCTTGGGCTCTCATCCCACCCCAGGGACTTCCATTACTTAACAGGGCTTGGCTTGGTATGGGACTGCACCTGGAAGAACTGAGCAACATGTTTCTTGCTGGAACTGTAGTAAGTATCATTGGCAGCAGAGAACTGGTTCCCTGAAGTGCCGGGGATATAAACCAGCAGGGGAGGAGCTGAGAAAGAAGAGAGAGCAAGAGCCTGGAATAGAGTGTGGAACAAGAGTAGAGTTTTCCCTTATAATTCATAATGATTGACACAAGCCTTGCCTTAGGTACTTATTTTGGACTACAGTTTAGGGAAGTCTCCTGGGCCTTAAAGGGGCAGCATACTTATTACTGTTTTATTCTAAATTTCAATAAACTAAAGTCTGTTGCTTCATCCACCACACAGCTTACTGGCCTGCCACAGAGAAAATCATGACTTTACAATCATAATTTCTCAATCCGTCTCCATCCATGTTTTCTGGAGATCACATGATGAGTGGGGCTAGTCTTCAGAATGATCATAATGGGCACTGAAAAACAAACAAAACCACCACCACTAGGAAAAGTGCTTAAAGAACGGTTTCAACCATACTCAAGATTCATCCAGCCCTTGCACTCCCCTCACTAGTGTTTATTTCACATTGTAATGTGGCCTGATTGTGACTGATTTGGCACCTCATGCCGAAGATTGACCACATAGCTCACTGGATGGAGAGTACAGAGGTTTAAGCAATCTGCTAAATATTCACTGGCAGCAGAATTCCAAAACACTAGGGTCTCTATCTGTAACTACACTGCTGAATGCCATGTGCTGTACATGATCAACAATAGGTTTGGATTCTTGATTTTACTCCAGTTTTTTTCCATATCTAGCTAAAGTGTTTGTGTGCATAGTTGTCACCCCTCATTTGTTTCTCATAACTTAATGTTAATAACTGAAAATTGGTGATTCTGATCCCTAACTTTTTAAGGTGTGAAATGGAAGAAGTGAATGTTTCACATTAAAAGGATACAGTACATTCCATCAGAATAATTCGATATAAATAGAGGTTTAGCAATACAAAGCCTCCTCATTCCAATGGTGTTTACCAGTTTCTGGATGTGTTTTAATGATGTATTTTGTGACTCCAAATAAATTGAATTAAGCAGCTCTATTAATACTACACAAACAAAAAGCACTAAGCAAATGTGGATACTATTAAGTTATTGTAGACACAAAATGACAGGCCAAGAAGGACATTCATCTTAACTACACATCTTGTATTAGATTAGTGAGAGGTATTTCCATCCACCTGCTTGAGATGTTTAGCATTTAAAGGATCTAGTTTTAGTCCTAAGGTTGGAAAATACTGTTAGAAACATAAAATTACTCAGCAATTCTTAGGCCTCTTTCTCATTTACACTAGGGATTCTTATTACTACACCCTCTTTAAGACCTCTTTACACTGTAAGAGTGCTATACATGCATCTGACGAAGTGGGTATTCACCCACGAAAGCTTATGCTCCAATACAATACGTCTTTTAGTCTATAAGATGCCACAGGACTCTTTGTCGCTTTTTAGAGATCCAGACTAACATGGCTACCCCTCTGATACTGTCACTGAGATCATGATGAAGTGTTAAAATTTTTAATTGGCAAATTGGACACAGTGTCAATTCCCTTATTCAAATATCCTTATAGCATGATCAGTGAGTCCATAAACCTCTTGCTCATAACTAGGAAAGAACTGTTCCTAGGTATGAGTAATACCCTGATACCTTTTCAAAGGACATCCATTCTCTTTTTGGGGTATGAGCAAACATCTCTTTTGGAAGAGTCCTTTGGACTGATTCCCTCTCCCAAGGACTCTTAGCAAATTCTTTTCTTTCAGTAAGGTTTGTTAACCTGTCCGTATAATCAGTGTCCCAGGACAGCTTAGCCTTCTTTGATTTAAATTTTGTCTGTCTGTCTGCACAGTCTTCTTTTATAAACAATAGTCGTGTAATATATTTTATAGGGAATTTTTTAAAGGATGATTCATCAGTGAATTCTCTCATGGTCTGTCATTTTAAATTTAATACCAGAGGACTATATCACAGATTAATCCAAAATTTTGTTTAGTTTACAGATTTGAAGCAAACACCGTATCATCCACCTATAAAACTCTACACATGTAAACTTCCCATATAAAACTCTCTAAATGTACAGTGTTTTATAGCCCATATGTTTAAGCTTCTGTGCAGTGTCCTAGAAAGATTGTCCATATTTTGGGCCTGACTCCAATCCAAGAACCACTGAGCACCTTCCAGGATCAGGACCTTGTTTTGTTTCTTATTGTTTTATTCCTGCCTCCTCCATTCTGCCCATGAGGCTAGCCTTGTCCACTCGCTTGTTAGCTTCCCACACAAACCTCTTTAGTATCTTGTTCCATGTTGTCCTTTACATGTGCAGTAATCCATAAGGCCGCTATTTTCTCCTTCACATCTCATCTCAAGGTCCACCTCAGCTGTAACACCTATATGAAATCAGCCAATTTCAGATGGCCAGATGGAGGTACAGATGAGACTAGTTGGCACTTTATCTGAAATAATGGTTAAAAAATACTTTTGTAGAGGATGTCTACCTTCCTACCTTAACTATAGAAGCTATTAACGGTCCTTAATATAAATATAAAAATTGTATATATCTGTGTCCTGGGTCCACCTATTGAATTCCAGGAGGTGGGCGGGCACAAGCCCATCCCTGTCTGAAGGGCCTTCCCCCAGCCTAAGGGGAGGAGCAACTAAAATGGGGCCCAAATGATTCTGGGGGACAACTAATAAAACAGGGACAGGAGTGAGGTTATAGGGCCATAAGCAGGGAACCGGAGGGGGACACTGAGCAGAGAACCCCAGACAGTGCCCACTGCTCCTCAAAGGTGTCTAGGGAGCCAGCGGACGCAGCCAAGAGGAACTCTGTCTGGATGCATAATAGAAGGGAGGAGCGGAAATAGGCCCCACAGTTGCAGAGCACCTCCCCATTCATCCTCCTCCTCCTGTTTTTATAGATGGCCACTTTAGTCAGTGCCAAGAGGAGGTTGATGAGGAGGTCTCACAACTTTATGGGGCCACGGACAGGGTGTGCATAGATCAGGAGGTGCGGGGGAAAGTGCAGCCAGAACCTTAGGAGAAGGTTCTGGAGGAGCCAGAAAAGGGGCTGCAACTGGTGCACTCCAGGTAGACATGCGCCAGGGTCTCCCTCACTGCAGAAGGGGCAGGTATCAGGGAGAGGGGTGAACCCTGCTAAGTACACGATTGTGTTTATGGCTCCATGAAGGAGCCGCCAGCTGTTATCTCCGCTGGGCCATGGAACCAAGGTGAAATACAGACTATTTCACCGGGGTTCCTTACCCTCAACAGGTGGAAGGAGGTCCTGCCACTTGGTGTCAGGGCGGGACACAAGGGTGAGGAAATGAAAAATATGGAGCACAAGCGTGTACAGATGTGCATTTGGTGTGGTTTGGAAATGAACCAGCTGCAGATCGCACAGCCAGCTCAGGTTACAGGGTGGACCCAGGACATAGCTATATACAATTTTTATATTTATGTTCATTTATAGGAGTGTTAATAGCTTCTATAGGTAATGTAGGAAGATAGACATACCTCTGCAAAAGTATTTTTTAATCATTATTTCAGATTAAGTGCCAACTGGTCTCAGCTGTACCGCCAATATAATTTTAGAATGCAAAGAAATCAGTTGTTAAACACTTTCTTATTTCTGTCATGAGACTGACCCTATAAATGTTGCCTTCTGCATATTAGTGTTGAATGAAACCTATCAAGACACTAAGGGGACAGCAGTGAAAATAACTGTCCAATGTGAAGGATTTTGAGGCCTGTATTGAGTAAAACTATATTATTGGTATGAACTGGTTTTGGGGGGATTCTCTGTGCAGATAATCCATATAATTTTAAATGAAAGAGAAGAAAATGTAAACAAAAATATGTTTAAACAGATCCATCAATAATGGTAGTATTTGATAGCTTTACCTTGTAAAACTCACAGTGTAGTCCACTTTGGCCTGTAATTCTGTGCTGTTAGTTTCAAGGACTCTGTTTAGAATAGTATATTTAGGTACATGGTCTTTACCTAAGAATTCCTTCCCTCCTTGCATAAAAAGGTTAACTGAATAGTTTCTAAAATTTTCTGACTCCTTTCATTGGAAAGAAAACTCTGTGGAAATTGGGCATAATCCAGAGCCCACTGAATTCAATAGGAGTTTTTTCATCAAGTTCAATAGGCTTTGGACCCTGTCCTTAATGAGGCATATATTATTTAATGAAAGCTTGAATAATCTCAATGGCATACCTTATAGAATATCTCATGGTATGTTAACTTCTAAAATTGATGTTTCTTCTTCCTCATATTTCAACTGCTGGGCCATTAGCTTGCTAGGTTTATTATCCCATTCTTACAGCTGCACTTTATGCAAACTAGCTTAGGCTTCTATATAATGAGAAGATTACATTTGTCTCTTAATTACAGTCACTTGATCTCTTATTCTTGGTCTTTAGTCCTTGCTTGTTTTGTTTCCAATTCCTTCATTTCCTTTTTCTGTCTCTTCTAATTTGTCATTCATCTCCCTCTTTAGCTGATGTAACAGAGGTAACCTCTTACTAGAATATTTAAATGAGTCCCATACCCTCAAAGCAGAGGAGACTGAACTATGATTGATTTATGTTTTCTAACTGTATTTACTGAAAAGGTCATGAATCCTGAATTAGTTACACATTTCTTGACATTGTTGTGCCAGGCTCTTAAGTAAGAATAAAGAGTGTATAATCAAATATATATATTTATCTAATATATCTATTACATTTTGGTGGGACCAATAGTGGCTGCTTGAATTAAGGTAAAGATTCAGCTTAGATTGTAACTCAGAACCATCCAACTTTTCCATTTGCCAATAATTTTCTCAAATACGTTTTTTAAAAATTAAGATTTTGGAATGACACGTTCCATGTTGTGTCCACTCCAAGAGGCAAATTTATTTTGGATAGTTTCAGCATAACCCCTTCAGCCATTTCTGAATTCCACATTTGCACTTGTCTCGAGGTATGTCCTGAGCAGAAATGTCGTTATGCATATATCAAGAATGTGATGTTATTAATATTTGGCTTGCTTGTGGATCTCAGGACGATGTAAACAACAAACCAAATTTCAAAGAATTTAGTTCATTTGTTTGGAAGATGAACATTGAAAGGGCTTGTTTGGTTTTCACAGTTCAAGTTTGTTCGGAAAGAACAATATGAAAGATTGCAAACAGTAACCACAAATTAAGGAAACTAGTAGATATGGAGTAATGGAGGAATATTAAAATCTATATTTGGAAGAAGCCTGTGTAAACTTAAAACTTTGGCCCATATTATGCCATCAATCTTTAAGCATTGCTCCCAGTTACTCCTACCTCTCCATAATAATTAAATGGGCAGTAAGAGAAAAAAAAATCACCAAAGGCTTCATTATGAGCCTGGCTGTGCAGAGAAGCAACGGGGCCTCGGAGTCCCCTTACTCCCCTGGCCTGATTACCACTATCAGCAGAGATAGCACAGGATGACAGCAGCTGTTGTCACACAGGTAGGTAGAAAGTAGACAGACAGGAATGGGAATGAGAAGACCTAGATCCTCCCACACACCTCAGCACATTGGCTAGCACCAGTGCAGAGGTCTGGTGCAGTTTACTTCTCCCCTAGAGCAAAGGGGAAGCAAGAATCAGATTTGACATTCAGAAGATGTCTGTAAAAAGCAACAAAGAGTCCTGTGGCACCTTATAGTCTAACAAATATATTGGAGCATAAGCTTTCATGGGTGAATACCCACTTCGTCAGCAGGGCCGGCTCTGGCTTTTTTGCCGCCCCAGGCAAAAAAGCCTCCGCCTCCCCCCCCCCCCCCGGGGGGGGGGGGCGGCCGGAGCCGGGGGGGGCGGCGAGCCCCGGCGGGGGCTCCGCTCTCCCGCTGGGGGGAGGGCGGCCGGAGCCCTGGGGCGAGGGTGGCGAGCCCCGGCGGGGGCTCCGCTCTCCCCCCGGCGGCCGGGGGCAGGGCGCCGGGGGGGGAGGGTGGCGAGCCCCGGCGGCCGGGGGGAGGGCGCCGGAGGGGAGGGAGGCCGGAGCCCTGGGAGGAGGGCGGCGAGCCCCGGCGGGGGCTCGGCTCTTCCCCCCCCCCGGCGGCCAGAGCGCCGGGGGCAGGGCGGCGAGCCCCGGCAGGGGCTCGGCTCTCCCCCCGGCGGCCAGAGCGCCAGGGGCAGGGCGGCGAGCCCCGGCTGGGGCTCGGCTCTCCCCCCGGTGGCCAGAGCGCAGGGCGGGGCTCGCCGCTCTCCCCCCGGCAGCCGGGGGGAGGGCGCGGGGGGAGGACGGCCAGAGCGCCGGGGGGAGGGCGGCGAGCCCGGCTGTGGCCCCGCTCTCCCCGGCGGCCCGAGCGCCGCGCCGCCCCCCTTCAGGTGCCGCCCCAAGCACCAGCTTGGTTGCCTGGTGCCTGGAGCCGGCCCTGTTCGTCAAACACATGTCTGGTTCCTGTCCTCTCATGAGTAGTTCTGCCCCTTACTCAGACTGGATTATAGTAAGTTTTTATACACAACAATTTCGCCCCTTAGAGGCCAATATCTCATGGTCAGCCAAGGATGGAAATAAAAAGTCTTGTCCCACAGAAAACTGGGAGAGAGGTTCCTGGCTTTTTAATGGGAATGAAGCTCCTGTTTGTAAACTGGAAGGGTCATGAGATGTTAAACCTATCAGTTGTCTCAATAGTTCCCATCTTGTGACTCAGGCCAGGGTAACATGGGGTGGGGGAGAAAATCTATGTTTGGGAAGAAGGGGAAAAGAAAGAAATATTTCTCTGACAAGGCTTTCCGTGTCTCCCCCCACCACAGTTGTCTGAAACAACTCAGAAATTTGGAATTTTAGAAATAATCCCAGTGGGGAAAGATTAGTGAGCAGCGTGCAGGTAAAAATCAAAGAGACATAAAAAAGACCATTTATTATATGAGTAAATTCATCAGCTCAACAAAGAAAAGTGCTAGAACTCTTCTAGGCACCTCCAAACTGACTGCATTGAAGACACCAGAGTTCTATAGAGGAATCTAGCCCCACCCTCAAATTAGCGCCAGTGGGCAGGGTTTCTATAAATGAGCTGTCCTGCATTTTGGCTACTTCTTCAATCAAACACACACCGATACTGATGCAGAGAAGCAGCCAAAATGAAAAAGGTATTTTTAAATGAAAAAAAGGATAGCAAATGCTGGGATAAGAGCATGTACTTTCTTCCCAGCCTACTTGCTCTAAAGGAAAATAAACAAAAATGTCCTGAAATTCTGTGGGACAGTAGCTATTTTAGCACTCCTTAGCAAAATGGCAACCTAGTTTCAAGCATTTAGCACCCAAACCGCTGCAATGTTTATGCAGGTAAACTGTCATTTAAGTCCAAATTTCCTAGAAGCTGAATGTCTTCAAAGGATGATATATGGTATAGTCTAGGCCTGAATTAATAGTCATAGGGCTTGTATTTATGTACTAGTATTATTTTCCATGTTGGGGCAGGATTCCCCTATCCTTTTATTTCCCTTAAATGGTTTGGGGAAAACAATACAAGATATGGCTGATAGTGATATCCTGTCTTCGGGAGCCCTTACAAGGGTTTTCTTCTGGGAGGGGGTAGCAAGACCCCAATCTGATTTTTTTTTTTTAACATTCTAGTAGTGTTCAGAACTACCAGTCAGGATCGGAGCCTTGTTGCGCTGGTTGCTGTACACACACACATACACCATACCAAACGCTCTCTGCCCCAGACAGCTTTCAGTCCAAGGCCCTGTTCCTGCAATGGGCTATAGGTAGGCCCCATGGACTCCCTGAGCTACAACCCGGTCCTTGATCTCCATTCAAGGTTTGTGGGGAAACTACAGTCCAGTCCTCTGTGAATAGTTCAGTTGATTTCAATTCTCCCTTAGCATTTCAGTGGCAGTTCTCATGAAGGTGGTACTTAACATGTGAGAGAATCTGACCCATACAGTTAAAATCATGTAGTTTTATACTTCCCTCTACAAGAAATTCATGCTTTCTGGGGTCTTCACATAACTTGCTCATCAACTTTAAAGGAGATGCTTTAGCAGATCCAGTTAAGAATCAAGGTAGGAATACTGCCAAGAGAGCAGAAATAGTTTGAAATGTAAACATAGGCTAGATTTAAATCCCAAATGGTTTCATATTTAAATTTTAAGAGTTTAGCTAGATGAAGCTTAGAGAATTTTCAAGTATTCCCTGTTAGCTTTAACCAAAGGAAAAATAAAACCCTAACATTTTATTCCCTTTTCAATCTTTCATAATAGTCACACTGAATCCCTCTCTCATGTTTGGTCTGCCAATTCCTTGGTTTTCAACATTTCAACACTATGGAGGAATCTTCTCTGCTCAGCCTGCCCTAATATGTGGAGGGTCAGACTCTGCTCTCAGTTGCACCAGTGTAAATCTGAAGTGATTTCATCAGTGTGTGGACAAAGCAGAATCTGGCCCAAAGCATAAAATATTGTATGATGTTAAAACCTTGTGAAGCAAACAGGGTGACAAAAAAGAGGAAGGCTGAAGATAGCACCAGAGAAAACAGTAGTTATGCCAATTCCTATCTTGAAAATCTGGGTTTCAGATGGCTTGGCACAACTGATTGTTTTCCTCAGTGAAATCCTCAATCACTTAAATGTTTTAGCAAAGTTCCTTCATTTCTAGTTTTGGGTCACAATTTGTTCTCTCCCCTGTTCCCAGGCAGGTGCAGTTACAGACCACACTTTACATAGGGCAAACTGTAAAGTTACAATCCAGCACATTGTGGGACTGAACTCAACCCATCAAAATAAGAGCTCTGAAGATAAATTTCTTATAGAGTATACTGCTTCTTATAATCTTACCTAATTGCTGTAAAAGAATTCAACATATGATTGAAACCTTTTTATGGGAAGGGAAAAGACCAAAAGCTAAACTAGAAGAGTTAGAAGCTCATAAAACAAAAGGTGGCTTAAGGCTTCTAAACACAGAAGAACTATTTTATATTGCAAATGGGTTTCAAAACTGGCTCTTTTTCTTGAATCTATCAAGTCTCAGTTCCTATTTGGATTCAGTTAGAAGCACTCCTGAAGAAATACACCTATCCAATCCAGTTCTGCCTAAATGAACCAAAGCTAATTTACTTAACCCAATGTTAAAGAACCCATTGCCTCTTGGCCTCCACTCCATGGCAAGAAAGATCAACTTTTCTCTATCTTTTTTATGGCAGCCTTTCAAGTATTTGAAGACAGCAATCACATCCCCCTTTAATCTCCTCTTTTCCAAACTACACATACCCAGTTCCTTCAGCCTTTGCTCATACGGCTTGCATTCCATCCCTTTTATCAGCTTTGTCACTCACCTCTGGATCCTTTCCAGTTTCACTATGTCCTTTCTATATATTGGTGACCAAAACTGGTCACAGTACTCCAGCTGAGGCCTAACCAGCGCTGAGTAGAGCTGTACTATCACCTCCTGTGATTTGCATGCTATGCCTCTGTTAATGCAACCTAAAGACACATTTTGTTGTCTATAGCCCAGTTCTCCAATTTATCAAGATCCATTGAATTTTAGCTCTATTCTCCAAAGTGCTTGCAACGCCCCCTAGTTTTGTGTCATATGCAAATCTCATCATTATGCTCTCTATTCCTACATCCAGGTCATTAATAAAGATGTTAAATAATACCAGACCCAGAACAGATCCATGTGGAACCCCACTTGGGACCTCCTTCCAATTTGACATCATTCCATTAATAGCTACTCTGTGTTTGCAGTGGTTTAACCAATTATGTATCCACTTAATGGTAGTTCTGCCAAGCCTGCATTTCTCCAGCTCACTTATCAGAATGTCACGTGGGACTGTATCAAAAGCCTTGCTAAAGTCCAGGTCTATTATGTCCACCACATTCCCCCTATCCACCATCTTAGTAAATCCATGCTGGCTTCTAGTGATTACCCCTTCATCTTCCAGGTATTTGCAAATTGAATGTTTTATACATTGCTCTAGTAACTTTCCAGTATTGATGTCAGGCTGACTGGTTTATAGTTCCCTAGCTACTCCCTTTTCCCCTTTTTTAAAGATGGGCACTATGTTAGCCCTTCTCCAGTTTTCCCGGGACCTCTCCTGTCATCCATGAGTTTGAAAGTATTATTGCTAGTGGCTCCAAGATGTCTTCATTATTTTTTTCAGCACCCTAGGGTGAATAGCATCAGGTTCTGCTGACTTGAATTCATTCAAATTAGTCAGAAGATCTCTGACGTGTTCTTTACTTATCCTGATCTGCATCCCTTTCCCTTTGACTATGGTAACTTTGCTACTCATCTGGTCACACGTTATTTTTTGTGAGAAGACTGAAGCAAAGTAGGCATTGAGCAGCTCTGCCTTCCTATCATCTTCCGTTACCAACTTACATTCTCCAGTGAGCAGCGGGCCCACAGCATTCCCGATCTTTCTTTTTTTGTCTGACATATTTGTAGAACCCCTTCTTGTTGTCTCTAACATTTCTTGCCAGCTGTAACTCATTCTTTCCCTTGACTTTCCTGATTTTGTCCCTACACGCTCATGCTATTCCCATGTATACTCCTTTGGTGACAAGCCCCTCCTTCCATTTCCTGTATGTATCCCTTTTGTTTTTTAGATAGCTAAAAAGCTCCTTGTGCAGCCACATTGGCCTCTTGTGGCTCTTATCTTTCCTCTGCATTGGAATAGCTTGTAATATTACATCTTTTGGGACCTGCCAGCCCCCCTTTTCTTCCTAATTTGTCTTTCTTGTCTACTATTTGAGTTGGTTGAGATCTGCTTTTCTGAAGTCCAGTGTCCGTGTTTTGCTCTTCCCATGTCCGCCTTTCCTTAGGATCTTGAATTTTATCAGCTCATGATCACTTCCTCTGAAGTTCCCAACCACCTTCATGTTTGCAACTAATTCATCCCTGAAAGTAGAAAATACAATAGAAAACAGTTTTTAAGTGCTTCCCATCAGACTTAAATGTTATAATTTGAAAAGTTAGCTGATACCTTTCCTGACTCTTTAGGTTTTACCTTTGCAACCTTCATCCCTGATCCTACACAGAGATGCATGCAGAAATACCTCAGCACCTCCTTGTATCCCTATTAGTTAATGGAACTTTGTGCGAATGCAGGGGATGCATTGTATACATCTCTTGCAAAATCCAAGCCTTAATCTTCCATCCACACTTTTTTTTACCTTGAATTAAAAGTGAAAAGAAAAAGTATTATCCTTCTGCTTGTAAGTCTTGGAAACTGCTAGATTCTGCAGCAGAATCTGTGCACACTTGCATCTGTAGACAAAATTTCACACTGTGCATGCTCAGCACGCAATTTTCAAAACATAACTTTGTTAAATTAAAATCAATTCTGTTCAAAGCATGCAAAGGCACTAATTTTCATTGATTATGATGTCCAGGCCAAGTTTCAAACTTAATCTGTTTTTACTGTAGCTGTGCTGGAAAAAGTTTGGTTAGAATCACTCTCTCATAACTTAAAAATGGTCGCAGGGATTTTGCTCCATCTTTCAAAAAACAAATTTACCTTTAGGCATGGAAAACCCCAAAAGATGAATGTGTCAAAAAAATTGGGGTCATGTGAAAATCGGCTTTTAATGGGCTCTATTTTGTATATTTGACTATGGTGGTGCTTCTCAGGCGACCACTCTAAGAATCACTTCTCCAGTGATGTGCAGCCTCTTCTAGGGTGAAACATTCACAGAAACTCTACTCAGTATTTCAGATAGGAAGTGAAAATGAATCAAATACCAAATGAACTGATGGGAGATTTTAGGAAAGTAGAGTGTAATGATACAGAATGGAACTTAGTCAGAACATTGGTTAACAGCCCTGTTGTTGCAAGAGGGCCATGGGAACTTAAATGAAGGCATGATCCCGCTCTCATTGACTTGATTGCAAGCAGACTGAGTTGTGGGAGAAAGAGTGAGCCCTATGGGCTAGATCCACAAAAGGATTTAGGTGCCTAACTGCCACTATAGGTAGGTCCAAAATTTAGATCTTCAAAACACCTGCTCAGATGCCACCTAACTGTCTCCCTGATTTGGGCAGAGATTTGAACACAGCTCACCTGGGAGATAGGGGACCTGAGTTCAAGTCCCTGCTCCAAATCAGGCAGAGTGGGGATTAAATCCTGACTCATCTACATCCTGGATGAGTGCTCTAACCACTGGGCTAGAGGGTATTCTGGGGTGGGTCTCTCTCAATCACTCCTGTTGAAGCTGTTGCACGTGTACAAAATAGTTAAATATTCATTGGGCCGGTGAGACAGGGTGACTCAATAGGCTAGCACACTCACCTGGCTGACACTGGTTCCAGTATCTGCTTCAATGGCTGGTTAAGATACTTAAATAATGTAAAGAAAATTAAGTAAATAATGAAGAGGACAGATCTCTGATACAGGGTTAAGTGTGTGCAGTCAAACATATGTTTCAATACAGCCAAATGTAAGGCCATATATCTAGGAACAAAGACTGTAGGGCATACTTAGAGGATGGGGGACTCTACCCTGGATAGCAGTGACTCTGAAAAAGACTTAGGGTTCATGGTGCATCATCAGCTGAACGTGAGCTCCCAGTGCAATGCTGTGGCTGGAAGGGATACTGCAATCATTGGATGTATAAACAGAGTACTATTGAGTAGGAGCAGGGAGGGTATTTTACCTCTCTATTTGGCACTGGTGCAACCACTGCTGGAATACTGTGTCCAGTTCTGGTGTCCGCAATTCAAGAAGGATGTTGATAAGTTGAAGAGGGTTCAGAGAAGAGTCATGAGAAGGATTAAAAAACATGTCATAGAGTGGTAGATTCAAGCAGCTCAATCTATTTAGCTCAACAAAGGGAAGATTAAAGATAACTTAATCAATCTATAATACTTACATGGGGAACAAATATTTGATAATAGACTCTTCAATCTAGCGGGCAAAGATATAACATGATCCAATGCCTGGAAATTGAAGCTAGACAAATATGGATGAGAAATAAGGAATACATTTTTAAAGAGTGAGGGTAATTAACCATTGGAATAATTTACCAAGGGTTGTGGTGGATTCTCCATCACTAGGCATCTTTAAATCAAGATTGGATGTTTCTCTAAAAGAGATGCTTTAGCTCAAACAGGAATTATTTTGGGAAAGTCCTCTGGCCTGTGTTATGCAGAAAGTCAGACTAGATGATCACAACTGGTCCCTTCTGGCCTTACAGTCTATGAACTATTTTCATTAGGTTTCAGAGTTAAACTCACTGAGATAATGGGGCAATTCACATCATTCTTAGAGCAACTGTTTGTATCTCTGCAGACTCAGGAAGAGACATTGCAACATTACACTTTTTTAAAGGCTATCTCTGCAAGAATGAAGAATAGCAACATAATAGCAAAGGGGCTAGATCTATATTTTAAGAAACTCCCAGTATCAGGTACTTTGTGAAGTGCGGTTTGGTATCAGTTAGAGGCTCATTGAGTGATAGCTGGAAAAAATGAATAGAAATGAGTATGTTTCAATATGGTGATCTCATCAAGACCATTTTAGCTACTGACGTACAAAGAGAGTCCATTAACAGATAATATTTCACATATGTTTGTTATACTATATGTGAGAGTTTATCTTATGCATATAAGTGTATTCCTTTAGTGTGAATTAGTGTGTGTTTGTCTCACTTGATCTCTCTTTCATTCCCCCCAACGTACAACTTCTCTTCAATCCAAACCTTACCATTTGTCTTTTCACTGTCTGCGTAAGTATTCAGAAATCATGGAAAGAACAGCAGGGTTGTTGTTTAAGATCTAGTTTTCTTTATTTGATGTAAGGTTGCCAATTTGCCACCTGGTCCTTTTAAAAAAAAATTTAACTGGCTTAGAAACTTTTTTTTAATGAAATCTCATTCAAACTAAACAGGCATCTTTTTATTTGATTTCTCCCTGGATATTTGTAAAGATTCCAAAAATACTCCGAACTTGCCCAGGTTATGGCCAAAGTTAATGTAGCCAGATTTTCCATTGACTACACCAGTACATGGGTGTGTGCACCAATAAAACACAACAAGTATCTGGCGCCCATCAGTTGAAACACTGATGCTTCACAGCAAGTGGGTTCAAAACTAGTAGTGAGCCTAACAAATAGGAATTACATTACATGATTACGTTACATGATTTAATTAAATATAACTATATGGCTTGTATTTTTGCCCTATGTTTATTAATATCAAATGGCACAAAAATCATGTAAGAATTGTTTTCACAGAGCTACATAACTTGTTACATAGGGGATTGGTTCCACAAACACACACACTGAGTAGCTTTGCTCATGTAAGGGGTCCTGTTGATCACAGTAGGACTACCCCCAGGAGCAAAGTCATTGACATGTAAGTGTTTGCAACATCAAGCCCTGATCATGTTTCTTTCACTATTTTAGTCATATGGTTACCTTTTCCTGCAACTTTTTCCTGCTGTTTATCTCTGTTTATATCTGTAGCAAACAACTGGAATGTGCATTAATAAAAGAGGAGTTAGGGATTCATGCTAACAATAGCACCTAGATGGGAATGCGCTGCTAAACTGCAGCAAGTGGGACCAATAATATCTTTGACTATGTCAAGGGAGCATTATAAACAAGACAAGCAAAATTATTAGTCTATCATACACGACCATGATGAAGCCCCACCAGAGAACAGCATCCACTCTTGAACAGCTTATCTCCATAGGGGTGTGTAGCGGGGTGGTTACCCCACTCCTGCCTGAGGGGGTTAAAACAGCCCTGGCAGAGGGCTGGGGCAAAGGTAAAAGCTACTGGGCTGATTGGGGAAGTAGCCACAGCTGGGCCATGCCCCAATCAGGCCCCAGCTGGCCCTATATAAAAAGGCTGGGAGCCAGAAGCCCAGCAGTCTCTCCCTGCATTCAGAGAGAGCGAAGGGCCTGGCTGCAGGGAGCTAGACAGGGTACTTGAGTGGAGAAGGGTTGGGGAAAGGCTGAGGAGCTGGGGAACTCCAGCCTGGTAGGAGGCCAAGGGGTACTGGGGGTTGCAGAGGGCAGCCCAGGGCTAGGCCAAGGCAGCAGGTCCAAAGCTTCCTTGCCAGTGATGAGTGGCCTATACTGCAGTCTGCCCCAGGGAGTGGGGGCTAGTTGGTGACTGGCAGTGGCCTAGTGCTGAGGCAAGGTGGGGATAGTAGGTGGGGGTTCCCCTGGGAGGGGAGACCTAGTGTGTGGGTACTGCCAGGGGGCAGCACCCAGAGCAAGGGGCACCGGGGTCCTGGGAGGGACCCGGGAGCCTGAGGAAGAGGACAGGCGGATCACCGGCCTGCAGAGGGCGCTCCAGAGGCTGGTGAGCTAATTCCCTGGATGACCGGCAGGAGGCGCTGCAGGGGTGAGTCTGCTCCTCTACAGGGTGTAATTTGGATAAAGGTCCAGAGAAGAGCCATTAAGCTGATCTTGAGTCTGGAGGGCCTTTGCTATGATGATAAACTGAAGAGTTTAAGACCAAAGTTTTCAAAATTGTGATTAGTTCGACACCTTATCTGTATTTAAGTAGCTAAAGCAAAGAGGTCTGATTTTTTTTTCAAAGGTTTTGAGCACCTACACTGATTTCAGTGGGATCTGCAAAGTCTCTGCAGTTTTGTATTGTGTTAGTTTCAGCTATTCTGGAGTCTGACTATTTGATAGGCTACAAATACAGAATACAGCTGCCTACCTTCTTCATGGTTTAGGCCATCATGAGTCATTGGGCCTGTGCTCAGGTCCCTCCCCTGGCTCCAAGTCAGCTTCCAATACAAGTTTAAGGCTTTGGTTCTAATCTTCTAAGTGATTAATGGATCAAGCCCCAGTTACATTAAAGACTGATTTTCAGACTGGAACAATGCAGATCACAAAACTCCATCCAAGGAATCTGATTATGGAACAAACTTCCAGAGGAGATTAGGTGAATACAGGTGACTGTCTTAAGAATGATACATTGGCACACCTGCCCCTGCCCCAAAAAACCCCTCCAACCAACCCTCCTTTTCTCCCTACTCCCCAAATAATCTACCCAAGCAGAGTTTTTACCCCAGAAAGGGAGATGTGCCATGGACTTCCCAGTGGACTTCACTATTGCTCATGGGAGAGGCTCAAATAGAATGGTGATGGGCAACTGAATAAAACCCATAGATAGATAGACTAGGTAGTCTGCATACAGTTAGTTTACATTTTCTTCATGCATTTTAACAATCTTTTTAAAAGAAACCCATTATTCCACAATCAGAATGTTGCAAATATATTTCCCTTATTACCCACAGATGGAAAGGAGATGTAAGTCTAAGGTTTTGCCAGTCAGTCTTAAGGAGCTTAGATTAAGGAAGAGGAACAAACAGAATTTGTGAGTCTCTACCTACCCAGTTCTCCAGAGGTGGCTGTAATTGCAGTACAGAGCCATCTCTGGGAACTGAGATGCACCTCAATCACATCTTCATAAAAATTCACACAATTGGTACTGTCAATTAAATCGAGATGCAGTAACCAATGACCAATTCAGAGTGTCTGGCAGTTTTCACAGAAAGGCCACCAGAAATATACAGCTTGCTTGTAAAACACTTAAACCAAAATGACAGCTGGTCTCTTCCACTAATGGGTAGTCATAGTCAAGAACATAAACATTCACCACAGTCCCCTGAGTACAAGGGTTGTGCTTGTGTCTGGGCGTGGCACAGGCTCCCTATACCTCCTTGCAAACCTGTTCCTACAGACAACCCAATATTTATCTTCAATAGTACTGTAACCAGAACACATAGCACAAAGGCTTTCTGCCCTCCAGTGCACACACATGACTCCCTACTGGCCTATGAAGAGGGTAATCACTCCACCAGGAGAATCCTTAAGCAGGATCACCGTGACCACAGCTGCCAAGTTGTGTGCGGCAATAAGAGAGCTATTTTGGGAAATTTTGTGTTAACTAATTTGCATATTTTGAAATAATTTGCAATCAATTTTAACTTTAAAGAATTATGTGGATTTAATTTTGGTGAAATATATTCACTATAATTAAATCCACATTGTGTATATGTATGTAATCCACCTACCTGTTTGGCAGACCTGGTGCATGAAGTCTTTGGGTTGAGCAGAAAGGCTTGGTCTAACCATAAAATAAAAGTGAGATGGTGAACACAGATAAATATCTGGGTACTACAGGAGGAGAAGATGGAGAGGTTGAGAGTTACCACAAGAAGATCATGTGTGGATTTTTGTTGTTGTTTGTTTCACGATTCACCCATCTCCTCCCTTGCTCCCCTCTTGCTCTGGTGTTGGGGAGGAGTTACAGCAGCTCTGGCAAGGATGCCATTTATTTCCTCAGTTGCACCTGGCTGCCCCCTCCATGTTGACTTGCTCGCAGACAGGAATATCCAGAGAGCAGTGTCTGTGCTAGACCCACCCCCAATCATCTGAGCAAAAGGATGGAGTGGGGCCTTACTTCCCCCTTAATTCCTTGCTCAGCCAAGCAAGGCAAGGGCAAAGCCTAGCTCTTAAACTATAATTTTTTGAGGACAGAAACCACAGGTGCGATTCTGCACTGTGGCTCCAGGTTGAGAAGCAAAGGTGGCTTTATGTCTCTGGCCTAGTCAGTGACCAAAATGGCTCCCAGGATAACTCAGAATAGCTCCTAGGGCTACCTAAGTTATGGCAACCTTCCTGGTGCTGCCTGTATGCAGCTCCACAATGTGGAGTTGCCCTGGGATTTCCATAGCGTGCTATGGTTTCACCCCCAACATGCTCCATGTTGCCACCAGTATCTCCACTACACCAGGTCTTGCAAGGGGGATTGGTGTGGGGCTTCATAGGGAAGCCTATGGTTGTCTAACATAGTGTCTGCACCAGGGGATGGGCTTATATAGCTTCTGTATGTTGCTGCAGTGCCATATAAGGGCTGTAGGTACAGGAAGAATCCCCCCTCCATGTGTCTTTTATTTGTCTGCTCGGCACTGTGCACATTTCTGGTGCTACCTAAATAGCAATTTTTATTAATAATTGTTAGATGAAGAAATGGTACAGGAATTGTATTCATTTATATTTTCATTTGTAAAGCGTATTGGAATATCAGGGATGGAAAATATCCCCTCTGTTTATCTAGAGAGTAGAGTATTATCAGGGATCAGACAGCACAAAATTCCTTTCCCTCTTGTGTTAGTGATCTGAAACCAATCGAGGTATGTAAACCTGATCATGTGTGTCTCCCCTGGTAAGTATTTTCACACTTGCTTCTTATCAAACTGTCTGTACTGAGCTATCTTGATTATCACTTCAAAAGTTTTTTTTCTCTTACTTAATTGGCCTCTCAGAGTTGGTAAGACAACTCCCACCTGTTCATGCTCTCTGTATATGTGTGTATATATATATCTCCTCAACATATGTTTCACTCTATATGCATCCGAAGAAGTGGGTTGTAGCCCACGAAAGCTTATGCTCTAATAAATTTGTTAGTCTCTAAGGTGCCACAAGTACTCCTGTTATTTTTGCGGATACAGACTAACACGGCTGCTACTCTGAAAGTTGTCTGAAGCAGCTCATGAGCATGAGTGCCAACCTCAGGGCAGACTGAGGGCACAAACCCCGAACTGGTTGTGTGTTCTGCAATTAGATTTCACCAGCTAAGTATCAAGTGTGAACTCCTCAAGCACTATAACAGCCTTAACATGGAGTCACAGTCTTCTTGGGCACTCAGGTCTGTTACCACCCATGCAAGTCTGCCTTTGATACATGGTCCCTGACACCACAAATCACAATATTCAGGTTAGTCCCAAAGGATCACTCACATACCCCCGGTCAATTGCACCTCAGATCTCAAACCAAAGACAATGCTTGTAGCCGACCCTATAATAAACTAACTAAAGATTTATTAACTAGGAAAAATAAATAAGCTTCATTTACAAGCTTAGAACAGGTAAATATATACACACACAAATGAATTACTTAGGTTTCAAATGTAATAGTTGCTGCTGTAATGTGCAAGCTCTATATGTCCTTTTGGGCTAACCTAAGCCAAGCAGCTTGGGGATCCCTTTCTTATGCTTAGAAATATTGCCCTCTCTGTATTCCAAGCAGCATAGTGATATTTTCTTGTCGGGGATTTTTATCCCCTTCCCCCAGAGCTCAAACTGATGGAATGAAGGTTTGTGCACATCGCCACTTCATGGGCATGTGGGGAACAATCAGCAAAGTCTTTTGTCTGCTAGTGTTCCACAGTGGCTTATCTTCTTTTGTTGGGTAGGGGATGACACCTCTTGTGGCGAAGTAGTATTTCACGCTTGGTAATGATTCTCTCCTGACAGTGCGGGTTTACAGTTTTAGAGCAAACACTTTTATAGTTACAAAGCAAACATTGAAATATTACCTTATAACACAGGATACAAATATAAGTGAGATTAATTCATGCAGTAACTTACAAGTATTTCATAAAGTCTAAGTACTAAACACATTCTTATAATTCTATTATCTATTTTAGGAACAATACTAACACACAGGCAAGACAGACTGTTTTCCAGCTATTGTCAGTGTTCAGTGAGGCCTGAGGGCCCTGGCCTGAGCTGGCTCTGGTCTGCCAGCATCACAATGTGTTTGTCTTCATAGTTTTCTTCCTCCAACTGTTGAGGTATCTAATTTTAAATAAATCAGGAGGAAGCATCCTGGTCTTCAATGCAAGTCAGAAAGTTATCACTCTTACTTAGACCAGAGTTCTATCCTGAATAATACTCACTGGTCCTGGATGGAATCAATACCTGGAAATAACAGCAAAAAAAGCAAATTTTCATCTAGGGAACTGGGAATAATACACATGCCAGCAGAGATGGATGCCATAAGGTGAACATCCTGTGGGCTAATAAATAATGTTACCACTCTTACAGGCTCTCTTTTACTGATGCTTAAGTAAAACAAATATATTTTCTAATCTTTGTATTTCTGGCTTTACTTACTTTTCACCATCTGTTCTTCTCTTTTCCCTTTTTCCAATCTGTTTTCATTTTTCTCTTTTTTTTGTCTTTGAACACACTCTTCCCATCTCTTCTCCTCTTCCTAGGCTCTGCCTTTACTCTTTACTCCACTTACTTTGTTTAATGCTAGCTGTGTTGCCCCTCTGTTTTCTTCTTTTGGAACATTTTTTTGACATCCTTTTCTTCCCTTTTCTCATCTCTTCTCATTCTACTAATGTAATTTCAATTTTGGATCAGCTACTACTTCACCCTCCGTCCTTTTTTAGTGTTCAGTATTTCAACTGCAGTAGTGCCTAGATGCACCAGCCAAGATTGGAGTCCTATTGTGCTAGGCACCGTACAGGTGCAAAGAAAGCACCCCTGCCCTGACCAACTTACAGTCCAAGTTCCACTTTCTGTCTACAAGATGAAAAAGGCTGGCAGGAAAACAAAAGCAAAGTGACTTGTCCAAAGTCACACAGCAGCTCAGTTGCAGAGCCAGGAATGGCACTCATGTCTCCCACTCCAGTGCCCTATTCGTTGGACCACATATACATGACACTCCCTCTTTTAATTTTCCTTCCTTCCTTGGCTCCTGCTTCTCTTAATTATGTGGTAAAAATAATATAACATGATATTTCTTTTCCTGCCTTTTAAAATACCATGAGAACTTTCATTATACATTTTTTTTTCCACTTGAGAAGGTTCCAAAGAAGATGAGGTGCCAATAAACTGTAACTTCTTGATGTTTGATGGCATGGTTCAGTTTAGTCTGTATCCTTCAGACATCTTCAGATCTAGGGTCTGGATGTGGGGAAGCACATCTTCAGAAGCACATCTAGATGAGAGAGCTCATCATCTAAACTAAATTAATGCAGACGGCTCTTATAAGTATTTATTTTTAAATAAGACTTGAGTAGCAAGTATGGTAGACAAGATTGTATCCTTACATGATCACTTTCCAGAGCTGTAGCTTGAAAAACAAACACTTAACACAAAAAATTAATCTGATCAGTCATTTTCCATAGTAATTGTTAATTAACAATAAGAAAGGTGCAGTTTGTGTCATCCGTTGGCCCAGTAAATAGCAAAAGCAATTCTCTTCTGAAGGTAGCTACTCTGTTAGTGAGACACTCCAGGAAAGTCTACAAGTATGAAGAAAAATAACTCTTGAGTATTACTGAAAATAAAACTGAGTTTTGAGACAATGAAAACATTTTATTCACTAAATTAAAACAACGTAAGTGGCCTGTTTCTAATTCACGTTGCCCGTGAAATTGAAGCAATGTATTCATCTTGATTTCTTCCATGCTCATTGTCCCTATTAAAAAATGGTCTACATCAATTGCTCAATATTTGTGCTAGTTGTTTACTGTTAAGTTTGCATATGACGGCAAATTAAACAAGCCCACTGAAACCCCATCCTATAACACGCTTCTGGCAAGGTCTGTTTTTTCTCACTGAGCACTAAGACAGCTTCAAGTATTTTTCCTTGATATTGAGACAGTGTTGTGTTTCTAACCTCCTTTTGGTCACAAATATTTCCTAGAAATGGAGATTAGTTTAAATGGTATTTTTTCTTGCTGGTGTGTGGTGCTGCTTTTATATAGTCAGCGAAGTTAGAGAGGAATAAGATCTGTTAGTCACTGAGTCCATCCCCATGCTGATGGGTTGTTTCCTATTGTCTAGGCATCAATACAGAAAAACACTAAAGCATCTACTTAGACTTCAACAGAGATATGTGACTTCTTGGGTGCTTTATGTTAAGCACTTGCTTAAGTGCTTTGCTGGATGGAAGCCAGAGCTCTTTGTTCAATGTAGTAGAAAACATTTTGTGAGGTGGAGTTTCTACCGCTTCCCTTAAGATTACTCCATGCATGCTCTAATAGATCTCACTGCCAGGGAGTTCTCCCTTTGTGTTTCTTTTTTCAATTTCAAACAGGTACAACTCATTGTACCTATCTAAAGAAACCCTCTCTGTCTATCCTGGCTATACTATTCAGATATTTGTAGACTGTTATCAAGACCCTCCCTCCCTGGGCCTGATCCTGCAAGGTGTTAAGTACCCTTAATTCCCACTGACATCAATGGGAGTTGAGAATGCGCAGCATGTCGCCAGGTCAGGTCTAGAGTCACCAATTAATGAAGGTGTTTTTTATATTTCCTCATAAATCAATTCCTTCCGTTTCATAATCCCTTCTGTTACTCTTCACTTTGAGGAATGATATTACTATTGTGTTATCATAGAATCATAGAATATCAGGGTTGGAAGGGACCTCAAGAGGTCATCTAGTCCAACCCCCTGCTCAAAGCAGGACCAATTCCCAACTAAATCATCCCAGCCAGGGCTTTGTCAAGCCGGGCCTTAAAAACCTCCAAGGAAGGAGACTCCACCACTTCCCTAGGTAACGCATTCCAGTGCTTCACCACCCTCCTAGTGAAATAGTGTTTCCTAATATCCAACCTAGACCTCCCCCACTGCAACTTGAGACCATTGCTCCTTGTTCTGTCATCTGCCACCATTGAGAACAGCCGAGTTCCATCCTCTTTGGAACCCCCCTTCAGGTAGTTGAAGGCTGCTATCAAATCCCCCCTCATTCTTCTCTTCTGGAGACTAAACAATCCCAGTTCCCTCAGCCTCTCCTCATAAGTCATGCGCTCCAGACCCCTAATCATTTTTGTTGCCCTCCGCTGGACTCTTTCCAATTTTTCCACATCCTTCTTGTAGTGTGGGGCCCAAAACTGGACACAGTACTCCAGATGAGGCCTCACCAATGTCGAATAAAGGGGAACGATCACGTCCCTCGATCTGCTGGCAATGCCCCTACTTATACAGCCCAAAATGCCGTTAGCCTTCTTGGCAACAAGAGCACACTGTTGACTCATATCCAGCTTCTCATCCACTGTGACCCCTAGGTCCTTTTCTGCAGAACTGCTACCTAGCCACTCGGTCCCTAGTCTGTAGCAGTGCATAGAATTCTTCCGTCCTAGGTGCAGGACTCTGCACTTGTCCTTGTTGAACCTCATCAGGTTTCTTTTGGCCCAATCCTCTAATTTGTCTAGGTCCCTCTGTATCCGATCCCTACCCTCTAGTGTATCTATCACGCCTCCTAGTTTAGTGTCATCGGCAAACTTGCTGAGAGTGCAGTCCACACCATCCTCCAGATCATTAATAAAGATATTAAACAAAACCGGCCCCAGGACCGACCCTTGGGGCACTCCGCTTGAAACTGGCTGCCAACTAGACATGGAGCCATTGATCACTACCCGTTGAGCCCGACGATCTAGGCAGCTTTCTAGCCACCTTACAGTCCATTCATCTAGCCCATACTTCTTTAACTTGGCAGCAAGAATACTGTGGGAGACCGTATCAAAAGCTTTGCTAAAGTCAAGGAATAACACATCCACTGCTTTCCCCTCATCCACAGAGCCAGTTATCTCATCATAGAAGGCAATTAGGTTAGTCAGGCACGACTTCCCCTTGGTGAATCCATGCTGACTGTTCCTGATCACTTTCCTCTCCTCTAAGTGTTTCATAATTGATTCCTTGAGGACCTGCTCCATGATTTTTCCAGGGACTGAGGTGAGGCTGACTGGCCTGTAGTTCCCCGGATCCTCCTTCTTCCCTTTTTTAAAGATGGGCACTACATTAGCCTTTTTCCAGTCATCCGGGACCTCCCCCGATCGCCATGAGTTTTCAAAAATAATCGCTAATGGCTCTGCAATCTCATCCGCCAACTCCTTTAGCACCCTCGGATGCAGCGCATCCGGCCCCATGGACTTGTGCACGTCCAGTTTTTCTAAATAGTCCCGAACCACTTCTTTCTCCACAGAGGGCTGGTCACCTTCTCCCCATATTGTGCTGCCCAGTGCAGCAGTCTGGGAGCTGACCTTGTTTGTGAAGACAGAGGCAAAAAAATCATTGAGTACATTAGCTTTTTCCACATCCTCGGTCACTAGGTTGCCTCCCTCATTCAGTAAAGGTTATGTGCTAGTATGTGTGTGAACGAAGTGTCATTGGCTAGGGTTACTGCAA
The DNA here is from genome assembly GCF_028017835.1 of Emys orbicularis. Lineage (NCBI taxonomy): Eukaryota > Metazoa > Chordata > Testudines > Emydidae > Emys > Emys orbicularis. The sequence continues at coordinate 62,892,095 of NC_088687.1, read as the reverse complement.
GCAACAGTAAGTTTTAACATTACTTTACAAGATTACATTTTTTTTATCGTGCCACTTGCCTATGTGCTGAGATTTAGTATCATTGATCACTCATTTGTCTGCACAATAAATCATACAAACAAACGACACAACATGAGGAATCCTATGTGCACTGATTGCATCAACAGAAATAAATCTCAGAGCTGAGAAAGTAAACAGTAAGTGCCAGATCTTGCAAGGTGCTGAGTACCTATAGGAACTAATGGACCCTATGAGATAGGAATCAAGCACACACAATACCTTACAGGACTGGCTCCTCAATGTGGACAGACAAAGCATAGCTGTGGAACGATTGCGTGGAGTGTGGCTGTCTGCTGAAGGTGAAAAGGCCAGTAACTAAAAAATAAAATTGCATTGGGATTTCTGTCCTGGAATCTGACTTGTCACTGCACAAAGAGGAACAGCATTATGGAACAAGGAAAATTATTAACTGAAGATGCATCTATACCTTTTCTTGCATTTCATAGAGTCCCAAGAATAACAGACTTGAATCAAATGCACTCTAATTGGAAGAATCCATGCTAGACTTATAGTACTCGAATACTTCTACCTTCTGTTTATTCTTAATTTTCCTAAGAATAAGCATGTCAAGCTTCTAATGCTCGTGACAAAAATTTGAAGCAAAAACCTTATAACAGAGCCACAGGCTGAGGTCTATGGTAAGAGAATCTTTCAGGGCACCAGAAAAATTCATTTACTGTTTTATCTGATTTTTCAACTTGAAGATCCACAATCTGTTAAAAAAAGAAAATAGGGACCAAATTATCCCCATGTGCTTTATTCCCATATAGGGGACTGGAAACTCCATGAGTTCTCACTTGTTGAGGAGTGAATGGTCACCATATGGTGTAGCCAGTCTCTCTGCAAAATGTTTCAGAGAATAATGTGTCGGGTTTTGGGGTCATCTGTTGTTTTGATAATATATTTATAAATGGGTATAACACCGAGGAATGTGTTAAGCATTTTGGAAAAGATTGCAAAAGTAGGGAGTTAGAATTTAAAAATTAAAATTACTTACGTGGAGACATAGCATCAAAACGAGAGCATGGCTGTGTAGCCGCGCCGACTCACTGGCATGGCACCTCCTGCTGGTTGTCAGAAATTAGCTCAATTCTAGCCTCAGAGTGCCTCCTGCTGGCTGGTGTCTTCCTCCCGGTACCTGCTTTCTGTGAAGCTCCACCACCTGTAGCACTTAAGGCCTCACATCCCTCCCGGACCCCGGTGCCCCTTACCTTGGGGTGCTGTTCCATGGCAGTGCACCCACACTCTGGGTCTCCCCTCCCCAAGGAACCCCATCCCCCTATACCCACCTTGCCTCAGTGGCTACTGCCATTCATCATCTAGCCCCTTCTCTCAGGAGCAAACTGCAGTCTGTAATGGCCACTCATCACTGGCAAGAGGGTTGGACCTGCCGCCTTTCTAGCCCCCGCTGCCTCCTTGCAGCCCTAGTACTTCCCCTGGCCTTTAGCAAGGCCTCAGCCTGGGAACTCAGCAGGCCAGAGCTCCTCAGCTCTGCTTGCCCTTCCCCAGCCCCACTCTGCTCTGCCTCAGGTACCCTGCTTGCTCTCCCAGGCAGCCTGGTCCTCTCTGCTCCCCAGCTGGAGCAGGAGTCTCTCCTCCACTCTCTTAACCTGCCCTTTTGTCAGGGCCAGCTGTGCCCTAATTGGGTGCAACCACACCTGTGGCTGACTACCCAACCAGCCTCCCTTGGCTGCTTTTAACCCCTTTCTGACTGGAGCGGGGTGACCGCCCCGCTACAGCTGTACCCCCAAAAGCTTCAGAGCCGAGATCTTTATTCGCCACTCTAGTTCCAAATTTGCCTGGGTTGCAAAGAAAGAATTGAAATGAGTTTGGATTGAGAGAATTAAAAAAAAAAAAAAAAAAACATTTGAGGAAGCACAAGCAAAAATGAGGCATTCCAATGTGTAGGTGCATTTTAATTCAGAGGTTTTTTTTGTACTGGGGCCATCTGTAATGGATGCTTCTCCAGGAGAGATGGTAAAGGAGAACCCTATAAGCATTAGATTTCAGAATGTTCTCAAACTCTGTTTGGAATTATTTTGAGAGAGAGGAAAAAAAATCACCCTGATTACTGAACAAGATCCCAATAAAGATACTGGGCCAAAGGTTCTGCTGACAAAACTCCATTACAATCAATTTCCACCTCTTACAGCAGCAGCTGAGTGTCAGCAATGAGATCATAGCTGCATATTGATCCATTCAAGTACAAGAACATGCTGACCGTAACACGCTTAACCTCACCTCCTAAACAACTTTCTTTGTTACATTTTTTCCCATGGGAAAAGAGCAAAACATATTGGCATGCATCTCCCCTCCCCTACTAGCTGGGTTGCAGGTGGGTGTGGTTTGAGAGGAAGAGGAGGAGGAGAGAGAAATGGCACTGAAACAATGAAGTGTGCTAATAGTGGCTGGTGCAGCAGGTTGCCAGGTTGAGAGGAGGCTGGCACTGCTTTGTCGACGCTCTGACAGCAGTAGAACTTTAGACTGTGTGGTCTTGCCTCAGTCCTGTGGATACTCTGATTTTACACTGTTTTTCAGGTAGTGACTTATTTTAAATTAAGGAAAACTACATAGAAAAAAAGGACAAATATAAAGAGCCTGATCCCTATTTACACTATGCCCCCTTTACACCACTATGGTGGTATAAAGGGGTGTTAATCTAAATGACAATCAGACCCAAGATCTCAATGAAAAGAGATATAGGGGGCTCACTCTAAAACATTGTGCATCTGATGAGACACAAAATGGCAGCTACCATACAGCTGCCTCCTCCGCCTACCATGACAGGCTCCTTAAGTGTAAAGGTACAGTGCACAGAGAACAAAACAATCAAGTTCCCCTCGAGCTATGCACCTACCTACACCATATCGGTCATAGTGTCTGACTAATCGTTCCGTCACAGGTGGGGGTTAGTCCCCAACACACACACCTCTTGCACTAGCCCCCAGCCACAACCCCTCTCAGGTTTGCTAAAGGGATGTTCCCATCAGAGTGGGATACATAATTAGCACATAATTCAAAGTTCCTCTTCGACTCCTCTTCCGCCAACCATTCTGACTGCCCATTCCATGAGGGCACAAGCTTCCTCAGCGGCATTCCTGGCCCAGGTACCAATCCAGGGCCTGGTCCACACTACCCCCCCACTTCGGACTAAGGTACGCAAATTCAGCTACGTTATTAACGTAGCTGAATTCGAAGTACCTTAGTCTGAACTTACCACGGGTCCAGACGCTGCAGGCTCCCCCATCGATGCCGCGTACTCCTCTCGCTGAGCTGGAGTACCAGTGTCGACGGCGAGCACTTCCGGGATCGATTTATCGCGTCTAGACAAGACGCGATAAATCGATCCCAGAACACCGATTGCCTGCCGTCGGACCCGGAGGTAAGTGTAGACGTACCCCAGGACATTTGCAGAGTGGCAACCAGGTCATGGCACATATATTTTCTTCCCATTACGCCATCAGCCAGCAAGGATGCTGGTGTTTTTTCCAGCTATGTTGCAATCCACATGTCCATGAACTTTTAGCCCACCTCCTACGGCAGGGGTTCTCAACCTTTTTCTTCCTGAGCCCCCCACCCTCTGCTATAAAAACTCCATGGCCCACCTGTTCCACAACAACTGTTTTTCTACATAGGGAGTAGCAAGGGGGCCCCACGAAGCCAAGCTGCTCAGACTTCGGCTTCAACCCCGAGTAGCGGGGCTCAGGGCAGTGTGGCTTTGGCTTTCTGCCCTGGGCCCCAATGAGTCTAATGACGGCCCTGTTGGGAGGACCCCTAAAACCTGCTCGCGGTTGAGAACTGCTGTCCTATGGTACTGCTTGGGAGTCACCTAAAATGGAATGGACGTGTGCAAGCATACGAAGAAGAGAAAATGGTTACTAGCCTTTCCATATCTGTTGTTCTTCAAGATGTGTTACACATGTCCATTCCATGACCCACCCTCCTACCGCTCTGTTGGTGTTGGCTTGACAGGGAGCAGGGTTGGCTGGGTCCCCTATGCTGCTCCATAAGCGCGCACACAGCACCAGAGAGTGCTAGAGCCAACCTAATGGGTACCACTGAGGGAAAAAATGTTCACCGACTGTGCATGGGGCATGAGCACACCTAACATGAAATGGACATGTGCAACGCATCTCAAAGAACAGTTACCAAAATAATAACCATTGGGGATTTTTTCCTTAAAATGAAAGTAAGTCTTCAGATGAAATAGTTTATCTTAGGATAATGAAAGGCTCTCCACCTCCTCTCAAAGGAAACATGAGCCTTCTAATTAAAATATGAAGGTCTAATATGTAAACACCCTATTATTACTCAGCCCATAAATAAAAAGTTCCATCATGTAAACTGAATAGCAACAAATCATCGACCCTATAGCTTCCTGAAAAGAAACATTCGTTGTTCTCTGGATAATATTTGATATTCTGATGTTGGGAAATGCAGGTGATGATCTGTCATTTCTGTAGTTCTTAGTGAACCTTCCTTTCAAATACTAGCAAAGGATTCTGCTTAATATCTACAGGAAGGGAGCTTTGCTTACAAAGGGGATAAAAACTCTTCAGACCAAGGCTATAAAGTCAGAAATTCAGCAAACACTTACATTTTTCTTTAGTGAGGTCCAATTTTGTGTCAGTCAGTTTAGACACTGAATATTTCAAGTAAGCTATAGAGGCTGAGTGAATAATCAGATCTATATACAAATCAGGTTTGCGAGAACTATCTCTGTTTAAACAAGCCTTGTGTTATGTTGTGATATAGGAAAATGGGGCCCCTTATATGCTTGATATGAACTCTTTAGTGCCAGATGGCAGATATTTGAGCATGGAAACTCACCTTTGAATAGGAAAAGAACACTTGAGCACAGGAACCCAACTTTGACTAACAAAATAAATGAATCTAAGTTGAAATCTCATGAAAGGATAATTCATGGCTGTGTTCATTAATAGATAAAAATGCACCAATTACACTGTCAAAGGTAAACTGTATACTAAAATACCATTGAGGAGAAGTAAACTGCCCAGGCAGTATGTGAGGAACACAGCCACATAAAAGACCAAGACGCAGCTCCAAGGCAGCCAGCACAATTGCTGGAGGAGTTTGCCAAGGAGCTAGATGCTGATGGAAAAAATTAGCCTCAGTACATTGGCATCTGGAGCCTGTGACTGCCATCCAAAAAAGAAGGGACTGGTGCAGCGGAATTGGGTAACTGCACTCCAGCAGCCTACCACAAGTCTATTGTGGCTTTGTCATTTTAAAAAAAAATTAAGTGTTTTTAATTTTTAAAAAATCATGCTTTGAATGTATAAGAAAATGAGGTTGTAGGGGAGGCAGGAGAGAATGCGGGATTAGCCTGATAAAAGGAATAATTACCTTTTAATATATAGAAATATGCCTTGTTGTGTTCCTGAGTATTTGTTTGTGTTAACTCTGTGCCCATTTCACAAAGAATTATACACTCCATTTGCTTGAGATTCCAATGTATATTACTTGGGGGGAAAAAGCAATTTCTGAGTACAGCCCATGTTTTTACAATTATATTCTTTCTTTTTTTTTGGTCAGATGTAAGTGATCACCCCCTCTTGCATTCCCCAAGGTGGGGCCATAGCTCAAACAATGGGGGTGGAGCTGCCAATAAAGATAAATTACCAGCTCTAATGCTGAAAATGTGCTTATTCATAAAGGAAATTTACAAGAATGAGGAGATGTTATCTCAGACATTTCAGAGCACTTTCATGGGTTGATCTTCCTCTGATACACAGTGTTGTAGTGTTATGTGAAGGCCAAGTCTTCCTAAGATCCCATTTTCCTTAGTTTATAGTCCCCCCCCGTCCCCCCCCGGCCAAAAAAATTATCAAAATTTTCTCATACTTGTTCTGAGTTCATAAGTGAATATTTTTTTAATCTTTGAGCAAACTCCATTTAGGCATTTTGTTTATTCAGGCAAGGGAAAAAAATCCCATACATTTTTTGAAGATGATTGGCTAAAAGATGGTTTGGTTTTAAAACATCAGACTAAGCAACTATGTAGTTCTCAGTGAGGAATATATGAATTGCTAAATTAAATCTTTGTATGCAATAAAGAAGTTATCAATGAATGACAATAGCATAATGCATGCACATAATATATAATTTTTCTTATTGATCTTTATGAGGAGCTTCACATATACTGTGGGTACCATTAAAACTCAGCTTTTACCTCCCAAAGTAGGCGCAAAGTCAATAGGATGAAGCGTGTTGACATTGAAGTCAATGGGACTAATCACATGCTTAAAGTTAATCAAGTGCTTAAGTGTTTTGTTGGATGGATCACATGTGCTGCAATACATAGGAATGAAAGGGATTAGTTAAGGATCCAGTGCAAATATAATTTAACTCAGACTTTCTGGACTTCTTTCTGGCCCTCAATGTTATTTCTCTTTTTTTGGTGTTAAACAAGCCTGCACGTTCTATAAACAAGATGACAAATCACAGACCAGCTATATGCTGTGATGGAATATCTATAGACCTTAAACAAGTAATTATACCTGTTATAATGCATTCTACACAATAAGCAGGTATGGAGGAAAAGAAAAGAAATTTACTATATAGAACTCTGCACTAACAATGAATAATAATCAACATTATCTGAACCATGATATTAGAATTTGCATATAGGAGGGCATTCTATAGGGAATGCTACAAGAACTACAGTGAATTCTGATTTATTTTATTAGAAACTACTGCATGTGCTATAAATGGTAGATAAAAATATTTATTAAAGCTAACTTTTTTCTTAAGTTTTTAGTCATTTCTAAAAAAATGCTTATCACTAAAATTTAGAGTGGTGAAGATAGGATGAGTATATTAAAACAGGTCTTGAGAGGAATAAGCTCAAACTGATGGTTGTTATATTGATAATGACAAAGGCCCTGTTTCAGGAAAACACTTAAGTACTTTCCTGACTAGGGATGGACTTAAGCACACAAGTACATGCTTAAAGTTATGCATGTATGGTTTGAGCATTGGCCTGCTAAACCCAGCGTTGTGAGTTCAATCCTTGAGTGGGCCACTTAGGGATCTGGAGCAAAAATCAGTACTTGGTCCTGCTAGTGAAGGCAGGGGGCTGGACTGGATGACCTTTCGAGGTCCCTTCCAGTTCTATGAGATAGGTATATCTCCATATATTATGTCAGTCATAATTACAGAATATTATATGCACTATGATTTATGTTCTATGTGCCAGAGAAATCTTTTTGTTTACAAAGAAATTGTACTAATCTGTCATAAGAGATTAACATTTCCTCAGTTAAGGTTGTGAATCACGCTTTTTGTAATAAACATGATTTTCTTCTCTCTTTGCCCTCATACCTTCAGCAACCTTAAAAGAGACATTTCAACTTCAAATTTTGCATGTCAACTCTTTGGCTAGAAGACAGTGTTTTTGCCCAAATTTGAGGTGATCTGGACAGATAATTTAAAATACTTATCTCAGATAAAATAGGAGTTAAATAACCTTGTTTTGAAATTTCTTGCAGTTTTTTTTCCTGGTCATATCTTATAACAAGAATGGCCTGTATTTTTACTCAGGATAGAGGTGAGGTTTATTCAAAAGAACCTGGTGCATCACACCAATTCTAGGATGGGGTAAGAAATATTTGAGAAATTATTCACTAGAAAATTAGAACTGTCAGAAGGGTCCATCAGGTGGCACTTTTAAAGGCACCATGGGATTGCTAGTGTTCTAAGCTTTCATTAAAAAAAATGTAAATCTCTAGCCCTTTTACATGTGGATACATCTTTCACAATGGAAACTGAATGCTAGAAAAGATTTGTCTATCATTTTTTTTTACAAATAATTAGGAAAATTTACAGTTGTCCTCTCTCAACTTCCAACCTTTGATTCCTGTCTCTAGTCCCAGGTTTGCTTCTCTGTGGACCTTTTCAGGTCCAGAACAGCTGCAGTAGACCTTATTAGCTTCACAGGAAACATGGGCCCAACATAGGCTTTATTCCTGGTCTCATACCGAGAGCTGCACCCGTTCCTGTGGATTTCAGAGGATTGGTATGAAGGCAAAACTGGAATGGGGGGGGAAATAATCAAGGAATGGAGCACATGAGGCTGAAGGGAGGTGGGGAACTGACTCATGGAGTCTACTTGAGGAATAAGGAACCATTCAGAATTCCTAATTCCACACGGTTCCCTATTCCCTCCCTCTTCCTGTCTCCTGGTGTCCTACATAAATCCTGGTTCTCCAAATCCTCTAGGTTTCTAATGGCTGTTTCTTGATAACTACACTGTTCTTGTAAGTATTTTTAACCTTAAATTACTATCTGTACTCTCAACCTAAACAGAATTTAACTTTAACAAAGAATTAACAACTAGTTTAAAGATAGGGACAAATTTTCAGCCTTACAGTGAAGAAAAGACACTCTATATCGTCCATATATAACAAACCGGACTGAGTGTATTTAAAATTACATGTGGAAACCTCCCCTGGTAGCAATACAAGTCATAGAACTCCGATATCAATGAGAGTCCAGGCATTCATCTTTAAAACTACTGGCGGAATGGCAAGTCCTACAGCACAAGCCTCTAAGTTCACTTTTGTCTGCTGGCAAAGACTCAGTAAATGGAAATTGTCATAACCAAATGAAAGCAATCTAATTATTTAATAGTGCAGACACTTTAATAGATGGCAGAAGACTCAATGTAGGCTACTTTAGCTAAGTGAGTCATGTCTCCAGCTGGGCATTGAAGAATGCACTTCTCCAGCACCAGAAAATGATTTCTGTCAAAAGTAAGATGGTACTTAAGTATTAAAGTCAGAGGTGGGTTAGGTTACTAGTACAATTAATCATTCTAGGCGATTTGTCAGATTTGTTTTCCTGAAACCCACAATCCTAAAATAAATCCAAAAGCAATAAATCAGTTTTTACTTCTGTTTCTATCAGATGCTTCTATTTTTCATCATTCAGGGCTAGATTAAGGCATAGACCACTGAGACCTGTGCCTAGGATCCCAGTTTCTAGTCACACCATTGTTAGAATTTTAGCTTTCATTTAAAAAGTGAGTTTCTAGCCCTTGTGATTGTAAAGCAAAGTTTTAAAATGTGACTGGAGTGTACTCTATGCAGAGATGTACACCTGCATATAAGGACAGCCTGGAGCAATAGCTCGGAAAAAGAGGGAACTTCCCTGTGAATCTCAGTGGGATGTTATTTTCAAGACCCACCACTCTGGGTCTGCTCCACCAAGACCACCCAAATAGAATTCTCCACATGATAGAACACCAGGTCACTCACCCTTACAGGTACAGCTGGGCTACTGAGGTAAGTACTGGGGGAGACCCCTTGCTGCAGCCTCTCCATTTCTTGGTGGGGGATAAGGGAAAGGGGTCTCATGCTGCACCCCTACCTCTCTCAGAGGGGAGGATGTTCCCCTGACACTACCACTCCAATTGGAGGCAGGGTTATGGCATGAGGGCAGGGACACCGGGGATCCCAAGTCAATAATATGAGCCAATCTCCACTCATTGATGTTAATGTGTGTTTCCCCTAATCCTTTAAAAGTAATTAACATTGGCCCAGATTGTGCTGGCTGCTCTGTGGACCAGTCATTCTACCCCTTGAATAGCAGCCAGGCTTGACTGCAGTCCTGTGCTCCATAGAGTACCGGGACTGCTCCTTCCATGCACCTCTTTGGGAGAAAGACACTGGGCTCAGTGTCATGGCCTCACTCCCGGCTCTCGCTGTCCCATGGAGAGTGCCCTGTGCAGAGGGAGTAGTAAGCAATGCTTCCTGGAGGTGTGTAGCAGGGGGCATGCTACCCATCATGCCAGGTAGCTCTGGGAGGAATTCTACCTCTGTGACCGACTTCTTTGTGGAGCTCCCTCTGAGCTAGTGCACCTCCTCAACTCCCCCTTACCACTCGTGCAGTGTTACCTCATGATACTGCCAGGAGTGGTGCCAGGGTTTTTGGCGCCCTAGGCGGGGGTCCTTCCGCGCTCCCGGTCGTCATCGGCAATTCTGCAGCGGGGGGGTCCTTCCGCGCTCCCGGTCTTCGGGGCACTTCGGCGGCGGGTCCCGGAGCGAGTGAAGGACCCGCCGCAGAATTGCTGCCGAAGACCCTGAGCGCGGAAGGACCCCCCGCCGCCGAATTGCCACCCCCCCAAATCCTGGTGCCCTAGGCAACCACCTAGATCGCCTAAATGGAAGCGCTGGCCCTGGATACAGCCCAGTTACATCCATATTGTGGCTAGTAGAACTAAGTATCTGCACTTTAAAAAAAATTCAGTGTGAGCATATTACAGCCACCTGCATAGTGTCTGACCTTACAATCCCCTTGGTGCGTGTTTGGAGGGACTCCATATAACAGACTGAGGATAGATTTCACCCTTTTGTACCCCCTCCCTTAAGCCTGCATGGTTTTACTGACTGTACACATTTGTTACTAACCCGTCAAACCTACACATCTCATCTTGAATGATTCTCTGCTTTAAATTTTAAAGGATGTTTAAAATAGTCTGAAAATGTAGTGGCCCATTCTCCATCTTTCTCATGTTGAGTGGTACAGTCCAATAAAAATTAATGGGACACCTGGAGGGAATAATTCCTGCTCAACATAAGGGACACAGAATCAGGCCCTTAACACATAAAGGCGTTAATATTCAGAGATGGATTAAACTGATAGACTACAGTCTTTTGTTACTATTTTCAACACAGTTTATTTGTAACCCATTTATCATGTTTGGCACATAGCACTAACGGCCACAGCTGCACTAATTTTCTGAATGTTTTTGGTTTTTGTTGATGGAAGACTGCCCAAAGCCAGAGCTGGGCTCTGACAAATGAAGAATACCTTTCTGAACTACTATTTTGCACTATGTCAGAAATAACTTTGCATAGCTCATTATTTTTCCTTTATTGACTCCAAATAAGGAAGCATGTTATCTGATGTTTTATGAAGTAATGCGCACATGCTATTAATATGAGTAACAGCATGAGTTTTTTTTATTTGGGGGGATCTTTTTATCAACCCCCAAAGTGTTTGAAGGTGAGTAACTAAAAGCAACTCTAATGGTTTATTGGGTATATATATTTTTTTCCTTTAGTGACATTGGTAAAAACCCTACAAAATACCCATTTTTGGTAGCATTTAATTGTGGATGTCTGTAAAAGAAGGGCATTTAAAAGATTCAGTGGTGGTAGATTATAAACCCTTTTTTCTAAACATGCCATTACAATTTCCCATTATATTGTTGCAGTGGACTGAACATCTCAGCATACCAAATCTAAATCCATAAAAGCAGAAAATTAAACGTGGCTCCAGCGGTTTTGGAGTTTGACCAACAAGTTATCTTTATTAATGCATTCAGGGAAAGTCTCATTTTATTACATTATTTTCTTAACGATAAAGGCAGTAATGGAATCTCAACAGAACACACTAAAGGAATCTCAGTTTGCTGGCAATCAGGTCAAATTTGTGTGTGTGTGTGTGTGTGTGTTTGGTACAGAGTTCAGACTTGGCACTATCTAACTTACTGACTTCTGTCTTAAAAAAGCAGAGGGTTTTTTTCCTTCTCTGTACTTACTAGTTGACATTTTCTTGGCTTTAAAAGAAATTTTGACACATAAATCCCACATGTCAAATGATATTGTAAAACAAGCATCCAAGTGTCAGCACATAGCCCAATAGTCTGGGGAGTATAGAATAGAATAAGGAACACCTTTATGGAGTCTTTCATCTACCTCCAGCCATCTGCAAGTAATTGGAAACCAGTTTCAAATGAAGCTAGGTTGTTTGGCCTGCTAACATACACAAAGCCAGAGCATAAGGTTGAATTCATCAGAGCTTTTATTGACTTGCTAATGAGTAAATAAAGGTTTTATTTATTTATTTTTACCTGATGGACCATACGTACAGAAATGTTCAAAATTCTTTTTCAGAATGTTACAAATTCCATGTCAAATAACCTGCTGGTAGTTTAAAATTGTGTGACAATCCCTTAATTTGGTTGGTGGGCTTTGTGGAAATCACAGAGCCTCACTGGCTAACAAATTATCTTTATTAATGAATTCAGGAAAAAACTTTTTATTACATTTTCATAATCATAAAGACAGTGATGACATCTCAACCGAACACACCAAAGGAATCTCACTTTGCTGACAGTCAAATTTGGTTTCAATGCAATTTTTTGGATATTGGATTAGATCCGAGTTTCAGATAAGATGTTTGGATACTGTGACAAAGTTCCTCCTCTGCCTTGCGGGGTCCTGCGCATATTGGTGGATTTGCTTGCCTCAGATTCACGGCAGCCCTCAGTTTGGCCCCTTTTGTGGCTCAAATCTGCCTTTCCCTCAGCTAACCTCATCACTGGCCAGCATGGGGAAAAGGAAGAAGAACAATTCCCACAGTCTCTGCTGATCCACTAAGTGGGTCGGGGAACAGACCAGAGACCTTCTCTCTGGTGGAACCCAAAGTCCAGGTCAACTCCTCCTATGTTGGATCAGGAGTTGGGAGGTTTGGGGGGGAACCCGGGCCCGCCCTCTACTCCGGGTTCCAGCCCAGGGCCCTATGGATTGCAGATGTCTAGAGTGTCTCCTGTAACAGCTGCATGACAGCTACAACTCCCTGGGCTACTTCCCCATAGCCTCCTCCCAACACCTTCTTTATCCTCACCACAGGACCTTCCTCCTGGTGTCTGATAATGCTTGTACTCCTCAGTCCTCCAGCAATTCACCTTCCCACTCTCCGCTCCTAATGCCTCTTGCTCCCAGCTACCTGCACACACCTCACTGACTGAGGTGAGGTCCTTTTTAAACCCAGGTGCCCTGATTAGCCAGCCTGTCCTAATTGATTCTAGGAGCTTCTTAATTGGCTCTAGGTGTCCTAATTAGCCTGCCTGCCTGCCTTAATTGGTTCCAGCAAGTTCTTGCTTGTTCTGGAACTGCCCCTGTTACCTTACCCAGGGAAAAGGGACCTGCTTAATCTGGGACTAATATATCTGCCTTCTATCACTCTTCTGTATTGCACGATCTGCAGCCGGTTCTGTTCCGGACCGCGCCAAGGAAACATCTATACACGCTCGTGCTCCATGTTCTTCATGTCCTCACCCTCGCATTCCGCCCCAATACAAAGTGGCGGGACCTTCTGCCACCTCTGGAGGGTGAGGAGCCCCGGTGGGCCAGCCTTTATTCTGCTCTGATCTCGAAGCCCACCGGGGACATCAGTTGGCAGCTCCTTCACAGAGCCATGAGCACGGGCGTGTACTTGGCGCAGTTTACCCCTGTCCCAGACACCTGCCCCTTTTGCGGCATGAGGGAGACCCTGGCGCATGTTTACCTGGAGTGCACCAGGCTGCAGCCCCTATTCCTTCTCCTCACGGATATTTTGTTAAGATTTTGGTTGCACTTTTCTTCTCACCTTTTTATTTATGCACTCACTATCTGTCGCCCCACAAAGTCACAGGACCTCCTGGTCAACCTCCTCCTGGCCCTAGCGAAACAGGCCATCTATAAAACCAGAGTGAGGAGGTTGGCCGATGGAGTCTCCTGTGACTGTGGGGCCTATTTCAGGTCCTCCATTCGTTCACGTATCCGGGCAGAGTTCCTCTGGGCAGCATCCACTGGCTCCCTTGACGCCTTCGAGGAGCAGTGGGCACTGTCCGGGGTTCTCTGCTCAGTGTCCCCGTTTGGTTCGCTTCGTTTGACCCTTTGACCTCACTCCTGTCCCTGTTCTTTTATTAGTTGTGTCCCGTAATTTTTTGGTCTCCAGGTCCTGTGGACCCCCCCCTTAGGCTGGGGGGGGATCCTTTAGCAGTGGGCAGGCTTTGCCCGCCCACTTCCTGGATCCCAATAGGATCACTCTTCTGTATTTGCCCGCCCACTTCCTGGGTCCCAATAGGGTCACTCTTCTGTTGCCATCTGGCCTGACCCTGTCACAATACTGAAGGTTCAGAAAACCAAGGTTCATCTGTATTCTTGAAGGCAGTAAAGAACCTGTAGGGCCTCATTTCATGACAGCCCTCAGTCACAAAGGGCTGGTCCAGACATGATGATGAACTAATTTCTGCTTAAGTGAACATATTGTTTCATTTTTGCCATGTGGTAATTGATTTGTGAATCAGTCATGCAGAACTCAGTAAGCTTCTCATCTGATGTCAATCTCATCAATTTGCAAAAACAGCATGAGTTGGGAAATACCAATTCTTGTTTATGAATTTAGCTCAGAAGGTCATTTCAGTTCTTAAGATTTGGAAAAACAGCAATTGCTTTAGCTTTGTAAGTAATACAACTCATTATTCTAGACCACCAATGAACCCAAATGTTTAAGAAATACAGGGCCTGATTCTTCTGTTACCTCAGTGTAAATGAGGAGTAATACCACTGAAATACAGGGGCTTGATTCTCCAGTTTGCACCTTGTATAGTCATTTGCATCTTTGAGAAGTGGGTACAAAATAGGAGTAAAACTATTGGATTAGAATCAGAGTGCTTTAAACCCTCTTACCACAAATGTAATTTGCTACACACGGTGCAAAACAGTGGAGAATAAGGCCAGTGCAAGACTAATGTACCTAAGAGGATAATCAGGCCTACCACCTCAGATGTGCTTTTGCTCTTCATTAAAATATTCTGGGAGTTTGTTGGTGTTTAATACAAAAAATTAAAAAGGGTGAAAATGGTACAAAATGATATTTTCACAGATTTCTGGGTTAGTGTCAGGGTTAATACTGGGGAATGGGAGGACAGAAAAAAGCAACAAACAGAAAAGTAAGAGTATTGAAAGTTAAATCAGTTTAATGCTGCAATTTATTTCATGGACTGTACATTAACAGAACATACACGTATGCCCACACATGTGTATGTGTGTGTGTGTATTTTCCACTATGTTGCCTTTACACTTAGATGTGTTAGGCTAATTTATTATTAACATAATCTAATGTAATGTATTGGATTTTCTTAATGTAATCAATATTTGAATCTATTTGAATGGCTCAAATTCAGGGGGAAATTGGTACAAACCAAATAATACCTTTTGTAAAACCAGACATTTTTTGGTAAAAATCAGTAAAAACCCCAAACAAAAAGCCTAAGTGTTAACTGTATACAGTCTGGGGGAAACAATTCAGAAATGCTGTTACTGGAACTTTCACTCAGGTCAGTGGTAGCTAGAAATCATGACCATCTGTATGGTTTGGTGGCCTGTGTGAAACAAATGGCTGATGTGGGGGTCTCATTCCATTTCTAAAGGGACAGAAATTCACACCATCAGCAAAACGGCACCTTATTTGCCATCTAAGCAGATTGGCACAGAGGCTGAACTGTCTGGAAATAGTAGCTTTTTGGTCACCTTCACCCACATAAAAAAAAGACCCTCCCGAGGTATAATAATAGTGTGAGGAAGAGGAGCTTGAACTGCTACTGCCTGTGATGTTCCTATTATGTGGACAGAGGGATGCTTTCACTCTCCAGGACAGTGAGACAGACCCCTTTTCCTCAAAATATAAGAAAATCCCCCAAGCCCAAGAAATTGAATTTATGGAGCATGTCCAGGCACCTACCCCCACCTCTAATGTTACACTAGTGACATAACACTCAGGTTCACAAAAGATTTTAATGTGCAACCTTTAAATATACTGGGTTGTGACCCTCAGGACACCTGACCGCTGCTTGGTGCAGTCCTCAGTGGGGATAGGAACAAAGATGGCTGTATGCTACCTTTATGCTTCCTGATTCTGGGGCTTGCCAGCAGCTGCTTTGGTTAGGCAAGGACTCATTCCAGCAAGAGGTGACCAACAAAGTGCCAGGATGTTCTAGTTCTACCCCCTGCATTGAAGGAACTGGCAGAGGATTGCATAGTGCCAGCAGGGCTGGGTCTGTGCTATCTGGGGTTTCTCATATGTTGGCGAATCCTTGGGTAGCCAGCTAACATGGTTTTGCAGCACTCTGCACCAGTGGTATAATGTGAAACAGTCATAGTGAGGCCCCAAGGTTTGGCCCACTTTGTTTGGCATTATTATTTCATGAGAGGCGGGTAGATATGTGAAGGATTAGTGGATAGAGCAAAGCTTTGGACTGTTTTAATTCTGGCTGCACTGCAGTGCACTAGTATAAACCCACTTCTACAAATGGATGAAAAAGCTGGGACTTGCTGAAAACCACATGCTGTATTTGAGTGCAACTGGGTAAATGAATCATATGCAGAAAATGACAAATATATTCCATTAGCTAAGTTGGTAAACATATTACAAATAGTCTTTGTACGGATCCAGCCTTTGTCTAGGTATATGATTTTATTGAAATCAATCACTATCAGTAGAGATCATCAACACAAACGTATGGTAGCTAGTGTATAGGAACTGGGTGGTATCCCTTTAAATAATTTGTGAGCTCTCCAGTGGCATTCATTGTATTCTATAGTTTAGAAGCTGCAAGAATCCAAATAGAGTAGCAGTGTATATATTTAGCTAGGCATTGCATGCTGTGTCTATTCAGTAAACAAGGTTATTTGGACCTCACCATGCTCACATGTTTTTTTTCATATTACTCTAGTTATTTTTTAAAGGCAAAAGGCAAAACAGTAGCGAATTTATAAACCATTTAAAACTGATATTGATTTTGGGAAGTATGAAATAATGAGGCTAGACTGAAATCAATGGAACTTCTTCTGAGAATAAGTTCTATTCACGTGAGTAAGGATCTTCAGGATCCCAAATCTACTGGGTCTGATTTTCTCTTTTATTTGGTTTGACACCAAATAGTCCTTTGACTTCAGTGGTGTTACTCCAGTTAACACCGTATCAATGAGTGGAGAATTAGAATTTTATTAAAATTAGAATTACAATTTATTTATTAGAATGTAGAATTAGTGACCCAAAGAAGAACTCTGTGTAAGTTAGAAAGCTTGTCTCTCTCACCAACAGAAGTTGGTCCAATAAAAGATGTTACCTCACACCCATTTTGTCTCTCAGCTAGAATTAAACCTAGCTAATGAAATCAGTGGGAGTTTTGTCGTTGTCATCTATGGGTCTGGCTCTTAGTTTTTTAAGCTCATTAGTACAAAGACCTTGGGCTGTATTCTTGGTATGTATTATCTGCTTTGTGCTCCTCTGGCAGTACACAGAGGATGGCAAACCAGTTTAGCCAGCTACCTGGGAATTCCCCAAAGAGAGGGGAACCCCTGAACTTGTGTTGCCAGTGTGATACTGTGGCTAGGAGAGCAATTGCAATCATTGTATGTATAAACAGGGAATATCGTGTAGAAGTAAGGAGGTGTTATTACAACTATATGTTATTAATGAAATCATTTCTGGAATATTTACCAGTTCATGTGTCCAAAATGCTTTCCAGAAGGATGGTGACAAATTTGCTAGAAAAGAGCTACAAGAATGATTTGAGGTTTGGAAAACCTGCCTTACAGTGTAAGACTAAAGAAGGTCAATCTATTTAATTAATCCAAGAGAAGGTGAAGGAGGTGACTTGATCATGGTCTATAATTACCTAGATGGGGAGGAGATTTGTGATATTAGACTGCTTTGTAATCTAGCACAGGGTTTCTCAACCTGGGTCGCCAGAATGTTTCAAAGGGTCGCGTGGCAGCTCCTGTCCCATGGGACTGGCTGGGCTTGCCTCCCTGCTCCATGCACTGCAACCTCTGGGGTCCCAGCACCACTCAGGTTTGGCCCAGCCATTATGATGACAGGAGGCCGGGTAGGCCAAATTTGAGCGAGTGGCACTGCAACCCCATGAGCCACGTACCACTCCACTCACAGAAATTTGGTCTAGTTAGGGGGGTGGAGCCAAACCTGAGCAGCACTGGAACCCCAGACATTGCAACTCCCGGAGCAGAGAGCCAAGCCCAGCCATCCCCACAGCACAGGAGCTGCAGGAGCCACCACTGTGGGGCGAGTGCTGGGCAGGACCCAACCCCTCTGTAGGGGCAGGATCTGACCGAAACCACCAGGACTGTAACAAGGGTGGGGCAAGCAGGGCAGCAGCCCAGAGTGCAAAGCTGTGGGGATGGCTTGTGCTGGTGATACTGGGTGGCTCAGGCCAGCCCTGCATGGGAGGGGTCAGGGAGGGAGTGCCAGTTCAACCCCTTGACTCACCTCCAGTGGGTCACCCAGCCTGTCTAGGTTGGGGGGGAGCAACCAAAAATCTGCAGGGCACGTGATCCCACATGCCTCCCCCACGCATCACCTCCAATAGGGGGCACAAATATCCTTGCTCACTCTAGGGTTGCCAACTTTCTACTCACAAAAATGGACACCCTTGCCTCACTGCTGCCTCGCCCTTCCTCCAAGGCCCCGCCCATGCCCAGCCCCTTCTGAGGCCCCACCCCCACTCACTCCATCCCCGCTCCGTCGCTTGCTCTCCCCACCCTCACTCACTCGCTCATTTTCACGGCTGGCTCAGGGGCCTGGGGTGCAGGAGGGGGTGAGGGCTCTGGCTGGAGGTGCAGGCTACGGGGTGGGGCCAGAAATGAGGTCAGAGTTCAGAAGGGAGATCCAGGCTGAGGCAGTAGGTTGGGATGCAAGAGGGGGGTGAAGGCTCTGGCTGGGGGTGCAGGCTCTGGGGTGGGGCCAGGGATGAAGGGTTTGGGGTGCAGGGGGGGCTCCAGGCTGAGGTCGAGGATTTTGGAGTGCAGGAGGGGGATCAGGGCTGGGGCAGGGGGTTGGGGCCTGGAGAGGGTCAGGGGTGCAGGCTCTGGGCGGTGCTTACCTCAAGCAGCTCCTGTTAGCAGCTGCCATGTCCCCACTCCAGATCCTATGTGGAGACGCAGCCAAGTGGCTCTGCATGCTGCCCTGTCTGTAGGTGCCACCCCCGCAGCTCCCATTGGCAGCGGTTCCCAGCCAATGGGAGCTGTGGGGGCGGCGCTTGGGGCTTCGGAGCCCCCTGGCTTCCCCTATGCTTAGGAACTGGAGGGGGGGCATGGCGGATGCTTCTTGGGAGCCACACAGTGCAGAGGCTAGCAGGGAGCCTGCCAGCCCTGCTGCGCAACGCCGCCAACCAGACAGTCAATGGTGACACACACACACACACACACACACACTCCCATACACCTCTCTCACACAGGGAGGTGACCGACTGGTACCTGGCATCTTCCCGAGGCAACACATGGGGTGGGGATGCAGGGTCACATGCCTTCCTACCCAGATTTCTGCCAGGGTTCACACCAAAATGTGGCCAGCAGCAGCCTTTTGGCGCTGTGTGTGCGGAAGGGCAGGAGCTGCTTCCAGACACAGGGGAGGAGGAGGGAGGGAAAGGATGACCTGGCCTGTATCTTTGCAGAGCTCATCTCCTCTTCTTCTCACCCCCCCCCCCACCCCCATGTGGCTGGAAGCAGCTTGTTCCTTCCTGCCTGCACAGTGTCGAAAGGCAGCTAACACCTCCCGGCTGCTGCTGGCCACTGACATAATCCAGCCGCCACCGGCTACAGCGCATGCAGGAAGGGGTTAAGCCCTAAGGATGCATTGTGCACCAGGACCCAGGGAACCTGACTGCAGGGGCTTCAGCGAACCCAGCCCGAGAGGTGGCTCAGCAGGGGAGGGTGCCTAGGGGATGGAGCAGCCGGGTGAAGAGGGTGCTAAGCCCCCATCTCGGGGGCTGCTATGGAGCCTGCAGGTTCAGGGTGTGAACAGGCAGGAAATCACTTTCTTCCCCCCTCCCCCCCCCACCCCTGCCACTCCAGAGCTTAGCTGAGGGGCAGAGAGGCTTCCCCATGCCAGAGCTATGCAGGGCTCAGCTCTTGGCCAGTGCCCTGGGCTGGAGGGTCTTGTGTTTTCCTGGGGTGCCAGCCCAGCCAGAGGCAGTGGGGGAAGGAAGGAGCCTGCCAGCCAGACTGTTCGGGAGCTGAGCGCTCTGACCAGGGACTGGTTCTCTGAACAGCGCTGGGAGTGGGATGCACCCCGCCGAGGGGGATGTGGACAAGCAGCAGGGCTGGGGAGGGGGTGTGTGAAGGGGCAAAGCAGGGAGTGGACAGCGAAAGCACATAAAGGGTTGATGGGTGGGCAGCAGAGGTGACATGTAACTAGCCACCACCTGGCACCTGCCCACACTTACCAGCCACTGCAGCTCGCACAGTGCAGCCAGCACATGCCGAAAACAGGATGGGGGGGCATGGCCCTGCTGCAGTGGGGGCTGCACTGATGGACCAGCAGGGAGATCAGCCTGGCCCCACACACTGCATCTTTGCCTCACCACCAGCCTTACATACCCACCCCCATCGTTGGCCACTGTACCCTATCCCCACCCCTGGTGGGCAGGTGGCTGATGAGCATGGATCCAGCCAGCAGCAGGACTCGCCAGTACTGATGAGGAGGAGATAGAAAATACGGAACAATTTGCCTGTTTTTAAGAAAAAGTCGGGCCACCTGTATTTAAGCCCTCTTGTAGGACTGTCCCTTTAAAAATGGGATATCTGGTCATCCTAATCATAATAGTCACTTCTGGACTTAATAACTATGTATTCTTCAAAGTGCCATGTACACCTAAGTAGCAACAATTATAATAGTAAAGTTCGCTATTTGGAGATTTGACTCCAAAACCTTTTTCTTTTCCACTCTGATTTTAAATACTTTGATATAGTTAAATCCCCAGATTTCTTAACAAAAATGCTATATTAACATTTTCTTGACTGGGCTTTCTCAGTACTTATCCCACTATCTCATTTCAGAAACATCAAAACTTAGTTAAATTAAAAAATAATTAATAATGATTTTGCCTTGTCCCTCCTCAGTGCACCCGAGATCTTGCCTTGCCGAGATCTAGCACAATGCAGTGCCTGCCATTTCTTATTGTTTAACTGTGCAGTTTAAAATATAACAAAATGGATGTTTCTATGAAAGTTCATGTAAATACCTAAACATACAATGTGGGCTTTTTGAGAGTTACTTTATTTAGCACATAGTGCCTGTTAATTCAAAATAATGGCCGATATTCATTCTTGGTGGAACTCCACTAAAATCCATGCAGTTATGTTAAAGAGGAATTTGACCCAACGTGTTTATTTTCATGAAATATGAAATTATGATTGACAATTATGGTACATCTGAATCCTGGTTCTCTGGTGGACTTTTCCATTGCGAGTCATCTAGAAACAGAGATCACGTGACAAAAATAATTTTTTAAACATACATTGTAGGGCTTGACATTTAAGACATCCTAGGTCAAAGTCTTTCTTGGTGTAAGTAGCTCCAGAGATGCCAATGGACTTATACCAACAATAAATCTGGCCCACGCATATAAAACTCTTGTGCAGCAACTGGGAAGTTGTGTAATTGTGTTTGGCACTAAAAAAATATGTTGCTTTTTGATAGTTCTAAGAGGTAAATTTCATTACTCCCCACAAAGAGTATATGGACTACTCACATTGCATGCAATTCTTCCAGTTCATAAAGACATACTAGGAACAATACTGATTTTATACTTGGGTACAGTCAACAAAACATACTAAAGCACTTAAAACAGTTTATTGATGCTGGCGGTTAACAACAACATGGCAAAGCCAATTATGCAAACTGCATATTGTGGCGTTCTCAACGTTTCTTTCCCCCCTTTTTTTTTTTTGGAGCTGTATTCTACAGAAAAAAAACAAGTTAAACAAATGGAAAGCAGCTAGCAGTAAGGTATGTTTCTGCGCACAACTTCAATTGTGTCAGGCCAACATCAAGTGATAGATTGTCAAGTTTAGCCAGTTTCACTCATTTTGCAATTAGAAGTTTCTTCAAACC
Organism: Emys orbicularis; assembly: GCF_028017835.1. Taxonomy (NCBI): domain Eukaryota; kingdom Metazoa; phylum Chordata; order Testudines; family Emydidae; genus Emys; species Emys orbicularis. Next base: position 62,870,327 of record NC_088687.1, on the reverse strand, counting down.
AGGAGAGAAAATTTGCATTTGTTACCTCCCAAGGTCTTGGGTTGTTTTCCATTATGTTGGTGAAGCAGTGCAGACAAAAAAATAGCTTAAAAACCATCAATGAGTTTCAAGGCATTAAGTTCTGTGGCAAATTTTATTCCCTGCCTATTTCTCACATCATAGATCAAATACTCTGCTGCAAACTGTACATATTCATAATATATAGAGTGACATTTACAAAACTTAGTTTCATTCCACAGAAATGCGTAACAACAAACCAGATGTGCTTTCAACAAATTATCAATCATCATTGATCCTCTTTGTCAAGAAAAGCAGAACAAATATGAGAAGAAAGAAAGAGACAATAGATTGTCTGGAGGCATAACAAGAAAGCTTTCATACTATATCATCTTGCAGATTACTACATTTATACACAAGGGCAGAATATGCATTATACACATATAGATGCCCCCAAATATATTTTACAGTAATTTCCTACCATATATTTTTCTTATGGATGTGGTGGTGATATCCAGATAAGTTACATTTATTTTGCATCCATGATTGACTCAGCTGCATTCTGCCCACTAATTTATCTCCACCAGGACTCCTGTTTCTATGGCACACCTTGGAGCAATTTTCAAATAACTGCATTATTTTTAAAATCACTAGTTACAAACAATGTTTCCTTCTTTTCCCCAAATGTGTAATTTGCTACCAAAACTACATTATTATTTTTTGCACAGGATGGATAATATTTAGTCATGGATCAGTGACAAGGAGGGGAATTCATACACAAGGTGTGCTTAGAACAATAAATATGGTAAATGGGAATATATGTTAACATCCTCATTTGGTAATTAAATGCACCAGACGATAATCAGACTATGCTCCTCACAACAGGGACACTTTATATTAATGTGATGACAAAAAATTAAAATGTAACTCTGCAGGCAGCCAATGAACTTTGCAGCAACCTAATTGCTTGAGAGAAGAGGTGTCTGTATATATACAGATGGTTAAGAGATCATGTGCCAATGGATGGCACTGAAGAAGATACATAATTGTTTTTAGGTGATCTAGGAGCAATAAAAGTTGTTGTGCTCTGCAACTGGCTTCCATATTGCAGCTCTTTACATAGCACTCTTGACACCATGTGACTTCTGTGAGCAGTAACTGACTAGCAAATATTTAAAAAAAAAAATTTGAGCAAATTGCTAGTGATCAATCCATAAAGTAAAAACAAACTCTCAAAGATTGCGGCAAATAAATTGGAATAAAAAATAATCTGAGGAAATCACAATCTGTTTGTGGTCATACTCTGAGTAGCAAATAAGGCTAAATTCATCAAATAAAATGATTCATTGTGAATTATTTCTCCAATTCAAACTAGACCTAGGTAATTCCCGGCTCTCAACTGTGTGCTCGCTCCTCCATCACTATGCTGTAACAATTGATAGAAACGGAGATTAGTCATACAATTACCCACAAGCAAAGCAACTGCATAACAATAAACTATACCCTGTAAATTAACCAAGTCACATTAATTCACATGCTTTATGTCCAGCATAACTTCACTGTCCATGTAGCATGAGTACAGTATTTCTTTTTCCAAATCCAGTGGTCCCCAGTGGTTTCATTTAAGGTCAGGGAACTCAAATTTAGAGACTGTAAGTACAGGAAACAAAAGGCTATTGCATGCTTAACCCCACTTCTGACTAAAAAATGGATCAACCCTGATTTTTACCCGAATAAAGGATATAAGTAATCTTTTACTACTTTTTCAACAAGGCACTAAAAACTAAAGGAACATCCTTGTCAGTCTACACTGTAAATCAAGTTAATCGACAAAGTTTTTTTACAGACATAATGCAGACATTGGCCAGATATTTTTTTACTTCTATTGTTTCTTTCTATCTTCAGTTGTATATTGTTATGCAGTATGTCTTTTGCTTTGTCTAGACTGGGTTAAGGTTATTCCATCAGTTCTAATATTTTTTCCTAGTCAATGTCACATAAAACAAAAGACACCCCACTAAAGCTTCATCTAAACCTGGATTTGAACTGAACCTCATTTGGGGCTCATAGGGTGACCAGACAGCAAGTATGAAAAATCGGGATAGGGGTGGGGGGTAGTAGGAGCCGGTATAAGAAAATGACCCAAAAATCGGGACTGTCCCTATAAAATTGGGACATCTGGTCACCCTAGGGGCTCAATGAAGTTCAGTTAACTTTTAGCCCTATTATTTTTAGAGACTGGATCAGACTGCAAAATTTGATTCCTGACCCTGATTTTGAACATCCAAAAGTTAGGGGCTTTCAGATTTGGGGCTTTTAATGTGAGCAAAAATTGGATCTGGATTTTGAACACCCAATGATCTGGAGTGGTTCAGACTTCAGTTAAGTCCTTTATTAACATAGATAAGTTTTATTTGTAAAATCAACTCTTTGTTTGAGTCCAGATCCAAGGACCATGGCAGAAGTACTGGATATTTATGGAAAGCCCAACTCTACAGACTTAATTGGTTCCAGTACTGTTAAGTCTCGGAACTTTAGGGTGCTCACTAAACTGAATGAGTTGAAGTTTGCCTATTGTTTTTCAAAGAGATGAGATGACACGTCCCCATATAGTACAGTGGAATGGATGCTGTATATTACAGCTGCCATGTATTGTGTGACTCCATGAGTGAGATTATATGCAAATTGTTCAATGGGCTATTTTGCATATATGGAATAAATTTGCAATAAGTTCCATTTATGGGCAACACCCCTCATCCAAAGCAGTGGTGGAGGTAGAACAGAAAGTTGCATTAAAACTGGCAGTTGTGGCAGGGGTATGTGCTTCAAAATGTCTGGGAGCCCTGAGTTGGGTGGTGTTTCGGTGTCTGGAGGAACCTCAGCCCATTACTGAGTCCCTCTTCTTCTGTCCCCACTGCCACCTTTTCTGTTTGCTGCTGCTGCCATCACCACCTGCTTGTTCTGGCTGCTCCTGAGATGCTCAGATCCAGCAGGTGGAGTAGCAAGAAAAGAGGCAGAGAGGCCACTTGGCTGCTTGCTCAACAGGTACAGCAGCCATTTGTGGCCAGCAGCTGCAATCACAGGTTATTTCTGCAGTCCAGCTGGATGCATGAGATTTCAGATGGGCTCTCCAGGAATGTGTGACAAGGCTGCAAAATATGTGAGTACTGTGCAAAATGTGACATTTGGTAGTCCTGGATTAGGGCCAAGGACGCCCAAAAGAGTTTAGATTGCTGAAACCTTTAGAATTTTTTGAAAACATTTTAAGTGATCACAAAACAAAAATGGTTTAAAAATGAATAAGCAATCCAGGGAACTTAGTGCAACTACCATAAAAAGTTCTAAAACTCAATGAATTAGTGGGCAGCTTCTTTACAGCAAAAGTAAAATCTATTTTAAAATTTTTTTAAAGGTTTTCTTGACTGACTGTGTTCTCAATAGCTTGGATCCATTAGTGATGTGCTTTGGCCCATGCTTTCTCTTTAGAATCCCCTTTACTACTTCCTCTCTCTCTCTGGGGAAAAAGCCTGCCCTCTGCTTGTGGCTGTTTGAGGAGGGAAGGTGTGGCATGGAGTAAAACCAGCTGCATGGAAAGTCGTGCCCTTATTGGTGAAGCCGAGCAAGATTGTTCAGGGTGGCAGAAGGGGAAAGTGGGTGATGTGCTTATTGTCCTTATTGATTCTCCAGAAAAGAGCTATGACCATTCCCTCTAGTTTTTGCTTCTGATTTCAGCATGTGAGCAGGACTTAGCCACATGCTTAAGCTGGCAGATCCTGTCCCTTTGGGGGCATGATGTGTTGATGAGCGTCATAACTGTAAGATTCCAGGTTGTCCCTGTACTATTACTTGGTTCATGGACTACTATTTGAATGGCTAGCCAGAGATGGGATCAAAATAAAACCAGAGATGAAAACAGTCTGTCCTACCTATCTGTCTGTCTACCTACCTACTACCACAGGTTTTGTAAAGTGACCAACACCAGCATCATCTAGACATCACTCAAGCTCCTTCTTTCCCAAAAGAGTGTAACAGGAATAATCCTAAACCGTTGCTCTGTGCTGCTAAATTGCTATCTCATTCCCCCTACAAAGTACCTACGCGTCATTTGTGAGCAAAATACTCTTTTTTTTTTTTAAATATATATATATATATATATATATATATATATATATATATATATATATATATATATGAATATGAATATGAATATGACCAGGCCTGCATAATCAGATTGTAAAGCTTGTTCTGGGATCCATCTGGCTGAGAGGAATCAATATAATTTAAGACCATTATCATTAATGCATGCAACTTGAATCCAAACCAGTTCCATCAGGAAAGTTTGAACCTATACAGCTTAAATTTTCAGCATCAATCCATTCTGTAAAACCACATTGTTAATTTTTATTATTATTTATTATTTGTATTTTAACAGCACCCTGGGGGATTAGGGGCCCTATCAAGGATTAGGGCTTCATTGTGCTAGACCTTGTCTGAACAAATAAAAAACACAGTCTTTGCCCCTCAGAGCTCAGAGTTCTTAACATATCAGGGGATTTTTTTTTTCTGCATGAAATAATTCAGGCCTATAATGTTTGCAAAAAATTGGATTGTTGCATGAAAATTAGCTAATTAGATACCTGATTTTATGCATAAAACTTGGATATAGTGAAAAACTCTGCACGCACAATTTTAGAGGCCACTTTTGAAAATGTGTCCCATAATATTTGACCAGATTTAAGTCACACCATGCAACTCTACTATAAGTAATACATTTCTTATAGTAAAGAAATTCATGTAGAAATAATAAAAGTTTTGAGTGCTAAGACAAAGTAAAACCAGCTGTGTAATATATATATTTCTTAAAATGTATATATGCATAAATATATGTAAGAGTGGGGTGTGTGTGGGTGTGTTTATATATATAATATACTCTCATTGCACTGGAAAAAAAACTAATTCAAACATAATCCATTACATAAATCACACACTTTAAATTATTTAGATAAAAACAGATGTAGCAAGTTCCTACTGCAATGGTGACTTTTAGCAAAGTGTGTCTTCCTCAGAGCAAACATAGAGGTGGGAACAATGGGTCTTATTCTATTTTCATTAGTAATGTAAATCCAAGGTAGCTCTGATTTCAGTACAATCTAGGGTACAACTGGGAGAAGAGTCTGTCCCAATATATTTTAAAATAACATTTACGAATTTTTGTGTGATTTGAACGTCCTCTAAGCCTAGCAGGGAACAGTTTGCAGAAGCAATAGCTAATATATAAATGCAGTTCTTACATGTTTGCCCTCCCCTATACTGCCAGATATGGTATATGCTGTTGATATTCAAAATATATGGTAACTCCAGAAACAATGTTGCTTTCTGATTGCTATTGAACTTGTTATTTATTAGCCAATTGATCTTTTATTTTACCTTATTTTATTTTAGGTTTGGATGGAATCACTGTAATCAGGTTCTTTTTGTAGAGGTTGTTTTTCTTCCAGTGTCTGACATGTTGTAGCTTTTTATATGAATTCTCTTTCGTGGAAAAATGACAATTCTCTTCCCAGTTCCTCTTCTCCAGACCCAGAATACCCTGCTTAGCTTCCATCAGCCAGGGGCTTAGATTCCATGTCTCCTTGTGAAACCACTTCCGCTATTTGGCAAAAGCACTTCAATACCAGCCCACAATACCTCTTGTGAAACACCTAAGCAATGAATTACTCAGGGGCTCTGCTAATGGGCATGCCTTTTCTCCATCTTTTATCCATTGCTCATCATGAACAACATTTATTTAAAAACTGCAAAACGTGTTTGGAGAGTCAGGTACGAACTTAATCTATTAAAACCTATGCAAGAAAAAAAAGTATCATGGCGTGTGGAAACACAGCTATTTAAGTTCCAGGTGCTTTTACATAATGACCACTTAGCCCTTGATCCAGTGCCTAGCACGGAGTGCAAAGTTGTTGCACTTCACCACAGTGTAAGAAGTGATTATGTGTGAGGGCAAATAAAATTAAGCATTAGGCAGGGGCCTCTGCACTGAGCACAAGAGTCTCAAGCCCTTTGCACACCAACTTCTTTACCCTCAAGATGCAGGGTAAAAGATGGATCCATATGTGTCTGAGCAGCCATGAACTTGAACACAATCCCAACATGGACATTAGATGTTTAGCTATACACTCCCCTCTTGGTTATAGTCCTGCTGATATGCAGGTTTCATTTGGTTGCCATGCCATAGTGCTCTCATCTGTTCAGGGTTGGGTTCCTTTGTACATCCCCTGTCTTACTCATCAGTTTTATCTGGTGCTTATTTGTGCAATATTCTGCACCTCTGTTGTGCAGTACGAAGCTCTCTGTGGAAAAGGAAGTGCCAGGGAACCCAGAGCCAGTGTAGAGGCACAGGAGAGTATATTCTTAGCTGGTGTGAATGGTGTTATGACAACTTACACCAGTTTAGGATCTGCCCCAGGATACCAACAGAGAGACTTTCTGCAGATACTATACTATACATATGTCCAGGGATAGAACCCCCTAGTTCATTCTTCAGGAAACAAAATCTGCCCCTTTACTAAACAGAACCATTTGGGGAAATTCCACAAGGGCAACTTCAGAGTTCCCCCCTCCCTAAAGCCTCATCCCTTAAGGTAAAAAATGAAAGTATACTGTTCTAGACGTAGCTGCCATTTTGTGTCTTCACATATTTGCACAGCTATGTAGTATGAGAAGGTCATAAACATACATATCTATCCCTTCTTGATGACAACTCTGCCACCTCTACAGTTTTACCTTTTTATGCTGGAAGATGGCAAAATTAAACATCCCTCTCTGTGCCCAACAACACCAATCACATGAACATATCCCCTGTGGAATAACGCATGCTCAGAGAAAATACTTCCTTGGCCTCTATAAGGGCCATTGGCTACTCTCATGCTCAGAGGTGACTAATATCGCTTTAAGTTATTAAATTCTATATTCTCCTTCTTACTTGCTGTAGCATGGTAGGAAAAAATGTGATCTTATGTAACTAAATCATAATGGAAATTTAATGTAATGGTACTTTATAAAATCTTTTGGAAGGTCTATTTAAAAAAGTCTTCCACAAACGAAGTGTTAGTTTCAGACATTAAGTTCACTATGCACTAAGATTACTTACACAGTTTAAAATAATTAACAATATATTGACTTTTTAGGGTAAAATGTATTCAAGGTGGATTTAAAGGAAAAACATACAACTTAATAGCCATTGTGGCAATGTGAAATGAAAGATGCTTATGCCAGGACAAAAATCATACTGCATGTTCTTGGACTAAAATACATAAATCTTTCTGTATTATCTGCAGCTCTCCTCTTCCTTCCCCGTTCCGCTTCCCCCTCCTTTGTTTTTAAAGAAATCCAGAAATCACCACAATTCTCACCTCAGTTCATGGTGCAAGTCTGACATTTTGGCAATACTTCCTGCTGAATAATAAAAACAAGTTTAATTCCAAAGCTTTGGTATTACATTTCGTGGCTCAGCCTATCTGGTATCCTCAGTTGGTGTCAAGAATTGCTTCATGTTAGAGCCATAATATTCACCTCAAAATAACAGTGTTCATTTTTTCCACTTGATGAAAATCTGTGCTGTCCCTTTAAAAAATGTATCATGAAAATGAACATTCATAAAATATGAGTCAAGTTTACTTATACCTTAATCAAATTCTAGAGGGTCTCTGAGGGACGGTACTTTCACTGCAGCTGTGCAATGTGAAGTTTGTTCCAGTGCTGATTGAAAATATTTTTGTGCTTCCTTCATTTTAGCCAATCAAAACCCCAAGGTATTCGCTGTTGGCTGAACATTTCCATTATGCAGAGTGACAGTGATAGGTCACAGAGATGGTGCCGAGAACTAACTAGCAGATTTGAAACAACCAGAGTCCCAAAACTTATTGCCAGCCCTGCGTTGAAATCCTTAAGAGTAAAATGCATCTGTCTTTCTCATTGTCCATTTTTATCCCACAGGGGATTAGCCAGTACCATGTTTGCATGCAAATGCATTTTAGATTTTTGTCTGTAAAAACGTTAATATGATTGGGTGTTGGAGCTTTTAACTCTTTATTGTATACACAGTATGGTTGCTGGACTGAATTCCCTTTTTTCCCCTCCTCTTTTTCTGTCACCTTTGCCATTATGGCTGCTCCTGAAGTCTATGCAGAAACTTCACCTGCTTCACAACAGCGCATCTCACCAAATAAGTGGCATTTTTCACCAGAAGCACATTATAGCCATGTGCTGTTTGAACTCCTCTGGTTTTCACTTGTTTTCAGGATAAACTTTAAAGAGTGGTAGTTCTGAGCCCTAAAGAGTTTGGGTCCTGGCTACCCTGGAAACCCCCTGTCTCTCTCCTGTGATGCCATGGCAGTGCAATCAGCTGACAGGACCCAATTTGAATGGGAGGGGGCTTGTGGCTGGGCAGTGGATGGTCCTCTACTCTGGAACCTTGGTCAGACAGGGCCCAGATTTGATGACCTTCAGGGTATGCTATAAGGTCTGCTTATTTTACCATGTTTTCCCTCAGGAGATGGGTTGAAAAGGGGCATGTTTATGTTCAACTGGCTGAATTATAGTTTAATTATGCTGGGCGTTAGGGGTGTCCTGAAGTGCATAATAATCCACTACAATATTTTGTATGTGCTTTTATGAATAATGTGCAGGTCCTCAGATTTTAGATAAATTAATAAGGAAAACAAATAAAAACAAAAAGCCTGCTTCTGCTTCCATTGAAATCAGTGGCCAAACTCCCCTTGGTTTTCAAAAGAAGAATGGAACAGTCCCAAACTTCTTAAGCATTAGACTAAGATACTCCACTAGAACTAATACGAACATACCCAATTCTTCATATTTAGGGGAGGCAACAAGCTGATTGGTGTATCTTCAATTTACTGAATTCTATACGGCCCCAATACAGCCAGGTTCTCAAGCACATGCCTAGCTTTAAGCATATGAATGGGACTATTCCTGTATCTAAAAGTTAGGCATGTGGTTAAGAACCTTACTGAACTGTGGCCAGTGTGCACACACAATCACTTTTAGGTGCTACTAGTCAGGTATTCTGCAGTCTTGGAGTCCAGACTCCAACAATCCATCACTCTCAAAATGGTATATCTGGTGGCTTTTCATAGAATCATAGAAATTAGCAACGGAAAGGACCTATTACGTAATCTAGCGCATCCCCCCTGCCAATATAGGATTGTTCCTCATTCACGGTATATTTTCCAGTGCTTTGTCCAGTCCAGTTTTAAATTATTCAAACGATTAGGCTACCCTTGGGAGGATATTCCACAGACTAATAGGTCTCACCACTAGGACATTTTCCCTAATATTCTGCCTAAAAATTCTTTTATTGTTTTGCTGTCTCAGGAAAACTTTTTGGTTATATGTCATTGTCAAATTAAATGAAAAGTCAGCGTTTTCAGCATCCAGGACTCCCCACCTCCCTAGTACTTCATTTGATTTTCACATAGCTCTTTGGAAGATTTGTTATGCTGCTTTACCATTTCTAGCCAGAATAGACTTTCTTCTTATGAACTCCAAAACCCATTAGGTTGTTATTAGTGGCAGTAAGTACGTTCCATCCATTGCTGAAGACATGTGAAGTGATCCAACTCTAGACACCACCTGAACAAAGTCACTTAATAAAGTAATGGAAATTGGGATTAGAATCCTCCACATTTTTTCTCAAAAGCTGCCGGATATTTGTAAGATGAGAAATGATATGAAAAATGGACTACACAGCAATGTCAAGTTGTTAAAATTAAATTTGCATGGGTTGATAAGATCATTTTTGTTGGCTACGTTTCCAGCCATGGCCTCTAAAGTTTCTCCCAGAAAAAATGTGCATGTAAGTTGTGCAAGAAAACAGGCATTTGCCAGTGCGCATGTGTGCACACATGATCATTGAGTAGTTTGGAACCTGCCCTCCAAATTTGCACATTCACAAGCTGTTTGGATGCCAGCAGAAAATGTGGCCCTCCATCTCTTTATTAAGCAATGTACCACATGCCTAGCGCGAACATTGAATCAAAAGCAATAACACAGGGCGTTGTTCTCATGTATTGCCTACTTTTTAAAAATAAGAGTGGGAATTTTCTTTTTAATAGCTTACATTTTTGATTGTTACGTACTGTGAATCTCACCCATTCAAAATCCAGTTTCATTTCAAAATGGGACACTAATCTCTGGATTCTGGGGATGATCACTTGTGATATTTGCATTTGTCCATAGCCTATGAATAAGACAGTCTTAGAAGAAGCTGAAAGCATTTGAAACATGTACATTCTTCCCAGAAAAGTAATTATATCCAGATTCAAAATAAAAGATGCTACTAAAAATTTATTTGCATACACCAAATCTTGAGCAACTGTGTTAAAGATACACAATTCTGGGCATGGGGCATCCCATCTTTTGAAGTTTTAAAATGTTTGCAGCTTAAATACTTTACCTGTCCTTTTACAAGCAACAACTCTTAAGAGCAAAAAGAAAAAGAGAGAAAGAAAAGCATACCTGCAAAATAAATCTGGATTTCCCTTTTAATTCTTCTCTCAGAAGCCTTTTGGCAGCATCGAAAGGCCAGCAGTGAATATGTTTTACGAGATTTACAACCAAGGGCTTAAAGGGCTAGCTTAGTTTTTTAGCATTTTAATGGCCATTTATGAAGAAAGTAAAATGCTCTGTTACATTCTATATCCACAAGACTATAAAAGCACAGAACATTTTTATTTTATATAGCTACAGTACAAAGTTTTGCAGTGAACCACCAATTATGCACAGCAGATAAAGCAAACTTTGGACCAAATCCTGCAATCCTTACTCAGACAAAACTCCCATTGACTCATAGGGAGTTCTTTCTGATAGAGGACTGTAGGATTTTACCCACTGAGTTTTAATCTGAAAGCAGTTAGTACTTTTCACTCCACATGTGAACAGAAAACTGGTCTGATTGTGGAGGTCCTTTGCAGTTGTTTCTCAGTGACATCACTTGACATGACCTTGTTATTAATTTATTGATCTATTTGTTGTCATTTCTGTGGCCTACTTTCTCAAGGAGAGCAGGGGGAAGCCATTGGAAAGTGACTAAAGGTTGTGCACCCACCAGGTTGTGCAGCCACCGCGGTTGTGCACCCACTGCGGCACCGCTACCACTTGGGAGTAGAGGCCAAAGCCTTTAAAAACAGCTCTACCTTTTCAACCAGAGTCTTTTTTGTATTTTGCAAGGGGAAGGCAAGGGAGTAGGTAAATGGTGGGTTTTGTTGAGTGATGTTTTTTGGACAGGAATTATGTAGGATACAGGGGGAGTTAAATGGTTTGTTGATGGGGAATAGGGAGATGAAGGTGTTATGTACAAAACTGGAATTCTACTGTTGGGATATTGGGAGGGCGAGAGAGAGGGCCTATTGTTTAGTTGCCTGGAGAGTGAGTCTTTGGGAACTTTTCTTTGATTCTTCCCACACTGCGTCTCAACCATCTTGATCTCAATGGCAGTAGGGACTGGGTGTTTTGAAACCCCTCCATCTTTGCAAGTGTGAAGTTAAGAAATGTATTATAGGTTGTGGTACAATTCAAAGGAGCTTGGACCATATTCTAACTTGTTGCAGGGATGTGGTGGTTCTTTATTTTTGTGTTGTTAGGAATGTCCTATTAGGCACAGTTAATAGATTTAAGGAAAAAGGAAAAGATATTTATGTAGTCTCCCTCCTCCTCCTCACTGGGATTGAGAGGTCTAGGGTTAGGTTGGTGTGATATGGTGGAAAGGTAATTTTTATTTGGGGTCTTATTGGGACTTTCTGGAAGTTTGGCGAATTGGGCTTCTTGCTGTTGGGAACATTTCCATTACTGAGAAGAGATTTAAGATGTCCTTTGTGACCTACTTCATAAATTCTTACTTGGGTAGACAGCTGATGAAGCCATGATATTTTGATAGACACTATAAGACATCTAAGCACGTTAAGCATTGTTGCCATACTTTGGAGATATGTCAGGGTTTGCTTGTCATCGCTGATCCCTGTTGTGACAACAGAGAAAGATAAGGGAAAATAAGACTTGCATCAGATGTAGGCCAATGACATTTGCCATTGATCAAACTCATATTGATTTAGGCCTTATCTCTGGACCATACGACATCAGCAGGCAGCAGCCTGGCTCTTTTTCATGCAGTTTAATGCAAGACTGGAAGATAATAAAAATATAATGCTTTATGATATCATCATGGATTGAGGCCCCTGACTTTCACATAAAACCGAATCCTGGCTGGATGTTGCAGCAAGACCTTTGTTAACCCAAACTGGTACTCAGTTCAACATGAGCCTTGGGAGGTTTTTGGACTTTCCGAAACTTTAAGAGATGTGTTATTTATTTATTTATTTATTTATTTTTACTGTTTAACTTTTGTAACATGGTAGCATCTCAAGGCCACACCCAGGTTGGGCCCCATTGTGCTGGAACAGTAAAAATACATAATAAGAGACAGACTCCACTGCAAAGAATTCACCGTCTAAAAATGGATTTGTCTGAGTTTATCGGACATGATATATTTGGGAAGAATTTTGATAATGTCCCTCCCTTGCACCTTATGCTCCCTAGCTGAATTGACTGAGTTTTATCCAGCCTGGTATTGGATTACTCAGGCCTATTTTCATGGATAACATCAATATTCATGTAGATAAAAGCCTTTCTGGATGGGTTTGGTTGCTCATGACCACCAGGATATCTTTTGGGGTGATTGCTATATAGCTAGTGAACTATTCTGTTGATGGCTTGATGGTATAATATGATCATCTGTTGTCTACAACTATCAATACAATGGTCCATGAATGTCCTCTTCCCACATGTCATTCTCAGAGGTCACATTGGTATACAGGTAGTCTGTGACTGGTTAAATGTTTATAGCAAGGGTTGGTTTGCAGGTCACAATTGTCCTTTTCCAAAACCAACAGATTTTGGAATGTAGAATATTTTAAACCTTATGACATGAAGGCAAAGAAGGTTTTGTTCTCATTCATAATAGCATCCACAAAGCTTCATCCAGTGGAACTGTTCTGGTGGTGGATAGCTGGGTGCTTCCAGGCTGTCATCACTTTTGAAACTGAGGTTTGAACTTTTTTTTAAGATAAGACTGCTATTGTTTGGACAGAATGACCATGCTGATATGAAGAGATCCATGTCTGAAGAGGATAAACATCACATCAGGTCTGGTTGACTTTTGACCAGTTCAGGTAGCTGAGGTTCTAGTTGGGTGAATGGAACTTTCAGCTACTACCTGTGAGGAGGACCCATGCCTCTCATGGCAGTGATAGTGAAATCAAATGGAAAGGGGTTTGGTCCATGGTTGTTGGAGATAGTTAGGAAAGTATATGTTGATGTTGATATCCTTCAAATGTGCTGTCCTTGGCTCAACAAACCATCTCTGGATAGCAGTCATTAATGCCTCAGTGTGAGAATGAGGTCTCTGAGGAGACAGAGTGTTTTTTTTTGAGATGTGGTGCCATCAAGGTGATGATGACATGCAGTTCTACATCTCCTTTTTCATTTGACCGAGCTGGTATGGCATCTTTGCCTTCCTAATGTCCTTCCTGATATTGCTACTTGGATAAGTGTGAGCTGGATGAGGCTCAGTCTGGGTAACAGGGGAAAGTTGTGGTGGCTGGTTGGGGGATTCAGCTAGAGAATATGGTGTGCTGATGGTGCCTCAGCCATACATTTGACTACCCTTCCTCAAGGAGCTCCATGATCTAGGAGTACGTTTGATTGCTTCTGGAGACTCATAGAGTTTGAGGGACAAGACTGTCTATTTCACCTGTGCTTAGCATGATAATCAAGACTGTTTTTCTCAGATGTGGACCTTGGCACAATAATCCAGACTGTTGGCACCTCCACGTTATGATACTGTAGTGCACTCTTTATGGTGCTAACCTGTAGGGCCGCTGCAGCAGCAGCTTGACTGGTTGGCTGACGGAAGCATGTTGCAATGGTGCTGTAGCTTCCTATTTGCATCTGGGTGCAACTCAAGCCAGGTCTGTATCAATTATGTGGTTTGAATCTTAATTAGATTAGGCCTTTTCCTCATTGAAATTTTAGCCATTGTTGTAGCTGCACTAGTTCAAACCCCTCATGTAGGTGCGTTATTTCAATTTAAAAAGCGACTTGCACTGAAAGTGAAAATCAGACTAAGGCATGTTGGTGTAGATTACTTTTTACACTTGTGCAACACATCAACAGCAAGGGTATGTATTGGCACAGCACTGCTACAGCTACACCAATGGCTAAAACCTCAAGGTAGACAGGCCTTGAGAGACTGTCTCCCTTCCCATATACCACCATCAGGTGCACTCTTGCTAGATGTTCTAAGATTTGAACATTCAAGTGTTGCAGGCAGGTTGTTTCCAGCAGTGGGCCTGGAATCTGGAATTTACTTCCTCTGTTGGTCCAACAAAACCCAAATTTAGTTAATCTAAGACATAGTGCTCAACTCATCCATTTACTCAAGCTTTAGCCTGAGGGTAGTTTAGGTATGCTTAGACTCTGGTTGTTTGAATGTATATATGTGCCTAAAGATATAATGGACTGATTCTGATCTCCCACTGGCATAAATCATGAGTGACGTCATGGAAGTCAGTAGAGTTAAATTGGTATCAAACCAATGTAAATGAGAGTAGAATCAGGCCCATAGTCATAGTTATATTTTAAAAAAATATTGAAATGTTACAAAATAAAATGTGGTGTCTAATTATTTAGGGCCTGGTCCTGCAGACCCCATGCAGGTAAAGCTTCAATTAACTTCAGGATGGGGGCCTATCGCTTCATAGGACTGATATTATTTCTGACAATGTTTTAGGTCTGTGGCATGGAACAAGGTAAAGGTATGGAAATAATAAATCCATTGAAGTGGTTTATTTTTGAGCATTCAGAGCTAACCACTGCAAACCTACCAAATAGTGAGTTCATTTAATTGATTAGAACAAGTTGTGCTGTTGAACTTGATTATCTACTGTCAACAGACATTTCAGCCCTTGCATTAAAAGGGAAGGTTGCTGATGCCTGCATTAAAATGGGTTTCCTTTCATATTTCAAAGCTGTCAAGGCCATTTGATGGGGGAAGAATGGTTTTAGGATTTAATACTTTTGCAATTAAAGAACCATTTGGAACACTGTTTGAGAGAAACATAGGGAGGGACATAGCTGGGGACTGGGCTACAGCTGTCTGCTGGGTTCTCAATGTGGTGTGCATTATCTGTGAGTTATTAGCTTTATTTTTATTTTACCACCTAACATTCCTGTTCAGAAATGTACATCTAAATAAATTAGACTAGGACATAATGTCTTATATCTGTCTTAACTCATGTTTCTCAAGAAGGAGGATATTCCCTGCTCCTAGCATTCAGATCTTCCTGGCTGCTTGGAAGTTGTGACAGTAGTTGAAGCCAGCATTAACAGTCTTCAGAGAGACAACAAATTATGAATGCTCTCATGCAAATCTGGGTGTTACACAATTGTTAATGGCCTGTGAAGCTCAGAAACTATGCCTTTGATATACTACAGTGGGATTTTCAAAAAGCACTCAGTGCTAGCCTAACTCTGCTTCTTCTGAAGTTACCACTGATTTTCAGTTGTTTTAAAAATGTGGTGGATACTACCAATAGCTAACAAAATGTATATTGATCCTTCTTGATTAACTCATTTGTGTTTATCAAATTAAATTTAGAAATGTTTAACATAGTGGGATGAAATCCTGACCCAGCAGAAATCAATGATAAAACTCCAACTGACTTCAAGAAGTGTAGGATTTCATCCACAGAGTATAATATTTTGTTAACATGCTGTGTGATTACTAACACAACTGCATCTAAGGGAGAATTGTGCAGTATGTTACAATGAATTATACATACTGTTAATTTCTCCTTCATGGGCAAGATCAGCTTGGTCACCCTTTGAATTACCACCTGCTGAACCGTGCTGTGTAGACCAATAAATATGTTCTAAAACAACCAGTTTATATCAGAGAATGACCCATAAAGGATCATAATGGATTCAGACAGTAGTAATACAATATGATACTAAAACAGTCTGGGGACTATCAGGGGATGGCTATGATATATCTGGCAGGTTATGAATCTCCAAAGTGCTGCATCACAAGTCCTGAGGCTGTTCAAGTGCTATTGAATTTGTGACTCACTTTCAATTAACACTAATGTCTCAGGGACTTCTCAGACTTCTGTTGGACTGCAATTATGTTGCTCAGACTAAACCTATTAAATTAATTACAGCAAATTAGGCACTGCTCCCTAGTGACTTGAGGCCCGCTAAAAGGCTGCTATGGTAGCTACTAGAGATTTGCCTTTACCTACTGCTTTTTGGATTTGGGTTTTCTTGCAGGTTCATCTCTGAGCAGGGATGGATTCTTCCTTGATTGATCAGGCAGTTATTACTAGATTAAAGGGACTGATAGAATACTATTACATGGACCAATATATGTTACTCAGGGGGACCCAGAATTACTTTCTTCAGTGTTAGTGTACTGCTAAGGGCATACTGCTGTAACGGCATTGGACTTTCAGGGAGGCTTTGCCATGTGAAATCTGCTAGCAGCTTCATTAACACAATTGGAAATAAGATTTACTAGTAGCACTGTTCAAGTTGTTTTCTTAAGAGATGGAGTAAGTGCTATTCTCCTGGAGCCCTCTTGCATTCTGAAGGTTCCCCAGTGCTGGCGAAATGGAGAATGGAGAAGACTGATGTAATATTCACCATTATTACTATTAGTCATAGTCTGGTAATGACCAAATCTGCTGGACACTACCCCTACACAGATGAACACACAAACCCTAATTTGAAGTGCTCACAGGACAAGCAAGGCAAGGCTGAGGGAGAGTTTTGAACTCCATTACAATGTTCATTTTTCAAAACACTCTCCTTCATCTGTTGTTCAAAAGCTGGTCATCCTAATACCTCAGCCTAAACAGATGTAAAATACGGAAAATTAGCAATTGTGGGACTTGATGGCTTCTGGGATTGCTAATGCATTTACAGAGCCTTTTACCTCAAGGTTACTAGTTCTAAAATGGCTGGATCAGTTGTAACCTTAATTAACCATTTAATTACCTGTGTGAAATGAAAGTTGATCTCAGTCCTGTTCCCATGGCCACTTGAGCATATCACAAAAAACACTGACAACTGGCAGGTACTGCACAGAGGCCAAGGAATACATTGTTATGTGGAGGCTGAGTTACCATTTCAATTTTGGGAGGGTGTAAGGCCTAGAGAAAACAAGCATAAATTTTGCGCTTCCACTGCGATTGTCTGTGCTACCAGCCTGTCCTGTGTACTGATAGAAGGCTTCAGTGTCTAAGGCTGTCAGTGTGACTCTGGCACTTTTCATAAGCACTACGTTTACTTCAAAAGAATAGTGAGAGGGTTTTATTTAAAGGGCTCCTCAAAAACATGGGATATTAAATAAGCAGGCCTCAATTCAGAACTGAAAAAAATCTGCACTGGAAGAAGTTCTATGTATGGTTTATATATCTTGGCATCTACTTTCATGCCAACACAGCAGTGCTGAGTGGTGGTGACTCATTCTTGTCTGGTTTATTTAAAAGTAGGGGGCTAAGAGGAATAAGAAAATTAACACAGCATAATAATTTACTTTTTATTTTAGAAATAAGAGTCCCTGTGTTTTCTGTTGACTAGTATTAAGCACAAGGCCAAATGAAGAGATTTGATTACAAAATGTCTAGAATGAAGTATTGCTAGCTTAGTGTAGCTTAATGCAAACTGTAAGAATATTGCTGCAAAATGAGCCTTACATTTTATTTTATAAGATGATGACACAGGTATTAGTGTTATTCCCCAGTGACTTCTGCTAAAGAAAACAAAAAGTTCTATATTAATGTAACTGTCCTTAGAGATTTCCTGAAACAAGACCTAAAGAGGTAGTTTAATGGAACATTTTATTCCTAAACTCCAGGATTTTTTATTTCAGTTATTAACCTGAAAAATAGAAGTCAGATGTTTCCATTTATAAATATTTTATTGAAAATGCATTATGAGAAACTTTTTAACCCATTCTCAAACAACGTAGTACCACATTTACCTTCTCCTGGCTTTGTGAAAACTCAGATGTTTATCATTTCATTTCTTAATATAGAAGTTTAGCTGTGGTCAGTGATATAAATTTAGGGCATCATTGAACTGAGACTTATGGATTAAAATATTTCTCCTGAACCGTTGTATAATGTGGTAATTATAAGTGGAAATGGGACTGTGGTCATAAAAGGCCTCTAAAGTTTTGAAAAACTACATTTGAGGCTCTTGGAATAAGTAGGACCCAGCAGGTAATGCTCTTAGCAGCGAGGGTTCTGCTTCATATTGTGGTTGATTAGGAAAAACAAGCTCTGGTAAGCAGACAGACGCCTTCTGCAACTGCCAGTGGCTTGGTTCACTGACAGCACTCAAGGCAGAACAGCCTCAGATGCATCTTGTGTTTCTTCTGGATACCTCATTCTTTCTTATCAGTGCCCTTCTCATCTCCATATTCTTTCTAGGACATTGATTTCCAAGAATTCAGAATGGCTCATTAGGCACTTTTTTTGTTGGTGGTGCTGATTAACCCCTACAACCCATTGGAGCTCCACACATTCCTTTACATAAATGATCTATAGGAATTGCAAAGGCTCTTTTGGAAATTGAATAAGACCCTTAACTACTCCAATAGGTTATTTATATTTAGGCAATGTGATATCTTATACTTAAATGTGCTAATATGTTTGTGTCATCATTTCTCCTCAAAACACCCTCTCCCACCCCCCCCACCCCCTTTTTTTTTTCTTTTTAAAGAGGTCTGTTCAGATTCTTGGGTATGAAAACTGAAACAAGTCTCTCACCCTCAATAGATAACTTTTGGCTAACCTGCCAAAAGTGCCAAAATAATGCAAGTACTGTATTAAAATAGATCTCAGGGACCGTGAGATTTCAGTTCTTCTGGTATTATTTTAAGAACTTGTTATATTTTTTTTAGTCATTTAAGAGTCTGCTTTAAATATAATACAAGAATACATCTTAAAATTGCAATATTTCCCTAATTTTGCATTTGAATTTTTTTGGTCTGTTTGCTTTTTTAATTTCTGGAGGTGTGCAATAATTCTACTTTAATTTTGTTTCCTATTAAACAATGACACTGTGTAATAAGAAATAAAACTAAAACCTTATACTAGAGATCTTCTTTCATGCAGAAGGATTGATCATCCAAAACTGATCACAAAAAGTGAACACCAACACAGCGAGTAACAATTTGAGGTCATGGTACAGTATGTGCAAATTAATTTTTGTTTTACTTTATTCTTTGGGTGTATTTCTTTGTGAAATATGTAGGAATTCTGTTTAAGGAGGAAAGACTACTTTTTGGTATATTTTCTTGTGACCTCAACATGCAGTGTGCATATGTATATATACAGTATACTTAAATAAATGCTTATTTGGCCTTCACTTAGTGCTCTTCCTTTGCATATATCTCACTGTGAAGCTTTGTTATAGTTTTAGCATGGATCCTGAACTTCTTACTGCCTGTAACTAATGTAAATCTATTATATATTTAAAGTGAAAAGCTAATTTTAATAGGTTTTCTTGTAACCTAAATGTATATAGTGTGCAATTTAAAACAAAAAAAATCATGTAACTGACAGAAGTGCACCAATCATCGCCATTTGATTGTATGTCATTCCCCTTCATCTGTTTGTGTCTTTCAGACTGTAAGAACTCCAGGTTTTTAGACAACCCCTAACACAATGTGGGCCTAATTCCCATTCAGTCTTAGGGCAGTACCATGGTATAAATGTTTACATTCTGCATGTATATGCACACCCATGTATTATATACATGTGACAGGCTGTAGCCTTTAGATGCTACTCCACTATGAATGTTGATTAATATTAATAATTTGAACGGAAGAGTAGGTTCCCTCACATACACCAAAAAAGAGCAGCTGATCCATTCAACATACACAGCCATGTACTGGCTCTTTTGTCTGAGACCCTCTGGAATGTGAGAGGTTTCTGCTCTCCACTCTTCAAAGGGCTAAGTGGAGTTGCTAGCATCTGCAGGAACCTTTCATTTATTTACAGTGGACTCAGGAGAAATTGACCTGAGTTGGTGGGGAGGGCCACTCTGTGGGAGAAATGACTACAGTAGATGGACTTGGGGAACCTGCCAACATCCTTCTCCGCAGAGAGGTCCTCAAATCCAGAGGCTTTAGTACTGTGTTTAAACACTTTTCACAAAAGGGAGGGGACAGTCAAGTATGCTTATAATTATGTCGTGTCCCCTGCTCCTTTCTAGAATTCATCTCTACACTTGTGCTAAAGCAGGATCTGAGGTTCACCCCTTGCCAGAGAATTGTGCTCCAGAATCTCAACACTCATTCCTAAATAAATAAATGCTTGCTTGAGTCTGCAGACAGCTTGAAACAATAGCTTTAAGAGCTGTGAACTTCTCCATTTCAACTCAGCTGAGGCCTGGGTAGCTGTGCTGCTTGGAAAGCATAGCAAAAAACCCCATCCTCATAAAAATTATCTCGAAGGAATTTTGTGGCAAGGAGTATTTCTAGCTATGAACTGTACTTGTGTGTCTCTCTAAGAGTATGTATGATGGGGCTATACAAACCCCACACTGGGCCCAGAAGAGTTAAAAGGCAATACTGGGCCCAGATAGCCACACCCCTCCAGCACTGAGCATGCTCCAACTGGAGGCTTGAGTTAAAAGGAGCTCAGAACCAAGGCAAATGGGCAGCGGACAGGCTGCAGGAGAGATAAACATATCTCTGGGAAGCCAGACAGAATGTTGACCCTGAGAGGCGGCACAGAGCAGGTAAGGCCCATAGGCAGTGCCTTCTCCAACCACTGTCCCCCTTTGAGAGCCGCCAGCAGCTTTGGTAGGACTCTGCTCATTTAGATTCTTTTGTTAAGTGATGGACTGTAGGGGCCACACCCCAGACTGAAGATGCACATAGGTAGGAAGTAGCTCAAGGCAGCAGACTTAGACTTGCTGCAGCGAGGACCCTGCCAGTATTGCTTCCCACAGGCTCTATGCTGGGATCTGGTGGAGAGGGAGGTCCTGGGGGCCCCCAACACAGCCCCTTTAAGTGCAAAAGCCCAGATATGGCTGGAGGCCAAAACACTCCTCCCGCTACTACCCCCCAACAGAGGGACAAAGGGCTGGAGGTCACGTGTGCTAACTGCTAGGCAACCTGGCCCTTGGAGCCTCTGCTCCCTCCCCCCAAGTATAGTATGTTTACACGGAAGCTGGAAGGGTGCTTCTCAGCACAAGAGATAGACATGCACTAGCTCTGCTTGAACTTGCCTGCTAAAAATTGCAGTGTGATAATAGTAGTGTGGGTGGTGGCTCGAGCTAGCTACTAAGTACAGTCCCATCCAACTCCCTAGGAACGTACTCAGGGAGAGCAAGCCTGACAAGTTAAGTAATTTATTTATTTATTTATTTATTTATTTATGTACTTAAGAATTTTGCTGAATTGGGGACTGTATGACAGGCACGACATGCTTCAAAATGGCTGTACTATAATATATGCAATGGGACATCACCAGCTTTCTCTGGCAAAGGCCCAGAGGTCATACTGCTGGTTTCTACAACAGATGCAAACTATGTAAGTGATTTTTTTCAAGGGTAGTTCCAAAGGTGGTTTGTTCCAGTCAGCAATCCAGCACAGAGGTCATGAAGGCATGAATCACCATGACAAGGTCAGTATCTGGAAACAGAAAAAGATAGAAACTTTGAAATAGTTTGGAGATTGAAAAAAGATACTGTTGGCCACTGCTGAAATCTAGTCTTATATATACAATACATGATCTTGAGTCTTTAGCATTTAAAACTAATTAAAATGAAAGTGAATTAAATTGATCTAATAAACATAGCCTTAAACTAGTAAAACAAAATGCCATGCTGGCTGACCTGGCAATGATCATGTAGTCTAAGTGGCATTCAGTTTTCTGGAACATCAAGTTATTTCTTAGTCTGATGTTAACCGGAAAATATTTTACAGACCTCTCTCAGTAGGTTACATTGGATTTGATTCCAGTGTCTCCTTGGGCAGTAATGCTAATGGAAAAAAAAATGCACATCTATGTTGTTTTAGCTGCTGTAGAATAACAGGGAACTCAAACCTACAGTACACACTATCACCTCGTCAACTGGTAAATTACTAAATAGGAATTTTATGAAATTACTTAATCAATGTTTGTGCAGATGTCTTCCAGGAAAAGCACTTTTGTGTCTGTTTAACCCCTTTGTATAACAGATGGCTAGATACCAGTCATTTTCATTTCAACCAACCAGACATTTATATTTTAACACATCTTCTTTGAGCAGTTATTTGGCATTGTAATCTATCCAGTAAAATTGACTTAACACTTTTTCTACTTTGAATAAAATTAACTTTCATGCAATGTTCTATTTATTTATTTATTTTACCTATGAACAAAGGAACTCATAACAGGCATTTAGGACTCAAAATTTGTATTTCATTTTAGTTTGTAGATTTAAAATAAAAACCATCTGCTATTGTGATTTATTTTTATTGTGATTCTGTAATGAACACTAGATTGGTCCAGGTCAGCTGTTGCTTCTGATTGGGGTGGGGGGACATTGAAATTAGGATATTGGTCATATTTTTGACAGCCTGATACTTTTTTTTTTTTTTTTTTTAAAAGAAGTGACTCGTAGTTAGAATTGTGTGACTCACTGATATTTTTGGTTTGGTGGCCGAACTGAAACATTGAGGGGGAGGAATTGTTTTGGGACAATCCCCAATGAAAACTTTTTTAATTTTCTGGCAAAACAAAATTGTTTGACCAGCAATCAAATTTTCTCAATGTTTAGTTTCACTCAAAATGAAACTTCATTTTTTATTAAAAAAAATTAAAGTAAACTTCAAACTGAAAAGTTGTTTCAAACAAAAAATGAATTATTTGTTTCAAAAATGTCAAGACACATACTTTGATTTTTTCAGAATCTTTTTGTTTCTTTATTTTCAGAAAATTTGATGATTGAGATTTTGTTTTATGAATTGGTGAAATGTTTAGGTTGACTCAAATCTGCATTTTTCACCAAAAAAAGTTGTCCGAAAAATGTCACCTAACTCTACTTCTGGTTCAGCACATGAAAGTTTGTGAGGGAGAATCTAAAACACCGGCTCTGATACTGTGATGATTGCCATATCAGAACAAAGATACACAGGTTAGACAGAACTAAGCTGATTTCCCTTTCCTTCCCCTAGTTCCTCACCCAAAGTTTATTCTAGCCTGAGTTCTTTACAGTCTATCATGGCACCCCAAGCAAATCTCTTCATCCAAGATTGACTGCTGTGCTGTGCCTGTGACTTTTAACACACTGTGCCAAGGCTGTGCTATAATAAACCCCTAATGACAATTCATGGAAAGGTAGAAGAATCTACCACATCACCAACAGCCACACTTTTTCACCACATAGAGCTTAGTCATTTACAGGCTTAGTGCCAAGACAGAGGGGTAGTGGGGGGCCTGGGACCTAAGAAGTATTTTCTTTCTTTGACATGAAACATTTCCAGAATGCTGTTTCTCTCACTTCTAACTCACATGAGCTTTACTTCTCATCGTCCCTTCCTTACTTTCCCACTTCCCAGGCCAAAATTCTGGTTACAGATTTGATTTCTTATACACACGAGTTTTAATTTTTATGTAGTGAAATGCAGAAGTCTGTTTTACACTCATTTCTGAAATATGTTTTTCTGTCTTCCCCTCTTTATTTTTTGTCTCTTTCAAATCAACTTTAAGCTCATAAGCAAGAGAGAGGAAAAAACAGGCCAACATATTTCAGGAAGGAATGACAATCAATGTATTGTGTAAAATTTCACCACATACCCCTGAACACTGCATGTTCGTGTGATATGGCCCATTCTTTCTCAGTATTTTCAATCGGAGAATGAAACAAGATTATTCTTCTGCTTTTAAAATCACTCATTTAAAAAAGCTAAGGTACAGATGGAACTAATGCAATTTGGCCCAGATTAAGATCTGGCCCTAACTGTAGTCCAGCATTGCATATGAAAAGATGTTAATTGGCTCCATTCTGTTCTTGAGAGCAGATAAATAATACGTAGTGAGAGCATGTCATTTTAGGACACTCCATTATTCCATTGCACATGTGTTGAGTCTACCAACAGTTCAGGTGGAGTCAATGTATAGAGTTGACGTGGTTGTTCAGCTTGTTGTATGTTGGAATGACTGACAGTATGGAAGGCGTATGAGAAGAACTCCAGTAACTGAAAAGATTGCATGAGTGCATAAGTAGATGTTTCTTGTGATCCCATGATGTGTGTGGGGGGGGGGGTTGTCGTGTCTCAGAATCATACAGTTAAGTTTGTGTATTTGGGTCTCAGTGTCTTGTGGGTCTGTATATATAGAATACGTGTAAGAAAGAGTGCATAGATGAACTAGTGGAGGTAGGAGACATGCCACCCTTCCTCTCATCACTATGTGTAGTGGGAACTAGAGGAAGATATGGGGTTAATATAAGGCAGTGGTGCTCAACCAGTGGTTCGCATATCCCTGGGGGTAGACAGAGGTCTTCCAGAGGGTACATCAACTCATCTAAGTATTTGCCTAGTTTTACAACAGGCTACATAAAAAGCACTAGCGAAGTCAACACAAACTAAAATTTCATATAGATAATGACTTGTTTATACTGATCTATATACTGTACACTGAAATGTAAATACAATATTTATATTCAAATCGATTTATTTTATAATGATATAGTAAAAATGAGAAAGTAATCAATTTTTCAGTAATAGTGTGTGCTGTGACACTTTTGTATTTTGATGTCTGATTTTGTAAGCAAGTAGTTTTTTAAGTGAGGTTAAACTTGGGGGTACGCAAGACAAATCAGACTCCTGAAAGGGGTACAGTGGTCTGGAAAGGTTGAGAGCCACTGATATAAGGGAAGCAAACAAGACAAAGAATGGAGGAACAGAGGGAAGAAGGGGAGAAAAGGGGGGGATAAGTGTAAGGAAAGAGACAATATGAGCAAAGGGAGGGGAACTCGGTGAGGAAACAAGGGAGATGAAGAGGGAGACAGAGCATTAGAACGGTGTTTGAGTAAGGCTGATGTATCCATGTCCAATCTAATATTTTCTGTCACTCTACAGCAAATGATTCACTAGCACTGCTTTCATAATAATTAATTTATTGGGCAAAATTCTGAAGTTTTTTCTAAGTCCTTACTCAGTCAAAACTTTTATATATACACATTTTATTAACAAACATATGTAGACAGAGTGAATGGTAATGCCTAATACAGTAATAAAAACATCCATGTCCTACATGTAATATTATACATCTCATGTTTTGTGTAGCTATGCATTTAACAAACAAAATATAATGATCAATTTGAAAACCAGACCTGAAGAAGAGCTCTGTGTGGCTCAAAAGCTTGTCTCTCTCAGCAACAGAAGTTAATCCAATAAAAGATATTGCCTCACCCGCCTTCTCTCTTCAATTTGAAAACACTCATTGCCTAGTCACTTTGCTGATGACCAGCATATGTGGTATTGCTTGAAACACCATACGAATGGAATGAAAATCAAAGAATCTTATTGGTGATTGACATTGCTGTGGTGCAGATACTGTATTTACAACTGCTGTTCTCTCATCATCTCCATAAGGTATCATAGGCCTCTGAAGTTTACTTTAACACATTTTTAGAACCTTAAGGCTAAGGAATTTGGACACCCAATTTCCCTCCATAAAACTCCCTTAGGTAACCTTTTCAGTCAAATATTTAAAAATGACTTTTTCCCCCCCTTATTTTACAAAATAACTTTTAATTGGAGCTGGATGAACAATAAGGAGAATGTATTCCCAAAAATGTTTGCAAAATCCAACTCACAATTTGATTCATGCTTCTTTCCCCCGCCCCCCTCCCGCCCCCCATATTAATGTTCAGGCAACTGGTTCTTTTCATATGGATGTGTGTTGAGGTGCTGTTTGTGAAAAGTCTTGTACAAAGAGCAGTATTTGTCATTCTTTGCTGTTCATTATTCATTCCTTATCACTTGCTAGTCTATTGTTTTAAAAATTTCAGTCTTCCAGTCAGGGAACAGAAACAGCATCATGTTACTTAGGTGACCGATAACACACAGTGGATAGTTACGTATTTGTGGGTAATCCACAGGATGTAATTTATCTGGGAAAATGATTTGATGAACAAGGGCGAAAACACAATTGGGAAAATTATGATAGTTCACGAATAGGACAAAGGGGAATTTGTCAAGTACATTATGAACAATACTCCTAGATCCATTTTTAATCAGTACAAATAATGTAACCCTCCTTATTACCACAACCATATGTTCTAGAGTTTTTATTCCAGTTTTGCTGTCAGGGCTTGATCCAAGGAACATTGAAATCAACAGCAGATTCACCATTAGATGAGTCCCTAACTTGAATGTGGGCTACTTGCACCCATCATTGAGGTTTAATGCCCAATAGTGACACATCAGATGTGTACATATACTTTCTGGTGCCATTCTGAGAATGATTCTGTTGTGGCTTAAGCAGCCATCTAAAAGCCTTAGCTTTATGACAATGAATTACTAGTCAAAAACATTTATTATATGACATTAATAGTTAATGTACATTAAAACCCAGTGTAGCTGTTTTTTTCCCACAGTTACTGCAACCTCGTGAAATTTAAATGAATGATTAAGTACTTGTCTTGGAGGATTGGATTGTTGCCTACTTCACTCATCTCAGTGTTGTATTTTGTTGTTAGGGGCAAGAGTACTAAAGTGCTTTTGATGTATTATTGAAATTGCGCAGAGAGGTGAATGGTACTTGGCTGAGTTACTTACTCCTGGGGGAATTCTGCACTGCTGCATGCATGCACAATTCATGTCCCCCGCAGATTTCTTTGCTTCACCGCAGAAAATTATGGGAAAGCAAAGGGAAGCCACAAGAGTGATCAAATGCCCCACCCCAGTTGGGTGTGTTGTTTCAGGTGCTCATAGCAGGCAGAGGAGAGGTAAATCACAGTGGGGGGAGGTGGACCTGGGGACACCCCAGTTGGTAGCTCCTACCCTGTGGTGGGCTCAGCTGCTAGTCCTGGCTGGGCTGGGCTGAGGGGAGTGGGAGAGGACAGAACTTCCTCTTCCCCTGCAAGAAGAGTCTGAGGCCAGGTCAGACCACTCCCAGAAACTTCCCCAGCTACAGGAAGCTACACACACACACCCCTGCTTTCTGCCCCCATCGCTCCTCCACTGTTGCTGGAGGGATCAGTGTATGGGGAGATGCTCCCCTGTTTGCCCAATCCCTGTGCAGATGGTCCCCCCCAATACCTAGACCCCCACCGCAACCAGGACCCTCTTCAGAGACCTGCCCCTCTGCTCTCATGCCCCCTCCATCCTAATGAGACCCCCCACACACACACCAAGCACTCCCCTAGCACCCCGACCCCCCCACTAAGCCTCCAACATCCAGACCCCCACTGCTGAGATCCAACCACCTTCACCTGGACCCCCTTGCAGAGTCCCATTCC